>NC_059136.1:91425078-92684007 GCF_020740605.2 Lemur catta | reverse complement strand
AGAATCTTTTTTGCCTCTTTTTTTTTTTTTGTATGGGGTTATGTTCCTTTTTGGCATTTAAACAGTTACCATTCCTGATCTAAAGATCAGGTTTTAATTTAAACCTGTGGACACGAATCCTTCTGTGTCACCTGAGAAGGATGCATCATACTTTTCTCTGCTCCTCTTACTGTTTTGTGTGTTCTTCAAAGCATGGCATTTTCAGTGCCCTTTGAAGTCGACTGAATCAATTGAGCTCTTCAGTGACAGAAGTGACTTTTTTCTTTTTAAGGTGCACTGGGCCTGTTGAGAGCCAATCCTGGTCAAATGAAGCATCCTCTCGTAAGTAGAACACTTTAGCTATCCAGAGCCATGCACGGGACATGCTCTATTTCCAGCTGTGATCAGCATTAATACTTGTTAGCGTGCTTTGTATAAGAAAGGACAGACACCCTCAAATCCTATGTTTCATAATTAAAAATTAGCAACTTCCAGATACTCAAGAGAAACATTGCCCAAAGCTAACACTGTGCAGTTGGAGACAAGAGGTTATATATTTATGGTTCTTTTTTGCTCTCAAGTTTCATTTTCTAATGTTTTAACATATTAAAGACCAGATTCCACATAGTATTTTCATCTAGATCAGGGATTGGCAAACTATGGCCTGTGGGCCAAGTTTGGTCCACTGTCTGTTTTGTAAAAACAGGTATCTTGGCACACAGCCGCGATCTTTCATTCATATGTTGAGTGTGGCTGGTTTTATGCTACTGTGGTGGAGTTGAGAGGTCAATGAGAGACTGTGTGGCCTGCAAGGCATAAAATATTTACTATCTCGTCCTTTGTGAACAAGTTTGCCAACCCCTGGTCTAGTGTGTGTAGATATGTCTGTGTGTATGTGTGTGTGTGTGTGTGTGTGTGTGTATCTCATTAAATAATTTTGAAATAATTGATATTTTTAGCTTTTCAAATTTGTCAGGGTGGATCCATCTAGAAGATAGCCAATAGTTTAAATAAATAAAATTTAAATATTATTGTTTGACTTTCTAGTACCATTTCAATTTCTACAGGCTGTTAAAATTTATTTGACTTGGGGCATAATGTAGATGTAAAACAAAAGGCATCAATTCTGACTAAAAGAGAACAATGACATTTTATGTAAACCTAAATATTAGGTTGTGTTTCCATAGAGCTTGATAGTATTTAAAACTAAAACCTTCATGAAGGCATAATTCACATATCTGCTGACATCTCCCTTGTAAATTGCCCAAGCTGACATGTATGGACTAAAGTGAAGGTTGGACTTGCTTTCACTAAAATCAAACAAGAGCTTGGTTTGTTCATGTTCTGTGTGTGTGTGTTTGTGTTTGTGTCTGTGAAGATTTCAATGCTTTTTCTGATAGGTTAGTTACAGTTTCATGCTAGCGCATAGTTTATTTGAACTGATGTTAAGTTGTCATAGACTTTCGGTTGTTGACATGTGTTCCAGCGTGGTGGTGACAGATCCCCTCTCTCCCTGCGCTCCCCTCCCCACCCCTGCTGTAGCTGCAGGGCATTGTCACACACTCTGGACCCTTGAGCTCAATGAGTTGCCTGTTGCACACTCTCTCCATCGCTTCTCACACTTGGGGGCTAAGGTGGGACACAAGGCATTTTTAGTGGGAAAGGTCGGCCTTTCTTTCCTGTCCAGAGCTAGTAAATGAGGGCAACACAGAGATCGTGTTAAATGCTGCAGAATCTAATTACCACTTGATTTATTTACAGTTTTTGCACCGTGGCCGAGAGGCGAGTCTGCTGCCCTGGTAGCACACTCAGCTGGGCTCCCTGGTCATGGACTGCCCGAGGGCTCTACTCCATCTGCCTGTCCTCACCCTCTCGGTGAGAGCACTGGACGGGCCAGCTCTCCAGGGGAGGGGCCCCTCGGGCACATTCTGCGAGGACAGATGTGGAAGTTCCAGGCTCATGTGGAGAGTGCCTGAGAGCAGCGGGACACGCACTTGCACACATGCACACGCACACACGGGGCACATTCGGGCAGCTGAGCACAGCGTTTTTGGCAGGGCTACTCTGCTCTATTTCCTGGACATTGGGAAATAAACTGCAGTTTGTTTTCCTAAGGAATATGACTTACTTTTAGATTTTCTTATTTTTTAATTTTAATTTTTATTATCTCTTATATTGCTGTGAATCAATCTTGATGCAAATTCTCTCATACAGACTGTTTTAAATAAAGAATTCCTGTTTTCTCATTCCCCCTTCTCAGTCACTTTCTTAAGCCCCTGGGGAGGCTGGGTAGTTGAGAAATAGTCACCTGGCTCCGTGGTTCCAGGACACATGTTGGGGTGCATTGCCAGCGTACCCCCAGTTCCACTTACCATTGGTCACTTCAGGAATGTTAGTGATCCCTCTGTCAAGTTTCCTCAACTGTAAAACAGGGACAACTGTGTCTGCTTCATGGGATGTTGGGAGGATTAAATGATGAATGCGTTTCCGCATGGGGCCAGGCACACAGGGAGTATTCAGTGAAGGCTAGCTGTTCCTGGGCATCCCTGAATGACTCACCTGGTGCCCCTGTCACTTTGCTCCCTCCTGCACTCTGCAGGGGTGGCCGCCAGCCTGCTTTGCTTTGAATTGTCCTATGTAGTGTTATTGGGACTTGTTCACCCCATGGGGAGGAGGGTATTTTGTCACTGACACGTTTTTAGAATAGTCTGCATGTGGCTTTATTACTGCTTTTCAGGTTCTCTACAGACAACACACCCCCTTATTAGTTTATTAGTTGCAGTCGTAGGGGAGAGTCCTGCCTCCCCTCCCCTTTAGAAGCTATGAAATAGCTACTGTGACCACTTTTTTTATTTAAGAAGAAACTAGGTCTTAATGAAATGAAGTAATTTAACCTAAATTCATACAGCTAGCAAGGAACAGATACTCAAACCTGACTGTTTTTAAACCCTTCTTTGACCTCAAGATACTTAGCCTCGAGTTTAAGAATGATACTGGAGTCAAAGAGAAAAAGAGACAATTATATATATTATATTCATATAAGATATGGATAAATTGCCTCCAGAAAATTTCTTTTTTACAAACCTGAGACAAATAAAAGGCAAATTGGTCTGGTAAAAGCTGAAGAGGCAAAAATATTAGTTGAAAATATGAGAAGTGTTTTAAGTCGATATTAACCATGATTAACTTTAAAAATAAGGCCTATGTATGAATAGGAAAAATTATTCTCAGGTCCTTATAAAGTAATCTCAATATAAAGGCACAAAATAACACTCAAATGCATAAACTTTGTCATAATTGCATGTGAGATTGAGTCATTTTTTATTTTATATTTTAAGACATGATACGCTAATACAAATAAGAAGTTTGAAGGATCAGTGGAACTTACAAATAATTTTATTAGGATGATCAAATCAGTAATAAAACCTTTTTTAAAACTTTATAGTAATACCATACTGGTAATATTTTTTATGGGTATTTTTTGAGGTAAACTTTAATGATCTGAAGTGTACAACAGTTTGTTGATAAGTTCTGACAAATACATGCCCTCAGGAATCACCCTAATAAAGTTACAGAACATTTCCATCATCCCAGGAAATTCTCTCCTGCCACTTTACAGTCAATTCACCCTTTTCCACCTCCAGAAGACATCATTGTTCTGATTCCTATCATAAATTGGTTGTACCTCTTTTTCGGTGCATATAAATGGAATCATACAGGAAGTGCTCTTTGTGCTGGATCCTTTCACTCGGTGGCTGGTCTCTGAGAGTTGGCCTCCATGTTGGATCAGTAGCTCCTTCCTGTCATTGGTTGGAGATGCCCCATTGTGTGGATGTACCACAGTTTGTTTATCTCTTCTCCTGTTGGGGGATATTTGGATTGTTTCCAGTTGTGCATTTTAATAACATTGCTATAAATATTGTTGAATCAGTCTTTTTGTGGACACACGTTTTTATGTATCTTGGATAATGCCCGTGAGTGGAATTGCTGAGTCATGGGGTAAATGTTTAGGAAACTTTGTAAGAAACTGTTAAAGAAACTTTCCCATTAGCAGTGCGCGAGAGTCCCAGTTATTCTACCTCCTTGCCAACATCTGATACTGTCTGTTCATTTTTAGTGATTTAGGTGGGTATGAAATTGTGTCTTAGTATGGTTTTAATTTGCGTTTCTCTGATGACTAATGATGGTGAATACCTTTTCGTGTACTTACAGGTCATTTGTATTTCTTTTCTGTGAAGTGTCTGTTCAATTCTTTTGCCCCTTTTTAAAAGTTGGATTGTTGTCCTTTTGTTAGTGATTTGTAGGAGAATTTCTTTCTAGCTAAAAGTCTTTTTTCAGGTATATGCATTGGATATATTTTCTCTCATTTAGATTTTTTGTCTTTTCATTTTCATGTCAGTTGATGAGGATACATTTTTAATTTTTTGGAAGACCAATTTATCAATTCTTTTGCAGTTGGTGTTTTTGTGACTCTAGAAAGTTTTTATTTATTTTAATATATTCTTTTATTTTTTTTTCTAAATGTTTTATAATTTTAGTTTTTAACTTTTAGATCTGTGATCCATCTCAGGTTGACATTTTTGATGTAAGGTAGGCGGGTCAGAGTTTACTATTTCTTCCAAGTAGATATCCAATTGCTTCATCGTTTGTTGAAAATACTTTTCATTTCTCATTGAATTGTTTGAGTGCCTGTGTCAAAAATCAATTGTATGTATGTGGATCTATTTCTAGACTTTCTCTTTTTCATTGGTCTGTTTATTCTTCTTAACACCAAAATGTTGAGATTACAGTGTCTTTATGGAGCAACTTAGCTGTCCTTCTTGGGGAGGAGAATATTTTCTTGTCAATGGGAACACAGATAACCTACCCATTTAGATTCCTTTCAGTGGCTCACATTTCCACAAAATGTGAAACATCACTAGTACATGATTCTGACATTGAATTCTGTAGGTGGAATATGTTATGCAGTTGGATGACTTCAGTTTGTTCAGATATGAAAAATTTGGTGCAATACATTCCATTTCACTGCAATTTAGGTCACAGAATAATGCTGAAAAGAAAAATGTATGAAGGCATGAGTGAGCACAGATTACAGAGTGGCCCAAAACTAATAAATCAAAAGGAAGATAGATTAACTGAAATTCCAATTAACTTCACACAACTGAGACCAACCAGTATTTTAAATAGCAATGTTTTAGTATTGCTTTTTCTTGGTTGCCAATGGAGTGTTTTTGGTTTTTTTTTCCTATAAAATACATCCTCCCAAAAGGTACATAGCATACAATGTATTTTGGGAGAAGAGAAGTTTTTCTGGAAAAACAAAAAGAACAGAGAAGAAATTCTGTGTAAGTTCCATTTTTGAAAATGAGGAAATTTTAAGAAAAGGAATAATTCCATATCAAAAGATATCTTTCTTCTGTGTCGTCCCCCCTTTGATCCATCCCAAGTTGGGATTTGAGGAAGGAAGCTCCTGTCCATCCATGCAGTGCCCTGGCTGTGTCGCCTGGGGTCTCTCAAGGACAAGAGTGGGAGCATGAATTCTCATCAGCAGGGCCACCCATCACTACCGATGGAGGAGCAAGACCTGTAAGATTTTCTCCTTTCTTCACGCAGAGAAGCCAGGATCCACTCTGTTCTGTGTGGATGAGCTGCACCCATTGTAGACAAAATAAAATTAACTAAGAACACCCTCTCCCCCGCCCCACACACAGAATACTGTCCTCAGTATAGCAGAATCCTAGATACTATCTTTTTAAAGCCTGGGATTGGCTTACATCACATATTCAAATTGTTTTTGTTCATAAACAACAATAGAAGTAAATGTGAAGATCAGATTTACCCTTTGGGAGAAAATGGTTAAAATTATAAAAGCTTCTTTAGTCTGCAAAATGTGCAAAATACCATCAAGATAACAGGTGGGCAGTTCCTGTCGCTGCCCTCTGGACCCCTGTGCTCCTTTCCCACTCACCTGTCAGGTACTTTGTGCCATTTATTCCTATTGCAGAACATTTCTGTGACATTAATTTAAAAATCTTCTATATAATTTAGTGTACAAACTGCTGGTGTTAGGCTTGACTCAAACTTAATGATAGAAAACATTCATCATATGCTATTTCATGTAAGAGGAATTTAAACTCTCCTCTTCATTAGAAGACCAACCTATAGTGGAATTAAAATAGCTCCTCCTGAGTGGGAGCACTGGCTTGATAGAGATCTTGAGCAGTCATCAAGAGGAATGTATTCAAATACTTGAAATCTAAATTAGCTTGTAATCTGACTTTGAAAATAAAGTAAGAGAGAAACCCAAGGAAGTTTCCATAAGGTGAATTAATGTCCTTCAAATCACTTACAGTTTCAAAGCTAATAGCATACACATGATAAAAGTAATCTAGCCATGCAACTTATCTTTGCCACGTACTTGTTCTCCCAGGTACACCGAAAGTGTTCTTAGAAAAAAAAGATGCCCTACATAGAGAGAACCCATATCTGCAAAAATGGCTTTCAGATGTCACCAGGGATTTATAAACTGTTCCAGTAATGTTCGGAGGAATAATTTTTTAAATGTGTCCATACAGCATAGTTAACCCAAGAAAGGACCTTAAATAAGTGACACAGATACTCTTCTTTATTTAGAAACCATTCTGATGTTCATACTTTTAAAGGATTCTTTCTCTTCAAATAACATTTTCTTCATTCTTGAAAGACACAATATTTTTTTTATTAGAATCACCGAGTGGTAAATTCTCCTAGAGAATGACACTCCTGAAATGAAAAAGGTGCCGTAATTATTACCTCTGCCTTTACCACAATTATGTAATGAAAAATTGGTCCTTTGCTGTTTTTTTACAGCAAGAACATGGAAAAGGAACTCTACATATATTACTGTATGTAAATAGACACAAGAGGGAGTGTCTAGATAGAGAAAAATAGTCCCCGTTTATGAAAAACTTAACATTCTAAAGAGGACCTGGGGGGGTGATTATTTTCAGTAGGAAAAAAAGAAGTCTTGGCTTTACAGGTAATTCCATACTTAATGGTATATATGGGAAAGAGCTTAGTTTGCTTCAAGGCAAATTTCTGTTAAACAAATCCCATTTTCACATTAATTTCTATTGTGGAGCTTAAAAAATTGGTCCCTAGGTGAAATAAAATTACTTCTAAAATATAAACACATAAGTGGAAATATCTTTCTGACAAACCCATTGAACCATTATCTGCTAACAATACTGAGCTGTGAGTCACAGGATTTTTAAAACTGTGGAAGTGAAACTATAGTCCATATAGGCAGACACACTGTGAAATACGGTTGCTTTGTTTTACCTTATTTTAAACTTGATCCCCGCTATAGTAGTTTCAGTCCACAAAGGTTCAGAAACTTGCCAAGGTTCCAGTCAATCTTGAATCGTGCTAATGTTTCTAACTTTATATCCAAAAATATTATTTTTCACTTTCCACAGCACTTTAACTTATTGGCTACTTTCCAGACATTTGGATCTGGCCATATCTTCTAAGTGTATAGGAATGTTTTTAGATAAAAGAAAAGAATTGCCCAAATAACTAAGGAATGAGGACTTGCACCAGTGCCAACAGAGGCTTGCCCTAACGTCTAATAATAATCAGTAAATTGGCCGACAATTCCAAACTGAACTTTTGGTTCCAGCCTAATGATTTGACTGACGGCTGGGAATGGTTAGCACATCAAAATCCTGTTAGCTGAGGCTGCCACTTACTAGCTGGTTAACAAAACTAAGCTGCACCATGTAGACTGGCAGTAGGCCAGATCAGATGACCAGGGCCTGGGGCAGCAAGGATCTCCAAGACTGAGACTTCAGAGGGATTACTCATTAAAAATTAGCCACCCACAGTTTTTATCTTTTCCTTGGGTGGGAGTGGGAAAAAGTACAAAGTTTTTATAAACAATTTATTTTCAATGTTAGTAATGACACAGGAGAAAAATTAAACAATTCAGACAGGTCAACCATCTCTACTATGCAGAGATAAAAACTGTTAACATTGTTTAGCATTTGCCCCTACACTTTTTTTATGTGTATATTCAAAGAGATAACCATTATCTAAATATACACAGAGAGAATGTAACAAAAGTGGAGTCCTCATACAGGTTGAATATCCCTTATCTGAAATGCTTGGGACAAGATAGATGTGTTTCAGATTTTGCATTTCCTCAGATTTTGGAGTATTTGCAGAATGCATACTGGTTGAGCATCCCTAACCCAAAAGTTCGAAATCTGATATGCTCCAGTGAACATTTCCTTTGAGCACCAGGTTGGTGCTCAAAAGCATTGAGGGAGCACTTGCAGATTTGGGAGCATTTCAGATTTTGGATTTTTGATTAGGGATGCTCAAACTATATATACATTGATTTATAACTCTCACCTAATATTCAGCTATATTTCCATTTAATAAATATTATTTTATAATATTACTTCAGAATAACTGCACAATGGCTCGTTAATTTTATCTATACACCGAACCCTCATTTATTTAACCAATTGGCTACTGTTCAATACTAAGGTTTTCAAATTCTTTTACTCTATAAAGGATACTGTGAAAAATACATTTCTCTAATTTTTATTTGCACATATCTTTAGTTATTTCTATTTTTCTTTTTTGGCACATTATCCCACCTATTTTCTTTTTTTTTTTTTTTGAGACAGAGTCTCACTCTGTTGCCCAGGCTAGAGTGAGTGCCGTGGCATCAGCCTAGCTCACAGCAACCTCAGACTCCTGGGCTTAAGCGATCCTCCTGCCTCAGCCTCCCGAGTAGCTGGGACTACAGGCATGAGCCACCATGCCCGGCTAATTTTTTTTGTATATATATTTTTAGTTGGCCAGATAATTTCTTTCTAGTTTTAGTAGAGACGGGGTCTCACTCTTGCTCAGGCTGGTCTCGAACTCCTGACCTCGAGCGATCCACCCGCCTTGGCCTCCCAGAGCTAGGATTACAGGCGTGAGCCACCGCGCCCGGCCTATCCCACCTATTTTCTTAGGATGATTTTCCCAAAGTGTAATGTCTAGGGATAAAGGTATACACCTATGTAAAATTTTCAGGAAGTTTTTCCAAATTGCCTCAGGAACAAAGTCATGCTTTTTTCAGTTCCAGAATTTCTATTATTAGATATTATTAACAAATTCTTAGCAGTATAACAGCTCTTGTCTGGGGTGTGCTCAGGGCATGATGGTTGTATATTTATGTTATATACTTCTTTTACAGGGGGATTTTAATATTATTATCATTTAGCCTGGAAGCTTTAATTTTGCCATTATCCAAGAGGGGAGAACTTAGATGATGTTTACTAAGTGCTGAGCCCTCCCTCAATGCTTTATGTATATATTAACTCAATTAATCCACACATCATCATCCTCCAAATGTTACAGATAAGAAAATTGAAGCATAGAGAAGTTAAGTAAATTTATCGAAGGTTACCAGCTAGAAAGTAGCTAATTTGGGATGAAATATAATGGGGTAGGAGAGAAGTATGTGGTAATATTGTTCTAACAATGTAATTTCTCCCTAGGAGTTTCATTTAGGATATAACCTGCAAAGTTTTGATATGACTCTTATAAGACAGCTATCCTTTGGCCTCTACTGACTTTAAAAGTTTCAAAAAGACCCTAGATGAATTTCATAACAACTGGTATTCCATAGTTAAATATTTCTTTGGATAAAAGTCTAATCTTTCAATGTTACTAGTGTTAAAACATAATTATGAACATTCATGCCATGCATACTTCAAGTTCTTCCATGAAGCTTTTTCTTAAAATAGCAGCTTGCATTACTCATGCAAGATTATATGCCATGATTTGGGGCAGTAAGTGCAGAAATGCATTCAAGAACTGATGCCAGTGTTGTATGGGCTATTTAAAATTACAGGAACCTTCATGTAATTTAAATGCTTAGGTATTCCATTCCAGGAGACAAAACTGAAATTTAGGATGCTCACCCATTTATTGTAATTTAAAGTTTTATAGGCATTACCCCATGGTCAATATAGAGAGAGTCCAACCCTAGATCTTTTAGTAGTACAGGGAATATCAGTGAGGTAATCACTTTCACATCCTAGAAGATGCCTGTTAACATCCAAAAACCATGGTATGATTTGAGAACAGAATTGGAGCTACAAGCTGAGGATGACTCCTGCAACCTAATTCATAGCTCTTATTAAGTAATATCATCTATTTATTATTACAATACCCATTTATTATTAGGTTATAATATCGATTATGATTTTATTATATATTAAACTATCTAATCTTATCTAATGTAATGCCCATGGGATGATTAAGTTTTTGTGTGTAGGAACAAGCATTATGTTAGGAACCAGTTGAGTCTAGAGTCTCTGAGAAAGTCCTGTAACTGCCCTGGGCCGTTTCCTCATCCCTAAATTAGAAAAATACCTAACTGAAGCATTTTGGGGATTCTCAAAGCAGATACCATATGTGAAGTTTCCTGGATGGTTTTAAAGCCCTGATCAAGGTTTAGCTGTTGTCATCCTTGTAGTCTGTCTCCTTCCCTGGTTTAAAAGGTCCTTGTCCTCATCTTAGCACAGCATTGGGCAAATGATAGGAGCTAAATAATTACCAGTTAAATGTCATTGTGGGGAGAGGGAGGAGGAGCCTCGGTGACAAGGAACCCCATATGAGAACTGGGTTCCAGGCCCTGGCATGAGTCGTAGTAACCTCTTGAATTTTAACCCCTCCCTGGCCTCGCAGGGCCCTGCCCTTCTGTCTCTACTATAAAAAGTGGATCATTCAAAGAAGAAACAAAAACCTAGGCTTTGAGGACACTACGAGATCACAACTGGCTTCTGAACCAGAGAAGACTCACGCAGTCTGCTCAAGTCTCATGTGCCAGCAAGGTCGCTGTCCAGACAGGATCGTCCCTCTCAGAGGCGGCTTCCTAGGAGGCCCCAGAACTGACTCACGGGGCATTCTCGCTGGTGCGCAGAGCAGCCTCTGGGGACCTCCTCAGGCAGTGGGATCGCCTCACGGCACGGGGATGCGGAGTGTCTGTGCGGGAGCTGGGCCAGGGCCGCCACTCCGGGCTTCGGAGCAGCTGGAGTGATTCCAGCAGCCGGTTTCAGTCTTTTCTAGCCCAACCACGTTGCGTTCAAATTGAGCAGACAATGTTCTGTACTCTGCAAAGGAAGAAAAGCCACTGTTTGGGTGTCATGAACAGAGAAGGGGCACCAACTGCCCAGACACTTGCCCACCAGTTGCCTGAGCCCTGGTGACCTGGAAGCTTTCACACCTGGGTGCTCTGTTGGCCTGCGGCAGCAGGCTTGAGCAGGCTGTTGCCAGCACCTCTGCGTGGCTGCACCTGCAGTGCCTTCCTGTGGTGGCTGGAAGTGCCACTATAGAAAAGCTGCTAAGCTAGCCCCCCTCCCCAAGCTACCCCCTAATCTTTATGTGGGCTGGGACCCGTGGCTCGTCCGGGACTGTGGCTCAGCTGCTGGGCCCTCCTTGGCCCTGGCAGAGCTGGGGGAGCGGAGTGTTCCCTGGGCGTCTCCCAGCCACAGGGAGGGACGTCAGCCCAGGTGGCCCAGCTTGTGGTCAGGTCCTGGCTCTGTTGTCGGAGCAGAGGCAGCTTTCCTGGGCCCCTCCCGGCAAACTTCTGAAACTGAGATGCTTCTGGCCAGAATATTCTGACCTGTCTAAAGTTCTCTCAGAGTCCTGGGTTTAAACAGAATAGTTTTTAGTATGTGAGCCCTTTTTTTCGCAAGGGGGAAAAAACTGTAGCAGACTTGTGTATGAAATTCCTGCAGCACAGGCTCCTCTCCTGGGAGGTTAGAGAATCAGAATAGGACTTGAGGGGATCCATGCAGTGAGGCAGACGGTTTTGGTGGTGGCCTGTCCATGTCCCCATTCTCTGTGTCGGGCAGGGTATGTGATGGTTTCTTCTTGGAAGATAATGGGAATTTATTATTGGGAAGAAGGAGATCTAGAAGGAACAAATTGGCAGTCAGAAGTTCAGGGAGCTTGAACCAAACCCACTTACCCGCCACGTGTGCTGTTGTGTCTCCTCCCCCTGCCTGCATTCTTTGGCCCCTGCCGGCTTCCCCATGTGGAGTGTCCCTCTCCACACCCCAGCCCAGGAAGCAGGAAAGCCAGACCCTCCACCCCACACCTGTGCATTCACAGCATCCCACGCTGCACCGATCACTATTACTCCTCTGGTGATTGATCACTTACTGATCATCTCCCGAATTAGAATGGAAGTTCCACCGGGAATCAGAATGCTCTATCTTATCCCCGCAGTATTCCCAGGGTCCAGCACAGGTCCGTGCACATAGCAGGTGCCCAAACTATTTACTGAGTGAACAGATGATTTTTTCAGAATCAAAAGGAGTTGACTGAAGTTCAAAGACAAGAGTGCTTATTGCAGAGCTTAAATGTATATACATATATAAATGTCTTTCTTATTTCTCATATATATGGGCTCCCCTAGCAGAGTGGCAATAAGAAAGATTACCAATGAACTGTTCCTCAATTTCAAAACAAATATTGGGTCTGAGCATGTTGCAAGATAAAACCTAAGAAAGGATGGTAGCTTTCTTCTCTTAGAAAGTGTCTCTTTAATGTCTTCTACTAAACAGGCATGGAACAAATTAATCAAACAGCTTTTTAGTGCCTATTTTGGGCTAGCAGTCTGCTAAATGAAGAGGAAGGCAGAAGCTGTTAGATGTTTCCTAGAGAAATGCCTAGAAGTGTTACTAGTCTGTATCCTGGCAGCCTCCAGGGAGCTGTGCCTTAGGCCAAATCACAGAAGCCAATTCCTCTTGGAGTTTTACCTCCTGATAATGGTGATTGCACTTTCATAATTCACAAGGATGGTGCTTCATGGTAGCACACGTAGCAATCACCTTTTTTAAGCAGACTTGTCTCCGTCATATTTTTCTAGAGTTTGTGTATGTGTCTGCATTCCAGCACAATTTTCACTCTTGAATTTATGGACCGTGAGTTTCTGTGCTTTCCCTTGAAGTTTATGGTCCATGCCATTCCTTTCACTGGTTTATTTTCCAACAGTTTGTGGTACACAAAGATTGAAGGATGAAATGCCCCTTAGTCAGTATTCCTTTTCCATGGCTACTGATTAATCCCTGGGAATATTTAGTTCCTCAGAGCAAATCATAATGCCTATTGGGCATGCCAGTTTTTTATAAAGGTATTTGACTAAAAATTAAAAGAAAGTAAAACAGCAGAAATGATAAATTTACGCTTTATCCTCAGATTGGAACTTGACTGGTAGAGCATACCAATTTCTAGGAATTAATGAGAAAAAGTTTAACAGAGTTTCAGATAGGTTAGTATCAGCCTAGGATTGTTCATTCTGTAGAACATACTGAGAAAAAGAAATGGCCTTAAGGGAAAACAAACAGATAAATAAGTTGCTGGGCTGGAAGTTGCATTTGTCTGGCAGATTCTCCTCTTCCTTTTTCACATAAATTTGTCATTTAAATTTAATACAACGTGTCCTCATTACAAACTTTCCCCAATTTATATTCCATAGAAAACTTTTATCATTTAATCTATACTGCAAATCATTAATGAAATGTAAGTCCATAATTTCCTGAAAATTTCTTTTAAGATGAGTTCCTGTAGAATCAAATGAAATTAGTGGCTGTTATATATCCGAATAGAAGTAGGCGAAATAATTTGCCTGACTACACAGTGAATGTAAATAATGGTTCTGTGTGATTATTTAAGTCTACCATTAGCTTCTCACCGTTCATTACTTTGGAATGGTCATTTCTGACAAAACTGTGCAGTGGAGAAGTGTTGAGGTCCTCCTCCTAAGTGCTGTGATACTGGAGCGGAAGGCAGACCATGGGGCGGTTGAGAAGACGGCCACTGTTAATAACAGCTTAATGCAGAACTCAGAAACCGCTCTGTGCCAGGCCCTGTGCTAAGTACTTACAACTCATTGACGCTCACCATTTGTGGTGACTCCCATTATTGTCTCTGAGACACAGAGAAATTTAGTCGGTTGCCCAAGGTCACACAGCTAGGAGGTGGTGGGTCCAGAACTTAAACCCCTGCAGTCTGGTTGTTGGAATGTGTGCTTTTCACCTATGTGTTCCAAGATTTGGCTTCTAGAACTAGTTTTGCAGTTAAATTGTGCAGTGGGTAAATTTCTTTAATTTTTGCTTTTATCATAACTTCTCTTTTCTGTCCCTTTGTAGCTCTGAATTATTATTAATTATTGTAGTCAAGATTATGATTTTTGACACCTTGATTAGCACTTTTCCACTATGAATGGGAATTTGCGTGGTATCTCAAACCATACTGAAGAGTGATTAATTAGCACTTTATAACAAATAAGTGGCAAATTGCTAATCAGAGTAAATAAGTCAGCCTTGGATTTTATAGCACCACCGCTAATATTTTCATGGTATCGATTCTATTATTTATTCTCCGTGCTGGAATATGTTAAGCTTAAGTAAACTGATAGTGCTGCACATTGATTTAAGCACTCTTTGTCTTGATTGGGGGGAAAATAAGAATGCACTTTAAAAATCACTTACAGTTTATAAGGTGACACATTAATCCTCAAAATGACAGGAAATCAGGATGATTTTGTGTGTGGGGTTTAATTTATTGCAATGTAATTTGCTGGTGTGCTGTGCTCCAATGGCTCTGTGCTAGCAAACTAGCTATAATTAGATTAGCAGCCTGCTAAACGCCGGTGACAGCCTGCGCCTCAGAGAGCATGTGCCGGATTCCGCATGTGCCTCCTGCTCATTGGCTGGTGGCGCTGCTGCTCGCCCGTTTGATAGGTTTCCACAGTAATCTTTATGCTGCATTAGAGACAGAGATCCAGAGGTGCTGTCCTGTGTTCTCGCCACGGTGGAGGTGCTTGGCTGGGAACGGTAGAGAAGGAACAGGCGCCGAAGAGAGGGCGTCCGTCTTTGTTGCAGAGCTGCGGCGGGTACGGACGGGCAGCCGCAGGAGGTCAGCGAAGGAGGCTCAGTTCGTGGTAATTACTTTAAGTCTTTCTCTCTCGTGAAAAACACGGCCATGCGTGAAATGAAGCGTGTTCATCCTGTCATCTGTTTAATCTGATTTTGCTTTGTTAATGCCATGTGTAGGCTAGCATTCCGTACTTAAAATACCTTTTCCCCGAGAAGGCTTGCCTGGTAAACAGCCACCCTGTTTACAGTATTCACCAAGGAATATTGTTTTTACCTGGATTCAAGAGTGCATGTGCTCGGGAGTGATTCTTACTGCTTCTCTTCTGTTTCGGAAAGCCCGATGTTGCATCAATCCAGGTGTCTTTGTAGGTGCGTTTCAGTACCCAGTCGACTTTGTTTGCATTGAGCCCAGGCTCCTGAATAATGAGTGATGAAGGAGAATTTAGAGAAACACACTTTAATTAGGACAGGGCACGACTCTCTCCCGGTGTCGATGCTGTGTCTTAGCAGGAGAAAGTAATGTGCTATTGTTTCTTCCAAGATGTGTGCAGCCTTCATTTTGGATGGTTTTCTTTGTCTCACCTTTTGTAGTTTTTTATTAAGCCTTTTAAATATAGAGAATGTTAACATATCCCATTCTGCCAAAAATATTTAAAGTGTATATTTGGCTGTGTCTGAAAGAGGATTTTTTGACTCTTGGCTTTGTTTAGCAGGGGATGTTGCTTTTGGAGTTGGAATGAAATTTCAGGAAGGGGGGGTTCTGACCACTTACTTTGACTACTGTATGACAACATTGTTTATTTCTATTAATAGTTGCCTGGATTATTTTCTCAATCAAACCACACATAATCTTAAATTCTATAATAAAAGATGGTACATTCTGAAGGAAAAACATTTACGTGGGCAAGGCTGAGTTTCAAAAAACCTAAATAAATGCAGCATTAGTTTTTGCTTCTCAATTACCTTCTCCGTAGAGTCCTATTTTATGACACAAATGCCTCTGCTCCTGTTCCTCAAACTTAAAAATTAATGTCTTTCCCCGTATCAGACTGGGGAGTCCACAGAAACTTGTGTCACACGGTCACACGGCTGGCTGCCTGCCACCATGCGTCTGCTATCACTGGAGGCAGAGCCTTGCTGGTCTCTGAAAACCGTCAGGAATTATTTGCCTGCTCTTGAAACCCAAGCATTGCCAGTTAAATAATTGTTAAAATAACTGCTCTGATCTAGAACTCTGTCCCAGTTAAAGTGGTTCAGTATATTCTTTGACAGAGGAAAACTTCAGGGTAGTAACTGTGCCTCCTTCCCTCGCCCCTCATCCATCCTGAGGGGTAATAAAGCGCCTGGTGTAAATTTCATTCTAATAACAGTTTTAAGGGGGAAAAATGAGTAATATTAGGGAAGTTTGCTGTGTCTGTAATAAGAAAGCTTGATTGTCGTTGATTGTTAATACAGTGTCTCTGTGACTTGAAGCAGTCAGCAGTGTTTTCAGTTTGTAGACGCCTGTGTGGGGACGTGACCCGAGAACGGTCGTTCTACTTCACATTCCACTGCCTTGGTACAAACCACGCCTGTCCCCTCGCAGATGGGTCACGCCAGTGGCGAGCGCGCAGCTTCGGTGAGGGTGGTTCTGCTCCTCTCCAGAAGTGCAGACCCCTCTCCTGTGTCACTCTGGCGTGCCCTCCCACGCAGGGTGGAGGGAAACCTCCGCATGTCAACAGTGAGGCTTGGACACTCATTTGGGGAAGGAGAAATTGAGGCTGTTCCATAATGTTCTCTCTCGCTCACTCTCAATCTCTCTCTCAGTCTCCTGAAATACTCCCGAAATTGCCTTAGTCTTGGAGAATTTCTAAGAAATAGGCTTCCTTAACAGTAAATTATTGTTTTTTCTTTTCTCCACTGTCAAAGCATTAGACAAATGTAAACATTGGATAGACTTCCTTTCCGGACCAGAGCCCATTGAGCTGAGTGTCATAGAAAGATGTGGGAAGTAGTTCTAAGTGTTGTTGATTCTCAAGAGCTGGATCTTAAAGACTTTCTGTGTGGAGGAGGAATTTTTTTAAAAATTTAAGTATAAATGTATGTGTGTACTGTGTGGTGCGCTGGTATTATGACATCCCAAAGGGCCTTGTAACATATACTGAAGGGGCATTTTGACAAGACTAAATAAATGTTATTTATGTTTTTGCAAGGTAACCAACATATGTACTTTTATCTTCAGATATAGCGCATCTTAACTTTTTTTTAGTAATTACATTATGGGGAATCTTTAGATATTCCTGAAACAAGAAAATGAAAATAAATTTCTTGGACCCTTTAAAATGTTGTTCTTTTCCCTCCATAAAATTCCATAGCTCTTTACTGATGAGAGAATGGCATTTCTGACCAATCAAAAATAGGTCTATCAGCATGAATATAAATATATAATATTTTAAAATTAAAACATGATCTGTTCTAAGTGATACTTCCTAACCTTTTTCTCCTAGGGGTTTGTAATCACAGCGGGAAAAGTGGTAAACAGTTTAAAAACTGAAAGTTATTCCATGTAAAATATGATGTGCCACAAAGCAACGGAGCTGAACAAGGTCTGGAAAATATTTGTGTAAAAAGGAGAACGAGAGATGGACATAACTCCTGCCATTGCATGTAGAGCTCCAGGCTACTTCCTATAGGTGGACTTGTGGCTGGTCGCTTGGGTGTCTGTAATATCAAAAGAACTGAGAAAGATTTGTTCCTAGCAATTCATAAATATTTCAGGGCTGACCCTCCCAACTTTTCCTGGATTGGAAAAATATTTGAAGAGATATTAGCCCTCTCATCTAAGTGTAGTTATTTTTTCATTATTTTATTCTATAATCCTGGGTACTTAACCATGCACTAGGCTCTGTGCCAGGCTTTATTGAGAGAAAGGTAGAAGGCACAGTCTCTTCCTGTAAGAAGTGCCACCGAGGAAGAGAAATGGCTAAATCAGTAATGCTAGGGCACGTAGAGAGGTGATCCCAAGGAGGGGCAGCTGGTTCTTTAGAAAGCGGGTGAGGGATGCCAGGGAAGACTTTGGAAGAAGAAAGACGGTGCCCGATCCAGAACTTACTATTTCCCACCCATCTCGACACCACACCCCCTGCTATTAATGTTTAGTAGTGGCTGGTGTGGCCACAGATCTGTTTCCTATTTTGTACTAACTTTAAGTTTCACCATGTCATCTTATTTCTGATACATAACACATGTAAAGTGGCATTTCTCTTCTTCCCCCCACTAACTCGTCTCAGAATACACACTAGATTGTTGCGTGGAAACAATTTTATTTTTAATAGATTTATATCACATAAGACTTGAAATTTTTTTAATGTAAGTAATTTAAAAATGGATCATTGAGGGATCACAAAACACTTTCACTACTATTGTACTCTGAGTAATTTAGTGATTACTCTGGAAGTGTTTGCATTGGCAGGAACGATCATTTGCTCTTGGATGCCTGTAGAAAGTCATTTATTTTCTATGTGCTCGTTAAAGACAAGCTTGTAAAATTTGTGATTGGATTGTAACACTTGGATTTCACCTTCCCATGATTAAGGCATCTGCTTTTCTTATACATCTAATTGGATTTAGATGTCTTTTGAATCTTGCCAGATTTGGAGGGGAAGTCTACTTTAAGGGTCACCTGTTTGCA
This sequence comes from Lemur catta, assembly GCF_020740605.2. NCBI lineage: Eukaryota > Metazoa > Chordata > Mammalia > Primates > Lemuridae > Lemur > Lemur catta. Next base: position 92,665,428 of record NC_059136.1, on the reverse strand, counting down.
CTAGATTTTGCCTCCAGTAAAATCTCTACATGGAAACAGAAACTGCATTTCTGCTTCTGCAGGGCATGCAGCCAGGGAATCCTCATTCTGTAGTGTGTTACCCTCATCAGGCTTCCACACTCACTCTTTCAAACCCTGTATGATAAGCAGCCTTTACTTTCCCCACTCTCCTTACCCCACGCCGTTGCTGAGTTGGAAGTCTCCCCCTTGGAGCAGCTCTCTGGCCCTGAGGACCTCCAGGAAGCAGCTCCCCTCTGTCGCCTTCCCATCTCTAGTTTGTTCCTTCCTCGTGTACTTCTTTGCTACCCACCTTTTAAGTAGATAATCTCCAAGGCTGTGGCCTTTATCAGCTCGCTGTCCATGCTACCTGCTTTGCCACCTTGTGTCCAACCCCTCCCCGCCTCTGCCACCACACACACACCACCCTCCTGTGCTCCTTGCACAGCTGGGGCAGCTGTGCTGCTCCCTCTGCCTGGAGTGTGTGTATTGTTCCCTCACTGCCTGTGGGATTTTGCTCAAAAGGAGCCAGCTCCTTGGGTCATTCTGAACAAAAATACTGTGTCTGTTTATTTTTTTAGTCTCTCCTCTCTGAAATGTAAAGTCCATGAGATCAGAGGTTTTTTATCTTAACCTGCAGAGCCTTGAACAGTACTTGGTCCATAAAGAGTACTTGGTCAGTACCTGTTGAATGAATGAGTGAATGAATGAATGATTTCTGGCACAAGAGTGCCACAGTGCAGATGAAAGGTGCTCCTGTGGCAGTCAGAAGCTCTGCCCCGGCCAGCCACGTGGTGCATTGCCCAGCCCCCACCTTGAGTTGGCCTCAGTTTCCTATTCTGTAAATGGGGCGTGTGATCAGATGGGCTCTAAGGCCATTCAGAATGTTCACACTGTATCACGGCTCCAGAAAGGAAGTGATGTCATGTAAAATGTTACTTATGCGACGTCTCCCAACTTGATGCTATATTCTTCTTTCCATATGATTGCTATCTGTGGTTACATGTATCCTTTAAAAAAATAGTTGAAGTGAGCAAAACACTTTCTAAATGAAGTATGTAAAAACTAATGGATTTTGGTTTGCTGACAGATTTGCTGTCTTTAAAAAATGTATTGAACAATTTTTAAAAGAATTACCATTTTCTCTTGCTAAATATATTTACTAGCTTGCCTATTTTTGTCAAATAAAAAAGCAATAGCAATCCTTTTTTCCTTTGATTTTAGCTATTTCCTGCTGCAGAGAGTACTTTAGCAGAGGAAAATCTCCTGTGACCTCCGTCTACCATCCATAAAGTACTCATTCCCCTCTCAGGTAAGTATATTGCTTTGCTTTGATCCATTCTGAGCAGAAGGTATTGATTCTCTATGAAAACCTGTGTCATTATTGCATTAAGACTAAGAGGCTGAGGTTTCAGATATTTTGCTGTCTGGCAAACTAAAAGAAATAAATAAGCAAATAAGAGTCCCCACCTCTGAGGTCCTTGCCAGAACCAAAACATCAGTGATGGACATTTGCTTTTCTAAGGTGTTCCATCATACACCTTCTACATATCTGCTAGTTATTATGGTTTGTTAAATGCTGTGTGTTCTGTGTAGCAGTAATCTCCCAGGTATTCGAAAGGCTTCTGTTATGCACATGGATTTGAAGATAATTTAAAGAATTAACAACATATTTATACTCTAGTGGGAAGCGCACTCTCTGTGGTTGGGGAGTGGGGTGGTGGTGCAGGTCAGCAGGGAGGGCACTGGGAATAGGTTGCGGAAGAAATCGTTGCAGGGTGGCCGCCCAGGGGAGGCAGAGTCAAGAGGATAGAACCTAAATCCCACCCCGGGGACTAAGACTGGGAGGGCGGGGCAGTTACTGGGGGCAGCCAGGCCAGCAGACCCTGGCATGTGCCGAGTGCTTTGCCCCACACCCACGCCACTCCCGGGATTCCTTTTTGTCTCCACAAGCTAATGGAGAGCCCGGAAACATCTTTCCAGGTATGTTCCTACAACCAGACCGTCTTCCCAGGAAGGAGACGAGGAAGTAGATGAATGGTGGTCAGAGTACAGATGGTGCCTCCTTTTACAGAAGGACTGAGAGCTCAGTCCCACCAAACAAGGAGGTTGGAAACGTTTAGGAAAATGCAAGACAGTTCTGCAGTTAACCCATGGCTGCTGAGAATTGAGGAGTGGTAAAGAGCAGCCCTCAGAATACATAGCCTCAGCCTGGGCGCCCTCATTCTGAGTGACCCCATGCTTGGATTTGATTGACAGCCTTCACCCAGCCTCCTTCCTGGCATCCATATATAACGTCCCATTGCTTATATAGTATGCCATGCATTTTATAATTTATTATCATTGTATTATGCAGGATGTTATTAAGTGGATGTTACCACTCTTCAAAAACCTCAGAATCTAACTTAGGATAACAAATAAGAATCAGTCTGTGCCGGGTGGAGTTCTGTGATCTGTAGAAAGAGAGGAATTAAAGAAAAAGCCAACAACAGTCCTCGATGTGATACCCTAAAATTTATCACTCTTATCCCCATCTTACGTATCTTCTTATCCCAGACATAAGAAGTTCTGATCTGAAGCCCGGGTCTCCCGTTGGCTGGAGGGAACTCAGCATCTCCCATGGCCGCCCTTGTAGAGCCAAAGTGGTAGACTCGCACCTGCGTGCAGGTGGACTCCCACAGGCCTGTGTTCTTCACTCTGAGTCCTTCTGGGGAGCTCGCCCATCCAGTTTTGCCCAAAACTGAGGGGTTTCCTGGGACATGGAACTTTCAGTGCTAAAAATGGAAAGATCAGAGCAAACTGGTACTTGTTGGTCCCTCTGATGATCCCACCACCCCTCCTCTCTCAAACAAAGCTGTGTGATGTTTCTGCTCACTGGGATGGTTGCTGACAACAGTTGAATTTAGCCCTAGTAACTGAGAAAGCTCCTCAGCTTTGCCGCTCATGTAGATGAACAGGGTTGGGTGGCTTTACTTCTGTGAGCCTCAGTTTCTCATATGCCAAACAATAGTAACAAACAGCAAGCCAGTGGGGGTTCTGGGAAGGTGATGGGACGTAGCAACGGAGGTCACAGGTATAGCGTGGGCACACGGGAAGGGGAGGTCCCGTCTCCCTGTCAAGATAAACCAGCTAGAGGAGACAGTCACTTGCCTTCCCGGGCATGAGCACCCGTCCCGAGCTTTATCAATATTATTATTTAGCTAGACCCTGAGTTGGGAAGGTTAGAAAGGATCAGCCACGTGACTCATGAGCACAGCGTCAGCCAGACCGCAGGCATAAGTCTTAGCCCTGATACCTAGTTCTCAAATTATGGCAGGTCAGTGTGTGCCAGTTACTTTGAGTTTTTTTAATGTTAGTTTTCTGATAAATTAGATAGAAACTTTTTTTAAAAAGTTCTTTAAAGAATGTTGTGGAAAGCATAGTTTTTCTCTTATCCATATCCAAATGTTTTTAACTTTCAGGCTGTTATTGCACTGAAAGTTCATTAAAACTTTGTTCTTTTCTAAACTCTCAGATTATGGGTAAGCAGCCTTATGAATACATATGTATTATTATTGCCTCTAAATTTTCCACTGCTCTCAAGAGGCTCACTTAAGGTTACTTTCTTTTTACAAAGAAAACCGGGTCTTTTTAAAAGTGATCTCTTGTTTAAGAAAACTAACAAAGGAAAATGAAGGTATGTAATAAAATGATCTTGTAGTATTCTTTTGGTCAGAATTTTTTGTTTTTTCACCCTAGAACTTGAAACCTTCTGAGCAATATATATGTCTGTCATTTTGAAAGGAGCACACAAACGCCAGTTTCTATGCATTATTCACGTGATTGCAATTTCAGGAAATAAGCTTGAAGGCTCTCTTTGTTTTTAGTTTCTTGTTATCTTAATCAAACTTAAGTCATTGATAAAGTTAGTTTCTCCTTGAAAGTTTCCTTTTTCAAAACTTAACTGGGACAGATTTTTATTTTAAGAACTAGAGTTTTGAGAAATCGCTGGTAGCAAAAACAGCACTTGGACATTTTTGTGTGTGTGTTAAATGGGTCTGACCAAAATGCATGCTGGTGTTCCCCAAACATCTTTTTTGCTCATTTGATGTTTCCCAAAGCCAGTCCTTCAGAATGAGCGGTTTGTGCCTGTCCATGACTCATCTTCCTTTCACGCCAGCACCCCTCACTTTTGCCTCTCCCCAGATCATTTCTTTGCCAAGAGGATGACTCAGAGCTCGGGCTCTCTGAGCACGGGTAGGTTTGGCTCCTTTGGGGCCATCTCAGTTGACCTCTAGTGAGGTGTCCCCGGGAACGAGGCAAGTCAGACCCGGCAGTGAAACCCGCTGTGCTGTCCGGCGGAGCCCGGCTTGCTGGCTACTTTTTTAAAAAGAAGAGGAAGAGGAAAGGGCATCCTCTGGGAAAAGTCGCTGGGATTTTAGAATTTTAATCTGCTTATTCACAAAAGTTGTACAAGCTTCTGTGAGGATTGATACAGGGATAGTCTCAAGTACTCCTGTATTCAGAAAGAAAGTATAATTCTATTTCTGAAGATTTAATGCATATTTACTATGAAGTTCAAGAAGAACTATTGATTGCAATTTAAATTGTTAAATTACCAATTAAGTTATTTGACATATTTAAAATGTTTTTTAAATCAAATGAAAGATTTTGTCTTATTACGTGTGCACAATTGTTATTAGTGGCTGTTAAAATACAAACTGGGTCATTGTAAATGCAGGCACTTGTTTTTTCTCAAAGATCAACAGAAAGGCAAGTCGGTCTGTGGGTAGGCCCTTGGGCTGAGGAAGGACAGCTCTGTGACACTGAGCGGGAGGCGTTACCTGTGGTCTTCACTGGCCCTGTGGGAAAGTGTTTGGATCCTCATTGTGTTGATGAGTGATATGGGAACCGGAGGTTAAGCCTCAGACTGGAGGGCAGCCAGGAAATTAGACACCCACTGGGTATGAAGCCCAAGTCCACCCGAGGCTCGGCTATCAAACCCCTGCCAGACCTTGCACACCAGTTAATTTCTTTACAATGACAGGCTCATAGAGGCAACGGGAAAGTTGGTTGAGGAAAGTTGGGCAATGGGGAAGGTAGAATGGGAAGGTCACAAGGAAACATGGATATCTGATGGAATATTAGGTTGATCCATAGAAATCATGGAAGTCTTCAATTGATAAGAGTAGGAAAGAGACCAAAAGGTCACATAAATAGGGGATGAGACTGTTAAGAGCATACAGGTTAGAGAGAGGACGACATACAGTGATTGCAGATGTGTTTCAGGATCTTCCCATTTTCTTCTGAACCTATAAAGCATGTGCTACCAACTCTAGGTGTGGACTGAGAAAACATTCTTGGGCTCTGACTATCCAGATAAGTTCAGAGAGAAGTTCAGTCGAAACGCATGATTAGTGAGCACCACAGTAGCCGCTCCACACTGGTCTCTGTCTTCTGTAGCACAGGATAAAAGTACATTAAATATTCAGTTCTGGTTTTGTCTGTGCATGTGTGTCCATGTTCAAAGATGCAACAGAAAACCTAAAAATACTCCCAATCTGAATTACTTTTTTGTCACATAGTCCCTCCTCTCTGGTAGGGGAGGAGATGCCTCCTTCTCTACACATGGTCTTGGGTAGTGTTTAGACGGGGTGACTCGCACAGGTACACATAGCACAAATCCATCATTGTGCTGAAATACTTACCTGTTGCTTTTCTGTGAGTTCCACAGATCTACTTCTCTATAGGATGCCTTCACATCCGAGCTCCACGTCATCCTTGGTCAACAAGACACCGATTTCACTGTGACCGTCATTGTGGAGTCTTCCTCTGGCAGGAAGCCTCCTGGGAGACTCTGTCCCTCACCACACCTACCTGTTTAGGCGTTCAGCCCTGCTGACTCTGGCTTTGAGCCGTGGTGCCTCATGGCCCCCTCTTTATCACCAGACAGCTCCATTACTGACTTTGCGGGTGCCGGTCACCTGCTCTAATCGCTGCTCCCACACCAGCCCACGTAGGAGGCTGAAAATTCTTTTACAAACGTTCTTTTCATTGTACTTCCCTGCTCCAACATCTTGTCCCAGTTACCTATTGATCAGGTTTAAATTCCAAAGCCACCTCTCACCTGGGCTCTCCACACTTCTCCAAAGTCTGTGTCTGTGACTCTCTGCATAGTCCCTACGTATCTGGCTCCTTAGAGTTTGTGGGCTGCTTCTTCCCTGGAATCCCTTATCAAGTCTTCTGCCCTAAAGCCCAGGAGTTCCTTTAAAGCCCATTTCAAAAGTTACTTTTTCCTTTAGAAGGAAAAAAAAAGTTGTTTTAGTGAATCTAGGAATTTTTGCCATTCATTGAAAAATTCCTAATTTATGCAATATATTTCTTCACAGTTTAATATATACTAATGTCATTTATAAGTGGTCTTGGAATTATTCTTTGCTTTCTTTAAGCATTTATATGTTATCTCTCAAATTACATGATAAATTCATTACAGAATTTTCCCTTAATCAGAGCACCTGGGCTCTCACATGTGTGAGAGGCTGAATGAACACACAGGGCACTGCGAACACACTGGCTGGGCTGAACGCCTAGAGGAGAATGGGGGTCATTTTGTAGCATCAGCCCTGTTCTAGGGACTGGTTAGCTTCCTGAAGAGGAAGAAAGTGACTTACCAACCCAGGATGCCTTTATAAAAATAAAAATTTTATTCAGCAACACAGAGTGGAAAGCTATATTGTCAGTTCTTAAATGTCCATAACCGAGTGACATCTTAATGTACATATAGAAACACAATTGAGGAGAATAACAGCATCTCATCTGGAAGAGAAGATAGAATAGCCCCACTGATGTCAGGAAACACTACCTGTAGAAACTCAGATAAAATCCCATTCATCTGTGATGGCCGGGTTGATTCTCTCTCCTGTGTGAAGATTTTTTATCCATGAATGTACATATATTCATAATACGTGTTCTGTGTTCTCAGAGTCCCTTGTAACTGTGAGTACATAGACATATAAATTTTTTAGTCTATCAGTACATTAAGGGTACTTATCATAATCTCACTTATGTTACAGTAAATTTCTTCTGCCTGTTTGTAGTAGATTACAAGCTAATTGAGGGTAGAAATTATGTTTCAACTCTGAATCTTTAGAATCCAGCCCAGAATCCAGCAAATAAAAGATGATTCAGAAACATTTATGGAATTTAATAGGGCTGAAGGATTTTTTTATGCATAGAAAGTCACTTTATGCTTCTCATCTGCCTTTTTGGTCACTGCCTCCCACAATCTCTGACAGCAGCATCTTCAGATACAAGACAGCAGCGTAGGGGGTTGGCAGGCCAGTGGCATCATGTCCCTGAGAGGAGACAGTCTCCTGGTGGAGAAAGAAAGGAGAAAACCAAGTCAGAAATAAAAGAAGGAGAAAAAAACAGAAAAATATTGGGTAATTTATAGTTGGTTGTAGTTGAACATTAGGTCATAGAATTATAAGAACTTGGACTTACACTAGTCTAAATAAGGAGTAATCAAGCCACAATTAGATTTATCAAAAGGCTTTTTAAATCTGAACCCTTCAACTGCATTTACAATAGGATTTTGTTTCCAAAATTCAATTTACATAGAGTTTTGGGTTTTGGCTCAAATTTATTGCTCCCTAGGGATTCACAGATTCAACATTTAGAGATCCAATTATTTGGGATTGGCCCCAAGTTCAATAATTGCCTTAATTGTGTGATTTTGGGGAGGTGCCACCCCAAAAGACCACATGTCCACGCTGATACAGAACACAGAGTGCAGGACATTCCTACTGTCACATGTCACCTGGCTTCATGGTCCATGTGTCAGTCCATTGGTCATTCCATTAAGAATGTGTATCCTTGTGAAGGGATGAAAGCTCTACATTTGAAAAATCATTCCTAGAAGAAAGGCAACTGCTAGTGCCTGGAAGTGAAGAAAATGTGAGGAGGTTCAGGAAAGTGATGCGTTTCAGTCAGAAATGACGCTCTGAGTGTGGGAAGAAGAGTGTGGCTGACTCACTGGTGGCTCAGATCTGTGGCGTGTGAGTCCACCACTGATGTGTGTATTCGATCTTTGGTGCAAGCCAGTGAGTGCTAAGGCTCTGTTCTGTGGATTCTCAGAAGTCACAGGCTGTCCTTCCTGAGGGCATGGCTCCCCTGGAGTGTGCTCAGGTCCCAGACCTTGATGGTACCGTTTGAATCACACATAGCGGAGGAAAGAAGTTAGCAGAATGTATTGATAGTGAGCACCTCACATAAGGGACAAACTGTTTTCAAGCATCACTTTAGTGCCAGTTGGCCTAAAAATAATATCAGAGTTTCTCATTTTCATTTTACTTCTAATTTAAGTGATTTGACAAGATTCTCTGTGCTTTCCTTCCTTCAGCAGTGGACTTGAATCTCTCTCTCTCTCTCTCTCTCTTTTTAAGAGATGGGACTTAATTACTCTAAAAAGTTTCTGCACAGCAAAGGAAATAATCAACAGAGTAAATAGACAACCTACAGAAAGGGAGAAAATATTCCCAAACTATACATCCAACAAAAGACTAATATCTAGAATCTACAAAGAACTCAAACAAATCAACAAGATAAAAACATAACCCCATCAAAAAGTGGGCAAAAGACATGAACATACATTTTTCAAAAGGCCAACAAACATATGAAAAAAATGCTCAGCATCACTAGTCATCAGGGAAATGTAAATTAAAACCACCTTACCTTTGTCAGAATGGTCATTATTAATAAGTCAAATGTCAATAGATGTTGATGTGGAAGCAGTGAAAAGAAAATGCTTATACACTGTTGGTGGAAAAGTAAATTAGTACTACTTCTAATGGAAAACAGTATGGAGAGTCCTCAAAGATCTAAAAGTAGACTTACCATTTGATCCAGCACTCCTGTTCCTGGGTATGTACACAAAAGAAAAGAAATAATTTTACAAAAAAGTCATTTGCACCCAAATATTTATAAGTAACACAATTCACAATTACAAAGATAGGGAATCAACCCAAGTGCCCATCAACTGATGAATGGATGAAGAAAATGTGATACACACACACACACACACACACACACACACCCCCTATGGGGTACTGCTCAGCCATAAAAAGGAATGAAATAATGTTTTTTGCAACAACTTGGATGGAACTAGAGACCATTATCCTAAGTGAAGTATCTCAGGAATGGAAAAATAAACACCACATGTTCTCATTTGTAAGTGGGAGCTAAACGATGGGCATATATTGTCATAAAGTGATATAACGACATTGGAAACTAAGAACATGTGAGGGCGGGAGGTGGGCGAGAAAAAATAAGTTACCTCTTGGGTACAGTGTACTCTATTCTGGTGATGGGTACACTAAAACCTCTGACGTTAGCATTATACAATTCATGCATGTAAAAAAAAAAGCACTTGTACTCCTTAAATCTATTGAAATAAATAATAAATAAATAAAAATAAAGATATAGGGTCTTGCTGTGTTGCCCAGGCTGAACTTGAACTCCTGGACTCAGGTGATGCTCCTCACTTAAACCTCCCAAGTAGCTGGGACTACAGGTGCACACCACTGCACCTGGCCAAATCTCCTTCTTTTTAAACATGATTTTTCACTGGAAAACTTAAAATCACATATACCCTGGCACTCCCTGTCCCCCAGGTAGATTGGGTTGTGAAGCTTCCCTCTTTACATAGTCATGTGGATTGTATCCAAGAAGTTGCCCTCGGGTACCAGCAGAGCTTTTATATGTCATCAATAAGAGAATAATGGCGAGTATCCTCACCCAGTAGCATTAGGTTCTAAGCATAGCACAAGGAGTAACTTCCACCCTGCACCCTCCGGGGACTTTCCCTCTGGACATGATGTTTTACAGGGTGTGTTAGAGTGGTCTTCCCAAGGCTCGGGGCTGGGGCAGTCCAAGTTGGGATTGACGCATTGCTCTCTGAACCTGGCAGCAGACAGCAAGAACAGGGGGAAAGAGCAGGGCTTCATTTCCATCTACTCTCCTGGTTATATTTGTAGTTCAACATTTCATGCTGTATTTTTCAAGGGAAAAAGTTCCCTTTTGGTTGGGAGGGTAATCATATCCCTCCATTTAATCAACTGGAAAACCTTGTAAAGCTGATATGCCTTTAGATTTAATTTAGGATTTTGACCATTGGCTTGTGAACCAGAAAGATGTGTGTTGAACTCTGGCCTGAAAAAGTTTCATATTCATTTTTAGAGAGTATAAGGAATTTTCCTGGAATATATCTGACTCTTTGATTTATAAAGCATTTCAAGGCTGTGTTCACTCTCTTCCCCACCAGATGTCTATTTTCTATCCTTTGAACCTTCCACAGGACGTGTCCCTGTTACGCAACGTGCCGCATTCTGCTTCCGTGCGTGGTTTATTCCCCACCGCGGTTCTTGGGCACTGGACATTTGCACCCGAGCGTCTCCTGCTGTGCTGTGTCGGTCACCTGTGCCTCGTGGTCAGTCTCATAACTGAAGCTCCAGCCCTTCAAAGGTTGTCACCAAGTGTGTGAGGCCTAAGTAAATTGTCTCTTTTGGAGCCTTTGAAAGCATCTCTCTTATTTTTGGAAGCCTTTGGTCACTAAGCATTTTATTAAAATATTAAGTATTAATACAATAAAGAAAAATTATATGAATATATGACTTTAAATCTCCCATAAGAAACTGGAAATTAAGAGATCACTTGAAGACATTTTATGCCAAATCTACAGAATTTTAGAGTTTCTCATCGTGCCATAGTAACCATAGTTGACATTATACATATTTGCAGTATCTGATGAATTTCAAATACAACAACTATGTTTCAGAGCATTTTATGATTGTTAGATATTTGCATCCGGTCAGTCTCTTACCTTCAAGATGTTGAACCCTGGCTCCAATGTGCTATCTGAAGTGTTCTTGTATCTCACACTAATAATTCACCACTTTATTGGCACTTAGCTTTATAAATAAGTAAGACCACTGTGTGCTTCTTAGGATATTCCGTATAGAGTGCTACTTCTGTTTTAAACTTGTGCAATGTTACTGTGATATGTAATATTCTTCGCAAACCGTCACCTTTGGTTTCCAGCTTCCTCACCATCTCAGTGACAGACGGTCTGAGAGTCCCTTTCAATACCAGTGTGTTTCCCAGTAAAGACAAAGGAATGTTAGTGGACTAATAGCTCCATAGCGCCGTGACTGACTCACGTGGTACTGCACAGGTGAAGATGGTGGGGCTGGTGGTGTGCGTGGCATTCTCTTCCGCCCTTTGTGTCCATCATCTCCCTTCACTCTCAACAGGTAGTTGTTGGGACACAGCAGGTAGTCACAGGCCCAGATCCCAGCCCACACTGTCTGGTTGCAGTTCTGTCCCTCTAAAACACCTTGCCAATGTGTGTCGAGTGTGATGGTTTTAGGTGCCAAATGCTTCACAGACTTCGGAGATAAATATTTTCTTACTATTTGGAAACCATATTTTTTCAGCAGATTAGAGTTACTGAAAATTTCTCTGAACAAAAGAACTTGCTACAGATGCCAACCAAGAGTTCTGCCTAAGGCATGTTTATCATATAGTGGCTCCAAAAGACCAGGGCTGTCCATTGGCTCCGTCCTCACAGGGCCCTGGATGGGTCACCAGGACTTGGGTCTCTGGGCTTCACTGCCAGCTCTCTGATTTAAGGCTACTGACATAGCATCAGCTATAACAATTGGCTTTTTCAATAGCCTTATACATTTTACAAAGTACGTGCACTTCACCAGCCTTGAGGGGTGGGGATAACTCTTCTCTCAGCTTCAGAGATGAGGCTTCAAAACCGGACTTCTCTCTGGGGCCGGCCCCTCATTGGCTCAGTGGTAGAAAGAACGAATCAAACTCCTCCCTGGGATTGTCACACTCTTTTCCTCAGAGTGTGAGCGGCTTCGGGGTGGCAGGGATTGAGATTTGGGGCTCTGCCTCAGCCACACTCACTCTGGATCTGTCTGTTTTACATACCGATATTCCGTATCATCTTTACTGTAGAGAAAGCTTCTATGGCTAGAAAATACCTTGATAGCTACTGAACGTCAAAGTTCTTACTGCATTCTAAGCCCTAGCCATTAGGGGTCAATGCCCATTTAAAAACCAATGAAATTAACATAAACATGAGTAAATTGTCAGTGGGAATGTATGATTTGACTTAGCGCTTTCCAAAATTGTATCTGTTGAGTGAGCCAAGAGTCTTCTCCAGAAGTAAAACTACATGATACCTTAACTCAAAACCTAATACCTACTTCAAGCCCTTGACTGGCTGATAGGAGAGAACCAGTAAATGTTGCTAAAATGAAATTCAATGAAAAATATAAATTTTATTCTGATGTTTATTTTAAACAATGCACAGAATATTAAAATTTACTTGTTTTACACCTGCCGTAGTATGCTAGGATTATAAATGTTCCACAATTAATTTTAAAAGTTAATCACAACTTTAGTTTTTCCATTAAATCTTATTTTACTTCGTATGTACATATATTCAGCACGTCTGTATAAGGCAAAGAATCTTCCCTCTTTCCCAGTCATTCCATAACTGTCTTTATTGTTTTACTGACTTGATGAATTTCCAGCTCCAAATGATGTTTCAAGTCATATATCTAGTTTAGAACTCCTGCAGTAAAATGACATTTCTAGACAGAATTCTCCATCTTTCATAGTTAAATTCTGAATTCAGTGAAATGTTCCTTTCTTTCCATAAAACATTGTCTGCATTATCTTTATTCTTGGAAGACATTTGAGTAGAGGGATTGTATGTGTTCTTTTCATGGGAGGCTATGAATATGGACACTTGATTTAATAAACTAAATTATATTTCCCCCGTTCCCCAAACTTTAGAAAGGTTTAATGATTTTAATTGATGGCATGCACAAGAATTTGTGCGGAATTTATAAGGAAACTGAACGCCACTTCCGAGTTACACCTTCATGTAGGGTTCAGCAGTGTCCTTAGACCGAGAGGAGGGTGGAGGAGTTATAACTGCAGTCCAGAGTGCGGTGATATTTTGTCCAAAAACCATCAAGGGCAGACTTTTCTGCTTTAATACTCGCTTTTTGATCAGAGGGCTTACAAGGTGAAACCCATGCACATCAAACTTGCTGCCTTGTAAACTTGATCCCTTGTAAATCTGTGACATTTTTCCTTGTTACAACAGTTTTATATTCTCATGTACATAAATACTGCCTTTGACAGGATAAGAGACTAGTGCCATGAATATTCCTTCAGCAGTTGTAAAAACTCAACAATAAAGCTTTGAAGTTTTAGGATGACAATCAAATGGTCCAACAAAGGGCAGGAGAAGCTAAAATAAAAACCTTCACAGATGAGTGGTTTTATTTCACATCAATTCTGTGGTCTTAATACTGTCTATCAGGTGCTGCCCTTCTGCGTCCTCCACATGAACGGTGAACTTTAACGTATAAGGGTCGTCAGGTCTTGTGTCACTTGAAGGTCATCTGTGGCTAAGCTATAATTTCTACAGTTCTGAGAAAATGAACACTCTCTGTCAACCTTATCATTTGAATTGAGGACCTATATGTATTATAGATGTTTAATGCTTATATTTGACTGTTGCATTCTTCAGTTGTAGTCCTTAAAACAGGGTGTCTTAGATTCACACTAATAGCATTTTGTGGTCTAAGTTTCTTGTGTGTTCCTTTGTTTTATAATATTTGCTTTCCACAGAAAGACATAATGGAATCTGAGCTCAAAGGCATTACCTTCTACTACCCAAAGTACTTTTCCCTCCCTTGTCTCTTTTTTCCTACTAGTGATAATTTTACTTTGGGATTATTTGATTTGGTGTGAGAAATGGATTAAGACCAAAATAAGGATCAAAATAATTAAGAAAATTTGAAAAGACACTCATTGGGGGAAAACTGTTAACACCCTAACTTTGTAATAAGATACAGAGAATTTGAGAAATAGCTATACCATGGAGGCATTAATGATAATTTTAAAGTTATTCATTGCGAAAGTTCACATAGCTCTTATTTATTTTTTATGAGGAGATCATATTTTAGAAGAAAACATTTCATAGACATAAAATGCCATAAAAACTATTTTTTACTTTAAAAACATATTTTTGCCATTATGGCATTTTTTAGAAAATTTTATCCTTTATACATAAGATTTCCACCTTTCCAATACATTGGCAAGATTTTGTAGCAGACCTCCAACTAACTACAGTTGACCTCGGGACAACACGGATTTGAATTGCGAGGGTCCATTAATACACTGATTTTCTTCCACATCTGCCATCGTTGAGACAGCAAGACCAACCCTCCGCTTCTCTTCCTCAGCCTTCTCAGTGTGGAGATGATGAGGATGAAGACCTTTATGATGATCCACTTCCACTTAATGAATAGTAAATATACTTTCTCTTCCTTGTGATTTTCTTAATAACATTTTCTTTAGCTTACTTTAGGAGTACAATGTATAATACGTATAGCACACAAAATTTGCATTAATTGGCTTTGTGTAATAGGTAAGGCTTCTGTAGTTAAGTTTTGGGGAGTCAAAAGTTATACTAAGATTTTCAACTGCATGTTGCGGAGCTCAGCACCTCTAAACCCTGGACTACAACTGAAGAATACAACAGCCAAATGTAAGCATTAAACATCTATAATACATATAGGTCCTCAATTCCAATGATAAGGTTGATAGAGAATGTTGAAATGTCAAGGGCAGTTTTATTTTTATTCAAAATAAAGCCTAAGACACCTGTACATTCTTTGGAGAATTTCTTTGAGCATCTCAATGATGTCATCTTGTCATTTACAAAGATTAACTTGTTTTTCCCCATAAGGCCTACTAGAGGACACTAATTTTTAATATTAACAATACTAATAACATTAAAAGTAATACATATAGCAGTTAACAGTTTTTGGAAGCTTGCTATGTGCTTCATCCCCTTTTAAGCATTTGCCTGGATTTTCTCACTTAATCCTTATAACATCTCCCTGGTACAGAAGAGCGGCACATTGCAGGTGTACCTGTCCCTCTGCCCTCCTAATCAACGGCCCTTCTACCAAATAGTGATCTTCAGTTAACCAAACAGTTGTCACTGTAGTGGGCCAAACATTAATGCCACTCCAAAAGGTGAACACCAAGAGGCAAAAGACAAGGACATCTTCATGCTCATCTCTCCAGCCGGAATTATATTTGAAACGAAGCACAGTGAAAACATTTCCTTTAAAGAAACATGCCCATTGAAGACTCCCTCATTCTGAGATTTGTGAGCACTCAATTTCTGGTTACCTGGCATCCCCTGCATTTGTTTCCTCTCCCTCACTCAAGTGCAGGTGGATTCTTGTCATCACTTGGACATGTGTCACAGCTCACAAAGCCCCTGCCGCATGGGCAGCCACTCCTTGCAACACATCTCCATGAAGGGCTTTCTGGCTCAGCCCCTCCTCTCTCTCAGGATTCAGTGTTGAAATTTCATAATCGGGTCGGCTGTAACTCACGGTGTGAATTGAAGTGAAACCTGCGGATGACTTATCGCCACCATGCCTCCATCGGAGCACATGCTCGCTGGTCACTGGCAGGCTAAAGGACAGAAAAAAATTTAAGCTTAGGTAACTTTTAAACATTAATGCCAGATGCCCTGTTCAGCATTTTTGTAAAAATAAGAAACCTACCAAAAATCACTATTGATTTTTGAAACCCAAAATGTGGATCTTGCTCCCCCTCCCCTGCCCTCCTCCCGTGGTCTCTGGGTTATAGGGAATGTGTGAAATGATCTCTCCATGGCAAAATGGCCTGTTACTATGGAAACAGCTTACTAGTTTCTAAACCCTTCTGGCTAGTTCCAGGAACATTAACTCTATACTAGTTTTAAAGATTAATATCTAGCTTTTTAATGGTTATAATCATTGAAAAAAAAGCATATTAATTTACAAATAGACTCTTCTCATCTGGAAAGTATTACATTTAATATTATTAATTATCATACCTCACAGAAGCAGAGTAACCACTGCTAGGAGACTCACACTCTGTTGCTGTTCCTTAAGCCTTACTTTTTTATGTTATATTAATAGTGTGGGGCTTGGCATTAGATTCATCTGCAGGAATATAAGTTTATTTATTCATACTTTGCTGTTTATATATTATTTTTGCCTTTTAAATCTCAACATCCTTATGAAGACATGATATATATTTATCACGCCTACTGTCCCTGTGCAGACAGGAGGCATTTTTGTTCACTTTTCCCTGTTGACAGTAGATTCTGTGGGCAGTATTTCTATTCCTGCTGATTTCTTAGTTGAAAACAAAGGGATAATATCTCAAGGGATGCACAGAAATATTCAAGGTTACATAGTAATAAATTTTTATATATTTAAATATTTAAATGTTGAGCATCCCAAATCTGAAAATCCAAAATCCAAAATGCTCCAAAATCTGGAACTTTTTTGAGTGCCCACATGCTATTCAGAAGAATTACTCATTACAAGTATAATGCAAATATTCCAAAATCCAAAACAGTTTTGGTCCCAAGCATTTCAAGTACTTAATGCAGTTTAGGAAATTAAACACTAAAGTAATTTCAATACTTAGATATATTTTTGAAACTGAGGAAAGTAAGCTTCTCTCTTCAGCCTGTTGGGTCCTTGCTTAACGTATGCCCCAGTTCTGACCTCCTGTCCTGTCCCCTCTGGGCAGATTTAGTGCTCTCATATGCCACATTCACCTGCAAACATTTATTTTTATTTTATATACATGTTGTTAAGATTTGTAAATATATAGATATGAATTTTAAATATATATAGATATGACTGTATATATATATGTGTGTGTGTGTGTATATATATATATAGCTCCAGCTATATTGTCATCCCTTTCCGAGTAGATCTCCTCTATTTCTTTCTTAGGCATTTTCTTATACTATGTCTTACTATGTGCTTTCTTGTCTATCGTGTGGCCCACGGTATTGTACCTAAGTGGGCTTCGGGAAGGCTTTGTGTTTCATGTGGTTGACATCATTTTAAAGATTTCCATTGACTCCTGTCAGTCTCTTCATTCTCTTTCCTACTCCCGGCTTGCCAGGCTTCCAGAACATCACTCTTTGGCTCCAGTGTTGTCCTCAGGTGCTCCATGAGTTTGCCTGCCCGTCCTGCTCCCTCCTGAGCCCTGTGTCAGCACTGTCTGGCTAAACTGCTCCCTGCCCGGTCCCTTCCTCTGCTCTTGGAACATAGATTCTAGGAAAATCTTCTGGGAGTCAGAGACTATAAACTGCTTTCCCAGTTCTGTGTAATACCCAGCATAAATATGTTCACAGACTACAAATACTGAAATAGCACTTCTTGCACTTAATCTGCTGCTTCCTCTAAGCTTTGAAAAACACAGTCATGGCTTCAATTTTGGGTTCTTGTGGTTATTCCCGTCAGATACGTTCTAGAGGTGGGTGGGCTTCTTCAAAGAGAGCAAGGCTGGTGTATTTTGGGTTCTCAGTTGACTATGCTTTACATATTGTATTAGTTTCCTAGGCTGCTGTTAACAAAGGACCGCAAAGTGGGTAGTTTAAACAACAGAAATGTATTGTCCCACGGTTCTGGAGGCTGGAAGTCTGAGATCCAGGTGCTGGCAGGGTCAGTTCCTTCTGGGGGCCGTGAGGGAGAATCTGTCCAGGTCTCTTCCCCAGCTTCTGGGGGTTTGCTGGCACCTTTGGTTTCCTCAGCTTGTAGGGTCCCATCTCCCTCCCTGCCTTCGTCTTTGTGTGGCGTTCTCCCTGTGTCTGTCTTTGTACAAATCTCCCCTTTTTATAAGGACTCCAGTGACACTGGATAAGGGGCCTGCCCACTCCAGCATGACCTCATGTGAACTAATTTCCAAGTAACATCACATTTGAGGTCCTAGGGATTGGGACTTACACATAAGAATTTTAGGAGATACAGTTCAATCTGTAACACATACCATTATAATAAAACTTGTTTTATATTCTACGTCTATTCAGTGATTTTTTTTTTTACAACAAGTAGATCTTGTTGTTTGGATCAAAATGTAGTATGAATCAAACGCAATTGGTGTGGATGCATTTAATAATTAAAGTCTTGACCATGTATGCACTGACAAGCTCCACGAAACAGTCTGATAGTTCAGGCACATGGAGGGTCCATTTATCTCTAATCATACTAGCTTAACTTCATTCAAAGAGTAAGTTAATTGTTTCTAAACTTGTGCCAACAGTTCTATTCCGACGTGGTGATAGAATTTCTAAACATCTTTTTAACGTTTTCATTAAATGTTAATTTCATTTTAATACAAAAATAGCTTTTTGTTTTCTTTTTTAAAACATGATGGCAATAATGTATATTTAATCAAAATAAATCACAGTATTTATTAGTTAGAGCAGTACTGATTTTCAGTCTTGATAAACTTTCTCCAAAATCTAATATTTTTCATGTTTCAAGAATTAACTTATTGACTGTGCCGTGCTACATTGTGATTTGATCAGCCATGACTCTAAATGGCAGATGGCATCTAGTGGCTCATCATTTTTTGTACCTCTTGGTACCTGTTTCCCTGAAGCTGCAAGTCTGTGCACACCAGCCATGAGGCAGTGGTAACTGTCTAAGTTGGCGTCCCAGGGTGCATGCTACATTTATTCCCAAGGGGAGACCCTAATGCAGTAGCTGGAGCAATAGCATTTGCCAACTTGTATTTCTGCCATCAGAAAAGGTGCTCAGGCCCTGCATCTAAAACTTGAAAGAACAGGAAATCTTCAGTATGAATGCCACTTTTAGTTTCTTTCTAGACCATCACATCTTACTTTTCCATTCATTCCACAATGCTAACTTATTCACTAACACTTTTCAAGAATGTGTTTACATGAAAGCAGAGTAAGAATGTTAAGAGACCCAGACTGCAAATAACTTTGCCACCGCTTCAGTGTAATTCAGGGTGAGTCATCCTGCCTTGGTGACAAAAAGAGCAGCTCTGATAGGCAGAACTTGGAAAAGATGACAGCAACAAAGGGCTATTCCCTATGATTTATTTCTGTTTGAGAACAAAAATTGGGAAATTATCCATCTACAGCTTACCAATTCTTATTAGGTCATTTGATTTTAATCCTAGAGCATTTACCATTGTTTATATAATTTGGTCTTCAATTATGTATTCTTCATGTCTGACTTTTGCTTCAGGTTATGTCTAAATTAATTGATTGAGAATATATTTTTTAATGTAACAAAACTCCTGTAGACCAGATATGGTTCCTAATGATGGAAAGGGATTTCTTTGGGCAAGTATTACTATCAAGCTAACTGCATTTGCTGCACAAATGGGTTGATGTCCACCAAGGTCATAAGAGCGGTTTCACGTGCCACGACTCAGCTGGGGTTGCAGGAGCTGCCTCGTCTGCCTCTGCCGTCTGCCTCTGCCATCGGCCTCCGTTCTCCCTTCATGGTGCCCCTGGTTCAGCCTCTGCTTTTGTCTGTTCTGACTTCTCACGTGTCTTCTGTGGGAGCACCTCCTCTTCCTCCTTCCTGGGGGCCCACACATCTTCACCTCCACACAGCCCACTAACTCTCGACATGTTGCTCCTGGCACAGTCGCTGTGCCATAAATCGGGCTGGGCATTGATCAGGCTACGAACTCGAGCTTCAAGATGAGAGTAACAGTCAGACTAGTGCTTTAGAAAAGTCAGTCATCATCTTTATCTGTGCAGTATTACATGGTGCAATGCTTACTATAAAAAGGCCCCTTGTGCAGTATATAGAGAATGGCATGTATTACTTTGAACAAACTCCCATGTCCCTTCCCAGATGTACCAAGCAACCTTGATAATAAACTCCCATCATTTTCGCTGCTTTAACCCCTTTATGACATGTAAAGGTACAAAAACTGGACCCTAATAGTTTTACATTTCCAGCACATCCTGTTTCCTAACCTGGCACTATATAGAACATACGTGAATGTGGAAAAGGGTTCAAGTGAACTTCTCGTCCTCCGGAATCCAGTTCCGGCATCACTGCTTCTAGAAAGCCCCTTCTCTTCCTGCCTCCCCCAGCTCTGCATCGTTCATTTCGTGCCTTTCTTTGAAGTTCCTGTAGTGCTGTCTCCTAAATCTAACACATTGCTTATTACGCTTTAGGCTAATCGGTTGCCTTGCCCAGCGAGAACACAGTCCAGTTTACACTGGAACCCTGTCATTCTTTCTTTGACTCACTTCTTACTGCCTTGAGCGGGGCTTACTTGGTATGTATCTGTCAAATGAACAAATGGAAGACTAAGAAGATGTTTTAACTCTTCATCCAGTAAGTACTTTGACCTTTGCTTCTCTGCATACTCATATTTCATGCTTTGATTCTTCTGCAACACTAGTCTTGCAAAGTTTACCTGTCAACTTAAGAAACAGTGTAATACGGAATTACGTGGTAGGAAGGGACACTGTAGTTCCACCTGTTCTCCAAGAATTACCACAAAACTTTTACAGCCTGATAAGCAGCAGAGTCTAAGGAAGTCTAATAAAGAGCGTTCGTTATAGAGCACTGGAGAGCAGGCCAGATTCCAGGACAAAGTTGAAAATCGTATTGAAACTACAAATAAAAATGCAATGTAAACCTTTTTGTATACAGGCCATTTTCTTGTTCACGCTTTTTGTAGCTGGGCATGGAGGGAAAGGCTGGAGAGCAGAATGGGACTAGATTTAAAGGTGAGTGTAGATATTTTTAATAACATAAATTGTAAATGTTAAAAGTCAACCGCAATAACTTGTTTGCCATGTTATTAAGACAATATTTAACTACTTTTGAAATAATTACTCCCCACAATATTTTTACTATTATTCTTTACTTTTGTATAGTAGGTATTTTCAAATAGCCATCATATTTGATTTTGCCTTTTACACTTTTCTTTAAATATTTGAAATTGTGTTTTTATATGTGAATACAACCAATCAGAATGAAATTACATTGCTTGAAGTAACATTTCAAAAAGATTCTCTGATTGTGGTTTAGCGATTTTTTTTTTTTTTTTTTTTTGAGACAGTCTTGCTCTGTTGCCAGGGCTAGAGTGCCATGGTGTTAGCCTAGCTCACAGCAGCCTCAAACTCCTGAGCTCAAAACAATCCTCCTGCCTCAGCCTCCCGAGTAGCTGGGACTACAGGCATGCACCACCATGCCTGGCTAGTTTTATATATATATATATATATATATATATATATATATATATATATATATATTTTTAGTTGTCTGGCTAATTTCTTTCTATTTTTAGTAGAGACAGGGGTCTTGCTCTTGCTCAGGCTGGTCTCGAACTCCTGAGCTGAAACGATCTACCCGCCTCGGCCTCCCAGAGTGCTAGGATTACAGGGCGATTTCTTAAAGGATAGAAAAACACTTTATTAATAGAGAAAACCAGAAGTCTGTCTTCTTCTGGGAATACAGGTTGAATTTTAATTGAATAACTGCGCCAGCCACATTGTATTATTGACACATACTAGGTGGTGGATTTCTATACCAGCAATTCCTTAAGGAAAAGTCTCTTTTTCTGCTGCCTTTTCTAAGAGATGAGAGCTTCCCCAGATGGGTAACCGTCAGCTGTGTAGCCTGAGAACTGTGCCCAGCAAGGGGAAATAGGTGTCTTGGGTCAGGATTGCCCTGTGTCTAGGGGAGGTGGTAGTTTCTAAGACTTTTGCTGTTCTCTTAAAATTACTTTGTGCTCCATGTTGCCTGAAGTTGGAGGACAGGTTCTGAAGTGGGATATATCTGGGTTTCATCACAGCTCTACCACCTAATACTGGGGTGATCTAAGCAAGCAAGCTAGTTAACTTCTGTAAGCCTCACTTTCCTCAGGGTTGTGTGGATTAAATGAGAAGATGGACACAAAGCACTCAGTATTTATTGCCGTTTTGTTGGCCCAATTTTTGTTGCATTTAACAGGATAGTTATTTTTTAGAACTTTTTATTTTTCCTGTACTCAGATGCCTTTTTCAACTCCGAATGTTTATGCAAAGCTTGAAAATTTGGTTGTTGCCCCAGCACATATCAATATGCAGTACCTTGTTGTAGCCCATTGAGTTAGAACAAAATGTCCAGTGGATTCGAACTCCACCCAATCATTACTCTTTGCTTGACATGGTTCAATCAGTGTGATTGAACTGAAAAGTTACCATATTTTAGTTAAATAAAACCAGTTCCCTAAGATCACAGTTCAAATTTTGGTGACCATGGTCTATTAAATGCAATTGCATGAAGTACAAATCTCGTAGTTGGATCTTCATTCCCCAAATCACTACCTAAATAGTGACTGATCACGATACCTCTTTTCAAGTCTGTCAGTGATGGGGTCTGTGTGATTTGTTATTCAGTTTACTCACAGACAGGAAAGGTTACCACTGCCTCCTTGTCTGACAGTGATTGCTGTGGCATTTTACAAAAATGGACTTAAAATGTACCAGCACAATGAAGAGTTATGTAACATTGGAAGTAAAAAAATGTGAATCCAGCGTATTTAGAAGAAACAGGTGACAGTGGGGATGCTGACGCCTCCATCTTTCTAGATTTTGTATCCAGGGACTCCAGGTACAGGCCAGAACCTGGTGAAGGTGGATTTACCAGCATAAGTGAGGAACATTTATTTTTTGATGAAAAATGAAGATGTCCCAGAGGAACTGCCGCCGTCAGAAACCTTCACATTGGAGGAATTGCTCAGAGATAGATAGTGATGACATTGGAAGCACAAAGGATAAAAGCTGATCCAAACTTAGAAAGGGCAGTTGGCCACGCAGAGGAAACATGCTTGTCCCGTGTTGCGTGCTGTACGACAGGGTGAAGTCAAACAGCATTCAGACGACTCTTGCTAAGTCTTTACAAAGAAATAAGAAATTCTTGGTGTGTGTACTTTGTCAGTCATAGTGTTTTAAATTATAGCACTCATTTCCCTCTACATCTATAACTGACAGAGAGTTCTAACATTTTGACAAAAAGTTTTTAACGGTCACAGAACAATCATAATTTTTGCCATTGATTATTGAATATGCATTACAGGGTTTCAGGTTATATAGTTACTGCAAAACAGAGACTCTCTGTAGTGAAAAATAGTCAAACAAATCCTGTTGCCGTCTGGATTTTGTATTACTGAAAAATCAGTTCACACATCTTTAATATTATCAGTATTTTTAGGTACTTGCCTACCCATTTAAAGGCAATTCATGTAGTAATTAATAGATGCCTTATTGATTATAGAACTTCTTTGACTTTCTAGTATTTGCTACATTTAATCTTCAAAAAGTTGAGAAATTAAATATTTAGAGTCATATTTCTCTGGTGTTCTTAGTGAAATATTCTTGCAATATAAAAAGATTTTTGTTGTTGTTGTTCTTTTTCATTTTAAGAGAAGGCCCCAGGCTGAGCTGGGCTGGGCTGGGCGCGGTGGCTAATGAACTTAATCCTAGCACTCTGGGAGGCCCAGGTGGGAGGATTGCTTGAGGTCAGGAGTTTAAGACCAGCCTGAGCAAGAGCGAGACCCCTTCTCTACTAAATATAGAAAAAAATTAGCCAGGCATGGTCATGTTCACCTGTAGTCCCAGCTACTTGGGAGGCTGAGGCAGGAGGATCACTTGAGTCCAGAAGTTTGAGGTTGCTGTGAGCTAGGCTGACGCCACAGCACTCTAGCCTGGGCAACAGAGTGAGACTCTTGTCTCAAAAACAAAAAGGAGGGGAGGGAGAGAAGGCCCTGATAGTAATCTCCATAGGCAAACAGCCAAGTTGTTGCATTATACATAGCAAGGTTTAGTGACAGTTCTAGTCCCTTGGGGGTGAGAAATAGTCTTGTTTGCTAGGAAGTCAACAAACTGTGGAGTTCATTGTGTATTTTGTAGTATGCGTGCAGAATGTTTTGGTTTTTAAAAGTCTAAAATAATTGAAGCTGTCTGATGTCATTCAACCTTATAATAAATACCTATAATTTAAAACCTCGAAATTGGTTGGTTTTGAAAGATGTTAGTATAATGAATAGTAATGAGAGCCTTTGGGTTATTTTTAATGCATCAGATCCTGTGCTATGGTCTGTGTAAGAGAAAGGAACCCTGATTACAGTTTTGGAGAGTGTTCCTAGTGCCCCCAGCACGCCCACAGCGAGGCCACATCGTTGTGCTGTGCTCCGAGGGGCCTCATACCAACAACACGCTCCGTTACATACGGTAATGAAAAGCCCTTTGGGGCAATGTTTGTGCTTTTAAAGATTGGTTTAATCATGTTCAGGGAATGAAGCTGATTTAAACATAGCTTACAGTGCATGTGAGAGTGGAAAGTTTGATTTTTATCCACTTTCTAACTTTTTACTAAAGTAACTTCTAAGCCATCATGTAGCAAGGAAACTAGTTGATCTTGTTCTTTCAGAGAAAGAGGCCCTCTTTATATACACGAATTTGTATAAAGTTTTTTGTGTAATATATTTTATCATATTTATCAGCTTTACAAAGAAAAACTCAAGAGTTCTTACTCCAAAACATTTTTTCCCCAAGCCTGGGGTGAAGATTACTGTAAGGAATGATTGAGCAGCAGGAAGAGACCAATGAGGGTAAAGAAAGAAATGAGAAATGTTAATCTTGAAGATCTTTACTTAATTCTCAAATTCTGGTGGTTTTTACTTTCATTCACACACAAAGACAATCTTGGGAATAGGGAGAAGCGGGAAGATAGAGCCTGAACCAGCACTGATGAGGAGGAGACTTTCACAGCGGTTGCAGAAGCACAAAAAGTTGGCCCGATGTCACTTCCGACAGGCTCTAATAAACTTCAGACCTGACCTAAGAAAACACATGGAGCCTGTCCTCTGGCTTTAATCCCATGTGAGGCTCTCCGGCATATTCAGGAAAACAGATGGCTTGAAATTGAGGCTGTTTCTGACCTGAAATTGCAGAGTAGCCCCGGTGGGCTTCCTGACCTGGTCTCCCCAGCCAGGGCGCAGGCCTGGAAGCACCTGCTGATTCCAGGAGCACAGCCTGCTCCAGGCAGCCCTCCAGGCTTCAGCTCCTGCTCTTCCCCTCTCATCCAACAGTGTGAATTCCCCACCCTCCCTGGCATGGCTGTTTATGGGATGTGACTTGCCTCAGACTGTCCCTTCTCCCACTTGGCCATCTGTGAACTACAGTTAAAATACTGAAGAATGCTTTTCCACCCTTCCCGGGAACTCATTACTTACTTCCTCACTGGGGTTCCGGAAGTAATTTATTCTCACCGACCATGGTACCTCCTGTTTGTTGGATGTCCTTTAAGCACAGGGCACTTGGCAAGCATGATCTCAACCCGCTCAGCAACCCTACTGCCGACTCTAATAGGTGAGGAAGCTGAACTTCCCTGCTCAGGGATTAGCTAGTAAATAGTGGAATTTGGATTGGAACACTTTTTCCTCTTTTAGAGCACATCACACGTTGTGTTATTACTGTCTGCCTGCGTCATTTTTATCTGCCACGCTGGACTCTGGACTCTGCTGTGTCGTTATCTGTTCATTAATTCGACTCCCACCCTGGCATCCGACCTCACGCTTGGCCCGCAGCCCTTGTGAAATAAATCAATGTTTATCTCAAGGACCAAATGAGTGAGTGAGTGAAAGTTTGAGTCACTTACAGACTAGCAACAGAGTAAGAACAGAGGCAGCAAGAAAGACTAAAATCTGATTTTATAAATTTAACATAATATTTGCAGGAGTAGTTTTCTGCTATACAGATTTGGCCTCGGTGAGAGTCTGTGTAAATAGAACTCGTAAAGACTCCAGGGCTTAATTTACTTATTGGTCTTAAAGAAAGGCACAGTAGCTGTTTCTATTAATGGCGCCAAAAAATTATGATTTCATTTTCTCCAGTACTAATCCTACACAGAATTTTTCTTTTTGGTTAGTAGCCAGAAGGTGTCTGAGGGCGGTTTGGGGAGCGGGGAGGACTTGCTGGTGTGCAGGGCAGCTTACGCTCCGGCTACGTCGCGCTCCAGTGCCACTGTTGAAGAAGGACAGACAGGGAAAGGAGGTCAGGAATCCTGGACAGTGGCGAGGTGCCCAGCACACCGACGGGGAGCCAGAGGGCCAGCAGGCGTTCCCAGAGCCATCAGCCTGCCATGATTGTTGACCCTTAGACTAAATAGCACCCCACTGCCTTTCTGTCTCTAACCTGCCTCTCTCTGCAATTGATTTATTATGGGAATGAATTCGGCCTGGAGAGAACAGTTTACTGTGACTTATTCAACTTACTAATTCAGAGGCTGTCCTGAGTGGCTCAGAGACAGGGACATACAGGAAATTTGGGACATTGTGCCCTCTACATTTACTATGATGTCCCTTCTCTTCCGTCAGTATCTACTAAGCAACGCAAGAGGACAGAATTCCCTGAAAAATCAAGATACGGGGCACCACAAAGGCCTGAGATTCCATCCAGAATAAGTAATCTGTGATTTGGAGCTAGTGGGGATTAAACCTGCTATCTGTTTAGTGTCTATTTTTTATATTTGGACTGCTTAGAATTATTCAAGAAACTCTCCACAGCAGATGATCATACTATCATATTTATGTGTTGGCAGTGGGGGGGATACTTATTAGTCTGATTGGCCCCAAACCAGAGAGTACTGCTAACTGCTGACATTATAAAAAGGAGAAGGAAATCTGTATTTGTACAGAGAAGAATTTATGACATTATTCTCCATTTTAAATTGTAGAGGATAAAAAGGAAAGAAACTGGTTAAGATGATTAAAATTTAAATATTCCTCTTCAGAAAATTGATGACTAATTAAAATGACTCAGAAGGTTTGTGTTAAGATCATAGTTAAAGAAACAAAACAAATCTTACGCTGATTTATGTATAATGAAAATTTAATTCAGTCTTTTAAGTAAAAGAAACAGTATTTCAAGGATATTTCACTTGGTAGCATTCTTTTTCTTATCACTTCTTTTTTTTTTTTAACCCTAAATCAGAGCCCTTAACAAAGGGGTCTTTTTATTCTAGAAAAATTATTTCAAAATTTTTGAACTTGATTTCAACTGTGTTATTGGCCAAGTATTACACTTTGTTTTTTCTTCAAATGTAGATCGACAGAGTGTAGTATTTATAACATTTATAATTTTTATATTTATAATTGAAGGCATTTAATTGGTAATTTGAACAATGATGTGAAATTGTGTCACACACTTTAAGGACAGACACAGAAGGGGAAATATTGATGGTCATGATTCTTCAAATATAAGGTTTGTCTTTAAATAGCTATAAAAAATGCTATAGGAGAATAGATTCCAAATTATAATAGGCCAAACAAAAAAATCTTCTAAATGTTGTTTTGGAATTGAAGATTCCAAAGATAGCATTCAAATAGCTATGAAAATAGCACTATGTCTAATTCTGTTAAACTGAGTTGATTGATTATTGCTACTTGATTTTAGCAATTCATAAATTTTATATTAGGAAAAATACTGAACTAATGAATAATGTGAATGAATTAAAAGTATATAAAAGAATATAAAAGTAATTTTATGTTTTGTATTTATGTAAAAGTCTGTGTATCTCTTTTTCCAAACATAAAGCAACCTTCTAAATATACATATTCATTTTGTACCCTCTCCAACTCTCATCTGTCTGTAAACTTAAAAATTAATTCTGAGCTCAGAAAATGGCTCTCCCCACATGATGGCATGAAAGTACGGTCTTCACGCCTAAACTTTCACTCAGTAGCTTATTATTAGCTTATATTTAATGTGACTTTTAAAAACTTAATTGTCTGGTATTTGAACTCAGTAGATTAGAAGCAGGAATTGCGAAGTAGCTTAGAAATAGCAATAATTGTGAAGGGGCTGAGAGACTTCTGGACATGAAGATACTGACAAGACAGTAGCTAATAGTCTGGCTCCGTGGAGAACACTGGAGAGCTAAAGAACTAGACATCGGCAGACAGTTTTTATGTGTATTATAGTAATTAATATACCTGCAAATTATCAATAAACAGAGACATGCAAGTATATAAACTACTTTTAAAAGATTCCATCAGCAATGCTGATTTGAACAAACTGTTTTAATCCTAAAATAAACATGAAGTGAGTGAATGAAAGAACCTAAGCTGCTGTTCTCTGGGACACACCCACGCAGGCACAAGCCCTTTATTCTGAGACAAGAGGAGGTAATTGAGGCATTGATGCTGTTTTCTCTCACCCATTTACTCAGCACCTAGCTCGTACCTGGCGTTGGTCTCGGTACTTTCCATGTCTTACTTAACTAATATAAGTGAAATAAATTCACCTTTGGATATTCATGGATTAGTTATACTTCAAGCCAAAGGCTATTGATAAAAAATACAATCTCATTTGGGTTGTTTTTGGTACAATTTAAAATCATAACAACATTAAAGTTTAAAACTATTCACAACAGCTTACTTAATAATTTTTACAAGTAAGTTCCCATTTTTGTTTGAAAAATCCTGAATATCACATTGTTTGAAGCTGTATTTCTGAAGTCTGAGTTATTGCCGTCTGTACCTTGAGCATTTGTTTGTGGCATTGTAAAAACCCCTGTTCATCCTGCAGTTAAACTTCACCTGGGTGGTGATTTAACTTTTGCACCACGTAGGGTGGTGCTGAGGTCCCCCTGAGCCAGGCCCCTGGGTCCCCTGGTGGGTTTGTGGCCCCACCCTGTTTGCATGTGGCCAGGCCAATCCGGTCCTGTTCCAGATGACTGCTGGTTCCCATTAATTGCTCCTGGGAACAATTTCTAACAATATGTTCTTAACAACATTCCTGAAGGAAATATTGTCTGGCTTTATGATTTCAAGGGATCTTTTAAAGTATTCTGCAAAATAAATATCTTAGTTCGTTTGGGTTGCTATAACAAAATTAACTGTTATACCGTTAACTGAGTGGCTTAAATAACAGAGATTTATTTCTCATAGTTCTGGGGGCTGGAAAGTCCAAGACCAAGATGCCAGTGGATTTGGTGGCTGGAGAGGACCTGCTTCCTAGTGTAGACGGATGTCTTTTCACTGTGTTCTTACATGGTGGAAGGGAAGAACTCTGCTCTCTTCAGCCCCTTTAGAATGAGATTAATATCTTATTCATGAGGACTCTGCTGTCATGACCTAATCACCTCCCAAATTCCTGCCTCTTAATACCACCAGGGTGGGAATTATGTTTCAGCATACAAATTTGCAGGGGACGCATTCAGACCATAGCCGTAAAGAATCAAATCTCTGACTGGGGGGTGATTCATTAAAAAAGAAGTGTCTGTTGGGCACAGATCTTTAATGATACTTCATAGGTTTCCATTTCTATAATTGCTTTAGATTCATGTCTTAGCTAAAACTTCATAAAGCAAAGAAAGAAGATGAATGTTGAAGAGTGTAAGTGACTTCTTGGAGTTAAACATCATTTTTAAAAAGTCTTGTGCACACTCCTAGCCCCTTACCCCTTTATTTCGGTAATCTGTGTTTTGAAGTAACGACTGCCCTGCCATTAATGTCATCTGCACATTGGTGAGTTTGCTCTAGCCTGACCTCTGGGTCTTTAATGAGCATGCCCTGCCCCTTACGAGAAAGGCTCACTAATAACTCAAGGGCTAATATTTGTACAGGGAGATATTATTTCTGCAGCTTGTTGCAATGATGTGAGAGGAATCCGAAGTCCTGATAGATTCCATCCGTGGCGTGTCCTCTGTCCGTGGGAAGGGCTTGTGCTGGTCTGAGGGACTTACTCCTAGAAGCCATAGTTGCTTTTCCTCAAAAGTCAGGTTTGTATTGAGTATCTATTCTGGTAATGATGCAAGAACAAATTACGTATTTCTGTGAATTCTCAGAATTTTCTTTAAAAGCTGTAGTTCTCGGTCTCATCACAGGCGACCTGGCGCTGGCCTCAGGAGCTTTGTGTTCTTACTGCTGCTACTCCCAGTTCACCTCTCTTGGGCCCCAGGTGTACAGCGCAGGCTTCTCCTTCTTAGTTACCTGAGCAAGCTGGGGAGGCTTTAGACACATTGGCTGGCACTGAGGTGAGAGTCTGAGTCACTTGGTGAAGTGACAAGGTTCAGTATGATCCAGGCACTGTTTTAAGCATGTCCCAGTGTTCATCTAATGCTAACTTAGTAATCCTAGGAGATGAGTGATATTTTATCTCTTTTTACAGATGAGGAAACTGAGACACAGAGAATTTGAGTCCCTGCTAAAGGACTTTCAGCTAGTCACGTGCAGGCAACAGTAGTGGTTAAATCCTGCAGGTTCATTTGGACCCTGTGCTGCGTTGCCCTCTGCTGAGGGCAGCAAGGGAGACGTTCTTAGTTGGGATCAGACCTCCAGAATACCCAACTGCTTTGGGGTTACATGTTCCTCTCTATTAGAAAGTTGGTTGTTTTTTTTAAATTTGCTGTTGAATCATTGTAAACTCTAGGCAAACCCACTTTTCTCAGAATCTGTGACTCATCTTGACAAACATTATTTTCTAAAATATTCCATTGCCCGTTGGCTTGTGCCCACTCCCAGGCCCTACCCGGGCCAATTTCTTTTTTTTTTTTTTTTTTTTTTTTTTTGAGACAGAGTGTCACTTTGTTGCCCGGGCTAGAGTGAGTGCCGTGGCGTCAGCCTCGCTCACAGCAACCTCAAACTCCTGGGCTTAAGCGATCCTACTGCCTCAGCCTCCCGAGTAGCTGGGACTACAGGCATGTGCCACCATGCCCGGCTAATTTTTTCTATATATATTTTTAGTTGTCCAGATAGTTTATTTCTATTTTTAGTAGAGACGGGGTCTCGCTCAGGCTGGTCTCGAACTCCTGACCTTGAGCGATCCACCCGCCTCGGCCTCCCAGAGTGCTAGGATTACAGGCGTGAGCCACCGCGCCCGGCCCCGGGCCAATTTCTTAAAGACAACTTTCCTGGCTTCTTTTTCTTTTTTCTTTCTTTCTTCTTCTTTTTCTTTTTTTTTTTTTTTTGGTGTGTTTTTCCTGGCTTATTTTTCATTTTCTTTAGGACTACAAAAAGTAATTCCCCTTGTATGTACTTTATCTAACTAAAGATTGCTATTAATGTACTCTTTTCCAGACAATAAATTTTATACACAAGCACACGTGTGCATACACACACACACACACACACACACTGGCTGCAAGCAGAGCCGGACTATGTAAACCTTCCTAGGACTGGCCTTTATCTTCAGACGTCGATACTGTACAGCCTATCTGTTCTGTGTACAGATATGCCAATCCTAAAATTCAGACCAGATACATTCCTTAATACTTTTGATATTTCTGCAACCCCTCGGAACACATTACCGTGTTTTGAAAAGGTCTTGGGAGTCCTGTTGCTCGAAGACACTGACCTCTGGGTGAGTCAGGATAGTAGACCCAGAGATTATGAATGAGTGAACATTTAGCTTCTGAGGAAGAGATAAGAAAAAGACAAGTAAATTACCTTATTTGTTCTCATGCAGCATGTATTGCATTTCAGGCTAGTAATTCTTAATTCCAGAGGCTGGAGGACAGAACAGATTGTGGAGCATCGGGGATAGTTTGTTAACTCAGAACCACTTCAAGCTTCTCCTTAATGGTATCCACACGGCATGCGGGGGCTGCGAGCTGCCTCCAGGATTGTAAGCCTCGCTGCTCCCTCAGGACCTAAAGAAACGCGAGTGAGAAGGCTGGG
The DNA here is from genome assembly GCF_020740605.2 of Lemur catta. Lineage (NCBI taxonomy): Eukaryota > Metazoa > Chordata > Mammalia > Primates > Lemuridae > Lemur > Lemur catta. The sequence continues at coordinate 92,633,823 of NC_059136.1, read as the reverse complement.
AGAGTGCGTATCTCAGGATCTCGTGGGATGGCTGAAAGCGAAGAGCCTCTTTGGTGGCAGGGTTATTTTACAGCATTTTTGTGCAGCTCGGTCCAGAATCCCTTAACCAGTGTGAGGGAAAAATCAATACTAGGTAAACCAGTTAGGGAGTAAGGTATTTTCTCTGAGTCCAGTAAGGCAGAAGGCACGCCGAGCTACCTGCGAAGGGGTGGTGTGATTCAGTGCTATACTTCTTGGTGTCAGCTGGCCACAGATACAGGGACAAAGAGTGCTTTGTTCAAGGTTACTCCCTGGTGGGCTGAATCATGAACCAGCAGTCAAGAAAAGAGCCAGAGAACACTCTGCAGGGAAAGCTGCAGAGGCCTCAGTGTTTATAGCTAAGCATAGCACAGCTGCCAAGAGCTGGGATGACAGATTTTGGGGAGGCCTTGACCTCTCAACACCTCAATTTCTTCCTCAGCTGAATGGTGACCATGAGAAGCATCTGTGATATTCTATGATGGTGGAGCCAGTGTGCCTTGTTCAAATTCTAGCTCTATCTCTTTCTAGCTGACATGGGGCGGGCATTTTCTTGGGTAGGTTATTGAACATCTTAATGTCTTGGAGCCTCGTTTTTCTTCTGTAAAATGAAAGGTAGTAAGAGCCCCTACCTCACAGGATCGTAAGAGTTAACGTGTTAACATTCCTAATGCACTTAGAATGGTTCTGGCACATAGCACCATCTGAGTATTATTTCTATTGTCATTATAATTATGTACATGCACCTAATGGATATATATATTTATAAACATAGTCTACCTTTATAAACAGAAGGCATTTTTGCAATTTTTTTTTTTTTTTGAGAAAGGGTCTCGCTCTGTTGCCCAGGCTAGAGTGCAGTGGTGTCATCATAGCTCACTATAGCCTCAAACTCCTGGGCTCAAGTGATCCTCCTGCCTCAGCCTCCCAAGTAGCTGGGACTACAGGCATGTGCTACCACACATAACTAATTTTCCTATTTTCTTGTAGAGACAAGGTCTTGCTCTTGCTCAGGCTGGTTCAGTCACTTTATTTAATCTGCATTAAACTTAATAGAGATTTAAATTCTCTGTTAACCTTGTGCAGAAAACTAAAAGAGATTAAATCCAGGACAATATTTTTAAAATTTAAGTCAAAAAGTATCTTTATAAATAATTATGCAATACTGTGAAATCTCTTAGCTTTTAAAAAGTATCAGAAAGATTCCAGAACAAGATTTTTGAATGTGAAAAAGATCCAAATGTCACTAGCTTTAAGTTTTAAAAATGTTTACCCAGCTGTCATCAATCTCTTTATTGACAATAATGCCATTTCTGTAACCCCAAGGGACTCAAATCAATGTATTCCTTTTCTCTGTCCTCCTCTCTGCACTGACTTTGTTCTGTGAAGTCATTTTCCACACGTCTGATGAATGAGCACGTTCTGTCCTGGAAATGCCCGTCGACACTAGTCAGCAGTCAGGTTGATACACGGCAAAGAAGCCTCAATCAGGTCTGAGGAGCCAGGGGGCTCTGCAGCAGACTGACCATGACAGTGGGAACTAGCCACATTCCAGGGCATTTGGATTTCACTCTTCCCATTGCAAAACTGGTCATTCTTTTTATAGGGGCTTGGAGATTTCAAATGTCAGGTCAGGGTGCTTATCAGAAGATCAGTGGTGGGAAGTCTCTTCAGGCTAGCTCAGGTAGAAAGCGTCATCGCCAATTGTTACTTCTAAGCAGTGGCTCCTCGCGGAGGCTGACATTGGCCATGGGACTGGGAGCCCAGCTGCTTCCAGAGAGGCTGCACTGAGGAGGATGTGTTCACTGAACACGCTCATCCTGTCAGTTGCACAGCAGCAGGGCCGTGTAGCCATGTCGGCTGTGAGCCTGTTCCAGGCCACCCAGAAGTTAAAAACTTAAAAAATTCACTTTTGAACCATAGAAGCACAGTTTGAAAAGTGCCCCCTTTTTACAGATGTAACTTCAGATGTTAGTTTCGTACAGCCTGGGGAACAGTGTTTCCCTTTGCCACCCTAAAACAAATAATAGTAATCATAATGATAAATTTAAAAAAACACTCAACCATATTCGTGGCGCTAGCCTTACAGTCTCATTTTTAGATTCTCATTTTAACATCGCCTGCAGACATTATTCTTACATATTACTTTAAACATTCAGAATTAATATTATTCATGATTTTTCTAAACAAATGGGATAATGGTATCCTTTAGAATCCAAAAAACAAACACTCTGGTGAGTGCCCGTCCACCTGCCCGCTGACGACCCTGGGTGGCCAGACTGAAATGCAGGCTGAACCCAGCCCAGAGCAGGCCGCCTGGCCGAAGGCAGTCAGTGTGCACACTCTCCCTTTCTCTCCGCGCTTGTTTTCTCTTAATTTGACTTGGGGGAGTGTCTTAGTTCAAGCTACTATAACAAAATACCTTAGACTGGGTGATTTTTAAACAACAGAAATTTACTGCTCACAGTTCTGGAGGCTGGGAAGTCCAAGATCAAGGCACCAGCAGACCTGGTGTCTGGTGAGGCTCTGTCCTTCCTAGATGGCGCCTTCTCACTCTCAAATGGTGCCGGGGCAAACATGCACCCTCGGCCTCTTTGTACCTCCCATGTATGAGGGAGGAACCCTTGTGACCAGTCAGCTCCAAAAGTCCTCACCTCTTAATATTATTTTGTTAGGGGTTACGTTTCAACAAATATATCGATTTGGGGGTGGGGAGGGGAGGGGCACAAACACTGAGACCATAGCCGGGGGAAACAGTGGTACGTAAATTTCTTACTGTGACTGAAGATCTAATGCTCCAAATAACTTGGTTCGCAATGGCAAGATTTTGCAAAATTGGTTTCAATATATTCTTTACCTTTTCTTGTGGGTCCCTATAGTCTTGCTGCAATTGCTGTAGGATGTGTTCAGACCCCTCGGATGGGTTTAGTTCTTCCTTCTGACCTGGCTGCAGAGACTCTTCAGGGCTGTCCTGCTTCCCAGGCTGGCCTGTGGCAGGACAGTAGGTGAAGGCTCTGGTTGCTCCAGTCCTTTGGTACTTACTATGCCTGGCATCCTGCTCTCTGCTTTGTTCTCTGCTTATCTCATTCCGAGTCCTCAGCAATCTGGTCAGTTATAATCATTCCTTTACTTTTGAAAAAACCGAGACTTAGGTTTGGGTAAATTACCTGCTCCCGGGACATGCATCAGTGAGCCGCAGAGCGCGGGGGTAAGCCAGGTTCTGTCTGACTTCCAGGGTCACATTTTGAGTCAACATGTGTACATCCCAGACTTGTGTTCCTGACTCAGTGACTCTAAGGGCACCTTCCGCAAGGGCACGTGGTTTCCAACTAGAGTGAGGAGATGAGGAAAATCACGTGACTGGAGCATATTTAAAGAAGACAGGCCAACTACATTGCATATTTGATCACGATATCAAATATCTGGTACACAGCTTGCTGCTTTCTTAATGAGATTGCTTTAGGAAATCCTCTTTATCTGCCACTTTTTCATCTTCCTGATCTAGCTTTTCTTGTCTGAATTATCCTGCACATTGTCTTAATACTGGAGAATAATGGGAGGTGTCGGAATAAGGGAATAACTCCACAGAGACCCTTTATGTACCAGGAGAAATTTCAGGCAGGGAACCTCAAAAAGTACTTCTGATATTTCAACAGGTGAACATCTTTCTCTGTTAATGTATTTCTGTGCTTGAACACGAGATTACAGATTGCTGGATCCCATCCCAGAAGTGGCTGGCCCTCTGCTGCAGATACAGTTAAGTGCTCCAGAGCTCCAAGGTGGGGACTACCAGCCCATGTTGTTCAGGTTTTGATTTATTACCCAAGGGCTGTGTTACAAAGAATCTCACATTTTAAGTACATGTCTCTCAGATCCATGAAATTCCCAAGGTGAGGAAATAAGAATGGATGTGACTGGGCTGGGTCTGAGATTGGGAGAATAGATGATAGTTGAAAACCCTTGCGGGTGGCGGAGTCAGAATCCATCCCGCAGCTGACAGCGCCCACGGGAGCTGGGAGTGTGCGGGTTAGTGGGGTGAGTGCCCCCGTCAGAACCAGGGGCTTCAGGGATGCTCAAGGTGAAGCTGCCTTCGGGGCAAAGGGGAAAGAAATGTGCTTCTCCCCCAAGTTCTACCTTTTGTTCATTTAGTCATTTGCATGTTTAAATATAATGGTGATACCAGGATGAATGACAAAGACACTGTGACATCCTCGTGGAGCCTGCCTACATTCTAGTGCAGGAGACAGACAGTGAACAATAGAGGTAGATTTCGGTTAGTGTCAAATTTATGCACAAAAATCAGCACTGTGACAGCATGCGGAGTGATGAGAGTTCAGATGCTGTGTGGCTGCCGTGTCCCCGTGGTCCACATGCACACACGGTGAACGCATCATGAACGGTCTCACGGATACATGAACAGGGCCTTCCATGTATTCTCGTGTGGGACTGAGAAGTCCGGTAGAATTCGTCAAAGTGAGGAAAAGTATTTTTGAGTTTTAGTCAATATTAGTTTCCCAGATTCCAAGCATCCGTATGAGCATGCTTCATTTACAAAGTTTTAACTCTAGAAAATTTAATCTGTACTCTATGCAAAACCTATAGTAATGTTTTAAACTCATTTTTTAAATTGTTTTTCTCCTTGAATGGCCCAGGGAATATGCCAGATGGCAGAAATCGTATAAAGTTTTGAGTCTTTATAATTAGTTTACTTGTTAAATTAGTCTTATTATGACAATGTAATATAGCTACACATTCTGTGTAGTGTCCTATAACCATGCCTCCTTTCTTACAGAAAAAGTCTTTTTAATGGCCACATTTTTGTCTTTTGCCTTATTTTCTAATATACCTAGGTAAATTTTTCCCCCACATGTTCCAACAGTTCTGCCATATGCCTTTGAATAAATGCTTTTTCACATCTGCTCCTACATACCTCTTTCCTGGATCTCTGCTCCGGGGTCATTTCTGGGCCATTCGCTCTGTAAGCTGCTCAGCAGCTGCTGGGCTGTGACTTCTCAGCGCAGTGCTAGACCCACCTTTCGCTGCTCTTTGGGTGGGATCCCCTCTTTTCTTGGATCTGGTATCTTATTCTCTCTAGGCTTATTCTCCCGTCTTTACTGAAGCACATCCTCTGGAAGCCTCCTAAGTAAGAGTGCCTGGGAGATACATCTTTGAATCCCTGCATGTCTACGAGGGTCTCTGTTCTATCCTTGTGCTTGAAGAAGGATTGTCTGAGCCCAGAACTGTAGGTTAATAATCATTTTGCCTCACAAAAAAAATTCCCTCGATTTTGAAGACATCAAGTGCTGCTCTTAAGTATAGCACCATTTTGATTGCTGGATGTGTCCTGGTTTTTTCTCTAGAAGCTTTTAAAAAATCTTCTCTTTATCCCTGACATTCTGAAGTTTTACAGTGACCTGTCTTACTGTGGATTTTTGGTTTGTTTTCTTTTTTCTTTGGATTGATATTCTGGCCCTAGATAGCTATATCCTTCATGTGACTAGCTTTTTAATATTATTTCCTAAATAATTTCTCCCCTTCAGTATTCTCTGTTCTCCTTGCCTATAGGTATTATTATTTGCACATTGGACCTGCTGGGATGAATCCTCCAATTTGTATCATCTTTTCTTTACAATTTTCTAGCTTTTGTCATTTTACTCTACTTTCTGGGAGACTTCCTTGATTTTTCTTCAAACCCACCTATTGAATCTTTTTATTTCAATTATATATTTAATTTCCAGAGTGTATTTTTGCCTTTTTATGTTGACTGTGTTTAAGAGCATTTGGTTTTTATTTTAGGGTTGCAACAGCTTTACTTATTTCTCTAGATGATTTCCTAGGCCTTTTGAAATTCTCTTCACATGTCCTTTGAATATCTCGTTTTCTTTCAGGTCTCTTTTTTTTCCCGGTGTGATTATTTGGTTTTTCTGGCTTTCATGTTACAGGCTTGGCTGCCCATTAACACTTAAAAGGGAGTTCCTAAAAATCAGACTGGGGTCTCAGTGTATGAAGGTGGGAGCTGTTGATGGCGGAGTGTGCTGTAGGAAATCTCACGCTGAGCTGACTTTCTCCAAATTGGAACCCCTAACTTTAGGAGGTGTTGCCTCACCAAAACCCTGCCTTCCCAGGGCTGGTCACTTTCTTTAGAGGGAAAAATCTTCTTTCCAGGAAGGTGTCCTATGTCCTGCTCCTGGCCTTGTGAGTGCTCTATAGAGGGGGGAGCTGGAGGTCTCACCCCTCTGTGTGTCCCCTTAGCCTTAGTCCTCCTGCCTTCGGCCTGTTCCTGCTGACTTGGGATCCCCTGGGTGCTGGTGAGGTGGCAGATTGTGGGGGGGCCGGGCTTGCCTAACTGTGACATTAGGGTGGGGACCTCAGGGGCTCCCCAGTACCGTATTTGGGGGCTCACAGGCTCCATGTTTTTACCTTTGTTTCTAACCCCGCCCTCTGGGCCACTCCTGTCCCCAGGTTCTGCCTCTTTGGTGGGCGGTGCCAGGCAAATGCATGCACTTTTCACTGGAATCTTCCCCTAGACACTAAATTTCCACTGTTCTGTTAGGTTAGTTCCAACTCATCCATCTGCTTTGTGTCTCTTCTACTCTTTCTGCCTTTTTGATTATTTTATTCTCATTTTAACAGGGATTTGGGAATGTAAAGAGATGAACAAAAGAAGTCTTGCTATCATTTTAAAACAAAAGTAACATTCAGGTTTGTTTCTTCCTTTAATCGCTCTCTTTAGAGTTCACATTTAAATGACAGCAGTCAGGCTTCTTAGCTAATAATTCTGTATATGATGCTACAGTCTTTAGAACTCATTGTGCAGAAAATGCTAAGTTCTGCAATATATGAACATGATATGGTAAAGATTTTATACACTGATAGTAATTATAAATTATTTGATTAATCATGACTTCTGCTTTATAAATATTAATTGAGAAAGAATTTGTCAGCTGTGCCAGACCTGTTTTCATAGCTGTCCTAATTGTAGATTCTGAAATACAGTTTCTTGCAATACAGGCTTTCTTCAGAAGACAGCATAAAAGCAGATTTCTAAGTTAATTAAGAGTGTTTGTGACAGGGATTCAATTTTGTTCTATTTATATAGAAAATGTGTTTTTCGGATTCTTTACAAATGAGGATGATATCTTCTTTTACATCTCTGCTAATCCACCTTACCTTGCCTGCCTTTTATCTGTTTCAGTTTCTTGGTTGTGGGGGGGGGGGGGGGGGGGGGGCGGGAGTCGCTGGTTATTTAATGAGAGCATTGAGACAAAGGCAAGGGCCAGGTTCCCCGGTCACATCCTACTGTTCAGTAGGGCGAACAGTTAGGATCGGCCTCTCTTCCTCCGACTAGAGGCCACATATACTGGCAGAGCCTTCAGCAGTGGATTCATTAGGATTTTCAGTCATACCACAGTAAAATGAATTGGACTGGATGGAGCTCTTAACGTCCCTTATAATGAATAATTATGAGATTGTGAAACCCTCAGCTTCCTTGACAGCGGAGCACAGTGGACCTTTGCTAAGGCAAGTTCTAGTAGCTAGATCCATTCTTGGGTTGCACTGACTACCACAAATATTTCCATGTCAAAGCCAAACAGATTTAATAGGCTAATTATAAATATAGATTGGGATTCCAAATTATGCTGCACATGTAGCTTTTTTTCATTGGATCTTTTCATTATCTTTGTTTACAGTCCTTCAATCCCAGAAAGGCTGTGATAGGCCACACTCTAGTGATGTGTGTGGAGGGAGGTGGAAGGTAGGAAGATGCATCCGAAACTTGCCCGGCACATTTTCGAGAGATGCCATGTAAGATGAGGAAACCACCTTGTTTGCGTCACTGATACATTTAAATGGAACTTAAACTTGAAAGCATATGTTGTTTTTAAAACTTGACCAATTACTTTACACACGTCTTTATTAAAATAGTCACTCAAAATATATTAATAGAATTAATGAAGAAAACTTAGGAAATGTCAAATATATCTCTGACTCTTGTTCTAAGTAGATTACAGTGACACTAAAAAATTTAAAAAGAAAAATGATTCATTCCTTTTAAGTTTGGTAGGCCAAAAAGTCAGTTCTGCCAAAAATCCAAAAAGAAATTTGATGCTGTTTTTTTTTTTTAATCTCTTTTATCAAAACACAACTTTTAAAGCACTTCAGTTTGGAGTGAGAAATTATTGAAATCTGGGATTGTTCTGTTTGGATTATGTGGAATTTTTACATGAAAATATTGTGAGAAGCTATTTCAGTGAACACTATGAATGTATTAAATTTCTTTTGTTTCTAACTTCGTCTTCTCATACAGTTTCGACTTGGTATCCACACAGGCATGAGTAATTTCATATGACAGTGCCGTATTGCCTGCAGTACTATTTAAATAACATATTCCAATCTGTGGCATATTCTAAACCATGATAAGTAAAAATGACTTTTTTTCCAAAAATAAAAGATTTCATTTTAGAAATTTCAAGCAGTTTAGGAAACACAGTCTCATCTTTCTGATTCTGAGGCCAGAGTTTGAGCCTAGGATGTTTTCTCAATATTAAAATATGAGAAATGTGATAGCCTATTTCCCCATATAAAAATATATATATTTTATAGTCTGACAAATACATTAATTTCTATTATAATTTAACCTCTTACTTTATTTTTTAAATCATAATTGTTTATTTGGGGAGCAGATTGTCATTCCCCCCTGCCCAGACTTTTAAAAAACTTTGTATTTTGAAATTAGAGATTCACAGAAGTTACAAAGGTAGTAGAGCCGTCCTATGTACTGTCACTTAGTATCCCTTCCATGCCTTTGTCTTATATAATTATAAAACTGTATCAAAGCCAGGAAATTGCCATTGGCACAGTGTGTGTGTATAGTGGGTTTTATCACATGGTAGATTTGTGCCCAGGCTTTTAAAAAACTTTGTATTTTGAAATTAGAGATTCACAGAAGTTACAAAGGTAGTAGAGCCGTCCTATGTACTGTCACTTAGTATCCCTTCCATGCCTTTGTCTTATATAATTATAAAACTGTATCAAAGCCAGGAAATTGCCATTGGCACAGTGTGTGTGTATAGTGGGTTTTATCACATGGTAGATTTGTGACCACCACCGCAGTCAAGATCCTATTCTGTGTCACAGAGACCTTGCCCTGCCCCTTCCTGGGCACACTCAAGACTCCTCATCCCTAACCTCTGACAACCACTACTAATCTGGTCTCCATCTCTATAATTTTGTAGTTTCGAGAATGCTACATAAATGGAATCATGCAGTATGTGACTCTTGGACATTGGCTGTTTTCATGCAGCATAATGTTCTTCAGGGACATCGCAGTTGTTGCGTGCGTCAGTAGTCAACACCTTTTCCTTGCTGAGCACCATTCGGTGGTGTGGATATACCACCGTTTAGTTAACTGTGTGCCCATTAGGAAACATTTTGTTTCTCTACTTGTAGACTGTTGCAAGTAAAGTTGCTGTGAACAACTGTTTTTTGTGTCAATATAATTTTTATTTCTCTTGAATAAATGCCCAGGAATGCAATTGCTAGGTTCTATGTAAGTGTCAGTCTAGTTTTCTAAGAAACTGCCAGACTGTTTTCCAGAGTGGCTCTACCGTATCACAGTCCCATGATCAGTGTGTACAGTGATCCAGTTCTCTGCATCCTCACCAGCATTTATTTCGTGGCATCAATTTTTTTTATCTTAATTGTTCTAACAAGTGTGTATTGATAGCTCATTAATGGCTAGTGAGAGATCTTAATGGCTAATAACCTTGACATTTTTCACATGTTTATTTGCCGTTCATGTGCCCTCTGTGTTGAAATATCTTTTGCCCGTTTTCTTATTGGATTGTTTCATTTTTTTAAATTGAATTTTGAGAGTTCTTTATATATTCTAGATATGAGTCCTTTGACAGATACATATTTTGCAAATTTTTCCCCCAGTCTGTTCCTGGTTTTTCTGTCCTTGTAACAGGTCCTTCACAGAGAAATTTTTTTTTTAATTTTGGTAAGTCAAATTTATCAATTTTTGTTCTTTCATGGATATGTTTTTGATGTCATAATCCAGTAACCCTTCCTTGAGCTACAGGTCCCAAAGATTTTGTGTGTGTGTGTGTGTGTGTGTGTGTGTTATGTCCTAAAAATTCTATAATCTTATGCTTTACATTTAAATCTCTGAATTCTTCTGAGTTAATTTTTATGTAAGGTATGAGGTATGAGATGTGAAGCCAGAGTTCATGTTTTTGCCTGTGGATATCCTGTTATTCCAGCACCATTTGTTGAAAAGTCTGTCCTCCCTCTGCTGGACTGATTGTGCACCGTTGTCAGAACCCTGTGGCTGTGCTCGTGCGCAGCTGCCTCTGGCTCGTCCACTCTGCTCCGTGGGTTTCTGTGTCCGTCCCTCCACGATACCACGGTTTTGAGTAACATAGCTGTACACTGAGTCTTGAAATTGAGTAGAGGGATTCCTCATTCTTCCTTTTCAGAGCTGTTTTAGCTATTATAGTTCATTAGCCTTTCCATATAAATTGTAGAATAGCCTAGTGTATTTTTGTAAATAACTGATGGGAAGCTTTGGTTGGTACTCACTCTTCCTTATTCTCTCTCTCATATTCATATAGTTCACTTTTCTTATACCTGTTTCTTCTTTGTTGTCTGTCTTGTCTCACATAAAAAAAATCCCAAATGATCTGCCAAAAAGAAATGCAAATAAAAAAGTCCAGAACCAAAAGATGAGTTCAGCAAGATCACAGGCTGTGAGACCAGCAAAAAAAAGTCAACTATTTATGTGGAAACCAACATTAAAAATACAATACCGTTTACAATGGCTCAAAAATGGAATACTTAAATATAAATCTAATAAAACACATATAAAACTTACATACTAAAAACTAGAAAACAGTAATGAAAAAAATAAAGGTCTAAATCAATAAGAGAAGCATAACCCTGTTTATGGACTAGAAGACTCAACCTAGTAAAGATGTTTGGTCTCCCAGTTGGTAAACAGGTTTAATGCAGTGCCTCTCAAAATAGCGGAAAGATTCTGTTTCCATGTATTTCATTTTTGTAAGAAAATCTAGAACTTCCATGTGTCTGGAGAGATTGGCCAAGAAAATGATTTTTTGACAATACCAAGTACTGTCAGTACTTTGGATTAGAAATAACCCTTTTGCTGTAAAAATGTAGTCCACACCTTCTGTATGCCAGGCCCAGTGCTAAGTGCCGTAACCACCCTGTGAGGAAGGTGCTGTTATGATCACCATTCAACAGATGGGAAGATGGAAGCACACAGAGGGAATTTCCTTGTCCAGGGTCACAGAGCTATCATAGAAGACAGGGAAGCAGGATTCAAACGCAGACTAACGTGAGTCCTACATCTGCTCTGTTGCCCTCCTGTGATCCACAAGGGGTCTTGGGGTCTTCCTTGTTTTCACAAGGGTGCTCACACCAAGGGCTCTCTCAGAGCCCTTTTTGAAAAATCACTGTAATCCTTATATCACTTCACTCCCTCGTGCCCTGCAAGGCAATGTTTTAAATATTGCCAGATACTGTAAGATTCCACTTGCAGCTAGAGATTAACCCAAGGATTATTTTAAATTATCCAGCTATAAAGGAATATTTGATAGATACTTTTCAGAAAAAAAATTAACTTTTTTCCAAAAAGTTTGATTCAAAGAGTCCTTCCCATTTGTCAGAGAATGATGACTATAGAAGTATTTGTCTTTTGCCGTGCAAACGGGAAATGGATTTTGAAATAACACGTCACTTCTCTTAGGTGTCAGGGGAAGTAGGTCACTTCATGCTGTTTATCATAATGTTTGAAAAAGCTAGCATTGAAAAATGAGAAGCGAAATATTGAATAGTTCTTTAGCCAAAGACTAGAAAAGGACTACTGAAATATTTTCTGAGATAGACAATGACTATTTACGTATATATTTTTTTCATTGTCTGCCTACAATAAATTTTCTTTTGATGGCCAATTGTAGCTTTCTAAAAGGAGTAATTGCCTATTCATAGATGTATCGGCTTCATTTATTAAAATGTCTTTCTAGATATTCTTGTAAACACAGAAAGACTCAGAGTTCTAGAAGCAACACTGGGAGTGATCCAGAATGCCTTAGTAAGTGAAATAGATGAACATCTAAAAGCCTCCATCTATCTTTAAAGCTCTTAAACAAAAGAGAAAAATTCAATACCTCCCTCTAGTAGTCAATAAAGAAAGAAGAATGTCACAGAAGTTTTCGATCCCCCTTAAGCTAATGGAGGGGAAATTACATGAGTCGGAGTGTTAGCTTTGGAAACACGGGCGTTGTGCCCGTGGTCTCTGGCGGCATCTCAGTTCTGAGCCAGTGGCCTCCTGCCTCAGGTGTACCAGTTCCTGACTGGACAGTTTAATGACTTGATTACTAAACTAGAGCTGGTGGCCCCATTGGTAAACCTTAAATTCACAGAAGCAATACCTTCTTCCTCTGTCTTATAGATGATAAAATTATCATTCATCAGATGATTTGCTTTTGGTAAAAGGAGACTTCTAACAAATGAAGAGTTGCATCTTCCTGTCACTATTAGATTTTGCCTCTGTGACAGTTTATAATCTATACTAGGCGGTAACTGCTGACTCAACGACGTCTAGGAACATTGTCACAGCAATACCCCTGCTTTTCTTTTCATCTTTTGGCCTGGCCATGTGCTCTCTGCCGTGTGCCCACCCTTGGACTGCCAGGGGTCCTGTAGGCACACTCCCCGCCCCACAGTGGCTCTCTTGCCCTGCTACTCCTTTAGAGCTGTTATCACTTAAAATGGTCTTCTCCAGTGCCACAGCCAGTTAGGAAAAAGCTCATTCAACCTTCTGACACCTATAAGCCATTATTTTCCGTCTGTGTTTAAGTTTTTGGTTCTGGTTTCTATTCCCTGTTCTCAGTGTATTCGTGTAAAATCTCTCCTACATCATCGACGTTTTTCTTTTTAGTGTATTATCCTATCAACATACAAAAATGTGCCATTTCTACTATCGTAAAATAAACACCCTCTCTTGACCCTACTTACCAGTCTCCAGCTGTTACCTTCTCTCCAGACTCGTAAAACAGGCACCTGTACTCACAGCCATTCCTTTCTTCCTTCCTCTCCCTCCTGAAATCCCACCGTTTGCTTTCCCAGAGCTCTCCTTGTTGAAATCAACAGTAATTTCCACCTTAGTAAATCCTTGCTCTGCTTTTCTTTTCAGCCCCTGTGGTGATCATGCTACATGTTATTCATGTATGTATTCCCATATATGTGAACTGCATGTACTGTTCATTTTGTCCACTGCCTGGCACATGGTAGATGCTCAGCAAACACTTGTTGACTGAACAAACAGCACGACTTCCTAGTGGTGTCCTGCCTTGTAGTTCTTCTGTCTGTACAAACCTGCTTGCTCGTGTCCCTTTTGGGGTGGTTCCCTGACAGCAGATCTTGCGGGAAGTTGCCCTTGTGGCATGAGTGGGTCTCCATGGTCTGCAGAATCCGTGCCCTTCTGTGACAGCCCAGAGGTGGGCTCAGGCCTCATAAAGATAGTCTGTTTTTTATCTAACTGGGTCATGACTAGGCTGCTAGTTTTCTGTTGCTCAGAAGATACTCTGATTTCCTTAGCAAGATATTACAATACTTATTTTCCACTAAGGAGGGTGTCGTGACACTTTGCGAGCCCCTTGGAGAGTCTCACCAAACAAAGACCTTTTATTGTGATGGCCTCGTATTGGATTCATTGGGCCTATTTTTTATATTTTATGAATGCCTCTCCTCACAAGGTTTTCAGAACATCTTCCTGCCTCTTTCTCCCCCTCACTGATTATCCACAAAAAGTACTGCCAACCACGGCTTCTCCCTGTAGTGGGCACTCGGACTCTTCCACGTGGCGGGAAGGAGGTGCTGCCGTGAGCACAGCACTTGGCATTGTTGGGGCTGGGGACAGGGAGGAGGGTGCTGGCCAGCATCCTTCCCTCCCTCCCTCCCTCCCTGACTGCCATCCAAATATGGCCCCTTCACTCCTTACAACCACGGATGTTTCTACGACCTTCCAGAGCAGTATTAGGGCACAGGCTTAGAACACAGACCAACCTGAGGTGGGCAAGAGCTTCTTCAACCCACCAACTACAGGCAAGTCACTGGAACCTTCCAAGCCTCCATTTCCCCCTCCGTTCAGTGGGACGAATGATACGTGCTGGGCGGGCCTGGTCAGCATAAGGTGCCCCCTACCACCTACCGTGAGGTCCGGCAGGTGGACGGTCACTGACACATGGTCACTGCCATATTTCTGTTCTTAGGCTTCAGGTGACCGTGCCCAGAATCAGAAACTTGAGAGATCATGAAGCACTGAACATCAGCAGCGGCCTTTACCATAGCAAAATTATTCTTTCTTGTTCAAACATAAGAGAAAACTCCATTTCTCACTAAACAACACCAACAAAGCTAGAGACTGGGAAAAACTGTTTCTAAAAGTCAGCTCCCTTTTTCACTTCAGGGAGTCATTTTTCTTTAGTACACAGGAATGAGAAGCTTAAAAGTTAATCAAGATAGAGGCAGGCAGTATCATTTTAAAGTGAACATGTGAGAAAATAGTGAAACAAAGTGCATTCTATTTTAATGTATATTGAAGGCAGAGTTTTCAGATCTAATCAAAGATTTGTTTTGCCCATCCAGCAACGTCTGTAGTTTTTTTATTTTAAATATTTATCAGATTACTTTAAATGTGGCTTTTGGATTATTGCAATCCTTAGAGAGCCTCTTAAGTGAGGTTGCTTTTTTTTCTTTTTCTTTTTTGGCAGCAGGCGTAGGGAGGTGGGGAAGTGAGCAAAGCTGTTTTCATAGTACATTAGGTGAAGTGTTCACATTTTTATTCTTTATTTCTGGGAGCAAAGACATATCCTGAGCTGAGCATGTGTCAGATGAGAATCCCCGTGAGGGATTCTGAAGTCTGCTCTCCCCAGCGTGAGCTGCTGCATTGGGTGGGCAGGAGCCAGGCAGCTCTCTGCAGGTGTCCACAGGTGTCCCCAGTGTCCCATGCTTGGTCCTTGGGGAGGGTTATTACCACCATTCACCACTCCGTAGTGAGCGCTGCACAGGAGGACAGGATGCAGAATGAGAGGTCTGTGGGTTTGGTGACTCTTTTTCCAGCTTGGAAGACTCAAGCAGGGCAGAGGTTCCCGGGGAGGGAGCAGAATGTGGGGGCAGGTGGCAGAGAGCCTGGGAAGGAGGGGGAGGGCGTCTTGGTGGCAGGTGAGGCTGGACAGGGGAGGGGAGGAGCCTGTGGCTGCAGACCTAGAACCCTCGTCATCAGTGTCTCCCCTCCCCTCTGAGGCTGTGCTCCCTCCAGACACAGCTGGACCCACGTCTCTCTGCCTGGTGCAGCCCAGGAAGCTGCCTGCGGCTTGCGTTCCATTCACAGGAGCTCAGAGCTGGGCTCTGGGCAGGGTGGAATGAGCTTATTAGACATTCCTGAGCTTCTTGTCACTTGGACCCAAAAATAATATTTCAAGTACAAATTGTGGTGAAGTCTTCCTTACCTTGTACCGTTCTAGGCTTGAAAATGATTTCATGTAAGCTGTGTTGTGCTAAAAAGATTCAAATACGTGCGGTAAAAAAAACAGGTGTCTATCGTCTGACATGTCTTATTTTGAAGCTGATCCTACAGTTCAGTCTGAATCCTTAGAAATGAAAAATAAATGTCTTTTCAGAGTATTCTCGAGGCAAAGGATTGGTTCTAATTACTGCTGTACTAAGAGCTCTTCAAGAGATGGAAAATAATGCTAGGTGTTTCTTTTCAAATGAGATCAACAGTATCCATTATTATTTTAAGTGCATTTACTAGTTCTGCTGTAAAATTCGACCTTGTATTGATTTCCCTTTGCACCTCGTGTTCTAAGCACAATTCAGTGCTAATGAGATCGTCGTGAATAAACAGTTTCCGTGCACTTGTGTGCTGTTGGCACCGCGATCGCCAGTCAAAAGGAGGTACTTTGAGTTTCCTTTCAAATTTACAAACATCCCTAGGTTCACTTCCCAGGTTTTTTATCTAACATTTTCACTGGGCCTTTACTATATAAAAGAGCGTGCTAGACACTCTGCTGAGTGTTTAGCACTTTAGTTCAATTCAGGGAACATTTTAGTGAGTGCCTACTGTGTGCATAGCTGAGGGCTATTATATTAATAGAAATAGCAATAAAAAGCTTGCGATCCCTCTTCTCCAAATGCTATGTGCAGTAAGAGAGAAAGAAACCAGTCTTAGGTTGCTTACCGTCCTTTTTAAAATATCTCATTATTTTCTCAAAGTTCAGCTGACTGTGATAGATCTGCAGTCAATGGCGTGAAGAAAGAAAAGTTAAAATGAATGGAACCCAGTTTATAAACGTTTTTACTTCCTCTATTTGTGCATGTAAGCCATTCACAAGTAGTGTAGTTATTTGATTTACCAAAAAGTCAAAAAGATTTTTCTTTTCCTCCTGTACCTTCTGGAGGAAGCTGGCATTTAAGCAGTGAATGGCAAGAAGAGTAGATTTTCAGAACTAAAATATAATTAGTGTGGGTACCTGAGCCATATTATTTAAATTTAAAGCATTTAAAAATACATTCGGTGCTTCTTTTAAGAGCTGGAACAAGGATGTGACAAGGTGAGGCGGGCCGGGCCATCCCTGTGTGGACATGGGTGTGGAGCCCCTGCCCCTCGTAGCCAAACATCTTAGACAACCTCCTTATTGTCTTCGGACATCAGTTTGCTCATCTGTAGAGTGGGAATAATAATACTTGCTTTAGAGGTATTAGTGGGATTGAATTTAAAAATGTGTGAAAGGCATTACTAAAGTTCTGAGGACATTCTATGTCCTTAGTAAGAAATGTTCATTATTAACAGGTCACTTTTTAACATAATTTAAGTAGCAGTTTTATCTAATACACTCACAGTTGACGTGGTCCACTTCCAAAAAAAAAAAATGCTGCTTTACTTTTTCTCCCTTTGATTTTAAATGTTTCACCATTGTATTACAAGGCACGTTTTATTTCAGAGTAAATATCTTTTGCCCCAAGGCTGTTCACTAGAAATTAAAATTTTTTTTCCAGAAATAAATGTTCTGTCTGTCTATATTGGCACAGTCATCTTTCTTCTCCTATGTGCCACCGTTGCCTTGGAGGACAAGTTCACATGGCTAAAGGAAAAACCAGTAACATGCAAAGTGCAGGTGCTTAAAATCGGTGCTGGTGGAAGAGGCAGACACAGGCCCCTAGATCCACACAGCTCTGCATTCTGATCTGGGCTCTCCCTGCCACTCGCCAATCCTCGCGGCCCTGGGGAGATTGTTTATATAAGGGGGATCTGCCCAGGGGAGGAGTGGGGGTTTTCAGCAGGAGGTCTCAGGGGCTCCAGGAATCACTACCGGTTTGTAGTCAGAGCTCATTGCGCTGTTACTGCTGCTGCAGGAGGGTGTTCCTGGTCCATCCAAGGTGGGGGAACCAACCAACTCAGACTCCCAGTAACCAGCAGGTCTTATAAAACCTGCGATTTGAGTAGACTCGTCTGTAAAAAAGGACAATGGTCCCTTGAACTCCACATTCATTTAGAGTTTGGTCCTGGCCTCACACATTGTCACAGCTGAACATGAAGCCGCATAACACTCTCCACGGGAGAGGAGAAACTGGCAGAGAGGGGGATCGTTTTATGTTTGTTTGGATAAGGCCGGCACAGTCCTATTGGATTTTCATTAGGAATTCTAGTAGCCTCGCTTTTAATCACTCGTACTAATTTTCATCAAGCAGGTCATTATATTTCCAAGCGATTTTTGGCGAAGGCTCAGAGCAGCATCAATGTCTGTAATCTCAGGGGAAAGGCAGGGCTCCCCCACACTGATGCAAGTCGGGGGCCCTCTTATAACAGCACATTCCTGACCTTAGGCCAAGGAAGAATGTTAAACTAGAAATGTGATTTTTTTTTTCTGATTCTCTATTTCATTTTAATTGTCTTACATAGGAGGAAGACATTTTAAGAGAAGCTCATTACATTTTTGATAATGGCTTTACTTACAAATGATGAAAATGAAGCATGTGAACGAGTTTTCTAAGTGACCTTGGAGAGTGACATTAAAGTAAAGCATCCATCATGGATTGATATTTGACCTGCTGTTTTTCTCCTACCAGCGTTAGGTTTGATTTCATTTTTAATAGTGGCATTATTATTTATTCTAGCTTGTTTCACTCACGGAACTGTTTGCTTTGAAATTCGAAACCACATATTTTCTCTGTAACTCAAATAAAAATGGGGTCACACGAGTGACCTTTTAGCCAGAAACTGTGCAGTCAATCCACTGTGACAGAAATGGCACAGGCTCTGTCACCGGAGAGTAATGGAATCATTTTCAGACAAAAGATCATTCAGTTGCCAGCCGTAAAGCTTGAAATCTAATGATGGTGATTATCAGGGCCAAGTTGTGGACACCGGGGACAGCGTTTAATAATAGCTTACATTTACTGGACAAACTCGGCGCCAAGCTGCAGACTGAGCACACTCCACGTGTTAGGTCGTGGAGTTCGCCCACTGGCTCGGGAGTTGCAGGAATCGTGATTATTCACGTTTCATAAATGAGGAAACCGAGGCACGCTGAGCTGGAGGAACTTGCTCTGGGTTGCAGAGCTAGAAGTGGCTGGGCCCCGGAGCAAGTGCAGTTGACCCCTGCACCTGACTCTCAACTGAGGAGGGGCAGTCGGGGGCTGTAGAAGGCGGGATGCCGGCACCGAGCCCTCGGGCAGGCAAGCAGCACATCGCAGCAAACCTTGGAGACCCAGTCTGTCTTCTGGGCTGCATTCATTAGGGATAAACGGGAATCGAGTGTACTGTACTTTTTCCCCATGTCCTAAGCATTTGCCCCACTGAATTCTCCGACAGGATAGCCTTTTTCAGTTCATCTTAAATAATTTAGAATCCTCGGATCAGTTTCAGGCATGGAAAAGTTCTGCCTATCAACAAAATCAAAAGTCAAACCTCTGATCCAGTTTAAATTGGCTTCCTTCTCTCCCAGTTGCCTTGGAGACCTCTGTAGAGGGGGCAATTCCCTCTTTCCTTGCACCAGCAGGCTCTGAGTGGGTGAGTGTTGTACAGAGGCCCGCAGAGCGTTCAGGGGAAGTAACAAGGTTCCTCTCCTTGGCTCTTGCAGCTGGAATCTGACGTCCCCTGGGCATGGCACATTTCAGAGCCGGTTCTCTTCGAGGGCTTTTGGGTTCCCTGGAGGCAGCTGCGCCTCTTCCCCAGCTACTAGGTGCCCATAGCCTTCCCCACGGTGTGGGTGGACAAACCCCTATTGGCTTGCTTTCGGGGAGCTCCTTGGTCATAACCCCCGACCATGTGTGGGCCTAGGAAACCCTCACCCTTGAGCTCCTGGAAAGGCCATTTCCTCTTGCCTGGGTGGTCTGGTTGGAGAGTCCTGCACAGACTCTGCCCTTAGACCTTCAGACTTGAGGTACAAGCCAGTCCCCAGGCTCCTCTGCTCGGAGGGACCTTTATCGAGCTCCCTGGATGGCCCCCGAGTTCAGCCTCAGGCTGTTCGAGGAGGCGAGGCTGTGGCCACCATTGAGTGCCCGAGCACCGAGCTTTAGGCTGGCCTGATGCTGTCCTCCTGTGGCAAAGTTGTTCCCATTGCAGTAAACTTGGTATCTTTGTATGCCCACCTGGCATCATGCAAAACCTTTCCAGCTAACAAACTGTACCCCAGCCACTGTCCCCGCCTGACCTGCCACCTGGAGACGACGCCTTAACGTGGTCCATATTCAGTTATGTCAGAATAACGTTCCCACGTTGATCGGAACCCCCATGCAGGCTCTGTGCTCCTGCACCGCTTGCCTCGGGATAGCCGCTGGGGTGACATTCCTCGATCCGTCTCCATAAAAATGTTATAAGTTAAAAGTTGGCCTCCCTCACATCCCCACCCTCATTCCAGCAGTTGTTTCCCGTCCTCTGGTCCTACAGAGTGGATGTGTCAAAAGAAACAAGACTCGAAGGGGTTGCTGAAAAAGTGGGGAAACGGTTTACCCATCTTGTGGAAAAAATTAAAGCATCTAATTAAAACAAAATAGTAGAAACCTATGGCAAGAGGATTTTTTGTTAAATAACATTAGAAGACCTACTCTGGCCAGCTGAAAGAATAAGCTTAAAAAAAAAAAAAAAAAACAACTAGAATACTGGAACCAGAAGTTTAAATGTTATTAGGAAAAGGCGATGGTTTCAAAGAATTTACAAAGTGATAGTGTTGCTGGCAAGATTATTTTACTTACAGCCCAGAGCTGATGGCTGACAGCAATGCCGAGGTCAGAAAGAGAGGGTCCAGCCATCAGAATTATAGATGGCAGGGATTTCACCATGGAGATAAGAAAGGAGACACATCACTCAGTAATTGAAAAAGTGCAGGTCCCGAAAGGGTGGTGGTTTTGACTTAATGTTTCCAGATGGTTGGCCTTCTGATTTCATAGTTTCTGTTCAAGTTGCAGTGTGCAAAGTCAGGCTTTTGTGGCACATGCCTTTTACTCCCCCATTCGCTCTTCCACTTTTGTTACTCTCCTTTACTTTTGCAGACTTAACAAGTTGCTCTCACGGTATAAAAGGGATTAATAAAAGGGATTCTGTGCTTGGAAGGGAAATAAAAGGGAAGATGTCAAAAAACGTGACATATCATAGTAATTAAAATGGATAAATCAGCATCTTCCAAATGGAATGGCATTGCTTCCTTTAACATGCAGAAACCAGGCATGATTTGTAAATACATTTTGCTTTTAAGTATACTTTTTGTGACAACCACGATATTATTAACTATTTGTGATCATGTATTAAGGGGCCGACAAGTTTCATGAAATCCTGTTGGTTAAAAGCGTCTCGGGTGGAGGGAACGGCAGATGCGAAGGGGCTGCTGTAGTGCAGTTTGGCTCAGGCCTGGGGTGCAGAGGAGGAAGGCAGTGGGGATGAGAGTGGAGAGTGTGTAACTTCCCACAAACCCCTTCTCAGTCCAGCTGAAAGCCCGCAGTGAATCAGCCTCAGCACACACCTCCTCACCCTCCATGTCCTGTCCTGTCTGCCTCCAAGTTCGGCCCAGTGCACCTTTTAAACATCTCTTGAAACTGCTCACTCTTCTCTCCCTTCCAAACCCTGGTAAGGGTTATGTGAGTGAAAAGTGCCTGTGTGCTCTTGTTTGACCCACTCTAAACACCCTAAAGAAGTAGGTATTGGTGTCACCCCCATTTTCCAAATGGGAAACCTGAGGCACAGGAAGATGAAGTGACTCGCCAAGGATACTCAGCCTGGGGCAGAGCCAGGATGCAAACCCACAGACAGTGCCATATTGGGTGACACTGAGAGCCCAGCTGCCATCTCGCCTCCCCTGGACAGCTCTGACCCACCTCTCTGCAGCACACTCACTCCCCGCTTGTCCCGTCCCCACACTGCGGCCAGCAGAGTTTTTGAAAATGCAAACCTCACCATGTCACTAATGCTTAATTACCCCGTTACTCTTTGCATAAAATGCACAGTCCATCTGCCCTTCCTCCACCCCCAATAGGCCTCCAGCCACCGTCCCCTGGTGCTCTGTGCCAGCCATTGGCTGTTTTTTAAGTTTCTCAGATGCACCATGAACTCCATGGAGAGCTACCCTGATGATGGACACCCTCATCTCTCGTGCCTTTATTCAAATTCATCCCCTCCTCACCTTCCCTTCACTTTCAAGTCCTTGCCACGTCTACATCAGACAATTAATATTCATCAGATGTACTTTGAACCTTTTTTCTAAATTGTCCATGACTTTTCTACTTCTTTACGTCTTATACATGTTAATAACTGCTCAGTCAGTAGGTACTAATTGATTGAACACAGCCTAGTTTAGTAAGTACTCTTATATTTTGAGTTTGTTTCTCTTACATTTGTAAAGAATCCAAAAGTTAACATGGTCCTGTGAAACAGCATTTTTACTTCAATGACAAGGATGTGACGTTGTTCTTAAATGGGAAAACCGAAGAGTAGAGATAGGAGAGTGATCCCTAGGCAAGTTGGACGCTTACGCTTAAAGTCAGTAAGCGTAAACGCTATTACCAACAAAAATAAAACAGCATGTTCCAGAGAACAGTTTTATACACGTCGTAAAAGTTTTGGGATCTGGCATGTTAGGACACTGGAAGAGTCAGTTCTTCTAGACTTTTCTTTACCTCAAAGGTAAATTGCTTCTTGTGCTTTTGTCCCCAAGAATGTTTGCACTGAAGACATTTTCCAGTTCACTGAGTTCAACACATTCATTGGTAGGGATAAGAAAATCAAGACGCTGAGATGTTAGGAGACGTAGGGCTGAATTAGCCAGGCTTGCTCTTTCTAGTAGTTTACCCCCTTTTCCTGCCGTGAGGCACGGGACAGATCGCTGTTCTCACGCACTTGGAAACCGCTGTGGGTGGGTCGCGGCGGTCTTGGGGTCCCAGGTCCTCGCTCTAACGCCAGGGCTTCCTTTCCTACTTAAAGATTGGAGACCATTAGACATTAACCATTCTTTTCCTCTTAATTACCAGAAGCACTCTTTAAAGAAAAAGTACCAAAACAGCAGACCAAATTTGGCCCATAGCATTTTCTAATATTGAACTTTAAAATCAGGAGAGTTGTGCAGAGCTCCGCACTTTCGGCTGTGTCAACAGTTAGCTGCATCCCCGGGCCGGCCTTAGGCCTTAGCTGGGGCCCCCTTCCCCAAGCCTCCCCGTTATCTGCCTGGCCTCAGAGGCATCCAGGCACGAATTGCCTGGATTACAGGAACTTTGGCTTTAGCATTTTTTCAGATAAACTGCGTATGAGGTTCATTGTCTCTGTCTAACCACCTCCAGGGTTGCAAACGTTCGTAGGCCCACCGTGCTGGGTCTCCCCAATGTTACACATCAGCTGAGGGTTCTGTCCTTCACCTCCCTGCCCACCGTGAGCCGCCGACAGTGTGGAAATTAGAAAGATTCAGGCCACTTTGGTTTTAAAAACTTGGAATTCTCGGAGATTGCTATTTCCATGCCTAAAAAGCCCCAGACTTGCTCAGTTCAGAGACAAGAAACTTTGGCCCGTTTCCTCTGTGCTGGAGGCATTTGGTTCTAGTAGGGTGTGGGCTGGTTCCGCCTCTTCCTCTCGCTACTCCAAGGCAACAGCATGGCCTGGGGGCTGGTGGGAAATGCAGAGTCTCAGGCCTCATCCCAAATCTGCTGAATCAGACTGTGTTTTAAGGGGATTCTCAGGGGATGTGTAGGCACACTGAAGTTTGAAAAGCACCGCTAGAGTGAGTGGTGGGAGATGACATTTCTCCTCCTCGTCCCTGTGTCCCTTGTCCCCCAGCTGGTTCTGTGTGACAGAAGCCCTCCCCCACTAACCAGACCTCACTCACAGATGAGTGACCCCTGCCAGCCCCAAGCCCGCTCCTCTACCCCACGGTCACCGCCAGGCCAGGTTGCTTTTGAGTTTACACCTGCCGGAGTCAGCAGGCCATTTTGCAACTTGGCTCTGCTAAGTTTCTTTTCCTCAGTCTTTTTTATCCCCTCATGAAATTCTCAAATGGATGTTAAATGGGGTAAAACGTAGCCAAAATGGTTTGTGAATGGAAATTTCTCCCTTACTCAGGCTTGTGTTCCCCTCCTGAGCCGCAAGTCAAGGGTAAAGCTGGCTGTGCAATTACTTTCGTTTATGAATCCCAGGAGGCCAAGATCTAATTTTCCTTCCCTGAAACAACATGAAGCCCCTCCCAGCCCAGCCGTTGGCCTGACTGTCCCATCAGTGCCCCGCCTGACCTGAGGGGCCTGTGCAGGACAGCAGCGGGCCACAGCCAGTGGAGTGCCGTGTGCCACAGCGTCCCCTGAACGGACCTTACTCGTGAGTTTCCCGTTTATGACACTGCAGTGTAGCTTTAGGTTCCCAGGTGTATCATTTACCATTTGACTGTTGTGGTTGGAGGTGCCAGGTACCTTCTGCAGGACAAAGTCTATGCTACAAAACTCACAGTATTTCTCCAGAACTCTACAGCTCTGTCCCTGCCAACACTGTTTACATATCAAAAAGTAAAAGCACAGGCATAAGGATTAACTATTACAAGAAAGAGCAGCCTAAACCACCTTCATTATTTTTGAAGTCGGTTTCGTTTGTTGGCTAAAACAGGTAGAAAACTTTGGGTGCTCTGGGATAACAAGGCATACTCAAACACTTCCTACAGCTTTTTCTGTTGCTTATGAGTTTTCCAATAAGATAATGTTCTTTTCCTTAGAGTTCCAATTAAAACTGTTACAACTCAATTAAAACTGTTATAAACTCTATCCGTGATCATCTTGAAAGACCATCACTTTGTTGAAAATTATTGGGGAAACTGGAAAGGGCAGAGGAAGAGGGGGAAGGAATGGAAACAAAAAGGAAATGAGGTATGAGTACTTAGAAATAATTGCTATTTCTGACATAATCTTTTCACACTGGTTTTCAGATTAGTAACTGCTTGCTCAAGTGCTGGACAAGCTGTCTCCTGAGGGTGTCTGCCTCTTGGATAAAGAAAGCGGTATGCAAGGAAGACAAGGAGCTTCCTGGGGAATGTTCCTAGAAGATACAGACTGGTGTTCGCCAGTCTTACGAGTTGAGAGTAATGATTTTTACTTACTGTTGCAAACAGTACCAAAGCCCACCTTATCAGACAGGCAAGCATGCAGGAAGGCAGTTTAGGGTTCTGGTCCTAATATGATGGAACTAGAAGAGAAGATGGTTAGAAGAGAAGCACAGGTCTGCATGCGCTTTAATGACAGTGGACGTCACATGAGAACTACAATTCATCATTCAAAAAGTGTTGTCCTTGTTTTGGGGCTTTTTAATAAAAGCCATTCTAACTGGGGTAAGGTGATATGTCATTGGGGTTTTAATTTGCATTTCCCTGATGATTGGTGATGCTGAACATTTTTTCATGTTTATTGGCCATTTGTCTTTTTTTGAGAAGCCTCTGTTCATGTCTTTTGCCCACTTTTTAATAGGGTTATTTTTTCTTGCTGATTTGCTTGAGTTCTTTGTAAATTCTGGGTATTAGCCCTTTATGGGATGTGTAGCTTGCGATTGTTTTCTCCCATTCTGTCCGTTGTCTATTTGCTCTGTTGATTGTTTGTGTAGCTGTGCAGAAGATTTTTAGTTTAATCAAGTACGATTTATGAATTTCTGTTGTCATGATTGCCATTGGGGTATTAGTCATAAATTCTTTGCCTAGGTTGATATCTAGAAGAGTTTTTCCCACACATGTGCACAGAGGGAAGTAAAACTCAGTAGAAATCAACCAGGGAGTAGAGGGAAAGAAGGAGAGGGGAGCAAAAACCTACCTAATGGGTACAGTGAACACTATTTGGGTGATGGGCACACCTATAGCTGGGACTCAAGCATTACAAAATCGATCCATGTTACCTAAAACATTTGTACCCCCTATATTTTGAAATAAATTTTAAAAAGCACGCATTGTCCTAAGAACAGTTAATGCTAGAACATACAAAAGTTCAGTCATTCACCAATATTCTTCCAGTGTGCCATTCTGAAACTGGAAATAGTGAGAAGGGATTGTAAATATCTTGCCCAACTAACTCATGCCCCAGCAGAAGGAACACAAGCTCATCTCCTACCATCCAATGGGTATTTTCTGCTCTAGTCCTTAGGCACAAAGTTGATGGGTGCAGATTTCAGTCCTGCTTTTCACTCTTCCTCCCCCCCCCCCCCAACCTTCTGGTAGTGTGGACGCACTAGAGGTAATCAGTGGAGACATTATGTCATGCTCAGGAGCAGCATGGCTTGTCCTGGAGTCAGGCCTCTCCCCAGAGCCCAGGTGTGATCACGTAGGGTTGCATCTCAGTGCCTGCTACCTGCTCTGGCTTGGAGTCCCCTCAATGAAGGGGTGAGACTGTGCCTCCACCCCCAGAAGGGCCCTGGAATTAACCTTCCCAGTGAGGTGGACCCAGGGGGGTGGATGAGCAGATGCAGAGACTGTGCAGTCATAGAAATCGGGGCTCCCTTCTGACATTTCATTCAGAATATGTTCAAAAAAACAATCTCATTTCATCTTCATGGGAGGAGGTAGTTTTTTTAAACTAAACTGAGGTATCAATATAGAACTGCACAATTAAAGGAAATTGTTATGTAGGAATTGCCTTGGGCTTTCCCAGATTTCGGATAGGAAAATATTTTTCTTAGAGCAGATCACTAAAACTGTCTCTGACAAAACATGGTGGTGGGTTGTATTTGGAGACAAAGAGTTTCAGAGGATTATAAAGAGAAATATCAGACTTTATTCTCCCTATCTTCATTTTCTTCCCATGAGAGCAGATAATTTTATAATAATGTCATTTTATTTATTTTGTAAATTAGTTATATGACATGATAGTTGAACACATTACTCTCCTAACATTCCTAGTTACAACGAAAATGTTGATAAGGTCATTAACCAGTTGCTGTGGAATACTGCTGCGTTGTAAATGTGTTCTGCCTGTCGGGGGGCGGGCAGGGAGGGTTGTTCCAAGGGCTACAGGGGTACATGTTGTCACTTCATATGCCATGTAATGTAAGACTCATTATGGAATTATACTGGGAGTATTGATAAGTGTCCAATTATGATGGGGTTTTTTTGGTTGTTATTTTGGTGGTCAAGTTGATCAGAAAGTTGTAAGTCCCCTGAAAGCTTAATTGTTATCCAAATTTTCTATAACATAAAATAACGTATTTTCAAGTATGACTGACATTTTAAGATTTTGTTCCTAGTACTTTAGAGGGATTTGGGAAGGTACTTACCACAAGGAAACTTTTGATTTCTGCTCATTAAGTATGAAAAATTATGGAGCATTTATAATCAAATTATCTATGTGGTTAATCTAGAAGTATTTCTAGGTTTTTTTTTAAGTATTAAAACATAAGCTTGTGTTTTTAGTGAGATGAACTTCATACACATTCCTGGATTTCAGGAGAAAGTGTTTTTTAAGCATGTACCTTGGCCAAAGTATGATAAGTGAAACATACTGACCTTTTTTAAAATCTTTGCTGCCGATCCCATTTCTTGCCCATCTTTTCAGTTTTGAAGAGTTAAAGAAGTGATTGTCCCAAGTGTTACCAAGAGATTGGTAGGAAGCAGTCAGAAGTTTTGCTTCATTGCAAAAGAAACATAATTCAGGACGGTGCAGCTGGAGGCACATGAGGGATTCTTAGGAACTGAGCATTTAATGAGCTGGGAACCGGGCATGGCTAGACCCTCATTTCTACATTCATCTAGAATTTCCTGGGTTTTCATGTAAGAAAAGCCAGGCGGGCGTGTTCAGGAGGCAGAGCTCACCAATGGGGAGGCAGCTGGAAGAGTTCGCGCGTGGGAAATCCCAGCCCTCTCTTTCTCCCACACGCTCGCCCCGGTCACCGTGCCGTCGCCGCCGCCGCAGGCCAGGCCGAGCGCGAGGTCCGGGTGGCCCCCTGCGGCCGGCGCGGCGCAGCTCCCGGCCGGCGCGGCGACCCTCGGGCCGCGCGGGGGCGGCGACGGGGCGGGCGCGCTGCGGGGCTGCTCTGTTGCTGGAGCCGTGATGTCACCCGCCCCTCCTAACCCGCGGTTGGTTGTTTTGTGTTTCAGCTCTGCCTGCAGTTGAACACAAAGACCTGGAGGAGACTCCCACATCCTTCAGGGAGAAGAAAGGAGGCGGCGAAGCAGATTAAAGGAACTTGTGGCTTGTGGCCGTTCAGGGCAGGCGCGGCCTGGGAGCGGAGCAAAGTGCATTAAAGCCACGGTGGCGGTTAATGAGCTGTGAGATGAGGCGCTGCCACCGCCGCCGCCGCTGCTGCTGCTGACGCTCCGCTTCCACGTCCGTCGCCGCTCTTTGTGCTTCATGCACATGTGTCTATTCAGGCCGGCCGGAGGCGCCCAGCACGGAATCCACCACGGCCGCCGGGGAGAGAGCGCCCGCCATGCCCACGGAGAGCCTGCAGACAGGTAGCATGGTGAAGCCGGTCAGCGCCGCGGGCACCTTCACCTCGGCCGTGCCCCTGCGCATCCTCAACAAGGGCCCCGACTACTTCCGCAGGCAGGCCGAGCCCAACCCCAAGCGGCTCAGCGCCGTGGAGAGGCTGGAGGCCGACAAGGCCAAGTACGTCAAGAGCCAGGAGGTGATCAACGCCAAGCAGGAGCCCGTGAAGCCGGCCGTGCTGGCCAAGCCGCCCGTGTGCCCGGCCGCCAAGCGCGCGCTGGGCAGCCCCACGCTCAAGGTGTTCGGCAACCACGCCAAGACCGAGGGCGGCGTGCAGCGGGAGACGCTCAAGCTCGAGATCCTCAAGAACATCATCAACAGCTCCGAGGGCTCCAGCTCGGGCTCGGGGCACAAGCACAGCTCGCGCAACTGGCCGCCGCCCCGGCCGGACGCGCCCGACCTGCACCGCCACTCGTTCGCCGAGTCGCTCAAGGTCTACCCCACGCAGGGCCGCGCCAGCCCGCAGGAGAGCGGCTCGCACGTGGGCCGCAGGCTGCTGGAGCAGTCGGCCGAGTCCTTCCTGCACGTCTCCCACAGCTCCTCGGACATCCGCAAAGTGACCAGCGTGAAGCCCCTCAAGGCGATCCCCTGCAGCAGCTCCGCCCCTCCGCTGCCCCCCAAGCCCAAGATCGCAGCCATCGCCACCACCGTGAAGTCCCCCGAGGCCGACCCGGTGGAACCAGCTTGTGGAGTCAGCCGAAGACCATCCCTGCAGCGGTCTAAGTCAGACTTGAGTGACAGGTACTTCCGAGTGGACGCGGACGTAGAGAGGTTCTTCAACTACTGTGGACTGGACCCGGAAGAGCTGGAAAACCTCGGGATGGAAAACTTTGCAAGGGCTAATTCTGACATAATATCCCTCAACTTCCGCAGCGCAAGCATGATCAGCTCAGACTGTGAACAGTCTCAGGACAGTAACAGTGACCTTAGAAATGATGACAGTGCCAATGACCGGGTGCCATATGGCATTTCCGCCATCGAAAGAAATGCTAGAATCATCAAGTGGTTATATAGCATCAAACAAGCTAGAGAGTCCCAGAAGGTCTCCCACGTGTAAGAGACACGGTGGTGGAAAAGAGAGGGGGTGGGTCTCTGTGCATACGCAGTTGTGAAGGTTGTGAGGTCTCCTTGAAGTGTTGTGAGCTTCTCCACTCTTTGTGTTGCTTGTTGTGCAATGTTTTCAAGTTGCATGCCTGTCAACATGGGGACTGACCTGGCTTCCACGTCACCATCGCTGCAGAGCCTGGCTGAATCCGCGTCATCTGCCAAAAGTTGCGGGCCAGAATCTAATTAGGGCTTTGCTCTTAAGCAAAACTGTTTACACGAAAACGGTATACGACTTAAATATTTATGTGGTTCTTGTGTTTTTATATCCCTCGCTATTGTGTCTTAATTAAAAGTTTTATCAACTGGCTTTTAAGTTGAAAGCAGAATCTTTTTGAAATAAAAAGCCACTTTGCCTACATATGAGACCGTAACAATGGGAAAATAAATGGGATAGTGACTGACAGAAGGAACATAGAACCAGGCTGGGTTTTCTGTGGAATTAAAGTGGTGAGCCTGATGTTTATCGTTTACATGTTGAAATTCTCTTGCCACTTAGTGAAGCAATCTTTGGGGTAAGGATGCTACGTTTTGTGTCCAATTCAGTGTGTAAATAATGGTGGTTCTGTGTCATACTGACCCTAAGGAAAGAGGATCACATACAACAAAGGATGATTAAATCTAGGAAGTTGGATGTTTGGGGAGTTTGTTGATGTTGTTTCAATTTAGGATAATTCAGAAATTTCTAGTATTAATTTTTTGAGAGAAATGGCCACCTTAAAAGCAAATACGGAATGCCTTTAAAAAAAGAGAGATGTGGGTTTTTTTCTGAGTCAAGAACTACGTTTCTTTCTCCCTTTGTTTTTGTTGTTTTATTCGGGGGAGGGAGTGGGGCTTGTGCAGGTTTGAGCTATCTGAAGACATGAACAAAAATGGAAATACCAGCCATATCAGTAGAGCCTCCCATTCAAAAGTGAGCACATTTGGTAGCTGAATGTATCTGAGCAGTGTGATTCTATTGTCTTGCATATGTTATTCTCTCAGGCTGTGGGTCTTTGTTACAACTCTAAGAAACTGTAGAAACACGACACTATGTAGCTTTTCCACCCTGTGGTCTCTAGTGCTGCCTATCAACTTGTTCTCTTTTTTTCTCAATAACCTGTCTTCCAGGTGGTTTAGTTAGCTGCCAGCCATCTGACAGCATGGCATGGCAGTGGAGAGGTAGACCTGCCCTGGTCTGCCTCATTGCTCTTGCCACGCTCTGAAGTTGTCAACAGCACTACCTTAGACTTCATCAGCTAATAGGAAACTTTTATGGTGTAAATGCTGTAAGACTTTGTACATACTTCAGTTGTTATGAAATCTTTAAGAAAACAAAAGAAAAAGTTACGCTAATAAATCGCTCTGGTGCAGGCACTAATGGTGGTGGTTTCTCTTTGTCCTTTCCTGTTCTCCCCCACAAAAGTTTAACTCTGGAGTGAGTGAGAAGCAGATTTTTGATAGTCTTGAGGAAACATTATTTCATTAAGTTATTTTCACCATATCCCAATTATTCTGAACAGCAGCATTCTTAATCGTAGCTATAGCAGTATGCTTTTGCTAAAATAGTTACATCAGGTTTCCTAAAATATGCTGCTGCTGCTTTACTTGGTTCACACTTGTGTTATTTTTGTCTTTTCTTAAACATCAGGATTTTTCGCATCTTCCACAAGACTGTTCAGTGGTAAATACCTGTGAGTTCTTACCATGGAGGCATGCCTTTGCAGTGTACAGCCTTGTTTTTATTTGTATTAATACCAGCCCAGCATCAGTACCACAGCATGTGTCCATGCACCCGTCCACTCCTTCACTCCTTCCTCTTCATCATGTCTCTTGTTGAGTGACTCTCTTTTATAGGCATCAGTGATAGGCACTGGACTGCCATGGTCAACAACAGTCTCTGCCTCGAGGAACTTAGATTTTCACATTTATTTTAAGAGAAAAACCATTCCTCTTAGTGGATGTGTCCTGTCCTATTAACTTGGACATTGAGTCTTCAGTGAGTACTTATTGAGTCAAGTTATTTGAAGATTAATGCTTCTTCCAAAGTTCCTTATAATATGTAAATGTAAAAGCATTATTTTAAAAGTAATTTTTAGAAACAAATCATATGATTCCCAACTATTACTGTTTATAAAAGCAAATTTGGTTCCCTGACTCTTCCTCCTGATTTTTTTTTTTTTTTTTTTTTTTTTTTTTTTTTGAGACAGAGTCTCACTTTGTTGCCCGGGCTAGAGTGAGTGCCGTGGCATCAGCCTAGCTCACAGCAACCTCAAACTCCTGGGCTTAAGCGATCCTACTTCCTCAGCCTCCCGAGTAGCTGGGACTATAGGCATGCGCCCCCATGCCCAGCTAATTTTTTCTATATATATTTTTAGT
Source organism: Lemur catta (assembly GCF_020740605.2). Lineage (NCBI taxonomy): Eukaryota > Metazoa > Chordata > Mammalia > Primates > Lemuridae > Lemur > Lemur catta. Next base: position 92,602,335 of record NC_059136.1, on the reverse strand, counting down.
TGTCCAGATAATTGATTTCTATTTTTTTAGTAGAGACGGGGTCTCGCTCAGGCTGGTCTCGAACTCCTGACCTCGAGCGATCCACCCGCCTCAGCCTCCCAGAGGGCTAGGATTACAGGCATGAGCCACCGCGCCCGGCCCTGATTTTGAATTATTCCTCGTCATTCATGTTAGTTGAACTAGGCCCCTGCTTCCCAGAAGAAACATTTTGGAGTGCAGCTATGTGTGGTGGTCATATAATACACTCAAGATAATAGAATAAAAATAAGTTTTCATTGTAAACATTTTTTTATTCTGAAAAAATTAGCAAAACAAAGTTTTCTTTCCTCACCATTTTGTAGAAATGTGACATTTTAAAACATACATGACTTAGCATTGACATATCCATCTTTCTCTGTTGCTACTAAAATACTGAAAATAGATGGTATTTTCCTAAGGAAGCCATTTTAGGAGGAGATGAGCACTTCTCAGCTAATTTAATGTCATAGATTGTGTTTGAATCTTCCAGTGTTTCAGTACTGTGTGTGATCTGTGTTCAGACAGGAGTATAAATCATCCCAGTACAAATTAATCTAATCCTCTGTGGCCTTATTTGTACAGTGGACAAGTGTGAGGCTTTAGTTCCAATGGAAGATGAGAGGCAGCTCATTATTTTCTTTTTATTCTTGAATTACAGTTTCTATAAAGGACATTTCAAATGCTTAATATTAAATCCTAAGAGTGAGACATTTCTTGTGAAGTACTCATTCTAGCTCATGGAAGTATCGTATGTGCATGAGAGAGTATGCAAATAAGATGATAGTGTTAGTATAGATACAGTGTTGTCATATAGTTCACACTTTTTTTCTACACAAGGCTCATTGAAACATGATTGCCCTAGATGGCCCTGGAAGCTAGCTGTTTCTTTTATGAAAACCACCACATCTTAAGACAGTCCTCCCATATCTATCCCCACTGCCATTGCCTTTGTTCATGCTCTCACCATCTCTTACCTGTACTGTTGTTTCTGGAAGTTCCTAACTAGAAGTCTTTCCGACACCCCAACCAGGCTCTTTGCTATCCCATTTTATGCCAAATATAACATAGTCAACCCTGATTATGTCACTCCTCTGTGGAACAATATCCTCTGGCTTGAATTGCTTGCTGATACGATAAATCATAACTTCTTAAAACAGGGAATGTTGTCATCTACCTCTCAGACCTCAGTCACCCAGCCAGGATGCCATGGCTCCATCCAAAGGGAAGTTTCCATTGGGTACTTTTTACCACTGCATTTGTGGTCTATTGTGTAACAAATTATCCCCAAATTTAACCACTCAAAAACAATAAACATTTATTATCTCAGTTTCTGTGTATTAGGAATCCTGGAGTGGCTTAGCCAAGTGGTTCTGGTTCAGGGTGTTTCATGAGGCTGCAGACAAGATGGCAGCCAGGGCTTGACTGGGGCTGGAGGACCCACTTCCAAGATGGCTCATGTGGTGTCAACAAGAGGCTTCACTTCCTTACATCATGGGCTTCTCCCTAGGGTTGCCCAGGAGTCCTTACAACATGATATCTGGCTTCCCCCAGAGGGAAGAAGGACCAAGAAAAGAGAGGAAGGAGGAAGCCACAATGCCTCGTACAATCCTGTATCCTGAGCCACACACCTCCGTCAGATTCAATTCATTATGGGTCATACTCGCAGGGAAGGGAGTGAGGCCCATATTTCTTAAATATGAGAGGACTAGCAAGCAACTTGTGGACGTATCTTAAAACCAGCACTGCTGCTGAGGTTCAGTAGCTCTGAATTCTGTAAAGGATGCTTTCTCTGTCCTTGACCTCACGGATGCTTGCTCTTTCAAGAGGCAACACAACAGATTTTTTGAGTTTCTATGTTGCCTTTTTGCATTAGATTGTAATTTTTGCCATGGCCATGGACCCAGCCTTTGCTAGCCTGAATGGTGCCTTTGTGAGAACTTTAAACAGGTGTGCCTTTCTCAAAACATTTTGTTCCCTGTCAGAAAAAAAACCTGTCCTAATAAACGTGCAAATGTCTCTGAGGATCATAATGTACACCATGGTCCCAGAGTTGGGCAGCACACAGCACAGCAGCCCAGAGTATATGATGCCTAATAAGTGTCTATTGGGTTTTTTTTTTTTACTATCATGTTTAAGTCCTGTGCTAAACTATAAAATTACCACAATGAACCCAAATTGGTAGTTATTGTCCCCATTTTAGAGGTGAAGAACCTTAGTTCCATGAAGACTAAGCACCTGAAACAAGATCCCAGAGGAGTTAAGTGGTGGAATAGAACTTGAACTCAACTCTGATTCTAGCTCTGCCCTCCCTACAGCCCAGTTCGAGACGGTGGTGGTGGGGCGGGGAGGGGAGAGGCAGACTGAGGGTGTTATGCTTGAAAACAGAAGGGCCCTTAAATTCATCTTGATACTTTTATCTTCTGCCAGTGTATATAAACAGGTCTCAAACAGTCAGAATTTCAGCAAATTCATTCTTACCTAAATGGTAATCCATAAATTTACAAAAAAGACTTCAGCTCTTCCACTCTGAGTAACATACAGCCCACTGAGTTCAAAGAGACAAGGCCATTAGAATTATGTTCTTTCAGTTTGGAGTGTGCCGTATTTTAAAGTTGCATCCTGCCGTTTTTGATCAAGGACTTTTAGAAGGAGAGAGGAAAATGGCCACAATTCAATCAGGAAACATTTTGACTATTTGGTGAATCAGCATCACTCCATTCTCCCATCCTTGAGGGTGATGCAGCTGGTGTGTTCAGACCAGAAGGAATGAAGAGGTCGAGAGCACTCCAGATGAGCTCGGTCAGCAGAGATGGTTACTCTCACCACCATTCTGAAAATGTCAAACCTGGGTGTCTCGGCCACTTAGCCCTGCAAAATGACTGAGAGTTCTGTCAGTTTCTGCAGTGTGGCCAAGAGCTGCACGGTGAAGGACCCCAGGCTCAGTGGCTGCATGTACAGCTCCTGCACAAGTCACCTTTACGAGGGTTTGTCTGGTGTGCCCAGGTCACCCCAACTTGCTTTGGAAGAACCCCAGCAGAAGGAAAAGCCGGAGGGGGATGGGCCTCGGCAGCCTTTTGGAAGCTCCTCCCCCAATGTCAGCGGCCCATGTGCCCCAAAGTGTGTCTCCATTCCCTCGCCTGTACAGTGGGGGGAATGCCATCTGAGGTTTGTGTGCCCTTGGCCTCAGAGCTTTGTGACAACATGGAGAGCTGTTTGGGAAGCATTAGGATTAAGGTATGAAGAATATGAAAATTCAGAGGGGACTGGTTCACGTTGTTGTGGGCAAGTAGGAAGACAGATGTGGCCTGTTGGGGGCCACACACTGAACTGAATGGCATTTTATTCACTGTCTACCCAAAACAGCGTTAGTTGGGGAAGGAAAGGAAGTCTATGAAGGGATTCTTCTCTGAATCGGAGGAAGCTCCAGAGAGGAGAACCTTGTTTAACCTCTCAGGTTGACAAAAGCTGAAAGGATCAAATGTGGCCAGGTGCACACCAACATACTGTGCAAAGCTGGGAGGATAAAAATAATGAGAATCTTTCACTAGTTGATCATTCCATTCATTTGAGATTCATGAAACAACCAGCAGTATGTCTTAGATGCTATGCTAAGCTCTTTGTCACATTATCTCATTTTATTCTCACAAGAACTTTGGAAGTAAATTAAAATCCATCCTATTGATGAGGAATCTGAGGATTAAGCTACTTCTCAAAGGCACACATCCAATAAGAGGAAAAAGTGAAGCGCAAGCCTAGATTAATAAAACATATCCTGAGATCCATTCTATACATACGAAAATGAATTTTTAATATCTCGTATGGTGGGAGCTATTTTTGCTCTTTTCCTGTAAGTTGCATTGCAGAACATTTCTCAGAAGCCTAAAACAGTAGTGCACGTACTGGCTTGTGATGCTTCCATACAGAACCACTGGTCTGAGTGACTCAAGACTAGTCGCCATATTTGATCATGTCAGGACTGAAGCTTCTGAGTTCTTCTGAGAGGGACAATTAGTGATCAACTCTCCTTCTCCATCTTACTGTACGGAGGAGAGAACAGAGATCCGGATAAGTAAGCTGGCAGGGCTCGCCCGGGGCTGTAGAGCCGGTGGACTAGCAGATGGGCTGGAGCTGGGGGGACCGTGCTGCCCCGACCTCGCAAAGCAGCCTGATCAGGGACCAGAGGGACCATGCAGGGCTGACAATTCCATTGTGCCAAGTAGGAGCAATTTGAGTAACACGTCCTCTGTTACTCCTATGCAGTGTGCTTTGTCTCACACACCATGTATGAGATATTTAAAGAAACTTTGGGAAGATTTATGTTAATATTCATGAACTGTTTTTAAATTAACCCTAGAAGATATACTTAATAAAGATAAGGAAATTCCTCTAAGAAAGTTTGTAGCAATTTTGGAAATGAGCACCATCATTTCAATATTATTTTATTAACTCTACCATCTATAAACACCCAGTGACTCTCAAGCGCTCAGGAATTGCTTTTGTAGGCCTAATTCCTCTGCCTCCTCATGGCCACTCATTCTGACTTCCCTTGCTCTCTCCTCCCAGGCTCACGGGAGGATTACATTTCTACACCTGGTAGCATTAGGGGTGGCCAATGAGCCATGAGCAAAAGGGACATGTTACAGCTGAGAGGAGTCAGTCCACAGTTGTCCATCTTCTCTTCCTCTTAATCTGGCGGAAGTCCCGGAGGGCACAGCCTCATTAGGATCCTGGGTGACACAAAGGCCTCTACCCCAGGCTAGCGTGACTGTGCCAACCCAGTGGATAAACTTTGTCCTTGTGAGCCACTGAGAGCATGTGGCTTGTTTCTTATTGCAGCACAACCTATCCTGTCCTAACTACGCCCCCAGTTAAAGCGCACCCGCCCTGCCAATCAGAGGGACAGATAAAGGAGAGACTGCCATGCTGTGCCATCAGGAGGGGAACTGTAGGGAGTGGGGACCAGGAATCTGCCTTTCCACAAGTGCCTCACATGATTCTTACTCACGTCAAAATTCCAGAGTCTCTACTGTCCCACATAATTAGTCAACTTGCAATGTTACTAACTGGAAATCAGACTGCTATATTTGGCAGATATTTGAAAATACTTTGATGCATTTTAGAATCACAATTACAAGGTCTAGTCTTTTAGAGTCGTATTATCAGAATTTTAAAAAAGCAAACAAAAAAACACATTCAAGAGTACCAAGGGCACCTGCCCACTGGGATAAACTCAGCAGATTGGAATCACATGGCAACCTCTGTCCATTTCCAGTGTCCCAACCCATCTTGCCTACTGTGATGTAGACTGTAGCTTCTGAGTGGGGGCCCACTCTTCTCTTGCTCCCCTCAATTTATTCCCAGAAAGCAACCAGAAGTGATCCTTAAGAAGCAGAAATCAGATGGTGTCATTCTTCTGCAGAAAATCTTTCAGCAGTTTCCACTGCAGTTATAACACAATTAAGAAATGCCACAGCTCAGCCTGCAAGGCCCTGTGGGTGTCCCCTCCCCACTGAGCCCCTCACCCTTGGGCCCCTTTCCCTCCACCCTCACCCTGCGTGGGCAGCCCTCCTCTCTGCTGGTAGAACATACAGGCTCTCCTCACTAGACTCGCAGGGCCCATGATCTTGCTCCTCGCCCTCAATAGACCACTGGCCCCTTGATGCTCCATCTTCCTGTTGCTGACTTGTCATCGTAGATTTCGCTTCAGCTGACAGCTCCTCAGAGGGCCCTGCCTGCCACCCCATGTAAGTAGATTGCTGTGCTAGCAACACCCTCTGCTTATTTCCTTCCTGGCACTTGACAATCTGACGTTATCTTATTCGTTAAGTTATTATCTATCTTGGTCACCTTTGACCACTCCTGTGCCTAGTGCAGTGCCTGGCACAGGGTTAATGAGGAGTATGTCTCATTGGAATGAATGAATCAATCCAAACCAGACTCCGACTAAATCCCACTGGCTGTGGAGCCCCACCAGCTCATCCTGTTGCTCTCCTGTCTCCTGTCTCTGTTGCTAGCATCGTTCTACAAGTGGAAACCGGGCTTGGTGTTGAAGTATTTCCCTCTTCCTTACTCTTGGAAAATGAACCAAACAGTGTGTTTAAGGTAATGGGAGCCCAGAATGTGAACCTCTCTGTACAAAGAGATTTGACAGGCAAGTATTTCTCACTCCTTGTGCAACTGCCTTAAAAGGAAGCGGACGTCCTGTTCACTCTGCACCACAGCCCGGAGTCTGGCAGGCTGTGCTGGGGCTGGAGGTGGAGCCACTAATCCAGGACTGCAAACGTGATCCAGAGCTTGACGCCCTCATATTTGCCCCAAAGGACAATGAGTAGCATACCCTCTTTTCTTTGCCAAAACACAAAATCTTACACTTTGTATGAAAATACATCCTCAAGGTAGTCCTGCTGGCTATTCACCAGCGAAGCCCTCCTGGCAGACTGTCTTTAAGGCAAACCTGGTTCAGAAACACCTCCCATTTTAGCCTTCAGTGTGTGCACAATGACCTCTCAGCCACAGGTCCGCCATCCTGTTCTCTGGAAACTCTGCTCACCGGGGGGGAAGCAAGCCATGCGTGAATGCAGCGACTCCCTCGGCTGAAGAAAAGCGTGGTGGCTCATAACTGATAACATATGGAAGTTCAACCGGGAGGAGGGAAAACAGGAGGAGGAAGTCTCATCACACCACCTCCGAGACTGCTTGGGTTAGCATGTTTTGCCTTTTGTAAGTGTAAATAAGTTTGAAGCTTTCGAGGATTTCCAGGCGTACATAATCTTTTCCTGTCGTTTCCTCCTTTTTCTCCTAGACAGAGAACAGCAGCCAGGTGAGTTATTTAGGTGCCTCACAAAGCCAGCTCCTGGCAGACGGGCGCTCCAAATGTTTCAGCTGCATCACTTTCCTCTGTTGAGTTCTAGGCCATTTTAAGGACTTGGGCTAACGAGCATTTTATTTTGGTGGAAAACGTTGAACCGTTCATTTACTAACTTCACGGGCATGTGGTTCTTTCACTAATGGCTTTTCCTGTTTTCTCCCGGCGAGCTGACAGCTGCACAAGGCTCAGGAATGTGGGGCTAACGTCCGAGGCCGCAGGAAAATCACTCCACTTGCTCTGGACAAAGGCCTGATGTGTTTCTTCCATGTTTCAGGTTTCTCAGAGCATCCCAGCGTTCAAGCATCTGATCTCCACTAACCCGCTCCCCTGCAGACCCCTTGCTCTGAGTTTGTGGACTTGCTTCCGTCTGCTGGGAATTGCTTGGTTTAAAGAATCTGTGAATTGAGATCTGGATAGTGTTTCAGGTTCACCAAATGTTTTCAGCATTTAATTCGCCACCTGATGCCTTTTAAATCTGATTTAATAGATTGAAATGGATTTTTGTGCTTTCTGCTGTGTTCATATGCACGCACATGTTGGATTTCTTAAGGAATTTATTCCAGACAAATGTGCTGAGGATCAAATTACACTACGGTTATTTCTAAAATTAAAATTCTGGTGATTTTTTTTTTTTTTTTTTGTCTGTTCAGGGGGACTTGAAATGCTACGCAGACCAGCAGATAGTAAAACTGATTCCAAGATGAAAAAGCAATGTAAAGAATCTTCTTTTCCTGAGCATTTATTTGCTCTTAACTCTTTTGCTGGTGATTATGTTGCTTTTTTCACACATTCAGATTTTGAGGGAAAGAAAGAAAAGAAAACGATGGAGAGCCAGCGTCTTGCCCGGTGAGAAGACGGGACAGCTGCTTTTGTGGTTGACTATTCAGCTTTCCTCCTTGTGTCACATACAGGTGCGCGCGATAAGGTCACCTCCCTGAAGACAGACACTCTGTTTCCCATGACAGTATCGCCAGTGCCCATTAACTGTCTGGCGTGTGTTGCTTTAGGTGCGTAATGTTTGTTGTATGGATGTGGGGTAGAGAGGAGCACGATCACTTTAGGGTTCCTAATCTGCAGGGAGAGACCAGGAAGGCTTAGTGGGGTGACTTCCCATCAGTTCCCTTCCCAACCTCCCCAGACACATGTGCGGGTGGCTCTCTCCCTGTCGACTTCTGAGTGGCTACAATGGGCCAACAGGCACTGCTCCAGGCTCCAGGGGGCAGCAGTGAGCCCCTCAGACGGTAGCCACCCGCACCACTCGGAGCTCTGGGCTCCTTGGCAGAGATGGGCAACAGATGCAGTAGGCTGGATGAGTCGGGTGGACAGAATGTTAGATGATGATGCACACTCAGGAGACACCAGTAACAGAGATTGGAAGTGGTCTTGCTCGCGGCATCTGAGTGAGGACAAGGAGGTGAGGGAGGAGCCTGCAAATACCTGGAAAAAGCAATCCAGGTAAAGCACATCAGATAAAGCGCGGGAGGCCAGTGGGGCCGATCAGGTAGGGCCTTCCAGCTATTTAGCATTCTAAGAGGAAAAATAAACGCTCCCTAATCAAATGCCATTTAGGGAACACTCCAGGTTACATGAACTTAAGCATGTTCTCTGGGATCTTCATCAGAGCGTTCAGTCTCTGAGAGGCAGTTTTAGTGCACGCTGTTTCCTAAGTGTTTGAGTCAGGAAGCACCTTTGTGGGGAACTCGGGAACTCTCTCTGAAGGTGCCAGGAGTGAGCTGAGGGGCTGGGGGGTGGTGGCGGGAGGCCTGCCCTGGGCACTGCCTCGTCTCGAGTGCACCTAACCCAGCCTGCGACTGTAGAATACCCGGGAAAGAGAAGAGTCAAAACAGACAGCTGTGTCAGATGACAGAAGCATTATATAAACAGTATGTTCTACTGACGTGTTTTATTTGTTTAGTTAGTCCTACTATTATTACCAATTGCCGCTGTTAACCAGTCTTATTTTTATTTTTGTTTAAAGAACAGCATTTATGTAACAGAAACATAAATAATAAGGAATGATATATGATTTCAAGTAAACACATAGTTTTCATATTTTTATACTAAAGTAACATGTATGTGTATCTCATCTATACAAATATATACATATACAGCATGTATGTACTTTATATATCCGTATATAACGTACATGTATACACTGTATATATGAAATGTTGTTGTTCTGCTATGACTGTGTCCTGGGTGGTCTTTCTGAAAAGCTAGTCCCCTTACCTAAGCTCAGGAAGCCTCAGCCACCAACCCCACCTGAAGAACAAAGACGGAAACAAACAGAACAGTGGGGACTCCCTGGGCAGAGTCTCCCAGAGACAGAAAAATCAGGAACCTAGACTGGGCCCAACCACAAATGCTGAGGAATTTCTGAGAACTTGAAACTCCTGTCTCTGCAGCCCCGCCAGTGACAACATCCCCCATCTGCTGTGGGCCCGTGGGAAGCTGCAGAGCCCTCCCCCACCCCTCCCCATCCTCCGCCCCCTCCCGGATGGCAGCAGAGAGGGTGAGAACTGGCTGGGGAGTCTGAGGACTTGACCCCCAGTTCCCCCTCTTCCTGCTATGAACCTTCAGCGACTCACTCAAACTCCCTGAGCCTGGTTTTGTCGTCTGTGAAATGGAGATGCTGTTGCCTCCTCCCCCGTGGTGCAGATTAATTTTTTGCCAGGGTTAAATCTGCATACAGCGTGGCACACAGTGGGGCCTAGTAACTTCCCTCCTGCCATCCGTACTCTTTAATTTCGTGAGGGACGTTTCCATTGCTCAGCAGAATGTGTTGTCACCATGAAGGGGTCCTGAGCTTTAGGAAATGATCAGCCACAGGAGAAGGTGTTTCTTGCAATCATTTAAATAAGAATTGCTGCTTCAGGCCAGCAAGCCCTGGGATTTGTGGAGCACAAAGAGACGTGAGACAAGTTAGTAGGGGAGAGAGGACTCAACTCCTACTCCTGCAGCTGCTTGCCCCTTCCTGCCCCCTGTTCCAATTCAAATCCTATGAAACTCAAGCCAACTACCTCCTTTCCCAGCCTTCCTGTTCGTGCCGCACTGCACACGAAGCAGCCTCCCTCCTGTGTATGCTTGTGACATTATTCATCATGTATGACTTGGTGCATGTCCGCCATTGTTTTTTAATTGTCAGAAATTGTTGTTTAAATCTTACATTATTCTATTTAACTTTTCCCACTGAGAAAGCAATGGGAAAACCTACCCATCTAAATGTTCACACCGTAGCTTCAGCTGGGAAAGCCCACTTTGCATGCCCACTGCCCTGGCATTAACTTCAACATGAACATACTTTATAAGACTTTCTGTTTTTTATTTTAACCTATAAAAATTAACTGTAGTTCTAAACATTATTTTGTTTCAAATGGGGTGTTGAGACTTGTAGACGTGTGCAATTAATTAAAGACCTCACTAGACAATCCATGCCCTGAATTGCACATTCCTGCCCCTTGCATTGCGGGTGCCTGCAGTTCAGCGCCATCCAAAGCAATTGCCATTCCACTGTGCTTCACTCATACAGCTCTGAGAACATGAGTGCGCCTACCACAGGGCAAGGGACCCAGGAGGAGAGACCTTTCCCTAAACACTTACATACTGTTTTGAGTTTGACTTATTAAAACAAAGGTTTTTGCAAAACTTATTATTTATTACACTTTCAATAGGCTAAAAAGTATGCTGCACATTGTACCTGGTAGATAAGTATTTAACCTATTCAGAACTCAGTTGTACAGAATTGTTTTATGAGATTGAACTTGAAACAGGGAAAGGCAGTGTCTTAGCTCAGGCTTGTCCCCAAGGCCGCATCAGAAGAACGAGGACAAGTGGTTTGAGGAGAAGGAAAGAAAAGTTTATTAATTTGCCAACAAATGAGAATGGCAGACTTGCTTTGTAAAGTACCATTGTCCTATCTATAAGCAGAAATACAGAGCTTTTGCAGGGAGTTTCACCTTGGGGCTATAGCTGTTTAACTATGGTTGATGGTCCTGATTGACCCCATCTCCAGCAAAGACAACCTTGTGACCTCTGCCGGACAATTCCATTGAGCCATCTTCTGTGGTACAAAACAATAAAGGACACTCCCCTGCCCTACTGATTACTGGCCTCAAGCAGGGATGCAGGTTTTAATTCCCAAAAGAGAGGGGGGTGGTTAAAGAAACAATTCATAAAACATTTTACCCCTTTTCAGGCTGGTCTGTTACAATACCACAGACTGAGTGGCTTAAACAACAGACATTTGGATGTCACAGTTCTGGGGGCTGAGGAGTCCAAGACCAGGGAGTCAGCGTGGCCGGGTCCTGGGGAGGGCCCTCTTCCTGGCCTGCCAGTGGCCACCTTCGCACTGCGCCCTCATGTGTCTCTTGTATCTCTTCTTCTTATAAGGACACTGATCTCATCATGTGGTCCCCACTCTAATGATTAAGTTGACTTTTATAATGTTAATAAAAGGCCATAAGCTGGCAACTGTGGTAGGGGCCTAAACTCTGCAAAGGTATAGGCAGAGTTAGAATAAATGTGTGTGTGTGTGTGTGTGTGTGTGTGTGTGTTTAAAAAAAAACAAGCCACTGTCCCCTGGCTTGCTTTCCTATAGCTGCTTCTTACTCAGGAGGCACATAGCTGTTGGTCATAAAGATTCTTAGCCTTCTTCATTGCTCCCACAGATCACATCACCCTTGTGAAACCTAAGGCTGGTTTGTGAGATGTCGCGCCCAGGCCCTGCATGCTGGTCGAATGGCTGACCCCCCCAGACCAGTGGCCCATACTTAGGAGCTGACTCAACTGGTCTTGAGACCCTCACCCAGAAACTAACTCAACACAAGGAGACAATTTCTATACCCCTAGGATTCTACCCCAAACCCAGCCAATCAGCAGACCCAAATGCCCAGCCCTTTGCCTACCAGACTATCTTGAAAAACCCCTTCTCTCAAATTCTCAAAGAGACGGATTTGAGAAATTTCTCCCGTTCTCCTCACATGACACCTGTGATATTAAAGTCTCTCTCATCTGTAACACAGGCTGTAACAATGACCTCTTCTAACTCTGATTACCTCCCAAAAGCCATCACGTTGGGGGTTAGGGCTTCCATACATGAATTTAGAGGGGACATTCAGTCCATAGCAGGCAGTTTGCTGGAAAACAGGCCGGGAGTGGAGACTCGGTGAAAACAGCTCTATTTGCAGGGCGTGTCTGAAGTCATCTGCATGCGCATCTCCCACCCAGGCCCTGGAAGGCTGAGGTGCTGCCTGGTCATCCCGTGCCAGACAGGATTAAGTAATGTTCTAGACGCTATTGGAGAGTGAACTATTTAGATTTTGAGGTGTTGAAACCAAAATGGTTTTATGTTTTCTATGTGAGTATTTCTGCCCAGATAAGGGCCTTGTTTGCAGCTTCTTCCTCCACTGGAACTGCTATTTGAAGCACACTGATTTCATTTCCATCCTGAGACCTTGCAGATAAAATGGATGTTCCTGTAGATAAAACACAAGGTCGCATCCACACCACCCAGCTGCCCCCCGCACGCCAGTCAGTCACAGACCAGCACAAACAATTGACCTGTCCCTCCAAACAGCACACCAGACACCACGCAGCCTGTTAAATTCTACCAACAGCGACCTGTGCGTGAGGTGGCATTTGTTGTAAATGACGGCGGTTTGTCAGTTTGGTGGAGCAGAGCGTGTTCCCTGGGATGCACAGCTGACCACGGACACCCCATGTGCTCGCCACACGACAAAGGGACAGTCTTTGTTCTCAGGGTGACACAGGTCAGGGAGTGAACAGGGACACAACGCCGCCCAGGAAATTTGGGGTAGAAATGGGGAAGGGGGCCAGCCAAGGACAACTGCAGAACTTCGTAAAAGTGTAACAGGTAACGATCCCTGCCTATATTCTTGGTGTTGGTTTTGTGTTTTGATTCGCCAGTGCTCAGAGTACGTTAACCTCTGACAGCTGTTCTTCTCTCTCAACAAGAATACCTACGTACTTGTCAGGCAGCAGTGTCGCCGGCTGGATGTGCGGCCACACCGAGCGGCCCCTCCGCGGAAGGGAAGCCGCCGGCCTGCAGGGAACAGCAGGCTGCTCGCCCGTGAAGCGAGGCCCAAACAAGAGGCCTGCGTGCGAACGCCCTTCTCTCCTGGACCGTCTCTGATCCACTTCATATCAGCAAATTATAATCCACCTATTGTCAACCATATTAATTTCAGATATTCCGCTAAGTCCTCGGAAACCGGGCTTGTGGGCACTGGGGCTTCGCCTGCGCGGCGCCCCTGCCCCTGCCCGCCCCCACCCGGCTCCCAGCGGATCCCGCCGTGGCTGAGGCTGTGCCCGGGGCTCGTTACACAGTGGCCCGGCCGCGCACCCCTGGGTCCCCCCGCGGGAAGTCGGGGACGGGCTCCCCCAGACCCTGCCGGCGGGGAGCCTGGCGCTGCCGCGGAGTGAGGTGAGCAGGGCCTGCTCGGTGGCGCATGCGACTTTCAGTTCTGCAAGCAAAACAGAAGCAAAACAGAAACAAAACAGAAAAACAACTCCCCTTCTATCAGCCGGTTTGAATCAGATTTTCTGTCACTTTCAACAAAAAGAGTTCCGACTGAAGCCCTACGTATGTTGTTTACAGAGTGTGCTAGTTTGAAGACAGTGCATAATTACATAAGGTTTGAGCCAGTTTCTTAGACTCACATTCTCCTTGGAAATTTTGTTCAAAGACCCCGCTGGAGCACCAGAGCAGGGCGAGGGGAACAGGCCTGCAGAACCGTTAGGCAAGGTCTGCGCTAAGGGCGCTGGGCTGGGGCCAAAGACCCCACTCAGCTGCTCCAAGTCAAGGGCTTCCCCGCCAGGAGGCGAGCTGCCCTCTATAAACCATGGGCTCTTTAAAACATAAACCTGTTTATTTTCATTATGCAAATAATCCATAGTAGTTATAGAAAAACTGAAAGAAAAAAGATGAAAATAGTACAATATCCCCATAATGTTGCTAATTCTTGTCTATCCTCTCGTTGCACTGTAAACTCACAGACGGGGCTCTATCTTCCTCACTATGATTCCAAGACCTAGCACTATGCCTGCTTCATAATTAGTATAATAATTTTTTAAAAATGAGTGAATTAATGGAATGGCAAAGCACCATATAGTACTTCCAAGCCTTCCAAACCCCCATGGAAGATACCTGGAAGGCACTCAAGAATCAGTGAGGCTACTCATGGCTGGAGACAGGAAGCTGGGGTGGCTGGGTGCCCAGTGACTGCTGCCCGGCTGCCCAACCTTGGGCACACCTTGTGCTACAGTTTTGAGAAGCTTGGGTGTAGTTCTGAACAGCAGTTGGCTTTGGAGTCAAACCTGCATTTGGCCATAGCTCAGAGACTTACTAGTCTTTTGAGCTTCAATAAATATTAGATGCAATTATTTCCTGTGCTGGGTTCTTCTCCCCCAGGGTGTCTAACCCTGACTGTTTCTTTCCCCTAAGGGTTTGAAGCTCAACTGCACAGTGACCTTGAGTAGCCCTAGTCCTGGGACCAAGGAGTGTCCTCCTCTGAGTGTGAACTTGAACCTGAGGAGGACACGGACCTGAAGTGGGATACATTTCCCTCTAGATGAAGCATGCTCATATTTAGAATTCGATCCATTTTGAAATCCGGTTAGAAATTGGATCCAACAAAAGGAGAATAACATGAGTGATCAAATTTTATTTTTACTTTAAAATAAGATATAATTATAGAGTAAATGATACATTGATCATTCCCATGCAGTTTTTCAAAATGTATTTTGGGAACCATTCTGAAACAGAACTTCAGAATATTTTAAGAAATGACACCTCTGTGAGAATGAGTCTATCGTCTCCCACAATAACTACTCTGAGGGTAAGCCTCATTTAGATGTATGAGCTTCAGCAAGTTTATTGAAAAGCATATGTCCTTGTAGTAATACCATACAACTGCGAGCATTCCAGAAATCTCCAGTCATCTTAGCTGGGAATATTTAAAGTATCCTTTGTATTGGGTCATGTCCCTCTTATTGTCACACTGCCTTATTGTCATACATATCTAATAAGTTTGTGGTTTATCTGCAAGAAAAAATTTTCAGATATCTGCTTTTATGAAAATCCCAACAATAATTATTAGCAATTAGAAATAAGCTTATTCTTTCCTTTTTATATTTGTCAGCCTTGAAAAATCATTATCTGAACCTATGTTTGAGCCCTGGCTCTTAAAATTCTTTTTCGAAAATAAAGCAGAGTTAAAAAATATATTAATACATAATTATATGAAACTATATATTAGTTTTTTTCTATATGATGTAAAATTACATCAAAGAGCTATTTTAATGAATACTACATTAAAATAAAATATATTATGTGATGCTTTATTATGTATACTAGTGGCATTCTATATTAGGCATACTGTATTATCCTAAAAGTTGGTATGTTATGCTATATCAGTTACAATTGCCAAAATACACCCTGTCTCTAAATGAGAAACAAAAATAAATAATAATGGGAAACAGCCTTTAGTGCACGGGTCCTATCAGTCAGGTGTGGGCACTGAGTGGGGGACTCCTCAAGCATAATCACACTTATGCCTCAAACCAACCTTGGGCGAGGAATCGTGGGACTTGCCCTTCTACACGGCTGAGGAAACCCAGGTAGGATTTTGCTCATGCAACTGCAATCTAGCATATTATCTCAGAGCCTGAGTCCCCAGAGCAAATCCACAGGATGTTGAAGTCTAAACTTGACACCAACGCCTGTAATCCTAGCACTCTGGGAGGCTGAGGTGGAAGGATCGGGCTCAGGAGTTCAAGACCAGCCTGAGCAAGAGTGAGACCCTGTCTCAATTAAATAAATAAATAACTTGGTGCCAGAGAAATCTTTTTTTTCCTCCTTCCAAGACACAGCACATTTCTCTGATGGGGCCTATCTGGGATGAGGGGCCGGAGCTCAAGCAATGTTTCCTTCCAGAAAGACTAAGCTCACCAATGGCGTGCCCTCCCTGGTGACAGGAATTCCAGCACAGTGGCCTTCAGTTCTGTGTGAGGCCTGGTGGAGGTGGGTGTCAGGAGGGGTGCTGGGGGAAGCCCTCTGTGAGGAGGCACCCCGAGTAAGAAGAGGTGACTATGTGGCCTCCCCCAAAACTGCCATTCTCAGCCTCTGCCTGTGGGTCCCTTTGCCTGGAATGTGTTTTCCATCCCCAGCCCCCCCACTATCAAATGCCTGCTCCTTCTCCAAATCTCAATTAAACACTGACAGCCTTCCCTGACACCCTAGTCTTATGATCCTATAGCGCTTTGGGCAGTTATTGTACAACGTTAATGATCTGCTCATGTGTTGATGTCCTCTCTTTGGTATTAGTAAGCTCTGTGGAGAGAGGGACTCTGACGTCTTCTGTCCTTCATACCTCCAGTGTTTACACACAGTTCCTAGAACATAGCTGAGAATGCAGAATAAATATCTGTTGAAGGAATAAATAAATCTTATAAATTCCTTGAGGCAAAGTCTTTGTCTTATTCACTCTTGTATCATCAGAGTTCAGATTTAGGCAACTAATGAATGCTCAAGGAATTATGGGGTTAGAATTTTACCATTTGGTACCAACATAGTGATAATGGATTCAGACCAGTGTCATCTATAGTTGCTGAAACTTACAGATACATGTTTGATGAGGAACAGGGATATTTACACAGCCTTAAAGAATCTCCCCCACAAATTACTTGTCAATTAGAAAGCGACGGAGTATGTTTATGGTGGAGAAGCCTGGTGTGTGCCACCATAACCAGTGGACCCAAGTTCACATCACGGATGTTGGGACAAACCAACATCATGTGACTCTGGGGATGAGGCATGAAAAGGGAGAGAGTGTCACCTAGGTGGGGTCCGTGTGGAGCAGGAACTGGAATGTGAACGAAGTGGAGACTTTCACTGGATTCCCCTGACAACCCCAGTGACATAGGAGCCCTGTAACGTAGGAAGGGCTCATTCTCATACTATAGATGAGGAAACAGATTCAGTGAAATTAGGTGACTTAGCCAACAATCAGTGCCAGAAGGTGTCAGAACCAGACCTCTAACCAGGACTTCCAGCTCCAGCCCAAGTCTTCCCTCCACTTCCTGCGTCTCCCAGGGCCTCAAGCACACAGGCAAGGCAGGTGGAGTAGCTCCGCCAATGGTAGGGAGGCCTAGAGGTGAGTCCACGGGGAGAGTCTGCAGGCTGCAGTTCCAGGCCTGTCTCTGCCACAGTGGGCACTGGGAGCCCGGGGGAGGGATCCTCCGCACCCCTGGGTCTTTATCTGTAAGTGATGAAAGGTGGAATACATCTCTCTAAGCTTCCCACTGCTTCTGTGATTCTAGAAAGTAGATCTTTCTGTCTAGACTTGTATTTCATAGACTTAGCAACCATTCATTTTTCTATGATCTGGAAACTTGCTATGAATGTTTTAAAAGAAGCAATTTCTTTCAGAATCAGATGTTTTGGTGAAACGACTACAATAACTTAGATTTGAGACAGGAACAAAAAAAGTAGAAATCATACTCCATTAGGAAAACACCCTCCAAGTGTAACAGAAAGTGAAATAAAACTCCCAGTGCCCCCCAACCCCGCCACATACACAACAGGTCAAAATACATCACTCATTCGTTCGTTAATGTAATCATGTCTTTGAACCATAATTTCCAAAGCCACTTCTCTATCCAAAACAAACAACAAACAAACAAACAAAAACCACTTCATTATATAAAAAACCCCTAGGGCTTTAGAAACCTAAGTCTTTATTGGCTGAACTAAACAATAAAATGAGAAATGACACTGCTCCAACCTGAAGAGGAAAGAGAGTTTTTGTTTAATTATCTTCATTCTACAAACATTTAATGAACACCTACTATGTGCGACCATTATGCTCTGGGATTTCAATAAGGTTTTATGCAGGACATGAATCAGGGAGGATATATAGTAGAATTGGTAGACTTTGTGCCTATGGAGATGGAGGGTGGGGCCCTGCAAGCAAACACAAGGGGTGGGAAATTTGGGGCTTATACAAAGAACCACTAGACATTCGGCCCTGTTGCTATCAGGGTATGTGAATTTCAGTGGAAGGCAACAATGCGAGAAAGGTAGCCTAGGGGTTAAGGAATTTGAAATGGGCTTTGCAGCCATTTAGAATTTCTTGAGGATGATGAATCGTTTAGCAGAAGCTCCATGCTTTAAGGATTGTTTTATTTGTTCGGTTTTTTTGTTTAAAAGATGCTGGCTGAAGAAGGTTTAGAATGTTTGGAATCTTCCCTATCAAGGATGATATAGGCAGCTAGGAGAGAGTTAGAGCCCAGACCATGGCACCGTAAACATACCTGTGGTTTGAATGTATACGTAAAGTACAGCAAGCTCGAAGGATCTGGAAGGTCTCAGCTCAGTCTCCCTCTGCCGGGTCTGAAGCTCACCCCTGTCCCAGACCTGGAGTCCCCACTCCTTGAAGGGCCTGGATCACAGCCTGGGCCCAGGCTAGTTAAGAAGAGCTGATGCTAACATCACAGCTGGGAAGATGCACTTAGGTCATGCAGTGAGCTACTTGAGACCCCAAAATACCTGAAGCTCAGGCAGTAGCTCTCATCTGGGTGCTCGGTGAATTTTATGAATAGTCCTGGGAGCCTCTAAGAAGGTACTCACAACATCTCTGGCACAGGCCAAATTCTTGTTCTGGTGGCTGTTGCTCTGGTCCTGTGTTGGAAAGATTTTAGGGCTTGAAGCATTCTCAGAGGCCCCCTGAACCACACGCCGGAGACTCCTCTGGAGTTGGCACAACTCGAGACTCCCATGCACCTGCACCCTTAGTCGCTTCTGTTGTGTCTTACAGGAAGCCCAGGCTGCAGGGAAAGAGCAGGTGACAACTGGCCTGAGAGAAAACCCTCAACAAAATAAGTGATGGTTTCCGCCTTGGCTGTAAGTGTCTGGCAGCCTCACAGGAGGTCGTGCCTGCTAATCTGCATGCTTTACTCAGCCAGGATTTTCCCCCAGACTGTAGGATGAAAGTGAAACCCACAAAATGCACAGCACTGCCATTCAAAGAGGGGCCTGTGAACAGGTGCTGGTCTACAAACTGATTGTTACTCATTCACAAAGAGATAAGTACAGAAATACTGAGTAAACATTTAGAAATGTTTATGGCAATTTGACACGGCCTTGACATTCAAGCATGTGATCAGTGCATTTGTTTCACTGAACAGAGCAGAGATGAAAAATACTGGTCTGCAACAGATTGCGAAGGAAAACAATGACAAACAAAATACCAACTGATCCTTCGCCACAGCTAGTTGCAACAGCAGTGCGTTGAGAGCACAACTCGGAACTGGGTTTCAGTGGTTTATCCTCAACATGCTTTGAGTGCCAGCCATGTGCCTGCAGCCAGGGAGGGAGGGCTGAATATCATCCTCAAAGAGCTCACAGTCCAGCTGGGAAAACAGGCGGGACCAAAACAAATTTGCGTAACCTGCTTGGGTAGATGCTAGGATGTGCTTACTCTCGGTACTTCCATGACCTCCAAAGCAAGGCTGCTCTTCCTTGGCCGTGTGGGATGCCTGGTGTTAATGACAGTGGTGTTCATTTATCGGGCGTTTACATTGGACCAGACGCTGAATGAACCAATTTACATTCACTATCTATTCAATTCCCATAAGAACACTGTCGAGTAAGTACCTCATCGTCACTTTCAACTTTTAGTTGTATATATAGGGGCTCAGAGAGGATTAAAAACTTGTCCAAGATCATAGATTTAATAGATGGAAAAGCCAGAATTCACAGATCGCCTGGCTTAAGAGTCTAAACTCTTACCCCTTTAATTTAGCACATTGTGCTTGCTGGTTTGGTAGGAGAGAAAGGCTGAAGGCATTGCCTCTTTAGCAGCTTACCAGTGGTTGGCACATAGTAGGTGCGTATGATAGAGCAGATGATAGTTCAGCAGACCCTCCCTTTAATCAGCCAGATGCCAAGCAAGGAGCACATGCCCCCATGCTACTGAGGGTGAGCGTGGCTG
Source organism: Lemur catta (assembly GCF_020740605.2). Taxonomy (NCBI): domain Eukaryota; kingdom Metazoa; phylum Chordata; class Mammalia; order Primates; family Lemuridae; genus Lemur; species Lemur catta. The sequence continues at coordinate 92,582,439 of NC_059136.1, read as the reverse complement.
CGTGACTTGTTGGACTGAAGGAATGAAGGCACATGGCCAATTCAGCAGCTCCGATGGTAGGAGCATCTCATGTTTCTGCTTGGCCATCTTGTGCTTCTGCCAGAGCCCTGAGATGATCCTTGGGCGTCCAACGACCCAAGGAAGACAAAATACAAATGGAGCAGACCTGGACCCATTTCACAGTTGAGAACCAAGCTCAGCAAAGCCAGCTTGGATCAGCCCACACCCACCAAACTGGCAAACAAGTGAATAAGAAATAAATCCTTATTGTTGTATGCCACAGTATGTATAATCGTAATTGTTTTGTTGCAATACCTGAGTAACAAAATGTTTAATAAATATTTGTGAAATAATGAATCTGGTGCCATGGAAGCATAGAAAAAGGCACCTGACTCAGCACAAGGGGAAAAGTCCTCACAGAGGAACTCCTTGAGTCATTTATTTATGCTAGTTTTCCATGAATGGGTCCCTAATGCTTAATCCAGTGTCACAGGGGTGGGCAACTTGCGGTCTTCTAAGCCCTTAAGTGCAGGCTTTGGACTGAATCCAAATTTTATAGAACAAATCCTTTTATTAAAAGGGGTGCAGCAGAGAAAGATGAAGCTTTTCTTGCCTCCTTTGGTGCTTAAAAAGGAACAGTCTTGAAATCAGAAGGCCACAGGTTCACCTAGCAGCAGACTAAAATCAACTAGCTGAATGAATTTAAAAATTAGATTAATATAAAGTGATGTATGTGGTCTGGAAAATATTTTTTAATCTAAAGGATTAAAGTTATTAATACTAAAATTAACAACCTAAAAGCGTTAGTGTCCCCCATATTTTACTGATGCAAGGTCTCAAATCTGACATGGCCACATGGACAGCCATTGATCTCACGTGAAGCTGATGCCACGGCAGTCCTTCTTTTCTCTCTCAAAATGTGGATGTTTACTCAGTGCCTGCATCTCTCCTTTGCTGCTAGGGCTCAAAGTAGAGGTGATGAAATGCCACTAGACAGACAGTTTGCCCATGACCGCCAATATGAACGGGAGCCGGGATGCCAGAAAAATTCTGAGAAAGGCTGTTCTGAAAAGATTCATGCCAGATTTTTGCAGATGCAAGAGGTTTAAATAAACATTCGAACTTTCGCATGCTTATCAGAACTGAACCTCTGAACCAGTTACACAAAATGATCTAAAGCAAGAAAATAAGAAAAACCAAGGAAGCTCATGAATAAAAATTTAACTATAAATGCCCCGCTTGCTCCTGGTGGCCTCCCGCAGAAGGAAGACGGACAATGTTTTGAACAGATCAGTCAAACCATCAGCATACATAGGTTACATCTAAAACGAAGTAATGCAGAATTACTAATAAGAAAAAACCCAAGCTTAGCAAAATAATTTAAAGAGGTTTATTCTGAGCCGAATGTGTCTTACCATGGCCCAGGGAACATAGTCTCAAAGAAGTCCTGAGAAAATATGTCCAAAGTGGCAGGGTTACAGTTTGGTTTTATACATTCATGGAGACAGAAGTTACAGGTAAAATCATAAATCAGTACATGGAAGGTATACGTTGGTTGAGCCCAAAAAGGTGAGACATCTAGTAGTAGGGACTTACAGGTTGTAGGTGGGTTCAAAGATTCCTTGATTTGTAATTGGTTAAAGAAATAAAGCTTTGTCTAAAGGCTTGAAATATTTTAAGTTAAGATAAGGAATCAGAGACAAGCCACAGCATATAGATTCAAGAGATCTGCTAAGCAAATTGATGGCCTGAGGTGTGATTTAACCTTTGCCCTGCATGGCCTAGGTCCTATTAATAATTTAGTATCTTATTATTACAAAGTGTCTGCTTTGTCAGTCTTATGATCTCTGTTTTAACATTAACACTGGTCAATTGTTGTATCTAAACTCCAAAAGGGAGGGAATATAACACCTCCCTTCCCTGGCTGGGAACTCAGTTTTAAGGTTTTCTGAGGTCCCCTTGGCCAAGAGGGAGTCCATTCAGTTGGCAGGGGGACTGTGGATTTTATTTTTAGTTTACAATAAATAACATGCAATGTACCCTTAACAGACACAGATCTAACAGCAAAATGCAGTATATTTGTGTCTTGTAGCATATCTAGAAGTATAAATGATTTTTTTCTAAAGAATATATTTCTATTCAATTTCCATGAATATTTGATGTACACACAGGCCTGGATTTTCAGTTTGTCGGCTGCATAAGCAGATGGCTAATAGTGTGAAAACACGGAACTTATTAAAACATCTGAATCCCAGGCCATTTGGTTTATCTTGAATACCAAATTGAGCATTGAAATGTTTTAAATTAAAGTGCATAATTCTTGCCACCTTGATTAGATGTTTAAATTCTGTACACAGATTAACTAATGAAATCAGAAATCATGGAAGAGTTAAGAAATAAGCCATGATGGGGCCTTTTTAAAAAAATAATTTATTTCCTGGGAAGGATAAAGTAAAAGCAAAATTTATGCCAACCTTTCCACCCTGATTATTTATATAACGCACATTAAAAGGAATCTTGTTTTCCTCTATGCCACTAAAATGTTTTTATTTTATTGTGTATTACAACAAGTTTGCCTACTGGTTCCAAAAATCACTGCATGTGTACAAGTTTGATTGGCTTTACCTCTTCTTCTCAGTGATATTCTATTCTCCCCTCTCTTCTAACCCTGAAAACAAATCCATTTATTCCTTTGGCTTCCCAATTTGTTTGACAATGATAATGAAAATTAAATAATGTTCTATTATATTTAGTGGCTTCTCGGTTGGGCAGAAGGAACAAGCATATTTCCTGGTGGGAAGTAAGAAAGACTGTGTGCTGGGACACTGCTCACTCCTGTTACAAGCAGGGGAGTATCCCAGCTCCTGCCCGGGCAACTTCTCCCACTGCCCAGAGACTTCTGCAGCAGGGACACGGCCTTGCCTGTCAGCATGGAATGTCTCAAGTTAAAAGCATCACCAGGCAAACAGGCCCCTTCCCTTGTGGGGCCTATGCCCTCCTCCAGCTACCCTGTCTCGTCCCTCTCTGCCTTTCCAAAGCCTCACTTCTCTGACGAACGGCCTACATTCTCTGCATCTGCTTTCTCCTGTCTCTGTCACTTCTCAACCCACTACAGTCAAGCTTCTGACACTTTCGGGTCATTGAAACTACCCTTGTCAGGATGGCCAGTGGCCCGGTGTGTCCAGATGCAGCAGCAGCTGGCCTTGACGCTCTTCCTCCTCCTCGGGTCCCCTTCCTCCCCGCTTGCATTGCACGACACCACGCTCTGCCGGTGTCCCTCCTGCTCTGCCGGCCACTCCTCTCAGTTTCCTTTGCTCTATTTTGCCAAAATTCTAAAAATAATGGAGTGTTTCAGAGCTTATGTTGGAGCCCATTTTTCTACCCTGCTTTATTTTTTCCTATATTCTCATTCAGCCTCATCTATATGTGGAGGACTTACACATTTGCATTTCAGCTCCAGCCTCTCACCTGAGTGGCAGACTTGTGAAATCCACTCTCCACTTGTTATCTCTACTTGTGTAACCTAAAACCAAGAGTGAAATAAACAAACAACAACGAACACCAAATTCCTGATGTAACTTCCCAACACACACACCCCCCAATGCCCCTTCCCTGTCTCAGTGGTGGGCACTGCCATCCCCCTACCTATTCAAGTCAGATATGGGGAGCTGTACATTCCTTTCTGTTCACTGTTCCCACCTCAAATCACTAAGTAAGCTCAGTTGGTTTTACCTTCAAAATGTGTAACAAACCTGTTTACTTCTCGTCACCTCCACAGCTACCACTCCTGTATAAGACATTATTATCTGTCACCAAGAGTAATTGCACCAGGCCAGTGGTTCTCAAAGTGTGGTCCCTGGATTGGTGACATCAATATCACCTGGGAAATTGCTAGAAATGCAAATTCTGAAATATTGAAGCAGAAACTCTGGGATGGGGCCCAGTGATCTGTGCTTTAACAAGCCCTCCTAGGAGTCTGATGCATTCCGGAAGACTAATTTGTCTTCTGCTTCATTTTTGTCTGATCACACCTTCCAATGGCTACACATAGGCTTTTTCATTTCTTTTTGAACCATAGTGCATTATGTTCTACATGTTCTAGCCACTTTCTAGATCCCTGATCTATAGCACATTGTCCATCTGCCCTATGCTCCTTCTCATTGGCCTCCTCTGTTCCTGGACTGCCCAAGTCATGTCTCCCTCTGTGCCTCATTCTGACCGTCCGTCACTCCTGAAATTCTCTTTGCCGGATCCTCCCCTGTCTGACTCCTTCTTATCGTTCAGCTTTCAGCGGAAATGTTAACTCTGCTAAGACTCTCCCCTGACCTTCGCATTTATACACCAATTTGTTTTCTATTTCATTTTGTTCATAACACTTATCACTACTTACAATTATACTATTCATTGTTTTACTTGGTTGTTTGTCTCTCGCAATAGAATTTAAGCTTCAGCAGAGCAGCGACTTTCTCTGTCTCATTCCTTACTCTATTGCCAACACCTGGAACTGTGCCTGACACACACCATGATGAGGAATAAAGTCTTCAGCAAACCCTGAGAGTGGTACTGGCAGAATCAGGGGGTGGGAAGCTAATTCAAATATGCAATACCTGTGTATATTCCACTGGGGACAAATTGCTTCTCCTTCACAAGAGATGCCCCCGATGACGGCTGGTCCATCCAAGATGTGGCACTTTATTGGGACTCACAGTGGCCCCTGCTGCTGTACTTGAGCAGCTATTAATAACTGACCACAGCAAGTCTTCCATAAACAGGGGCTGGGAATTACAGCGTTATGTTTCAGCATCTGACAGGGCAAGTTTCAACCTTATGCTTCTTTTACCGGAACATTTTTCACTTCTTGAGCATGTATTATTTTAATTGAACTTTAGAATTCTTTTCCAGTTTCAAAAAATCCCCAAAGGGATTCTGATTAGAATTCTATTACATTTATATTATAGATTAGTTTGGTATTTAACGACGGCTACAGAGAAGAAGGTTTATACTTAGACATGCGAAGTAATAAAGGTAATCTGGGAACGATTTCCCACCGGCTTACTTAATACCTGACGTATTTAAAAGCCTCATAATAGGTCCCCTCGCAAGCATTTTAAAGTTGACAATTTTTAAATATGTCGTGGAAGAAAAAAAAAAATCAAGTTTTCCCAAACGGTTTGTGGGATTTGCTCACAGGAAGAATTCCAAAAAGAATATGTAATAAGAATACGTAATAACGGTCTACAGTTCCATAAAAAGTATCAGATATTTCAATGTGTTGGTTACATCCAAGCCTGGGAACTATAATCAGAAATAGGGTCTTTGGAGCTGTGTGTGGAAAAAATATAATTTTCAAAATGATTCATTTAAAATATTCCTTATATTTGAAGTGAGTTGCTTTTCTGGTGTGCCAGCTGTATTGACATAGGCTGGAATTCCTTTTCCAACAAAAGAATTAATATGCAATATTTTCTTGATAAACAAAATAAATAAGAAGTAAACAAAAGATTATCACCATTTATTTTTTTGGATAGTGGGAGGCAACTACATATGTAGTAGATGAGAAAGATATTTAAAGAAATATGGAGTTCTTAAAAACCAAAAATTAGGTAGTTATAATAACAGAGATATGAAGATTCTCAATCTTACTTTCTTATTCTCTTGAAGCAGCTTACCTCATAAATTATTTGGTGAACTTATAGATCTTATACATTGTATTAGCATTTAGAATAATTAATATTAAATATCATTTCTCTGGCATGTCCATATTAGACAATACTGATGCTAAACTAATCTAAGAAATGGACATATATGTGTATACATATGTATATATGTGTATTCATGCATGTATATGTACACACTTATACATATATACCTATGTGTGTATACATATATGTGTATATGTACATATATATGTGCTGTACTTATATATGTATACATATATATGAATATGTAATATGAAATTTACTGTGATATATTTGCTTTCATTGGGATAAAAAAACTACAGAAAATTTTACTGTATAGGCCTTTATCCCTGTGACTCCTAAAGAATTTAGTTAGAAATGATCTTTCTTGAACTTCAACCAAAAGGAGATAATAACCCCAGAATGAAAGTGGTATAAAAGTAATTTAAGATTATGTAGTTGTACAAATGATGTCATAACATAGGCATCCAAAGTAGAAAAAGAAAAAAAAAACATCAAATTCTTTAATACTCACTTAACAGAAGACTCATATTAGAACACCTTATTCCCTTTTAATTAAATTTCTATTGAGATATATCATATATACAGTAAAGTACACACATCTTACTTGATGAATTTAATATATGTATACACCATGGATGAACCCACCTACTTCCCCAGCTCAAATAATAAGACATTTCCAGCATCCCAGAAGGCTACTTCATGCTCCTTCTAGCCAATATTCCCCCAGCCAGAGATAACCAGTATTTTACTTCTATCCCTTTAGATTAATTTTGCTACTCTTGAACTTCATGCCGATGGAGCATTATATACAGTTATGTGCCACAGAACAATATTTGGGTCAAAAACAAACCACATAGGTGAGACTGGTCCCATAAGATTATAATATAATACCATATTTTTAGTGTACCTTTCTTATGTTTAAATACACAAATACTTACCACAGTGTTAAAACTGCCTACAGTATTCAATTCAGGAACAGGTTTGTAGTCTTAGAGCAATAGGCTATACCATATAGCCTAGGCGTACAGTAGGCTAGACCACCCAGGTTTGTGTAAGTACACTCTATGATGTTGGCACGACAAAATGGCCTGACAATACATTTCTCAGAACATACCCCCATTGTTAAGTGATGCATGACTATAAATGTGGTATGCACATTTTTGGACTAGCTTCTTTCACTCAACACTATGCGAGATTCATCCATGTCATTGCATGTTCAACTTTCATTTCTGTAACTGAAGAGAAACTGTAAAAAATTGGAGACAGTTTGGAAAAGAATAAAGAAACAGTTAAAACTTGGTTAATTAAACATTAAGTCTGCATGTACATTTAAGTTCTAGGTCCCCAGATGAAAAGCATTGATATTATCTCCTTTCTGTTCACAATTCTCACATCCCCAGAATGGTCGTGCTGTGACCTTCCCGGGGACCCCAAGCCAGACAGAACCTGCCAGGCTGGACATATAAGAGTAAAGAAGACATGTTCATGGTACAGGGACTCATCTTGCAGGGTTAGGACAATGGAACAGTTTTCAGAGTATTTAGTGAATGAGCATCTTGGATATTTTGTTGAATGAAAGGGAGTGATTCTCATTTCTGCTGAAAACATGGTAACCAGTTAGAGTCTTAAATTGTAGGGGATGGTGCCAAGTTAAGGATGAGAAGGATTTAATACCTATAAAAACATGGAATAATATAGAAGAGGATTATGCTAGCTGTTCTCTGAGAGCTCTGGAAAAACATAGAAAATAGCTATGTTCGATAAGCACATGAAAACGTTGACTTTATATAACAATAAAATAAACAGATTTTAAAACAATAATAAAAAGAAATTTTAACATTTAAATTTGCAAAAGTCAAAAAAATACCAATATCAGTGCTGGCCAGGGTGTAGGGAATGAGCCCTCTAAAACACAGTTGGTTAGATATAAACCTATTTCTTAAGAACAATTTGTCAGTATGAATCCAGTACCTTAAACATCTTTATATTCTAGTTCAGTAATGTCATGTCTAGGAATTTATTTTAAGGAAATAAAGATGAAAACAATTACATGCAAAAAGTTTATCACAATATTATTTGTAACAGCAAAAGTTTTTAAAAATCCTAATATCCAAATAATAAGACAATAATTGAAAGAATATCAAATAACAATATGATTGAATATTATACAATCAATTAAAATTATTATTATTATTTTTTTTTTTTTTGAGACAGAGTCTCACTCTGTTGCCCAGGCTAGAGTGCTGGGCGTCAGCCTAGCTCACAGCAACCTCAAATTCCTGGGCTCAAGCAATCCTTCTGCCTCAGCCTCCCAAGTAGCTGGGACTACAGGCATGTGCCACATGCCCAGCTAATTTTTCTATATATTTTTAGTTGTTCAGCTAATTTCTTTCTATTTTTTTTAGTAGAGCCGGAGTCTCACTCTTCCTCAGGCTGGTCTCGAACTCCTGAGCTCAAACGATCTGCCCGTTTCGGCCTCCCAGAGTGCTAGGATTACAGGCGTGAGCCACCTCGCCCGGCCTAAAATTGTTTTTAAAAGAATGTTTAATGGCATGAGAGGATAAAAAGAAAACAGTATAATTTCTCCATAATTCTCACTATAAATATAGTGAAATGATTCAAGGTGAAAAAGAAAGGTATACAATTATTTGCATCAAATGTCATACGCTGTTTTTCTGTCTGACCTGTATAATGCTTTTAAAAATTAAGTTTCCAGGGACCTTGAGCTCTGACTTTCTGCAGAACACAGTTGATAACATTGTGCTGATGGAACCTGGTAAACAGGAAGGGCAAGTAATCTGGGTGCCTTCGTGAGACACATAGGGCCAAAAAGGAGGAGATAAACCTTACAAAGCAAGAGTGGCCTGCTGCATTGTAAAGTTTTAAGGGCTGTAATGGTCTAGGCAAGTCAGGTCATTCCCCCTTACGACAAAGGTCAAGATACCACATCTGGTACCCTTGTCACATGAATGTGGAAGCAACATGTACCATGCTTGGGATGGCTGCTCCAACACATTTATCGGATAACTTGGAAATCTGCCTGTTTTGAGTGTGGCCCAATGCAAGGGACACCTCTGCTGTGGCCTATGGTCCACCACTCAGGCCATATGGCCCATCAGACCCCACAGTGCCAGAGGATCTGTTGTGTGGCAGTTCCCAATCCAGAGAGCACAAAGAAGGTACGTAAGCATACCTCCCGCTTAGCTCTATCAATGGCCTGAGGGACATTGGTAGGGGAGGAAAAACGGGGGGCTCTTCCTGGGTTGGTGCAACATATTTGTACGAGTTGAAAGTGGACTGCAGCTGAACCAGAGCCAATTTTGAAAAATGGCAACATCCACGTGACCCATGTCTACCAAGACAGGTCTTCCACTTTTAAGGAATGATCTGGTATACAGACTTGCTCAAAGATAGTACAAACTAATCTCTCAAAACTTGTGTGCTTCATAGGAAAATAGCATCATTCTATAATTGCATTACTAATCTTAGATCATTTGTGGCTTTATTTGTTATAGCCAGATTATTTAGCTGGAATTAATTAACAAAACTTTTGATTTATCTAGTAAACAATCGCTAGAATTCTCAGGCCAATTTTTAATGAAGTTTTGATATGCTCTACATATACATATTGGTATATTTGGAATGTGTGTGTGTGTGTGTGTGTGTGTGTTCATTCTTGGTAGTTTACTGTATTTCTCAGGATAAAATTTTATATGCATGGTATTAGACACATAATCCTCTATCTATATCTATTGATTTATTGATCTATTGATCTATGTATCTATGTAGGTCACCTAAGTTTTTGTCCTTAATCAGAGATGTTCTGACTTTAGCTACTCATGAAGTTTTAGTGATAGTTTGTTTGCATTCAGTAACAGAAGGCATAGAATGGATTTGTGACTGGATTCTTTGGTATCTAATTTGAATTTTTCGTTTACACAGCTGGTTTTATTTGCTCCGAGGTATTACTGCAAAGAATGATAGAAGCAGCACATGTGTTATACTTAGCTCAAGGCTCATTTAAACATTTTATCTTCCAAATCCTGAACTATAATTGACCTCTTCAAAGTTCAGATTTATACTTACTCCTGGAATTATTAAAATTCCTGTTTTTATAAAGGAAGTCACAGAAAAAAAATCGTTGGGAATAAAATCTGTCTCCCAAAGCCTACTAGATAATTTTAAGTGGAACTAAAATAATTGATTTAATTTTCCTTAAATAACTCTAAAAATATTGGAATTAATTATACAAATAAAGCAATTCCATATTTGCTAGTAATCCATTTGTTTCAAAAATAATTTATGTTGGTTTTAGTTTGCTATCGAGGCTCCTGATTGTACAAAAGTCAGGCACAAAAGGCCTCTTGAATTTTGTTCTGTCTTCGAATATTAGGTCACTTACCTTTGGACATTTATGTTTTGGTGATGAGTTTTGCTTTATAGTATCTATTCTGAAGCTACTAGAGAAAGAAATATAGTGGTGAAACCATAAAACGAGACATAAAATACATCACGTGGAGCAGTTTATATTAATCTTAAGACTGTGAGTTGCTGCAACTTGGGATATTCTGAGGTAATAAATCACTTCTTTTTAATCTAGTTTCATTTTAGAAAGATAAAGTGCATTATTTGTAAAAATACTAGTTTCCACCCAAAGGCACTGTTGATTATTCATGGAAACAACAGAAAACATGTCTTCAGCAAACCTTCGGAGTGAACAATGTGCTTTGCATCAACATTAAATGCTATAAAGGGTTTGTACCTTGCCACTCACTCCCTTTGTTTGTTTATCACCCCCTTGGAAGGAGGGGCTGGGGGAAGTTGAGGAGGAGGAGGTTGATTCGTGTCAAGGTAACAGCAGGACCAAGAGCATGAAGGCAGAGAGCATGGGCCATTCACCAGGAAGGCGTGCACTTTGGTTCGGCCAGGACCGGATGGCGCAAGAGCGCAGATGGTCAGGCGTGATGGACAGGGAACGGTGCCTGAGCACACAGGCTATTGGATGCAGAGGAGGAAGGACCTTGCTTTGTAGGTGACAGTGGGGGGGGAGGGCGGTATTGAAAGAATATATTTTTAATAGGTCTTACGCATAAACACTGACTGCTGCGATAAGTATATTTACCCCAAGGATATAGGTAAACACTACAAATCAGGAGAATACCCACCCCCAGATCTTGTTGTTAAATATTTATTTAGTTAGATAGATAGTATCTATCACTTCACCTGTAAGGTTTATAATAATAATAGTAAACAGATTGTTAAATATTTCTATAGGGTTCCTTTTTAAAAAATAAACTCTCAAGAGTGACAACGTCCTATTAGCTTGCATTGCAAAAAGCAACTGTTCATGAACTGCCTGACCGTTTACTATAGTTAAAAGCATTTTTAAACCAGTACTTCTCTGGGAAAATTACACTGTAGTAATCATACATTCACACAAAACAAAAACAAAAACAAAACCTTAGATTGGACACTGCTGTGTATTGGAAAATGTAAATTTTATTCTGCATTCCTGGATTGAAGGCAATAAAATTTCAATTTTCTGGGAACCAGCTTCTTCCTAAATTAATTGTACACTCACAGACTTAGTGTGCTCTCTTAACATTCTGAGTAGTAGTATACTTTTACACTTATGTTTCCCACCTTATCACTTTGATGGTTCCTTTTCCTGATAAAAACATGCCAAACGACAAAGCTTACTTAGGAAATCCAAAGTAGTTTGTTTCAATTCACAGTAGTTTTGCCATGGAGTGTTAATGCGCCAGAACTAAATGAACTTGTTACTTAATTTTTCTTACCAATGACTGTGGACCAGATTTGAACAGCAGTAGCCCCAGCCGCACTACCCCCAGGAGAGCAAGGCCAGGGACGTCTGCATTCCTCCCACGGAATCTCCAGGATTTGCTAAGTCGCTGATGAGGGGTGCAACTTCACAGCAGCTCTGTTTGTCAGCTCTGAGTGTTGGTGTAGATTTCACTGAGACCCCTTTATCAGAATGGATAACCTAGCACAAAGGGTTGACCTAATTTTCTCTTCTTTCTGCCTGTGGTAAGAGGCATATAGGAGACCTACATGCACAACAGGTGTATTTTAATCAATAAACCCTAAAATTGGTTTCAATACATCAACATTTAGAATATCAAAAGGAAAAGTGATTTATAAGTGATGACACATCTATGATCTAGGATTATTTAAGAAAAAGATGCAGTTTTTTGGGGGGCCCCACCCCTCTTCCGTCAAGATGCAGTTTAATATAAGACATTAAACATAATCATTATTTGTAGTTGGCAGGCTCTATACCCACTGTAACTTTATGGAACTTAATAGGAAGACATAGTTCTAATGACTCTTCCAAACCATATTATTATTATTATGTGGGCACTTTCGAAAAGCTATCCATATGAAGAGATCCACATATAAGATTCCAGAAGATCTTACTGTGCCATTGAACGTAAGCCCTAGCTATGATTCCCAGCTGCAGCAATCACAGGAGACAGGACAAACCCTGGGCCTCCTCTTAACCTCTCAGGCTTACTGACAGGTGTTGAGTTAGAGGATATATATAGCAAGGGTCTTATGCAACAACACAGTAAAAACAGGAAAACAATTTAGACATAGAGAACAATTGAATCTTTACCTTCTCTTCCAAAAATATTTCAGTATTCAAACTTAAAAAAAAGGTTTGGCTATGCTTTAAGCAACAAATTCATTATTGCATATACTAATTGCATAGCTATGTATTTCAGAAGTACAAGCCCTGCACGGAAAATTTTTTTCAGGATAGTGTATTCTCCAAACTCATTTCAGTAATAAATGAATCTTATGGGCAGGTACTCTCTTTAATAGATAAATAGATGATAGATAGACAGACAGATACATTTTTATAAAGATATATAATTGACACCACCTCTCTCCCTTCACTCTTTGCCCATTGCCTATGGGATCTAGGAACACAGGGTTTGTCAACTTCTTTCCTTGGTGTCCACTAAATAAACGTCCAAAGTGCAACACAAGCATCTAAGCAGAGTTCCCTCCCCACCACCACCATTTTAAAATTTCAGTCTTGTACCCCAAACCATATGGCCACCTGCCCAGGAGAGTTTTCAGCTGAAGAATCCATGAATGTCCTAATATGCACCCAGCCCAGCCTTGGGCACCAATTTACAGCTTCTTTCTTTACCCTGTAACTCTCCAGGAAGAGTCACTGTGTTGCACAGTGTTTGATAAAAGCCTCCTAGAAGGAGCATCTGGAGTACAGTGTATACAGAGGCACCTGGCAATGCCCCTCACTGAGACAGAGCTGTTGGCAGTGAATCAGGCTCCTTCCACCGTAAAGTCCATTTTATGTTGCTAAGGGAAAACAGCACTGAATTGTTAGTCATCTAGAATATTTTTTTCAACTTAACAACAGAATGTATTTCTGAAGAAAATTATCTGAAGCTACCTCTACAAATTAAACAGGGGGTTTCTGAATCTGTAAGTTGGATTTAAGGAATTTTTTGTATAAAGAGATTTATGTCCACATTTTCAGGTAAATAGAAGGAACACATCACCTATTCCATATACAAACTTCCAGCTAACTGTGGAGAGGTCAGTTAGATGAAGACAATTGGGGAAACATTGTAAGAATATAGTTCTACAAATGAAATGATATTAAAAAAAGTTGTGTCCTGGTATTTTTTTCTCTTTGATTTTGACAATGAGGAAAGAATATTATAAATATTTTGAGTAATGAACTTGGGTTCCATGTAATTGACAGTAGAAGTGAGATTAGCATGTATCTTGATTGACATTAGAAGTCTATTCCTGTTTATTTAACTCTGAGTTACCATTATTTTGATATTAAGTTAATAGAGAAAAATCATACCATCATCCTGTCAAGCTAAGCGGAGAAATAGATATGATTTCCTACTGGGAAATTATAAACATATCTTCTTTCCTGTTGGGATAAAATCAGGACTGGAGTTCATTTCCTATTGGGGTTGTGCTGGCTGTCTCTGTGACACCGTAAGTACAGAAGTAGTGAGATTGTTTATGTATCAGAATTATGATCATGAAAAATATCTGTGCAGGAAAAAATGCGAAGGACAGCCTACAGCATAGGAATATGAGATAATCAAATGCATATGTGGGTACTTTAACTGTATTTTGAGAGTAAATTCCTGAATGTGGCGTGTGCTTTTCTTCAGATGGTTAGTTTTTTCCCCATCTGAATATGTCATTTTTTTCTTTATGATAGCTCAATGAATATTTACTAAAGGCTCATTTTATCATATTAATACTAAAACCATGGGTTTACATCATTTTTGGTTAAATATAGTTACATGTCTATCAGAAATGAAGGGTATTTAGAGTTTCTGAGCTTCATAGGACACAGCATGGCCTGTGGGGGCTTTTCATGAAGGGAAATCCACTTCCATGAATTGGAACTTCATGGGAACTTAGCAGTTCTATGGGATTTTTCAGTCCCTTAAGGGGTGTTTGAAAGAAAATGTGCATTCTTAGATAAATAACATACTGTTGGTACATGTGATCACCATGTAGACCTGTGAAAACCGGTGAAATTAAATTTCCCCTTTGGTAGCTGGACACATGCCAATGACCACCGTTCCCCCTGCTTTACCTGGTGCTGTTCACGCCATCTTCCTAACAGAAACCCCTGTCAAGACATAATAGAGAAGGGGGTCTCTGCCGCATCATAAGGTCCTCAATGGAGAAGCCATAATACAAGCGAAATGTAAAGATTCAATGGACCTTTAATAGAACATCATTAAGTCATTATTAAAATATACATTTCAGCTTTTCACAAAGTGGAATCGTTTCTTCCCCTGTGGAAGCTTAAGTTTGCAGAAGTTTTTTCTTCTCCTTACAGTGACTATCAGGACATAAAGTTTGATGTAAACAATTTTATTTATTCCATCAAAAAGTAGTTACCATAAGCCTACTATGTGTTAGGCACCTTCTAGGCCCCAGGATACATGGTAAATTAGATGAAAACACTGACCTGATAGGGTTTACATTCTAGGGGAGGGTCTAGACAACAAAAAGTCAGTGTTCAATGCTATGGACACCCTGATAAATGCTGAGAAGAAAACCAAAGCAGAGCAGGGGCTGCAGAATGGCTCTAGAGGAGAGACAGGCGATCAGGGGAGGGTCTTCTAAAGAGGTGACATTTGAACATAGAATTCTGCTGACCACAGCCAGGTCAGAAGGGGCATCTCAGGCTAAGGAAACAAGCAGTGTGAAAGCCTTGAGTGGGGAAGAAGCTTGGTATAAGAGGAGCAGAAAAAGAGCTGATGAGGCTAAGATGAATAAGGTAGGATGAAGTTAACATGAGTTCAGAAAGACCCAAGTCAGACCATGAAGGGCGTTCTTGATCATGTGAAGGAACTCGGATTTTCTTCTCAGCATGATGTAAAGCCACTGGGAAGTTTATAGCTTAGAAATGACATAAGCATATTTATATGTAAAATAACATCTTGTGGTTTCTATGGGAAAAACTGAATTTGGGGGGAAGGGGGAAAGAGAGAGACTTGGGACAAGAGTAGAAGCAAAGATGACCAGGCAGGAGGTGATGGTGGAGACTCAGGCTGGGAGACAGAGGCAGAGGTGGCAAGATGTCAGCCTTGATATATTTCAAAGGAAGAGCTGACAAGGCTTGCTCTTGGGCTGGATGTTAGAAGAGAGATGAGTGGTGGGGACAAGAATGGCTAAAAGATTGTAACTGGGAGAATAGAGTAACTATTTGTGGAAACAGGGAAGACTGGGGAAGAAGCATGTGTCGGGAGGAACTTCATGTCACCTTGTCAGATTTGAGAAGCCTATTAGAGAAGTGGACATCGAGTTCAGAGAGGTGCTCTGGGCTGGAAGTATGCAGTTGGTAAACATCAGAATATGGATGGTATATAAACACAGGGGAGGGGGCAAGTCCCTCTAGGAAGTGAGCATAGATAAAGAAGAGGTCTGAGAGCTAAGCACTGAGCTCTGAGACCTCCTACAACTTCATTGAGGGGAGGAGGAGCCAGCAGACTGAGGCAGCACAGGGAGGTGGGAAGAACACTGGGAGGTTATAGTGTTCTGAAAGCCAAAAGAAGAAAGTCTTTCAGGAGGAAAAGAGTGATCCCTATGTTGTGTGCTCTCAACAGGTTGACTACAATGACCTGGTGACCCAGATAAAACATTTTCAGTCTAGAGGCATGGGTAGAGCCTGAGAGGAGTGGGTTGAAGAAAGAACTCAGGATGAGGATGTGCAAAGGATCTTCAGAGACACTTTCTAAGTGGATTGCTACAAGGCAACAGAGGACTCAGGCTGTGGCTGAAGAGAATGAGGGTTCTTGGAAAAGCATTTTTATTCTTATGGGAATTATTATAGCATATTTGTTGATGATCATGATCTAGGAGAGAAGCATAAAGTGTGGAAACAGAAAAGAGAGTGAATGAATAACTGTAAGATCAAAGTCCTCGTGTAGGTGAAAGTAGGCAAGGCTTGTGATGGTTAATTTTAGGTGTCCACTTGACTGGATTAAGGGATGCCCAGATAGCTGGTAAAGCATTAATTAATTAATTAATTAATTTGCAGGGGCCATGCTAATCTTCTCTGTATTGTTCCAGTTTTCGTGTATGTGCTGCCAAAACAAGCACTGGTAAAGCATTATTTTTGGGTGTGTCCATGATAATGTTTCTGGAGGAGATTGGCATTTGAATCAGTGAACTGAGTAAGGAAGATTCACCCTCACCCAATGTGTGTGAGCACCATCCATCAACTGATAGCCCAGATAGAAAAAAAAAAAAAAGGCAGAGGAAAGGCAAGTTTTCTCTCTCTCCCTCCAGAGAACTTGGGACGCCTTCTTCTCCTGCCCTTGGACATTAGCTCTCCAGGCTCTCTGGCCTTTGGACTTGTACCAGCAGCTCCCAGATTGTTAGGCCTTTGGCCTTGGACTGAGATTTATGCCATTTGCTTCCCCAGTTCTGAGACCTTCAGGCTTGGACTGAGCCCTGCTCCCACTTTCCCTGGCTTGTCATGGGACTTCTCAGTCTCCACAACTGTGTGAGCCAATTCCCCTAATAAATCTCTCTCATCTACACCTATGTATGTATCTTATTGGTTCCATTTCTCTGAAGAACCCTAACGAATATAAGATCCAATCCACATGTCAATTGTTTGGCCTCAGCTAGTGGTAGACATAGTTTAAGCATTGTAAGAGGAGGGAACACAGAAAAATGGGCAAAAATGTCAATAGGTTGGTAGATTTGGTAGTGGGTGACAGGGCAGTCCTTTTCCTAGTTGTTTTTATTTTATCATTTAAGAGTGAGAAGAGGAAAAGGATAATTGGAATTTTGAGGAAAGAGAAGATGTGAAATAGTAATCTCAGATGGTGAGAGAAAAATGATTGACTAGGAAATTAAAATTTGGGAGCAGTGTTGAAGGCTTATTCGAAAATTGTGGTCATAAATTTAAACTGGGTATCTGCAGCTTAGGTGTGGGGTTTTGTTCAGCTCATTCCCTTCTCAGGCTCCACAAGGGATAAACGGAGAGTTGGAGTTCTTCCAAGTGAGTAAGGTAGACAGAGGGTCTTGGACACAGGTCAGCAAACATTTCCTGCAAAGGGCCAGACAGTAAATATTTTAGGCTTGCTTTGTGGGACATACAGTCTCTGTCACAACTACTCAGCTTGCCATTTGAGTGCAAAGGTGGTGCTACACAATACAGACACTAATGGCATGGCTGGGTTCCAATAAAACATCACTTGTAAGAACAGGCAGTAGACTGATTTGTCCTTAGTTTACTGAGCCATGATCTAGGGAATTGAGGGTGCATGCAGAGGACCTACAATAGTGATGGACTGCAGAGTTGAAGCCGGGTACCACATGAAGGGATGGGGTACAAATGGCTTAGAGGTCTAGATGGGGGCAGTGAACTATTAGATCAGGGTATTACTTACAATGAACTGGAAAGAGAGAAGTTGATACTTAAGGTGTTTGCTGCATGACATCTGGTTGTTAGAGACAATGCCTTCCTTGGATAGGAGCTGGATGAAGACAGGAACCTGGGAGCCTTGGGGCTTGGTGGGCATCCTTTAAATATTGTGGGGGGCTGTTAATGAGAGGAAGGGATGTCTTACCAACAGCAAGTGCTACTCTGGAGGTCTATCTCCAATCAGGGGCACTTGCAGCATTTTAAGCCTCTTTATAGAAGATGGACTGACTTCCCAGGACTCAAATCTCTGTGGATCGCCCCCAGACCATACTGAGAGTGACAGCGTGGTCAGATAGAAGTCATTTTGCAAGAGTCTGTGTGGCCTAAAGTCCCACTTGAATCCATTTGTTAAGTACTTCTAGTGTATGTGCTACCACATCTCTTCCAGATCACCATTTGTCACTACTTTGTGAGGGAAAAAAACGGCAGGGTGATTATTATTCCTGCAAATCACATTAGTTGATAATGTTTACCAAGCAACATTGTTGTCATAACTTTATCAAGTAATGCAGTATTTATGTTGTAGTTAAGTGTCTTCAGGAAAATTTGATGGTTGATACTGATATAAAATATTATTGAAAGACAGTTTCCCAGGTTAACTTACCTGTTTGCTAGTCAGATAAAAATATTTAAGGCATAGTCTCTGTCCTCAAGATAATTAGACTAGAAGTGGAGTAGATTATGTAATTAAATAATTGCCAGACACTGAATGAATTGCTAGAACAGAGCAAAAAGATTATTTCATTTGTTTATTCATTGCAAATTCCTTTTTCAGTACTTTCTATATGCCATGAAGATGAAAATGAATAAGGTATTTTCTTTGCTGGCAGGTGCTTAGAGGCTAGGTGTGGAGGTGGATGTATAAACAAATAATTGCAAAAGACTACACTCATTGCTACAATAAAGAAGTACAAATAAACTATGGTGAAAGCGTAAAGAAGGTCAGGATAGACCCTGCCTGGGAGATAAAGAAAGGCTTCACAGAGAGGGAGACTTCTGAACAGGGTCTTGTAAGATGAGCAGAACAGCACCGAGAGCAGAAGAATATTCCAGGAAGAGGGGGCTGCAAACGCGTTGAGTCTGAGTATGGCTGGAGCACTGGGCCAATACAGGTGAGTGACAGACCATGAGGATGAAAAGGTGGGAACCAGGGAACGGGAAGATGCCAGCAGGAGGAAGTGAGACCTTTTCAGGTAGGCGGTGGGAGACCCAGAAGAGCTTTAATCAGGGAAATAAGCGTGATATTTACATCTCAGAGAGATGGTGGAGAATGGATTGGAGGAAGGTGAGACTGGAGGCAAAAGTTTTCTAGTTTTGTTTTTTACTTATTTATTATTTATTTTGGTTGTGACCAATTAAGTGGATACCATGACCACCAATGGGTCAAGTTGTGAAACACAAAACTCAGAATCAGATGATTTACTAGGTCCCTTATAGTTTTAATCTATGCAGGTTTAGGTTCCCTGCTCTGCACAATGGTTCCCTGTGCTCTCATCTATGGCTGCATGACCAGCTCATGTGACAAATATTCCTAATGGGCCTTGGGAATTCCCGGAGAATGAGGATTGAGTCTTATTTACCTTTGTGTACATCTAGCCGAAGGTCTCATTGTATAACTCAACAACTATTACTGAACTAAACCAAATACTGACTGCATTATATTCAATAGCTATTGCATAATTGGCATGGGGGTGGGGATAATGACTTAGCAATATGCCTGGTGACCTGAAGCCATACCTATCAATGGAGAGAGGGAAACATGCTCAAACTTCTGAAACATAGCTTAGCTAATACTGCAGAATTAAATAACATAAAGGAATAAAGAATGTGAGGTCCACTAGACTCAATGTGAGTCTAACTTCTTCAAAGTAGCTTCTTTAAAACTGCTTGCAATTTATTTCCTAAGATGCTTCCTCATCATACAATACATGAACATGACATAAAAGCAATTTTTGAGGCAATATTAGAAAACATTAAAGTTAGGGTCTAACTTAAAAGGATTGTCAACAGCAAAGGTAGAAAATGATATTGCACACAGATAACCAGCTGTTTATGTCCCTCTTGATGTATGATGCTTCAGGCATTGTGATCGCTGGACTTCCATCACATGCACCTGCTTAAATGGAAGCCACATTGCTCCACTGTACAAACAGAATAACTGTTTTAAAAGATTTTATTTTTTTTTTAAATTTCCCCTATATACTGCCTAACACAACTTGATGGTAGTGGCACTATTTTAGTCGTGTATTAGCCATTGAATATGACATACCATCAAAAATGAATTCCACATTATATTCTTTCCTTGGTATAATTTAAAATATTCTGATGCCTTACAGCATTATGGGACAGATAAAACACAGCTCTGTCTGAAAGTCCTAAAATGCAGGTGGTATCTTGAAAGCTGTGGGTTTTTTTTTTTTTTTAAGTACAGTGACCAATAGATTATGTACACATCAAAAAAGAAAATGATCCTCAGGTTGCCTGCCAGGATGGAAGAGGCAATGTGCCCAAATGTTACCAAAAAATCATATATGTTAAAATACTTCTCTCCGGTTATGATATCAAGGATGGGTGAGTTCTTTCCAGGCTCACAGTACATGACATTTACCTTTTAATGTTACTAGAACTCTTGCCTTTATGGCCAATGTACATACAAAGGTACATTTTCAGGGAGGATTCGTTTTTCTTCCTCAAGGCAATGAAGCTCCCGACTACCAGCTCATAATCTCTTCACAATGACACTAGCAACACTTAGCACTTATATAATAGATCCATATACTTTAAAAGAATTGCTGGTCATAAATCAGTTTGTCTCTATCACATTTCCATGGATGAGGGCTTGTGGCATTATTTAATTTTTATAGCTGAGATATCACTGACGGTGAAGAGGTTGCTCTGGTTTTCCCAGGGGAAGAGGAGAGAGAGCAGGATGAGGCTTTCCTCAGTGAGGAATCTCGCCATGTGGTCACGTGGTTGGTGGTTGGAAGTCTGCTCACTACTGAACTTCTTTATGTAAGCAAGACACGTCCAACCCTACAGAATGTACTGAATCATACTGCAGCAGTCACTAATCCACTGATCAAAATATGATGCTGGTTAATTAATCGCCAAAAGCCCAAAGGGCCTTTCATCAAGGAAATTCTATGAAGATTACACAACCGCTTTGCTCTGAGTAAGGTATCACCTAAAATATCATTTTTGTTCTCCTTGATGGCACTATATATGTGAAGGTTCATAACATTTAGGTAACGAAAAACAAGAATTATTTGGGCTGAATAAGAAGTGGATAGAAATGTATCACTGAGGAAGGCTGTAGAATCACTTTCACTCTGAGGTACCTGAGCTGCTTTTTGGATATGATACTAGAATGTAGTTGTGATGATTAATTTAATGAATCTACTTGGAGGGTGTTTTAGATGAGATTAGCATATAAACTGGTGAACTCTGAATAAGCAGATCACGTTCTGTAACGTGGGTGGTCCTCATGCAATCCGTTGAAAGCCTGCAGAGAACAAAAAGACTGGCTTCCCTGAGCAGGAGGGACTTCTCCAGCACGCTGCCTGTGGACTTCACCTGCACCAGCAGCTCTCCTGGGTCTGCCCACACTGCAAGATTTGGACATGACAATCTCCATAATTACGTGAGCAATTTAAAAAAAAAAAAATTATTACAAGGGATAATAAGAATCCTATTGATTGTGTTTCTCTGGAGAATGCTGACTAATGCCCTAGAACATTCATCAACAGACGGCCCAATGAACCAGCCATTCACCAACAGATTTATGGAACCCTGGACCTTTCATTTACTGGTTTTTAAGACCACACCAAAGAATGCTCTTGTAAATATGCTTTGTCATCCCCGTTTGGCTTATTTGCCACTCTGAGTTTTTCACTGCCCAGGTGGCTGTGATTGCACTGGGAACCTAAGCCCCGTGGCTGCAGTTTACTGGACCTGAGATTAATAACTGACTAGGAGGTTGGAGGATAGCTGATCATAGGTGAGGCTGAGCCCAACCAACACTTGACCCTAAAGATTTGAACTAAGATCCATTGAAACAGGCAGGGTGGGTAGGTAGGCATTGCCAACTAGAACAAGTACTTACAAGAAGATTCCCTGCCATCTTCTAAACCCAAAGAAGGCTAAACGCAAAAGGCATGGGAGGTGGAGAGCGCAGGAGAGCAGCTCGTGCCTGAGGCGGGCTCAGGTGGGCAGGGCCTCAGGCTGGCGAGGGAGAATCGTGCCTTTCCCGTAAGAGCCACCGTGGCTGAGAAATGTGCTGTGTGTCTGGGACCCTGGGAGAGACCCTGCCCTGCCAACACCCTGTTGATTTAGCGTCTGGCTCCAGTACTCCATTATCTGACCCTGGATAAGCCCTTATCTGGGCGTTAGTTTCCTCGTCTATAAAATAGAAGACTTAACTTTGATATGTGGAGTTCTAGAGAATCCAGTAGCTTCAAACTGGTCATATGAAGTAGGGATTGTTTTATGGGTGGTGGTGGAGGGGTTCCTCCTTCAATGTTATTAGTCCCTGTCTTCTCTTAGTCTCACCTGTGGCAGCAGTGGAGTTGTTCTCCTGAGGGAAGTAATTTTCAAACTTTTTTTTCCTTTATCAGAGAGAACTTCATTAAAAATAAGTCTTATGAGAAGTATTTAAACAAAGAAAACAGATGCCAGCATCAGAGTGAGGGGGCTGGGAGCTGCACCCTGCGGCCTTTCCCACCATTCCCTGTCCCCACGTCCCAAGCTCTGCAGACTCCAATGAGAAAGCCTTTTCCACTGAAAAACAACAAGACGAGTAAGAAAGAAGGAGAGTGAAATAAAGTTAAAAACTGCAGGAACAGCTGAAGACCAGAGGGGTTTTCGAGATACACAGTCTGGAAGTACTTTCTCCCCTGGCACGGGAATGCCAGCAAAGAGCACAGGCCGAAGCCGGGAGAGCAGAGGCTGAGGAGCGGCAACTGGGAAACTGAGGCCAGAGGGGACGGGCATTATGGGAAAAACAGCAGGAGGGATCGAAGTTGCACTGCGAGGTGTTCCTGTGTCCCTGGCTTTAAGTGATATAAAAGAAAGTAAAACAAAGACTGATGAAACAAGAACATTTTCCTGTATCTCCAAGAGGGAGACTTTTAAAGCATGTATTATAATTAACTGAAAAGAGGAAGCAAGGAAGATTTAGGAGGGATTTTTCTTATACATTTGCTGGGAAAGACCAGATTAGGTGTTGTCACAATCAAAGATGCTGAGGAAATCTACAGAAATGGTGGGACAAAGACTTCCAAAAATTCTCTCCTCTGTAAAAGCAATGAGAACACTGGCAAAAATGGTCGGAATCAACTTTTTCTGAACTCTGGAAATGAACCAAAGCTTACAGCAATCTAGGGAGCATTTATTCAAGTAAAACAGCTACATCTCAGCCAGAACAGTGAGCTCTGTGGCCTTTTAACTTGCTCCATTCCCATCCCCCGCTCCTGAGTGCTGAGGTAATGTTAAAACCTAGTAGCCAGAAATCGCAGTGAAAACCAGCAGCCTGGCAGCCCCTGTGCTGGATCCTTCAGCCCCACTCCCAGAGCACTGTCTTTATTGACCTGCGTGATATTTTCCTTGAATACCCCACTTACAAGGTTCCCTTTATTCAACCTGACTCAGAGCTCACCCGATACAAACAGCCTTTCTCCCATGGACATGTGTTGAAAACAATTAGAGGCAATTAGATATTATGGCCGCCTGAAGCAGAAGATAACAGTGGAAGCAAACAGAAACCTGACTGAAATGATTAATGAGAAAAGCTGGGGCATGAGATGTCTACAAGGAGCTTTGAAAGTCTGCAACATATTCTTGAAAATCTAGAAGTCTGCATGCTGTGTGCACGCGCAGGGTTGCATGCATGCCCAGGGAAGACCAGAGACAGCCCTAAGCTCTCATCTTAGAGTCTCTGCACAAGCAAGAAGCCAAGGCAGAGCTGCAAACTGCCTGGTTGAGTGTTGAAGGCATGTCCCAACACACACATACAGAGCCCCTCAGCAAAGATTGGGGGAGTTATTGGTTCCAGGAAGTAAAGAAAATCTTTGCCTAATCATTAGCTGACAAATAAGCTAAACAGGCAGAGACTTCAGGGCCAACACACTACAAAGACTACAGACTTTACAGAATTAGTTCAGAAAAGTCACAAACAACAACAATAACAAACACTAAAAACCCTGAGAAGGGAAGAGAATCTAATTTCCAGAGTTGCAAAATTATATTATTTAAAATGCCTTGTTTCAACAACGAAAGTATTATAATACAAAAGTGTTAAATGCAAAAGTATGGCCCATACATAGGAAAAAATAATCAATAGAAGCTATCCATTAGGAAGCCCAGACATTAGACACAGACAAAAATCTTTAAATCAGCTATTTAAAATACATCCAAAGAACTAAAGGAAATAATGTCTAACAAAATAAAGGAAAATTTGAGAACAAAGTCTCACCAAATAGACAATATCAATAAAAAGAGAGAAATTATAAAAAAGAGGCAAATAGAAATTCTGTAGTTGAAAAGTACAAAAACTTAAATGAAAAAGTCACTAGAGGATTTCAATGGCAGATTTTGGCAGGCAGAAGAACAAATCGGTAAATTTGAAAATAGGTCAGTTGATGTTATCCATCCTCAGGAACAGAAAAGGAAAAGATTGAAGAAAAATAAACAGGGCTGCAAAGGACTATGGGATACCATCACACATACCAACACATACGTGATGTGAGTCTTAGAAGGCCAGAGGATAGACAAGGGTACAGAAAGAATGTTTTAAGAAATAATGATTAAAAAAACTTTCAAAATTTGAGGAAAAACATCAATCTACACATCCAAAAAGCTCAATAACCTCAAATAATGATAAGTGCAAAGAGATCCACACCAAGCCATGTTATAGTCAAATGTAAAATTCACTACCCCACCTTCATTAATGAATAGAACAACCATACAGTTGATCAATAAAGAAATAGAAGACTTGGATGACACTATGCACCAACTACACCTAACAGACATCTATAGAACACTCCACCCAACAATACCAGAATGCCCATTTTTCTCAAGGACAAATGGATAGACTGTATATTAGACTACAAAGCAAGTCTCAATAAATTTAGGAAGATCAAAATCACACAATGTATCTTCTCTGATCACAGTGGAATGAAGCTAGAAATCAATGACATAATGAAAACTGGAAAATTCACAAATACATAGGTATTAAAGAACTCACTCTTATAAAAAAAACCAAAGAGTCAAAACAAAACCACAAGAGAAATTGGAAAATACTTAGAGACAAATGAATACAAAAATATAGGATACTAAAATTTATGAGACGTAGTAAAAGCAGTGCTCAGAGGAAAATTTATGTGTAAATATATACATTAAAGAAAAAGCTCTCAAATCAATAGCTTAATTTTACATCTTAAGAAAATAGTAAAAGGAGAGCAAAGTAAACCCAAAGCTAGTAGAAGGAAGCAAAGAATAAAGATTAGAGCAGAGACAAACAACAGAGAATAGAAGAAAATAAAAACAATGAAACTAAAAGTTGGTTCTTTAAAAAGATGGACAAAATTGACAAACCTTTAGCTAGGCTGACCAAACAAAAAAGAGAGAGACTCAAATCACAAAAATGAGGAATGAAAGAAGGAACATCCCTACTAACCTTAAAGAAATAAAAAGAATTCTAAAAGAATACTGTGAACAATTGTATGCCAGCAAATTAGATACCCTACACAGAACAGACTATTCCTAGAAAGATACAAACTACATAAACTGGCTAAAAAAATAAAAAGGATAAAATAGGCTTATAACAAGTAAAGAGACTTGAATTAATAATTTAAAACTTCCCACAAAAAAAGGCAAGGACTAGATAGCTTTACTGGTGAATTCTACCAAATGTTTGGTGAAGAACTAAGATCATCTCTTCACCGAAACATCTCAAAAATAGAAAAGGAAGGAACTTTTCCCATCTCATTTATGAGGCCGGTGTTATCCTGATAGCAAAAGCAGACAAAGATGGCACAAGAAAACTGTGGGCTAGTATTCCTAATGAATACAAACACAAAAATCCTCAATAAAATACTAACAAACTAAACGATATTTTATAAAAATGATAATATACCATGCTCAATCGATATTTATCCCAGGAATGCAAGGTTGAGTCATTCAATCAGTGTAATACATCATATTATCAGAATTAAGAACAAACACACATGATCATCTCAATAGATAAAACACATTTGACAAAAAATTTAACACCCTTTATGAGAAAAATACTCAACTAGAACTGAAGAGAATTTCCTCAAACCTGAAAAAGGGCATCTGTGAAAAACACATAGCTAACACCATGCTTATCAGTGAAAGACTGACAGTTGTCCCTAAGATCAGAAACAAGGCAAGGATGCCTACTCTCACTACTTCTTTTCAGCATTGTACTGAAGGTTCTAACCAGGGAAATCAGGAAAGAAAAAGAAAAAGAAGGCATCCAAGTTGTAAAGGGAGAAGCAAAGCTATCTCTATTTTTAAATTACTTGATTTTGTATTTAGAAAATCCTCATGAATCCACAAAAATTTTATTATAGCTAATTAACAAGTTCAGCAAAGTTGCAAGATATAAGATCAAATTACAAAATCACTTGTATTTCTATATACTAGCAATGACAAATTTGAAAATGACATTAAGAAAACAATTCCAGGCTGGGAGCGGTGGCTCACGCCTGTAATCCTAGCACTCTGGGAGGCTGAGGCGGGTGGATCACTTGAGGTCAGGAGTTCGAGACCAGCCTGAGCAAGAGTGAGACCCCGTCTCTACTAAAAATAGAAAGAAATTATCTGGCCAACTAAAATATATATAGAAAAAAAATTAGCCAGGCATGATGGTGCATGCCTGTAGTCCCAGCTACTCGGGAGGCTGAGGCAGTAGGATCGCTTAAGCCCAGGAATTTGAGGTTGCTGTGAGCTAGGCTGATGCCACGGCACTCACTCTAGCCCGGGCAACAAAGCGAGACTCTGTCTCAAAAAAAAAAATAAAAAATAAAAAATAAAAAAAAGAAAACAATTCCATTTACATGGCACCAAAAAGAATGGAATTCTTAAGCATTGATTTAACAAAAGAAGTACAATACTTTTACACTGAAAACTGTGAAACATTATTGACAGAAATTAAAGAAAGTACATTTGCATCCATGGCTTGGAAGAGTTAATACTGTTAATATGGCAATATTCCCCAAACTGATCTACAGATTAAACTTAATCCTTATCAAAATTTCAGCTGTATTTTTTTGGCAGAAATAGACAAGCTGCTCCCCAAATTCACATGGAAATGTAAAGAGCCCTCCCAATTCATGTGGAAATGTAAGGAGCCCAGAATAGCCAAGATAATCTTGAAAAAGAAGAACAAAGTTGGAAGACTCACACTTCCCATATTCAAAACTAACTACAAAGCTACAATAATCAACACAGTGTGATACTGGCATACGATAGACTTATAGATCAATGGAATAAAAATGTAAATCAAAACAGTAACAGCCACTAGAATGGCTATGACAAAAAAGACAGACAATAACAAAAGTTGGCGGGGATCTGGTACTGTAAATGGTACACCCATTTTGGAAAACAGTCTGACAATTGCTCATATGGTTATAGAGGTTATATATTCACTAACAATTTCATTCCTACGTGTATACCCAAGAGAATTAAAAACATATGTCCACACAAACACTAGTACATGAATCTTCAAGAAGCAGCATTTTTATAATATCCAAAAAGTGGAAATAACCAAGCAACTCAAAATGTTTATCAACTGATGAATGGAAAAACAAAATGTACTATATTTATATAATGTAAATTCAGCCATAAAAATTAATTGTATTTTATAATTCCATTTATATGAAATGTCCAGAGAAGCCAATGCACAGTGACCGAGGAAGATTGCCGGTTGCCAGGGGCTGAGGGAAAAGGAAACGTACACTGACTACTAATGGGTGTGGAGCTTATTTTGGGTATGATGAAAATGTTCTGGAATTAGAGAGTGGTAATTGTTTCACAACTTTATGAATATATGAAAAATCACAGAAGTGTATACTTTGAATTTTATAGTATATGAATTATGCCTAATTTAAAAAAAAGATAAATCAAAGGAACTATGTTCTTGCCTAATTTCACTTAAACTACCTGAGCCGAGAGAGTTCAAATATTCTGCTCAGTTAGTGTGACAATTGATTAATGTCATCCTGACTGGGATAAGGGATACCCAGAGAGTTGGTAGAACATTATTTCTGGGTGTGTCTGTGAGGGTGTTTTTAGAAGAGATTAGCATTTGAATCAGTAGACAGAGTAAAGAAGCTCTGCCCTCACATTGGCGGGACTCACCCAATGGGCTGGGGGTCTGGATGGAACAAAAAGTCAGGTTAGCTCTCTCTTCCACAGTCGGGCGTCCACCTTCTCCTGCCGCACTCAGAGCTCCAGGTTCTCAGGCCTTCAAACTCCGGGACTCACACCAGTGGCCCGCCATTTTCTCATGCCTTTGGCCTGGAACCAAGAGTTACACCACTGGCCGCCCCCCACCCCCATTGTCAGGCCTGCAGAGTTACACACTGGCTTTCCTGGTTCTCCAGCTTGCAGAAGGTATATTGTGGGACTTCTTGGCCTCCATAATCTGAAGAGCCAATTCCCATCCTAAATCTCCCCTTTTAGATATTTTATTGGTTCTGTTTCTCCAGAGAAGCCTGACGCATACAGTTAATATTTCCCAAATGTTTCGAGTCCTCTTTCATTATCACCTCGCTTGCCTGATGACAACCTGTATCCCTTGTGTTTTAGAATGACTTACCTTTCTCCTGGTGGCTATGGAGGATTCTCAGGTATTCCACTGGTCAAACAATGTGAGATGCAGGGGAGGACCCATGAGAGCCTGCTGTTGCTAAGACCTCGAGTGAAATGTCATAGGCAATTAGTAATAGTTCAAAAGGAAATGACAGGAGGAGAAGGCTCAGGACAAGCACACCCCATCAGAGGTGAATTAGGAGTGGCAGGGGCTCCTTCCCTAGTTGGGGGTGCTCTCAGCCCAGATGTATACTGTGAACTGCTCAGTGAGGAGGAGTTTCACAGATGAGCCTAGATCTCCATCTCCCCAGATTCACAAGCAGTCACCATCCTCCGGCTGTGGTGGAGCTGGGGATGCCACAGCATCAATCAAACCTGCTAAGATTCCGTGAGTCAGGCCTGAGTTATCCCAGCGCCACTGGAACCACAGCTACTGGAGATGTGATCCTAGAATTAGAAACACACCAAAAAACTGACCTTATAGGGATTTAAATCCCCATTATCCACCAATTATATGTCAGAATTGGATATATGGACATCTGTGGTATTCTGGAAAAAAATATAAAGATTAATTGGCCATGTCTATTGGGGGCTCTGTGATGATTGCACCAAGAAAACCAGTATAAAGAATTTTCATTTGCTTTAAAAATCAAGTGGCTGTGTTGTGAAGTATAGTTTTAAAATACTATATATCTTGTACTAATAGTCTCAAAGATCATGGCAAACTGGTTGAAATATGAATTGAGAAATTAAATCGTGAAAAGGGGAAAAGAAGGACATTTTTTTCAAACCAAAAGGAAATTATTTATGCAGCTCCTAGGGCATTTAACCTTGCTATGTCTTTAGTCATATTATAATAGTTGTTATCCACATCATGAGTGATGGCATTTCGTAGGTCAGAAAATATAATAATACCATTATTTAGCTTCACAGTCTGACTACCAACAATTTTATATAATTTGTCCAAGGAACAAAGGGAGGAGGTACAAATGGGTTATCATCAGGTCAGCACCCTGGAAGGAACAGATAGAAAAGGTAATACTTTTGTCCAAACCTGAGTCAAGGATTCTATGAAAGAGCTGACTCAGCGTTGCAGGCCCGGCAGGTACACTGCAGACCTATCACACACAGTTTCCAGAATGAGGCAGATGAAATGGGAGCATTATAAACAGTAGGAAGGGGAAAGAAAGAGAATGACTTTGGGCTTATTGTAATAAAGCACAGAGAAGGACAGAAAAAGGAAAAAAAATTATAAGAAGAGGAAAATGGGAACATGAAACAGACTTTGCAGGATCCAGGAGGGCCAGATGCCATATGTTTAAATATTTTAAAAATCTAAATTAAGCTAATAAACTTAAATTTGTTCTAACCTCCTATTTTGACAAGCATTCCTTCATAACAACCTGGAAGGCCAGGTAGAATTTAGAATTTTTGTGCTCTTTGGAGTTCTAACAATGAGATTTGCCCCATGGGAGAGCCCAAGGGCCCACACCCCTGCAGCTCTCTCTTCCCACTCCGACTCAATCCCACGTGCAGGGGGTCTCCTGCAGGTGCCTGTGGGTATTGCAGACCAAATGGGCCACATCCCTGCAAACTGTGGCCACTCCACCATCCCTAGGGTATAGGTTACAGCCACTTTTAGAAGCACAGTCTCAGTGAAGAGACCTGTGCAGGTCCTGGAAGTGAGGTTGAGCAGGGAATGCCAGGGTCCCAGGTACCTGAATGTGGTTTAGAAAGTTTTAGAAGTGGGCACAGGATCTGAGTCAGCACTTCTCCTTCTCCCTATGGATTTCTCTTTCCAGAAGAGGGCCAAGGAGTGTCTCTCTAAAGCAGGAAGCCAGGGCAGGGAGCGCTCTGGTCTGGGTCAAAGGATGGTGCTGACAGAAAACTTCTGTCCCAACTCTTTCACCGATGGTGAGTGGAGCAGACAAGGTGGGAAGAAATCTGAGATAAGCAGAGCAGCAAAGACAGTAAGTCTTGGTTTGCTGTAAGGATTTGATAAAACAAACAAAAAAAAAATCACAACATTCTATAAGAGAAAAAGTAGCAAGTTGGAAACAAGTGGGAGCGGTATAAACCTAGGAAAGATCATTGTAGAGACCATTCCAGAAAACCTATTGCAGCACACCCAGAAGCATGCACAAAATACAGCTGACGTTAGAGCAGGGTTGTGAAGGCGTAATATATGGAAGAAAGATGTTTAGCAAATGGAATTCTGATAAAATTTTTGTTTGTTTTTAGTGTAGTTCAGGAAACATTTAAGAGTCAGTCACAAAGATTAGATTTGGTCAGTAGGAGAGGAATGTGCAGAGCAAGACAGTATCGCCAGGAGGCAGTATGGAGGTCCGCTATAGGTGGGGTGGCTGGGAGTGTAGGAGCAAAGCTAAGAAAGGGAATACTTTCCTACCTCCACGCTATGGTACTTGTGGAGCTGGTGGAGCCAGGGGCTGGAGAAGAAAACCTAGTTACAATCTGCACTAGAACAGCCATGACTATTACTTTAAGCAGCATTAGAAATAAACCTGTATTTTTGTTCTTAGGCTTGTTTCTCCTCTTCCAATATCAGCATACAAGGAAAATTCTGTTTAAATATTTTCCCATTATCCTGACTCCTGAAGAATCTAAAGTGATTCTCATAAACAAGACTTAGCTATGAAATGACTAACCATTCATGATTAAAATTTTCCTCACTAGATAAATAAAACATGGGGTCTGTCTGTCTTAGAAAACAGTTTTGCTATTAATAGAAAATTTGCTTCATAAGAAGTCATTTTCTAGCCAGTTTTGTTAATAAGATAAATATAAATTACTCTCTTATATTTAATTGTTACATATGTGGTTCATTATTTTAAACCTAAAATTTTGTTGAATTTAAGGTAAATGTACATTTGTTTTGGGGGTGGTGACTTAATTGCTAGTGAGTTAATTGATGACATTTAAAGTGCAGAAAAGAGAGTATAAAATTTGTACACAAAAGCAGACACTAGAAAAATTTCCTCTTTTATTGCAGTTGGATACTCTACATGACAAGAAAAATTAAACTGGGATTTAGAGACTCTTTCTTATATTGTGGAAGGAAGAGCTTTTATGATTTTACTTTAATTACCTTCAAATTCTTATTTGTTGTCTAAATTAATCAATGAACATTTTTGTCTTTCATTTCTTATGGTCGTATCTCTTGAATAAGATTGCTTTCTTCATGTCAGATCAAACAAAAAGTTAGGAAAAAAGTTTCCAGAAAAAAATTACACTTATATTTTCTAAATTTTCTAGAACATTGATATTCATGGAACGCTCAATTTAATCATCTATAGAGGTCCATGTTTAAATAATAAAAAATACTATATTACAGGGTAATTCAGGCCCCCAGTTTTTTCAGACTTTCCCAGATATTGGCTCCATCTTCTACTCTGCGGGTCTGTGGATGCTAACCAAGTATTGCAGTGCTGTATTTGCTTAGCACTTTTCAGTAGAAACAAAGCAGCTCCTGAAACTACAGATGTGTTAACAGCTGATTTTAACAGCTGTGTTGGCACCAAGTTTTAGGAAGTTTCCAACTATTTGTGTTTTACCACCTGGTTTACAAATAATCACAGCTAATACCTTCTGAGCACTTTTACATCTACCATATACTGTTCTAAGCTCTTTATGTATATTAATATGTGTAATATTCACAACAGCCCTATGAGGTAGGTACTGTTATGATCCTAGCTTAACAAGTGAGGAAACTGAGGCACAGGGAGGTTACATGCCATCTAAGTAAGTGGCAGAATGGAGATTTGAACCTCAGCAATCTGGATCCATCTCCCATTCTTTTGTGTTCCCTCTAAGATATTATTAGTACCTTACTATTAATTCACTCACCTTTTAAAAACCCACCGTTTTGATTACCTGATAATCATTACCTCTACAGAGAGAGAGAATCCAGTCTTTAAATAAAGTTACTAAAATATATAACTATAAACTGATAGTTCTGATAGTCTCAAAAATAATTTTATTTTGCTTTCAAATTTAAAAATATATATTTATTAACCTTAATGTTTGGGAAGAAAATAAGCAAATGCTACAACTAATACACTTCCATGAAATCATCTTATTGTATACCTATTTTGAAATAAGGGCACATCATTTAATTGTTTTAAATTTACTGCAGTCCATTGTTTTTCTGCAAGAATTATAAAAATTCTTTATATCATAATGTTAAGAGCATATACCTGGAAAAACTCACTTTATCTATCCTCATCAAAAAATGTTTTAGTACCAGATGAGGGGGAGAAGAGAAAGAAATAAACAGAAGGAAAATTGTCTACCACCTTGGTTCTGACAGGGCTCTCTGATTGCTAGGTGGAGTGCATAGTGAAAGCCATTGA
This sequence comes from Lemur catta, assembly GCF_020740605.2. Classification (NCBI taxonomy): domain Eukaryota; kingdom Metazoa; phylum Chordata; class Mammalia; order Primates; family Lemuridae; genus Lemur; species Lemur catta. Next base: position 92,549,557 of record NC_059136.1, on the reverse strand, counting down.
TCAATATTTAAAATGGTATTTTCTAGTGAGCTTTCTGAGAGTGGGATGATCCAATGGTGCTATTTGCATAGGTCTGAACATCTTAGAGCTTACACACACTTGGTGAGAAGCTCAACCTTCACGCGTACTAGCTTTTTCTGGTCATGTGAACAATAGAAACTTAAGATTCCTCCTGATTTTCATAGATCATGACATGTTTTAAAGTCTGCGTCTCTCCTAGGTGGGTGTTTCATGATACCTATTCTGTAGATATCATTCATTTTAACACTTTGTTGTCATGTTTCTTGGATGACAGCATTCTCCTGATAAAAGTGTTATAAATTCTTCCACGGGCTGTGTGCCTCAGTAAATTGCACTTTGCTTCTCTGCTTAACTAAAACATCATGCACACACACTTGTACACAATTATCAGGTAAAGAAGAAAGCCACTTTGAAGGAAACAGCTGTGTTAGTGAGTGGCATTTTTTTCTTAGATGAGACTCAAAGTTATCCTGCCAAATTCCAAGACAAGAAAGCAATGGCTACTGGTATTTTGTCTCCTCTCGAGTGTGTAAGAAGGAACACAGGTAGAGGTGCTCCTTGCACACAAATGGAGAGCAGAGAGGGCAATTACAGTGTGTTGCACGTAGAAAAATAGTGTGGCCTATCTTCTCCTTGGAAAATAATTAAAGGGAGAACCAAAGAACCAATGCAAATGCCAAGTTGTTTATAAATGTCTTTTTTGCACCAGTGGAACCATTATTTCAACCTTCTCTGTGATAAAAGGGTTCTATATAGGACAGGGAAATTAAACCCAGTATAGTATCTTACACAAAGAGATATATTTGAATGGTTTATTATATATGGCTTTTTCTATTTAGCAGTCAGATGATTATTAGGAACAGACTTGGAAAGTCACCTAGCAACTGGTGACTAACCCACAGTGGCGAGTCTGTGACTTGGTTTGGTTTGTACTGGGGCAGATGTGGTTGCCTCGTCCACTTTACTTGTTGGTAAAGAGCAAATACATTGTGGAACTTTGGGAATCTGTTATCATAGAGGTCTTGGACTTGGATTCTGCAGCTGAATTTGAAACAAGATTAAATCATTTGACCAAAAATAAACAATATATTATAATTACAAAAAATGCATCATAAAAATAAAGAAATCCCAATTTCTCTCACATTAAAAGCAGTGATGGGAGAGAGGGGCATGACTGGCATGGGGACTGTCAGCAAGCGTCACTCTGCAGGCATCTTCTGCAAGAATCACATGAAAACTGTTTCTGAAGACAAAACGTCCAACTTGGAAATGAGTGGAATGTGTCCCATTGATCTTCATTTTCCGTCTCCCCAGTGGCATCAGTAAGGGCTTAAGATGACAGTTTATTGAACTGAGCGGGACATCTGATCTGAGAAATTCGCCACGGGTTCTGACGATGCCAATCTCTGATGCTTTGAAATGGTGGTGCAGATTTAGTCTTGAGGCGCAATGCCTCTGTTGATAGCAATAAAGGGCTGTCAGGAATTGGTCCAAAAAATGTAGACCTCCTGGGATTATCAAGTGATCCAATGTCAGAACTCCATTTTCAACTATCATGCATACATACAGTGATAATCCTCAGAGACATGCTATTGTGGGATGTGTTAAGAAAAGTGTAATATTCCTAATTTCATAATCTTAAAAGTTGAGAAATGCAGATTTAAACACTTCATGCAGTCCCGTAACTATCTGCTACATTTTTCCTGTCTTGTTTTGCAAGGATTTCAGGAAGGCACCATGTGATTGTGCCTATTTTTTGAATGAATGAATGGATTACAAAAAAGACCTTGAAGAGGAAAACATTGTACTAATATAGAAACCGTCTTCCCTGCACCCCTGTGTCTGCTTTTGGCCTACCAAAACAAATGTACACACAAACCACAGACACTTGAAGAAAATGAAGGCAACAGAAAGTAATTACACTATTGTCTTATAAGAGAAAAGTTAAAAGGCAAAGCTATATTTCATCCTTGTCTCATAAAAAGTGAATTTGTAAAACTAGTTGATCACTTTTTTTTTCATTCTCAACCACAGGCTTTTTCAAAAAGAAGAGCAAAAGAAGTTCTTAGGTCCAAAACAATGTTTTTTTCTAAAAGTTGAAGATGTTTTAGAGAGGGATATAGATGAGCACAGCTCTGTCCATTAGAAATATAGAGTACATAGAAGCACCTATGTACTTTAAAATTTTCTAGTAGCCATATTTTAAAAAGAAAAAAGTATTACCATTTCACCATCTAACCAATATACAAAATTATTGAGATGTTACGTATTCTTTTTTTTTCACACTAAGTCTTAAAATCTAATGTGCATTTTACACTCACAGCATATGTCACTTAGAGTAGCCACATTTCTCATTCCAAGTGCTAAGAAGTCACATGTGGCTATAGGTCATTAGCTCCCTCATGGAACAGCACAGGGTTAGCATGGAGAGTCCTGTCTTTGGAACCAGACCAATCTCTGTTCAAAATATGACTGTGTGCTTAACTTCTCTTTTTTGTGTATAAAACAGAGAGAATAAAATCGAACTCCTAGAGTATTGTGAGAATTGAAGTAAACACTTCATGTCGACCTTTTTTTACGTGGTCACATCCAATAAATGGCTGCTGGCATTTGGAGTGCAGTAGAGTAGGTTATGGTAGTGCAACCATTATTTTAAAGTCAGTTAAAAACAATTATCCTAATGTTGGAGTATCTGCTATATTTCCAATAAAGTGAAGGCGTGCACAAGACCTCTGTCAGCCCATGCCATCTGGCCCTATGACAACGTTTAAATATTGAAGGGTATCACTTCCTTTGTTTAGGTTTTGAAATGCATATATGTATAGAATAATATTACTGAGATTGGACTTTGGACTTTTCTGAACCTCACATTGGGAACTGTAAGTGGGAAACCTTTTGGCATTCAAGCATGTGATCCTCGTAATAAGAAACGGCCAATGAGCCTCTCCAACATTCTAGAAGGACTATTTACATTGTTGGAATCATTGAGGATCTAAGGCCAGCGTTCAGCCAAGCAAAGTGAATGAATTCCCAGAGCCTCGAGAAATCATCTCATCAACTCTACTGTCCAGAGCTGCGATACTCCCATTTAATGTTTTGGAAGAATTTATTGCCCTTGTTTGAGTCCCAAAGAATGGTTAATGGTTACTGGCTCCTCAGAGGATACCATCAGTCTCAAGACTAGGACTTAATAGCTTGGTCATGATGTCAGTGATAAAGATGTTTATTGAACCCTGTGGCACACACCATTTCGTTACTGAATCTCGTTAGCTGACAGGGAGTTTACTATCTGCATTCCCAGAGTGAATGGTTTGGGTTTGTTTGTTTGTTTATATTGTGAAATTATGTTTATCAAGATCTCTGCACCTTGACTAATCACTAATTTTTTAACGATCAAAAAGACACAGCCAAAGCGAGTCATAGCAGTTCATCTTCCCGGACGAGCTGGCTTCCTGCAAGAGAGGACGGGGGTAAATGTCGTGGTCAGTGACTCAGGGAAAGGTCTGTGGACACTACCCCCGAAAGCTTGTATTAGAATAATACACGGCAGAGTCTCTTCTCAAGGTATTGCATGCTTGTGTGTGTGGGAAGCATGAAGCAGTTTCACTGTGATGATGAAATCCGTCATTTTTCTTTTTATTTTCCCAGCTCTGCAACATGGAACCAAAACCTCAACAGTAATCTTAACAGACTTGCAATGACTAAAGGATCCTCTTTGATTTTCACTACTCAGCAACAAAAGCAACACATTCTGAGCATGCAAAGTAGTTCAGCAAGTTGAACAGCTGAGTCGTTGCTTTTCATAAAAAGCCACTCACAGCCAAAACCAGGGGAATCAATATCTTGACCCATATTAGCAACACAGCTGAAGAGTTTAAGCCTCATTTAAATAGCACTGAGCACCAAAGTGCAATGCCTCACTTGATGGGGGTGAGGGGAGATTGACACTTATTTGAGACTTGAAATAAGTGCTGTTTGTCATCCTCATATGAAAGGAACCTTCGTTGTGAAACATCCAAGGCTGAAATCTGGTCTGACATAAAGCAGTTAAACTGAAAACCAGAAAGCAGAAAGAAATCACTTCTGTCTGTCTGGGGTGAATAGAAGAATTCTATCTCACTGCACATTCTGTGGCAATATGCTGAGCACAGACAGCATATTCCATAAATCCACAACCTTGTCTGCAGTAAGAGCATTTCATCACTTTTCAAATTGCAGGGCTAGGTGCTTTCTGGTCTTAAAAGACATGGTGCCTCTTTATAAATCAGTGTGGCAAGGCTGCCCCGCATATCTGGTTCTTGTTTATCAAGAGAACGTACCAAAGCATTATGCAACTTCGTGAGTGTTTGCAATATACTCAAAAAAGCCAGAAACCCCATGGAGATCTACACTGATGTTCAGTTTACAGGCTCTTGGGGAGATGTGCAATTTTTTTGTAAGGATGGGATCTCTCTATGATGCCCAGGCTAGCCTCAAACCCCCGGGCTCAAGGGATCCTCCCACCACTTCCCAAGTAATGTGCAATATTGAAATTTTCTGTCATGGCTGCCTTCCTAAAGGATCTATAGAGGAAGTCAGTTTGAGGAATGAAGAAACATTCTTGGAAGAACTTTGTGATGAACTGTGGGGAGAGGGAGATGTGATATGCTGAGATATCCCTGCATAGTGAAATAAACCTCCAGGAGAAAAGCTCAAAGGCACAGCTTCTATTTCTGGTTCTACATGCAGTTCACTCAAGTACAAAAGACTTGTCAAATTATTAAGAGGAAATTACTAAGTAAGATGATTGTAAAGTATTTTGTGATTATGAAATTAGCTATAGAAAGTTCTAGAAGTTAGATAAAACAAAGTCATGCTCTTACTGTAAAATAGAGTAGGTCTTTCCAAAATACACGCTTTAATGTTCCATGTAATTTGTTTTATATCCATTCTTAGGAGTGTAGGCACCATCTTAGACAACGATTTGGGAGCAAGCTCAAAGTATGTGGCCTTAAAAAGTACACAAAATGTGACAGGAAGAAGCTACTGCTCACAGGATACACAGGCTGGTTAAAGGAAGGTTAAAATACCTGCCTCTATCCAGTGCCTGTCCCTTGAGAGGGGTATGGAATAAAGGCTAGAAGCCAAATTCCTTGTAGCCTAGCAATCATCCTTGTCTCCAGAACTGAGTAAACAGCCCCTCCTGGAGAGATCCTTGGAGAGCCTAAGAGTGGACACCACTCTTCAGAAAGCCTCGGGCTACCCTTGGAGCTCTGAAATGTAGGAATGTGGTGTCTCCCAGCTGAGATCCGGCAGTGGCTCTGGGCACTCAGGCTCTCGGGGCCAGAACACTTTAAAAGAGCCTCAACTATTTCTGAAGCTTTGTGTCCTGGGGGATCCGTTGGGAACATTCGAGGAGAGAGTGGCTGTACTATTGATATCAAGAGAAAAAATGTTGTAGGATGAAATAACACTCACCATGGGGAAAACGGAATTTGTTTTGAGATATGTTCAGAGATGGGTCAATAATAAGCATATAGGGAATTCAAAACCAAATATTCTATGCAATTTGGAATTCATTTGGGCTATGGACAAAGGAAGATCTTTTGGTTTTTGAGGTTAGATGCAGTTTCTAGGTTATGATTAATGACCCATGCACATTTTTGCAAAGGCAAGAGTTACTTTTGACATGTCTGGAAAAAGTCCAGTTATAGCAATTTTATCTCTTCCACTTCCCTCTAGAGGTAACAGTGAGTATGGTATTCCCTGCAATTTCTGTTTCTGTGCTCCTGGGTAAACTTGAAGCCCTTGGAAAACTTCATGCTATTTCTAAGCTTTCCTACAAGGGTCATATAAAGCAAATCTTTTCAGAGTGAAAATAACAAAATGAAATAATTAAAATCAAAGGATATGTCATTAATATTATAACTAATCTTCATTTCTTTCCATTTATCAGCTGGATCCTGTCTGATGTTCTTCAATCAAAAGATCTTATGTATCTTAATAGTGATGTTACACATTATCTCAGGATAAGGATTCAGTTAAGGATTCTTTCTCTTAGAGGTTGTGTTAAATAGAGAAGCCACCACCTAGATCTCTTCTCCATCTTCTTACAATCTTTGAGGGCTCAGTAAATGGCTACTTCTTAGTTTCAACTTAATTTCAGAACACCTGCAAGGTCATTGCAAAATTATTTAACTTGAATCATGGAAAATGAAATCCAATCAATCTGGTCTCTCTGGTCTCATGTACAAGAAGTTCACAGCATTGCAGGCACAGCTCCCAGAACCTGCCTCCCCATGTGCTGGAGGGTGACTAGGTCCTGCGTTGTCTCAGCAGTATGTACTCTCCCACATCTCAGCAGTCCCCAGCCTTCTGGCTCCAGGGACCAGTTTTATGGAAGACAATTTTTCCATGGGAGCAGAGGCCGAGGAGAGGGTGATGGTTTCGGGATGATTCAAGTGCATTACATTTATTGTGCAGTCAAACCTCTCTGCTAATGATAATCTGTATTTGCAGCCGCTCCCCAGCACTAGCATCACCACCTCAGCTCCACCTCAGATCAGGCATTAGGTTCTCTTAAGGAGCCACAACCTAGATCCCTCGCATGGGCGGTTTACAGTAGGGTTCAAGCTCCTATGAGAATCTAATGCCACCGCTGATCTGACAGGAGGTGGAGCTTACGTGGTGACGCAAGTGATGGGGAGTGCCCCTAACACAGATGAAGCTTCGGTAGCTCACCTGCCGCTCACCTCCTGCTGTGCAGCACAGTTATTCTCTGCAAATTGTCCTACCAGAAATAAAAAAGTCCATTTTATTCTCCTTTGGGACAGAGCAGGAGTGACAACAGGCTACTCAGCCCTGCCGCCAACCTCAGCAATGGCTCACATCCAGGGACAGCTTATGAGCCACGTGGTCTCAAGTTCTTTCTGTGACTTCCTTATTTATTTTTTTATTCTCCACCCCATTTTCCAGTGAGAAAACTGAGGCATTGAGAGGTTAAATGACTTGCCCAAGGTCATGCCGTCAATTAATGGCAGAGCCAGGATTTGAATCCAGGAAAAATAAGTGAAAAATACCAAGTGGAAAATAGCATCTAATAGATAATTGCTTACTTCAGTATTAGCTTTTTAAAATATCTGTTATTGAGAAATTACACTTAAAATGATCAAATTCCTATTGCAAGCATACTTTAAGCAAGGATCTGTGGATCAATAGCCAGGTCGTAGATGAACTTCAGTTTTATGTAAATGTAGGTAAGAGTGTGCCTTTGTCTGTGGATGAGGTCAAGAGCATTCATTGAACCTCAAAGGGATCCGATACAACACTGCTCCCCCTCAATAATATGCTTCTACTAGGACCAGCGACCCACTCTCTCTACCTTTCCTTAAACTCTGAAGCAGGACTAGCAATGGCATGAAGCTAGGTTTTGTAATGTACCTACTTTGTAGTTCAGTAATTTCCTGATGTAGTGAACACGAAAAATTGGCTGAGATGTTAGTGAGCTAGCAACCGTGCCCTGACTACGCTGTCGCATCAGCTGAATCAGCATTTTGCCGTACTTAATGCCAAGGAAACCGTGCTAGGTTTTCAATTGTACCACCCCAATATTTTAATCCTGTTTCACTGGCCTTGCAGCCAGGAAAACTTTCTAACACAGCAAGAGTTTGATCGTCAATGGTCAATCTCATTCTTTCCTACATCTACATGGTTATTATATTTTCACAGAAGTTTGGAGGGTCTGTATCAAGGGCATGATAACCAGGTGCCATCTGAAATAAAAATTCTCAGTAGGGATTTTAAAAACCATTTTTAATATGCTAAATGCCACTGGTGAAAGCAGTTGTTGCAGTTGTTGGAGGTTAGTTTATCCAGAAGCAGACATTGAGAGGAAGTTTGAGGCCAAGTATGGTGTCTCACACCTGTAATCCTGGAAGTTCAGGACCCCAAGGTGGGAGGATCACTTGAGGCCAAGAGTTCGAGACCAGACTGGGCAACATAGTGAGACTCCATCTCTACAAAAAATAATTTTTAAAAAATTAGCCAGGTGTGGTGGTGGTGCACACCTGTAGTCCCAGCTACCTGGGAGGCTGAGGCAGGAGGATCACGTAAGCCCAGGAATTCAAGGCTGCAGTGAGCTATGATTGTGCCACTGCACTCCAGCCTGGGTGATAGAAAGAGAACCTATCTCAGGGGAAGAAGAGAGAGAGAGAGAGAGGGGGGGGGAGAGAGAGAGAGAGAGAGAGAGATGGAGTTTGGCATGCCAGCTATTTCCTAGAGATCAACATCCGTAGGCAGAAGGGAAACGAGGTAGAACTGGGCAGAAGGAGGAGCCAAATTGCAATGCAGACACAGCAAAGCCCCAGCCAAGCCAGCCAGAAGCTCTGCAGCATGCACAGCCCAGTGGAGTTGACTGGCTTCGGGAGGAAATGGCTGGACTTTTATACCCCTGCCTCAGTCAGTCCTTGGACGGACATGCCTTTGGGAGAGACGACCCTGCAGCCGAGGAGACCCCTGTAGGAGCTGGCAGCTGGAGACTGTGCTGATGACTGGGGCATGAGTCCTTCCTCCAACTGTAATCTGGGTGGCACCTGTCCACGTCCACCCTAGTCCGTGCCTTGTACCACCTGGATCCACTGCTTCCAGGCAGCCGGGGAAGCAGCTCCCTCAGGACTGTGGGGGCCTTTCTTCTCTGGGGGCACTTAGAAGAGGACGTCAGCTGCACAGACTGCAGCCCCTGCCGCTGCCGCCCATCTCAGGGCTGCAACTGATATCCACCCTCTGCCCTCTCCCCCTGCTCGTTCTGGACTCCCCTCACCTTCAGCCGGCACCTCCGCGGCTCTCGGTGGCTTCCCTGGTGGCAGGACCAAGACTCTCATCCCTGAGAGGCCTGAGCCCCGGGCCCCATGCACTTCTCAGGCCGTGGCTGCTGCACTGCCCATTCACCTCAAAGCTGAGCAAGGCAGTACAGGGCCACCTAGCTGGGTCACCTGGTTGCCACATGTCTTGCTTTCTCTTTCTGTGTGTGACAGCAGCCCTCCCTCCTCTCTTGGCAGTCAGGGTCAATGGCCCCTTGTTGCCTGCCGACCCTTTGACACAAGGAGTCTGAAGCATCCAGGAGGCAGCAGCAGCCTATAATTCAATGGGGCACTTGCTGTGTCTTCAGGGAGAAATAATTCATCTTTAAGAACCAGGACTTCTGAACTCCCATAACCTAGGACGGGAACGGGAAGCACAGACTCCCAGAGTGGGTCGCTGGAACTGATGGTCAGCAGCGCAACCTCCTCCCACCCCATGCCCAGACCCATGGATCCTTCCTCTTGAGACACACGGCCACACTCAGGGCTGGGGTGCACCGTGTGCTCTGCGCCTCCAGCGGCTGGTCCAACGCTTGGTCCCGCGGGCCGCCCCGGGCGGGCAGCTCGGGAGAGCGCCGATGTCGCCCACGGGCGGGCTCCGCACGGCTCTGCTTCCCGGGCTTCCAGTGCCTCGTTGTGTGGAGACCTGTGTTGGTGGACAAACACTAACAGGTGCCATTGAAGGAACCACTGTCCTTTCCATTCCTACTTCCTTCTACTCCTCAAGTGGCTGGCAACCGCACCCAGTACCAGTGTATACCATCCCACTTCACCTGAAAATCAAATCGTGGAAGTCTTAATTCTTCCAAAACCAAAAACTGAGAGCTACTTTAATTTAATGAGTCAGCGAGAGTGGCAAGAAAAATCAAAAAGCCCTAACCCTGATGCCTGCTTTTTCTGTTAAATCTTATATTTCATATATGTGTATATATATATATACACACACACACACACACACACACACACACACACACATTAAGTCGGCACTTTGAACTGCTTTGAAGAAAAATTCTGAATTTAGAAAATGATTCTTACCAGTAAATATTGTTGAAGAAGGGTGTTGTTTGCTGCCATTTCTGAATGGAGAGGACATCCATTGTGAGTGAAGAAGACACCAGTTCTGAGTGTTTCCTGATGAGCAATGTAGGCTTCCCCTGCAAAATGATTTGGAAGAAGACATTTTTACTATCCTATAAGTCCTTCAGATTTCTTCTAATGCATAATAGGAGGTTTCATAGTTCCTTGCATTGGATCCGTTCCTTCATGTGCTTAAACCTGTATTTACAAATACCTGTCAGACCACCCGTGGAAGCCAGGCAGCACCGGGGAGAAGTCAAGTGCTGACAGCCGAAGATCTGTGAACGGGGCACACACAGATGTGAGCAGAGTCTGTAATGTGAGTTTTCAATTGTGACCTTATTTTGTTTCCCCCATGACCCTCCATAAGTTTAATCATCTTTTTCCCCAATGATAAAAATTGCTGGTATTTATGCTTTTAACAAAGGGGTAAACAAAAACTATATTACTACTCTTCCTTCAACATCATGATCCTTACTGATTTTAAAGTATAGTAATTTGAAAGCCTCATGCCAGGTAATGAATGAATATGGCAATTTAGGAGCTCATTTTTGAGACACAATTACAATCAAAGTGTTTATCTTAATATTTTATGGTGGTGTGATTGTGATAATTGAAAATAGATAGTAGGAACATCTCCTTGGAAGGCTCCCTTTCCAGGCAAGGAAGAGATTAAATCAAAGGAATATATTACCTGGAAAACAAACCAGCTAATAGTGATAGATGGTGGTTGTAGACTTGTCCGAACTCTGTATTCTAATGATACTAATCAGACTCTGAAGACTATATTTTCACTAAAGACATGACAATTTCAATTTAAACTTTCCTTACTCAGTCCTGTTTTAAGAACTATATAATGCATTTTGTATTGCTGATTACAAAGCTCCATAGAAAATGTCATAGCAGAATAAAGAGTTTGCTGATGAAAACTGCAAACTCTGAAAGTTGTAGCAAATGGGCTTCACATGTAACATACAGGTCAACCATACATCTCCCTGTAAGTAATATTTATGTTTCAAGTAAACACACAAAAAAGTATCATGAAAATTGGGCAATTCAATATTTATAAAAATTATTCAATTAATTTACTTGGAATGTCTCTAAAGGGAAGAAAATGAACATTTCTTCCATATATCAATAATTACATAAGCCAAAGCAATTCTTCACACAGAAAATTTGCTGTAAATTTTACTCTTAAATGTGGTAATTATGAGCAAGTATCTTCTTTAGACAAAATTAACATATTAGCTATTCTGTTTGAACAGTATTCAAAATATCTGTATATTATTATCTGAGCATGCAAATAAAAACTATTTGGTTGGTTATGCAAAATCCACCAGACTCCTCAAAAAAGCATCTAACATTTTCATACTTCTTGAAAACATTCAACCACTCTTTCAGTTTTCTTATACAACAATTTTAATGAAGATAGGGGTTATTCCGAAAGTATTGTAAGTGTAAAGACAAAAGCTTTAGTTTCCTGCAGGATCATTATTCATCTGGAAATTTTACAGAGTTCAAACTAAATAAATTAGTACTAAAAAAAAATGACTTTGTTAAGACAAGCAAGGCAATGGAATCTACATTCTTGTTTCAGGATTTTTTGTCTGCTAAACTTGTAAGACAATCAATTCTAATTTCAATTAGACAGTTCCAATTTTATTAAAGACTCTCATATTTATATGTAATGATTTAAGTAATATTATTACTTGCATCCCTGAAATATATTGAATATTATATGAACAAGGGTGATAAAACTGGGTAAATAGCTATAAACAATAGCATTCAGGATAACAACACTTATAGATTTTTAAAATACTAGTGAGAAATATAAACAATAATAAATGCATACATGAAAAAACATAAGACTCTCATAAATAGAAAGGCCAACTTGAACTTTTAATAACTCTGTGTCAGCTGTTAAAACTTTCCAGATCAAAGGAGACAGACACGGCTATTTCCTAAAGCCAGGTCTGTGGCGTATGAAGTCAAGCCACCCAGCCTGTCCATCTTGATCCCCTCACCTTGAGGATAGCGATAACAGCACTTCCCTCCAGGGGTTCCTGTGAGGATACCCTCAGTAAAGGACTTGGCCCAGAGTTCGGGCTCCATAAGTTGTAGGTATTGTCATCAGAAACTAAGACTGAATAATTTAAATAGAAAAGGCAATACCATTTTAAGCCTTGAACTAATGAATTTCAGACATACAAATGACAGGAAACCAGATTGGTGGGTGTTGCTTATAACTTTGAAACGTATGCCTGCAGATTTCTTCAAAAAGACAATAATATCACAAACTAAATGGATGATACAGATGTATTTTAGTAGTCAACCCATTGAAAGTTGTGATATTAGAGCACATACGTCCATTTCTGCTCCAAGTCCATACACAGTGGAAGACTTGGAAGCCTATGGAAGTAAAGGCACCTGTCCAGAGAATACATGGTAAAATCACGATGAGAGGCTTATATCCAGATTCTCAACACCACCACCCTCTATTCTACTTTTCCTTTCATATTTACCTGCTCAGTCAACAAAAAACCTCCCTTGTCTTCACTCACAAGTACTTTGCATTCCATTTCAGGGTTTCATCACTGATTACCTTGGTAACTCTACATACCTTCCCACAACTACTCTTACACCCATCATGGTTGCAAATGCTAGTGTTGGTCAATATCCAGTTGTATTCTTGTGTTCTCCCCCGGGCACTCAGCTGGAGTAGACATCTAGCTATCATTGCAGTTAGGTGGGCCATGAATGGGACCACGGATTCTTCCCAACGGAATGTGATGTGTCCAGCTTCCAGGCCTGGCCCATGAGATCCTTCCACTCCCAATCTTTGTATTATGACAGGATGAGGAAATAAAATAAAATTTATTGTTTAAGACTTTGAGATTTGGGATTGTATGTAGTCTACCCTCATTAATATTTGTATCTCAAATATTTTATGATAGCACTTCTACTTGCTCCTTCTCCCCAAGACCAAGGTAAGATAGTCTTCTAGTATCAGAACTTCTTCCATCCACCTTCTGAAATAGAGAAAAGTATTGTGCAAAGACCAAAATAAACAGATATGTCATTTCAAGCAAACTGTCAGGGTACAAGGAGCCGCTGTGGAATTTCCATTTAGGAGGGCTTGGGAGAGGGCAATCCCAGTGAAACGGGGTAAGGGGCTTACCTGCAAGTTGTGGACACACATTTTTTTAAGATTGTTTGTTTGAGGGTGGCTTGGTTGGAAATGTCTTTGATATCAATCGTGAGGCCTAGTGATTGGTGTCAAAAGCGTTTGGGGACTAAGACTTGGGGGGTAAAACTTTCAGTTAACACCAAAAAGAAACGTACCTTTTGCAATTAAAATATTCTGCCAAGAGCAATTTATCTACTAACAGAAAACATCCATTGTCTTGAAAATGTAGAGAAAGGGACATTTCTGTACCTTGATAGAGACCAAATTACCTTAAGTGTGTCACTATCCATTAAAATTTAACCATAATAATTTTATACCATTTATACCTAATGATTCCAATGTGTAGGCTCTACATATAGAAACAAATATCCTAGTACTTACGAGCAAATGTGCAAAGAATTTGTTTTCAGTATTGTTTCCAGTGACAAAAAAAAAAGCATTAAAAGCACAACCTGAATTTCTATTTCTATGAGAATGATTGAATGTATTGTGTGAATGAGGCAGATCTATGAACACTGACCTGAAGTGATGTCCGTGATCGACAGTTAAGTGAAAAAAGAAAGCTGTGATATAATGTGTGTTATACCGTCCCATTTTGTAAAATCAACAAAATTCCTACAGCTGTGATCTGCATAGAGCGTGGAGTAAAATTGGTGTGGAAAGAGACAGACCTCCCTACTATCACGGGTTAACTTAGCGTAGTGGATTGTAGAGGGGTGGGGATAATTATGGCATTTTCGTCATGTATTCCAATGTTGTATCACTTTGAAAGTGATTTTTTAAAAGCCACTAAGATGGAGAGGCCCTTGAGGATGGCGTCTAGGAGCATGACCTCTGGGGCCAGACCCTGGGGATCACTGTCCCAGTCCTCCAGGTTTCAGTCGTGGAAACATGGCCAAGACAGTTCACCTTCTTTAGTCCTAGTCACCTCAACTACGAGATGGAGATAACTAACAGTAGAACCGTCTCTTTCACCGTTTCACAGCCGTGTAGAGCACTCAGCACAGTGCGTGGCACATAGTCAAAGCTCTGAGAGTGGTCACTGACAAAACAGGAAGCTCTCAGGGGCCCATTTGTATTGTCTTCCTAAAGCACTGTGATAATCAGAAAACTGGGGAGCATGCCGTGAGTAACCAGGTGACCCAATCTTTATCTTTTTGCCCAAACCAGTTGGTTGACATGCATTTAAAAAAAACAAAAACAGCGAGGATATGTGAAGAGAAAAGGAAATCAGTCCACTAGCAAATGGCTGGACCAGTGAGGTTGGTAGCTAACATGCTCATTTCCCCATCTCTCCTTAAAAACATGCCATGGTGATGCTGGTTGGCTCAGCTGTCGAGGCTTAAACACATCGGGTCTGTGTGGGTGGAAACTGGAGTGCTCTGGGGGCGGCTGCACTTTGGAGTTTTGCTTCTAGCCTGTGTACTGAGTTGCAGGAATCTGAAACGCTTGAGTTTATCGAAAAATAACCTTAAGCACTGCAAGTCTCTCTGTTTTCATCTCTGCCTACTTGACCCTCTCTCTCACTCTTTCTCTCTCACTATGTCTCTCTCTCTCACACACACACACACACACACACACACACACACACACACGTACGTGCACACACGCACATTCATTCCCACTTGTTAGGTCTCTGTGTTGTTGGTCATATTCTGCAACTTTCATTCCCCTCGCCCACTTGCCCACAGACGAAGCTGGAGGGTATGGGTACCATTATCTCACACCATCCTGCCTGACATGCAGAAGGGATGCCTTTGGTGACAATGCACAGTCACTGTTCCTGGAACAAACTCTTCCTGGGGCTCATAGAGACCCATGATTCGGTTCCTTGAAATGCTGAAAATATCACCAATGATGAGTGAGACAGATCATAGCTTCTGGTTTCCTCCACTGCCTCTGCACACACGCACACAGAAGGTGCGGGATGGTGCATGCCCCAGTGGTGAGTGGCACAATCAGTTCCTCAGGTGTCTTCTTCACTCAGAACTGGCACTGGAATTTCATCAGGTAGAAACTTGCCAGTGCCTGTTTAGCGCTTCTTAATTCAGCCCAGCCAGCGGGCCATGCCCACATTCGAGCATCTCTTCAGAAATGCCCTTCCTCCGCACTCCTTCCTCCTCCAAGTCTGCATCCTCCGTCTTACTGTTCTCCGCCCCAGGAGGACACAGCTCATGCTTCCTTGAAAATATAAATTAATGTTTGCTTTGTGCTCAGTGGCCACTGAGGGAGACAAGCATGAATTAGAGATATTTCTTGCCCTTAAGAGCTTAAAATCTACCTCTAACTAACCTGTTTTCTTTATAACATGCCATAATTGTCCCCAAGCATTAAATCATTTACATTCAATCTGGGTATATTTATTCTAATAAGTGGTAACCAAAGGTGCATTGGAAAATAAAGAATTGCTTGCAAACCCTTGCAATGTGAGCAAAGGTGTCAAAATGCAGGCGGGTTGCTCAGTCTACATCCTTTCAGCCTCGTAGCGTGGGGTGAACCCATTAGTCTCCAAGACTCAGACGTAAAGAAACAGCAAACTCAAAAGAAAATGTTTGCCAAATTGCCTCATAGCTTTCATCATAAAAAAATATAATTCTAGGAAAATATGATGTCTTTTGATGAGATATAGTTGATTTAGAACGATTGGTATTTTACTTCAGTCTCTGTGTGCTCATTTAGATGCTTTAGAATATAGCACACAAAAAGGAAGCTGGGGAAAGCAATGCTGTTTAGCAGTATTAAAACTGAAACTGGTTTTCTCTATACTGGACTTTGAAGATGTCCTGTCCCGGGGCTAGTGTTCTCCTACTCCGTCAATCTGTCTGACTACAAGCACGTAGCGCAAGGAACAAATGGAAGTTCCCTCTAATGGCTTCATCTACACCTCTGTTTGGGTATTTTTTCAATCCTTCTGTGTTCACGAGAATCAGACAATATTGTATTTCTCTAATAATATTCATTCAGGTCCCATTGATTTTGCTGTTTCACTCTGCTCTGACCTTTGCTAAATGGAAACTGAAGCTAGTTTCTGTCAACAAAGAAACATTTCCTAATGTCATGCCAGCGCAGAGGAACAGCCTGATTTGGGCAGGGTGTGGTGCTGGGTTGCTGAGGCTCCCAGCTGTGGAAAACCACTCTGAACACTGAGACAAAAGCCAGAGTTTCTGCTCAAAAGATTATAAGGGGCACCTTGATCCCTCATGAGAATATTTTTCAACTTACTAAGGACCAACTGGCTTTGTCTCTACAACAAAAACAAAAGAAGAAGCAAGGCCACAATCTGCATGGTTCAAATAGCATTTTAAGGGGTTCCAACAATTAAATAAAGGAAATAAAAATAAAGCCCCTGGCCCAGCTCCCAGAGACATTCTGAAGACACATGAAATAATAATCGTGAAGGGTTTACATCACGTGGGAGGCAAGGAATTCTTTATCTGAAGGGTAAGCTCAATTTCTCTTCTTTGTAATCATCACATTGATTACATGGTAATTATATTTTAGCTCTGTTGGCCTTTGTAATGACTGTTCTTAATTTATGTGTTTATAATGTGTTTATTTTGCCTGTGCTTTCATGCTATTTATAATAGTCCATGCAAGATGTTCATATACTCATTGACTTAACAGGTACTTGATGAGTGCATGTTCCAGACACTGCTGCAGTCAAGGCTAATTCCCTGCCCTCAGGAAGCTTACATTCTAGCAGGGCTGCTAGGCAATAAATAAGTAAAATATAACCATATCAGATAGCGATAAGTGCCAAGGAGAAAAATAAAACAAGAAGGGTGCTTGGGAAATGTTGTGTTAGCAATTTTTAGACCAAGAAGCCAGGAAAGGCCTCATAGTGAATGGGACTTTTGAGTTGAGCTCTGAGGGAAGGTGGGAGCAGGCACAAAGCTGTCAGGGAGGGGAGAGGCTTCCAGCAAGACAGAACAGCTGGTGGGCAGGAGTGTGTATGGGAAGGCAGGGAGGGCTGTGAGGAGGCCACAGCAGGGGTGGAGGGAGCAGAGGAGGGCAACAGGAAACAGAGCTAAAGGAGTCATTCAGGTCATGGAGCCCTGACATGCACCGGGAAGCCACCGGGACTCTGAGCAGGGCCATCACAGGACTTGACTCAGGACACCACAGTACTACTCTGGCTGCCCCATGTAGATAATGTAGAAATGGCCAGGGTGGCAGCAGGAGGACCATTAAAGAAGTTACTGCAGTGATCCAGGTACAAAATGAAGGTGGCGTGGCCGAAGGTGTTAGCAACAAAGTTTGCAGGAAATGTCAGGTCTGGCCTCTCGGCAGACTGTTTTCCTGGTTTTTTGGCTCCTTGCTTGGAAAATCACGAGCAGGCTGGTGCGATGGAGTGATCGCAGACAGGAAGCAATTCCACACAAACTCCTTTTCTTTGCTTTTATAGCAAAGAAGAGAGCTATACAAAGAGAGAGTACGTTCCAGAGAGGAATGGGTCAGTCTCCATGAGTAGAGAAAGATGTTAAGGACTCCCAGGTGGTTTTCTTTTATTGGCCTGGTCTGGGGGAGGACTTATGGGGAGTGTGGGATGTTACCAGGTGACTGACATACATGATTGTCAGGTGTTCTGCACTTGCCTGCAGTCCCTTCCCTCCCCAACCTTCTCCACCCCCAAGAACTGACCTTCTGGCCTGTATCTGCCACCTGCCTAACAGGAAGTGATTGCATTCCAAGTGTAGTTTGAAGGGAAGAGCTGACAGGATTCGCTGATGGATTGGATGTTAGACTGAGATATGAGGGAAGGGGATGAGGCAAAGAGGACCCCAGGGGTTTCACAGGAGCAACCACAAGGTTGGAGTTAAAGGAGTAGCAGGATAGGGATGAAATTCAAGAGTTCAATTCTGGACACAGTATGTTTGAGATACCAACCAGCCGCCCAAGTAGACAGGTTGAGTAAGCAGTTGGATATACAAGTTTGGAATGTAAGGGAAACATCGGGCCATAGATATACATTTGGGAGTCATTGGGAACAGATGTTATTTAAAGCCATGGGACCAGATGAGCTCTCAAAGGCAGAAGTGACAATACAGAAAGTACTGGAAGCACCCTGCCCTTAAGACACAGGGAGTGGTTTAAGTCTGTTATCCAATGTGAGTTGATTTTTGTGAGAGGTGAGAGGTGGGGATCCAGTTTCAGTCTTCTGCATGTGGTTATCCAGTTTTCCCAGCACCACTTATTGAATAGAGAGTCTTTTCCCTATGTATACTTTTGTCTGCTTTGTCGAAGATTAGATGACAATATGAGGATGGTTTTATATCTGGGATCTCTGTCCTATTCCAAATGTCTATATCTCTGTTCTTGTGCCTGTACCATGCTGGTTTGGTTACTATATCCTTAAAGTAAAGATTAAAGTCTGGCAGACTGATGCCTCCCAAGTTTTTCTTTTTGCTTAAGATTTCTTTGTCTATACGAGGTCTTCTCTGGTTCCAGATGAAGCGTAGAATTATTTTTTCTAAACCTGTAAAGAATGAGGGTGGAATTTTGATAGGGATTGCATTAATTCTGTAGATCACTTTAGGTTGAATGGATATTTTAACAATGTTGATTCTACCAATCCATGAGCATGGTAGGGATTTCCATATGTGCACATTGTCTACAATTTCTTTTCTCAGTGTTTTGTAGTTCTCCCTATAAATATCTCTCACCTCCTTCATTAAATATATTCCTAAATATTTAAATTTCTTTGATGCTATTGTGAAAGGTGTTGCATCTTTGATTTGATTTGGGGCTTGACTGTTATTGGTGTATACTACTCAACTACAAAAAACAATGGTGATCTAGCACTTCTTACATTATCCTGGATAGAGATTGAGCCCATTCTTTGAAGTGAGGTATCACAAGGATGGAAAAACATGCACTACATGTACTCGCCATCAAACTGGTACTAAGTGATCAACACAAAGGTGCTCACATGGTAGTAATAGTCACTGGGTGCCGGTCAGGTAGGGGGGGGTAGGGAGGGTGAGGGGGGTAGAGGGTAGAGCGTGTGGTAAACCCACAGCTAATGGAGACGGGGCACACTGTATGGGGGAAGGACACGCTTGTGGCCCAGGCTTGAGCGAGGCAAATGCATTTCATGTAACCAAAATGTTTGTACCGTCAAAATATCCTGAATTAAAAAAATGAATAACTCATTTTTGCATTAAGTTTCAAAAGTTAAAAAAAAAAAAAGTCAGAGGGAGTGGGACCAGCACAAAAGACCAGGAAAGAGTGGGTGGGACAATTGGGCCTGTGTCATGTCCTGGGAGCCAAGTGAAGAAAGCATTTCCAGGAAGAGATAGATCCACTGTGTCAGCCACCATAGAGAAGCCAGGACGACTGGCCATTCAGCAACAGAGGAGTCCCGGCAATTTCAGTAGCATGACAGAGGCAAAATGGGGTCAAGAGAGAATGAGTGGAGATGAACTAGAGCCTTTCAGTGGAGACAACTGTTTTGAGGAATTTTTCTATAAACAAAAGAGTGGTTGCTGGAGGGGGAAGTAGAGCTGAGGATTTTCTTTTTCAATGATGGGAGAAATAACAGCAAGTTTGTAAATTATGTTAGTGTCCTTTGGCTTCTGTAGCAAATCACCACAAACTCAGCAGCTTAAAACAAGAGAAATGTATTCTCTCTCAGCTCTGGATTCCAAAAGTCCAGAATCAGTTTCATCAAGGCCAAGCTCCCTCCAGAGGCGAGAGGGGAAAATCTGTTCCTGGCTTCTTCCAGCTTTGGTGGCTGCCAGTATTCTTGGTTTGTGGCCACCTCACTCCAATCTTTCTCTGTGGTCACGTTTCCTCCTCTTCTTTTGTGTCTCTCAGCTCTCCCTCTGCCTCTGTCTTATAATGATACGTGTGATTGTGTTTAAGGCCCACCTGGATAATCCAAGATAATCTCCCCACCTAAAGATTCTTAATTTAGTTACATCACAAAGACGACTCTTCCAAATAAGTAACACTCACAGGTTTTGGGGATCAGGACATGAGCATATCTTTAGGAGCCATTATCAATCTACCACATGAGCAGATGACAATGACCCAACAGAGAAAGTGAGGAGGATAATGCAGGAAAGGGCAGAATTCCTGAAGCGGTGTCCTTGAGGAGGCCAGAAGAGACTGAATCTAGGTAACAAAGTAGCAGAGTCAGCCTTACCTTGGAGCATGGATGATTCATCTGTAGTGTCATTAGCAACATCATCTTATTTTTTAGTTTCAGAAGAATTTATCTAAGTTTAAGTATATGTGCTTGTCTTTGTACTAGTTCTCTATTGCTGCTTAACAAACTGTCACAAATTTGGCAGTTTAAAATCACACACATTTGTCATCTCATGGTTTCTGTCAGGCAGGCATCTGGGCACAGCCTCTACTGGGTTCTCTGCTTCAGGGTCTCTCCGCTGCCACCAGGTGTGGACAGGGCTGTGGGCTGTGGTGTCCTCAGAGGCTTGCTGGGGAAAGACCTGCTTCCAAGCTCCCTCACGTTGTTGGAAGGATTCATTTCCTTAAGGTTGTGGGACTGAGGCTGCAGTTCTTGCTGGAAGCCACCTTCAGCTCCTAGAGGCCACTCACGGTTCCTTGATACTGGAACATGGCATCTCGCTTCTTCCAGGCCAGTGAAAGGGAGTCTTTCCAGCATGTCTTCAAGAAAGATAGAGTCTTATTCGTGTACCAGCATTACCATAAAATGTACCCTAATCACAGGAGAGACATCCTGTCACTTTTGCCATATTCTGTTGCTCAGGAGCAAAGCACAGGCCCTGCCCACACTCAGGGGAGGAATTCCAAGAGGTGCAAACACCGGGAGATGGAGTTCACTGGGGCTCTGGCCACCACACTAGTGACAAAAGATCAAAATCGGGTAAAAGATACTAGATCCACAGAGTTAGTTAACTCTTGCAATTTTTATCAAAAAACAAAATAGACAAGGAGGATACTTTTATACAGCACTTGGGGTTAAAGCAGGACTCTTTGCTTTTACTTGAGTGTAGCCTTGGGACAAAAAATGAAACAAGAAATGAGGAAGAGCCAGTTTGAATATCCAAATGATACCTTTAAAAAATCAACAAGGCTTCTCCATCAAAAAAGTATATTTGTCTACTTTTGTTATTCTAATCCCATGCCCAAGGGTTAGTACTTGAGATAATCTAATTGCACTGATGTGGGAAAATAGCACTGGATTTTGTTGACAGGGTGTTACGCACTTATTTTAATAACTATAATAGGATCGTGGGCACATTATTCTCTCAAGGCCTCAATTTCTTTATCTGCATATAGTGACAATAAAGTTTTCTATCCCAAGGCATTGTTGTGAGAATTCAATCGGATAATCCATTTACAATGACCATCACAATGCCTGGCAGATAGTAAGGGCTCAATACATGTTGATTATTATGTTTATTATATTATCCTGCCTCCGTGGCCAGAATGTGACGGACTCATAAAAATAAGAAAATATATATAATAGGTTACGTACCCAACTGATTTTTAATTGAACCTGTTGTTTAATGCTTATATTACCTTCTGAATAATTCCCACATAAAAAGGTCAAATGGTATAACCACCTACTGGGTAAAATGGAAAGTTGTGAATTTTGCTTGGTTTTGAATTCTGCTTCTTCACTTAAAGCTATGCAACCTTGGAGGGATTAACCTCCATGTGGCTCAGTTAACCTCCATGTGGCTCCCTTACCTATAAATGGAGGATAATCATGCCATCCCCCATCGGTTACGGTGAAGATTTGATGGGATAATTTTTGCCAAGCAATTAACCTAGTGCCCAGCAGAGGGTAAGTATTCAGTGTGTGGTAGCCAGAAGTGATAGAATAGTCTGATGATAATAACCAAGGCCTTAGAAACATCAATAGGACAAGTATTACCTATTTAACACATGGATATTTTTTCTATGTGTTTCATTACTTGTTTTTGATTGTGAGACAAGTCAGTATTGATATTCTAATTTTGGAATTAAGGATCAGTAAAATAGTCTTTGGGATTTCAAGACCAGTAAAATAAAAAATAAAGATGAAAATGTTTAGAGCTATAAAAAGATATTTTATTTTATTAAATTAGAAAAGTCAGTTTCCTAGAACTGAAAAGGTAAAAAGGACATAATCACGATTAAGAGATCAGTCTTTCAAATTGAATGAATTCAGCTTCATGAGAACTCATTTATTTTTTCAAGGATTTGTGGAAACTTTATCTTAGACCAGTGCTACCTGCAAGCCAGCGATTAGGAAATATGGGGCTATAACAGATATAATTGTGAGAGCTGAAATATGGGTGGATAAGCAAACATGCAGGGAGAATTTCACTACTTCCGCTGTAAGCAGAGGACAGAACCCGTCCAGCTCCACTCATGCAAACACTGGGAAGCTGAATGCGGTATCTCTGTCCGCTGGGAGCCTTAAATCACTGGGAGGAAGAAAGGGCCTGTCTAAACCATGAGCCCAGTTACTCAAGATTGTAATTACCACCCTTTTATATTCTTTTGCCATAGGAGACACAGTCCTCTTTTAAAATTTCTTGATAATAATCTCAACATATCGTTACTCAATTTTTTCTTATTCCTCTCCCTTTTCATCACCTTGTAACCTTTTTAACTTTTTTAATCTATTCAAACTTTTCATAAGAAGGTCCCCAAACCTGACTATACTTTAAAGTCTCCAGTGCATTTCAAAATATAAAGTTGAAGTGCACGCCAGGAACTTCCATTTTTTAATGTGCTTTTGGGAGTTTTGGACAGTTAACAGGAACTGAATTATAATTGATGCTATTTAAAAGGAAAGCCCTTTCCCTCACAGGTATGTGCGTGTGCTTTTTCTAAAGAATTTCTAATGATAAGCACTTCAATATCAAGTTTCTTAGCAATATGTATATAAGACTAATCTTAAGACAGCCCTTCCTAGTTCCCCCTTTGCTAGAAGCAAAGGCAGACTCTGCCATAAGCCGTTTTCTTTCATCTCATTCTGTGCATAACCAGCCAGATTCTCTAACACATGGTGTCAGAGGACCAGTCCAGGCTAAGCAAAGAGAAAGAAAATAGAAGAGCTGGATGTTGTTTATCTGAGAGGTGAAATGGGTTGAAGCATTAAGTGACACTCTGTCATATAAGGGAGAGCTATGTCATCTTTAGGCTTTTTCCTGCACTAAGCCATTTCTTTAGACTCTTTTATTTTTTTCATGGAAAATTGGAGCATTTGTGAAAATGTGGAAATATCATCCCACAAAGAAAATCTCATTATGAGAATATTAGGGAGGCCTTTACTCTCAAAACTGAACATAACGTCTTTAACTAGTTTGCTGTTCAAAATTTTCCAAAAAATTTTAAGAGGAAAATGTACAGCAGCAACACAAAGGCAGAGCTGCTGTGGGGAGAGTTGACAGAGAACCATTCAGAATCGATTCATGACTGGATTATTCAAATTCGGTACATGTATACAATGGAATATCACTCAATTATAAGAAATGACAGTGACCTAGCACCTTTTATATTTTTGTGGATAAAGCTTGAGCCCATTATCTGAAGTGAGGTATCACAAGATTGGAAGAATAGAGGCTCCATGTGTACTTGCCATCAAATTGGCACTGACTGATCAACATTATGGTGCTCACATGGTAGTAATATTCTCCAAGGATGAGGAGGTTGGGAAGGGGGGTAAACTCACAAGTAATGGATGTGATGAGCATTGTAGAGGGGAAGGGCATGCCTCGAATCCTCGCTTGGGTGAGGCAAAGACATAAAATGTAACCAAAATGTTTGTACCTTCATAATATCCTGAAATAAAAATAAATAAATAAATAAATAAATAAACTTGCTAAAAAAATAAAAAAGGATTGCATTCTCTGAACTCAGGCAGGGTCTGCAGCTGGCTGTCTACAGCAATAGACAGAGGTTCTTGAGAGAGAATCACAGAAACTGAAGGAATCATTGGTGATGGGAGAAAGGTTTTCACCTCTCCTGGGTCTCTTTCAGCAATCTCTGAACACTAGGAGAAAATCTAGTAAAGTGCCAGTTTTCTAAATTCAAATCCCCGCTAACCAGAGACCAAAGGCACAAACTGTAGTAGAAAAGAGGAAAAGTAAAAAAGGGGAAATGTTCAAAATCAGCTTTTTCACTTTATCTTGTAGGTTGTTTCTGTAAAGAAGACAGGAAAATATGACTGCGACTTAGGTCTTGCTCTCCAAAATGTTATTGAAAATAGCTGCTTATCATTACTGTGTAGGATTTTTTTTTTTTAGATTCAACTCCATAACCTTCAACTAAAGATTAGGTTTAACAAAAGAGATTGGAAGCCACTTTGGTTTTCAACTCTGACATGAAATGAACTTAGAAGTCGTCACTCCCAAACTTAATATAAGAAAAAGTGAAACGGAGTGACTTTTCTTGGACCCTTCACAGAACTGAGGTTGTAAAACAAACCCTTACGCAAAAATCTGGAAAGAGGTGAATCTAGAGCATCACACCTGAGATCTGCTTACCTATAAAAGAAGCTGCAGGAGCCACAAACCGGCAAGAACATTTGGAAACTCTGATAAATTGCTGGAGGCTGGCTGAGTATGGACTAGTATGAGAGTGAGAAATTCCTGGGGCTGCAGTCTCGGATGCAGGGTGAGGACTACACTGCAGTAGATTAGATCCTTTAGTGTCTTTAGCAGGGGGAGGGGAAGAGTAACCATTATAAAATAAGCCAAGAGAATCTCTTCTTGGCCTTTTGGCTAAGATCATGTGTAAAATAAGCCAAGAGGCTTCTCTCTAACAAAGACTACTCACCAGGAGAAAAGATGTTTCCAGAGTCTTTTCTCACAAGCCTTTGAAAGGCAATTACCCAACCCCGGCTACCTCTAGTCTTCCTGTCTCACCTAAAGGGGAAAAGAAAATTTTAAAAAGAAACTCTTGTGAAGGTATCATCCCATGAAGGTATCACTCCCACTAAAAGTGGGAGATTTAATCATGAGATTATAGAATATTTCCCTTCCTCCACACCTTAACATTTTACAAGGCTCCAGGAAGATTACAGTGGGTTACAAATGAGAGAAATGCAAGATGCAGACTCTATCTGAGGAGGAGTACTTAGGAAAGCCCAAAGACAGCAAGGCAGACAACACTGGTAGATAAAAAACAAGACCCTGTTACGTGTTGTCTACAAGAAACCTACTTTAAACATAAAGATCCTGATAGGGTTAAAAGTAAGGGATGGAGAAAGATATGACACTCTAATACTAATTTTTTTAAAACTGGGGTAGCTATGTTAATTTTAGGCAAAGCAGAGTTCAGAACAACAAAAATCATCAGACATAAAGATGGGTGTTATTATAAATTATAAAGAACTTTATAAAGTAATTATAAAGAACTTAATTCTCCAAGGAGACATAATGGTACTAAACCTGTATACACCTGTATTAGTTAGGAAGGGTCTCCAGAGAAACAGAATTGATAGGATATAGATAGATATATAGATATTAATAGATAGATAGATAGATATAGATAGATACATAGATTGATTATAAGGTATTGGTTTACACTATTTTCCAGGCTGAGAAGACTCATCATCTGCCATCTGCAAGCTGGAGACTCAGGAAAGCCAGCGGAAGAGTTCAGGTCTGAGAACCTGACAGCCAATGGTGTAGACTCCAGTTGAGGTCTGACAGCCTGAGAACCAGGAGCACCAAGGACAGGAAGATATTGATGTCTCCACTCAATCAGTTAGACAGAGGGCAAATTCAGCCTTCTCTACCTTTTTGTTCTGTGCATGTCCTTGGCAGATTAGATGGTGCCAACCCACACCGGGGAGGGCAACTGCTTTACTCAGTCCAGCAACTCAAGTGCTAATGTCTTCTGGAACCACTTCACAGGATAATTTTACAGTGGAGAACCCTAACAAACACTACCTGAGCCAGGTATTCAGGGTCAACATCCACACTGAGCAGTCACACTGATAGTATGTATCTGTGGTGTGATGCAGTAAGAATGGTACTTTCGCTCTGTGGTCTTCCTCTCAAAAACATATAACCCCAGTCTGATGATAAATAAAAAAACATCAAAAAAATCCTAACTGAGGGACACTGTACAAAATACCTGACCAGGACTCCTCAAAACTGTCAAGGTCATTGAAAGCAAGGAAAGCCTGAGAAACTGTCACAGCCAAGAGGAGCCTAAGGAAAAATGACAAGTTAAGTGTAAGGTGGTGCCCTGGACAGGATGCTGGTTTATAAAAGAGACATTGGGTAAAAACTAAGGAGATCTGAATAAAGTATGAACTTTACTAGCTAAATGTATACACATTGGTTATTTAATTGTGGCAAATGTACCATACTAACATTAATACAAGATGTTAATAATAGGTAAAACTGGGTATATGGGAGTTCTCTGTACTATTTTCACAATTTTTCTGTATATGTAAAACTGTAAAAAAAATACTTTAATTTAAAAATAGTAAGATAAAATAATTTTATTTTCTTTTCTTCTTTCAAGTTTTAGAAGCAACCTCCAAGGAGCTATTAAGACTCACTGGGGAACTATGTTTGAGGGGTAAGTCTGTGAGCTTCCTTGTAAGAACAGAGCCCCAGAGAAGCTACGCTCCAACCAAGCCATGCCTCCCTGAGGGAGTTGAGCAACGAATACTGCTGTCCCAGACGACAGGTGAGGAGACGGCCACCACAGCAAGCGGTACAGTTTGAACAGATGAAAAGCAATGGAATTTAGGGCAACGTAGCCAAAGAGAATCGAGGTTAAAGCCTCTCCCCAACTCTGGATTTACATACCCCTTAGAGAATGATTAACCTCTCTAAAGCAATACACACATGTTAATATTCAAAGAATGTAATCATTAGAGCCATATCTTCAAGTCATTGTGTGCCCAAACAACAGCCCTGTCTTCTCTGAGAAGCACAGAAATATTATCTGTAAACATCTGATTTCTAATTCTGAAGTTGTAGCTGCTGCAGAAAACTAGGGACACCCATGTGGGAACTATATATCTATATACCTTTTAAGTAATATCTTTTTTTATTTCAGGATATTATAGGGGTACAAACATTTTGGTTACATGTTATGACTTTGCCACACCCAAGCCATGGTTTGAGGCATGCCCTTTCCCCCTTACAACGCTCACGAAGTCCGTTAGTTGTGAGTTTACCCACCTCCAACCCCTCCAGCACCATAGTGTTGATCAGTTAGTGCCAATGTGATGGCAATAAGTAATATCTTTTAAGCAATTTTTATTCTCTTTATTTTAAACAGTCCAGAAATCTTACTCCTGGTAAATTTCCATTTAAACATTTTATGACATCATTTTTGGATCATTTTAGAACTATGTACAAATCTAAATTTAGTCTTTTACATGTATTAGCTGTTGTTTTTTGAAAGAGAAATTAGATCAATATATCCCTCCCTGCACTTTATCTCTCACAAGACAGCTCAAGAATTTCATTGAGTCAAAAAAAATTGAGAAAGTAAAACTCTTATTGAATTGAATTAGACATAGATAATATATTACATGCATTTATCTACTTGTAGTTTTTCACTTACAAGAATTAAAAAATCTCTTTTTATGTTTGTTCTTCTATTATTTCATCATTTTGTGTCATTTTCTTTTGCCTGCCTACCTCTCTGACCAAGATAATTTCAAATTTAATCATTCTCACAATAATGTATTTCAAAATTATATAAATGCAAAAAGTAAAAACAACTGCACTGATGTGCAAATGTTAAATCCCTCAGGATCTGAGACTTGAAATGAGCATATGTGACCCTAAAACAAATATATGCCTCAAGAGCCAGCTCTTGATAATTTGGGAAGTGTTGGTGCAGTAGGAGTCATTGTGTCACTCTGTCACAGTTCTGCTCTTTTCCTGTTGCCGTCTGCTAACCTGAGATAGTGAAGCTGCAACCAGTCAAGAGCCAACTTTACATTAAGGAAAAGTACTCTAATGGCCTCAAAACAGTCTCTTGGTGCCCCAACTCCTTCCCTCAGCATTTCTTTCATCTCCTCTAGTTCCCACCAGTTGTAAGTTGCTCACTCTCTCTAGGGCTCCATTTCCTCGGTTGTGTAAAGACGTCTGTGATTCTATGTGACAGTGATTGGAATTTAATACTCTGTATTGTCCTGGGTCCTTAAAAACTACAAGTCTGTTTCTTTTTTTTTTTTTTTTTTTTTTGTCATATATTATAATTGAAAGAATTCTGAAGAAAAAAATGCTGGGTAGAGAAAGAGAGAGATTTTTAAAAGAAAACCTTAGCTTCCGGCTAGGGAACCTGTACTTTGTTTTCACAGCATTGTAAGAGAATACCAGGGACCTTACTTAGCCCTGCCAACTTGCTATGTAAATCCCATTCCATTCAATTTGCACAAAAATATAACAAAGTCATTTTTTTTCTTTTTTTTCCCCAGCTTCATAGGAATAAGAAGTTATCCAGGTTTTCTTTCACTGAAGCTAATAATTCAAGGTTTTCTTTTTTCCTCCCCAATGTTTTCCATGGATCCACTTTGCAATGGTATCTTTAGGAGTTAAGCGCAAAGCAACAGACACATACTGAACATATTGATTACCAAGTAAAATGGTTCCCCTGGCAACCATAACCCAATGAAAGCCCTTAGAGCTGCCTGCCTTTCACATATGATTTTTTTTTCTAATGATTTCAGCCATCACAGATGGCAGAAACAGATACAAAAGTACCTGTTCCAAATGTGTTGCTACAAAAATAAAGCTGACTCAACCAGAGATGTTTTGCTCTGTTCTGTGATTAGCTAATTTGTAGTATAATTCTTGAATAATTTTGAAATGAATCCATTCTTTTTTTTCTTTTTTTATTTCAAAATATTACAGGGGTACAAATGTTTTTGGTTACATGGATCGCTTATGTAATGCTTGAGTCAGGAGTATAGGTGTGCCTATCACCCATACAGTGTTCATTGTATCCATTAGGTAGTTTTCTGCCCATTGGCTCCTCCCCCTGCCCCCTGCTTGATTTCCACTGAGTTTAACCTCCTTCTGTGCACAGGTGTGCTCCTCGGTTAGTTACAATTTCATAGTAGGTACATGTGGTGTTTGTTATTCCATTCTTTAGATACTTTACTTAGGATAGTGGTCTCCAGTTCCATCCAAATTGTTGCAAAATGCATTAATTCATCCTTTTTTATGGTTGAGTAGTATTCCATGGTGTACATATACCACATATTGTTAATCCACTCATGAATTGATGGGCACTTGGGTTGACTCCACCTCTTTGCAATTGTGACTTATGCCCCAATAAACATTCAAGTGCAGGTGTCTTTTGGATAAAATGACTTCTTTTCCTTTGGGTAAATATCCAATAGTGGGATTGCTGGATTGAATGGTAAGTCTATTTTTAGTTCTTTGAAGAATCTCCATATTGCTTTCCATGGAGGTTGTTTGCAGTCCCACCAACAGTGTATAAGCGTTCCTTTCTCTCTGCAGCCACACCAGCATCTATTGTTTTTAGACTTTTTAATAAAAGTCATTCTGACTGGAATAAGGTGATATCTCATTGTGGTTTTATTTTGCGTTTTCCTGATCATTAGTGACATTGAACATTTTTTTTCATATATCTGTTGGCTATTTGTCTTTTTTTAAAAAGCTTCTGGTCATGTCTTTTGCTCCCCTTTTCATGGGTTTTTAATTTATTTTTTATTTTTTTTATTGGTGATTTGCTTGAGTTCTTTGTAGATTCTGGTTATTAGCCCTTTATCCGATTTATAGTTTGTGAATATTTTCTCCCATTCTGTAGGTTGTCTATGTGCTCTGTTAATTATTTCCTTAGCTGTGCAGAAGCTTTTTAATTTAATCAAGTCCCATTTACTTATTTTTGGTGTTGCTATAATTGCCATTGGGATCTTAGTCATTAATTCTTTTCTAGACCAATATCTAGAAGAATTTTTCCTATATTTTCTTGTGGAATTCTTATGGTTTCATGCCTTATATTTAAGTCTTTTATCCATCTTGGATTAATTTTTGTTAGTGGTTAGAGATAGGGATCCTGTCTCATTCTTCTGCATGTGGCTATCTAATTTTCCCAGCACAATTTATTGAATAGGGCTTCTTTTCCCCAGGGTATATTATTGTCTGCTTTGTCAAAGATCAGTTGCTTGTTTGTGGATGGTTTTATATCTGGGTTCTCTGTTTTGTTCGATTGGTCTATGTCTCTATTTTTGTGCCAATTCCATGCAATTTTGGTTACTATAGCCTTTTAGTATAGTCTGAAGTCTGGTAATGTGATACCTCCAGATTTGTTCTTTTTGCTTAAAATTGCTTTGGCTATTCAGCCTCTTTTCTCATTCCAAATGAAACATAAAATTATTTTTTCTAGATCTGTGAAATATGATGTTGGTATTTTGATGGGGATTGCATGGAACCTGTAAATCCCTTTGGGTAGTATGGACATTTAAATAATGTTGATTCTATCAATCCATGAGCATAATATGTTTTTCCATTTGTTCATGCAATCTGAGATTTCTTTCCTCAGTGTTTCATAGTTCTCCTTGTAAAGATCGTTCACCTCCTTGGTTAAATATATTCCTAGGTGTTTTATTTTCTTTGTAGCAATTGTGAATGGTATTGAGTCTTTGATTTGACTCTCAGGTTTACTGTTATTGATGTATAGAAATGCTGCTGGTTTGTGCACATTGATTTTGTAACCTGAGCCTTTGCTGAATATATTCATCTATTCCAGGAGTCTCTTGGTTGAGTCTTTGGGGCTTTCTAGATATAAGATCATATCATCAGCAAAAAGCAATAGTTTGACGTCCTCTTTCCCAATTTGGATACCCTTTATTTCTTTCTCTTGCCTAATGGCCCTGGCTAGGACTTTCAGCACTATGTTGAATAGAAGTGGTGACAGTGGGCACCCTTGTCTTGTTCCAGTTCTTAGTGAGAATGCTTTCAACTTTTCCCCATTCACTATGATGTTGGCTATGTGTTTGTCATCTATGGCTTTTATAATTTTGAGATATGTGCCTTCTATATGCTGTGTTGTTGAATTGAAAGGGGATGGACTAAAATTTGTAATGTGGGTTGAACTTTTCCCATTTGCAGAGACCTCTATTGTGGAAATAAATGGGTTGTATGTGGTTTTTGTTTACTTCTCCCCTCCAACCCTAGGTTCTACAATCCCAAATAATTTTTTTTTTCCCAAAGCTGCAATTACTGAGATTACAAAATAACGTGAAGCATTGCAGCTGGTCCTGGCCCTGGCATATTGCCAACATATAATCACCTGTCGTGTGCACTAATTCCTGTCATGATTAAACCCCTTTATTCGCAGTAGGGTCTGACAGCTCTATTGTTTAAAATGTCACCCATTAATAGAGCAGGCATGCGCTTGTCTGTACTCCAACTAGTTTCCTTGCATATTTTCTATGTCAGCCTCAGTAAAGCTGTTGTACTGTGTATCTGATGAGTGATCACTTTTCCTGAAGCCTGGTATTGTCAATAAGAAACTAATGATATGTGAGACTACAACTTAGTTCGATATAAACATAGATTCAAACAAAGCCTTCTAGAAAACACTGGAAATCAAATTTAATGGGCTCCAGACTAAAGGAATAGACACAGAATTGTTTTGGTTTCTTTTAGATAAAGGGGAGGTGCTTAAACATGACCATAATAACATTTTCCCTTGTGAGAAAACAAGCTTATGGCTGAATCTGAAAAAAAAAATGCTATTAAAAATATATGTGCAATATATCTTCAACATATTACTGACAATGAATGAAATCTTTTCAAAATCTTTTTATTCTTTTTCTAAACCTCAACTCTAAATACTAATTAAATGTGGCAAATCTTATGAAACAGCTTTACGGGGATACAGAGCCTACTTCAACTAAAAGAAGAATCCAAATACCTTCTATAGGTGACCTTGAAAATAGTAAACTACAACTGCTTATTCTGTTGTTTGAACTGAAAATTTTGTGTGATCCTAAAAAGCTCCATTGAGAAAAACTGGCACAGCCCTAAAGTGACCCAAATGGAGATGCCAAAAAGAATAAGGAAGGCTTTGTGTTAATGCTTAACTTCCATCTCCTGACTATATCTTATTCAAATTCATGCATGCTTTGCTAATATCTTTCACCTGCTGGTGTTTGCATTTGTGGTTGCAACTAGATTCCCCCAGTTCTTAATCAAATAGCAGCCCCCTTCTGTTACTGTAACCCACAAAGTCCATGCAATCACGTCTGCATTCATTTTCATTGTCTAATGTTTGCCTAAAGTTTGATCACAGATCTCAGCAAGTCAAAGAGATTGTGCAGAGAGTCGTCTAAGACGAATGCCTTTCCCAGATCTGTCGGGTCCACCAGCTGCAAAGATGGGTGATAGACAGTCTCAGGACTCCCAACTCTGACATTTCCAGCTTGCACCCAGAGGCAGGGCCCTTCTGAATCTTGACTCAAGACCTTTATTCGTTTGTTGTATTTTATCACCAGGTCCTAAACTTTCCTCTACAAGTAGTGAAGATGTTATTCCTAATGGATCAAAGAGCTTGAAAGGCCAGTCAAAAAGTTATCAACCCAACCAACAAGAAGAAAAAGATACACATTAAAAAAAATGCTTTTGTTCTTGGGTCAATCTCTTACTGATGTAGAGGAAGAAAGGTTCGAATGGAGATCCTCTGGCAGTCTTAGGAGATATAAACTGAAAAGAACTGATACTTTGGGAGAAAGATTTGAAGAGTGGAGGGTTCTAAAAATGGTTTTAGAATTCCATCTTTTGATCAGCACAATGTAAAGTCATTTGATGCTTTGTTTGTACTTTCATTCTATGAAGCACATAGATGAATGGGTGTGGAGAGAGCCAGGCATCAAGCCAACACATTGTGTAGGGGCTCTGTCCTGGCCAAGCTTTCCCCTTTCCCTCCTCCTGCCCTAAATCCCAACATGCTGCCAAATAGACAACTCCAGCGAGGACAGATAAATTTCATCACTTGTAGAAATTAGGCAAATATGTAGATAGCAGAACAAATTGGTACTTAGACTCTGCCACGTTTCTAAAAATAACAGCAGTAACAATTACCCTTGAAACTGTTTGTTAGAATGTCTAAAACTCTTTCAAAAATAATAGTTAGGAATGGAATTGAATCATCAATTACTTTTTTAAAGCCACCTGTTAATTGCTATAAAACCTCCCTTGCTGACATAGTTTGTTGCAAAGTTATTCAGTCTGTTACAGATGTAACTCACCTTTACATAATTTTTGGAAAAGATACTTATAAATATGATTTTGTAAATTGTATGACATTTTAAATATGCGTGGAGAGCTTTCTATCTGAAGAAAAGTCCATTTGAAAGGGGAGCAAGAATTTAATATTATAAATAAAAATTGTCTATTTGTCCTACTTTACTGGCTCAATATTTTTAATATCCCTACTTTTCAGAATTTCTTAGAGCTAGTTACATCTACATAGAACAGCATAACCTTATAAGAATGCATGTATATATTTCATATATATGTAATAGTCACTTATACTCTCATAATAAAGTATACCAATTTAGACATGTTCCAAGTCAGGTCACATTTCCCCATGCACAGCAAATAAATATACTCTGTATTCAGATTGTAAAAGTGTGATACAGCTTGAGGCAGTATAAATATCTTTAAAAGTGTTGGCTCTGGAATCAGACAGAGCTATGTTTGATTCCTATCTCTTTTAGTAGCCTTGGGAAAATTATTTATAGGTTCTACGACTCAGCTTTCTCAACTGCAAAATGGGGAATACCAAGAGTCCTATGCTCAAAGACTCATGGCATGCAAAAGCACTTTGCTTGCACGCAGCAAACTGGTCCAGACCATCTGATAGTCTATTGTCGGTTCTTGCTGAGGCAATGCTGTGTAATAACATCTAAATCTCAGAGACTTACAATCAGAAAGGGTGTATGTGTCCCTCAGGTTGCACGTCAGGAGCTGGTTGGCTGCGGCAGCTCTGTGGTCCTGTGGTAGCGCCGCAGGTGGCAGGTGGGTGGGGCCTGCTCTACTGCCTGCTTTCTGGAGCCAGCCCGGCTGCAGCAGTGCCCCCTGGTGGACAGGTGCCGCTGTCATGGGGGAGGGCAGAAGCACAAGAGCAGTAGGGGAGATGCCTGCCATCTCTCGGAAATCCCAATCAGACTGCCACCCTGTCCCTTCTCAAGTTACATTTGGCACAAGTGGTTCATATGGCCAAGTCCAAAGTCAATGGGGCAGGGGTATATACTCCCTACCAGGAGGAAAGCAAGTCACATGGCAACGTGTATAGACAAATCTTTTATTCAAAGGGAGGAGAGAAAATTTGGGACGATAATACAATTTAACAGAGATCCCAAGTAACAAAAACCACTCAATGCAGTTTGGCAAAAAAGGGGAATTTGCTAAAAGAGAACATTTGAGGCATCCCATACAATCAAAGAAAGGGACAGGACATGTAATCAAACTAAATCCTGGACAGGGCAGGCACAGACCCGGGCATCCATAACAGGGGAAGCAGCCTTGACACACCTGGAACTCTGCACGTCTCTCACTCCTACGGGTGTTGGCCTCATTTTCCCCCCCAAGGAAGATGGGATTTCGTCCTGTGGCAGGAGACACAGCTGCCTCTGGCTCCCGAGCCTCACACTCTGTAGCTTTCCCCAACGGAGAGCAACTCCTTCTTCTCACCAGTCCTGGTTACAAAATTCCTGGAGAAGAATATTGATTCAGATGTCTGAGTTTGGCCTGATCTGAATCAGGTGTCCCATCAACTGCTAGGCCGAACTCGGGTCATTCTCTACAGAAGCACGTGAAGGACTGGTTTGGAGACAAAAGAAGAACTGGTTCCCAATCAGCACATAGTACAACATGTCCTATGTTCATACCTGAAGGTAGGTGGTGAAAGAGAGAGGAGGGACTTTCTAAACTGAAATACACATTAGAACTAAGCAGAGTGGGGGTTAAAAGTGAAGGCTTGGAAGAAGACTGCCTGGTTTCAAGTCCTGGATAAACAACTATCATCTGTGGGGACTGGTTCAAGTTGTTTACCAGCCTGTCACTCAATGTTCTCACCTGTAAAATAGACACATGGTTTGTGTGAAGGTTGAATGAACTAATACACACAAAGTGCTAGAACAATGTTTGGTACACAGCAAATGCTCAGTAAACATCAACTATTTTGATGTATAGTGGAAATGCATGTGTATAAATTATATATAACATACATACGTACATATATATGTACACACACACACAGAGAAAAGGATCATCCTTCTTTCACAAAGGAGAAAGGCCATGATTAGATGACTTTGTGCTTACGTTACTGCAGAATTTCCTGGGCCACATTTTATTTTAATGGACCAAGCAGCAAACAGGACATGCAAGGTGCCTGCAGATGGTGGTTCTGCCATTGGTACAGATGGCTTCTCTACAGCTCTCCAGTGGGGACCTTCTGGGTTCACCTTGAAGTGTGTACAGCATCATCATTCTCTTGGCAGTGAAACGACCTGAGGAGATTTTGTGAGTCCCCAAAACCACTCTGCAATTTAGCCAGGTGCATTGCAGTGGGGAGACCACAAGAAAAGCGCAGGGCTGTCACCCTCCCCTCCACATCCTGCATGCCTCACCCTCAGATGAGCTAGCATAATGCCTCTCATAATTTTCAAATGATCTACCATCTATTTGATTCCTCTGAAATAATATTGAAATGATTGCTCTTAATTAAGATACATAAACAGAGGGGAAATATGGGGAACATTCTGAGGTTTTTATAAGAGGGAAGTGTTTTAAATTACTGACAACTTTTCATTGTTTAGAAAAAGCACTAATGCGGTGGTATCCTCTAAGGAAAAAAAAATACTTTTTCAATGGCAAAAGCCACATATTAAATCAATTTATGAAGCCATGCATCTTCACATTATCTGATAATAATATTAGTAGTCATACTTAGATTATTCCCATACTTTATATTTCAGATATGGAAATAGACAAATTGCCACAAATAAGACAGAATGCACAGGGTAGCTGTGTAGCATAATGGAAATGAGTATGGGCTTTAGCATAATACAGAAATGGTATCAATCCAGAAGCCATGCCTTTTTAGAAAATTTATCTTTGTTTACTTTTGATGCACAGCAGTTTTTTTCCTGTTTGGACTATTTCTTCTATTGTTTGAAAATTTTTAGACGTATTTCAAATAGAATGGTACAGTGATTGCATGTACGCCATACTGCAGTCAGCATCTCTTAAACTCAATCACAATGTCAATACTGCATCACCCCCAACAAAAGCAATGATAATTTCATTTAATATGAACTCCATAATCTCAGAAATATCTTTTTCCATTTGGTTTGTTCAAATCACAATAGAAACAGAGACCACCTAGTTATTACATCTCTCAAATGTATTTTTAAAAATATTCATTATACAGTGATATTCACTCTCTTTGGTATACAGTTCTATGAATTTTGGCAAATGCATAAATTGCTATAACCACCACCATAAGACAGTTATATCATTACAAAAAAAATCTATCTTGCCACCCCATTATAGTGAAACCCTCTCTCTGGTAGCTAACGAGCTATTCTCCATCCCCATAACTGTGCCTTTGCCAGCATGCCATACATTCCTGAGTGTGTCCCATTGCTTAGGTCTACCACACCTTGTTTAAGCATAGACCAACTGTAGGACCTTGAGACTGTCTCCAGTTCAGGAGGGTTATAAGTAAAGTTGACATGCACTCTCACATGCAGGCTTTTATGTAAATTTTTGCATTTCTTTTGGGTAAATGCTAAGAGTGGCATTGCTAATCATATGATAATGTATGTTTAATTTCATAAGAAATGGCCAAACTATTTTCCAAAGTGGCTATACCATTGTGCATTCCCATCAAAAATATGAGTGTTCCAGTTGCTCTGTATGCTCACCAGCATTTTATGTCATCACTATTTATTTTTGTAGCTGTTCTGATGTCTGTGCAGTGCTACATCATTGTGGTTGTAATTTGCATGTGCCTCAGAATTAAATAATGTTGAGGATATTTTTATGTGCTTTTTGCCTACCATGTATTAATTTTTTCTTTGATAAACTGTCTTTTAAAATCTGTTGTTCATTTTTAAATGAGCTTGGTTTTTTTTTTCATGCTGATGAGTTTTGAAAATCCTTTGTATATTCTGGATACACATGCTTTGTGAGATTTGTGATTTAGATACATTTTCTCACAGACTGTAGCTTGTCCTTTCATTCGCTTAAGAGTGTCTTTCACAGAGTCAAGGACTTTCATTCAGATGGCACCCAATTTATCAAGTTTTTCTTTTATGCATCCTACTTTTGGTGTAATATATAAGAACATTTGTCTAGCTCAAGGTCACAAAGATTTCCCTCTCTATTGTCTTCTAAATGTTTTATGGTTTTGCATTTTGCATTTAGGTCTGTGAGCCATTTTGAGTTAATTTTTGTATAAGCTCCAGGGTATAATTCCAGGTTTATTTTTATGCATATGGATGTCCAATTGTTTTGGCACAATTTGTTGGAAAGCCTATTCTTTCTCCAGTGAAATGCCTTGGCATCCTTGTAAAAATCAATTACTCACATTTGTGTGTATATATTTCTGGACTCTTTATTCTGTTATATTGATCTATGTGTCTATTACTTCATCAAACCACATTGTTTTGGTTAATGTAGCTTTAGAGTAAGCCTTGAAATAAGGCAGGATGAATCTTCCAATTTGGTTGTACTTTTTCAAAGTTGTTTTGGCTATTCTAATACCTCTGGCTGTCTATATAAATTTTACACTCACCTTGTAAGTATGTACAAGGAATTCTTCTGGAATTTAGATTGGAGTTACATTGGATCTAAGAGATCATTTTGGGGAGAATTAGTATGCTAACAATATTGTTTCTTTGTTTCCTTTTTGTAAAAAATATAACCAAGGGAGATTTATTCCTGGAACATAAGGATGGTTCAGCATATAAAAATCAATCAAGATAATAAAATAATATACTGCATTAGCAACTGATGCAGAAAACCATTTGACAAAATTCAGCACCCATTCATGATAAAAACCCACATTAAGCTATGAATAGAAGACAATTTCCTCAACCTGCTATAAGCAACATATAAAAAACCAACATCATCATTTTGATGGTGAAAAACTGGATTTTCAATATCTAAGATCAGAAACAAAACAAAGACGTCTGCTCTCACCAGTTTTATTCAATGCATTCAGGGAGGTCCTGCCATGAAAATCAGGCAAGAAAATGAAATAGAATCATTCTAGATTTTAAAATACAGACACATGCAGGCCCCCAGAAAAACACACAAAATCACACTTTGTCACTGTACTTAGGGGTAGGGAAACTCAGACACAGATACATAAACTCATAAACCCAGAGATATATCAGCACAGAGACACTAAGAGATGTTCCCAGAGACACATGGGTTACAAGCCTTTTGTGCTCTGACCCAGGTTTCTCTGCTTTCTTAGGAGAAAGCACCATGATGCATTGCATATTTTTGCTTGTTTCCTTGGTTTTTGTCTCCTAGAATGTCAGGCAAAGATAGGACTATTAGCACAGCTTTGTTCACCACAACTATTAGAGAACCTGTTACACTGAGGCAATTAATACTTAGTAGATTTTAAAATTCACACAGATGCACATAAGCAGGTTTTACACAAACCTCTTCATAGATGCACATACACTTGATCTTCAAGGAGTGAATTGTTTTCACACCTATCCCACGTGGCAGAAGGGGTGCCTTCTACTCTCCAAGTCTCTCAAAGAAAAAAAAGTAGCCCTGCAGCCCATCTTGACAGGGAAGAATTGCACACTGCCTGAACATAGAACACAAAAATTGCTTTTCTACAAAAGCACAAATGGGAGCCCAAGAATGCAAAATTAAGGTCTAAAATGGATTGAATAATGATGTTTCAGCCTTTCAAACTGTTATAAATGCTTCTAGAAACATATCCCTCATGACCTGACCCTTTGTCAGTTTGCTTTTCCAGGGAAAACTCAGTGGGGACAGCAAAGCTGTGTATTTCATGGCTCGGCCACCACGCCCTCCACTGTGGTTTACTCAGTCCCCATCATCTCCACTGAGGTCTCATCTGCCAGCAAAGCTCACTCCAGATAGCCTCACCAGGCTCCACTGTATTCACTGTGGCCTTGGATGCTGCCACCTGAGCTATATCTGTGGTTGGGGGATGGTGGAGGCCTAGGAAATTGACACTCCAGGTCTCCAGTGAGAGATAGATCATGTCTGGGACCCAGGGAAAGACCAGACATTGTTTGGAGGTTGGATAGTGACCTGGCTTCCCTCATTCCTACCACTTCCCTTGCAGGACACTCTGACTTACCATCCAAGAAACCATGGGCACTGCCTGTGATAAAGGAAGGGCTTGACACATACCACCCCTGCCCAATTCAGCAAAAGCAGAAAACTTCAGGGTGGCATGTGCCAGAAAACATGGGAAGGTAAGATGTTGGAGTGTGTCCTACAGCTAAGACATGGCAGGGTGTATCTTTGTGACTCCATTTGCAGTTTGGACACAATTCTGACTGTGGTTGTTGGTGCAGTGCTGATGATTATCAGAGAGTGGATATTGTGTGGTCAATGGGCTTGTGTCCCATGGTGTGGGTTCTGCTACTGCTTCTATAGCCCTCTCACTTCAGAGCCACCTAAAGTTGCCACAGAGAAAATTCCCAGTGTGAGATGTGTAAATTTTTAAACATATTTCCCAGCAAGCATCTATACTGTAGGGTTGTGATAGAAAACCAGAGCTGGACATTACCTCAAACAGCCCTAGAAAAACATGATGCTGGTGCTCATGAATTAGGATGTGTACAAGAAGAGCCCACGTGGCGAGAACTGAAGGAACCACCTCTGTTTCAGAACCACAGCATTTCCAAAGCCCTAACCCAAGGACACTGATGCAAACTAAAAGACATTCTGCAACCTCTCCCACTTCTATCCACCCATGTGTATGAGCTGAGGTCAGGTATAGTGTGAATTATGTCATGTGTTCAAAAGAAACTGGAACAACTGAGGGTTATACAACAAAGTTTGTATTCAAACAATTTCTTTCCAGTATGAGTTCTTTCATGCATTCATAAGGATCTAGAATAACAGGAGGCTTTAGAACATTGTTTACACTCATAGGGTTTCTCTGCAGTGTGAATTCTTTCATGTTTTTGAAAAGAACTTGAACTACTCAGGGCTTTACCACACTGTTTACATGCATAGAGTTTCTCTCCACTGGGAGCTCTTTCAAGCTGTTGAAAAGCACTGTAACAAAGAAAAGCTTTACCACACTGTTTATACTAGTGGAATTTCTCTCCAGAGTGAGTTCTTTCATGTGCTTGTAAGGAACTGGACCAACTGAATGATTTTCCACCTTGTTTACATTTGCAGGGTTTTTATTCAATATGTGTTCTTTCATGCACTTGACGGGATTTAGAAGACTTGAAGGCTTTCCCACATTCTTTACATTTATAAGGTCAACTCCAGTGTGTGCTATCATGTGTCTTCACAAGCTTCCAGGATAAAAGAAGGCTTTTACATGTTTCTTACATTCACAGGGTTTCTCTCCAGTGCAAGTAAAATAAGCTTCTAAAATAACTGAGAAAATTGAAACTGTTGTCACATTCTTTACATTTATAGCATTTCCTTTCAGTATGAATTATTTTATGTCTTCTAAAAGAACTGAGAAAACTTTACCACATTCTTTACATTTATAAGGTTTTTCTCCAGTGTAAGTTCTTTCATGACTTTGAAAGTATGTGAGAAAACTGAAGGCCTTACCACATTGCTTACATTTGTAGGGTTTCTCTCCAGTATGAGTCCTTTCATGTCTTTAAAAAGGTTGGAAATATAAAAAGGTTTTTCCACACTGTTTACTTTGTAGGGTTTCTCTCCAGTGTGAGTTCTTTTGTGGAATCAAATAAATTTTGATATTAGAAGGTTTTGCAACATTCTTTAAATCGCAATATTTCCCTTCAGTGTGCATTTCTATGTGTCCTTGAAAGATTGTGTAATAAACAAAGGCTTTCCCACATTCCTTACATTCGTAGTGTTTCTCTCCAGTGTGAGTTCTTTCACTGTTTTGAAAGCAGTGGCAATAACCAAAGGATTTTCCACATTGGGGGTTTCTCTTTATATTCCTGACACTCATTTGGTTTCTGTCCAGTGCGAGATCTCATGTGCATTTTAAAGGATGTATGATGTATGAAGACTTTCCCATACATGCTGCATTCATGTAGTTTTGCTTCAGTAGAAGTTATTTTGTTCATCTGAGGATTTGACATTTGATTAATTGTTATTTCCCATTGAGTACCTTCTTTACTTTCAC
Organism: Lemur catta; assembly: GCF_020740605.2. Taxonomy (NCBI): domain Eukaryota; kingdom Metazoa; phylum Chordata; class Mammalia; order Primates; family Lemuridae; genus Lemur; species Lemur catta. Next base: position 92,508,145 of record NC_059136.1, on the reverse strand, counting down.
TAAGTCTCTCAACCACGTGACCTCTTAGATTTCTCTGCTGGTTTTTGTGCTCATTTTCTTTTCTTTTTTTTTTTTCTTGAGACAGAGTCTTGCTCTGTTGCCCAGGCTAGAGTACCATGGCGTCAGCCTAGCTCACAGCAACCTCAAACTCCTGGGCTCAAGCGATCCTTCTGCCTCAGCCTGCTGATAGCTGGGACTGCAGGCATGCGCCACCATGCCCGGCTAATTTTTTTCTATATATTTTTAGTTGTCCAGCTAATTTCTTTCTATTTTTTTAGTAGAGACAGGTCTTGCTCAGGCTGGTCTCAAACTCTCGAGCTCAAACAATCTGCCCACCTTGATCTCCCAGAGTGCTAGGATTACAGGCATGAGCCACCGCGCCCAGCCTGTGCTCATTTTCAATGTGCTGGTCTTTTCACATTTTCCCTATAAGGTCCAGGTTCTTGAAGGTTTCCTACGTCACATCTCCATAGAGTTTTTTCTGTGAAGAATCCAGTAAAACCCCCTCCTCAGAGGATATTGCACCCATTCCCCGGCTCTGTAGTGTCTCAGAGTCCTCCCTGTGGATATCTCAGTATTGGTAGGTCACAGGGTGACAAAGGAAGCACCAGAGCCACCCAGAGTCCGTAAGACCTGGTCAGACACAATTGCACCAGTGGCTAAATGGCAACCTCCACCTGTTTCTTTCAATACATAAACATGTTACATTTCTTCATTTATTTAGATCTTTTATTTCTTTCATCAGTATTTTTCAATTTTCAGCATATAAATATGGTACATATTTTGTTAGATTTATACCTAAATATTTTGTTTTTTGTGTGATTATAAATAATAATACTTTCTCAATTCTGATTTCTAGCTTGTAAAAATAACCTTGTATTATTCTGCAACCTGCTAAAATCAATTATTACTTCTCAGAGTTTCTTATAGATTCCATGGGATTTTCTTTGTAGACAGTCATTAGACAATCATGTCATTCTACAAATATAAACAGTTTTATTTCTTTCTTTCCAATCTGTATGCCTTTTATTTATTTTTATAGCTTTTTTGTATTGGCTTGGACTTAAGTATGATGTGAATAGGAGTCATGGGAGAAGACATCCTGGCCGTCCCTCTGGCCTGAGGGAGAGAATACTCAGTCATTCTCTGTTCTCTTCTGAAAATGCTACTTTGTTGCTTTAACAGGCAATCATCCCAGTTAAGTCCAACTAAAAATTTTATCTTTCCTTCTATAGCTGGTGGTTCCAATGTCAAGTCAGTCTTCAAAGCCTTTAGTATGCTATTTGGGTCTTCCCAGCACATGCACCATGCAAGAGTTAGTCTGGAACTTGGACAGTGGTTTCTATGGATTTCAGTTCTTAAACTCTTTGCTACATGTCTTTGGTCCATTCCACACATATATAGCTCAGGAGTGATCCTGGGACTTAAGTCAGTTCATACACAGAATTAGGAGATGCTGTTATCCAGCTCTGTGCAATCTGGGATTTCTCCTATAGTCTCTGACCCCCCACGGTCTCTCATTCTTTCTGCCAGAAAGACAGAGTTCTCAGAGTTTAGCCTCCTGCACTGACATGCAGTTCTACACAACTGGACCTGTTCTTGTTATGTGTCATTATTCAAGTTTTGGCCTTTGTCCCTAATCCACCCATTGCTTACTCTTTGGGATCTTCGGATAGTTGCTTCTTGTATTGTGAGCAATTTTTAGTTGTAATCAGTGGTACAGATGGGTTATGGTCCACTTAGGCTGTCTTGGGCAATGCTAGAAGTCATTTTGAATCTCTTTTAATCTAGAAAGACTTTCCTCTCTTTTTTGATAAGGTATTGGCTTTTTGAAGAAATTGGATCAGTTAGCTTGTACTATATCTTTTGTTTTGGAATTGGTAAAACTAGCTTCATAAAATGCATTGGGAAATGTTTTCTCCTCCTCTGTTTTCTGAAAGAGTTTGTGTAAGATTGGCATAATTTCTACCTGAAATCTTTGATAACATTCACCTGTGAGGTTATTTGGACTTTATTTGTAAATCTTCTTAAAATTATGAAGTCTTTGTTTAATAATAATTCATGTGGAATTGCTCATGTTTACTAATTCTTCTTGTGTAAGTTTTGGCAATTTGTGTCTTTCCAGGGATTTATCCATTTCACCTAGGTTGTCATATTTATTGGCCTAAAGTTGTCCGTAAATTTCCCTTATTATATTTTTAATGTCTGGAGATTCTGCAGTGATTCCCTTTCTTTCATCCATAATTTTGATAATTTGTCTGCTTCCTTTTTTTCCCAGTCAGTGCAGCTAGAAATATATCTATTACATTAATCTTTTCCAAGATTAGCTTTTTGTTTTAAGATTTTAATCTATCATTTTTGAATTTTCTGTTTTATTGATATCAGCTCTTATCTTCATTATTGTCTTATTTTTTCTTGTTTTGGGTTTAATTCTTTTCCTCAAAGTAGAGACTTGGATCACTTATTTGATAACTTTCTTATTTCCTAATTATAGATATTTAATGCTATACATTATCCTCGATGTCCTAGTTTAGTTTTATAAATTTTTATATACTGTATTTTTATCATCTAGTCAAAAATATGTCTTATTTGCTCTAGTGACTTTTTTGAACTAATGTTTATTTAGAAATAGGTAGTTTAATTTCCAAATATTTTGGATTCTCTTAGTGGCCTCACTGTTTTTATTTCTCATTTAATTCCACTGTACTAAGGTAGCCTACTTGGTGTGATTTTAATCTATTTAAATTTATTGGAGACTTGTTTTATGGCCCAGAATAATGTCTACCTTAGTGAATATCTTTGAGCATTTAAAAATGTAAAGTAGGTGAGAGATGCAGACCCTGTTTCAGTCTTCTACATGTGGCTATACAATTTTCCCAACACCATTTATTGAATAAGGATTCTTTTCCCCAGTGTATGTTTTTGTCTGCTTTGTCTAAGGTTAGATGGCTATATGAGAATGGTTTTATATCTGAGTTCTCAGTTCTGTTCCATTGGTCTATGTCTCTGTTCTTGTACTACTATCATGCTGTTTTAGTTACAATAGCCTTGTAGTACAGACTGAAGTCTGGTAAATTAATGCCTCCCAATTTGTTCTTTTTGTTTAAGATTGCTTTTGCTGGCCAGGCACGGTGGCTCACGCCTGTAGTCCTAGCACTCTGGGAGGCCGAGGCGGGTGGATCGCTCGAGGTCAGGAGTTTGAGACCAGCCTGAGCAAGAGCGAGACCCCATCTCTACTTAAAATAGAAAGAAATTATCTGGCCAACTAAAATATATATATAAAAAAAAAATCAGCCGGTCATGGTGGCACATGCCTGTAGTCCCAGCTACTTGGGAGGCTGAGGCAATAGGATCGCTTAAGCCCAGGAGTTTGAGGTTGCTGTGAGCTAGGCTGACGCCATGACACTCACTCTAGCCCAGGCAACAAAGTGACACTCTGTCTCAAAAAAAAAAAAAAAAAAAAAGATTGCTTTTGCTATACTGGGTCTTCTCTGTTTCCACACAAAGCATAGAATTATTTTTTCTGGATCTGTGAAAAATGATGTTGGTATTTCAATAGGGATAGTATTGAATCTGTAGATCACTGTGGGTAGTATAGACATTTTAACAATGTTGATTCTGCTGACCCATGAGCATGGTATGGTTTTCTGCCTGTTTATGTCCTCTGCTATTTCCTTTCTCAGTTTTTCGTAGTTCTCTCTGTAGAGGTCTTTCACCTCCTTAGTTAAATATATTCCTAGGTATTTTATTTTCTTTGTTGCTATTGTGAAGAGTATTGAGTTTTTGATTTGGTTTTCAGTTTGATTTTTATTGGTGTATAGGAATGCTACTGATTTCTGTACATTAATTTTGTAACCTGAGTCTTTGTTCAATTTGTTTATCAATCCAGTAGTCTCATGGTAGAATTTTGGGGGGTTTCTAGATATAAGATCAGCAAAGAGAGATAGTTTGACCTCTTCCTCTCCCATTTGGATGTCCTGATTTCTTTCTCTTGTCAACTCACGGTGGATAACAGACTCAAATCTAACACATGAAACTACAAGAATTCTAGAAGAAAATGTCAGAAAAACTCTTATAGACATTGGCCTATGCAAAGAATTTGTGAAGAAGACTCCAAAAGCAATCACAGCAACAACAAAAATAAATAAATGGGACCTGATTAAATTTAAAAGCTTCTGTGCAGCCAAGGGAACTATCACAAGAGCAAACAGACAACCTACAGAGTGGGAGAAAATATTCGCATGCAACACAACTGATAAAGGGCTGATAACTATAATCTATATAGAACTCAGGAAAATCAGCAAGAAAAAAATCAAAGAAACCCATTAAAAAGTGGACAAAGGACATGAACAGAAATTTTTCAAAAGAAGATAGACTAATGGCCAACAAACATATAAAAAAGATGCTAAACATCTCTAATCATCAGGGAAATGCAAATCAAAACCACAATGAGATATCACTTAACTCCAGTGAGAATGGCCTTTATCAAAAAGTCCCAAAACAATAAATGTTGGCATGAATGCAGAGAGATAGGAGCACTCATACACTGCTGGTGGGACTGCAAACTAATATAACCTCTGTGGAAAGCAATATGGAGATACATCGAAGAGCTACAAGTAGAACTACCGTTTGATCCAGCAATTCCATTACTGAGTATCTACCCAAAGGAAAAAGGACATTCTATAAAAAAGATGCCTATACTATATTGTTTTTACAACAGCACAATTCACAATTGCAAAGATGTGGAAACAACCCAAATGCCCATCAATACATGAGTGGATTAATAAAATGTGGTATATATATATATATATATATATATACATATATATATGTACATATATATGTATATATATATATATATATATATATATCTCATGGAGTTCTACTCAGCCACAAAAAAACAGTAGTGATCTAGCACCTCTTGTATTATCCTGGATAGAGCTGGAGCCCATTCTCCTAAGTGAAGTATCCCAAGAATGGAAAAACAAGCACACATGTACTCACCATCAATTTGGTATTAACTGATCAACACTTACATGCACATATAGTGCTAACATTAATCAGGTGTCAGGCAGGTGGGAGGGAGGAGGAGGGGAAGGTTATATTCACACCTAATGGGTGTGGTGTGCACTGTCTGGGGGACGGACACATTTGGAGCTCTGACTTGAATGGGACAAAAGCAATATATGTAACCTAACATTTGTATCCCCATAACATGCTGAAATAAAAAAAAACGTGAAATAGTTATTCTGCTGTCAGTGGTGGAGTGTTCCATAAGTATCAGTTAATTCAATGTCACTGATAATGTTGACCTTGTTTCTGCATCTGATAATTTGAGTTTTTGGTTGTTTAGTTTTGGTTGTTTTGTTGTTGTTTAGTTGTTCTATCAACTGCTAAGAGATGGATGTTAAATTCTGCAATTACAATATGGAACTGACTGTTTCTTTAATTTTTTTCAAATTTGCTTCATGCATTTTGAAAGAATATTATTAAGTGCATGCACATTTTTACTTGTTATATATTTCTAATGAATTGACCCTTTCATTTTTATCATGTCCCTATTTACCTCTGACAATACAATATCTTTGAAATCCATTTTCTTTGATATTAACAGATATCTCAGCCTTCTTATGCTTTCAGTTTGCTTTGTGTATCTTTTCCATCCCTTTACTATCAATCTATGTGTGTCTTTATATTTAAATGTAACTCTAGCAGAAAATATATAAGTGGGTCTTTGTTTTTCTTTTTTGTTTTTGTAATCCATTCTAATAATATTTGACAATCTCTTAGAGTGTTTAATCCATTAACATTCAATATAATTATTAATATAATTTGATTTTAGTCTATCTTTTTTTTTAAGTGTTCTAGTTGTCTCTTCTGTTTTTTACCCATACTTATTTCCCACACTTTTGGTATTATTTGAATATTTTTAAAATTTTACTTTAATATTTCTTCTGACTCTTTTGCTGTTCTTCTTTTTATTTTTAATGGTTTCCCTAAAAATTACCATATACATTCTTAAATTTTCATTGTATGCTTACAGTTAAAAATGTGCTACTTCATGTAATAGTTCTTATCTTTGTTAAAGATACATAACTTATAATCCTACAAGGCAAGATAATATTTTTGCTATCTGTAGATTATAAAATTTTCAATTTTTTACAAAGAAATTTGGAGAAAAGGGGGAAAATAGTCCTTTGCATCATCTGGATATTTACCATTTTCAATGCTCTTCTCTTTTCCCTGAGGATCTAAATTCCCTCGCTACCATTTTTTTTTTTTTTTTTCAGTCTGAGAACATCCTTTGGTGTTTAATGTAGGTCTGCTGGTGACAAATTATTTCAATTTCTTTTATCTGAAAATGTCTTTACTAGGTCTCATTTTAAAAAAATATTATGTGTGAAGAAGACAGATTAAGTATTAATAGATAATTTGAGCCTGGCTTCAAAGACTTTCCAGTCGTCTTAATGAAGTAAAGCATGCCTAATTGAAATGACATTGTACTTTCCATGTGTTTTTTTTTCCTATATGGTAAGTCCTTTATCCCCTCACTATCCCTTCTTTGAGTGGAAATTTTATTCTCAAACTTTAACATATAACTCAGAATCACCTCCTTGATTATCTTGAGAAGAGTTTGCTGTTCTGCTCACTATGCCAGCATAAGGAGCATTACAACCATACCTTGGAGATAGTGCAGGGCCAATTCCAGACCACGGCAATAAAGCAAGTCATGTGATTTTTTTTGTTTGTTTGTTTCTTAGTGCATATAAAAGTTATGTTTAGGCTGGGTGCAGTGGCTCACACCTGTAATCCTAGCACTCTGGGAGGCTAAGGCAGGAGGATTGCTTGAGCTCAGAAGTTTGAGAACAGCCTGAGCAAGAGCAAAACCCTGTCTCCCCACAAAATAGAAAAATTAGCCAGATATGGTGGCATGAGGTTGTAGTCTCAGCTACTCAGGAGGCTAATGCAAGAGGATCTCTTGAGCCCAAGAGTTTGAGGTTGCTGTGAGCTATGATGATGCCACTGCACTCTCTAGCCAGGGTGACAGAGTGAGACTCTGCCTCAAAATAAAAAATATACACACAAAAAAAGAAGAAGGAGAAAGAAAAGTTATGTCTACACTACACTGTAGTCTATTAAGTGTATAATAGCATTATGTCTGAAAACAACAATGTACATAACTTTATTTTAAAATACTTAATTGCTTAAAAGTACTAATGATCATCTGAGCCTTCAGAAAGTCTTAATCTTTTTGCTGGTGGAGGTACTTGCCTCAATGTTGATAGCTGCTGACTGATTAGAATTGGGGTAACTGTGGCAATTTCTTAAAATAAGATAACAATGAAGTTTACTCCATCAATTGACTCTTCCTTTCCTGAAAGATTTCTCTGTTGCATGTGATGCTATTTAATAGTATTTTACCTATAATAGAACTGCTGTCAAAATTGGGGTCAATCTTCTCAAATTTTGCCACCACTTTATCAACTAAGTTTATGTAATATTCTAAATCCTTTGTTGTCATTTCAACAATGTTCAATAGCATCTTCACCAGGAGTGGTTTCCATCTTAAGAAACCACTTTCTTGAATTCTGCCTCCAGACTGTCTTCCAACTCAAGGCTGCAACATCAACTTTTTCCTGGGTTCTCTAGTCTGCCATGCAGATTTTGGCCTTGCTAGCCCCCATAATTACATGAGCCAATTCCTTAAAATAAATATCTCTCTCTTTCAAATAAAAAGGGAACGATTTTCTTTTTTCATCCATAAGAAGCAACTCCTCATCTATTAAAGTTTTATCATGAGATTGCAGCAATTCAGTTATATCTTCAGGCTCCACTTGTTTTAGTTCCCTTCCTATTTCCACCAAATTTGTAATCACATTCTTCTCTGAAGTATTGAACCCTCCAAGTCATCCATGAGGTTTAGATCAACTTCTTCCAAACTCCTGTTAATGTTGATATTTTGACTTCCTCCCATGAATCACAAATGGTCTTAATGGCATCTAGAATGGTGAATCCTTTCCAGAAGGTTTTCACTTAACTTTGCCTAGAGCCATCAGAACAATCACTATCTATGGCAGCTATAGCCTTATGAAATATTAATTTTCTTAAATATTAATACTTTAAAGTCAAAATTACACTTTGATCTGCAGAATGGATGTTGTGTTAGCAGGCATAAAAACAACATTAATCTCCTTATACATCTCCTTCAGAGCTCTTGGGTGACAAGGTACATTGTCAATTGAGCAGTAATATTTTGAAGGGAATCTTTTTTATGAGTGGTAGGTCTCAACAGTGGGCTTAAATATCCAATAAACTATGCCATAAACAGATATGCTGGCATCTAGGCTTTGTTGTTCCATTTATAGAGCACAGGCAGAGTAGATTTAGCATAATTCTTAAGGGGCCTAGTATTTTCAGAACAGTAAGTGAGCATTGGCTTCGAGTTAAAGTCACCAGCTGCATTAGCTGCTAATAAGATGGTCAGCCTATCCTTTGAAGCTTTGAAGCCAGGCACTGACTTCTCCTCTCTAGTTTTGAAATTCCTAGATGCCATTTTCTTCCAATATATTGCTGTTCCATCTCCATCGAAAATCTGTAGTTTAGTGTAGTCACCTTCAACTATCTCAGCTAGATCTTCTGAATAACTTGCTGTAGTTTCTCCATCAGCACTTGCTGCTTCACCCTGTATTTTTATGTTATGGAGATGGCTTCTTTCCTTCAACCTCCTGAAATAACCTCTGCTAGTTCCAGACTTTTCTTCTACAGCTTCTTCACCTCTCTGAGCCCTCACAGAATTGAAGAGAGTTAAGGTCTTGCTCTGGATTAGGATTTAACTTAAGGGAATACTGTGGTTGATTTGATCTTCTATCAAGACCACTAAAACTTTCTTTATATCAGGAGTGAGGCTGTTTCACTTTCTTATCAATTTGCGTGTTCATTGTAGTAGCACATTGACATGCTTTCCTCACTAACCTTAATTATTTCTAGCGTTTGATTTAAAGTGGGAGACATGCAACTCTTCCTTTCAGTTGAACACTTAGAGGCCATTGTAGGGTTATTAATTGGCCTAATTTCAATATTGTTGTGTCTCAGGGAATAGGGAGGCCTGTTGAGAAGGAGAGAGATGGGAGAACAGCTGGTCAGTGGACCAGTCAGAACACACAGGACATTTGTGGACTAAGTTCTCTGGTTTATATGGGCACACTCCACAGTGCCTCAAAACAATTACAATAGTAACATCAAAGATCACTGATCACACACTACCATAACAGATATATTAGTAATAATAATAAAAAAAGTTTGAAATAGTGTTAGAATTACCAAATGTGACACAGAGACCAGAAGTGAACACATGCAGTTGAAAAACGATGCAACTAGACTTGCTCCACACAGGGTTGCCATAAACCTTCAATTTGTAAAAAGTACAATATCTGCAAAGCACAATAAAGTGAAGTGCAATAAAATGAAGCATGCATGTATTTTCTTAGTCTTTGTGTTTATATTACATATACTAAATCTCAAATAGAAAAAGAATACAATGTAAGCACAGATACTGAGTGTCCTAAGTAAGAACATATCTTATCTGAACATTTCTTTTTACTTTCAACCGCAATCACCTTCAACTTAGAATTTCAGCATGCAACTGTTTTGTTTTAAATTTATTGGTACAATTATGCCCCCACTAATAAATTTTTCATGTGATTTCCCATTGCTGTCACTAGGAGGTCCTTGACTGCAGGTCTGTTGCATTCTTTTATCTTTCCTGTATTTACATACATGGCCTTATCTCTTCCCTTCTCTTAGGTAGTTTGTACTGGATAGTGTCCTTGGTCCTTCACCCATGACAATTTCAATAAAAAGAATGCCCAGTCGAATTGGAAAGTCAGCAGAAGAGTTCCAGGGCACCTCCTCATTATGCCTGAAGCAATAACTGCCTCTAGCACCAGGTGTTAAGCTGCCCAGTTAGATCTGAAAGACTTTAAGTGTACTGCTGCTCTGGACATTGTCACTCTTAAAAGATATTAAGATTCTATATCTATGTCACTAGATATAGAATTCTGGGCTGATAGTTGTTTTCTTTCAGCATTTTTGAAAGGTTATTCCCCTCCTTTCTGTCGTTTGTGATTTCTGATAAGAAAGTGGTTATTAATTATCAGTGTTTCTCTATTTGTAATACGTCAGTTTTCAAGACTTACTCTTTATCTTTGGCTTCCATCAATTTACTATGATATGCCTTAGACTTGCCTCCTTTGTGTTCATTGTGATTGGTGTTTGGTTTTTTAATTATTATTATTTCAAAATATTAAGGGTGTACAAATGTTTTAGGCTACATGGATCATTTTTGTAATGCTTGATTCCTGGCTATAGGTGTGCCTGTAACCCAGATAGTGTTCATGTACCCATCAGGTTGGTTTATTCCCCTCCTCCCCACCCCGCCAGTTGTTCTCCAATGAGTTTTACTTCCCTCTGTGCACTTGTGTGCTGATCGGTTAGTTCCAATTTAATAGTGAGTACATGTGGTGTTTGTTTTTCCATTCTTGTAATACTTCATTTAGGAGAATGGTCTCCAGTTCCATCCAGATTGTTGCAAAAGGTATTAATTCATCATTTTTTATGGTTGAGTAGTACTCCATGGTGTACAAATACCACATTTTATTAATCCATTCATGAACTGATGGACATTTGGGTTGATTCCATATCTTTGCAATTGTGAATTGTGCTGCAATAAACTGTCAAGTGCAGGTGTCTTTTGGATAAAATGACTTCTTTTCCTTTGGGTAAATATCCACTAGAGGAATTGCTGGATTGAATGGTAGGTCTACTTTTAGTTCTTAGAGGAATCTCCATGTAGTTTTCCATAGAGGTTGTACTAATCTGCAGTCCCACCAAGAGTGTATAAGCATTCCTTTCTCTCTACATCCACGCAAGCACCAATTATTTTTGAACTTTTTAATAAAAGCCATTCTGACTGTGATAAAGTGATAACTCATTGTAGTTTTAATTTGCATTTCCCTGATGATTAGTGACACTGAGCATTTTTTCATCTTTTTTTTTTTTTTGACCATTTGTCTTTCTTCTTTTTACAAGCACATGTTCATGTTCACTTTTGTTCACTTTTCAATAGGGTTGTTTGTTTTTTTCTTTCTAATTTTCTTGAATTCTTTGGAAATTCTGATTATGAGCCCTTTATCAGATATATAGATTGTGAATATTTTCTCCCATTCTGTAGGTTGCCTATTGGCTCTGTTGACTGTTTTCTTAACTATGCAGAAGCTTTTTAGTTTAATCAAATCCAATTTATTAATTTTTATTGTTGCCATGATTGCCAATGAGGTCTTAATCATAAATTCTGTGCCTAGGCCAATATCTAGAAGACTTTTTTCTACATTTTCCTCTAGAATTCTTATGGTTTCATGCTTTAGATCTAAGTCTTTTATCCATCTTCAATTAATTTTTGTGGGTGGTGAGAGGTAGAGGTCCTGTTTCACTCTTCTGCATGTGGCTGTCCAGTTTTCCCAGCATGATTTATTAAATGAGGCTTCTTTCTTCCAGTGTACATTATTGGCTGCTTTGGGAAAATCACTTGGTTGAAGGGAGACGGTTTTATGTCTGGGTTCTCTGTTCTGTTCCATTGATCTATATCTCTACTTTTGTACCAGCAACATGCTCTTTTGGGTACTATAGCCTTGTAATATAGTTTAAAGTCTGGTAATGTGATGTCTCCAGTTCTGTTTTTTTGCTTAAGATTGCTTTGGCTATTTGGGCTCTATTCTGGTTCTAAACAAAGTGTATGATTATGTTTTCTAGATCTGTGAAATATCACATTGGTAACTTGATGGGGATTGTGTTGAATTTGTAAATCCCTTTGGGTAGTATGGACATTTTAACAGTGTTGTTTCTACCAACTCATGAGCATGATATGTTTTTCCATTTGTTTGTATGTTCTGCAATTTCTTTCCTCAGAGTTTCATAGTTCTCCTTATAGAAATCTTTCACCTCTTTGGTTAAATATATTCCTAGGTATTTTATTTTCTTTGTAACTATTGTGAATGATATTTAGTCTTTGATTTGACACTCAGCTTGACTGTTAGTAGTATGTAGAAATGTACTGATTTGTTTACATCGATTTTATCTCCTGAAACTTTGCTGAATTTATTTATCAATTCCAGAAGGCTCTTGGTGGAGTCTTTGGGGCTTTCAAGATACAAAATCATATCATCAGTGAAGAGAAATAGTTTGACCTTCTCTTTCCCCATTTGGATACCCTTAATATTCTTCACTTGCCTAATGGCCCTGGCTAGGACTTCCAGCACTATGTTGAATAGGAGTGGTGACAGCAAGCATCCTTGTCTTGTTCCAGATCTTAGGGGGAATGCTTTCAACTTTTCCCCATTCAGTATGATGTTGGCTGTGGGTCTGTCATATATGGCTTTTATAATTCTGAGTTATCTTCCTTCTATGCCTAGTTTGTTGAGAGTTTTTATCATGAAAGCATGCTGGATTTTGCCAAATGCTTTTTCTGCATCTAGTAAGATGATCACATGGTCTTTGCTTTTGCTTTTGTTTATGTGGTGAATCTCATTTATTGATTTACATATGTTAAACCATCCTTTCATCCCTAGGATGAAGTCCACTTTGTCCTGGTGGATTTTTTTTTTTTTGATGTGCTTTGCTAGTATTTTATTGAGGGCACCTATATTCATAAGGTATATTGGTCTGTAGATTTTTTTGCTGTGTTCTTTCCTGGCTTTGGTATCAAGGTTATACTGGCTATGTAGAATGAGTTGGGGAGGAGTTCCTCCTTCTCAATATTATGGAATAATTTCTGTATTATAGGTACTAGGTCTTCTTTGTAGGTCTGGTAGAATTCAGCTGTGAATCCATCTGGTCCAGGGCTTTTTTTCTGTTGGGAGGTTTTTTATTACTGATTCGATCTCACTGATCATTATTAGTCTATTCAGTAGTTCCATTTCTTCCTGGTTGAGTCTTAGGAGGTTGTGTGTTTCCAGGAACTTGACCATTTCTTCTACATTCTCTAGTTAATGCGCATAGAGATTTACACAGTATTCATGGATAGTGCTCTGTATTTCAGTGTTATTGGTTGTAATGTCAGCTTTTTCATTTCTGATTGAGCTTATCTGAGTCCTTTTTCTTTTATTCCTGGTTAATCTAGCAAGAGGTGTGTCAATTTTGTTTACCTTTTCAAAGAACCAACTTTTTGTTTTTGTTAATCCCTTGTATTTTTGTTGTTGTTATTCTCCAATTCATTTAGGTCTGCTCTGACCTTTGTAATTTCTTTTCCTCTGCTGGCTTGGGTTTGGTTTGTTCTTCCTTTTCTAGGTCTTTGAGGTGTGACATTAGGTTATCAATTTGTGATATTTCTGTCTTTTGATGTAGGCATTTAAGGCTATGAATTTTCCCCTGAGGTATGTTTTTGCTGTGTCCCAAAGATTTTGACAGCTTGTGTCCCCTTTTCTGTTCAGCTCAAAGAATTTTTTGCTTTCCTTTTTAATTTCATTCTTGACCCAATAATTGTTCAGCAGCAGGTTATTTAATTTCCATGACTTTGTGTAGGTTTGAGTGTTTCTCTTGTGATTGATTTCCAGTTTTATTCCACTGTGTTCTGAGAAGATACATGGCATAATTTTGATTTTTTTGAATTTCTTGAGACCTGTTTTGTGGCCTAACGTATGATCAAACTTGGAGAATGTCCCATGTGCTGCTGAGAAGAATGTGTATTCTCTAGTTTTGGGATAGAATGTTATGAAAATGTCTGGTAGGTCCATTTGATTTAGAGTTTGGTTTAAGTCCATTACTTCTTTATTTATTTTCTGCTTAAATGATTTATCAAGCTCCAACAGCGGGGTGTTGAGGTCCCAAGCAATTACAATGGTACTATTAATATTTATTTCTTTGCTTGGCTCTAGTAAGATTTGTTTTATGTATCTACGGGCTCCTATGTTGGGCGCATAGGTGTTTAGGATTGTTATGTCTTCTTGCTGGATAATTCCCTTTACCATTATACAGTGCCTTTCTCTGTCTTTCTTTAATTTTGTTGGCCTAAAGTCAATTTTATCTGATGTGAGAATACCTATTCCTGTTCTCTTTGTTGTTGTTATTATTGTTTGTTTGTTTGTTTGTTTGTTTTTGAGAAAGAGTCTCACTCTGTTGCCCGGGCTAGAGTGCTGTGGTGTCAGCCTAGCTCACAGCAACCTCAAACTCCTGGGCTCAAGCAATCCTCCTGCCTCAGCCTCCCAAGTAGCTGGGACTACAGGCATGCACCACCATGCCTGGCTAATTTTTTTTTTATATATATATTTTTTAGTTGTCAAGCTAATTTCTTTCTATTTTTTAGCAGAGACAGGGTCTTGCTCTTGCTTAGGCTGGTCTCAAACTCCTGAGCTCAAACAGTCTACCAGCCTTGGCCTCCCAGAGTGCTAGGATTACAGGCACGAGCCACCACGCCCAGCCCTGTTCTCTTTTGATTTCCATTTGTGTGAAATATTTTTTTCCATCCTTTCACAGTGAGTCTATGTGTGTTCTTGTGGTTTACATGTGTTTCCTGAAGACAGTAGATAGTTGGGTTTTGTTTTTTCATCCATAGAGCCAGCCAATGTCTTTTGAGAGAAGCATTCAGTCCATTAACATTGATTGATAGCATGGATATGTGGCATGTTGGTCTCTTCATCCTGTCCCTTATTGCTTTGTTTTACCTCTTGTTCTATTGTTTTATAGGGGTTGTGAATTTTGGGTATTTTATAGGTAAATTTACACTGGTGGATATGTGTTGTGCTGATTTATGTATAGTGCTGTTCTGAGTATTTCATACAGAGCAGGTCTGGTCATGACAAATTCCCTGTGTTTGCTTGTCTAGAAAGGACTTAATTTCTCCATCTATTATGAAACTTAGTTTTGCAAGATACAAAATTCTAGGCTGGCATTTGTTCAGTTTAAGTTGATTGAAAATGGGACCCCAATCCCTTCCAGCTTGTAAGGTTTCTTCTGAGAAGCCTGCAGTTAGTCTGATGGGTTTTCCTTTGTTGGTTATATGATGCTTTTGTCTTGCTGCTTGCAGAATTTTCTCCTTCATTTTGACTTTGGCCAGGTTGATTACTATGTGCCTTGGAGATGACCTATTTGCTATGAATCTTCCTGGTGTTCAATGTCCATCTTGTATCTGTATGTCTGAATTTCTGGCAATGTCCAGGAAGTTTTCCTCAATAATTTCCTCAAATAGGTTTTCCATGCTTTTATCTCTTTCTTCTTCACCCTGAGGGATACCTATAATTTCAATTTTAGTACACTTCACGTAGTATCATATCTCTCTCAGTGACTGCTCAGACTCTTTTATACTCTTCTTTGCCTCTTTCAATAGCTGGGTTATCTCAAGAGCCTTGTCTGCAAGCTCTGAGATTCTTTCTTTTCCTTGGTTTAGCCTGTTGTTAAAGCTTTCAACTGCATTTTGAAATTCCCTGAATGGCTCTTTCATTTCTTTAAGTTCTATTATATTCTTTCTTATGTTGTCTAGCTCTCTAGTGACTTTTTCATTATTGTCATTGATTTCCTGAAATTTTTTTTTTGGCTTCCTTTTGTTGGTTTTCAACTTTTTCTTCAATGCCAATCATCTTATTTGCCATCCATGTTCTGAATTCCATTTCTATCATCCTGGCAATTTCCTTGTGGGTGGAGTCCACTGCTATAGTTCCACTGTGTTCTCATGGGGGTATTGGACTATTTTTCTTTTTCATGTTGCCAAGGTTCTTTTTCTGGTTTCTTCTCATATGGTATCTCTTCTCTTGGCTCTGGGTTAATAGGCATGCATGGCACCTGTTTCTCCTTTGCTGGGGACTCTCTTGAACTAAGTCCAGGAGTGATGACTGTTCAGGGCTGGGGCATCCTAAGTGAAGTCTTGGACCTCAGGTAGGTTCTTCCAGCCCAGAAGTAGTGGTAGAGACCAAGTTGTGGGGTCTTGGAGATCAGGCACAACTCTGGAGTCTCAGGGGTGGAGTTGTGGGCCCGGCAGAGCTTCTGAAGCTACAGGGGAAGAGTCTCAGACTTGGGCACAGTGAGAGCTTCAGAGCTGGCTCTGGAGATTTGGGGGGAAGAGCTGCCCATATGTGGGCCTTTTCCACCAGCATGGACACTCATGTTGCCCAGTCACACAGGCAAAGGTTTCCCTTAGTGTCCCAGGTTCCACATAGGCAGGCCAGAGCTATTGGTCAGCCAAGGTTCTCCCCCAACACCTAGGATCCATTGAGGCGGTCACCCAAGACTTCTGAAATGGTGCCTGTGGTGTCTACAGCTACCCCTATGTTCAGCTTCCACTCCAGGGAGGAGGCATGCTCAAACTCCAGTCACAGGGCTCAATACAGGGGAGGGTCTGCTCTCTCCCTGGCCTGGCAGCGGTGATGCCAACGTTACTGCTGGATGTCTTTATCCTGAGCAGACCTGGCTCTGTGCACCAGAGTGATTAGGATGTCATCAGCTGCAGAAGCCCGGTATTAGCAGTCACCAGATCTCTGCTGCACCTGCTCTCCAGTGCAGTGTCCCTATACACACCCTAAGCAGCTCTCTGATCAGGCCAGAGGTCTGCAGTGGAGAAGGGAGACCCCTCACAGATCAAGTTGTACATAACTTTTGTTTGTCTCCTAATAAAGTGTCCCCTTGGAGTGCCTCTATCCTGCTGCCTTCATCTCTCCCAGTGGATGGTACTTGTTAGTAAGAATCAGCCACGCCCCGTTTGATTGAGTTTGTAGATGCTGTGCTGAACTATAGTGCTATTCTTCCTGCCAGTAGTTGATGCTTGCATGAAAGAGTTAATTACAGAGATGTTCTTTTGCGCCTGTGGTAAGCTTTAGTCCCTCAGGTGGAGCACTTGAATGCCCCAGGCTTTGGGATGGGCCCTGTAGCTCCCAGGGGGTTGCTTGATGTCCACCATAGCAGAAGTGGGGTGGAGGGGCGAGGTAGAGCATGGTTAGGTTGAACGAGCCTAGAGAGGCTGCTTTCCCAGCTGCTAGGGAGGAAAGTCAGGGCAGGCTCTCCAGACCAGGAGGGCTGTTCCTGAGGGAGGAGCCTAAACACTTGGTTGGTGTGGTGCAGGGCTGGGATCTTTCCTGCCAGAGGACCTGCCATAATCCAATAGTACAGCTTTCCTGTGGGGAGGGGTGGGTGCTCTCCCAGATGCCCACATCTTGGAACCTCACGATATTCTCCTATCAGATCTGTCCATGTGGGCTCCCTTGCCACCTGATTCCAGCTCTCAAGCCTCCCCTCAGCCTTGCATGTATGGCCTACTAGCTTGCATTTCTTCACAATGCCGATGGGTTGGGAGCTCCTCCACTGGGTACCCTGGGTGCACTGCGGGTCCTCAAGGGAAGAGGCGCAAGCCCCACTCTCTGTGAAGACCTCAGCCTGGAGTGTGTGTCCGCTGGAAAGAGGCAGCCGCTAGCCAAACTCTCGGCTCAAACTACTCTCCCTGTTGCAGTGGGTGGGAGAGGGGCTACAGTTCAGTCAGCCCAAGCACCTGAATGTGCCACACTTGGTTGCTATGGCTCCTGGGGCTGGACTCTTCCTCCCTGGAGGACCCTCCTTAATCCAGCAGGGTGGTTTTCCTGTTGGGGGGGATGGGCACTTTTACAGATCGCCATGTCTTGGAATCCCCACAGTATTATCCTGTCAGTTCTGTCCACGTGGGCTCCCTCACCACCTGAGCCCAGCTCTGAGATCTCCCCACTCCTCCACCGTCCTCCAGCAAACCACCTGAGTCCAGGTGGCGTGGGGTCCAGCCTGCTTGTCTGACCCGCAGGTGTGCCATTCCGCAAAACGCCAGCGGGCAGGGAGCTCCCAGATTGAATGCCGCAGGTGCCCAAGGGGAAAGGGTGTGGGTCCCACTCTCCATGGAACCCTCAGCCTACAGCACCCGCCCACTGGGGAGAGGTGGCTGCTCACCAAATTATAGGCTCAAACTGCTTTCCCAGTTGCAGTGGATGCGGCAGGGGCAGGGAAGCAAAAGTGTCTGAATGGGAGAAAGCCAGTTCTCTGGCCTTTCAGGTCACTGTCCTTGGAGGGGAACCTCACATGCAATGTCCAAGGTCTGGGATCATGTAAGTTCTCCCCATTATTCCATGTTTACCACCATGCCTGGGCTTATGGGGGTGGAAAAGCCTCCAAGAAACCTGATAGCCGGCTGGTCACCAAAGGCTCACAGGAGGGAGAAGGATCCCCCTTTACCCCTCGCTGGACTCAGAACCCCTCTGGGATTGATCCTCGTCAATATCTTTTTTCCTTTATCTTCTTCCTTCTCTGTTTTGCAGTTTTCCTCTGTGAGGTCCCTGGTAGGCTCCGGCACCACTCTCTGTGATCCACACCCAAGCTGCCTCTCCTCTCCACTCTCCTCTATCTGAAATCCTGTCTTCCCTCTGGGACCGTAAGGCAAGCTATATCTCTAGTCGGCCATCTTGCCCCTCCGCCATGATTGGTGTTTCTGTAGCACCCTGTATCCAGCATTTCTGTCATCAAATTTGGGAAATGTTCAGCTATTATTTCTTCAAAGACTTTTTTCTTCCCCGTTCTTTCTTTCCTCTCTTTCTGATATTCCTATTATATGTATGTTTGGTTATTTTATTGAGTCTAATAGGACACTGTTAATTTTTCAAAATCTCTGTTTTTCACTTTGGATAATTTCTATTGCTGTATCTTTGAGTTCACTTACTCTTTCCTCTGTGATGACTATTGGCCTGTTAAGTTCTTCCAGTGAATTTTTATAATAATTGTAATTTTCAGTTCTATAACTTCTACTTGCTTTTTTATTGTTTTTATTTCTCTGCTGAGATATCCAATTTCTCTGCTGAGATTTTCATTCACGGAAAACATGTTCTGTTTTATTTCATTGACTATGGTTATAATAGCTGCTTTAATATCCTTTTTTCTCAGTTCCAGCATCTGGTTCATCTCTAGTTCGGACACAACTCATTTTTGTTTTCTCTTGAGAATGTGTTCCATTTTCTTCGATCTTTTTGGATAAGTTTGAATTGTGTGCTAGTCATCACAGATGTTAATAGATCCTGGATACTGTTATTTTTCTCTGATAGTGCTGTTTTCTCTCTTTTTAGCAGGTAATTTTCTTGGCTAGTTTTGAACTACAAGTTGGACAGCAGTTCAATTTCAGTTTAGATCTTTAGTGGAGCTGCCTTGAGTCTCTTCCATGCATGCATGTTTCTGGGGCCAGTGAGAGATATGGTCAGCAGGGATTGGGGACCCCTTCTCTGGCTTTTCCCTTTCCAGCATAACCCCACCCTCTCCAATAGTCACAGTTTCCTGGATTCACTTTAGTTTCTCAGACCGGAAAAAACTGAGTTTTCCATATGGACCACTGCCACTACCATCTGAGCCTTGCAGACTATACTTAGCCCCAGACTAAAAGCAGCAAAGTCAGAAACTTGTCTGAATCCGCATCTCTCCTCCTTAAAGCAAGCACGCACTGCCCGTCAGAGCCTGTCGGCCTCTGTCCACCGCCTAGTACTATCAGGTGGTTGTCTTTATTAGGTCCCAGCTCACGGTTGCAGCAGAAGGAAATCATTCAGTAGGATCTTAGTCTATCATACCCATAACTGGAAGTCTCTGCTTAAGTTTATTTTTTAAATAATTTTGCACCCAGATGAAAAGCTTCTATTAGGAATATTTTTTTTATTTCTGCATATTATGGGGTTACAAATGTCTAGGTTACATGTTGCCCTTGCCCCCCGGGAATATTTTTTAAAAAATCACTTTCATAATCCAAATGCTATAGAAGGAAGGAGGTAAAAAAAAAAAAAAAAAAAACCTATCTTGTTCACTTGTTGAAAAAGATCAATAATAATACTAAATCAATCAATAAATGCTTAGGCACTGAAGCTTCTCTAATTCCTGCTTGCACCTCAAGGTGGAAGCAGAGTAGAATAATAATAATAATCATAAAATAGAAAATATTTATCGAGTGCTTACATGTAATCTTTAGAATCACACAACAATTTTTGGTACTGTTTCCATCCCTGTTTTATAGCTGAGGAAGTTGAGACAGAAAGTTGAGTAACTTGACCAAGATCACAGTGAGGGAGCCTGGACATTTAACAGGAGTCCAAGAACAGCAAGGGCTGGAATTGCATCCTCTGCCCTTAGCTTTGAAAGACTGTCAGTGTCCCAGCATGACACCACAGAGCAAAGGGGGAAAGAGAGTGACGGCTTGTAGAGGTACCTGAGTGCAGGCTCACAGAGCGCCACGGACTGTTGCAAGGAGCACAAAAGACAAGCCAGGATCCACTCAACCCTCCCCGGAGAGAAACTGCAAAAGTCACAGGAAGAGGCCTGGCGTCGGGGCGAGAAGGCTACAGAGTGCAGAGAGCTCACAACCCGGGCACTGTGGGGACATGCCAGCACTGGGCCCCAGCACAAGGTTCAAACCAAGCAGAAGGGACCAGCCACACCTCAGTGGACACCAGAGGATGTCCAGAAGAGCAGCATTCAGTACAGAGACCCCTTCTGCTGTGACTGTAAACCGCTTCTGAGCTCAGACACTATCAAGGGGAGGAAAGGATCATGAGGGGAAGAATCTTGAGAGACCAGAGGCAGCTCCAAAGAAAGTTGAAGCTTTGAATGGACTAAATATTCTCAAGAGTTTTTAAAATTAAAAGGGACACATGAGTTAACAAGTTCAAGGGGTTTTTGTCCTGCCCGTTCATAACTGATATGGAAATTCAAAGTAAGATGAGGTCAGTTAGAGAAAAATTTAACTTTACAATTTTTTTGCACATCTGAGTCTTAGCATGTACATTTTGTTTTTTTGTTTTTTGTTTTTGTTTTTGTTTTTGTTTTTGTTTTGTTTTGTTTTGTTTTGTTTTGTTTTGTTTTGTTTGAGACAGAGTCTCGCTTTGTTGCCCGGGCTAGAGTGAGTGCCGTGGCGTCAGCCTAGCTCACAGCAACCTCAAACTCCTGGGCTTAAGCGATCCTACTGCCTCAGCCTCCCGAGTAGCTGGGACTACAGGCATGCGCCACCATGCCCTGCTAATTTTTTCTATATAGATTTTTAGCTGTCCAAATCATTTCTTTCTATTTTTGGTAGAGACGGGGTCTCACTCTTGCTCAGGCTGGTCTCGAACTCCTGACCTTGAGCGATCCACCCGCCTCAGCCTTCCAGAGTGCTAGGATTACAGGCATGAGCCACCGTGCCCGGCCAGCATGTACATTTTGACCTTCCTCTCTCACACCAGTAAACAGACAATTGCAATGCAATGTGTTAGGTGGTCTTTGGGGAATTGCCAAGTCTTCTGAGAGGTACCATGTGAGATCTGAGAGGCAGAGAATGAGAGCTAGCAGTGGTGAGCCTGGAAAGTGTGCTGGGGGCAGGAGAGCATGCACCATCCTGCCTTCGAGGCTTTCAGCTTATTGAAAGATTTAGAGGAAACATGATTTGTCTGTGGAACTTCAAGTACACTATCAGGGCTGGAATTTTAAGGGAGGGTAGAAGTCAGCAAGAGGTGGATCATGAAGGGACTGTGTGCTCAGTTCTAATTAAATGAATTCAGCATAATCCCCCATAAAAATCCAACAGGATTATTATGAAACTAGAAAAGCTGGTTCTAAAGTTAAATATCAGGCAAGGGAACCAGAATGTTTCTGAAAAGTAAGAGTAATAAGGAACCATTTGTCTTAACATATTACAAATCTTTGTCACCAATCTATAATGTAATTAAAAAAATAGTGTGGAACTGGTGCATGAGTACACTGGTTAAAGGAATAGAATAGAAAGTCTAGAATTAGAGTCAAATCCTTATGGTAATTTAGTATATGATAAAAATGGCATTTCAAATTAATGGGAATTAATTATTCAGTTTATGGTATTTGGACATATGGAAAAAATAATATTATTACATATACATGATATAGTTGGATCTATACCACAAAACTTACACCAAAATATTAAATGCCAGAATTCCAGATGCATAAAAGTTTAAAAGTCAAAAAATAAAACCATTAAAATTCTGGAAGAAGTCATAAATTAAAAAAAAAAAATCTCAGAATGAGGAGGATTTCTCTCAGTACAGTGCAAAGCTCAACCCAAAACTTTCTGTAAATTGGATGACATAAAACTATTCCTTATAGAGAAAAATGCCACAAGGAGGTCAAGACAAAGACAAGCTGATAAATAAAAACAAACAAACAAACAAATCCTCCTTTCACAGAGGGTTAATTTCTTTAATTTGGAAAGAGAAAGACCAACAGTATAATGGGCAAAAGAAGGGACAGACATTTCACAACAAAAGCAAATATGAATGACCCTAAACGTATAATTATATGTTCAACTTCACTTATAATAAGAGAAATGCGATTTATAATTATCATGGCACACAGATTCTCATTTCTCCGGTAGACGAAAGTCTAATGCCACAGCATCCTTCCAACGAAGGCCCAGCCTGGGTGGGTCTCGGTTCTAGAAGGCAGGGATTCTCAACCCTTAGCATCCCCCGAGGGCCCTTAAAATTCCCAGTGCCTAGGCAATAATCTGAATCTTTGAGGTGGGACCCAGCTGTCAGTATTTTTAAGAAGCCAGGGTGATTTCACATAGAGGCAGGTTGAGAATCACTGCTGGAAGGAATGAAGGAATTTAGCCTGCAGATATACTCATTCATGTATAAAATAATATGGAAAATAGCTTTGAAGTATGGTTTGTAGTAGTAATGACAGGCAACGTGGTAAGCTGCCATCAACAAGAGACTGGTTAGAGGGCTCCATGTGCCTCTGACTAATGGACTGCTGTGCAGACAGCAATTCTGCAGACCCTGACTCAGAGCGAGTGCCATAACATAAGGTGTTTCTAAGTGAAAAAAAAGTAAAGAGTGAATAGAGTATTGCCATTTGTGTACACAGAAAGAGTATATGCACATATGCTTATATGTGCACGAAGACCTCTGCAACATCTGGAACATCTGGAAGAAACTGGTAACAGGGACTTGCCTCTGGGCAGGGCTGGGGAACTGGGATTTTCTATTTTACTGTATAAACTTTTGTTCCCTTTGGGCTTTGAACCATGCACGCTTATTAACTATTTTTTAAAACTAAATTTTTAAAAAATAGATGTAGCCTAGTCTCAAAATCAGATACGAATTGTTTGTCCTGCACAGAGTTTTAAAAATTTTTAATTCATTGTCAATATGCAAAAATAAATAGCTATACACAAAAATCCTACTTTTTTATATTTCTTTAAAAACAAAATCAGAGACTCTATCAGCACTGGGCTACATTCCCGCACAGCATCAATGTGCTGAAGGTGGGCGGGTCACCACATCCCCCTCTGACAGGGCTTGAGCACCTTCACTGGTCACAGGAAACTTCTAAACTAGGGAGGAGAAACGTTATTGTGTGTTGGAGGCAGGAATTTATCAAGTTCATTTTTTTTTATCTTCTAGTATCTTATCTAGCATATGGTAAGTGCTCAATACTTTTATTTTAAAATGGAACCAAAATTTCCATATTAATTATGAACTCTAGTTTACTGGCACAAGAATAAAAAAGGGGGCACTGCAATGAAATAATTCTTAATTTACCCCAAATGGCCGCAGTTACCACTCAATGCATATGGATTGTCTTGAGAGAAGGTCCAATTATTCTCCCTCATGACATTACAAGAGCTAACGTATACCAAAAATAAAATAAAGGTATGTGAAAAGGGGTAGCTAATGTTTCCAAGTAAATGTTTCTGGAAAAATGGAATTCTTTTTCAGAAAGACTGTTTATTTAGGGACACATTCCAGAGAAAGTAATTTGTAATCTGGTCAGCATGTGCTTAGGAGCTAATACATTCATTTTTCTCTCAGCAAAAAAAAAAAAAAAACACACACACACACATTAAAAAAAAAACACACAAAAAACTGCCTATCATCTAGCATGCAATTCAGAGAATGGAAATTGGCACAGGAACTAATTACAGCTCACAAAGAAAAAAATCTGCTATTTTGATGAATATGTGTTTTCCTAGCGTTTCTGTTATTTCCTTCAGTAATTGCAGAAAATAGTTTCAGTGGAGACAGTTGTTGTGGTTCTCTATGTATTTCTATTCTAAGTCATAAATAAAGCATCATTCCTGGCAAATATTTTGGGATCCATCTGGAAGGAAGGAATGATGACAATTCCAGAAGATAAGCTCTTATTGTTTCAGTGTCTCTCCTGTCTTAAATTGTTTGTTAAATAAAAAATATGTTATGATGGGCCTTATGAGATTCAGAACATTATTCTTATGCTTTCAGTTGTTGAATAAACAAAAATCTATATAGTTCTTCTAAAAAGAATCTATTTGGAAAAGAGAAACACAAAAAAGCTAGAAAATTTTGTACTCTGGGTTTGTTGGGTGCAGGTTAGGATCAGTTCAGAAAGTCTAGCCCACAGCCAGCTGTTTCTTTTTGGAAGGCATTAGGGACATTCTTTGGCAGACTGGATTCTGAAATTAAAAAAAAAAAAAAAAACAACCCTATTGTAGAATATTATGTATCCCAGAGCCTACTGTTGCCCCAGCTGTTAGGATGGGGAGCCCGAAGGGAGCCATGGAATGTGAAAACGGAAGAATTAATACCTAAAAGAGAGATCTGTTTTAAAACAGCATGAAAGTGCCAGCTTTTTGTACATTTACAACCATGACTTTCCAAATAAATTTCACAATTTATTCTATAATGAGTTAAAAATCCTGCTAGTTACTGGCATGTATTTCAAATTTAAAACACATTTTTTCATTCAACTAATATAATAAATGATGCTTGGGGACTCTGGGGAGCCCTAAAACCCTTGACCAGTCACAGAGTCACCAAAATACTGCACATTGTAAATGAAACAAAAACAGGACAACATAGAAAAAATTAAATTTGTATTTGAAATAATTAATATTTCTCTTAAAGGCTGGCTCTTGACATAGGAAGAAATTAATTAGAGGTAATAAAACAGTATTAAGAAAATATGACCCATTTAGTCAATTTCAGGAACTTTAAAGTTTTGTCCCCATAATTTTACATGAATTTTCTGTCTCTTGACAGAAATATATCATTACTGATCTCCTTATGTCTGTCAGGTCTAGGTGAGGGTGTTGGAAAGAGATTTTTCCTCCAGTAACTGGGCACAAATTGGAAACCAAGAGGGAGAATTAGAGGGTATGTGTGCGAGTAGCTAAAGGACGCAGAGCCTTCAGTGAAACAGCTTGAGTTGACAACAGATAGAACCAAACTGAGAGCATGAATGAGCACGAGTCCTGAGGAGGAAAGACTGGAGACGGCCGAGCAGAGTGCAAGGTGCCATCCAGCTCTGGGACGCAGAGTGTTTGTTGGTGCTCCATGAAACTGGGATCCAGCCGCTGTTCTTCAAACTCTGTCACCAAGGCTTGCCATAGAGCCTGGCATGTAGCAGGGATTCATCAGTATTTGCGGAATCAGTGAGTGAACAAATGAATGACCAAATAAATCCCGACCCCTGGGGGAGTCTTCCCTTCTCAGAGCGGACAGGGGGTGGCTGAGAGCTCAGGCTCCGGACCCAGATGACTCAGCTCAGCCCCGGGGCTTGGGCAGGCTGATGGCGCCTTAGGGGTGTTAGTTGGGTTTCTGCGCTTCTCCATCAGATGGAGCAGTCTCTCCTCCATACAGTCGGTGACAGCACCTACCACGGAGGACTTTGGTGGGGGTTACATGAGCTACGACAGGCAAAGTGATCTCAGTACTGCCTGGCACTTAGTAAGTTCTCCATACATGTGTCATTCATTCATTCAAACATTACCTACCAAAGGCCCGCCAGGGCCCAGGCTTTCCTCTGGTGACAAGGCTACAACCATGCACTAGACAAAGTCCTCTCCACCATGAGCACGATGTCCTGCTCACATGAGGTTCACAGTAAAATGCAGGCGGGCATTTTACCCCACAGCTCTGGTTGGGAGAGATATCAGACCCTTTCTTCTTCTAAAAAGCAGAAGACTCCCTTTATCAAGGTACCAAGAAGTTAACTGTCTCACATGTCTCCTTCTTTGGGGACCCACAAGACTGCGGGGCTAACGTGATGCCTGGGAAAGAAGGAGAGTGTCCCTGAGCACGCAAGCACCCAGTGGCCACAGCTGCAGGGTGGACTAGGTCTGCAGAGTTCCACGGTCCAAGGTCACCAGTGCCAATGTCTGCCAACTATCCCAGGACCTCAGCTCACTTGTCACCACCCTCCATCTTTCCCTCTCTGGGCCGGGGGGGTGGGGGGGCAGGCGCTCCCTGTAGGTCCCTGGGTACGTGGCTCAGGCGTCAGGCTGTGCACCCGGAGTCTTGCTTCTCTCCCCGACAGGCTCATCCAGGCTCTCAAAGGTGAGAGATGCAGGCCCAGAAGGTCCAAGGCACCTTCCCCCAGAGACCCCGTAAGGATTGGTCTCCGACCCATGTGTGGCTGCAAAAGAATGCTGAGTCACTCCTGGTTAATACCCTAAAGTATTTTCCTATCGTGTAATTTTTCTTTTTAATTTTTACATAATCCTGATAACAGACAATAAGCTACTGTTTTAGTTGGCAAGAGGGCTTTACTATTAATATAACCATTTTCCCAAGGAGCAACTTGAGAGTAGGACTGACTGACCCACTCACGGTCACTCAGGGACAGAGGCAGGAGTGGGGGCCTGGAATGGGGTCACGAGATCAGCTTCTTGCTGCCAGTCGGTAATTGGTGTGGCAACATCTACGTAGGTACATTTTTTCATTATAGGCAGAGCATCAAGCCAAGCTTGGATCTTGGCTTCTGTGTTCCGCTCTCTCTCACAGCCAGGCCTCCTGAAACCCCACCTGTAAACTTGGCCTTGACTTGGGTCATCACATTGCCATCGGCCCCGTGCCAGACTCCTGCCCACATCCCAAGTTCCAGATAGACGCCCCAGCGTAGGGCCTGGCCTGCTTTGGCTGTATACGCCCCGTCCTGGGACTCACGACCTGCTTGTACTCTGGCCTCTGCTTTCCTCCCCCACTGATCGCTACCCACTAGTCTCTCCACCTAGCATTAATGTCAGCCACGCAGCATGGATTGAGCACCTACTGTGTGTGGGCACATATTAGCTGTGAGAATTCAACAACAAGCAAATCAGAGCCCTGCCATCATGAATAATATAATCTGCCAGGTACAACTGACGTTGGCCTGGTAAAGACAAATACAGTGACTGTCATAAAATGAGGGCCCTGGGGTACCAAGAGCTGATCTAGACCAGGGGGTGGGGCTCAGTCAAGGCCTCCTGACGAACTTTGGATGACACTGTCCTTTGCACACCAGATTGGAATTTGCTCACCTGTAACTGGGTAGGTTTTTCCAACATCTGTCTCTCCTCATGGTCTCATGTGAGGTTCTGGCCCCTGCCTTCCCACTCTGTGGAGCAATAAATCACAGCAGGACATGACAAAAATAATATCCCTTATAAACACATTCCTTGCTTGTAGTGTATTATTCATCTAAATTGCAAAACATTATTTTCGGTTTTTTTCTTTAACGCACACCTTTCCAAGAACACATACCCTTTATAATAGACCGTCTTCTCGAAATGAGCATGGTATAAATGTGTCACCCTCACGGCAAACTAGCGTATAAGGCTTAGCCAAGCACAAAAGAAATCATAAAAGAATATATTTGGGAATACAGTACTGGTTGACTCTGTTAATTCAAATTTTAAAATGCGGTTTGCCCACGTGAAC
This sequence comes from Lemur catta, assembly GCF_020740605.2. Classification (NCBI taxonomy): domain Eukaryota; kingdom Metazoa; phylum Chordata; class Mammalia; order Primates; family Lemuridae; genus Lemur; species Lemur catta. The sequence continues at coordinate 92,480,432 of NC_059136.1, read as the reverse complement.
TATGTTTGAGCACGAGTTCATCCGTGGGCTTCCAAGAGGCACTTAGGAATCCCTGAGTCTCTCCTCCCTCACTGAGCTGTCTGTGGGCTGGGCTGACGGAGGGGAGTTCGAATTTCCAGGGGGCCCCAGCTCCTTCAGTGGCTTGGAAACATCTGTAGATCTGTGCTGTCTACGGGGAGGGGGTGTCCCTGCAGATCCCAGCATGCTTCTGCCAGAGGAGGAAGAGCTCACCATGGAGGGGGGCCCAGGCAGGGTGGGAAGGGAGTAGAGAGGAGGGAGAATCTCATGTGACAATATAAAGCTATAGTTTTGGCTTTCTGCCAAAGACAAGAAAGCGCCTGATTATATTGCATATTTTAGGATTCTCTTTCTATTCCACTGAAAATGAGGAGGCAAAAAGCTTCTCTTTGTCATGAGAAATCAATTTCTTAGCTGCCATTTCTGCTTAGCACAATGTTTTTCTGCTATATCCTTGAAAATGCCATTTGTTAGTGTGATTACAGAATGAATTTCAATCCACATTTAATTCTTTAAAAATCATCTTTTGCTTTTAAAGGGTATAAAAAAGCATATGGATGAGCATATTAATCACAGCTACTATTTCCAGGGCCTGAGTGAAAGGCAGCATTTATGTTAATGGTGTATGTGGCTAAGCATACAAGTCTAGAAATATTCCCAATTACCAAATTTATCTCTTCTGCTGCAACAAGAACATAACTGAAAGAATAAATTATCTTAACAGCACAGCCCCTTCAGGTTACCTCTCTGAGGTTAAATTGTCGCTGTTTGAGTCCAGGTTGCAGAATACATATTGCCAATCACAATGTGATTGAATCAGCCAAAATGTTTAGTTAGCCACATTTCCTGGCTCTGCCTCTGAATTGATTTGGAAAGTCCCAAATGCATCCATTTGGGCTCCCTAGAGAGTCAAACCTTATAAAACTCTTCCTTATTCACTTGCAGTAAAATTTTTTGCAATCAGTTCCATAGCTGAAAATTGGCACCAGTTATTCATAACATGCCATCCTTTACACACAGGCCACTGGATGCTGAGTAGCGTGTGGTGGTAAATACAACAGATCATGTCAGAATTGGGCAGGGAGGGCTACTGCACATCCCTCAGTGAGCTGGGTCCTTGTAGGGCATTTCAGAGCCACAGGAGGAGAGGTCTTGGGAATGATAAACTAGCCAGTGCCGTGTATCAAACTCACATTTAATGGGATGAAACCAACTGTCTCAGATTTCTTGCCTACTATGTTTCCTCCTCTAAGATAGCACAAGCTCTTTCCATCAAATGTGAAAACGATGCTCAGATTAGTATACAGTTTCCAGATACAAAGAAAGATTCCATTAGTGTTAACTTTGAATTCCAACTATTAAGACCAGTGATTTTTTAAAAACAATGTAAACAGCTAACATATTTTTCCTTCCAGTCATAATAACAGAGAAACACGGATTCCTTGGCACCTGGGGCTGCCAGATCAAGAACACAGGCGCCTGAGGGTGAACCGAAACGTAGATATCAGCTTATGCTGCTGCTTCTAGGTTTGAATTAGAGGCACAAAAATTAGAAAAGTTCTGAGATGAAAAGAATATCCTGTAACATATAAAGCTGATGTTTTCCCATATTACTGTATATTTCTTCAATTTATCAGAATAAAATATTAATGATCCTGGATACTAAAACACAGCATTCCAAATTGCTATGGGACATTTTGCTGGCACCGTGTTTATTGTCAAATGCAGAGAAGGGAGACGAATTAAAAGTTTTAGAAGCACCACCAATCAGGGATGCCATCAAACAGCACACCTGTGTCCCTGATTGACAGTGATCAAAAGATCAAGATGTGAGCAGGTTCACAGAGCTTCAGTGTCAATCCCAGCGGAAGACACTGAATGCCTTGCCAACGCCATGCACCAGCATCAGTCCACTTGCATGAGTCTGGAGAGACAGAAAGTTCACACAAGAGAAGCAACCTTGTTACTTACAGACAGGCAGCCAGGGATTAGAGGAGCCTAGGATTCATGGCAGGCCAGTTCTCCGAGGTTTGGGAAAGCTGCCCATGGTGGATGGAGTCTGGTCTGTGCATGCCCCACATTGCACCCTCAAAACGCCATCTGTCCTGAGTTTTATGCCAGGGACCGACTGGACTCACTGGACAAAAGCACTGCAAGATGTCCTGGTCTGGGTGATGGGAGCAGAGCCTGGCTCTTCCTTCTTATCTCAGGATGTTGCCTTCCCAGCACCTTCTACAGTTATCCTTGAGAACGACAAGTGAAAAGAGGGGAAAGAGCTGGGTCACCAAGGCCACTGGGGGACTTGTCCTGCACAATAGTTATTACTTCCTCACTAGCAAACAAAACCAAGATGTTACTTAGCACTGACACCTTGATAGGAAGGGATTATGACACCTTGGCCATCTTTGTCATCCTCAGCATCCTCGCAACCAACAATTGTCAAGCACTTGCTACACGCTTTATCTGTATTAATTAATTAATTATTATTATCAATATAGCAACTGTGTTTGCTTCGGTCCTCTAAGAAGCAGACACCAAGATGGGATTAGATCTGTGAGAGATGAGCAGGAAAACAGACTTGAGGGCCATGGGGAGGGGGGAGGGGAGAGGTCACAGCATGGGTCTAGCTGCTGCAGAAAAGACTGGGAGAAATCTTAGACTACAGTGCAGTCTTAAGAAAGTCTATGGGCTGCCCATCAAGGGCACCCACACCAACCAAGAGCAAGCCTGCCCTAGTTTCCCTGCCATGCTCCATCATCAGCTGGGAGCAGCCTTGGAAGTGTGGACTGGCAGGGACACTGGCATCCATCAGCACAGCGGCTGGCATGGCCTCCAATCCTGAAGCCTCCTGCAGTCAGAGATCCAAGAGGGGGCTTTCATGTCCTATCAGTCTGGATCCAATCCAGGAGAGAGAAACCACAGGGAGAGTTAATCAGGAGAAGTTTATTATAAATAATTATTAAATTCTGATAAAAGAGTGACTATAAGGGCCAGTCATGGTGGCTCATGCCTGTAATCCTAGAACTCTGAGAGGCCAAGGCAAGTGGATTGCTTGAGCTCAGGAGTTTGAGAGCCCTAGCAAGAGCGAGACTCCTATCTCTACTAAAAATAGAAAAATTAGCCAGGGCGTTGTGGTCCACATGTAGTCCCAGCTACTCAGGAGGCTGAGGCAGAAGGATAGCTTGAGCCCAGGAGTTTGAGGGTGCTGTGAGCTAGGCTGACAGCTAGGCCTGGGCAACAGAGCAAGACTGTGTCTCAAAAAAAAAAAAAAAAAAAGACTATAAGATACAAAGACGCTCTACATGGTGCCAGAGAGCTTATGGAGAATACCAAAGGAAGGACAAACTTGAAAGGGCTGTGGGGTTCAGAGTTTGCTGCAGAAGATATAGTTCAGCTCCTGATTAGCAGGAACATTTGCTGCTTTGCCCAGGCTAGGGCTGATGTGCTGTCACCGGGCAAGCAGAAGGCAGCCCTTGTGAGCACAGGTGGTCAGCGACCAGTAGTGTGGGTGTTCAGAGAGTGGAGCCTACACGGGGTATTGGGGTGCAGTGTGGTAGGAGCCTTTAGGGTGCTGATCTCCGTGTCAAGGGGGCATGGAAGGCCACCAGGCCAGGCCCAGCTTCTGGACATGAGGCTGGGGCAGAGTTGCCTCACCACGGACCCCCTGTGCAGCAGGGAGCCCTTCCTCCTGCAGTGTCCCTCCACTGCACTGTCCCAAGGAAGCTGCCCCCGGTGCTCGCTGGGAAGGAGACACGTGGAGGAACACCATCCATCACAGAGGCGTTGTGTGGAGCTTGGGGCTGAGGGCCAGTGCATGGATAACTGGGACCCAGGGTCACTTTACGAACCCTATGAGGTTAGCACTTGTGTTGTCCCTTTTACAGAGGAGAAAACTGAGGCTTGGGGAAGTTAAGCGACTTGCTAAAGGCCACGTATTTAGCAAGCGGAGAAGCTGGGGTTCCAAACCTGAGTCTCTGTGACTCCAGAATGCATGCTCTTAACCACCAGGCTGCATTATTATGGTGCATCACAAAAGGTACTAGAATCCTTTCTAAATCCCATGTCTATGACAGGAAATTTTATTCTAATGATGAGCCCTGGGATTTGTTAGCATTCCATCAAAATAATGTTTTGGGGGGTTTTTTAGGCTTGAGAAGGCATCTTTCTCTTGTATTCTGTAATAGTTTGACTTTGCCAAGAGTGCAGGGACAGATCATACTTTTAACCCAATGTGGAGAAAATAAACTTGCCTCATGTAAAATGATCAGATGTGACAACGTGAAGGGGACCGGTGTCCACGAGGAACTATTAGAGGCCCTGTGGTCAGTTAGCCCTAGGGAGAAACCAAAAAGCAGTGATGATTCCGGCGCTCAGACTGTGAAGGTTTTCTCAACTGAGAGACTCAGACGGCCTCTCTCGCTTTCCCCTAAGGGCGGAATGTGAGGAAATGAGCTTGCATTAAAACCAGACAGGTTTCCGCTGAATATAAGGAAGAAGTTTTTAACCATTATGATGATGAATCACTAGGATGAAACTCCTTGTAAAGTGTTGAAGTCTCCATTCTCAGAGATATTAAAAAAGAAAATCAAAACTATCTATCAGGAATGATTTAGACATTACTAAATGAAGATAGCAATCTTGTAAGGTCCTTTCCTGTCCCACAGTTGCAATCTGCCTTAGTCATCTTTAATTCCCCCTTGCCAACGGAGGTAAATGCCTTCCCAGGATAATGGCCAACAGGGGTATTATTCATAACAGTTCACATCTATCCAGCACTCACACTCACCAAGTGCTTTATGTATGTCACCTCTAATCTTTGCAACACTGCAGAGCAAGTGTCATGATTTCCGTTTTATATATTGTGAGGCTCAGAGAAGTCAAGTAACTTGTCAGAGCACACAGGAAATCAGTAGTCGTCAGAATTCTAACCCAGAACTTGCTATGGCCAGCTCCATGCAGGCTGATGGATAAACTGCTTTTTCACTCTTTCAGCAGCCACTCGGCAGTCTTTCAGGAGGCTCACCCCCACTTCTACCCACTCCCCAGCATGCCATCAAAATCTGCCAAGTCTAACTCTACAACCAACTTAACATTACGTGCCTGGAAAATTCAAAAATAAGTAGGCCACAAATGGAAAGAGAAAGATAACTGACGAAGACAGGAAAAGAACACGCATCACATCAAATCTCTGTTACCGGGGCTCTCATGAAACAGCAAAGAATTGACTCAGTTTACAAAACTCATCTGAGGGGAGAAGCAGATGACACAGCCCTAGCCAAACATAAGAAAAGTGGCCCCTGTTAGTTTTGCAGTGGGAACGTGTGAGAACGGAACAGCTTGAAGAAATGGAGGCATCTCAAATACACAATCCCTGGTGATTCTCTGGGAGATTGGGTTAGGGTGTTCTGGCGACTACAGATTCCTTCTTATCCCTTGCCGTTAATCTTTTGCGTCTGCTGTCACAGGAGGAGAGAGCAAATTCCTTTTACATGGATGCCTCATTGAGATACCCCCCAGCCTCCACTGAGAGCTATAATTAAGTGTGGTGGTCGGTACCTTTCCCAGGAAACAAGGCTCGCCAGGATCGCTCCAGCTGCACCTGCTGCTTCCTCTGGCCAGAGGGCTTCAAGTTGGAAGTTACTTATCAGAACTCTACGAAAAAATTTTTCCCCAAACACTCTTTATTTTCCTTGGAAGATTTTTATAAAGCACTTTTATATGCTCAACCAACAAAACGTCACCCCTGCCTGCACCTCTTTCAATGTAAACAAACTAAGTGCTGGAGGTTTTAATGCAAAGATGAATAAAAGGCAAATGCCTTCAAAGAGTTCACAGGGTAATATAGAAGATGAAATGACAATAACCACAACATAATGTGAACTCTGATTAAAGTATCAAGTATTGCGTGTAAGCAGAAGAAAGGCACAGTCTCAGATATTGGAGTACACTCTCTGGGGACTGAAGTTTGAGCAGAGCTTTCTGTATTAGTAAGCTCAGGCTGCCATAACAAAACACCACAGACTGGGTGGTTAAATAATAGACACTTGTTTTCTCACAGTTCTGAAGGCTGGAAATCTGAGACCAGGGTGCCAGCATGGTTGGGTTCCGTGGAGGGCTCTCTTCCCAGCTTGCAGGTGGCCACCTTCTAGCTGTGCCCTCACATTGCTCAGAGAGAGAGAGAGAGAGAGAGGAGCAAGCTCTCTGGTGTCTTTTCTTATAAGGACACTAATTCTATCAGATTAGGGCCTCACCCTTATAACTTCATTTAACCTTAATTACTCCTAAAGGTTCTCTCTCCAAATATGTTCACATTGGGAGTCAGGACATTAATATATGAATCCTAAGGGACACAATTCAGTTCATAACCCCTTCAGAATGATATGAGTGGATCAAGTGGAAGGTAGTTAGGGCAGAGAGGGCATCCCAGGCAAATGCAGCAGCGTGTGCAGGTTCAAAGGCTCAGGCAGAGCTGGCTCAGAGCAGCCCCACATGCTGACATGGTGGAGACTGTGGGCAAGGTGGGCAGAAGGGAAAGTCTTGAATGTTTTCTAAGCAGTGCATACTTTATCATGTGGGCGGTCCAGATTTTTACAAAACTTTTAATAAAGGAGCTGAACAGACTTGCATTTTGGGAAAAAAAGGCTCAGTTGGTTTGCATTTGAAGAATAAATAATAGGATTCAAAGGGAATTAGAATTTGGGACCCAAGCCATGGGCACTGCGACAGTCCCGGGAGAGATGATAAGCGGTTTTGTCAAGGCCGTAGCAATGGGCGTGAGGATGAGGGAACAGGTCTGAGAGTTATTTCAGGAGAGAGAATAGAAGGAATAATTGACTGTGAAGAGTGGGGAGGGGAAAGTAGAGGAAAATCCTAGCTCTCTGAATGGGTGCCTGGTAGTATTTATGTTTCTATATTATCATCGGAGCTGCACGCTTTGCTCTTTGGTTGTTGCTGCTGTTCTATTTACTGACTTTCCTTCAGCCCTTCCCATAAATCTCCCTTAACGCAGTGGGCGTCTAGCAAGTGAATGAAAGACTAAAGACACAAACTATGATCACTGTAAAAATTTGAGTTTATACTTAATAACAGTAGGAGATTTGGTGAGATAACTGTCACAATTTGGATTCCATTTGTGCAGATATTTTATACATTATACCTTTATTTTATTAACAATAAAACTAATGGCAGTTATAGGAGCTTATTAACTAACACAGATCTTATGCAGCTCCAGACAAATACTTGACACACTTTTAGAGTTCCCAGAACCGAGGGCTCTAATGCCAACTCCTACTACTATTCGTAATTAACAGACTATTCCCGGAACCCATATGTTCAGATATCCTGACAATTTTTCTAGTCATATTGAGACCAGTGCTGCCCAATGGAAATATAATGCAAGCTGCCAGTGCAAGCTATGTATGTAATTTTAAATTTTCTAGTAGCTACATTTTAAAAGTAAAAAGAAACAGGTGAAATTAAATTTCATAATAGATGTTATTTAACCCAATATATGGAAAATATTATCATTTTACCTGTAATTGATATAAAATTATTAATATATTTTACATTTTTGTTATACTTTGTCATTGAAATGCAGTTTGTCTTTTACACTTACAGCACAACTCGATTCAGATGAGTTACATTTCAAGTTCTCGATAGCCACATGCAACTCATTGGACAGTACAGGTCTAGACCAAGAAATGTTCTTGAGGCAAGCACTAGATATCAGGAACTATTATTTGTTAACCTGCAGATCAAGGTAGTAATTTATTGTAAAAAATATGAAGCACTGTACATTGCTTTAAAGAACATATAATTATTTAATTCCCTTCATTTTATATTTTAGATTCTAGTTTCCCAAAGCTATATAATAAACCAAGGTTTAATGTGCCCCTTTATAAATAAATTTTCTGTTACATTGCTTATAAAGCCAACTGGAGAACATGCAGTCTGTGATTGCCCAGAGGAGCACTTGATTAGAGCATTTACCTTGTCACAGAGATAAACAACAAGATATCTTCTGCCTCTGGAGACTAGCCAGAGGACATCAGGGGATAAGAAAAAGTTTACTCTTGTTACATGCATAATCGTGTTATTGAAAATAACACAGAGGATTTGTAAAGAATCATGGATATCAGATGCGATGAAGCAGTAAATGTAAATTAGCTTAGTTCACCAATATTTATTTGTCACAATTATAGTAACGTGGCTAAAAACAAATTTGACAGTAACAATCCTGGGATTGTTATTGCAAACACAACTCAATTCTTTTTTTCGACTTAAATGATTTTAGATAGGAGAGAGTTTTGAGTTGTGCTGACTTTATGAGGAAACAATTAAATAAAAGACTGAAATTCTCTATTGGAATAAATAAAGCAAAATGAGCTGCAGCCTTCCAGTCTTTTCCCTCCCAGTCTGTGACCAGCTGGCCAGGCCGTTCGCCATGGTCTGTGAGTGCGTTATAGCCTCAGGCAGCTTCTCTTTCCACAAAAAGCAGATGACCAGGTGCCCGTCAGGATGTTCTGCCCATAGGACAAGTTCTCTCACTGCTGCCTTTCAGGGCCATCCCTGAATGCGGGTCAGTACAGCAACATCTCCTTTCTGCTTCTGGCCACATTCTGAGCCAATCTGTCAACGAACCAAGCTGGGGCCTTTTCTGTCTCATTGCTGTCAGCTGCTCACAGGGGTCCCTCACGGGTGGGAGGTGAGCACCAAGGGAGACGTGATAGCACAGCATTAGTTTGTGACATGGTGTCTGGGCTTCCTGCTTATTCAGCTTCTGGGAACACAGTTGACGGCTGCCCGTGGTCAGGTACCCTATCTCAACCAGGGCCCAGTGGCCCTGTTGATCAAAGGGTCTATAATTCTCTGCTATCTCTGGCACAGCCTTGTTCTAGAACCCTAGGCATCTGGGTGGTGATTCTCTTTTTGGGGGTTGCCATAAATACTATGCAACATCTTTGTTCACCTCTGCTAACTTTACTAGGATAGACCAGGTCAGCAAGGCCGTATGGCCCAAGTGGCAAGGCTGTGTCCTAGGGTCTGGATCTGCTGCTGAGGCCTCTCAGAGCTGCCATCCTCTGTGTTCCCTGCTGTATGGGTTGGAACAGTTTTCCCAGGTGTGGAGTATGCTGCTTCTGGAACCTGCCAAGGCCTGCTAGGCACTGGGCTTCCTTCTTAGAGGTAGTTCCACTTAGTCATGACTCCAGTGTCCGTATCATGAACGAGTGACCTCTGGGCTTTGTGTTTTCTGCCATTGGTCTAGGAGTCTATGTCTGATCCACACAGAACTCCACACAGTTCTAACTGTCATGGCTTTGTAATAATTCTTAATTTCCAGTAAAGTGGGTCCTTCTACCTTGTTTTTCTTCAATCATGGTTGGACTATACTTAGCTCTTTACACTTCAATATCAAGTGTAGAACCGGCTTATTAAGTTACACATACACACACACAAAGTTACACACACACACACACATACAAAATGCACACACAATTGTTATTTTGACTGAAATTGCTTTGACTATATAGATCAGTTTAGTAGTAATTGACATCTTTAAATATTGAGTCTTCCACATGAGTGGAATTCCTAAAAATTTAGATATTCTTTCACTTTTTTCAATAATATAGTTTCTGCATAAAGGTGTTGCACGTATTTTGTTAGTTTTCCTCCCAAATTATTAGTGTTTTATGCTATTGCAAATGGTATCTTTTTTATGTTTTCTTTTCTTTTTTTTTTCCTTATGGCAAATTTTAACTTTTTGTTTTTTTAACTGACAAATAATAATTGTATTAATACATATTTTGGGGGTACACAGTGATGTTTTGGTACATATAATGTATGGTGAATAGATCAGGGTAATTAGTATATCCATCATCTCAAACATTTATCATTTTGTTGTGTTGGGAACATTCAATATTCTTCTAGCTGCTTGGGACTAAATTATTGTTAGCTATTGTTATCCTACAGTTGTATAGAATACTAGAACTTATTCCTCCTATCTACCTGTGATTTTGTATCCTTTCGTAAACCTCTTCCAACCACTCCCTTCCCACTATATTTCCCAGCCTTTAGTATCCTCTGTTCCACTTTTTACTTCTATGAGATCAACTTTCCTTAGCTTCCACATGTTCAATATTCTGTTGCTGGCTTATTTCACTTAACATAATGACCTCCAGTTCCATTCATGTTGCTACAAATGACAAGATTTCATTCTTTTTTATAGCTGAATAGTATTCCATGGTGTATGTAGACCACATTTTCTTTATCCATGCATCTGTTGTTGGACCTCCAGGTTGGTTCCATATCTTGGCTATTGTGAAGAGTACTGGAATAGACTTGAAGGTGCTTATGTCTCTCTGCTGTAATGATTTCCTTTCCTGTAGATAAATTCCCCATAGTGGGATTGCCAGATCATATGGTAGTTCGATTTGGAGTTTTTTGAGGGACCTGCATATGTTCTCCGCAATGGCCATACTAGTTTACTTTCCCACCAACAATGCGTAATAGTTTTCTTTTCTCCATATTCTCACCAGAAGTTTTTAATATTTTTGATAATAGTCATACCAGCTGAGCTGAGACGATACCTCATTGTGACTTTGATTTGCATGTCTCTCATAATTAGTGATATTGAGCAATTTCTCACATATTTGTTGGCCATTCGTATGTCTTCTTTTAAGAAATGTCTTTTCAGACCATTTGTCCATTTTTTAATTAGATTAGGGGTTCGTCTTATTGTTGTTTCTGTTTTACTTTTTTTTATGCTGTCCCTGAGGAATCGTTGTTGTTGTTTTTGTTTTGCTGTTGAGATGTTTCAGTTCCTCATATATTCTGGATATTAATCCCCTATCACATGAGTAGTTTGCAAATATTTTTTCCCATTCTGCAAGTTGTATTTTCACTCTATTGATTGTTTCCTTCTCTGTGAAGAAGATTTTTAGTTTGATATAATCCCATTTGTTCACTTTTGCTTTTGTTGCTCATGCTTTTGTGGTCTTATTCATAAAATCTTTTCCCACACCACCATCCTGAAGTGTTTCCCCTGTGTTTTCTTCTAGTAGTGTTATCACTTCAGGTCTTACACTTAGGTCTTTGATTCATTTTGAGTTGATTTTTGTATAGGCTGAGAGGTTGGGGTCTAGTTCATTCTTCTGCAAAGGAATATCTAGTTTTCCCAACATCATTTATTGAAGAGGCTGCTCTTTTTCCCCAGTGAATGTTCTTTGCACCTTTGTCAAAAATCAGTTGGCTATAAATATGTGGATAAATTTATAGGTTCTATTTTCCCTTCCAGTGTTCTATGTGTCTGTTTTTATTCCAGTATCATACTGCTTTAGTTACTACAGCCTTGTAGTATATTTTGAGGTCTGGTAGTGTGATGTCACTAGCTTTGTTCTTTTTCAAGATTGCTTTGGCTATTTGGGGTCTTTGTGGTTCCATACAAATTTTAGAAATTTTTTTCTTTTTCTGTGAAAAATGTCATTGGTATTTTGATAGAAATTGCATTAAATCTATAGATTGTTTTGATTAGTATGTCATTTTAACAATATTAATTTTTCTAATTCATGAGCACAAAATGTGTGTATTCTCTTCCAATTTCCTTCATCAGTGTTTTATAATTTTTCTTACAGCGGTCTTTCACCTCCTTGGTTAAATTTATTCCTAGGTATTTTTTTTTATAGCTATTGTAAATGAGATTGCCTTCTTGGCTTTTTTTCAGCTAATTTTTTGTGCATGTATAGAAATGCTACTGATTTTTGTATATTAACTTTGTATCCTGCAACTTTGCTGAATTTGTTTATCAGTTAGTTCTAAGAGTTTTTTGGTAGAGTCTTTAGGTTTTTCTCTATATAAGATCATATCATCTGCAAACAGGGACAATTTGACTTCCTCCTTTCCATTTTAGATACCCTTTATTTCTTTCTTTTGCCTAATTGTTCTGGCTAGGACTTCCAGTATTTTGTTGAATAAGAGTGGTGAGAGTGGACATTTTGTCTTGTTTCAGTTCTTAGAGGAAAAGCTTTTAGTTTTCACTATTCAATAAGATGTTAGCAGTGGGCTTGTCATATATGGCCTTTATTATGTTGAGGTACTTTTGTTCTATACATAATTCATTGAGTTTTTATCATGAAGGGATGTTGAATTTCATCAAAAGCTTTTTCGGCATCTGTTGAGGTGATCATATGGTTTTTGTCTTTCTATGGATGTGATTTATGATGTTTATTAATTTATATATGTTGAACTGTTCTTGCATCCCTGGGATAAATCTTACTTAATCATGGTGTATTAACTTTTTGATGTAGTGTCCAATTCAGTTTGCTAGTATTTTGTTGAGGATTTTTGCATTTATGTTCATCAAGGATATTGGCCAATAGTTTTCTCTTATTGTTGCATCCTCGTCTGTTTTGGTATCAGGATTCTGCTGGTCTTGTAGAATGAGTTAGGAAAAATTCCCTCTGCCTCAATTTTTTGTAATGATTTGAGGAGAACTGGTATAATAAAGTTTCAGTAGGATTTAGCAGTGAAGCCATCCAGTCCTGAACTTTTCTTTGTTGGGAGACTTTTTATTACTGATTCAATCTCATTACTTGTTATTATTCTATTCAGGTTTTCTATTGCTTCTTGATTCAATCTTGGTAGGTTATATGCATTCCAGAATTTATCTATTTCCTCTATGTTTTCAAATTTATTGGCATTGGGGGATGGGGCTACAGAAAAAAAAGAAAAAAACAAATTCATTGGCATATAGTTGTTCAAGTAGTCTCCAATGATGCTTTGTATTTCAGTGATATCTGTTGTGACATCTCTTTTTTGTTACTGATTTTATTTATTTGGTACTTCTATCTTTTATGTTAGTTGGTTTTCAATTTTGTTTATATTTCCAAAAAATGAACTTTTCATTTCATTGATCTTTTGTGGGATTTTTAGTCTCAAATTTATTTATTTCTGTTGTGATCTTTATTATTCTTTTCTTCTACTAATTTTGGGATTGGTTTGTTGTTGCTTTTCTAGTTTCTTGGGATGCATGATTAGGTCTTTCAATTAAAATCTCTCTAGTTTTTTGATGTAGGCATTTATTGCCATAAACTTGCCTCTTAACACTGCTTTTACTGTATCCCATAGATTTTGGAATGTTGTGTTTCTGTTTTCATTTATTTCTCCTGAAGACTGAAATTTTAAAAAATTTATTCTTAATTTCTTCCTCCACCCATTAGTTGTTCGGAGCACATTATTTAATTTCCATATATTTGTATAGTTTTGAATTTTTCTCCTATTATTCATGTCTAGTTTTATTCCATTGTGGTCAGATAAAATACTTGATGTTATTTTTATTTTTAAAACTTTTTGAGACTTGTTTTGTGTCCTAACTATATTCATGTGCTAATGAAAATAATGTGCATTCTGAAGCAGTTGGGTGAGGTATTCTATAAATGTCTGTTAGGTCCATTTTGTCTATCATACAGTTTAGATCTGATGTTTATTTGTTGTTGTTCTGTCTAGAAGATCTGTCCAATGTTAAGAGTAGAGCATTGAAGTCTTCAGCTATTATTGTATTGGAGTCTACTTCTCCCTTTAGATCTAACAATATTCGCTTTATATATCTGGGTGCTCCAGTGTTGGGTGCATAGAAATTTATAATTGTTATACCATCATCTTTTCACTTCAATATGTAAGACTCCCAGGTAGCAGAGTCACACAGAGGAAACATGCTGGACCCATATGTAAGTCTCCCTTGAGTGTTTCTCATAAAGACAATCTGGTGGTGATAAATTTTCTCAGTTTTTGCTTGTCTGTGATATATTTTGTTTCTCCTTCATTTCTGAAGGATAGATTTTCTGGGTATAATATTGTTATCTGACAGTTTATTTCTTTCAGTACTTTGAATATATCATCCCAATCTTTCCTGGCCTATAAAGTTTTTACTGAGAAATCCACTGTTAGTCTAATACAAATTCCCCTGTATGTGAATTGATGCTTTTCTCATGTTGCTTTTAAAAGTCTTTGCCTTTGACTTTTGACAATTTGACTATAATGTGCGTCAGAGAGGACTTGTTTGGGTTGAATCTACCTGAAGTTCTTTAAACTTCCTGGACCTGCATGCCCATGTCTCTCCCAAGACTTAGAAAGTTTTTTGCTATTGAATATATTTTCTTATCTTTTCCATTCTCTTCTCCTTCTGGAACTCTCATAATACAAATATTTGTTTGCTTAATGGTGTCCCATAAATCCTGTACACTTTTTTATTCTTTCTTCTTTCCTTTTCTCTGCTCATATTATTAATATTTCAAAAGACCTGTCATCAAGTTTAGAAATTCTTTCTTTTGCTTGGTCTAGTCTATTGTCAAAGGTCTTACTTGTATTTTTTATTTCATTCATGGAATCCTCATCTATAGGACATCTGTTTTGTTCTTTTTTATGATATCTATCTCTTTGTTAAACTTCTCATTCAAATCGTAAATTGTCTGATTTCATTGAAATTTCTCTTTGTATTGTCTTGTATATCACTGAGTTTCCTTAAAATATTATTTTGAATTATATTTCTAGAATTTCACATATTTCTGTATTACTGGGATCTGTTATTGGAGAATTATTGTTTCCCTTCAGAGGTGTCATGTTTTCTTGCTTTTTCATGGTTGATGTATGCCCACATTGATTTCTATGCATCTGGCAAAAAAGTTGCCTCTTTCAATTTTATGGACTAGATTTTATAGAGATAGAATTATTTGTATTAATGCATCTTGGGATGTTGGTTTGGTGGAGGACATTGCCTTGTTTCTAAGTGAATGCAGTGTTGTAGTCTCTGTAGTTTCTTCAGCTATAATTCACACTAGTGACATTTGTGAGTTTCTCAGCAGCCTAGGCTGAGTTTGTGGTGACACTGGTGTAGCTTTGCTAGTGGTTGACTCACCAGACTATTTCTCAGGTTGGGGGCACATGCATGCACACAGAGGGTCAGCCAGTTAGGGTCTGGCTCACTGGAATTGTGGCTATGGGGCTGTTACTCTGGCCAGGAACATGGGCACATAGTGGTTTGGCTGGCCTGGGCACATGCCCTGTAAGAGCTCCCACGGGGCTGTTTCTGAGGCTTGGTATGCAGGCACACAGCTGTCCAGCTGGCCTGTGGGCATGTCTGTTGGTGGCAACCCTAAGGGCTATTTCTTAGGCCCAGGACAGTTTTTCCATTGGCTTGGATGTGTGTCTGCTGGAGGTGGCCCATGGGGATATTTCTAAGGTTCAGAACATAAGCACAGGGCTGCTCAGCCAACCTAGGGGTGTGTCTGCCAGGGCTGGGCTTTAAAGCTGCTTCTCAGACCTGGGACTTGGGTGCATAGATGCTCAGCTGTCCTAGGAGTGTGTCTGTGAGGAGTGGCCCACTGGGCTGTTTTCTGAGCCTGGAGCATAGGTGCACAACCGCTCAGCTGGCCTGGAGCTTTGCCTGCCAGAGGCAGCCTGCACAGTTGTTTCTCAGGCTCTGATTGCAGGTGTAGGGCTGTTGGACAAGTCAAAGCCTTTTCTGCAGGGGTTGGGAAACTTCAGGGCTGTTACTCAGGCCCTGGGTAGAGGCACATAACTGTTTCCCAGCCTGGGAGCATGTCAGCTACTCAGAAGCTTAAGGGCATCTTCTGCTCAGCAGAGGGCATACAGCAATTTGGCCAGCTCAGAGGCAGGCTTACCTTGGGCAGGACAGTCAGACTGTTCCTTTGGTTGGAAGTGAGGGCAGTGGGAGTTGATTTCCCTGATGTGTAAGACCAGTGTCCCAGCTGATCCTAGGCCCACCCAGGCTCTGCACTGCAAGGGTTGTGGTGTTCAGCCTCTGGTATGGGCTCAGTGGAATGAAGATGGAGCCCTTGGGCCAGAGAGGTGCAGTGGTACTGGCCCCCAGAGGATGGACACTCCAGAGGTGGCTCTGGCCTCAATATGGTGCAGTGCTGCCACAGCTTGGCTCTCAGGGAATGGGTAGAGGGTGAGGAGTACACACTTTGTGCACCTAATCTGGAACAATGCAGCTACACGAATTCCCAATAGCTCTCCAAACTGAGAGACTATGGGATTCTCATCTAAGGACTGTAGGTGTTTGAGGGGGCAATGGGGACTGGTAGGGATCTTCTGCTTACCTTCTACCCACAATGGGAAGTCCCTCCTGACTCCAGGCAGATTTGACCTGGGTGGAGGGAATGAGGCTGCAGAGGTTGGATGCCTCCATGCTGCCCTCCTGGACTTCTAATCACCACCATGTGTTTCCATGCCCCCACTGAACTCCAGCACTCTCCCTTCAACACTCCAGTCACATCTTAGCTGTTTATTTGTTGCCTTGGTCCCTACTTGCGGGGGTAAGGGGACTAATGCCAGGCATCTCTAGTCAGCCATTCTGCTCCTAAGCTAGAAATATCTTTGAGACTTATCATTCATCATCACTGTGCTTCCCAGAGGTGATGGTTACCTGCTGCCAGTTCCTGGAAGTGCTCACACAAGCACCAGAGGTTGTAGGGGCTCTGTTTTATTTTCTTGTTTGTTGCCATTAAGTAGAAATTAAATTTGTATATTGACTTTATATCCAGAATCTTGTTAAAATTACCTATTAATTCTAATGAATTATCTGCAGATTCTTTTTAATTTCTTTAATTCTCTATAATTAAGATTCTTTTTTATATAATCTGTGAATAAATAAGTCATTTTCTTTCTGCTCCAATCATTATACTTTTATTTCATTAATTGTTATTTTTTTGTCTTACTGCACTGGTTTGAGTCTCCAATATAATGTTTTTAAAACCTGGTCATACTGACTAGTACTTGTGTTTCATCCTGGTCTCAAAGAGAAAGCTTTTGAACATGTCATCATGAAGCATGCTATTTGCACTTTAAAAAAATTTTTGGTTTAGATTTGAATTAACGAAGCTGCCCCTCTTTACCTAGTTTGCTAAGAGATTTTATCATGAGTAAATGTTGAATTCTAACAAATGCTTTTTCCCCATCTACTGAAATAGTCATGATTTATGCGCTTTATCTCTTTAATGTGGTGAATTTTATTTTATTTTTTTAGAGAGTAGGTCTCACTATTTTGACCAGGTTGGACTTGAACTCTTGGGCTCAAGAGATCCTCCAGTCTAAGCCTTCCACATAGCTGGAAGTATAGGCACATGCCACTGTGCCTGTCTCAAATTTTATTATTTTTAAATGTGAAATTAACCTTCATTTTTTAGGACCAAATACGACTTGATTTTGATGTATTTTTGCCTTTTACAGTTTTTTAGATTCTATTTTGTTTAGCATTTTGCATCTGTACTCATCAGTGATATTGACTTTTAACTTTATTTTATTATAATGTGCTGTCCATTTTTAGTATTTGGGTTATGCTGGCCTCATAGAATATGTTAGAAAGGGCTCTTTTGTCTATTTTCTCAAATAACTTTTTTAATATTGCCATTATGTATTCCTTTAAAAATTGATGGAATTCACCAGTAAAGCCTCTGGCCCCAAAGTTTTCTTTGTGAACCTGTTTTTAATTACACACTCAATTGTTTTAATAGAAATACAAGTATTTATACTTTCCACTTTCTTTTGTATCAGTTTTAATAAGTTGTATGTTTCTAAGAACTTATATTAACTTGATCATAAAAATTTCTTAACTGTTTAATGAATTGAGAATCTGGTTAACGATGTCCCTTTTTCAATTCTGACACCAGTTATTTGCTATACTTTTTTGTTCATTAGTACAGCCATTTGGAATAAATGCAACAAAAGATGAGCAAGAGCTATGTTCTAAATACTACAAAATATTGCAAGAAGAAATTTTAATAAAACTTTAAAAATGGAGGACAATGGAGAGCTATGCCATGTCTCTAGGTTGGAAGAATCAGTAATGTAAAGATGTAAATTCTTCCCAGACTGAATTCCAGATTCAGTGCAATTCCAATCAAAACTCCAGTAAGCACTTTTGTAGAAATTGACAAGCTGATACTGAAATTTACATGGAAATTGGAAAGACATAGAATAGCCAAAACAATACTGAAGATGAAGAACAAAGTTGGAGAGCTGACAGAAACTGATGTTACTTGAAATAGTACTCTATTGGCGTAGTATAATAAATAGATGAACAAAACAGAACTAAATCCCACACAAATAGAGTCAATTGCTTTTCAACAAAGGCACCAATGAAATTCAATGGGGAAATGTGTGTATTTTCAACAAATGGCATTCAAGAGCCAGGAGGATCATATGGCTGTAAGTCATGACCCTTTCCTCATGCCATACACAAAAATCAACTCAAGATTGGCTGTACACACAAATACTAAAGTAAAATTATAAAATTCTTAGGTGAAAGCATAGGAGAATATCTTTGAAACCTTAAAGTAGGCAAATATTTGATATTATAAAAAGAGATATTGATTTAAAAATAATCAATGGTACTTCTTATACTTAAGATTATTTTCCTCAAAAGATACCAGTAACCAAATGAAAAGGCAGGCCACAGACCGGGAGAAAATTTATATAGATAAAAAGATAGTTAGATAGACAAAGATATAAAATCAATTCTCGTTATTCAGAGCAGTTGTGTTCTATAAAGCCACTGCAAACAGTGAATTAATGAATACTAAACTATTTTGCTCCAAAGGAGAACAGAGTAAATCCTTACTTAATGTTGTGAATAGGCTCTTGGAAACTGTGAGTTCAAGCAAAATGACATACAACAAAACCAACTTTCCCACAGGCTAATTAATATAAACAAGAGTTAAGTTCCTATGGCATATTTCTGGTCACAAAACCATCACCAAACTTCTAAATAAAGACCCCAAACACGTCTCATCTTAACTATTGAAATCAATGTGTGCTATACAAACATTTAAGAAAGATTAATAAAACCAAGTAAGATAATTGTTTATCCAATTTTTGTTGAATCAGTGAGTGAGGGTGGTGGTCCCAGCAGTGGTAGGTTAAATCAAGGAATAAATGCTTGCAAAGCAAAACTTGTCAGGAGCACCCCCTCCCAATACAGTTAAAAACAATCACGACAGAGCGGGCTCACTGGAACCGCGTCGTTATTGTGGTATGTCTGTATGATTATTACAGATTGTACAAATTTTTATTTTGTAATAACTTTTATTTATTCATTCGTTTTCCAACTCACTTATTCCAGCTCAGCGTCAGGTGGCCTGAGCCTGTCCCAGTAGCTCAGCGCACCAGGCAGCACCCACCCCTGGACAGGATACCCCCCCATGGCAGGGCGCATGCACTCACACACACACACACACACACACACACACACACACACACACACACACACTCACACATACACTCACACACACACACACACACTCACACACACACATTCACTCACACCGGAACCGCGCAGACATGCCAACTCATCTCACGTGCACACGGCTGCGATGTGGAAGGAAACCCACATAGACATGCAGAGAACGAGCAAACGCCACAGTCAGCGGCCAGGGCTGGGAATCGACTCTTTTTCTCATCAGCATTATAACAAAACAACATTGAACTAGACAACATTATTTAAGGGACTATAGAAGGTTAGATTCCCAAGCCTCTGGTCACAATATTTTCACCAACTGATCGATACATAACATTGTTTTATATGTGTTTCTCTTTAAAAACACCTTACTAATATATATTACTGATTAAATAACATTGAGCTCACAGCCAACAGCACTGTATCTCCTGCCTGAATGAGACTTATCTAACACATATATTTTTTCCATCAGGCACATCACAGCCTCGTGTGCTTAGGAACACCAGACGGCACTTCAGCTCTAAGCTTGGGGCCATACTGAACAGAAAAATCATCAACAAAAAGGGCGCAAAATCTAATGCTAAATGGGCCCCCCCAAAAGACACTGGTTTGGAGTAAGAGAGCTAAAACAAGAAGCAGAGCATCAGTTTGTCTTACTTTAGCTGGGAACATGCACATCAGACGACTCAAAATTTTCAACTCCGATCATGTTTGCAAGAGACCTCAAAAGTGCCCTGAGTATTAATTTTGGGGTTGGAAACTGCAAATAATAAGAATCCACTTTATTGAAATACGTATGTATATATACATACATATATGTGTGTATACTTATATATATCTGTGTGTATAGTTGAAAAATTTGTTTTCAGAGTATATAAAGAGCTTCTAGAAATTAATAACAAAGTATAAACAAATCAATAAAAATGAACAGAAGACTAGAATAGACAATTCAGAAAAGAATATAAATGCACAAAAACAAAAATTTATCCAACTTCGTTAGTCATAAAAGAAATTTAAATTTAAACTAAAGGGAAATAACACTACATATCTACTAGCTTGGCTAAAAATAGAAGAATTAACAATACCAATGTTGAAGAGGAAGCAGAGAAATAGAAAATATAATACATTGTTGGTGGGAGTATAAATAGTGTTTGGAAAACATTTTAGGCAGTTTCTTATAAAATTAAATATACATCTCACAATTCCACCCTTAAGTATTTATTCTCCCAAGAGGAAAATATATGTTCACAAAAAAAGATTTACACAAGAAGTTCAATGCAGCTTAATTAATATTAGCAAAATACTAGAAACAACTCAAATGTCTCAGCAGGAGAATGGGTAAAAGTACCGTGATTTATTCATAAAATGGAATACTATTCAGCAATAAAAAGAAATAACTTTCTGATATTTATAACAACATGAATGATATTTGTGTTATAAAAATAAAAATACAAAATGTGAAAGAAGCCAGACACAAGAGTTCATATACTATTACTTCATTGATATGAATTTTGAGAAAACAAAAAAGTAATCTCTCAGGGTAAAAATCACTATAACGGAGAGGGGAGGAATTGATTCTGTTTTCTAGGATGATGGATATATTGTATATCTTTACTGAGGCACTGGTTTTACTAGTGTATATATTTGTCAAATCATCAAATTATACGGTTAAGTTTTATGCATTTTACTATGTATAATCATATCTCAATTATAAAAAAGAAAAGGAGAAGTGATAAGGAGGAGGAAGAGGGAAATAATGGGAAGGGGAAGAAGAAAGCAGCAGCTGCAGCAGCAACAACTCCACATTCCTTGCAAGAAGCATGAGAACAAAATGTGATGGACTTAAGACTAATTTCTCTCCATCTTTTTTTAAGAACTATGATCCTGAAAAGGTAAACACATAAAGGGGAAGAATTTAGGTGGGGCACTAAGAAAACTTAAGCTGGAGTTCATGGACCTCCCCTTCCCTGGGGGTGTTTACACACATGGACTCAGGGTGTTTGTGGACCCTTTGAGCTTACATGAAGTCTTGTGTGTGTCTTGTGTGTGTCATTTCCTGCATAGACATTTTTCAGAAGATAAGGTAGCATCAGATTTTTCAAAGAGCCGTGGATCTAAAAATATGAAGCATCAGTGTCTTAAAAGAAGATGCTAACCCCCAGGATCAACTACACAGTGGGCATGTGAAATGTCTTTTCTGACAGATTTTTACAAATACAGTAGTCTGTGTTTTAGAAAATATATTTAAATTAATGTTAAATTTCTTGAATGTAATATTGGTCTTGTGGTTATGTAGGAGAATGTCTTTATTCTTAGTGGGTATATATCCAAGTACTTATGGGGGTAGTTTTACATCTTTGATTTTCTTTCAAAAGATTCAACCAAAAAATGTGTATGCGTGGACACATACATAAATAGCAGAAACAATAAAGCAAAGGTGACTAAATATCAAAAATTGATGAGTCTAGGAGAAAAATACAGGGATATTAATTATACTGTTTTTACAACTTGTCTGGGGGTTTGACAATTTTCAAAAATAGAATGTTGGGAATAAACAATAAGACATACCCCAGAATTTTTTGATCAGCTAGGCAGAAAGATCAAGTTTCACCTATAAATCTAAAAATTTAGGCTAGCCTCAGATTTCTACAGCAATACACAGTTAAAATTTAAATTTTAAAACTAGGAAAACAAAACTTAAGGAGAAAAAATTTTAAGCCAAGAATTTAAAACCCAGCCAAACATTTCTTTAAATATAAAGGCAACAGGTAACATACTTCCAAAAACTCGTTCCTGAAAAAAGTATCCTAAAAGATGTACTTCATTCAACTAAGAGATGAAAGTAGAAACTATGGAAAGGGAGTAGATGTCATTATTTAACCGTAATATAATTTAACTATTCTCTTAATTCTGAAATAAATCAGAAGATTAAATTTACAGAATAAAATGTAAATGTTAACAGCCTGATGGTGAAGAAATAGAAATAAGAATATCTGTAAGAGAAATGGAAGAAAATGTGGACAGTATTTGTAAGTGCACAGATTTTCTCATCTTTAATATTAATATAAGGGGTTCAAGAGAGATGAATAAGAAAACTAAAAGTAGGATAAAGTATATTTACAAAGATAAACATTAAAAATAATTTCAACTAAATATGAATGGCAAAAAAGTGGAAAAGGGAGATAGTTGGAATACACTAATTTTATCATAGTCTATGATATAACATGTTACATTAGCATATTTTTAAAAAATGAGTTAATCCAAGTATGTACAGAGAAAGCATTTGAAGAATTTAACAATGGTTCGTAACTAAAACTTCTAATTAACCAGGAATAAAAGGGAACTTTAAGCCTCATAAAGTGTACTTATTAAAAAAAAAAACCTAGTATAATCATATTAAATGGGAAAATATTGTAAGCAATCTCTTAAAATCAGGAATACAACAAAATGTCTACTAACATCACTCCTAGTCCACCTGTAGTGGAGGTTCTAGCCAACACAAAGCCAAGGGAAAAAGGAGAAAAAAAAGCATAAGAGTTGGAAGAGGGAATAAAAATGTAATAATAGGAGAGTTTAGCAAAATGGAAAGATAAAAGGCTAGTGTATAAAAGTCAATTCTGTTTATACACATCAGCAACAACCAATTACAACCAATTAGAAAATATGATCTGAAAACTACTATTTATTATAGAAGATATTAATCTGCATTATTATATAGATTATATATATAATTGTATATGTTATTATTATAGAAGGTATACTTAGAAAATACCTAAGACTATATCTCACAAAAGACGTTCTAGATCCCCACATAGAAAATTTAAAAACTTTACTGAAAGACATTAAAGAAGACTTAACTAAAAAGGAAATGATCTATAGTCACAGATAGGAATACCTAATATTGTAAAGGTATCAATTGTTCCCAAAGTGATTCATAAATATAGTGGAATTCTAACCAAAATTCCAGTATGCTCATCTTGAAACATGACAATTTATTTCTAAAAGTTACATTGAAGAGCAAATAACCAAAAATAGAGAAGAAAATCTTGAAGAAGAATGATTGACATGCGTGTGGGCAGGTAAGAACTGTCCAACCAGATCTAAAGAGTTATTAAAAGCTATAATAATTAAGTGATTGGTAGTAGGATAAAAAAAATACATAGAACAGGAGAGAAAGCCCCCAAACTGACACAATAGCAAAACCAAAATATTATTTAAATTGATAAAACACAGAGTCTACAATAAAGACCTGATAGTTATCAATATCTATCTACCAGATAACACAGTTTTAACATTAAAAAAACAGACAAATGGTTGAAAAATATAGTTAGATAGAAGGAACATTATTTGATAGCACAACAAAGTGACTATAATCAACAATAAGTTAGGGTATACTTTAAAATCATTAAAAGAGTGGAATTAGAATATTCCTAATACAAAGAAATGATAAATTCTTGGGGTGATGGGTACCCCAATTGCCCTGATTTGGTTAATACACATTGTGTATCCTGTATCAAAATATCACATGTACCCCATAAATATATACAACTATTATGTACCCATAATAATTTTTTAAAAAACAGACAAAATGCACAGAAAACAAGCAAAACACAAGTAATGAGAGACTTTATTCAATTCCATTAATTTTATTTTATCATATAGGTGAAAGCAAAGACATAAAAAACTTAAATAACATTATCATATAGTTCTAATTACTATATACATATACTGAAAAGAGAATTCCCTTTTATTTTAAATACACATGATAAATATACAATAAAACCAAAAGTCAATTACACACCCAGAAAACTAAACTCTACAACCCAGATGGAGAATTTTGGAAGGGATAGTTTTCTAGAAAAAGACAATTTACTATCACTAACTTCAGGATATATAGCAAAAATATAAACACACTCTTTTTCATAGAAGAAATAATGGAAACTGTCAAAAGTTTCCTTGTCTTCAAAAAGCACCAGGTCCAGATGTGTTCATAGGGGAATTCTATAAGCTCTCCAGATAATTCTAATGTAATTTTAAACTGTTCCTGATATGACATAAAGAAGACCTTCCCAATTATTTTAAGGAAAAACAAAATCTTAAATCTTGATACCTAAACTCATAAAAGACAATACTGGAAAATAAATTTATAGATCAATCTTACTTCCAAATATTCATGCAGAAGGCCTAATAAAATATGTTTTACCAACAGAATCTATGCTTACAATAAAAGAATATTGCATCTAATTCTTTATGCTGCTAATGCAAGGCTGTTTTTTCATTAGGAATCACCTTGATAGATGCCAGCTGTGAAAACACTTTATAAAATTTAACATCTACAAACAAATTACCATCCATTTTTTATTTCTTAAAATCTTAATAAGGTAAATATGAATAGATTTTTACTTAAAATAAATATATGTATGTTTAAACACATATACACACACAATGCTTAGTGAAGAATAGTAGATACATTTCTCTTAAAGTCAGAGATGTCTACTCCTACCACTGTTGTTTAACACACCGGTAAGGACCACCCAAAGCAATCAAAAAAGAAAACAAATAATATGTATAAAAACTGGAAAGGAATAAATAAATAATCATTATATTTGTAGATGATATGATTGTTTAACTATAAAATACTTGAGAATAACTTAAAAATAATTATAATTAATAAAAGAGTTTAGAAGGTATCAGGGTACAAAATTAGTACATGGAAACTACTTCTATCATATATAAAAACAACAGTTAGAGGTCCTAACAGAAGGTATTCAATATATAATAGCATCATTAATAATAACAAACTCTAGGAATGTGCTTAACAAGAATTGTACAGGCTCTATATAAAACTTTTCAGAAGCACAACTAAAAGAAAAAAAACTGAACAAATGAAGAGAACTAGCATAAATTTGTATAGGAGAAACTGAACCAAAGACATAAATTCTAAGGTAACATGAAAATCTAATGTGATACAAACAAATTACTTGGTGGATTTCTTGTAATGACATAAATTCATTCAAAAGTTCACATGGAGAAATAAATGAGCAAAACTAGTATATAATATATAATAAAACTATTATGTATAATGGCAATAGCCAGGGGAATTATGAAAAAGAAAAGCATTGAGAAGAAACTAGCCTTACATGAATAGAGACAGGTTAAGGAAACGGAATAGCAATTCCAGAAATACAATCAAATTTATATGGAAATTTAGCATGTGGTAAAAGTCGTGTTCCACACTGATGGTAAAAAGGTCCATTAGGGCTGGGTGCGGTGGCCCGTGCTTTCAGTCCAGCTACTCGAGAGGCAGAGGTGCAAGGATCTCTTGAGCCTAGTAGTTTGAGGCTGCAGAGGGCTATGACCTTGTCTCTAGAAACAAACGAACAAACAAGCAAAAATGGTAAATTAGTCAAGAAATGATCATAGAACAAGGAGACACTAGAAAAATTTTATTTGAATCCACACTTTACACCCTCACAAATTCTAGGTGAAAAATACATTAAAATACTAGAAAAATATCATGAAAGATTTTTCCATTTTGTTTTTAATAATTTTAGGATTGTGAAAGCCTGCCTATATGACACAAAAGCCAGAAACCATAAAAATCAAACATTGATTAAGTCAACTCCATAAAAATAAAAAAAAAGTCTCTAAAAGAAAAATATCACAAATTTAAAAGATATGATTTGAGGAAAATATTATTTCTAACATAACAATTCAGTTTTCTATCAAGAAGAAAAAGCCTAGAAATCCAAAAGAAACATAAAATTAGAGTGACATTTTTCTCTCAACAGATTGACAATAACCAAAATGTTTGCTCACACACCACTTTGGTAATGGTGTGGGGAACGGGCATTCTCATACTCTGCTAGTAGGAGTGGAAATTGGTACAACTTCTGTACATAGTAATTTGATAATAGCTACTGAATTTTACACTTGAACTTAGCCAAAAGGCCAAAAAGCAATAGCTACTGAATTTTAAAATGTCAAGGACCTTTGACCCAGAAAATGTACCTCTGGAAATTTGTTCCTCAGATATACAGTATAAGGGTGTTCATTGAAGAATTACTTGTGATAGTAAAAGGTTGAAAATAACCTTAATATCCAGTAACAGGGGATTATTGAAATAGCCTTTCCATATTTATAAAATAGACCACTGTTAACTGCTTAAAAGAATGAGAAAGCTTTATATATCTTGTAATAGAATAACCCAAGAGAGACTGTTAAGTGAAAAAGCAAGTGCAAACCGTTTGCGTAAAGTAAAAAGAATACATTTGTAAATACTTGTATAATAATTGAATATCTCTGAATGATATAAAATAAGTTGATAACCATGATTGCATATAGAGATAAGTCCTGGATGGCGGGGGGTATGAAGGAGATCCTCTTTTTACACTGTGAATTTTTCACTTTTGTACCATGAACATGTTGATAAGTGTGTTGTAAGAAAGGACCACTTATCTCAGTGGTAATAACCACAGTTGTTATGGTAACTACTCTTAGTTCAACCAACCAGAAAACAGCTGAAAAAAAAAATCACCTAAACTGTAGGAGACAAAAATGAAACCTTCCATGGGACTAATTTCACACAAATTTATACAAATTTTTGCTTTTTTAATATAGTTTTTGGATTCTCTCACCAAGTGCACAAAAAAATGAAGAAAATAAAAGTATTTCTGTTGCCTAGAATTATTATTGATGTGATGGTGTCATCAGTTAATGTAATAAAAACAATTTTTAACAAACTATTCAATAGTCAATAAAATGTAGTCCTGCTAATAGATACTAACCCCACAGCCCAAGTGCCTTTGTGTACCACTTATACAGAAAATGGGGCACACAAGAAAGAAATGTAATCACAGAGAAAGTGAAGAATAGGGTTTCAGACAGACCACACAACCAAAGACTTTGGACCTTGATATGTTCAAGTCAATATTCTCAGTTTTATTTTATACATCAGTTTGGGATGGATAATCTATTTGCTTCTATGGCCAAGTAAAGCTAATGAGCCTGTTGCATTACAACATACAGACTTTTACTGTGAGGTCAACTATAGCTCAGTTCTGGCCAGTTTATGACATTTGCAAGACCATGTGCTAGGGTAAATGCAAATCCCAAAAACATGAAGCCTCAAAGTTGGAAAGTGACACAGAAAGCAAAACAAAACCAAGCATGTAATTTTTTTTTTTTTTTTTAGCAAGAAATGGATTCAGTTACAAAACTCAAACCTTCCTGCTGAATTCCATGGAGTTGTTGCTCAGTGGTGGTCTAACAATCACTCACAGCTAGACCTTCGTGTTCCTTTCCCTTGGACATAAACAACATCACATTGAACATAAAGAACGTCAGCATTAGACAAGGTCGCTCTGTGACCATGACAAAGTGAGTAAAAAAAAAAAAAAACAGGAGCATTTCACAATTTTGTCTGGGCACAGATAAAAACAAGTTTAGCGCAAACCACAAAAATACCAAACACCCCCTCTCCGACTGTGCATGACTGCCACTTCTTTACTATTAATAATTACAGCTTTGACCTCACTCTAGTCTTTCTGCCCTGTGGATAAGATTTGTTAAGATACCCAGGCAGTTATCCCTGCTTCTGGACAGCTTGCAATCCAGAACAAAGATCCTCTTCCTTAAGCCTTCTCCCAAATTACCAAACATCCTTTTTCTGAGGAGCCTGCTCCTCCCCTGATGTTTCTTCTCCCCCATTACTTCTATCCTGAAATTTCAACTCCTATATCCAATTATTTTCTCAACATTTCCAATGTTGAGATGTTAAGTAGACATCTCAAACTCAGCATTTCCAAAGGAAAGGTCCTGATATTCCTCTCCTGTTAATAGGGAGGACGCTTGCAATCCTATCCATCTCTGTGAATGGCAGCCCCATGACTGAAGTTGCTCAGGTCCAAAGCCTTGGAGTCATCTTTGACCCATCTCTGCACTTTCACCCCACATCATTCTGCACCTATCCAATTAACCTTCAAAAAATTCCTGGAATGCATCTACTTTTATCATCTCAGCTGCTACTTCCTTGATCCACGCTGTTATCATCTCTCACCTGGCTTCTTGCGATAACTTCTTTCCTTTCTTATCTGCTTTTGATCTTGAGTCCATTCATTCTGGTCTCCACATAATGCTGTATTTAACTTTTAAAAACATAAGTCAAATGTATTACCGCTCTGTACAGACCCCACAGTGGCTTCCCATCTCACTCAGAGTAAAGCCAAAGTCTACACAAGGATCTACATGATCTGCTGCCCACAAACATACAAACTCACCTCTCTGACACTGTTAGAGTTCTTCAAGGCTCAGACTTGGAAAAAGAATCCAATTATCCAAGTGCATTCAGAAGTTTAGAACTCAAAGTTTGGTAACAAAAAAAATTTTTTTATTTAAATCAGTGAGCATGACATATGGAATTTTTTATATATATATTCTTATAAGAGGCTAAGTTTAATGAATGACTGCCAGATACTCTGGCAGCCTTAGGACTTGTCAAAGCCTTTAAGATTCTGCTGAGCCCAGTTGTTTGATGTCATCTTCTTCCAGGACTCTGCGAGTCCTACTCCCCCCCCCTCACCTCCACATCTGCCCTCCATCCCATATACTGTGCTTCGCCACAGCTTCCCAGCAACAGATCAGCAAATCCTCACCACACAAACTTCCTGGGCTTGCACGTCTGACAGCTGCTTTGTGCCAAGGCTTATTCTAGCAATCTTGAAATAAAATTTGCCACGTACAGCTATTTCTTTATTCAACAAACGATATGCAAGTTGAAGTAACAGGAATAATAAAGAATCATGAAATGTTAAAGCCGCATGAGCTCTTAGATATTACCTAACCCAGAGAGAGAATATTTTTTTCCATGAAGGGCCTGAGAGTAAATATTTTAGGCATTGGGGGCTGCACAGGTTCTGTTGTAATGACTCACCTCTGCTGGTGTAGGGCAAAAGCAGCCACAGAAACTGTGTAAACAAATGGATGTGGCTGTGTTCCAATAAAACTTTATTTGCAAAAAAGTGAATCAGGCTGGATTTGGCCTATGGGCTAGTTTACCCCTGACCTAACCCAACGCAGTCATTTCACATGCACACAAAGTAATTTGGCACAAAGAATAAACAGGGTGACTCATGTTCCAGATTGACTAGGACAGTCTCAGTATATGCCTGTTGTTCTCAATATAATTATTAACATGTCCCCTTTCACCCTCAAAACCATCCTGTTTTGGAGAATAAATTATATGGTCACCCTTTGTAATGCCATGTCCTTTGACTTATGTAAACCCCCATATTTCTCATGGGTTAACAGTGTCCTACAAATAATTCAAAATTGAGTACACATATGCTACAGATAACACTAATGTTTAAATTTTTAATAGCCCAATACTATCCCATTTTCTAAAATTTAGTAAGTAATCCTGGATAATAGAACAGAAGATTCAATATATTGTGATGTGTTATATAAGTATAATGTAATTTAATTATTCAAGAAATATATCAAATAGCTTTCTTATATACACAGAAGTTATCTTTTGAAACACCAATAGCATTAACTATTTAGAAGCTGTAGGCCAAATATGTGCCAAGTTATCTTAAGTTACACCATTGGTCCGTCCTTTGACACAGTAAGAGTTTACTTCTTCCCATTGGACACTTTTCATTAATGTTCTAACATGGCCTCAGAATGGAGCGTGACCACAGATAAAAGGATTTTCTAGTTTTAAATGTTAGAATAAAGCAATCACTTGGCAAGCAGAGGTTTTATGGGATTGGATTTCTTTGCTACGCCTGACTCCTCCTCCAGCCTGGTTTGTGCCTTTAGATTTGCTCTGGAGTCTGAAAGACGCACAGATGGAGATGCCCACACACAGCACGAGACATGCTAACCCCGCATTTCACCACGAGCATCTGTGAATGAGTTTGCCGCAACCCGTTCTCTGGCAGAAATAGAATAGATTCAGTCCTTACTGGTGAAGCACGAGGTTTTAGTTGGGACCATCAGTGATAACATGCCTCTGGGCATTTTTTAAAGTTTAAGAGGATTTACAGTTTTAAATCACTTGGAAAAGTGTTCTGAGTATTAGATTTATGTTTTTAGAAGAAGTTACATATCTAGGAAGTAATTTTACTCATAGATAAAATATTTTATTTTCATGATGGAGATATTTGGATAAGCTTGGGGGAACCATTCCAAGTGAAAATGATAAAAGTTTACTTCACAGCTTAAAATATTGTCAACATTTTTAGCTTATCCTACTAAACTTGGGCCTGAGGTTTATAAATCATTCAGTTGTCCTCTGCCCAAAATAAAATCTTATCTTTGAAGACATCTGCGTGAGTATTTAAAATGCTCAAGGGCATACAATTATACATAGCTATTGTTCCCAGTTTAAATAGGAAAGTAAGAACAAAACAGCCTTGTTTAATATCTTCAGGTAGGGGACAGATTATTTACTTTATAATTTACAAAATGGGCTTTTTTCCCATATTTTCCATAGGTGACTCTTTTTAACTTAGATTCTAAGCTACTTAAGAACAAAGACCATACTTTTATTTAAAAGTTTCCCAGGAATTCCCTAGTTATACAAAGAATCCTGGTTGGAATTGATTGCCCAGTGCATCTTTTGATAAATTCTTAATTACCAAAGGTTTCATCTGAATTATCTTCGGTGCATACATTAGAATGCATTAGTAAGTCAATGAACACTTCTCAGTTCCTCCAGGAATTTTCATAGCTGCAAAATATACCACAGATTAACTGTGAGGGGACAGACTTAAGGCACTGAACTTTTTCTAGACCACACACCTGTGAGTTAAGGCATAGAAAAACAACAGGACAAACATGCCTGCTAAATACAACCTTCACCTTCCAACTCCAGTATGTGAAACAGGGCCACAACACACCAATAACATCCTAGGCTTATACCATCCTTAACTTTGAAGCAGTGTTGAAACTACTCTAAGATTCAGAGGGAGAAAGAGTGAGCCTCTCTTTCTTCTCCCTACAGCCCCACTGTTGAGTGGGCAGGACTTATTGAAGGGAAATTCAGAAGGATAATCAGCGGTATAGGAGGAAGAATGGTATCCGGGTTACTGTGATGGAGACAGGTGAGTGTCCACCAAGATCTGTTCTCACCTTTGAGCATGTGGCTAGAGTACATTACGCAGCCTTCCTCTCAGCTATATGTGGCCCTATGACTAAGTTCTCAGCAATTCAATGCAGGAAAGTGAGACCTGCTATTTCTTTAGTGCCTGAGCCTTGACACAGTGTCTTTTCTACCTCCACTTTCTCCTTTCTAAAAACTGGAATCTCCAGTAAGATTAGTGTGAACAGAACAGGGAACCAATCTCCTTCTCAGCTCATACAATGAAGACTTCCATCTCTTCAGGAGATATTAGAGAGGAAACAACCACGCCATTAAAAGAAAAACTTTAGACAAATTAAATTTAACAGTTTATTTGAGCAAAGAATGATTCACGAATGGAGCATGAGACAGAACCAGAGGAGGTGCAGGGCGCACCACTGGGCAGCGCGGGCAGTGAGCTCCTACAGGCCAAACGCGGCTGGAAAACCAAGAAGACATATTTGATTGGTTAGAGTGGAAAGTAGCTAGTTAGAGATTAGTTAGCAGCTTGTGATTAGCAGTCTCTGCAGTCTTTAGTTTTGTTTTACTGTTTACATTGGGCTTTGGTTTGCTTATGTAGGAACCTAAAGTGTTGGGACTGCCCCCAGCCTAATGGTTTCCCAGTTAAAATTTTTAACAACTCTTTCTCTGCCTCACAAGTTCTTCCACCTGGAAGGGGAGTGATTTATCTGGTTGGTGAAATTGGGCACAAGATTCCTTCTTCATGTCTGGCCTGTTCTGGTAGCTCTCATTCTAGGAACCGTCCTACCCTTAAGGAGTACACCTTCTTTTTGGTTACTCCAGCTCGCAGCCAATGAATATACCTGGGTCAGGGGTCCGGGCCAGTTTTCCTGGGGTGGACCCTGGAAGCCCATTTCTTCTGGCTCCCGCATTCCTGCAGTGGATGAGTACAATAGAGGCTGGCATCGTCAGGGCAGCCGTTTGGGTGAGTGCCGTCACAAACGCCACTCTCCAGCCACAGCCCCTTTTCAGGAGCAGCCCTCCAGATCCAGACTGCAAGGACAGGAGACAACTGAAAGCGTCCTTTGGGCTTCAGGCCCAGGCATAGTCTCTGTCCAGCTCACTGGGTTTACCACATCATGGTCCCCACGTAACCTCTGGGTAGATTTCTCAATTCTGTTGAGAACCTTAAGAGAAAGAGGAATGTAATTGTTTGTCACCTTTATACCCCAAATGAGAGGGCAATGCCTTAAAGAAATATTATAAATTTCAACAAATATTTATTTAATTACATCATTTCTGCTTTGAGAAATATGAATTTTCACTCTTTAGAGAACCTCATGGACACAATCTTTTTTTATTGATTGAGGATTATTTGACATGATCTATCAACAGTATTAAAAATGTGCTCTAGGCCGGGCGAGGTGCCTCACGCCTGTAATCCTAGCACTCTGGGAGGCCGAGGTGGGAGGATCGCTGGAGATCAGGAGTTTGAGACCAGCCTGAGCAAGCGTGAGACTCCATCTCTACTAAAAAATAGAAATTATCTAGACAACTAAAAATATATAGAAAAAATTAGCCGGGCATGGTGGCGCATTCCTGTAGTCCCAGCTACTGGGGAGGCTGAGGCAGAAGGATCACTTGAGCCCAGGAGTTTGAGGTTGCTGTGAGCTAGGCTGACGCCACGGCACTCTAGCCAGGGCAACAGAGCTGTCTCAAAAAAAAAAAATGTGCTCTGTCTGAGACAGCTACAAGTCCACCAGTAATTCATGCTTCCCCTCGCCTAGGGTAGAGTGGCTACGCTTGCCAGGGCCATTTTCTAGTGCCCCTGACTAAGCAAGGCGACGTGGCTCTATCTCACTGCAGAACGAGAGCAGATACGCGGAGCACCGTTTCTGTGCCAAGGCGAGTGCGGGCTGTGCCTTCCTCGCGCTGCGTCTCTCCTTCCGCCGGCCTGAAGCTGACCTGTGTTCTAATCCCGGAGGCCACATCCCAAAGGTGGCGGAGCCCAATACGGCTTGGAAGAGAGGGAATTAGCAATACCCACTTTGAAATCTGAGTTACAAATAAACTTTTGCTGTATTTGAGCCATTATATTTTTTTAGTCTGGCACAGCAGAGCCCACCCTAACAGAAGTTGTGTGGTATGGTGGCTACAGTGCTACTCACAGGCACTGATCCTCAGAAATAATTACGGAGATGCCAAAAAAATTAATGTACAAGGATGACTGTGAAGCAACTTGGAAACAACCTAAAGGTCACACAAAAAACAGTTAAGTAAATATATTCATGATAGAATGCCTTTAAGCATTAAAGTAAAATTTAATTTTAAATTGAATGATAGAATGATAGTAACTTAAAAACACAGTATCACTTACAAAGAAGTTGCCACATCCCAGCCACTGCTCTAAGCACTTTCTGCTTCACAATAACCCTGTTACCACACTTTATAGAGAAGAAGACTGAGGCACAGAGGTTAAGTACCTAGCCTCAGGGCAGGCAGCCAATAAATGTCAAAACTAAGAAATATACATATAATGAGTGTGAAAATGTGTTAGATATGAAGATCAAAAAGCAGAGAGCAAAATAGACATTTTTGTCCCCATTACTTCGTGTGAGCGGGTCGGGTCACCTGGCGGTCATTCATGCATTCATTCATCCACCCATTCAGAAACATTCATTGCTACATGTCAGGCATTGCTCTTGAGCAGGAAAAATGACTGAACTCATAGGCTTTGAATTCAAGTAAGGGAAAGGTGAGAAACAAATAAATATATAATAAAATACCAGCTTGATAAATGCTTTGAAGAAAAGCAAAGCTGGGTAAGGGAATACAAGCCGACGGGAGCGGGGTGCACTTCATTAAGGATCATCAGGGACTAGCGGGGAAGGCTCCCCTTCCCGCAGTGCTAAATCCTCAAATCCCAGGGACTCAAGGCCACTGGCGAGGGGTAACCCTAATGGCAGTGGGCCCAGGGGCACGCCCGACTGCTGGCTGCGCAGAGTGGCCGGCAGGGCAGCCCCACCCCGTGCGCGCGTGCTCAGGCCCCACGCACTGCACCAGGTGAGGTGCCTTCCGGGTTCCAGAGCTGAGGGGCAGCTGGCGTCGGGCCCTTGCATCCCAGCAGCGCTACGTGCTGGCCCAGCTGTGCCGTCTCAGGAAGGTAGGATCACCTGCGCAGGGCCATTTGTGTGAGGGACAGGTGGAGGCAAGATTTGAGCAGAGCCTTCGTGACTCCAAGGGGAGGTGGGGAAGATACTCCAGAAATCCACATGAGCCCTGCAACTGTATTTGTACAGCACTGTTTCGATAAAAACTGGATGCTTGCGTACCTGGTGGGGCCCTGGGCCTGCATTTCTGCACCAAAGCCTCACCACTTCCCCCCTCGGCTGGTTTTAATTTCCCTACGGGCGAGGATCACTGTTCTACGTCCGTAGTTATCTAAAATGCTCAATGCACATTTAATAAGTAGGTGAAGAAATGGTAAAATCAATGAGTTGCTAAAATATTCAAGAACTGTTGATTCAGGTTTTCTATTATATCACCTGCTCTTATAAATTTTATTTATGAGATTCTACATGAAAAACACTCTTGGGCATTTCCTGTGGTACGCAGTCATTTGTAGTCCTTATGATGGTGGTTGCTTTTTTTAATTTATACCCTATTAATTCTAAGAAGATTTGAGGAAGTTTACAGAGATTATAAAACAAGGAAACATACTTCTGATTTTTTTCTGTGGTTTTTTTTTTTGTTTTTTTTTTTTTATCTTAAAGGTTCAGAATTGCATTACCATTGGCGGGTGCTCTCTAAAATTAGTACCCCTCAGTAGTTTAAAC
The DNA here is from genome assembly GCF_020740605.2 of Lemur catta. Classification (NCBI taxonomy): domain Eukaryota; kingdom Metazoa; phylum Chordata; class Mammalia; order Primates; family Lemuridae; genus Lemur; species Lemur catta. The sequence goes on along the minus strand of NC_059136.1, from coordinate 92,445,244 downwards.
TGGTCTCCAGCAACATCTTTTAAATAACTGTCTACTATATACCATGTACTTCTCCAGGCTTTGAGGTGCCTGGGTCACACCTAGGTAAGAGGAAAATCTAAAAGTGGTAAGATTATAAAGGAAAGCAAGAAAGTACTTACCCTAAAGGTCAAGCTGATGGTACATGTTTAACAACTGCCAGAGGGAGGAGTGCATATATATGTATACATATATTTCTTATAAATTTCTGATATTAAGCATTGTAGCACATCATCTTCAAACAATGATAAAACATACAATGCTCTATTTTTGTAAATTCCATAGTGCCAATTGATTCTACGAAAATGCTTTCATTTACTTTTACTGAACTCTTGTATCCACAGCCAAACTGTGGTTGAAATTGAATCATAATCTGTCAAATTGAGTTGCCTCCCAACTCACTATTTTCCCAATAAATTTACTGTCACTAAAGGTAATATGTGATCTGAAAAAAAAAAAAAAGGAAAGGATCATCAGGACCCTCCGAGGCCTCTGGGAGTGACGGTGAAACAGAGACAAGGACTCAGGCCGGACAGAGTTCTGGGGGAGGATTGTTTTGGGCAGAAGGAAGTACAAAATCCAGGGGGTAGGCTCAAACTTGGAGTATTTGAGAAACAGTAGGAAACCAAGGTGGCTGTAATGGAATACAGGGAGAGGAGAGAGGGCGGAGGAGGAAGGCCCAGATCACACAGGGCCTCGTGGGAAAGGAGTTTGCATCTCCTCTGTGCAAGATGAAAGCATGGGAGGCTGAGTTCCCTGGGACACACTCTGAGGTGGGAATGTGAGAGCAGAGAGTTTCTGAGAAGGGCTCTCAGGCATCTATACCTATGGAAGTGTGAAGGAAGCAGAATTTGGCAGAAGGAGAAGTTAAACTGTGATGTGATCTATCCCACTGGGAGCTCTGAAGCTAGAATGTCCATTTCAGTGCAGGCTTTATACCCTTGCATCAAACATCAGTGGATGCAGGCTTCCCTGAGGGTGACTTGGATGCAGAAACTCTCTTCAGCCAAGACAATTCCTTAAGAAGACTCACCTCAGGGCTCTCAGCTATCAGCATTCCCAGCATCTGGGGAAATAGCGCTTCAGTGCTGGAGACCAGGTATCTGGGCAGTGCACTAGAGCATCTGCTACAGAAAGCCATTTGCAGGATTGGAATCATGTTTTCAAGGATCTCTCTGGCTGCTGTGTTGAGAAATGATTGTTGAGAACAAAAGCAGAACTAGGAAGGCCAAATAGAAGGTCAGAGGCCACTTTGGGCTTCTGGCCTGGCACCGTCTAGAAAATAAGCTAGAAGGCAATGTGGAGCCTAGAAGGTGTCCAGAGCAATTTCTTAGTCATATCAAGGAAACAGAGCATCCATTAGAGGATCCCATTTATTATTTTAACATGAACAGGAATATCTGGAGAAAGTTACAAAGATCTCAGTCCCAGTTCAGAGGGAGACAGTGACATGACCACTTGCAACAATTACAATAATAAATTAGTCCAGAAAACTGATAATCTTAGAAAGAAGGACCTGAACCGTAAAGGTGACCTTGCTATATCCCATGAAGAAAATAGGGATATGGTATGGCTGTTAATTGAAACTGAAATCTTTGGTCCAGGCTACAGAAAAAACTTACTGCAATAAGTACATCAATAGCTATATATGCAAAGTTCTAGACCACAAATTTAACACTAAATCATCTAGCATATGAATTCATCAGATTGTAGATTTAATTAGTAAATATTTTGTTAATTTGGATCTTAAAATATCTCCCCTCAAGAAACTGGTTCTGAAACTTTTGCATGCATACAAACTACCGTGGATGCGTGTTTAAAATATAAGTTCCAAGCTTCAACCCTAAAGATGTGGTGAAGGTCTTGGTGTGCCCAAACACTCAGGATGACTCTGATGGAGGTGGTTGATGGACAACCTTTGAAAAACATCAACCAGGGGAACACTGGCCAAAAAGCAGAAGGCAATGTTCATTCTAACACGGTCAACTGGTTATCTTGGCAAGTGGAGCAATGGTATGCTATTGAGAATGGATTTATGGTGGTTGTTACCATAAATAGCCTCTATCCAAAAAAGTTGTGTGTCACCCTTCAATATACCTGACTTCAAAATTTTCCTCAGTCACAAAGTTGTATAAACCCAAGTTCATGATGTTAGGGCCGTAAAATAACTCAGCTGAAAATGATTAGCCATAGGAAGTACCGCAGACTAAATCGCAGGAGACAGGGAATCATGTGTACTTGTTGCCACATCTGCTGCATTGCACAGGAAAGTTTTGGTTTCACACTCAAAGTGAAAGAATAACTTAAAACCCCATAAATAATACATCGAAGAGATAAAAGTCATTCTAATGCTGTATCTGGAGAGGCCCTGCTAAGATAAAAGGCTCTGTTCAGTGTTTATCTTTCTGCCAGAGAACAAGGCAAGCAGTGAGGCAGAGCACACAGGAGAGATGAACCAAGGAGAGTGTGGAGTTAAAAGCCTCATGTAGAAAGAGAGCAGTAAAGTACAAGTCCAGCAAATGTGCAATTCAAGTGATATGAAAATATGTTTCATCCAATATACTGATGTACTGAATTTGTATGAAATTCAACCTTTTGTCCTAGTATGTTTGGCAAAGTACAAAAATAAATTTGAGGTTAAAGCTTTAGCATCCTATCTCTTTTAGACATACAAAAGGATACAATTAACCGGAACAGCCGGTTACAGTCTCCATTAGGGACTCTGGGAAGCCAATATATTCCACTACTGAGCCTAGATGGTGAAATTTATATTATAATAGATATTGAATTTATAATCCAAGACTCTCATTAATTCTGATCTACACAAATTCCAGTCTTCTCATAGGACTATGCAACTAGCATCACAGTATCCATTTAATGATTCTTATGTGAGTAGAAATTTAAAACTACCTCTGATTGATGTTCTATTATCAAACACAAAAGGAAAGAAGAAAGAAACTGTCATTTGATAAAGGCCTGATCCAGTCAATTCTTAATTATCTATAGGAGTCAAATAAAACAGAGCCAAAAATAGTTAATATTTGACTTTGATATTTATAAAATTTAAACATTTATTTATCAACCGTTTTTTTTTTTTGGGAAAAATACTGCATTTAAGATACTTTTTACTCTTTTATTCTGAACACACTCACAATGCATGATGAGTAGCCCAGAGAAAAAGTGTCAGGATAAATCATGTTTAGATTTAAAGTTATGCTTTACAATCTGGAATCAGACTATTAAAGTTAAATATAGAACTTACACTTCCATTCTTGATAGAGTAACTAGGATATTTTCCCTCCCACCAAAAATGACTATAAAACTGGACAAAATATATAAGGCAATTTTTCTTTGGCATTGAAAAATAGATAGCATAGAACTGTGATCCTTGAGAGAAGGAAAGCATACAAAATAAGCTCCACCATAATCCCAATTTCTCTGCCTGGGGCATATTCCTTCTGTGGCACTTGGAGGTGGAGCCCAAACAAAACAGCAGTTTCAATGAGCCAAGATGAAGAGAAGAGAGTTACAGGCTGCTGAGGTAGCTGGAATTTGCAGGGCAAGTTATTAGAGAAGTGACAGCAACACAGACATTCACCCCGTAAATCTGCATAAACCTTAAGTCTTTGGCCAAGGGCTATGCTAAACATCTGCAGGACAAGACTATAAAAATCTTAACAAAGTTCACCTTCTTTAGTGCTGAGACCTGTGTGGTGATACCAGAGGTTGCAGAGTACAGAGAGACATTGGGGTTCCAGTGCAGTTAGAGTAGAGAGAGCTGACTAGGAAATCACACCTTTGAGTGAAGGTCATGCCCTAGGATGAAGTTAAAAAAAAAAAAAAAAAGACATTCTCATAGTAAAAAAATATACATAAGACTAACAGGTCACAAAGGACTCACCACTAGCATAACTAACTACCAAAACAAAACTCAACACCCTTTATGGGAAGATAATACAATCCAGACCCTATCCAACATATCACCCATACCATCCAATAAAAAATTACTAGACATGTAAGTAAGCAGTAGTGCATGGCCCATAGCCATAGGAAAAAATTAATACAAACAGACTTCATCCTGACCCAAGTGTAATTATAATGTTCAAAGACTTGAAGGAAAAGATGGTCATAATGAATGCACAGATGGTAAAAATTAGCAGAGAAATGCAAACTGTGAAAAAAATCAAAGGTAAATTATGAAATTTAAAATATAATATCTGAAATTAAAAACTCATTGCAAGATTTAATAGCAGATTGTAGACAACAAAGATAAATGCTTAAATTTAAAGATAAACCACTAGAGCTTACAAAGATCAGAGATCAATAAGATTGGAAAAAGTAAATAGAGCCTCAGTAACCTGTGGGACAACAATAAATGATCTTACTTGGAGTTACATTACTTCTCAATGTAATTGGAGTTCCACAAAAAGAGGATAGGGAAATGAGGCAGAAAAATATTTGAAGAAAGTAGAGTAAAAATTACCTATTCTTAGTGAAAAAAAAACTTACAGATCAGTGAATCTAAACACATCATGGTCAAAGTACTGAGCACAAAAGCCAAAGAAGAAAATCTTAAAAGTATTCACAGAGGTAAAAAATGACAGCTTACTTCAAAAAATGAAAACCAAGAGAAGTACACAGATTTGTCGACAGAAACAATATAAACCAGAAGACAATAAAATGATATATTTAAAGTGCTTAAAGGGGAAGGAAAAAAAACCCTGCTAATCTAGAACTCAATGTCCAAGGAAAAATATCACTCAAAAATGAAGATAAAATAAAAACTCTCAGAAAGAAAATAGTTGAAAGAATCAATCATTAGTAGACCTGCACTGCAAGACTAAAAATGCTACCAGAATGAAAATTATGGGCCAGGCGTGGTGGCTCATGCCTGTAATCCTAGCACTCTAGGAGGCCAAGAGGGAGAATTGCTTGAGCTTATGAGTTCAAGACCAGCCTGAGCAAGAGTGAGACCCCATCTCTACTAAAAATAGAAAAATTAGCCAAGCATAATGGCATATGTCTGGAGTCCCAGCTACTCGGGAGGCAGGAGGATTGCTTGAGCTCAGGAGTTTGAGGTTGCAGTGAGCTGTGACAATGCCACAGCACTCTAGCCTGGGTGATGGAGTGAGACTCTTTGTCTCAAAAAAAAAAAAAAAAAAAAAAAGGAAGAAGAAGAAAAAAAGAGAGAGAGAAGAGAAAACTATGATCCAGAAGAGTACTGGAAATGGTAAATATGTGGGTAATAGAAACCAATTATCTTTTATTTCAATATCTCCTAAAAATATTGGTTAGAGTAATGATAATGATAACCACTAAACCACTATAAAAACCTAATAAAACATATAACTATACCTAATACACCATTAAGGAAATAAAATACATTGCTACAGACACTTAATTCATCCAAAAGAAGATAGGAACATAGGAAAAAAATACAAAGAATAGATGAGACAAATAAAAAGCAAGATGGTAGACGTAAATCTACCCACATAAATGACTGTATTAAATTAAAGGGTTTAGGCCAGGTGCAGTGGCTCACGCCTGTGATCCTAGCACTCTGGGAGGCCGAGGTGGGCAGATCATTTGAACTCAGGAGTTTGAGACTAGCCTGAGCAAGAGTGAGACCCCATATCTACGGAAAGAAAAACAGAAAGAAATTAGCTGGAAAACTAAAAATATATAGAAAAAATTAGCCGGGCATGGTGGCACATGCCTGTAGTCCCAGCTACTCAGGAGGCTGAGGCAGAATGATCACCTGAGCCCAGGAGTTTGAAGTGCTGTGAGCAAGGCTGACACCACAGAACTCTAGCCCGGGCAACAGATTGAGACTCTGTCTCAAAAAAATAAAAATAAAAAAAATTAAAAAGTTTAATATTCTGATAACAATACAAAGACTATCAGATTAGATATAAAATGAAGCAACACCCAGCTATAGTTTCCACCAGAAACGTATTTCATTATACAGTTGCCGGTCACAAGTAAAAGGATAGAAAAAGATATATCTTGCAAAACCACATCAAAAGAAAGCTGGAGTGGCTATATTAATACTACACAAAAAAAAACTTAAGAAAATAAATAGGCAGAGATAAAGAAGACTAATCCATAATGATAAAATGGCCAATTCAACAGGAAAACATAATTCTAAATGTCTATGTATCTAATAACAGGTTCAAAATATATTAATAAAAAATTGACATAAATGAAAAGAGTACACAAATCCACAATTATAGTTGAAGATGTTATCACTCCTTTTTTAGTAATTGATTATAGACAGAAAAATCAGAAAAAATAGAGAAGACTTAAAGAACCTATCAACAAATAATGACCTATTAATATTTGCAGGGAACTATATTCAATATTAGCAGGATACATATTTTTCAAGTGTAAAATGAACATTTAACAAGATGGACCATATTCTGGTCATAAAAAAAGCCTCTATAATTTAAAAATTATTAAAGTGATACAGAGTATGCTCTGGGACCACAACTGAATGAATTAGAAATCAATAACAAGATATCTTGAAAATCTTGAAATATTTTGAAATCTAAAAACATACTTCTAAAAATAACTTAAGACTCAAAGAAGAAATCATAAGGAAAATTGAAAAATATTTATAAGTGAATGATAATAAAAGCACAACATATTAAAATTTATGGAACAAAGTTAAAGCAATATTTAGAGATTGGTTTACACCTTTAATTGCTTACATTTGAAGGTGTTACATAAGCATCCTCCCTAACAATCCAGAAAGGAAGTGCAAATTAAATCCAAACTAAGTAGACTAAAGGAAATACGAGATCAGAAATCATTTTAAAAGAAAATTGGTCAATGATAGAGAAAATGAATAAAAATAAAAGCTGATTCTTTAAAAAGATCAATAAATAAAATTTTAAAACTTTAGCTAGATGGATCAAGGAAAAAAGAGTCACAAACAACGATATCAGGAATGTAAATGGGGACTTCCATACAGATGGGTCCAATCCTCTATGTAAATATTACAAAATCTGAAAAAATATCTGAATTTGAAACACTTCTTGTCCCAAGCATTTTGGATAAGGGATACTACTGAACTGTACTGTAGTTTTATTTATATGAAGTTCAAGGACAGACAAAACTAATTGATAGCCTTGGCAAGTTAGAGATTGATTAGAATGGAGTATGAGGTCATTTTCTTTGGTGATGATGCAATGTTCTATATCTTTATCATGGTGGTGGTAACTTAAGTGTGCACATTTATCAAAGTTCATCACATTTTACACTTATAATCTGTCCATTTCACTGTATGTAATTTTTTCCTAAATTAAAATCATCTATCTTAAAAAACTAAGATCCCATGAGAATCCTTTGTGTTCTTTATTATGGGCTTAATAATTTTATAACCATTTTATCTTTCCTTAAATTTTTCTCATATGTAAACTTCTATGGCAAGGTGTTCGTAAATTAACTTTTTCAGATTGTCAGAATACTAATTCAGCGGACTTACTCAAATAAAAAAAGCCATTCAACTTTTGGAAGGTATCAGTTATCTCTCATTGACTTGAGTGTTGAGGTCCCTTAAAGGAATGTTTAAATCAATCCTCACAATCCCACAAGGATCTTCCTGTTTAAATTGTGGACATATTTCTCAGACATTTTCTTGTTGTTTGCTGTTGTTGTTGCTACTTTTTCAATAAAAATTCAGACAATGGTACTCAGAAAACCTTTAGTAGTATGAGTCATGAAATAGACTCATACTAGATGTAATCTCTACATCCTACAATAATTGCATGAAAAGCATTTTATTTCTCTATCAGGCTCTTGTTTTCCACAAAGAAACAACCTAACAAATAATTATGCTAAGGATGTCCTATAGCATTTAATGTTAAGAGAATTGGATTTATGCTTCCAGAAACATAGTCTATGCTCAAAACTTTAAAATAAGTCAAATTGAATGGGAACCACCTGCTACCTAGCAGAAAAGAGTATTAGCTCTTCGGTATCAGGTATTTAACTAATATTCCCAGCAGTGTTCTAAGATGAACATCAAAGATCATTGTCTTTGCACCTCAAAGATGTAAATTTACTCAGGTAAAAAAATTAATTTTTTGGCTATGGAAGGTATTGCTACTTGTGCTTAAATTTGATATTAAAAGTGGTATAATAGGCCAGGCATGGTGGCTCATGCTTGTAATTCCAGCACTTTGGGAGGCTGAGGAAGGAGGATCACTTGAGGACAGGAGTTCAAGTCCAGCCTGGCCAACATGGTGAGACCCTGTCTCTACAAAAAACTTTTAAAAAATTAGCTGGACACAATGACATATGCCTTATAGTCCTGTGCTACTTGGGAGGGTGAGGTGGGAGGAATGCTTGAGCCCAGAGGATAAGGTCACAGAGAGCTATGACAGTGCCATTGCACTCAAGCCTGGGCGACAGCGCAAGACTGCATCTCAAAAAAAAAAAAGTGTTATAACCCTGACCTTCTTTCTTTTTTGGTTGTTATTCTTATTGATCATCTCCAAAATTATGCTATAAGGCAGGTTAGGTATAGTTTCCTGATGTTATCATTAGTGCACTTGTTGATGTATGTGACAGATACTACTAACCCAACATTACTAATGAGGAAACTAAAAGTTTTAAAATAATTTACTTTGCACTTTCACAATCCAGTTAAATCAGTTAATTTAAATCTCTGGAAGTAGCTACATCAATTTTTAAATGCATGTAGGAAAGGCATTAATCAAATTTCTAAAATTTGAGGTTTAGTAACATGTAGGCACATCTTAAATATCCCATAATGTTAAGTAGAATTTCTTGCTCAATTCTCTGGTACATCAAAAAGATGAAACATATTCCTTTATCACTATTCTTATGGTTTTAAAATTTAGTGAAGGAGATAATTTGGCTTGAAAAAACTTCATCATCATGGATGCAAAATTATGAAAAAATTAATACTAATCTTTAGTACTAATACTAATTAATACTAATTATACTACATTATACTAATAATAGCTGACATTTATTAAGCATTTACTATATGCTAGGCCTTATGATAAGTGCTCTACATATAATATCTTATTTGTATTAAAAGATAAAAAAGAAAAGCAACCCATCCCCATTTTACAGATGAGCCTTAGAGAGATTAATTGAGTTGGCTATAATCCTCTGACTACTCAGAGATGGAGCCTGAATAGTTTTGAGAGCAGAATGTCCAACATCAGAGCCTGTGCAGTTTATAGCTTTATATTCATTCTTAATTTTCCTCTTTTTTTTTTTTTTTGAGATAGAGTCTTGCTCTGTCACCCTGGGCGGAGTGCAGTGGCGTCATCATAGCTCACAACTCCTGGGCTCAAGGGATCCTCCCTCCTCGGCTTCCCAGAGTGCTGGGATTGCAGGCGTGAGCCACCGCACCTGACCTCTTACTTTTCCTCTTATGCCTCTTCCCCTCTTTGGAAAGGTTTCCTATGAATATGCCCTGCCAAAATAAGCAGATTGTGAATCTAACCAGTTAGGTTTTAGCAAAAAGGGAAAAGATTGTCACTTAACTATGGAATTACCATATGTCATTCTAATAGGCCCCTTCCACCAAATTTACCCAAAGGTGACTATCCAAAACATCTTGGGAAGAAATGAGCCAAGGGCACAGAAGAATAATTTGCTATACTACAGAGTATCTGTTTTGCCAACTGGGTCTCTAATGTGAGCTCTGTGTCAAAGAAGGGAATTCACTATGACAGAATGTTTTCTGACACTCATGTGCTGGCCGAGAGTCCATCAAGCCCGCTTAACAAACAGAATGCCTCTGACAAGGTCATCAACAAAGTCGCCCTTGATTGGGCACAGATGATTATTACACAAGCTCTTGTGGCTCTGCGTGGAAATGCTGCAGACTGGTGTACACTGATCATCTTAGAGATGGGAATTTCATGCTTATAAAAAGAAAATTATCTACTGCATTTGTCCTGTTGAGCAATTGATGTATTGCCAACAGAATACAGTTTATTACCAACAGAATACAGACTACGCTTGGAGAAGATAGAAATTGCATGATAATTTCTTCCTACTGACTAAACTTTGATTATTCTGTCTTAGGGACTCAAACTAATGATCACGCAACTGTGCTCTGAATTAATACAGGTAAAAAACAATCACGCATTTCCTTCAGAGTTAAATGATAGCTCTTCAGGCAAGAGAATAGATACGCTATGTAATTAATTTATAAATAATTGCGATTCACGTCTAAGAATACTATTTACTCATCAAAAGAGAGTTTAAGCTGTGTGAGCAAAAACAATCATTTGCATTATGTTATTACACACATCACAAGCTGGGGAGGTACAATGACATGGCAATTCCTCAATATATCAGCACAGTCGACTGAGAGCAGTTTTAGGAAATGCTTGTCTGTAGAGAAAATACTAGCTTTGAAAGTTCACTTTAGGGAAAAATTATGGTCTTTCAGTATCTGTCTGGCTCCATTCTTCCATCTCACTAACTTCTATGACTCAAGAGAATCCTTAAAATACTGAGTATCTATTTATTCTTGGACAGGTATAGGAAGAGTCCAGGACTAAATAACTTAGGGTTGTTTTCTTCTTGTTCCTCAAGTATGGCTTTCCTAAAAGCAGAGTGGAAAGTTGGTGATTATTTATTAAACTGGTGCTTTAAAAACATATTTAGAAAAACAATTATTAACGTAGCATTTCATGCACTATTAATTTTTAACAGCTTCATTGGGGAATAATTTACATACCACAAAACTCACCCACTCAATGATGTTTATTAAATTTAGAAAGCTGTACAACTATCACCACAATCCAGTTTTAAAGCATTTCTGTCACCCCCCAAAACTCCCTTTTTTTCTGTCTGCAATTTATCTCTTTCCTACCCCCAGTCCCATACAACTACTGATCTGCTTTCTCTATGGACTCACATTTTCTGGGAAATTAATAAAAATGGAATCTACAATTTATAGTCTTTTGTATCTAGGTTTTTTTACTTGGTGTAGTGTTTTGGGGGTTCATCCATGTTGCAGCATGTGAAAGTAGTTTCATCCTTTTTATTTGATGAATACTATTCCATTGTATGAATATACCATGTTTTGTTTATCCAGTCACCCGCTGATAGACATTTGGATAGTTTCCAGTTTGAGGCCATTATGAATAGTGATACTGTGAACATTAGTGACATAGGAAAGCGACTCTTAATCCTGGGAGCCTCTTGAGGTCCAAACAGGTCCTTGCCTTCGTGCAAGAAAGAATTCAGCAGCGAGCCAATAGTATGAAGTGAAAGCAAGATTTATTGAGAAACTATAGAAAGTCTACTCCACAGACAGAGTGGAAACTAGTCCTCCCTGCAGGAGAGAACCCACCCCCTGGTTCCTGTTGCCCTTATTTTTAAGCAACTGCTTAATTATAGCTAAACAAGGGAGGAATATTCATGAAAAGGGCGGTGTTTTCCTGGAATCAGGGTGACTCCCTCTATTCCACCGCTATCTTGGTTCTAACTGGTTGGAACTTGCCCTGCCTCCATCCTGTTTTGATCAGGGTAATTTGAAACTGTTCTGAGACTTCCTGGATCAGTTACATAATGCTGCAGCAATGCCCCAAGCAGTACCTAAAGCAGGACCTGCCAGTTCTCTGTCTCATTAGTGCAAGTCTTTCTGTGGACACTAGTTTTCAGTTCTCTTGAGTAGATACTTAGAAGAGGAATTGCTGGATTGTTTGGTAAATTTATGTTTGATTTTTGAAGAATAAACCAAAGAGTTTTCTAATGTAGTTGTACAAACTTCCATGCCCATCAGCAATGTATGAGAGGTCCAGATTTTCCACATTCTCACCAATTCTTGGTATTGTCAATCTTTTTGGTTACAGCCATTTACATGTGTCTGTGGTGGCATCACATTAGAGTTCAAAAGAGTATTTCCCTACTGACAATGATGCTGCTCATGGAAGACCTAATCAAGAGAATGAAAGACAAGCCACGGAGTGAGAGAAAATATTGCAAACAACACATCTGACAAGGGACTAGTATTTAGAATATATAGAGAGTTCTCAGTACTCAACCACAAAAAAGTAACATCCAATTAGAAAATGAGCAAAAGACATAAACAGGCCTTTCACCAAAGAAAATATTCAGATGGTAAACCACACATGAAAAGATGTTCCATCATTAGCCACTAGGGAAATGCAAATTAAAACTGCAATGAGAAATCACCACACGCTATTCTGAATGGCTGAAATAAAAAATCATGACAATACCAAATATTGGAAGAAAGCAAAGAAATTGGATAACTCAAAACTTCTGGTGGTACAGCCACTCTGAAAAATAGCTTTGCAATTCTTAAGATACTAAACATTCAACTGCCATACAACCTAGCAATTTCACTTTTGGTCATTTAATCCAGAGAAATGGAAGCTTATGTTCCCACAAAAACCTATATACAAATATTCTTTGCAGGTTTTTTGGTAATAGCCAAAAATGGAAACAATCAAAATGTCCTTTAACAGGTGACTGGTTAAACAAATTGTTGGTACATTCATACCATTGAATACTACTCAGCAATAAGAAGGAAAAACTATTGATACACTCAACAACTTTAATTAATCTCCAGAGAATTATTCTGAGTGGAAAAAATCCAATTTCAAATGGTCATTTGTATGCTTTTATTTATATAACATTCTGAAATAACAAAATAATGGAAATAGTGAACAGATTAGTGGTTGTAAGAAGTCAAGGGGGTGACAGGAAAGGAAAGTAGTGTAACCATAAAAAGACAACAGGAGGGATCTTTGTGGTGACAGTGATGTCCTATGTCTTGACTATATCAGTGTTAGCATCTTGGCTGTGACATTGTACTATAGTTTTACAAGATGTTACCATTAGGGAAATCTGAGTAAAGGATGCATGGGATCTCTTTGTATTATTTATTACAACTGCATGTGAATCTACAAATATCTCAAAATAAAAAAGTTTAATTATAAAAAATCAACTGACCAGAAATGTAATAGTTTATTACCAAATTCTGAATTCTGCTCCACTGATTTGCATATTTAGCTTTGCAAATTCCACACTCTCTTGATTACAGTGGCTTTATTGTAAGCTTTGAAATTTGGCAGTGTAAATGCTCCACCTTTGTTCGTATTTTTCAAAATTGTTTTGGCAAGTCTAGTTGCTTTGCATTTCCATAAATGTTTCAGGATCATCTTATCAATTTCTACAAAAAAGTCTGCTGGGATTTTGATAGGAATTCTGTTACATCTATGGATCAATTTTGGGAGAATTGACATCCTAACCATTTCTTCTAATCCATAAACATGGGCTATTGCTCTATTTATTTAGATCTTTTAAAATTGCTCTCAGTGATATTTTATAGTTTTCAGTTGATGCTATTGCAAATGAAATTGTTTTCTTAGTTTTATTTTTAGATTGTTTGCTTATATTATTTAAAAAATTGACTTTGACATGTAGATCTTATATCTTGTAACCTTGATAAATTCATTTATTAGTTCTAATAATTTTACAGATTCTTTAGAATTTTCTACATACAGGATAATGTCATCTGAAAATAAAAATATAAAAACAGTTTTGCCTCTTTCTTTCAAATCTAGATGCCCTTCTTTCCTTCCTTCCTTCCTCTCTCTTTTTTTTTTGACTTTCTTAATTTCCAGGGTAGACAGTGATGTCCCATGTATCATTTGTAGTTTAATAAATTGGATCTTCTCCCTTTTTTCTTGATCAATTTAGTTAAAAATTTATCAATTTTGTTTTTTTTTCAAAGAATCAACTTCTGCTTTTATCAGTTTTCTCTATTATTGTTCTGTTTTCTATTTCTTTTTTTTTTTTTGAGACAGAGTCTCACTTTGTTGCCCAGGCTAGAGTGAATGCCATGGCATCAGCCTAGCTCACAGCAACCTCAAACTCCTGGGCTTAAGCGATCCTACTGCCTCAGGCTCCCAAGTAGCTGGGACTACAGGCATGCGCCACCATGCCCAGCTAATTTTTTCCATATATGTTTTTAGTTGTCCAGATAATTTATTTCTATTTTTTTTAGTAGAGGCAGGGTCTCGCTCAGGCTGGTCTCGAACTCCTGACCTCGAGCGATTCACCCACCTCGGCCTCCCAGAGGGCTAGGATTACAGGCGTGAGCCACCGCGCCAGGCCTGTTTTCTATTTCTTTGTTTTCTATTTTGTTATTATTTCTTTCTTCTGCCTGCTTTGGACTTAATTTGATCTTATTTTTCTAAGTTCTTGAGATGGAAGCTTAGGTGATTGATTTGAGATCTTTCTTCTCTCCCAATATAGGCATTTAAAGCTATAAATGTTCCTCTGCACTGCTTTTGATATGCTGTGCTTTCGTTTTCATTCAGTTCAAAATATTTTCTAGTTTTCCTCTGATTTCTTTTTTGATCCATGTCATTCCTTGCTATGTAGCCTCCCTTTGTTCTGATGGGAACTCAGTCATAATTCCATTGCTCCCAGACATGATGAGGTTTTGCATTTTCTCTTTCTCCTTTCAAGTTGACTCTTTTAACAGTTTGAATGTGACTAAATATGGATTTCTTTTGTTTATTTTACTTGAGGCTCATTAAATTCTTGGATATTTGTCATCAACTTGGAAAGTTTTGGGCCATGATTTCTTCAAATATTTTTTCTGTCCCTTTCTTCTCTCCCTCTAGCACTCCCATTATGTGTGTGTTGGTGAACTTGATGTTTTCCTGCAGGTCCTTGAAGTTCTGTTCATTTTTCATAAATATTTTCTCTCTCTGGTCTTTAAACGGGATAAATTTAAATTGGATAAATACATATTCATGACCAGTGATCCTTTCTCCTGCCATCCTAATTCTGCTGCTTTACAGATTGAATCTTAGTACATTTTTCATTTCAGTCTTTTAATCCAGACTTTTTTGTTTGTTTCTTTAATAGTTTTTCTTTCTTTATTAATATTTCCTATTTGTTGTCGTTGTATTTTCCATTAATCCTTTAAACATGGTTTTATTTGGTTCTTTAAATATATTTATGATAGCTGCTTTGACATTTTGGTCTGCTAAATACATCTGGGCCTACTTAGAGATAAGTTATAATGTCAGTTTTTTTCCCTGAGTATGGGTTACACTTTCCTGTTGCTCTGCATGTCTTTGCATAATAATTTGATGAAAACTAGGCATTTTAATTTTTTGTTTTTGAGACACAATCTTGGTCTGTTGCCCAGGCTAGAGTGCAGTGGTGTCAACCTAGCTCACACCAACTTCAAACCCCTGGGCTCAAGCGATCCTCCTGTCTCAGTCTCCCAGGGTGCTAGGATTATAGGCATGAGCCACTACGCCCGGCCCCAAACTGGGCATTTTATATAATACATTGTAGTAGCTTTAGATTCTAATTTTTGTGTGTGAAAATTCTTGTTGCTGGATTTGTTTTGTTTTGTTTTGTTTTGTTAGTAACTTCTCTGGACTTAATCTGCTACATCTCTATCCTCCATGATGTATAGCTGCTAGTATCTCTGATTACTTTTTATATTCTTAGTTTTACTTTCTAATCTTATTTTCTAAGTTTTTCCCACATGTTTGCATAGCTTCATAGTCAGCCAATGATCGATTAAATGTTGTGCTGGAACACCTCAGGTGAGTAAGGCTTCTACCCTGTGTTGACGGATCCATGTGTGGTTTGAGGAATGCATTCAAAGTTCAGGCATTTCAAGACTGCTGGCTTCCGCCTTCTTCCAGGCCTCTCTCACACCCTCCTTCAGCATGCACACAGCCTTCCAATCAGCCAGACGTGTGTTGGAGAGCCTGGACTGTCTCAGGTCACTCCCGTATATGTGTGACACCACCCTGCTGGCCAGGCAATAAGAACAACTTATCTACCCCTCTATGGCTCTCTGAGTTTAGGATCTCCCTCTTAATTTTCTGGTTAGTCTACCAGTCTGCCACGCCCCCAACCAGGACTGCAACCTCAATTCTGCCCTATTAGAGTAATGATAGCTATAGGGCCACTTAAGCATCTCGCAGGGCCGACACTATGTGCCACTTCACGGTGTGATGCAACCTGGCCCAGAGATCTCCAGGAGACAAGACCACCCCAGCACAGATGTAACTTTCATAAACCTGAAAACAAAGCTTGTCCTTACAAGAGTAGCTTCAACTCCCTTTATGAAAGAAATACCTGGTAACTGACCCAGACTGAATGCAGGTATAAGAAAGGTGGAAGGATCCCCCAAACTCTGAGAATGTTCTCTGGAGGGAGATTCTCCTGGTCTGCTGGTCATCTGACCCCTGACTGCACCTGGCCTATGCCACCGGCCTGCTCCCAATGCCCCTCTTGGAAGAGTGCCACCTGAATGCATTACTGGAGCATCAGATGGCCTCTAAACCTCATCCTTGAAGCAAATCGAACAGAAGGGAGAAGTCACTCCTGGTGGAGCTCGTGAACTAGGACCACTCAAGACCCAGAACATGACAGGGTGGAAGTGGGGAACGGAATATCCCCAGACAAAAATGCCACCCATTCACGATTTGTTCATGAAGTTCACAATGATGTTTTTTTCCAATCAATGAAAGCCTCTCCATTTATTGGGGGGGGGTTTGGTCAGTTTCTAGAGCCTAGGAATGTTTCTGACAATTTTGTCCAGTTTTATCACTGTTTTATAGAAAGAATTTGCCAGTCACTTCAGTTGTACCTCTCACACACAATTTATTTTTAATTCCCTTCCTTACTAGCTCCTCATTACGCTTGCCCTTACCGAGCCTTGTATTTCTCAGCCTTTGTTTTCTGAATGTTTTCTAGCCTCTCTGTTTCTATTTTTAGCTTTTTACTGTATTTCTCTGGAAAGGTTAGAGTGTAGGATATAGCGTCATCTATGGATATACTCTAATTGCAGCAGCATAAATTTCACATAAAGGTAGAAAGAGCATGCATAAAAATGTTAATAATGTTAGGGTATGGGATTGTGGGTGATTTCTTTCTAATTTTATGTCATGTGATTAAATTACTATTCTTGGTAAATAGTGGCTACTGGGATTCTATCTTCCAGCAAGAATTTGGAAATAAGGAGAATCAGGCCACCACTCAGGAATTACATTTATAATCAACGTGTAGGAGGTCAGAGTATGAACATACAAAGGCAGCACAAATGAGAGAATGGCTCCCAGGCCACCTGGTTTGATGGTGATGTGCTGACATCTCTCAGGGGCAGCTCGGGAGGGTCAGCCGCGGGGGCTTCGAAAATGAAGAGTCACGGAGGCTGTGCTAGCAGAGTTCATTCATGTACCGTCCAGGAAGAGGGTGGCACAAGGACATGATACGGCCAGTCTGAGCACCACAGTGTCTTCAGTGTGGAGGCAGGTGAATCCCGCTCACTCTCTTCATACCATTAGCCCAGTTTTTATAATTGACTCCCCTGCTCTGATGCCGTATACATCAGTCATCCTTCTGATTGCAAGTTAGCCTCCCGTGCACCTGGCCCTTTGAGAAACAAATTACTGGCCATGGCATGTAAGTATCCCCTCAGCAGATAGCTTTCTCCTTAGGAAACAGTACGTTGGCATGTGGGTAAAAATGCAGCATTAGGACAATGTGGGATAAATTTGAGTCTCTGGGGAGGGTCTGAAGTCAGGGAGAGGAGGCCAGAGTGATGTCAGGAGTGGTGATGGGAAGTAAAATGGACCCTAACGATGTCGATGGCAATGAAATAGAAAGAGAGAGACAAGAGCCTATGTGGAGAGAATTGGCAGGACACAGTGGCTGTTAGACATGGGGTGGAGAAGAGGGAGAAGTCAAGGATGACACAGAATGTAAGTCCAGCTGAATGGGAAAGTGAGTTATGAACAGAAAGCAGAAAGCCAGTCTGGGCTGAGGCAACTGACAAGTTCATCTGGACATGCTGAGTTTGAGTGATGGAGAAACATGTCGGAAATATCCACCAGGAAGATGAAAAAGAGAAGCGAATTCTGGGAAAGAAGTGATTACAAAGATTCGGGTCCTGGATACAACCAGAGGCTGGACCATGAAGCAGGGGCTTAGTGCTGGGTGACCGCTCTGGAAGAGAGAAGGTAAGGAGACAAGGACAAGGGCTGAGAGTGGAACACAGGGCGTGGCCACATCTGGCACAGGAGACAGCTGGGGAAGAGTCAGGTTGTGGAGCCCAGTGTTACCTGCACTTGAGCGATGTTAGGAGTCATCTGCGTGGCTTATTAAAATTACAGCCTACCTGGTTCTGAAAAAGAGCCTGTTAACCTTAGAAAGGAGAATGGTGGTTTCTTACTCTCATGCTGCAGGGAAGGATGAAAGTTTAAGGG
The DNA here is from genome assembly GCF_020740605.2 of Lemur catta. NCBI lineage: Eukaryota > Metazoa > Chordata > Mammalia > Primates > Lemuridae > Lemur > Lemur catta. Next base: position 92,426,954 of record NC_059136.1, on the reverse strand, counting down.
ACAGAAACAAAATGAAGCTGATATCTAGTGGACAGGATTTTTTTCAGTTAATTAACAGGGTGGGCCATGCTTCAAGATAGACGTGGAGGGAAAACTTGATAATATAAACATAGAGAAATATATACACTGAATCCTTTCTAAATGTGGCTGCTCCATCTTACATATTGTTTATATTTTTAAATGGTCTGAAGTGGTAACTCTTACAAACAAAAACTTCGTTCAATCAGTAAAGGATTTCAAAGCCACAGATCAAAAGAAGGAGAAGCTGTAAGCTATGGCCTCCCTTAAAAGAGGGAAGGATAACTTGGCTGAAAGCAATACAGCAGCTGATTACTGTGGAAACAAAAGTAAATTGTGGCAGTGATTAGGATAAAAATATTACGGAGTTAGATCAGTTTCTCCATGTTTGCTTTCCTGTCTGAAAAAGAAAACCTAAGGGATGTTCTCCAGGTCTTTGCCAGGTGTGCTGCTAACAGAAGGCGACTGATCAGGCTGCTCCCGAATGGCTGGATAGAGCTGGCACTTCATTCAAGAGCAGCGTCCACGGGGAGCGGGCAGGAACACTGCAGCGTGCATGAGAGACTGAGCGACCCGGGAGGACAGCTGTGCAGAGCCACTCAGGCTCCAAGACACCGAGTTCAAAGGGCTTCAGGACACCCACTGTCAGAGGTGCAAATGTAGCTGTGGCTGCTGTATCCTCTCAGTGCACATCTGAGATGTCCAGCTGCTCAGACCCTAACTTACGGCCCCAGCCTGAGCACACCATCTGGGTGTTTTGACCTGGGAGGAGACAAATGGGAAAGATCATAGCACATCTGAAGTGCACCAGAAATTTAGGTTTCAGAGTAGATACACTGCCATTTGAGACAGGTGCTTTGTGCACCTGGATTCCATGTTTGCTACCAACTCAAGTGGGTTATCAACAGGTAATGCCTTTGATGTTAACTTATACAAGTACATGTTTCCATCAGATTTTATGTGCGTAGGATTGCCCCCGAGTACCACTGGTGAAAGTAGCAGCAAGCCATTGCTGCTTCCTCTCGTAAGGAAACAAGCACCAGGAGTCCCCAAATCTGAAACAACTCAAAAGAAAAACAGTGTGGTGTATTCTAAATGTGTCACTCATAGCACTTTCAGGGACTGTCACATTTCAGCTACACGTGTAATCAAGAATGTTACAAGGAGTGGACACCCATTGTACACAAACAGCAGTCAACCATCTGCAAACATGCAAGAGCATAATAAAAGAAGGCGTATCAAGCAAAAAAGTGGATAGATTGGTACAAACTGTTCTGAGAACAAACAGTATAAACAGTGCTGTTTTTTAAAACTCAAAGACCATGTCATTTTGATTGTGGGTCTTGTTATCTCAAAAGACAACTTCTCCTAATTAATTATCTCAAAACTCTCTAAGGTGTTTCACCTCAGAATTTTGCTTTTTAGGTAAAAGAGGAGAAAATTTATTTATTCTACTACAAAAATAGCCAAACATTTTATTTAGTGTACCATATATAGATTTAACCATGCTATATATGCCAAAGCTGACAACACTTACCACTGAACTTAAATAATAATGTTTGAAAGATGTAATATTAGAAACATGCTCTTTCACAAAGTGTGTTCCTGAAAAGTTTCACGTAAATTAAATTCTGGTTAATCAAATTATACTTAAGATAAATGAGAAACATTCTATAGTGAATTATTTTATGAGGGAAAAAATTCTTTTAAATAAGAAAAATTGTTCCTTCACCTGTCTTTTGTAAATCCAGAAGTTATATAGGTAGTATGTTTAAATCAGGGAAACATGCACTTCTATTTTATGTTATCAAATTTTATTCTCTGGAGCCTTTTCCGGCTGGGGCACCCCCCCCCCAAGGCTCTGCCAAAGGAAAATAGTTTTCCTGGGCAGCCAGAAACTGCTGAAATATTAGGGTGAGTGTGAGCTACAGTTACCTGAGGGAGAGGGGTTTCAAGCATCAGTTCTGAGGCACAAATACAAGCTCTGACAAGGAGAAGAGGCAGAGCGCTGAGATGGGAGGAGGCTTGAGGTGTTGGGGAACCAACCACAGGCAAGTCACGCAAACAGTTTTAGATGTGGACGATCACCTATCACCTAGGACAGGTGTGTGTGTGTGTGTGTGTGTGTGTGTGTGTGTGTGTGTGTACACACAAGCCAGGTGTATGATGGCCTTAGTGGAGAAGAGAGTATATATTTAAGTTATATACAGACTGTAGCCCTAGATAGCTGGGTTGCTCATAAACATTAGGACTGGGACATAGGCTGAACATTTTCACGTATTCCTGGAGGTTGAAAATGGTCCTTATAGACACATTTGATAGAAGTCTCCTATCAAAGGCTGTGCCAGTTCCACACACATCAGAAACTGGTAAGCGAAAATATGAAAACTGGAAGTCTAGCACAAGCCTACAATGTTTGACAGAAACACTAAGATTGTGTCCAAGCCTACAGTTGGGATGACCTTATCATGAATAAGAAGTACGCCCATATAAAATTCTTGGAACACAAGGGAAATAAAGGCTAACTTTCTCACTGGATAGAGCCTGTTCAAAATAAAAACAAGGGCTGGGAAATCACAAATCATCTCTGAACAACCGCAGGAAAAGGATCTAGGTGAGAATCGAGCCATGGGGCGCGGGCACAGGGCACAGCGTGGGACAAGGCCAGGCCGGGAGCTGTGGCAGACTCCCCCAGTGCAGTGGAAGAGTCTGGGGGCGATGCTGCCTGTGGACAGGGGATCGGAGGACGCACCTGTCTGATGACCTGGGTCCTGAAGGAAAGCTTCACCCTCCCCCAGGAAGGCTGGTGCTGGACCCGCCCAGGACGAATTCACCCACCAGAGCAAAAGGGAATGACCCCTTTCTACTAAGGGAAAATTCATGACGACCATATTTGGATTTTAATGTCTATCCTGACAAGAATAATTCAACTTGTCCCCTCTCCACTCATTCTTACTCCTCTTTTTAATTATTTTTAGAGCCTGAATTGCTAGCTGGAAATATGGATTTGTTTTGTACATTTCTTACTCATCTCCCTGTGGGTGATAATTATTTTGAAGGTCTCTTAACTATTTATGTGCTATGCGCTGAATGTTGGTGTCCCTCTCAAATTCGTATGTTGAGATTCTAACCTCTAATATGATGGAATTAAGAGGTGAGGCCTTTGTAAGGTGATTAGGTCATTAAGGTAGATCCTTCATGAATGGGGTTAGTGCCCCTATAAAAGAGACCCCAGAGAGCTCTCTCACTCCTTCTGCCATGTGAGGATACAGTGAGAAGATGGCCATCTTTCTTACACAGGAAAATTTAAATACAATTACCTTTTTGGGCAACCTATTCACCATCATATTGATTTGCAGTCACCTAAGCCTTGACGTAAATCTCATGTGGGCTGACGTCTAGCAAGGTCTGCCATGATAGGTGTTTTGGCAGAGTTTGATCTCCACGAGCAATGAAACATTTTAGAGCTCATTCCCTTTTCTTAATGATCAAAGGTATTTTTACTATAGTTAAACATATATAACATGAAATGTATCATCTGAACCATTTTTAAGTATGTAGTTTAGTGACATTAAGTACCTTCACAGTGTGCTACCATCACCATCATCCATCTCTAGAACTTTTTCATCTTCTCCAGCTGAAACTCTGTGCCCATTAAACAATAACTCTCCCCTACCCAGCCCCTGGGAACCGCCATTCTCCTTTCTGTCTGTATGATTTCAGACTGCTCTAGGTAAATCATATAAGGGGAATCTTACAGTATTTGTCTTTTTGTAAGTGGCTTATTTTACTTACCATAGTACCTTCAAGCTTCATCCATGTCGTAGCGTGTGTCTGAATGTACTTCTTATTTCGAAGGCTGAATGATTCTTTTGTATGTGTATACCACATTCATCCGTCAATGGACACTTGAGGTGCTTCTGACAGCTTATTATTATTACATTGGTGCTTGTTCCATCCCACAGAAGTACCCTGAGATCTTGACTCCTTCACCTCAAACATGCGGTATGCCTGCCAGCTTCTATGCACCGAGGGCTGTGTCCTCGAACCCTTCGTTGAATCACCATATCCTTAGAGCACTTCACAGGCCCTTAGCACATCTATGTTCCCTCCCAGCCTTGAATTTTGACCACAGCCTTGCTTATGGCAATGTCCTTCTCATAAAAGCACAATTCAAATATCAGCTTTTCTCTACAAATATCTCTCTTCCCAAGGCTGCTGTGATGTTCCCCAAAGCCCTTTGTGCACCAAAACAGCCCCAGTCATGACAAATTGTAAGTATGTTAATTATGCATATTTTCCCCTCTGGATTATAGGTTCACACTAAATATTTCTTTAAACCTCCAGGGCTTAGCTTGGTAGCTGGTACAAAATTAGTACTCAATAAATATTTTTTGAACAAATTAATAAAAATGTGAATTCTTTTTTCCCACTATTATCCAAAATTGAAAAATGAATTGGAGATTGTATATTGTATGAGTAATTTTCATCCTCTGTCCTCCAAAATAGCCTAGTGTGGGTTTTTATTTTCCCCTGCATTACAACATAAAGCCATCAGTTAACATGATAAGCTAATATCAAGTGAGAATTAGATTATTTAACAAACAAAAGATTTGAAAGAGACATAAAAGAAGGCAGAGCAATGCCAGGCTCCATAGCAACACTGTCTTCTCACAATACTGGCTCTTTCTTCTGTCACATCCGGGCCGGGCGTCCAAGGCTTCAGCTCGGAGAAATAGTGATTAGATCTCTAGCACAGCCGACCCACCCTGCGAGCACGGAGCTCACTTTGCTCATATCCCCCTCCCAATGGCTTCTGATACTAACAGCGACTCTCTGGAAAGATGGAGCTGGTGCAACAGCACATGGGGGCAGCTATCAAGAAACGCTTTTGATAAGTAGCCAGTGAATGCTGCACTCTTGACTACATAAAAATAAACGCTGCAATTTATTTCGCGGAGGAGGCAAGGTAGCAACATATAATGAAGATTAAATAAACCTTCCTGTCTGCTGGGCACCTTAGATACTCCTTCAAAATTTCAATTGCTATTTGAAAATATTGCAAATGTTGGCACAATTTTCCACAACTAGCAAGAATCCAGCATTAGAAAAGGAATGTTTAAATAACAATCGGATGTGCTGACACAAATGTGTGGAGAAAACACATATGAGGCCACATTTGCACAGTCAATAATTTTCTTGTTTCATTTTCCTGTGACCAAATTTACCCAGATATTGAAAAAAAACTATCTTTGTCAACCCTAAGCTGCAAATGTGTTTTAAATATATGCATTATTATCTGCTACTATTAAAAGAAAGACTAGGACAACCCGGATGTTTATCCCCTTCTCCTGAGCCCTGGAATTACACACAAGTTCCTCCACTGCCACTACTTGGGGTGGGGAAGAGAATGGGATCCCACCTTCTCAAATTTCCCAACACAGCAGGTCTGGTTTCAGCTGTTTTACACATCTGTCATCTGCCAAAGAGATTCCATGACTTCAAAAACTTTGCAAATCCCTATACTAAAAAAATAGAAGCCCAAAGGCAGGAGAATCTTCTGGAAAGGAGGCAGGGCTCAGATTAGGAGACCTGGGATCTAGCCCAGGCTCCGCTGCTAAACACCCCTATAATGTTGGACAAACCACAGGAATTCACTGGGCCTCAATTTCCTCATCTAAAAACTAATGGAATAGATAAGAATTTACAGTCCATTTCAGCTCAAAGATTCTGAAATGCAAATGAAATTTTGGAATGATATGAATAATCTCTTGTAGATATGTAAACACAATCTTTATTTGAGAAGTTTCTAAAGAAAGTTTTTTTCCTGATAGCAATGACATTTTCTATAATCAATGTAATATGTGGGAGTCATCTATTTTTACCAAGTTTCTGCTCCTTAGTGTTTAATGTCAACGTTTTCCTTGAAATTCTGTCCCTGTTGTTTTTGGTTGCCTGATTAGGAACTGTGAATGCCTGAACCAGACCTCCTATTCAATTTTCTCAACTTATTAATTATTTAAATTATGTGGTTCAATTAAACTGAAATGGAGATCCCTGGCACCCTAAGGTAATTAAGAGGAGATGAGCGCTAATCCATAATGCAAAAATTATAAAGATATGACTAGATGAGAGATGCTTGCCCAGGAGCTCGAGGCTGCCCCATGCATCGCAGCAAGTGTTTCTTTATGTTGCCAATAGATCTTGAATATACTGCTAAGGTATAATATATTCACTATCTTTGGAATATCATATAGAGGTCAGATAAGCAAACATTAAAACCCAATATATGCCAGATTTTCAAGCATATTACCTCATTTAATTTTCACAACAACCCTATCGGATGCATGCCCACATGTGTGCATAACCAGGAAATTATCAGAGATTAATTACACTGCTCGAGGTTACACCTAGTAGGGGTCAGTGAGCTGGAAATAAACAGAGGTTTTAGAATCCCACTCATTGTTCTGTGCACTACATTATTTCTCTTAACAATAGAATTTTCCATCTAGAGCAGTCGGCAAATATTCAGCATCTACTAAGTGCAAGGGCACTGTGGGAGAAAGGAGAATCCTTACCTGTGGAGCTTTCTTCGTCTTGTCGACAGACAAAGCACAAAGCACCACATGACAAAGGCAGCGTGTGCTGAAATGCCCTATAAGCAGGATGACCCACAGGTGCTGGAAGAACTCAGAGAAGGGGGATATTACAGGCTGCATGGCAGAAAGCTTCATGCAGGGGATAGGACCTGAGCAGAGCTTTGAAGGATGAAGGCTGTAGTTCATAAAGGAGCAGAGGAAGGTGTCACAGGCAGGGCTAGAAACTGCAAGCAAAAGCTGAGAAGCAGGAATGAAAAGCAACACACAGGTAGAGGTGATACTCATGTCCTGGCCCAAAGCTGGGGGAGAGCAGAGGGCTCCTGGTGCTCATTTCATTGCTGTGCTTCAAACCATACATGCACATGTTATATATTTTCTTTTGCATGTAAATGTTACACAATAAAACTCCAGAAGATTTAGCAAGATATATTCAGGGATATATCCTTCTGAGGATACAGTGTCTACGGTTTGAGAAGTTGGGGAGAAGATTTGGCAGGTGGATTGAGGTCAAAGTGAGAACTGACTTGAATACAACAATGGAAGAATTAACAGTCAAGGATAGTAGATACCATTACAAGAAATAAAGTTCCATGTAATAAAGTAATTTTCATATCTGTACAATCATGGAGAAATTCTTTTGTTCACTGATTATAGCAAATTATCTTTAATGAATAATCCTGGGTAATCTTACATAGTTCTCTGGCCCTTGTCCACACAACGGTCACTGGTAGTACACCTTAAGTGGTGCTAAAATCGTGGAAGCTCTATCCAGGCACTGGGATGTATTTATGTGCCACGGACCTTCTCATCCCCAGCAGCCCAGTTACCTTCACCTTGAAAATGCCCAACTCATACTAGTCAGAGGTATTTAAACCAGTTTGTGTGTCAGAGGCCAGATATGGTGTTTGTCTACTTTGCAGCTATATCCCTAGAGCCTAGCACATGGACTAGCATGTAGTAACCACTCAATATTTTTTCAATACACAGATGAAAAAGAGAAATAGTGGAAAGGAAGAAAAGAAAGAGAAGGTACTTTGTGTTATTCTTACTCTCTATTTCCTTTGCTCATTTACGGTTGACCCTTGAGCAACACAGGTTTGAACAGCATGTGTTATCTAGAAGGTTCCAGTCATCAGTAGGCTATAAGTAGTTCAGTTTTGGGGGACTCAAAAATCATACACAAATTTTCAGCTGCATGGGGTCAGCACCCCGACCCTCTGCATTGTTCAAGGGTCAATGGCAAATCTTTTCATTTTTATACTTAAGAATTTATTCAACAAATGTTTATTTATGGAGTGTCTTTTATGTGCTAGACACTCTTCTAGATGCTGAGATATAGCAATGATTAAAATAGACAAAAAAATGAGTGCACACTCAGGAGTAAGCTCTTTTATTTTTTATCCCTGGGTCCTGCAGAATTTAAATAAGTTCCAAGCAATGATTTCCTTATAATAAAGTTTTATTTTAATTAAACTCTGTGTGTGTTTGCGTGTGTGTGTGTGTGTGTGTGTGTGTGTGTATGTTTGTATGTATAAGAATTTAACCAGTTTTTGGTTAACAGGTATTAATAACTTTTTCCCAAGTTAATTAAATCTTCCTAAACGGTTGTAGTGAAAAGCTGACCCAGATAACATTGCTCTGGTATTGGAGTGGTATGTTTAGGAAAAGAAATAAAAAAACAAATTCACTTAGGAATAATGATATTTTCACATTTTACAAGGTTCCAGTACAGAAATGATAATGTAACTCTTTAAAGTAATTGGAAATGACCTAAAGTATTAATAGTACAGCCTAATGAGCTCAGATAAAAACTAAATTGAAGCCTAAACTTTCACAGTTCTGGGTGTAGTTTGTGTGTGCAGACCTCTGGTTTTCTTTCAGCAAAGATCAATTACAAGAGCTCCATTGGAGGTGCACTCGATAATCTGACTCAATCTTCCAGCAATCAAAGTCAACCTCTTGTTTTATTGATTAAAAGAAAAAGAATTCTTGGACAGTGTGATCCACAGGTATGCATGCTAATGTGAGCTGGAGTCCAACAAATGGCTCATGAATATGCAAACGCTCTTCAGAACTCTAGTCACAGATGTGTTTTATTTAACTATAGTACCAAGATACCATTTCATTAACTTTCTCTCCCCACTCTAAGGGGTCACTGTGTTGTAACAGAGGACAATCCCCATGCAAGATCAAGTCTATGAAGTAGAGCAAATAACACCAGCTTTCTACAGTCCTCGGGCATCTCTTTATCTCTCCACGGCACACAAGCCCACAAACACTTCATCGTTGGAGCCCTATGGCTTAACTTTTGCCTTTTAATTACACTGCTTTCTTCTAATTCCTAACTAAATTTTCATCCCTGGATTTGTTTTCCTTTTGCTATATTATAAAGAACAAAGTAATTTGCTTCCATATTTGTCTTAATTATTAATATTAAAATAATTTTATTAGTAATCTAATAGATGAATTTCAGATCAAACAAAAGGCAACCAAACATCTAGGCCCCCACAATGTGGCCTTAAGATGTTGACTTGTATCTCAAATACCCACTGCCTGTATTAGAGAGTTGTTCATGGAGGCTCAAAAGAAGAATGTTTAAAAGTGCAGGCTGGCCACAGTGGCTCATGCCTGTAATCCTAGCACTCTGGGAGGCTGAGGTGGGAGGATCACTTGAGCTCAGGAGTTTGAGACCAGCCTGAGAAAGAGTGAGACCTCATCTCTACTAAAAACAGAAAAGCTTAGCCGGGCGTGGTGGCGTGCCCCTGTAGTCCCAGCTACTTAGGAGGCTGAGGCAGGAGGATCACTTGAGCCCAGGAGTTTGAGGTTGCTGTGAGCTAGGCCAATGCCATGGAGCACTCTAGCCCAGGCAACAGTACAAGACTCTGCCTCAAAAAAAAAAAAAAAGTACATTAACTGCTAGTCAAAATAAATCCTAGAAGATGTTTTTAAATTGTAAGGTCCAAATGGTTTCCTAACCACAATCATCCTATACACCCTCATTATATTATTAATCACACATTATAGCAAAGTTTATGAATTGACCCACCCCTATGAGACTTGAAGTTCTATGATGGAAGAGAATATGCCTATCTTATCTCCATATCCCAAAACCTCACCAGTGGGGCATAGATGCTGAGTAAATTATGCCCCAAGATAAGCATTTTGTTAATTTGTATTGAAAGCATAATTCCAAGTACAGAATATATAAATATATGTATGAATATAAATACATATACCACTTTACACATATAAATGCAAATGCAGTTGAAGAAGGAATGGGTGTTATTGTTATGCTGGGAAAAACGAAAGACAATCTCATATTTTTAAAAGGCTTTTGCTGTTTGGCAAGGCTGTGGAAGTTTCTTGGGCATTCAAAAAGAACAGTTCATTTCATAAAAAGATAGAATAGTTAGCAGAGAGGAATTCTGACGTGTTAGGGCAGAGAAGAAGCAGAGAGGACGCAAAAGCCAATGTTTTCTAGGACTCTGTTGCCATACACACTTTCTATATCAAGGGATGACGAGGCAGGTACAGATGGTTTTCTCCTTCCTACCGTCTTCCCTCAGGGGAGGAAGGGAAGTTCTCTTGCAAGCCTCGTTATTTTGCCAATTAGGCGTGCTAGTGGTATTGTTGATGGGGCAAGAGGATCACTGACATGGTCTTGCCAGATTTAGCAGATGATATAGGATACCAAGATAAATTTGAGTTTTAAAGAAACAACAAATAATCTTTTAATGTATGTTGCAAATGTTAAATTTGGGCTTCCTGTAATTCAGCTGGCAATCCAACCCCGAGAGCATGATAATTTCAATCTACATTTCCCAAGACGGAAATTTCAAATTGATTATAGGTTTCCTCAAATTCCATTTTTTTCTTGTTATGCTATACTTGTCATCTATTGCCATAAATCCTTTGTGGGGGTGAATGACTACATTGAGTATTTTTTTTAAGTTCTGAGAATATTGTATTCAATTATGTCATGATGATTTCCCAGCTTTTCCAGAGAAAAAAGAGCCCACTCAGGGACCAGCATCCTCTTCCTGCGGGCTGTCAATAGTAGCTTTCCCAAATATTGACATAAAGGAAGCCCTGTTAACAAAACCTCTCAGGCTGTATCAGATTACCCCCTACCCTAAAACAACTTTGCATGGCTTTGGAATCTTTTGACATAGGTTATAGAAAGAATGAAAGGTGGCTGGTCTTCATGAAACCTGGACTGCATTCCTGGCTCTGGTAATGACTTAGTGTGTAGACACAGGCAAGTCATTTTAATATGTTTGTGGCTCTAAGTGTTTCATTATTTGTGAGCTAATAACAATTCCAGCCTCTCCTAACTATAAAGAATATTACAAGGGTAAGATGAAAACTCTGAAAAAAGTGAAATCCAGTAGAAAAAATGTTACATAACTAATTTATAAAGTGTCTACTTCACAGAAGGACTCAGGATGGCAGAGTATGTATAAATATGAGCTCTTTTTGTCAATAAAGTGGCATCTCATTTTTCTGGCATTTTCAGAGAGTGTTCCACATTAGACCAAGACTTTAGTGAAATATTTCTAAATCTTGCATCTCTGAGCATACTTAAAATAACATTTTGCATTTTCTTGATGATTCTAGGGAAACATTTAAAATATTGGTTGTTTTTAATTGTGTAGCTGTGCTACACAGGTTAATAAAAAAATGAATGCATGAAAAGATCTTAAACTTTTGAGAGCTACAAGGGCTAGTGAGATACAGTGGATGGTTTGCTCTTTCGCTAAATGGCCCTGGCTTTTATAGGACTCCGTCTCTCTAGCTGCTGTAATCTCTCATCAACTATCGCAGGCCATCATTTCCCCTCAGAACTGTTTCCCACCTTCTCCCTTACCTTACATACAACTTTACTGGTAAAAGCATATATCCTATTACAAAGCACATGGAATTTGCCACTCAGGTATTTTTACTGCCTGCGGCATTACTACCTGTATTCTGAGTGCTTGAGATTGGCAGTTTCTTGAGGGCTCTGTTACACATCTTCATGGCTTCCCCAGGCCCTGTGTACATAACAATATGTGTAATGATCATTGATATTTATTTAATATGTTGGGTAGTTAATACACCTCCATATATATTAAGAACCACTGTATTTTTTTAAAACTATAGATCTATAAAAAGTACCTAGATATCAAAAAGTAATGGAATTTTATGCTTTGCAGCTGCTAAATCATCCCAGGCAGCTGAATTACCCTATTCTTTCATTTTGAGCTTACCTGAATAAACATTTTGATGTTTCTGAAGTTGAGATGAGTCTTAAAATTGATATGTGTATTTAATGTGATAATGCTCCTTTGATTCCGGAAAAGCTGCTATTAGTAACAGTGCATGGAGTGACGTCGGCAGGAGGCTGACTAGATTTTCCTGGCTCCACCCACACACACAAAAAGGGGCCAAAACAACAAATAAACAACTATTTTTCAACTGGAATGACACAGGAAGCACACTGGAGAGTACCAACAGTGCAACAAAATCCCTGTGGAGTGTGGAAACCCAGGATAGCACCTTGGAGCGGGAAGGGAAGCATCCTACTGCTGACACATGGTCTCCCCTGCCGAGATTGGTTTGGAGCCAGGAGGAACTTTCTTCTTATGAGGAAAAGGTAAGCTGGAGACCCCTAACAGTCCCCGTTATTGCTACAAACTCCTGTAATTCTTGCTACAGGAGAGATACGCAATCTTCACAAGCCCCGAATCCAATTTGGAGAGTTGCCTGGAGATAATACGGCTGTGTTTTACCAGAGAAGGAGCCCACATTGAGCATCCCTCTCTACCGTGACCTAAGCTGCTACCGCCCGGCACCATCTTGAAATCACACCCGCTACCAGAATGCGTCCTGCCCTGGGGAGCCTTTGGCCACTGCCTCTCTCCATCCCTGAGGCTGTACTACATTCTACCATGCTCATATTAGTGGTGGCAGCACCATGGTCCTGGCTGCCTGAAGCCGAGGCCCAGTGGAATAACCGAGACACCAGTGTCCAAATCCGTGCAACACCCATCCCCCAGCGAACAGGTGGACCTGCACAGCAGGGAAGCCAACACAAAGCCAGCCAGTCAGGCTTCCACACGTGCCCACGCCAGGCCTGACAGCCAGCTCAGTGGTGGCCTGCCCCCTAGGTAGCAAGCCATGCAGCTCTCCAGCCTGCTGTGCCCAACTGTGCCACCCAGAAAGCCTGTCACACAGCTGGCCAGCCCACTGTGTCCGTGTGTACCTAGACTAACAGACAGCCCAGTGTCCCTGCCCCCAGCAAAACCTCATCACTACCATCACCAACTCCTGCAACCTGAGCCTCTGATGCAGTTGCAGACATCATTGATGAGGATTACAGCAAAAATAAAACTGAAGAGTGATGATGTTACTGAGTCCATCCAGAACTAAAGCCAGTGCACCATACCCAACTCACATCCTAGGACCTATCCACAGGAAAAAACCTTTCCCTACGAAAGCTACTCCATAACATTGGAAGGGGCAACCGTTGCCCTAGATGTGCAGATATCAAATAGGGACACAAGAAACATGAAAATCATAAAAACATGACACCCCCAAAAGTAAACAATAATTCTCCAGTAACAGACTCCACAGAAAAGGAAATTTATAAAATGCCTGAAAAGGAATTTAAAATAATGATCTTAAGGAAACTCAGTGAGATACAACAAAATAAGGACTATTCAATGAAATCAGGAAAACAATTCAGGATCTGAATGAGAAATTCAACAAAGAGATAGATATAATTAAAAAAAGAGGAACCAAACAGAAATCTTGGCACTGACAAATTCAATGAATAAAATACAAACTATAATTGAGAGCCTCAGTAACAAACTAGATCAAACAGAAGAAAGAACTTCTTAACTTGAAGACAGGTCTTTTGAAATGACCCCATCATACTGAATGAGGAAAGCTGAAAGCTATTCCTTGAAGATCAGGAACAAGATAAGGATGCCCACTTTCACCACTTTTACTCAATATAGTAACGGAAATCCTAGCCAGAGCAATTAAGTAATAGAAAGAAATAAAAGTCACACAAATTGAAAAGAAGGAAGTCTCTGTTTGCAGATGACATTATCTTATATGTAGAAAACCCTAAAGATTTCACCAAAAACTGTTTGAATTAACAAATGAATTCAATAAAATTGTTGGATAAAAAAAATCAACGTAAAAAATAGTGTTTACATATGCTAATAGTGAACTATCTGAAAAAGATATCAAGAAAACAATACCATTTATAATAACTACAAAAAAGATAACTAGGAATAAACTTAACCTAAGAGGTGAAAGATCTGTACACTGAAAACTATAAAACATTGATGAAAGAAATTGAAGAAAATACAAACAAATGAAAAGATATCCCTAGTTCATGGATTGGAAGAATTAATAATGTTAAAATGGCCATTCTAATCAAAGCAACCAAAGATTTAATGAAATCCCCGTTAAAATATCAATGACATTCTTCACAGGAGTAGAAAAAATAATCCTAAAATCTTATGGAACCCTAAAAGACCCTGAATGGCCAAAGCAATCCTCAGTAAGAAGAATAAAGCTCGAGGCATCACACTACCTGACTTGAAAATATACTACAAATCGACAGTAACAAAAATAGCATGCAACTGATGTAAAAACAGACACAAAATGAATGCAACGGAATAAAGAGCTTAGAAATAAATTCACTCACATATAGCAATGGATTTTTGAAAAAAGTGCCAAGAATACATACTAAGGAAAAGACAGTCTTTTCCACAAATATTGCTGGGGAAATTGGATATCCACGTGCACCAAAATGGGATTAGATCACTATCTCTCACCATATACAAAAATCAACTCAAAATGGATTACAAATTTAAATTTAAGATATGAAAGCATGAAATTGGTAGAAGAAAACAGAGGAAAGGTCTTGACATTGAGCTGAGTAAGAATTTTTAAAACAAGACCTCAAAAGCATAGGCAACAAAGGCAAAAATAGACAAATGAGATTACATCAAAATACAAAAATTTGCACAGCAAAGGAAACAATTAACAGAGTGAAAAGACAACCTACAGAATGGGAGAAAATATTTGCAAACTCTACATCTAACAAGTGGTTAATATCCAGAAAATATAAGGAAGTCAAATAACTCAGTAGTAAAAAAATAAATAACCTGATTGCAAAATGGGCAAAAGGTTTTAATAGACATTTCTCAAACGAAGACATACAAATGTCCAGCAGGTATATTAAAAACATGCTCAACATCACTAATCATTAGGGAAACTCAAATCAAAATAATTAGATACTACCTTATTCCAGTTAGAATGGCTATTATCAAAAAAACAAAAGAAAACAAGTGTTGGGGAGGATGTGGAGAAAAGGGAACACTTATACACTGTCGGTAGAAATGTAAAATAGTACAGCCATTATGGAAAACAGTATGGAGTTTCTCAAAAAATTAAAAATAGAACTACTATATGATCCAGCAATCCCAATACAGGGTATATATCCAAAAGAAATGAAACCAGTATGTCAAAAAAAATCTGAACTTCCATGTTTATGGCAGTATTATTCACAATAGCCAAGACATGAAATCAACTTAAGGGTACAACAATGGATGAATGGTTAAAGAAAATATGGTACATAGACACAGTGGAATACTATTCATCCATAAAAAAGAATAGAATCTTGTCATTTGCAGCAACATGGATAAACCTGGAAAACATTATGTTAAGTGAAATAATTCAGGCATAGAAAGGCAAACACCACATGTTCTTACACATATGTGGAATCTAAAAAATGGTTCATCTCATAAAAGTAGAGAGTGGAACAGTGGTTCCCAGAAACCTGGGTGGGGATAGAAAAGGGGAGGAAGGGAAGAGGTTGGGGAACAGGTACAAAGTTGCAGTTAGAGAGGATAAATAAATTCTGGTGTTATATTGAACAATTGGGTGACTACAGTTGAGAGTATGGTATTGTATATTACAAAATAGAAGTTTTTGAATATTCTCACCACAAATAAATGATAAATGCATGAGGTGATGGATATACTAACTAGCCTGATTTTATCATTATACAACATACACATGTATCAAAACATCAAGCCATACCCCATAAATATGTACAATTACAATTTGTGCCAATTGAGAAAATAATGCATCTTCAATTGATGAAGACTTACATGAAAGAAGTAGAGTTATTCCACACAATATTAAGAAAGGCTGAGAGTAGATACTGTTAAGAAAGAAGTAATATTACAGATATTACTAATACAGTCTTTAATCTTCATCATATCGCACCCCCCACCACCATGGTCTCTTCCCACACTCTAAGGTGAGTATAACTTTGGTATATAGCCATTTATTCCATTTTTCCTTTTTGGTGTATAGTTTTCTATTTCATATATATGTAATGTAAAATATCTGTGTATATGTGTGTTTTTATATTATAGAATATAACAATGTTGCTGTATAATTTGCTTGTATGACTCCACATTATCCAATATATGTTTTGGGAATTATCCAATATATGTAGAAACAGTTCTATAGTAATATACGTGGCAATAGTTCATCTCTTTTAATGGTGGTATGATCTTATTACAACTTGTCACAATTTGGATAGTATTTCCTCTATTATGAATATGCAGTTTGCTTGAAAATTTTTGCTGTTACAAACAATCTTGAGTGAATATGCTTGTTCATGTCTCTTGTGCTTTTGTGCCAGAATATCTCACAGTAGTGGGCTGGACCTGGCTCTGATGACTGGTGAGACCTCATGGTGCATCTCTTCCCTATTCTGACTGCAGTGACATTATGTGGTAGCTTGAATATGATTATGGTGGGAGCATTTCCACCATGGAAAATGGCAAACCTACAAACCAACCACACACACCCCACCACACCTCACACTGGAAATCCAGCTGTTACACATTTACCCACATACTGCTGACATTTACCACCACACCACCGGGTATGTATTCCCTGCAGTTGAATTGCCAACTATTGGGGTGTGGTCATTTTCATTTTTTCTGGATGACACCAATTTTCTGTGTCACCATCTACTCCCACACAATAATCTGTGAAAGTATTGCCTCTAAAACATCTTTACAAAGGCTTGATATTGCCATATGTTTATTTATGCCTATATAATAGATAAAAAATAGCATCTCATTACTGGTTACATTTGCATTTTCCCATGAGCCAATGAAGTTGAGCATATTTTCATATGCATAGAAGACATTTGGATTTCCTTGCCTTTAAATGCCCTTGCCCATGTTTAAATTGGTCTGTCTTTTTTAAAAATTGAATTAGGAGTTCTTTACATAGTCTAGGAAATTAATCTTTGTTTGTTACACAATTTACAAATATCTTTTGTCAACCTGTTACTAGCTGTGTGACCTTGAGAAAGTTACTTAACATGTATGCATCTCATATTCATCATCTGTAAAACTGGAATAATAATAGTATTCCACTCATTGGTTTGTTAGAAGTAAATGAACTGATACTTGTAAACTGGTGCCTAGCAATTTTTATTATTATTATTATTATTATTATTACTTCATTGCTCTATATTTCTTGGTTTTAAGAACATAAGTGATAGTCTTTTTTTTTTTTTCTTTATGGCTGTTTGTTAAAGAAATCTTTCCCAAATCCAAGAGGTAGTGGGATAGACTATTCTATTATCTTCTTGTAGTTTTAGAATTTTTCATGTTTAGGGCATTTATGCATTTCACACTGCTTTTTTCTTCCTTTTATCCTGAGCATCTAGCTAGAGTTCCTGGAGTCAGTAGGTGCTCAACAGATGCTTACAGAGGAAGAATGGGAGTGAGAGGAGATTAGCATTAATTTCTTAGACATGGTCCTGCTAAGAAACTCAAGGGGGAGAGAGATGAACAGAGAGCTAGTGAGATAAGTTACTATGAACTATACTTAGGACCTGCTAAAATAGAAATCCCTTATTCTCTTGTCATGCATATGTCAAATCTTACAGATGATTTGATAATTGATGACTCCCAAAACAAGCAAGGGCGGGTGGGATCTGCCTTGAGATGCTTTCTCTTATATACAGTAATGACTTCTTCTTCTATTCCCCTCCCAGAAATAATCTGTGTAATTCTTAGACTCTAAACTGTCTTTCCCCTAAATCATGTTTTCCTCCCTGAATCCTTGAGATTCTTGAGGGAGATCCAATTAAAATGTACAGTCAAAGAGTAGAATGGGAGAACATGCTGATCCTCAGGCTCCACTCTTCCCATTGCCCACCAGACCTCTACTCTAAGACCCACAACCTACATAAGTGCGCCATAGAACTAGTGCACAAAATCCTCAAATCTAGTAGTATCTATCTGGAGTAGTATCCACAGACCAAAGAGATAATAGTACCATTACTAGCAACTTGGGAGTCCTCATACTCAAAAAGTTTGAGAACCACCAAACTAAATGATAGGAAACAAAAAAAAAATAGATTTCCAAACATTTACCTGGAAGCCAAAATTTCAACTTCATGCCAACCTGGAACACCGAGAAGTTGCTTTTGGCTTATTGACATCTTCTATTTGCTTTTATTCCACTCATCAACCAATTAAGTTATTCGAATGTTAAATTCCTTGAGATTAGAGATTGTATTAGTTTTCTAATAACTTTCTGAGTTAAACATGAGTTACACAATGTACATTTCTTACATCCAACCTACCCCCCCACCTTGTTCCAAACTAAAATGATCTGGTTTATAGATGGCACTTGACTACAGATTATCAGCCTTTTTACAGCCAGAAATTTTGTGATTATCCATTTTGTGCCTAAGGCACCTTTTGGCATCAACTGGGGGTTTTATACATCAGCTCCTACATGCATGGTTCAAGCAAGCCATGGTGTAGTGCACGGTCTCTCAGACAACATTTTCACATTTGAATGTTTACCACCTTGATCAGTCACCAGTCTGGGTTGCAATTACTGGAAAGTACGTTGAAGTTTATAAAAATAGATGGAAATGGAAAAAATAAAAGTGATACTAAGGAAAAAATAATGGAGACAACATAAAAACTATTGATGTGCAGAGATTAATATGTATATGTGTATGTGTGTATTTCCTCAATTGGATGCTCCTTAGTCTTTAAGTGGCCATTTGCACATTCAATTTTAAATGGAAAAACAAATATAAACATGCACAAAATTCTAGAAACATAATAGCAAGAGTGGGTCTAAAAGGCGAGATCTAATTACAGATTTTGAGAAAGTATTATATATTCAATTAGGAGATGGAGATGGAATCATAATATGTTAAATCAGGGCTACATTTGTCCCTCGTGCTGGACTCTAAGCTCCTTATGAGAGGAGCCCTGTTTAGTTGGTCTTTATACCCCTGGTGCTTAGCACCATGCTGCCTCTCCACACTCAAGAGACCTGTATAGAACTAACTCATTTAATTGTGTACAACCCTTTAAGTTTATTAACTCCAGATATTCAAGATCACTCTTGTGATATAAAAATTTAAAGTACTTCTTAGTGGTTAGAGTTTTCCTTTGTTTCTGTGCACCCACAAGAAAGCATTCTTCTCTAAACTTCATGTATAACCCTACCCAAGATTAACCACTCAGATGGCCCAAACAGACGCTGGCTCTCTGTAAGTGACAAAATTCAGCTTTATACTATTCCTACTTTTTACATCTCTACCATTTCACTAACCAGCCACCAAACTGACAAAATAAATGGATGCAATTTTTACATATGTACAAAACAACTCCATTTCAATGAATTCCAGTCCTTCTGCCTCTTTTGTGCAAGCTTTGCACTGGTGCCAGTGAGACCTTGGCTAGAGAAAGCTAACGGGATTGGTCTG
Organism: Lemur catta; assembly: GCF_020740605.2. Taxonomy (NCBI): domain Eukaryota; kingdom Metazoa; phylum Chordata; class Mammalia; order Primates; family Lemuridae; genus Lemur; species Lemur catta. Next base: position 92,407,508 of record NC_059136.1, on the reverse strand, counting down.
TTACTGGAGAATGCAGAGGAAGGAGAGTTTTATGAAAGTGGGATCATTATAATGCTTCCCATTAAAACATTTTTAGTGCTCACATTTCAGGCTTAACAGAGTTTACCCAGTAAGTTGGCAATATCCCAGATCCAAAAACCAATACGCTACTCAATGCTTCCTGAGGCTTCTCAAGCAATGAAGCAGGCAGCTCTTTCTCTTTTCTGATCACCATCAAAAGAATAAATTACTAAACAATAGACAAGCCTGCTTCATTTAGAACATATGAAGCATTTCACAATAGTATTGCTGTCTTTTTTGGTTGAATGGAACAGCTGTTTTAAAGGCATAGCATTAGATCTCAAAAATTATTAATTTAATTTATAATAATTTAATCCATTAAAATATACACATCACCTAAGTGTGGACTATACTTTTCAATGAAGTTGTAAAGTTGCCTACAAAAAGGGTCTTAGAAAAATCGATTTCTTTGCTATGTTGTGTTAAGATTTTTCTTTAGAATGTCAGACCTTGCTAAATAATTAAATAGATTTCTTTAAAGCAAACAGACCTTCATTTTTAAAATAACAATGAATAGAAGCTGCTTATAAACATAACCCTACTCTGAATGCTTATGGGGCTGTGGTCTGACCATGTAAAGTTTTTCTCTGTTGTGAAGTTATATATGTTCAATCATATCCTGTGTATTCTTTCTGATATCTGGGTTGAGCAATTTCTGCTCACGTCAGTGCAACGTGAGCCAGATTTATCTTTCAGTTTCTGAAGTTACATTTATTCTGCAACCTCAAAAAACAAATGACGAATGTAGCTTTACCCTTGTTACTAAGCTAGTGGTTAGCAATTTCTGACAACTTAAAAAAGAGGTTGGAACCAATGGTTTCAAATTCCGATTAATATATGGCCATTTGAGCTGCAAAGGAAATAAAGACATCTAATCAGGATATGCTTGAAGTCAGTAGAGCCGCCTGCTTCCAATCAGTAATCCTATACACCAAAACATTTTCTGAGAAGTACATTTATAGATGTATTTTTGAACTTCCTGTGGGTCTTGCTATGAGAAGAAAAACATCCCTAAAAAGTACAATTCTGCAAAACAGAAAAAGGCAAGAGATCTGTGAAGCTGACACATGCTGTTCATGACCTTTTGAAACTTCCTTTCAGCTGGCAGTTAGCAATATTGTGTCGCCTATGATCTGGCAAAACATGGGGTGACAAAAATCTAATGTGTCAGGAAAGATACCTAACCCAAAAAACAAAGAAAAATGTGTGTGTGTCTGAGAACATAATTAAAGAAATCATAGCTTACTGATAAACTTTTACACTAGAGAATTACACTAGGAAACTATGATCAAAAGTTATTGACTAAGTTTCAAACAATTAATGTTGTTAGAGTCCCTGGTCTATGTGTAGCATTGGTCTAGACATCATAAGGTAGAGAAGAGAAGGAACTTACTAGGAATTCCCCTTCAAGGAGCTTGTTGCTCAGTTGGGCCAAAAAGACCAGCACATAGAAAGATGATAACTCTAAGAGGCAGAATACAAATGACCTAGAAGTGGCAGAGACAACAAATGCTGTGCATCAAAAGAGTGCTTTGGGGCAAGGAGGTGAGTAAATATTTCCAGGAAGAGGCAGATATAAGTGACCCTGAGCTTTGTCATTCAGAAGCAAATGATTTACATTTCAGTATTTCCTGTGGGCAAATTTCTTAATCATGAATACAATCATTTAAAAATCAATTAATAGCCTACTCTATTCACATGACTTTGGTGTCTCTGTCCTTCTTTGGCAAGGGCCAAGTAAAACTCCTCTCCAATGAAACACAGTGTTGATACTTCTGAACAGATGTTGAAACACTAATCCATAGTGCCTATTCTGAGCTAAATCCAACCTAAATAAAATAAAAACAAAAGAATGTGAAGATGTTTTAAAAACAAGGAGGTTTTTTAAAAAACAAGCAATTCAAGATTCCATTAAAACGTTTACCATGAGGTAAAGAGCAGAAAAGCAGAAAACGAGAGAAGGTACTCTCCTTAGTAGAGTCGTGCTTAAGGTCAACTGACACAGCCAAGTCAACTCCCAGCTAAAGACACAGCAGATGGTGGCAGAGAGAGAGGGAGAGAGAATGGGGTAATCCAACCCCCAAACAATAGAGATGCCAAAGGACATGGAAAGAGACAGCAATACTAAAACAATACTCAAGGAAACAAAGTTCAACTGTATAGAAAGAGAATTCAGTATGGACACCATACTAACAGAACTACTGATTTCTATGAGAAAAACACAGGCCTTGAGAGAATAGATGGTATGAATAATTGCCTGCACATAATTCTAAAAACAAACAAAGAAAGGCCAATGAGGAAGAAAATTACTGACAATGAAATGTTTAGAGTATTGAATATTGATATGAAGAAGAATTAAATTAGATAAAAATGTCACATCATTCTAAATGAGTTAAAGTATAAAACTCATACTAAAAACTATGTATGTCAGAAAAAATAGAAAAATGCATTTGTGAAATAACAGGGATAAATAAGTTTTAAAAAGAAATCAATGAAATGCCAAAATTGACAACATATCTAATAAAAAATTTCATATTCCGAACATATAGAGACCTGATACAATGTCAATGCTCACATTTCACTGGAGATAGGAAAGAAATATAAATCAAATTTCAGGTATCGCCACACATCTGTAAAACCAACCATAATAAACACAAATAATAAGACTCAACTTTAAAGACAAAAATTATGCAGGAAAGCCAAGATATTCATAATAAATTACTTGACTTAGTGACAAATGATATTTAAAAAGCCATAACACTAAAGAGTATCTACTGGTATAAAAATAGGGGACTGTGGTGGGTCAGTGTGAGAGGGGTACAAAAACTAAGTGGATACCTGTCATTAATTTCTAAAACTTATAACTAAAAATAGCAATTAAGTATTTTTTTAAATAATGTGGACCTAATTACCTGAATAAACAGACAAAAAGAAGTGATTAATTGTTCTGGTGGCAGAACTTGTGGAATAGAAATGGTGCTGCAGAAGACTTTTTATTGTAAATTGACAATTTATAATTGTATAAATTTATGGAGTACAAAGTGATGTTATGAATACAATGTGGAATAATTAAATCAAGCTAGTTAACATATTTGTCATCTCAAATACTTAACATTTTTTGTGGTGAGAGCATTGGAAATTTATTCTCTTAGCAATTTTGAAATGTACAATACTCTACTCTTAATTATATTCACCACACTGTGCAACAGAACTAAAAAAAAATCATATTTTCTGTCTGAGATTTTGTACCTTTGACCATTGTCTACCTATTTCTCCTGCCCCCTACCCTCTGTAACCACCATTCCACTCTCTGTTTCTATGAGTTCACTTATTTTAGATTCCACATGTAAAGTGAGAATGTGCGTGATTGGTCTTTCTGTGCTTGCCTTATTTCTGTCCTCCAGGGTCATCTGTGTTGTCACAGATGACAGAATTTCCTTCTTTCTAAAGGCTGATTAGTATTTGTGAATCTATACCACATTTTCTTTGTTCATCTGCTTATGACACTTAGGTTGATTCCATAACTTGGCTATTGTGAATAGTGCTGCCACACGGGAGTGCAGATACCTCTTTGAAAAACTGATATCAAATCTTTGGGGTAAATACCCAGAAGTGGGATTGCCAGATCATCTGGTAATTCTATTTATAGGTTTTTGAGAAACCTCAATACAGTTTTCCATAATAGCTGTACTAATTTACATTCCCACCAACACCATATGAGGGTTTCCTTCTCTCCACATCCTCACCAACACTTATCTTTGGTCTTTTTGATAACAGCCACTGTAACAAGTGTGATATGATAGATCACTGTGGTTTTGATTTGCTGTTCCCTAATGATAGCAATATTGAACATTTTTTCATATATCCGTTGGCCATTTGTGTGTTTTCTTTTGAGAAATATTTATTTGGATCCCTTGCCCATTTTTTAATTGAGGTTTTTTGTTTTGTTTTCTTACTATCGAGTTGTTTAAACTCCTTAAATATTTTGTGTATTAGCCTCTTATTGAATGTATGGCTTACAAATATTTTTGTCACTGTTTGCTGATAACATGATCTTATATACAAAAAAACCCTACAGACAGACTTTACCAAAAAACTGTTAGAACTAATAAATGAACAAATTTTTAAGACACAAAATCAACACACAAGAATCGGCAGCATTTCTGTATACTAACAGCAAACTATCCGAAGAAGAAATAAAAAGAACAATCCCATTTACAATAGCAACAACAACAAAAAATACTTAGGAATAAATTTAACCAAGGAGGTGAGAGCCCTGCACACTGAGAACTATAAAGCACTGATGAAACAAACTGAAGACTATTGGTAAAACAAGTCTTTTAGTACTACAGTCCATTGTGTGATAACGCTTGCTTTGAAAACCAAATTTGTTAGCACAATTAATTAACTTATTTACTTGGGAAAAATTTAAACATAACTTGAATTTCCCATTTTCTTTTTTTTTTAATCTTTTTTAAATTCTGTATTTACATTTTTATTTTTCTTCTTTCTTGGTTTTTCTTTTTTTTTTTTCTCTTTGTTGTTTTTACAAACCCTTGTGTTGAGGGCTGACTTTTAATATATAGTAGGAAGGGAGCTGCTCTGCTCCTAAAAATATGGGACCCAGAAGCAGGTCCTCCATGGATGGTTTTGCACCAGATTTCCCACAAACATGCGTTGCATGACAAGTGAGGGAGCAGCCACTTTTCTGGAGAGGCTCTTTACTCCAGAGAGTTTCTCATTTTCTTATGCACAATTTTGTCTGCAAGAAACACTAGGGATAGTATACCCAGCAGAACTAGTTGTAGAAATACACAAAATACCCACACTACCCTCAGATTCCTACTAGTTACTTCCACGCACCATGACCAAGAGCCACACCCATCTACATCTCTTATTATTTATATCATGTACTTAGAAAGGTGAGAAGCAATGAATAAGTACAACTGTTTGTTCTTTGTCACACCAACACTGGTCATTTTAGGTTTCTTTTATTTTGCTACTAACTATTTTAAAAATAGTATTTATTTTCTAATCATTATAGTCAAAACAATGTGTATCACTGATAAAGCAGTTGAATGTTATGCCACTAATATCATTTTTGCCCTGGGGTGCATCGTTGTTTTTGGCTTTTTTGTTGTTTACATTTTATTTGTTTTTCTTAATTGACTTTATTTCTTAGAGCAGTTTTAGGTTTACAGAAAAATTGAATGGAAAACATAGACAGTTTCCCCTTCTATTAACTAATACCTTTGCATTAGTGGGGACACATTTGTTACACTTGTTAAGCCAATATTGTTGCTTTGTTAGCTAAAATCCATAGTTTTCATTAGAATTCACTGTGTTGTATGTTCTGTGGGTTTTGACAAGTGTATAAGGACGTCTGTTCATCTTTACAATCATACAGAATTGTTTCTCTGCTTTAAAACCCGCTGTGCTCCACCTTGTCATCTTTTTTTCCCCCATCACCTGGAAAACACTGATCTTTTTACTATCTCCATAGTTTTGTCTTTTCCAGAGTGACATACACTTGGAATCCTGCAGTATGTAGCCTTTTCAGATTGGCTTATTCCACTTAGCTATACGCATCTAAGATTTCCCCATGTCTTTTCATGATTTGATAGCTCATTTCTTTTTATTGCTGAATAATATTCCATTGTCTCGATGTACCATATTTTATTTATCCAATCACCTATTGAAGAACATCTTGGATTCTTCCAAGTTTGGGCAATTATAAGTAAAGCTGCTATAAACATCCATGTGTAGTTTTTGTGTGGACATATTTTCATCTCATTTGGATAAATAACAAGGAGTGTAATTGCTGGATAGTATGATAAGAGTATGTTTAGTTTTGTGAGAAGCCTCCAAATTGTCTTTCAAATTGGCTATACCATTTTGCATTCCTACCAGCAATGAATGAGAGTACATTCCTGTTGCTCCACATCCTCACTAGCATTTGGTGTTGTCAGAGTTCGGTATTTTGGCCACTCTAATAGATATGCAGTAGTATCTCATGGTTTTAATTGCAATTCCCTAATGACACATGATGTGGAGCATCTTTTTATAGGTTTATTTGCCATCTGTCTATCTTCTTTGGTGAGGTGTCTGTTCAGGTCTTTTGCCCATTTTTTATATGGATGTTTTCCTATTGTTAAGTTTTAAGAGTTCTTTGTATATGTTGGATGCCAGTCCTTTATCATTGTGGTCCCCAACTCCTGGGTGGCAGCCTGGTACCGGTGAGTGGCCTATTATGAACCAGGCCGTGCACCACCCCCATGTCCATGGAAAAATTGTCTTCCATTAAACTTAGGAGGGGGAGCAGCCGCAGAGCAGGAGGTGAGCAGCTGGCAGGCAAGCGAGTGAAGCTTCATCTGTATTTACAGCCACTCCCCATTGCTCGCATCACTGCCTGAGCTCCACCCCACTCCCCACCCAACCCCCAGTCCACAGATAAATTGTCTTCTATGAAACCAGTCTCTGATGCCAAAAAGGTTGGGGACTGCTGCTTTACCAGATATGTGTTTTGCAAAGATTTTCTCAAAGTCCAACTTATCTTTTCATTCCTTAAAGTAGTGTCTTTTGCAGAGCAGAAGTTTTTAATTTTAATAAAGTCCAACTTGTTATTTTTTTCTTTCATGGATCATGCTTTTTATTGCACAATTTCCACAGCTCAGTGATCTTTAGGAATTCATGTAGTATTTAATGGAAACTGACCACATTTATCTTTCTCAACCATTCATTTATTTGGCCAGATAATTTCATTTTGGGTAAAGTTCCCAAATAATTAATACAGAAGTAGTATAATTTATTACAGTGAAAAATTGGAAACCTAATGCCAAACAGTTGAGACTGGGTTACACAAGAAAATATTAACAATATGAAATATTAATATAGGTATTAAGATTGTTAGTATGTCAACAGTTATTACATATAAAAATAAGTTGATGGAAAGATTAAGAGAAGAAAGCAGCAGATAAAATATCATTCATATATTATTATCAACTAAGAAAAACTGTATTTTGACAAATGGAAATAAAAATCCAGTAACATGTATTAGTTAGAGTAAGTAATGCTAATGGCTATAAAACAAATCCCACAATCTCATAGCACACGTCTATTTTTCACTCATGCAAAGTTGAATACAAATGTTGGAGGTGAACAGCAGCTAAGGGATCCAGGCTCCTTCCATCTGTGGCTCCACCATCCCCTAGGTCCTGGAGTCCTAGGCCAATTCTCCTGCATGGAGCCGGGAAAGGGAGGAAGAGCGTGGGGAACAATACAGGAGGTTTCTATGTGCCAGGCTTGGAGAGCTGAACCCACTTGCACCCACAGGGCCATGTCAAGGCAGGCTGGGGGAAGTGGTCTAGCTCTGTGCCCAGGAGATGGAAAGTTTTTTCGCTTTTATAGCACTCTCTGCACTCTGAAAAAATAGACTTCGTTTTTTTAGGCTCCTTTCTCCTTTCAATTATGCTTAAATCCATCATAATATATAAGTATCCCTTATTATCTTAATCTATTCAGTTCCTGAGTCTGGATTATGAAAGTTTAGATACCACTTATCCAAGTCTATTAGGTTCCTGTGTTCAGACAGCAAGAGTTTTGATAGCTAATATTTATTCATTCTTTCTTTTAAAAAAGAAAATTGAAATTTGCAGGCTCTCTGAGCTCATCTCTCATCCTTCATTCAGACAATACCTCCTAAATCAACTCAGATTATTGCCTATCCCATTTAAAAATCTATGGGATGCAGCTAAAGCAGTCCTGAGAGGAAAATTCATTTCCATAAATGCTTATTTCAAAAAGACAGACAACTTACAAGTAGACAACTTAATGAATAGACTCAAAGAGCTGGAGAAAGAAGAACAGACTGACCCCAAACCCAGCAGAAGGCGAGAAATTGTTAAGATCAAATCAGAATTAAATGAAAAAGACAACAAAAATACTATAAGGGAAATTAATAAAACAAAAAGTTGGTTCTTTGAAAAGATAAATAAAATAGACACACCACTGGCTAGACTAACCAAGAGCAGAAAAGAAAAATCTTTAATAACTTCCATCAGGAACATGAAAGGAGAAATCACAACCGAAGCCACAGAGATACATGACATTATCTATGAATATTACAAAAATCTTTATGCACACAAATTGGAAAATGAGGAGGAAATGGACAAATTTTTAGAAACACACAGCCTTCCCAAGCTCAATCAGGAAGAAATAGAATTCCTGAATAGACCAATATCAAGAACTGAAATTGAAACAGCAATAAAAAACCTTCCCAAAAAGAAAAGCCCTGGTCCAGATGGGTTCACACCTGAATTTTACCATACATACAAAGATGAACTGGTGCCCATCCTACATAAACTATTCTTCAATATTGAGAAGGATGGAATTCTCCCCAACACATTCTACCAAGCCAATATAACATTGATACCAAAACCAGGAAAGGATGCAACAAAAAAAGAAAACTACAGACCAATTTCTCTCATGAACGTAGATGCAAAAATTCTCAATAAAATCCTAGCAAATCGTATCCAAGTGCTGATTAAAAAAATAATTCATCACGACCAAGTAGGCTTCATCCCAGAGATGCAGGGGTGGTTCAACATACGAAAATCTATAAATGTAATTAACCACATAAATAGAAGCAAAAATAAAGACCATATGATCCTCTCAATAGATGCAGAAAAAGCATTTGACAAAATTCAACACCCTTTTATGATAAAAACACTTAACAACATAGGCATAAATGGGACCTACCTAAAAATAATACAAGCCATATATGACAAACCCACAGCCAACATCATACTGAATGGGGAAAAATTGAAAGCATTCCCATTCAGAACTGGAACCAGACAAGGCTGCCCACTGTCCCCATTACTTTTCAACATTGTATTGGAAGTCCTTGCGAGAGCTATCAGACAAGAGAGCAGAATCAAAGGTGTCCAAATAGGGACAGAAGAGATCAAACTCTCACTCTTCGCTGATGATATGATGTTGTATCTGGAAAACCCCAAGGACTCAACCAAGAGACTCCTGGAATTAATTAACGAATTCAGTAATGTCTCAGGTTACAAAGTCAATACACACAAATCAGAGGCATTCATATATGCCAATACCATTCAATTGGAGAACCAAATTAAGGACTCAATACCTTTCAAAATAGCAACAAAGAAAATAAAATATCTAGGAATATATTTAACTAAAGAGGTAAAGGACCTCTATAAAGAGAACTATGAAACGCTAAGGAAGGAAATTGCAGAACACGTAAATAAGTGGAAATCCATACCATGCTCATGGATTGGAAGAATTAACATCGTTAAAATGTCTATACTACCCAAAGTAATCTATAGATTCAATGCAATTCCTATTAAATTACCAACATCATTTTTCACAGACTTAGAAAAAATAATTATACACTTTGTATGGAAACAGAGAAGACCCCGTATAGCAAAAGCAATCTTAAGCAATAAAAACAAAATGGGAGGTATTGATTTGCCAGACTTCAAACTATACTACAAAGCTGTGGTGCTTAAAACTGCTTGGTACTGGCACAAGGGCAGGGACACAGACCAGTGGAACAGAACAGAAAACCCAAATATAAAACCATCCTCATATAATCATCTAATCTTTGACAAAATAGACAAAAAAATACTCTGGGGACAAGAGTCCCTATTCAATAAATGGTGCTGGGAAAACTGGATAGCCACATGTAGAAGACTGAAACAGGACCCACAGATTTCACCTCTCACAAAAATCAAATCACGGTGGATAACAGATTTAAACCTTAAATGGGAAACGATTAGAATTCTAGAAGAAAATGTAGGAAAGACTCTCACAGACGTTGGTCTAGGCAAAGAATTTATGAAGAAAACCCCTAAGGCAATTGCAGCAACAACAAAAATAAACGAATGGGACCTGATTAAATTAAAAAGCTTCTGCACAGCCAAAGAAACAGTCACGAAAATAAACAGACAGCCTACAGAATGGGAAAAAATTTTTGCATACTACACATCAGATAAAAGACTGATAACAAGAATCTATTTAGAACTCAGGAAAATCAGCAAGAAAAAATCAAACAATCCTATCAAAAAATGGGCAAAGGACATGAATAGAAATTTTTCAAAAGAAGACATAAGAATGGCCAAAAAACGTATCAAAAAATGCTCAACATCCCTAATCATCAGGGAAATGCAAATCAAAACCACAATGAGATACCACTTAACTCTGGTGAGAATGGCCTTTATCAAAAAATCCCAAAACAACACGTGTTGGCGTGGATGCGGAGAGACAGGAACACTCATACACTGCTGGTGGGAATGCAAACTAGTGCAACCCCTATGGAAAGCAATATGGAGATACCTTAAACAGATTCAAGTAGACCTACCATTTGATCCAGCAATTCCATTATTGGGCATATACCCAGAAGAACAAAAGTCATTTTTTAACAAAGACACCTGTACCCGAATGTTTATAGCAGCACAATTCACAATCGCAAAGATGTGGAAACAACCCAAGTGCCCATTGATCCACGAATGGATTAGTAAACTGTGGTATATGTATACCATGGAGTACTACTCAGCTATAAGAAATAACGATGATACGACATCTCTTTGGTTCTCCTGGAGAGAGCTGGAACCCATTATACTAAGTGAAGTATCCAAAGAATGGAAAAACAAGCATCACATGTACTCACCAGAAAACTGGTTTCCCTGATCATCACCTAAATGTACATCAGGGAAGGATACCAATTGGATATCAGACTGGGATGGGGGGGGTGGGGGGAGGGGATGGGTGTATGCCTACATGACGAGTGCATTGCGCACCCTCTGGGGAATGGTCATGCCTGAGGGTGCAGACCCGGCGAGGTGGGGGGGGAGGGGATCGAGGTATGAATACATGGCGAGTGCCAGGCGCACTGTCTGGAGAGTGGGAGCGGACGCGCTTGGGACTCTGACTCGGGGGGATGGGCGGGACAGGGACAATGTATATGATCTGAACTTATGTACCCCCATGATGAGCTGAAATAAAAAAAAATATATTAAAAAAAAAAAAAAAATAGATGGTAAAATAAAAAAAAAAAAATAAAATTTTTACAGCAAGATTACATGTCTAGTCAAGGAAACAATATATAACAATCCTTTTTGTAAGTGATTTCTCATTCCTAACCTAAATCTTTTTTTTTATTAAGATAAAGCAGAATTTCATAGAATTTTTTTAAGTAGCACAAAATAACTCTACTTAGGGCTTCTGACCTGCATATTAAAAACCAGTGTTTGGTTATGTATTGTTGGTATTCATCAGGGTCAATTCTCTTATAAGTGTTTAATATTAACATTGATAATTTTCATATGATATAAGCATCTGTAAACATGTTATATTTGGGGAGTGAAACATCTTTATCATAATAATCCATTGCTAATTTTTAAAAATTTCCATTATCAGCTTTAACATTTAACAGATTGTTCCCCAGTTACCATCTAATTTTAACAAAAGTTTTTTAAGTGTTCAAAAATTTTATAGAGTAAACCAATTTTTGTTATGTTATTGTTACATTATTATTTTATATACTTGCTTGTTGGTTTTCCCAGAAGATTTTTATTATTAACTTTTCAATTTGTATTAAATGTTCCATAGAAGCTCTTAGTGAATATTTACATTTAATCGATGTTTTAACTTAAATAGTATTTTCATTTTTACTATGTTTAATCTCTATAATTATAAGTCTCTTCCTTTATTTTTCCTATGAAGGTTTTACTATATTCTGTTAATAGATATTTTCTGTTCCAAGATAAGCCACTATCCATTTATGCAAGGCTTTTGTTGCTAAGTCATTACATTTATTTATTTGTTTATTTTCTAACTACATGTCATTAATATATGTGATTAATTTTTACAAATAAGTTTGAAATCTTGCAACTTTGGATGAACTTCTCATTTTTTGGTTGATGTCTTTGATTTTCTTTATACAATTAGTAGAAAATGACTTTTTAACAGGGTAGCTAGAGACCTTATTCAAGGCTCTCTTTAAACTATCTTATACAGTACTTTTAAAGTTAAGATAAAGTTCAAGCTGTATCCACTTATAATCTTCTATTAATAATTAAATAATTCAATTAATTAAAACTAAACTATTTATAAAATTAACTGAATTAAGAAAACTATGACAGATTGAAAATCACGTCATTATGTCATCTAAGGTTATTAATTAGATTTGGAATTCATTTCTATAGACAGCAAAAAAAAATTAACAATCAGCTGATATCCTAAGCGAGTACATTAAATATAACATTATAAATTTTATAAATTCATTCTCTGTACAACATTAAAATTTTACTACAATGGCAAAGAATGTTTCTAAAATGAATCCTGAGGGAAGAATCCTGTCCAAGTTACCAGATCAGTAAGCATTTGGGGTGTTGTAATGTCACCACCTACTGGAGGATTAGAACCAGAAGGTTTTCATTTTGAAATCCTCATCAATACCAAAATTTATTAGATTTAGACATTCCTTGATTCACACAATTTTGTTAAGTTTTTGAGGTCCTAACCCCTTACTTTACACACATGAGAAAGTAGACACAGAAAGGTTAAACAGGGTTTAATGATTTGCCCAAAATCACAGCACTAATTGCATGTAAGACCATCACATAAAACTATTTGTATATGAGACTCTAATCCAGGCCTCCTGGCTACCAGGCCCATGAACTTTGTGCTCTGCCTTGCCCTTACAGCACACCAATACCATGTTGGTGGTCAGCATCTATTTTAATAATGGTTTAAATACTCTTGAAATGAGAGCAAAGTTGGTTTTCCTATAAAAATCAATTGTCATATCGATAGCTTTCCCATTTTGTTTACTGCCTTATTTTATCTTAGAATAATGAGGAAATGAATTTCTATTATGTTCTTGTGTTTTCTCCTACAGATGATCACTGACTAAATTATTAAGTTGAGCAGTCTATATATGTTTCTTATTATATCTCTTTTATTTGCTCACCCATAATTAAAGAAAGAAAGAAGGTAGAATTTTCCAACTCTCTGAATGATAATTTAAGACTGTTGGAATGGTGTGGGAAAATAAGCTATCACATACACTGTAAATGAGAGAGTAAATTGGTGCTAAAGTTTGCTAGTAATTTTACAGTCTCTATCAAAAATTTAAATCACATAGCCTTGACGGGGCAATTCCACTCTTGGAATCTATTCTACAGATAGTTTTGCACAAATATTTATTTTGGCATTATTGGTAATAGCAAAAACAGTCAAATCTGGAAACAACCTATATATTATTAATAGAAGACTGATAAATCACAGGACATCAGTACAGCCATACTGTATAGAATACCATGTGGCCATTTTTTAAATGACATATTAATAATTTTATGCATACTTAAAAGATAATTAATGTTTAAAGAAAATGAGCCAATGATGTTTACTATCACTTCACGTGTATAAAAACAGAGTTTTATAAATATTTACAATAAATATAAAATATATTAATATATGGTTTTATATGATTTTATTTTATAAATATATATTGTAAATATGTATGTATACAGATGCTCCTTGACTTAAGACAGGGGAGGTCCCAATAAACTCACCAAAAGTTGAGAATAATGTAAGTTGAAACTGCATTTACCACACCTAACTCACTGAACATCATAGCTTAGCCTAGTCTACCTTAAACATGCTCAGAACACTTACATCCACCGACAGTTTGGCAAAACCATCTGGCAGCAGAGTCCACAGTGGAGCATGAGTTGTTCACCCTCGTGCTTTTGTGGCTGACTGAGAGCTGTGGCCACTGCAGCTGTCCAGCCTCAAGTACCACATAGCTTTATTCCAGAAAAGATCAAAATTCAAAGTACAGTTTCTAGTGAATGCATATTGCTTTCGCACCATCACAAAGTCGAAAAATTAAGTTGAGCCATCATAAGTTGGGGACTGTGTGTGTGTGTGTGCACACACATAAAAAAATCCATACATTTGTTTATGCATAGAAAGGCCTCTTACACAATGTGTTATACCTTTTCCAGATTATGACTCACATAGCAAAAAATTTCTCCCACACTCTAAGGTAAACTGCAGAGGATTTAGGGGCATCTATATGGAGCTTGGTATTAAAAAACATGATGTTTTCTTTATATTACAAAATTGTGATAAAAACCACAAAGTATTTGGGAAGATATTAAGTACCGAATTTTAAACTTCTGAAAATTGTGTTCTAATATTTAATGTATTTGTAAGTTTGCTATCACTGATACAATTTTTAATAGATAATTTTATTCTCTAAATGGCTACATGCAATTCCTGTTCAAGACTTTTAAAAATGATTTAATCTAAGCTAGACACAGAAAGACAAATATCACATGTTCTCACTCATATGTAGGAGCTAAGAAAAAGTGATCTCATGGAGGCAGAGAGTAGACTGATGGTTCCTGGAGACTGGGAAGGGTGGTGGGAAAAGGGATACAGTGGGGACGGGGTATAAAAACACAGGTAGATAGAAGGATTAAGACCTGGTGTTCAGTAGCACAATAGGGTGACTGTAGTTAACAATAATGTATTGTATTATTTCAAAATAACTAGAAGAGTGGAATTGGAATGTTACTAATATAAAGAAATGATAAATGTTTAAGATGGTGGATATCCCAATTACTGGGATTTGATCATTACACATTGTATGCTTGAATCAAAATATCACATGTATTCCATAAATATGTACATCTATTATGTATCCATAAAATTTAAAAATAAAAAATTTTTTTTTTTTTTTTTTTTTTTTTTTTTGAGACAGAGTGTCACTTTGTTGCCCGGGCTAGAGTGAGTGCCGTGGCATCAGCCTAGCTCACAGCAACCTCAAACTCCTGGGCTTAAGCGATCCTACTGCCTCAGCCTCCCTAGTAGCTGGGACTACAGGCATGAGCCACCATGCCCGGCTAATTTTTTTGTATATATATTTTTTAGTTGGCCAGATAATTTCTTTCTATTTTTAGTAGAGACGGGGTCTCACTCTTGCTCAGGCTGGTCTCGAACTCCTGACCTCGAGCGATCCACCCGCCTCGGCCTCCCAGAGCTAGGATTACAGGCGTGAGCCACCGCGCCCGGCCAAAAAAATTTAAATTATTTAATCCAATTATTGATGGCCACCATTGATAAAAAATTTTATTTGCGCTAATATGTAATAAAAAATTTTATTTGCCTTTGCTTTGTCAGTAAAAAATTTTTTAACTACAACTGTGCAAAATTGTAACATAGATGAAAGTCTGTTTTTTTAATTGAATATCATTTCTGTTTCTTCAACTGGTAAATGTAATGTTAAGATTTATCAGATGATATGAATAGATTTCCAATGTAATCAAACATTCCCCAGTGTTTCATAATCTAACAGCTCCCTAATTTGCAAAAAGGCATGTGGATTAGGGTAGTCCCTAAATAAGAGACAGAAAAGGAGAAAACACAGAGACACAAAGAAGGTGAGAGAAGAGGGGTGAGCAGGGTGAGGTGAGGGTGCAGGGGAGTGTCCCAGGAAATCCAGGGGCATCAGAGATCGGGGACATGAGAGTACAGAGCACTTCACCTGCTCTGAGCATGTTCCCTAGTGTGGACCTTGTATGTGGGGATGATACTACTCACTTTACAAAGTTGTCATGAGAATCCGATGGCACGATGAATGCAAATGTGTCTGGCACAAAGGAAGGAAGCTGGCATATAGTTACCAGGGCAGGCAAGAACAGGAACTCGCAACAGGACAGATATCAGAAACCAGAAGGTGCTCTCCCTTCACCTGCTTCCCCCTGGAGGTCTGCTTCCTTTTATTTCCCTCCATTAAGCATGCCTTTGGGACTCCTTGTCCCTGTGGCAAAAAAATGGCCCACCCCGTGGCTTGCATGTTTCAATTCCAGCCTCTGGCACATCGTCACCTGACATGTCTGAATCCTAGTTCCCTATTTCAGGAGAGAGAACCAGACTGGCCAAGTTTGGGTGACAAGCGCCAACCTTGATCTGTGTTCAAGGTGCAGAGTCCCACCCATGGCTGCCATGACCTACCTCTGTGGATGGGTCCTCGGCAAGGAGGGACGGTTCATGGACTAGGAGACACCGTAAAACTGCGCTGTCTCGCTCACTGTCTGTGCTGTCTGGGGCTTGTCATAATCCGTCTCTTTTTTCCTCAACTGTTAAATGAAATAATTACACTAAAATTGCTAAAGTTTCTTTCAATTCTAAAATTCTATGGCCCAATGATCTAAATAGAGGAATTTTAGGAAGCACAGCTGATGAGCAGGGGATGAAGGACAGGAGAATGGAGAGAGTGAGACTCAGCATTCTCTGAACGACACACTAGCCACCCTATTCTCTCTGTACGTAAAGGCAGTCTTTAAGGAAAACAAACCAAAGTGCACTTGTTAGAGGATCTGAAAAGTCTCAGGATGCAGGTAGATACATATCCTCAGAGCTTTTCAGGTGCTTCTGTGGCTGGAGCCAGGGCTGGGGCTCAGTACCACCAAATATCCATGCAGTCTATTTATATGTACTTAGAACTGGGCTAGAGGGTAGTGGTTCAAAAGGAATATCATGCTTATACAATAAAAATATTTGCACAGCATCACTTCCTTCACAGTACTTTATAGTCCTAAAAACATGGACAAATCAAGCTTTATAAATATATATAACACACATCCTACAGAACGTTCTTATTTATAAGAGCCATAGAAAATATCCTTTTGAAAAGTGAAAGATCCTTCTGAAATTAAAAATAATTATTTCCTTATTTATCTCTTGTCTGTATGGTCTTTGTACTTAAGTATCCTCAAAGTGAAAAACCCTTAGAATTTTTTTCCGGCGTGAATTGCTTACTACCTCCTGATCTCCCTGGGCGATATCTCATAGTAGCCAGCAATGCTCTTTGAAAATCTCTGACTTGTGATTGGGCCAACAACAACGGGAAATACCCAGGCTGCCACTTCATAATACACCCACTTACCGCTGGCCACCATTCACTTAATTACTTCTCTGTCTCAGGCTGCGCCCCCCAGGGGGTAGACGCTGTGTTTGCACAATTGCGCTTTGTTTGGAGGCACTCACTGATGCTTTTGTTGGTGGCTGGAGAAAGACGATGGGAGCCTGAAATCCACTCTTTTGGTCAAATTAATTCACATTACCTGGAAAAAAGTGGAAGCCAAAAACTTAAAAGAGGGAACCAGGAAAAATTTCTCCCTATTTTTCTTTACTATAAAAAGCAAAGAAATACAGGCAGGAATAACGCTGAGGCTGCTTAACCTTAGATCTAGTCTGTTCTTGGCTAAAGTCAGAGTCAAATAGCAGAAGGTCCAAACCAGTCTCACCCAATTTCACAAGCTAGATATTTCATTATATTCAGAATAAAATTAAGGCAAGTAGCTCGTAACTCACTCAAAGATGGCTTTCCTTCCCCTAAGCTTATGCTTCTCTTTGACAGTGAAGAGTAACCTATGAAATGTGCATGAGCTGTGAGGCTCGCTTCTCTAGGCAGGGAGGTCCCGGTGTGACAGCAGGGATTTGGGGTGAAATTTTTGTTATTGCATTCTTGTTATTCACATTCCCGGCCCTAATTCCGCCGGTCCTTGCTGCTGAGGGTAGTGCATGGGCACGACTGTCTTGGGGCTGAGGAAGAGGGAGGACAGATGGGAGCTGAGGGGGTATTGGGGGAATGGAGAAGGGAAAAAGATGTTTATTGAATCTCCAACGTTTCCACAAAAAGATGAAAATTTGAGAAATAGCTTGTTGAAATTTTTCCATTCAATCAATTAATACAATCAAAATCCAGTTACACTAGATGCTTGAAAGATTGCTTTTTGAGCTTTCTTTCCTAGGCTGTGATGAATAAAAATAACAGCTGCAAATTTCACAACAGTTTATCTCTTTTTTTTTTTTTTTTTACCAACTCACCTTTACATTTCTACATAATAACAGTCACAGTAAGACAGGTAATCCTCTCTTGATGCATATTTTAGATAACACTGTATTCCTCAGGATTTCATCTCACGTGTAAAGATTAGGAGGATTCTGGAGCCGGAGGTTGGATTCTCAAGTCAAATTACAGTTGATGTCTGTGGACTGGGCTGGTGCTCCCTCCGGTGGACATTTGTCATATTGCACATGCTTTTTTTTTTTTTTTTTTTTTTTTTAATGCTGGAGCACTTCATAGGCCAGGAAACATCTCTGAAAGCCAAGAACAATCAGGCAGTAATGTTAAAAGATCAAAAAATGCATGTATCCAGTGGCATTCAGCTGATTGTAGTCACCAGAATTCTCAGAGAATTTGTGAAGAAAAGAATGTCTTGTTAACAGCCCTCAGAGGAGAATAAAGCCACAGGGAATGGCTCATTAATAATTGTTTTTTAAAATATTTGTTCAGATTGATAAAGGATAGAGAATTTGAATTTGGATGTTGGGGAGACAGAAATTCCGCCCTCACCCTGGGACAGGCTGGCACAGGAGGACAGGGACCACAGAGAAAATGTATGTTGAACAGGGAGTGTTCTAGAAAAGCACTTTATGTACTCCGGGATGCTGAACATTCCCTTCCGCAGAGATTTGCAGGTCCTATCATGCAAAATGGCAAAGAGGCCAAATTCTATGTCCTGAGTGATTTAGGGGCTTCTATGGACTGATCTGTGTTCCCCCAAAATTCTTAAGTGCAACATATGAAGCCCTAATCCCCAAGGTGACGGTATTGGGAAGCGGGGCCTTGGGGAGGTGATTAGGCAGTGAGGGTAGGGTCCTCGGGAGGGATTAGTGCCCTTATAAGAAGAGGCATCAGAGAGCTTGTTCTCTGTCTCTCTGTCTCCCCCCACCACCACCACCACCCCACCATGCGGCGACACAGCAAACAGGCAGCCAGCAGCAAGCCCCACCAGAACCCCACCACGCTGCACCCTGGTCTTGGCCCTCCAGCCTCCAGAACGGTGAGAAGGTAAGTTTCTGTTGGCTACGGCCCCACGTGTGGCGCTTTGCCGGGGCAGCTGACTCACACAGAGGGGAAGGACACGGCACCGGCTGCAGCGCAGACCGGGCTCTAACGCGCCGGCTGAGAGGGGGAGCCCAGGGTTACCACCCCACGACCACGGTCCTTCATCTGAGGGATTTCTACATCCATAAAGCTCCAGCAGCCCTGGATCACCACTACCGGGAGTGGCTGAGCCGAGGCACAAAGCGGCGCTCCCGGTCAGGGTTGACCAGTCTCCTCACGACAAGGTAATCAGGAAATGAGGACTTGTGCGTAGCTCGCCGATAGCGGTGGCGCTGCAAGGCCCCTGGACACCCCCGTCCTTCGGGGCTTCCCAGCTGCGAGAGGCGACAGTGGTCAGCGCAGCCGCAGCCCCTGCGGGCGCCGGGCAGGCTCCGGGCAGGTGGGCTGCGTGGGGTGCGGCCGGGTGGGGTGCGGGGCGCAGCCGTAGGGGGCCCTCTCGCCAGGGACCGGCCGCGGCCTTGCGCCTGGTCTCACAGCCCTCAGAAATCCGGCTCCCTGGGCCATCCTGTTGCACGCCGTCATGTCACATCGGAATCTAGTCCCTTAGTGCCCTCTGTCTGGCGTTCACAGGACTTTTGAATTCTCTGTGCATTTACCCAACCGCTGTATATTTAGATACAGGTGAACAGAAATGCTGCAATTTCGCTGTTTGTTACCCTTTGTTTTTATCCCCGCTTTATCTGGTCATTTTTCTTTACCTAAACACTTCACTAACAGAGACAAAGATGGTGACACGTTGCACAACTGAGAACTGAGAAGTAAGCAAAAAGGGAAGAAAAATGCCTCTGAATAGCCAAAATAGAGATTACAAAGTGCATGGGTGAGAGTGATGTGATGTTTGCGTAATTCTGAAACCGCTGAGAACATTCTAACTTCTCCTACTGCTATGACAGGGGGAAGACTGGTTCCTAAATTTCATGGAAGACAATTTTTCCACGGAAGGGGGTGGGGAGTGAGGATGGAGAGGGTCGGGTTGTCCGGATGGGGGGGGGAGGCGGAGCTCTGCTCCTAGTTTGTAACCGGGCAGTGACCCGTACCCTTCCGCAGCCTGGGGGTTGAGCATCACAGTACTAAGTTATATAGGTCTGTTGGCCTTCTGATAGATAACCCCATGTTGACACAATCTCTTCCTCTTTTGCTTGTCGTAGTTTATATACATTCCTTTTGGCTATTGGCTGTTCCTTTTAAAGGCAATTGGTATTTCTACCTATAGATATAACAACCTTTTAATTTGCTATAATATTGAATATTAAACAATATGGGTTTTTATGACCATGGGTAAGATAAGACACCTTTTGAGGAATGATACGGGCCTCCTCTATATGTACAGTTAGGGTGTGTGTATGGATCAGTCAGGAAAGGCCATACTATGGCAGCAAATAGTCCTCAAATCTCGGTGACGTATAAGCAACAGAGCTGTGGATGAGTTGATGGGAGGCTCTACCCCGTGTTACCCTCACTCAGACGTTGAGACTGATACCATTTTCACCCTCTGGAGCAATCCCTGCCATCCCACAGTGGGGAGAAAATTTGGCAAGTCATGCTCAGGCCTTAAAGCTTTTGGCTGGAAGTGACACATGTTACTTCTATTCACATTTCTTTGGCCAAAGCTAGTCACATGGCCATACCCAACAATCAAGGAATTACAGTCTTACCTTGTGCTCTGAAGGAGAATGGGACATCTCAGTGAGTAGCACTAACAACTATTTCAGTGCAATTCACAAATTCGGAACGGGAGAGTTAAAGGTTTTCCATGCAGTGGTCTTGAAGCACTAGTCCTGAGAGTAAATAATCTCTTTCGCTGTACTCAGAAGTTGTGGCAAAGATACTATGCAGTGGACTAGGAAGTGCAGCTAAGAAAAAGGACCAGATGCTCCTTGACTTACAATGGGGCCATGTCCTGATAAACCCATTGCAAATTGAAAATACACTAAGTCAAAAATGCACTTAATGTTCTTCACACTACCAAACATTATATTAATAGCTTGGCCTGGGCTACCTTAAATGTGCTTGGAACACTTATGTAAGTCAGCCTACTCTTGGGCAAAATCATCTAACACAAAGCCTATTTTATAATATAGTGTTGAATATCTCATGTAATTTATTGAATACTATACTGAAAGTGAAAACAGAGTGGTTGTATGGGTATCATAAAAAGTCAAGACATTGTTAAGTTGAACCATAGTAAGTTGGGGACAGTCTGTGCTTAGGGAATTGGTGTAATAATCACTGTAAAATTTCCAGAAAACTGTTCTTGTTACCTCTAAAACCACTGTGCACAGCAAGAGGTGAGCAGTGGGGGAGCCAGCAAGGAAGCAGCTTTATCTGTCTTTACAGCTCCCCATCGCTGGCATCATCGCCTGAGCTCCACCTCTCCCCTCCCCGATCCCCACAGTCCATGGAAAAATTGTCTTCCATGAAACCCGTCCCTGGTGCCAAAAAGGTTGGGACCACTGCCTTAGTAGACTCTGATGTTATCTTTGATTTCATCTCACTGCTTCTGAACTATCGAACTCCAAAATTTCCCATAGTCGAAATTCTAATACAAGTGGTTTTATTTCTTCATTCCTTTATCTCAACCACAAAAATTTAGACTCCAGACTGTATGAATGTCTAGTCATACTTTTTGCAGATACTTTTTAGAAGATAATGTTAGACATTGGGAATAGAAAAAAGAAGCACATCAAATGATAGAAAAATAGGGGTCTTTGCAATAAATCAAAGGAAATATAATAGACATAAACCTAGAGTTTAGATATGCAATGCACTCTTCTGACATTTTTGAGTATTTAGGAGGGTAAAGTGTAAGTAAAAGAGGATGACAACATTTGCTTTCACATAAAGTTATTGTGGAGTTTAGAGAAAATATTTTTGTGTTTCTGCAGAGTTGGGGCTTTCTGAGTAAGTTTTGCTGAGATCTTTAGATCCTGGGGTAAGACCAAGTCTTGGGAAGTTAATTTACAGCTCTACAGATAGTGAGAAAACTGCAGAGAGAGGACTCCAGAGGTTCTCATGGGAGATGTATACATTTCAAGGGAAAATGAGACCCAGGACTGTGAAGACATCTCTAAGTGGTGACAGAGACACCGGGGCTCATGTGGACCTTGAGAGATGCGTTTCCATTCCAAAAGGTTAGCGTGAGACCCCAGGACCCTGTCCCTCCCATCTCTAGGGAACAACGGTTTCTCTCTCCCTCTCTTCAGGGTGGAAAGTGGAGAAACCTGCTCCCTTCTCCTGTGTATCAGCAGAGAAAATCTATTTTTCTCCTTCCTTCACCTACAGAGCACCTCTGGCCATTTGTCACCTCAACAGTAAGCACTGGCATGGGGGGACCAACACAATTATCATAATTTAAGTGATAATAACTATTCTGCCTCTGATCCAGAATACTTCCTGTACACATTCAGGACAAAATCATGGGTAGATACGAAAAACACAGCTCATCTTGGCAAAGCTAAGAGAAAATGTACCCCATTGCCATGCGGGGCCTCTTCACTCCCTAAGGTCATGATATAGTGGCTCTAAATCCCCTAATCTCTCAAAAGTGAAATGTCCTTTTCTGCATTTTGTGAACCACCCCCCACACTGTGGGAAGTGAGATGGAACCATGGGTATGTCCTCAGGGTGCCGTTAGAGCTCCAGTCTCTGTTGAATTTATGTTTTCTACTCTACATGCTAGAGCTGCGGCTTTGTCTCCAATCTAACTTTCACTCATATATGAGACTCAGTCCTTTCTTTTTAGAATGTAAGTTGGCTGTTTTTAAAAGAGAAAAAAGCAATTTTGATGGCTGAAATAAAATACAGTAGCATTTCTCTTTCACCTAGGATTTCAAGCTGGACCATTCTTAGAGGGAAATTTATAGCCTTAAATGCATATAAGAGAAATAAGAATGGCTGAAAAGTCAATAAGTTAAGTATCTTTCTTAAGAACTTAGAAAATAGAAAATTAAGCTCAAAGAACATAGAAGAAAAAAGGTGAAATTAATGAAATAAAAAAATACACATACAATACAGAGGATAAGCAAAGTCAAAAGCTGGTTCTTGATAAGCAAAGTCAAAAGTTGGTTCTTTGAAAAGAAATAAGATTTATAAAATGCGGGCAAAACTAATGAAGAGAAAAAGAAAGAACACAAAATTAACCAAAATCAAAAATAAAAAAATGGATATCATTATAGTTCTTAAAGACAGCATAAAATCATTAAGAGGATATTCTGCCCATCTTATGAAAATAACACTTTCTGATATCCTGAAGCTCAATCCAGTATTGTTGCAGAGGTAATCTCCTTCTACTCCAGTAATTTTAAGAGTTTCTCTATGCTACTTACAATTCTTTTAAAAAAAAGAAGGTAAAGCATATATAAGAAATGTGTTTTAATAAATTCAGTTTGGCTTAAAAGCATCTACTAGAAAGCCACAAACTATTTTTGTTCATTTAGGTATAAGCAATGAAAACAAATTATTTAAGAAACATTAGTTGTAGGGTGTGTTTACAAAAGTCACTCATTCACACATAAACAACCGAAGACCATCTCAGCTTCCTTATGGCTTCCAGTAGGAGACTGGATAGAATGTTCTCTCAAGCATCTCTGCTCCCAACCTAAAAAGAGGTTAATAATAAAGTTTGAATTATAAAAAGAAGAGAATAATTTGATGATTTACTAGGCAATTTATGGGGATAAAGGAATTTCCATGAATTAAATTCTGATATAAGGAAATAAATTATGCAGGAATATGTAGGCTTCATTATCAACCAATCAAAGCTCTAGGAGTCAAGGGTGGATAAGAATACAGACAGGCTTAATTGTAAAAACAGGACACAGGATTTGAGATTTAAAGAGAAAATTCACAGAGCCAAAGAGAGAAAATATCTTCATGCATAATAATTCAGGAGTAAACCTGGCCCAATTCAGCTGAATCCCCGAATCCACGTGTCCCCTTCATCCCGGCTGTCCCTGATCTTATTCACAGACTCATGCCCTTTACTCAGAAGACGCCTCAAAATGTTCCAGGCATCGTCTGACTTCCAGGCTCATACTCCCCCAATCTATCTAATATGCCAGTGCTATTGCTAAAATAAAGTGAGATAATATCATCCTCGAATTAGAAATCTTTATTTTTCACAACAATTTCTGGAAATAAGACCAAACTCCTTAACATTGCATTTGTGATCCTTCTTGGTCATTTAGTTCCTTTTTCCACTGTGTAGATCCTCCACTCAAGCCAGACCTTCTCACCATTCCCCCAACGTGCTCTACACATTCTCCCCTTTAACCTTTGCTCCCATCCCCTCTGCCAGGAGGGCCTTTGCATCGTCTTCATCTGTTGAAATCTTCCAATCCTTTGGTGGCCAGTTCTGATGCCACTCTCTCTACCACCCCAATTCTCTTCAGTCAAGACTGATTCCTCCCTCTTTGTTTCCATAATCCTTTTTTCATAGTATCAAATTTAACTTAGATTTCTACAAGCATTATTTGTGTACAATGAGGTTTGAAGCATGAGAACTAAGGCTAGATTATTCATCTTTGAGTCCCCCAGATCAAAAAAACACATTTCTTTAGGTAGATGATTGATAAAGATTGTTGCAGCTAAAATTTGGAAGTTTTCATACTTACTGAAATTTCACACAGTAAATGTCTAGTCAGACAGTAAAGCCAGCCCTTCTGATCTGAATATAAATCCTCTGCAGGCTCTTTCTGCTCAGGAGATTCTGAGAGTTGTAATTTCATCCAAGCAGGAGGAGCCTGTTCCTGCTTAGGTACTGCAGTCAGTGAACACGCTGCTGACAAATTCCACCAGAATTTAGATATGTTAATTACAACATATATCCTGTGCATTTTCAAGTTGGAAATGGGTGGCCAAAGGGATTTGAGAAAATAATAAAGAATTTGTGTATAAAATTTAAACTTATATTAAGCATTGAAGATAAGCACACCCAATTAATTGCAAGTGTGTGTGTGTTTTATTTATTTAATGCACATTATCCAGCCCCTATTATAGGCCAAGCATTGGAGAGATAGACAGAATTGAACATAATCCTTGCTCTTCGAGGACTTCATAGTATAGAGACACCAGGCAATAATATGTACACTGAAAAAATGCCTCATGAAAAAACTTTGCAAAGTTCTGTAGTTACATGGGGAAGCTGCCTTATGAAGGTGGTGAAGATTTACCAAAACGCTGCCTTCAAATTAATGATCATGAAAGATGAATACATGTTGGTCAGGTATAAAGAGGGCAAGAAAGTTCCAAGCAAAGGAAATGGTAATGATGTGCAAAATGACAGGTAATTGATGTGCAAATCAATGAGTGGCTTTGGACAGCTAACCATGGGGAAAGAATGAGGTAAAGTCAGGAAAATAAAAAGTTTACAGATTAGGAAGAGCTGTATAGTCCATAACAAGGAGTTGGCTCTTATCCTCCTCTAGATGGTGGGGTTTTAGTCAGAGGAGCAACAAGATGGTCTTTGTGCTTTTGAAAAATGATTCTGAGCGATATAGACAGAATGGAAGCTGAGGGAACAGCTGGGAAGCTAGTGTGGCAGACCAGGCAGGAAGTCTGAGACCGTGGGCTGTGACAGTGGAGGTGGGGGAAGAGGAGAGGACATGCTGAAGAGGTATTTTATGGAAGAAATCAAAAGATTTGGTAAACAATAAACTGTAAGATTAGAGGCAAAATAAGAATCTATAATGACTCTGATTTCTAGCTGAATCTGATCTAATACATGATAGAATGAAAAAGCAGTGGGTTTGTAGGAGAAAAATAGAGGTTTTAGTTTGAGACACAATGTTTTTGAGCTATCCAAATGGAAATATCAGCTGAAAAGACAATTGGAAGTGTGGATCTGGAGTCATGGAAAGAACTGGGTACTGGAAAAAGAGATTTGAGAATCCTAGATACAGTTGATCCCCATTATTTGCAGATTCCATATTTGCATATTCACCTACTCACTAAAATTTATTAGCAACTCCAAACCAATGCTTGCAGTGCTTTTGTGGTCATTTGGAGACATGCATAGAGAAGCAAAATGTTTTAATTGCCCAACGTGCATGTTCCCAGCTGAGGTTAAACAAGGCAACACTCTGCCTTCTTGCTTCTTATACTGTAAACAAGTGTCCTTTTCACAGTCTATTTAGTGCTATGTTTTCCATATTTTTGTTCTTTTTGTTGTTGTTGTTGATTTTGCAGTTTGAATGTCCCCCAAGCATAGTGCTAAAGTGCTGTCTAGTGTTTCTAAGCACAAGAAGGCTGTGATGTTCTTCAAAGGGGAAAATACGTGTGTTAGATAAGCTTTGCTAAGGCATACCATGAAATACAATGCTAGTGGCCATGAGTTCAGTGTTAATGAATCAATGGTAAATATTAAATACGGGATCTTTTAAACAGAAACAGACATAAAATAAGGTTATGTATTGATCAGTTGGTGAAAATGTAACCAAATGTTCACAGGAACCTAACTCTGTACTACCTCTAGCAGCAATGGTTCAGTATTCAACAATTCAGTGTTCTCAGCAACTTTATATGAGAGATGGGATAAAAGGAAAAGCTTATACTTTTGAGTGCAATGGACCTGAATTCAAAACTTGGTTCTGCCACCTAATAGCTGAGTGACATGAAGAAATTCATCTTATTTCTCTGCTCATCAATTACTTCTGTAAAATGAAGACAATATCTATCCCAGAAAGTTGTAGATTGCATGAAATAACATATGCAATCCATGAAAATTACCAACTGTAAATATTCTATATTCTGTTTATATTACAAGAACAACATGAAAATATTTTCAAGGATGAAACAAGGCCACTGTATTTTACAATGACCTCTGATCTTAGCCTCAGTGATGTCCAGCATAAGTAAAATTACACAAATGTGAGTTTTCATTTAGGTGAAGTTGAAGTTGGATGCACTTGAATAGTCCAAGATGGAGAGGCCTATATTTTATACTGTCTCTCTTGTCCATATCTAATGAAGATCTCTGTTGATGGATCTTGTTATTTCTTGACTTTCTATGAATCGAAAATGGGATTTGGAGACAGTCAAATCTGCCCCTGAGTTATGAATCCCTACCTCCTTCATTTATGCATTCACTCATTCAAACATTTATTAAAAGTACATATCATGGTGCCAGGTTCTATGTTAAGGCATTGGAGATAAAAACTTGGCCCATGGTCTCCATGATCTTCCAGTCTAATGTAAGGAAATATTAATTATAACAAAATTTAATGTTTAATGGTAAGTTTCCAGTTTAAGCACCCCAATAAATAATACATATTAAATATTATAGGTCAAAGTGAATGTGAGACAGTTGGTTTTACGGACAGCAAATATCTTACAGAATGATAGATGGAGACTATTTCATATATAATAAATGCCATAATTCTTGAAACTCTTCACCCACTTTCTGAATATAAAATAGTTAGAGAATGAAGGAAGACTGAGGTATTTTTGATCACATTTCTTTGGAGAAAAAAGAGGAAAGATATTATCACTTTCATCACAAGCCAAAAGATTTTGTTCATTTTAACACCATGCAAGTAAGAGGTAAATGAACCAGCTCAAACATCTGTAGTAACTCAGTAACATGAGCAGCTTCTTCATGAATCAACTAATAATTTTCAAATACTAGAAGAATATTTCTTTTTTCTTTTTTTTTATTTCACTGTTCACAATATAACAGCACACTTTTAAGTCTCAACTGCATTGTAAATGTTTTCTTCAACAGATCCTTAAATTTAGAGTAGATGATCAACAAACAAACTTCTTTGTGGTATTTTTCAATGTCTGAGGTGTAAACATTCCCACCGATGCAGGTGTGGGGACCAGATGTTGCGGGGAGTTAGCTAGGCTCCCGCAAAGGGGTTTTATCTCTTTCTTCGGATCAGGTCTCTAAGTTGACCACGCCAGTTTGCGGGGAGTTAGCTACGCTCCCAGCAAGGAGGTTTTTTCTTCCGATCAGGTCTCTCAGACAGGGGTCATCGCAAAGGATGAAAAAATAGTAGGAAACAGAAATAATAGTAATAATACACAGAGCCAAAGATATAGTTTATAAAGTAAAGGTTTATGAAAATAGATAAAAGGAGGGTATCCGGATGGGGATATTTCCTCCCGCTAGAAATATCTCCCAAACTTAATATCCACACAGGTATTGTATAGGGCAGATACAAGCTGACAGGCAGTTTGCTTTAGGGTCAAAGTCTTCTAAAAGGCTACTTTTAGAAGTAGTTAAAGTAGTTAAAGGATCCTTTAACTACTCTAACTAGGGGAACAATGAGTTGTAAAATCTTCTTGGGGCAAACTTCTAAGTTTTCTGATAAGGCTATTACTTTAGCAAGAACCAGAGACATCTTGGCTCCTGTGACTGTGTTCTTGGAGACAGAGATGATTTCATAAGTCAACATGAGCTGTGCTTTGTGTTAACTACTTTAACCGCATGGCTCCTTCTGGGCCCGGCTTGGGCATTAGCATATCTCTCTGATCAGCTCTCATCTCCGGGGGTCCTTGCCAGCTCTGGCAACCCATGGCTCTAGGAAGAGGCCTGTCTTGTCTTTCAAAACAGGTGAGAACCATAGGCCCAGTTTACAGCTGTCTCTTTGAAATGCAGCTTGTACTGACCAAGGAGACGCCCTCCTGAGACGAGGCAGCTTTTGAACTAACACATTTCTTTTTTCTTTAAGGCAAAGCCTTATGTGACTTCTGAAATCAAATCTTGTCTCCAGAAATAGCGGGGGCATTTCTATGACTCAGTATTCTTAGGCCCAACAAGATGTCAGGTCCGTGTTCCCTGGTTCTTAGTTTCGACTACCGAAGAATGGTTATCGGTACCAAGTCAATGGAGCAAATGAGCAGAACAAGCAGATCTGAGCAAGCAAAGTGCCAAAGTTTATTAAAGCATAGTTTGTTCAGGAGAAGGAACGGGTCAACCCCCATTGAGTGGAAGAGACCCTGAGTTTGACAAGATTTCTCCCCTTTATGCTGATTCCCTAATTCTCTGTTAAATGGGGGAGTGAAATATTCATGGTTTTTCTTGGAAAGGGGTGGAGAATTTCCGGAACTGGGAACCCTCCCCATTTTTAACCTTCTAAGGCAATTTCTGGGGGTTGCCATGGTATTTGTAAACTGTCATGGTGCTGGTGGGTGTGGGTTTTACTATGTTAATGAGGGTAGGTCACTTGAGGATACTGTCACCTTACTTGTAAGCATGCTCCAAAGACCCCCTTTTGTAGCCTTGATGATGTCTCTACTTTGTGGCCTCTCTACCCCTTTCTGTTTGGTCAGTCCTTGGAGACTCCCTGTCATAGACCAAACATCTGTTCAGTCCTTGGAAGCCCCCTTGACATGTCATCTATTCCTTAAGCCCACTCTGGTCAATTTGTTCCTCCTATTGTAGACAAAGAATCTCCTAGTACCATCTGTTTTTCAGTGGAAAACCCTTGGACAAGGCATCTATTCCCCCTCCCCTTATCCCTACCTAACACCATGGTAGATTTCAAGCCACCAACATGTTGTCACTGAATGCAGGGTTGGGAAGAGGTGTGCAATAGCCGCCATCACAGCATCTCCACCACACAGATACAATAGGTGGAAATCACCTCGAGAGCATAGATTATAGTAAAATATATCATCACCAGGAAATGATGAGTTTTTGAATATTTATACATTAGTTTTAGTATAATTTAATTTGTAATAATCACTGTACTTAACAACTGCCTTGAAAAATTCCTAAAAACTTAACAATATGCTCTCATGAGCAAGTATTAAATATAAGGCACCCCCTGCACACCATTGATATTAAGTACATTGAAATGTAGCCTTCACTGTTCTAGGTGTCCCTCTGAAATTACTATAATATGGATTTTCTTCTCTAACTTTGAAATTAGTAGTAACTTTGGGGACAGCAATCTCCTTTTCCCTTACCCAGTGGATACCATCTAGTCCTAATCTTACTTGATTATAGTAGTAAATGGCATCGCTGATCTTCCCCTTGAAACTGCCTCATCACTAGTTCTTTCTAATCTCTCATCTTCATCCCACCTCTCTGACTATACCTCAGGTCTACTTTGAATGTTCTTCTTTTTCCACTGAGTTCTTCTATGTTGGTGTTTCTGAGTGTTCTTGGTCCTTGTATCTCTCACATTTCCCACTGCTCCTTGGAAGCCTCATCTACTCTGCTATCACTTACAGACAGTCAACACCCAAACCTGTATCTCTAAACCAAAATTCTCACCTAATCTCCTAATACTTAAACCCATAGACCTGATTAAATTAAAAAGCTTCTGCACAGCCAAAGAAACAGTCACAAAAATAAACAGACAGCCTACAGAATGGGAAAACATTTTTGCATACTACACATCAGATAAAAGACTGATAATAAGAATCTATTTAGAACTCAGGAAAATCAGCAAGAAAAAATCAAACAACCCTATCAAAAAGTGGGCAAATGACATGAATAGACATATTTCAAAAGAAGATATAAGAATGGCTAACAAACATATGAAAAAATGCTCAACATCCCTAATCATCAGGGAAATGCAAATCAAAACCACAATGAGATACCACTTAACTCCAGTGAGAATGGCCTTTATGAAAAAATCCCAAAACAACACATGTTGGTGTGGATGCGGAGAGACAGGAACACTCATACACTGCTGGTGGGACTGCAAACTAGTGCAACCCCTGTGGAAAGCAGTATGGAGATATCTTAAACAGATTCAAGTAGACCTACCATTCGATCCAACAATCCCATTATTGGGCATATACCCAGAAGAACAAAAGTCATTCTATAACAAAGACACCTGTACCCGAATGTTTATAGCAGCACAATTCATAATTGCAAAGATGTGGAAACAACGCAAATGCCCATCAATCCACGAATGGATTAGTAAACTGTGGTATATGTATACCATGGAGCATTACTCAGCTATAAGAAATAACGGTGATACGACATCTCTTTGGTTCTCCTGGAGACAGTTGGAACCCATTATATTAAGTGAAGTATCCAAAGAATGGAAAAACAAGCATCACATGTACTCACCAGAAAATTGGTTTCCCTGATCATCACCTAAATGCACATCGGGGAAGGATACCAATTGGATATCAGACTGAGACAGGGGGTGGGGGGAGGGGATGGGTGTATGCCTACATGATGAGTGCGTTGCGCACCGTCTGGGGAATAGTCATGTTGAAGGTGCTGACTCGGGGAGGTGGGGGGGGGAGGGGATGGAGGTACGACTACATGGTGAGTGCCAGGCGCACTGTCTGGAGAACGGACAGGCTTGAGGCTCTGGCTCAGGGGGATGGGCAGGACATGGACAATGTATATAACCTGAGCTTTTGTACCCCCATGAAGAGCTGAAATAAAAATAAATAAATAAATAAATAAAACAAAAAAAATTAAACCCATAATTTGCAGCTGCTCCATGATACATTTTCATCTGAGTGTCTCACATAAATTTTGACTTCAAAGTGTCTCTAACAAACTTGTTTCTTTCCTTTGAAATTTGCTTTTTCCAAATAAGCACCACATGTACTCACCAGCAAATTGGCTTCCTTGATCATCAGCTAAGTGCACATTTGGGAATAACACCAATTGGGTATCGGACAAAGGTGGGGGGTGGGGGGAGGGGATGGGTGTATACCTACATGATGAGTGCAATGTGCACTGTCTGGGGAATGGACATGCTTGAAGCTCTGACTCAGGGGGATGGGGGGACATGGGCAATATATATAACCTGAACTTTTGTACCCCCATAATAAGCTGAAATAAAAAATATAAAAAAAAAAGAAATTTGCTTTTCCCTTTCAACTCAATAATTTACAGGTAGCACCATTTATCAAATCACCTAGCCAAATCCCCAGATGTCGCTCTTTATTCCTCCTTTTTCATATATTCCACTTTGAAGTCTTCAGCACCTAATGGCTCTGACCCTAATATTCTTACCAACTATTGCTTCTCTCTATACTCGGTGCCACTGATAAAACTTGAGTCTTAATTACCTCTCATTGTTGTAATAACCTAGTTTCCTAACTTTGATTCATCCTACACACTGATGCCTCTGTGATCTTCCTAAATCAAAAACCCTTTCCTGGCTCCCAATTGCCTTAGAGCAGTGGCTTTCAACCACAGCTGCACAACAGAATCAACTCAGCAGGGTTTTAGTTCAATCAAGTTCATAAATGTATAATTTACATGCACTAAAATGCATGCATTTTAAGTGTATAGCTAAATGTGTTTTTAACAGATGTATATACCTGTATAACTACCATGACAATCAAGCTATAAAACATTTCTGTCACCTCAAGAAGTTCCCACAGGTCCTATTTCAGTCAAATTCCCCAAGCTTATCCTTCCCTACAGAAACAGTCCCCAAGCAACCACCAACTTTCTGTCATTAAAGATTCATTTTACCTGTTCTAAAACTTCATATAAATTGAATCAGACAATATTTAATCTTTTGCATCTGGCTTCTTTTACTCAAGATAAAATCTTTGAGATCCATCCATGGTATATGAATTGGTAATTTCTTCTTTTATAATAGCATTGAGCAGTATTCCATTGTATGAATTTATCAAAATTTTATCCATTCATTTGTTGATGGATATTTAGATTTTCCAGTTTGGAGGCTACTATGACTAAAACTTCTATGAATATATGGGTACAAATATTTTGTAAACAAATATTTTCATTCCTCTTGGACCAATACTTAGGAGTAGAATTTCTGGGTCTTACAATGGAATATTTAATGTTAGAAGAAACTGACAAACTATTTTTCAAAGTGACTGTACCATTCTATACCCCACCAGCAATGCCTGAGAGTTCCATGCAGAAAGCCAGGGCAAACAGAGCTCACCTTGCTCATTTTCCTTCTTTCAGGTATCACAGGCTAGTATTGTCTGTTGCTCAATGACTAAAAACAGTTGTTTTACATATTTTGTTGAGTTTTGGGTTGTTAAGAGTGGGAGGGCAAGCCCAGTACCAGGGACACTGTTTCGACCAGTAGCAAAGTCCACTTGGGGAGCATCTTAAAAAATATGATGCTTGAGTTCTACCCCATACAAATTAAATCTGAGTTCCTGGAGAGGGGAGGGAAGAAGTGATTCTAAGGTGCAACAATGTTTGAGAATCACTGGCCCAGAGGGTAATGTTCCACTGCTAATCTAAGGTAAGATCCTTCAGAATCTGTCTCAAGCCTATATCTCCAGTTTAGATCTGTCTCCTCCCAACCACCCCATAACCATCTTCTGTCACTTCTCCCAAGCTTCAACCAAGTAGTACTTTGCTGACAAGAACATGACATTTCAAATCTCTGTGCCTTTGTACATATCTTTGCTTTTACCCATGGTTCTTTCTGGTCTACTACTTCCACAAAAAGTACTTCTCCAAGACTCAGCTAAAATGTCATTGGCTCTATGGGGCATCTCTTGTTAATGAAGAGCCAGGGATTTTGAGGGTAGAATGTTGTATTAAAAAGAGTAACAGGACAAGAAATGCAAGGTTTAGTATCTGGTACTGCCATTTACTACAGAGTGAATTTAGTCTTTATCATCTGGTTTCCTTGGGTGTAACATGGTAATAACAATACTTACCTGACAGATGAATGAAATTGCATATGGAACGCACTGTAAAGGAGGAACATTTTCTCCTCTACTCTCTCTGTCTCCAACTGGTCCCAAGAATTAAAGTGACATAAAACAGATGGACAAGAGAAAAGCATACAAATTTTATTTAATAAAATTTTACACGTACATAGGCATCCTCACAGGAAAATGAAAATCCAAAGAGGTGGCTAGGCCTAAGTGCTTATATACTAGTTGAACAAAGAAGCACTCATGGAAAAGTAACTAGGAAAATATGGATTAATTTAATAAAGACTATTTGTATAGATTTATCTGCATTTTAACTCTCCATTTCTTGTGATAACAGTATTTTTCCTCCTAGGGTAGGGAGGGTATCTTTCACATGGAAGATTGGTTTCCTGCTTTCAGGAATAAGGACTAAACTCTGACATTTTTTTTTTATCTTGCCCAAATTCCTAAGAATTTGCCTGGTGAGTCACACTTACAAATGATAAAATATCATTAAACAGGTTTTTATTAACCTGGTATAATGTGGTTTACTTTCCAACCTGAATCTCGTATAGCAGCACATAACAGTGTGAACTAAAATAAAATCCTAAGGCTTCCCCCCAACTGGCTGACTGAATGGACCCCTTCTTGGACAAGGTGATATCCTAAAACTAAATTGCCTGCTACTGTGAGGAGGGAGGTCAGACATGCCTCATCATGCCCCCCTCCCTTCTTGGAGACATCCTTTGTAATCCATTAACAGGCCTAAGGGTATGCAAGACAAACCTGCACATACTCAATTTACACAACAAATATATGTCTGGTGGCTTGTCTCTGATTAGCAGACCTCCTTATCTTAAAACATTCCAAGCCTTCAGACAAAGGTTCATGTCTTTAAGCAATTGCAAGTCAAAGAATCTTTAAACCCACTTATAACCTGTAAGCCACCCCTGCCCCTTCAAGATGGCCACCTTTTTGGGCCAAACCAATGTATGCATTACACGTATTGATTTATGACTTAACCTGTAATCCCTGTCTCCCTGAAATGTATAAAACCAAACCATAACCCAACCACAGAGAATCCACCTGCTCAATCTTGGGCATGGCTCCAGGTTATGGGCCTCAAATTTGGCTCAGAATAAATGTCTTTAAAATTATTTTACAGAGTTTGGCTTCTTCTCTGTTAACAACAGATAGAAAACCCTTATATCTTAACTCAAGTTTTCTAGCAGACCCCACAATCTTAACTCAAGCATTCTCTTCTATTTACTCCAGGTCTTTGAACAAAGCTTAACCCTTTCAACCAATTGCCAACTAAAAAATTCTTTAAACCCACCTATGACTTGTAAGCTCCTGCTTCAAGATATGTTGTCTTTTCAGCATGAACCAATGTATACCTTCCATGTATTGATTTATGATTTTACCTGTAATCCTGTCTCCATGAATATATAAAACCAAATTGTAACCTGGCTGCTTAGGGTGCATCTTCTCAATATCTCTTGAGACCATGTTCCCCAGGCTGGGGTCACATATATTTAGCTCAGAATAAATCTCTTCAAATTATTTTACAGAGTTTGGAATTTTTTCTGTTAACAGGGAGAAAAAAATAGGTCCGAGTGCTCTTCTTGCACCTGCTGTTTTTCAAGTGCCTTTATAACACTTCTGTGAACCCTCTACTGCAAATTGCATTTTATCTTCCATTTACATGTCTTTTCCTCCACTAGATTGTGAGTTTCATAATGACCAGAACTATTTCTTTTTACCTTTGCATTTCTGGGCCATAAAAGTGCCTGGGATAAGACAGAGTTTCAATCAATCACAGTTGAATGCAAAGGGCTTAACTGTCTCCAGTTCTGCCTGCATAGAGCATTTATCTTGTTTTTCACCCTCAATACTAGTTCATGCTGTGGGGGCGATGTACCATCCAGTCCTTGATAGGAGAGATGAGAATCTGACCAAGACTAGAAAGGGAGGTTGCAATTTTCATCATATAAAACATCCAGAGGACGTTTTCAGTGTTGGTTAAATGAACCTGCAAGTCAATGCTGCCCTCTAGAGCCGCCTACAGCGCCGTCCAACAAGCGGAAGAACGAGATTTGCCTACAGAGAAATTCTGCGGGCCAATTTCCTTTGAGAAAAAAAACGAAACCGGACAGATGAGTCGGGGCCGGAAATTGAGGCGGGGAGACCCCGCGGCCTCGGGGAGCGGGAACGCGCATGCGCCTCGCGCAGCTCCGCCCTTCCCGCGGTTGCCAGGCAACCGACCCGGAAGTTGTGGAAAGGCAGTCCGCGGCGGGCGCCGCTAGCCGGCGGAAGATGGCGGAGGGCGGCGGCGCCGAGCCTGGCGAGCAGGAGAGGAGGTCTTCCGTGCCGCGGCCCCCGAGTGCGCGAGATTTGCAGGTGCGGCCAGCAGCCGAGGGAGGGACCGCGACGATGAGCGCCCTCGGGCGCGAGTCGGAGGCCGCCTTTGGCCTCGGCTAAGCCTTTCCTGGACCCTATCTGGGGGCGGAATTGTGACTGTGGTGCCGCGGATGTCCCGGGGGGGGGCTTCACGCTGTGGGGGTCGTGGAAACAAGTGCCCGGGTCTCTAGCGTCGGTGCCTCGTTTTTCCTCCACCCTGTGTGGGCTGTAAAAACCAACTGTGCATTTAGAATGGCATTTTGCGGGGTCAGTTCACTGGTCAGTGCTTCCTTCTTGAGACTACAGAAGAAAGCTTTGCAGTGGCCATAGTAAAGTAGGCAGTCACTTAAAAAGTAGTGTCACGTGTTGCGAGTTCTTTTGTCTTGAATGCTGACTTGGTTACTTAAATACAAAAAGATACTTTTTATCAAGTAGCTTTTCTCTTTTAAAGAGGTGAGCTAAAGCGATACAACATTGCGCGTAAGAAACGAGCAAATAAGACTTTGTAACGTTATGGGACACTGACATTTGTTAGTTAAATACGAGTTCACGAAATCCTCTTTTATTAGATGCTAACACCACTTTGCTCATTTTAGGCTTTTTCTATCACCTTATAAGATCATTGATAAAATTCAACACGTAAACGTCTGTAAGAAGCTATAGTTAAAAATGAATGAGATTGAATCCATAAACCTTGGTAGAACAGTGCTCTATTACTTTATGGCCCCACTTTCATTCGCTTACTTGAACAAACATGTATTGACCACCTGCTGTATAACATACCGTTAAGCTCTGGGGAATGCAGAGATAAATAGCACATCAAATCCACAGTTGGGGCTGGACACTGGTGAAGGATATGGAAGTGTAAAAACCTTTCTACCTTTTGGAAACCTACAGAGTTTTTTGTTTGTTTTGGTTTTGGTTTTGAGATATAGTATATGAATACATTTAGCATAACCTTTTAAGATGGGGTATGATTGGGTGCCAAAATAAGGCAATGCATAAAATAACAAATTTGGAGAATGGAGAGATCAGTGTAAG
Organism: Lemur catta; assembly: GCF_020740605.2. NCBI lineage: Eukaryota > Metazoa > Chordata > Mammalia > Primates > Lemuridae > Lemur > Lemur catta. Next base: position 92,370,436 of record NC_059136.1, on the reverse strand, counting down.
ATTAGGCGGTGAGATCAATGTAGAATAGTTCCAGTGCCCATAATCAATTCAGTAGTAGTAAACAGTCAAGGAATAGGAAGCTATTATCCACCTCATCTTTTCTATTGTGGACCAACATTACTAAGAGGCAGCGAGGGGTGTTGAGGAAAAATGTATTTAGTGGTGAGAACAACTTTGGTTTGCTTCTTGGTCTTGCCATTATTAGTTGTGTGAACTTAGGAGAAATATCTTAACCTTTTCAAACCTCAGCGTCTTCATTTGCAAACTGAGGGTGATAGTGGTAGGAGTGTAAGGATTAAATATGTCTGTAAAGGGCCTATGCCCAATTTTCATATTATCCTGGTTCAGTATTCGCTTGGCAAATATTTGGTTTCTTTTCCTTCAAAGGACAGAGATGCTGTAACTTTCACTGGTTAGTCCATTCTAATGCCATTAAAGTTAATACAGACTGTGTAACTTAATATCCTTTGCCTAATTTAAATCCGTTTCTTCTTTTTATGTGAAAAGCGAGAACAGGTGGTTAATGATCACCTGATACTGTTAAATTGTTTACAGACAATTTGGATCTATGTATGATTAATGGTTGGAGATACGCTGGTAGGCATTGCTAATTGAGAATGCCTTAGTTTCCATTTTTAATTAGAAGATAGGGATTTTTTTTAATCTATGTACTTCTAGGTAGGTCAGTAGGAAGATGACTGATTCCTTTATGAGTGTGATTTGGTGTATAAGATACAGTATTTAAGTATTGGCAATCTTTCCTTTAGAATTTAATATGAATGTAAAGAACTTGCAAAGAAACTTGAAAACAACCAAAGTGATGACATATCAAGAAATAAAGTATGTATCAAAGGTTTAAAGAATTGATAATGATGTTCTCCCCAAATGGTTTCTTGGATATTGTTTATAGATTGTCTTGTTATTGTTTAATCTAGACATGCTTACAAGTTACTCAGCGCAGTTTTCAGTAGATACTTCTTCCCCAAGAGCTTGCTCTAAGAGTCTTTCGTGGTGAGGAAAAGGGTGATGTACTACTAATTGGAACAAAGAAAAGTACCCCTAAATAAGTATATCTTAGCTGCATGTGGTGTGGAGTTTGTTGGCATCTGAATCAAGAGGGAGTGTTCCAGGTCCAACCAGAGGAAAGCTACACAGTTGTTTCCCAAAAGGCCCCTCAGCACTGGGAGCCTGCAATTTGCAAGCTGCAAACTTGGGAATCTCATTTGAGTATCAAACCAAGAAATGTTCTTGGCTCCCTTCATCTCCCCAAATTGGGAAATGGCCAGTGGGAAAGTTAAGAGCAGGATTGTTAGTGACAAGATGAAGCCTAAAAACCTCCATGGTGTTCAGTAGCATTTCTGAATTGTCAAAGATTTTTGTCTCTTCTAGTGTCCCTCAATCCACCCACATACGTGGGTTTTAACAGTTGGCTAAGGTATTTAATTGTATACTCTGTCCCAGTTTTCTTCCAGAATGTCAAAAAGAAAAAAAAAAAACAGATTTCTGTTCTTAATTCTGTTTCCATATAGGTTGGAATGGGAGGAGGGGGAAGGATAACTTCAGTACTTATTAGGGGTTAGGATTGGGCTTGATAGGGTGGGCTTGATAGTGGGTACTATAAGTAAGAAAAGAATAGCAATGTCTGATACTGTGTTGCCACAGTATCCTAATCCTGTTGAATATCATTATTCCGTATCATTGCTTCTCAACTTTAGTGTGCATCAGAATCACCTGGAAGGCTTGTTAAAGCACAGATTGCTGAGCCTCCCCCCAGAGTCTAATTAATTCATTAGGTCTAAAGGGGGTTTGAGCATATGCAGTTCTTACAGGTTCACAGGTGATGCCAATGTTGCTATTCTCTATAATAAACCTTTACTGTAGCTTCTAGAATGTCACTCTAAGGCTGAGAATTCCAGCACTTTTGATCTTTTGCTATATACTTGATTCTCTTACTTTGCTTTCAGGTTCAAGTTTTTCACATTAAAAATTCCAGATGAGATTATCAATACTGTACTTATCATACTTTATTCTCTCTGTATTACTGAAACATCCTAATTACATTTCGAGATTTGGTTGCTATTTTGTTAGTTTTGACCAGTACTTCAATTAATTTTTATCAATTTAAATTATCATTTCCTCTTTTGGTGTGGTATCATCTGCTATGTTAAACAATATAAATTAAATTTCTTTATAATATTCATTAATATGCCTATATGGTGCCACATGGCATCTAAACATCACATATTTTCTTCTTAGCTAATGATGTACTGTTAATAACTAGGATCTCTCAGCCAGGTAACTCCCTATTCTAATATTATTTCCCCCATATTATTGTTTTGTTAGCATATGTTCCACCATCGAAAAGGCATTTGGTTTATTTATTTATTTTAGAGAAGAAAATTATTTGGTTGGAAGCATTTATTCAAATCTTCTTTAAAAACAAGGTACAAAACTGTACAGCAAACATAACCTCAATTTAAAAATCCATCTATGTGTTTATGATTCATGTTATAATCTGTAATTCTACACGAATCTGTTGCCTGTTAAGTACAGTGTTACAAACAATCTGGGAAACTTAAAATGTACAGGGGATAAAATAGCAAAGAAGTGCACAGATAATAACAATGTAATGCTTAATATAAATGTCATTGAGGGATAGCATGTGCTATGAGTATTTAGAAAATAAAGATATTTAGTTAGGAAAATTAGAAAAGGTTTTGTAAAGGACAGCTGAGATGGCTCTTTGAAATACAGATAACATTTTCATTGATGAGAATAGGAATAGTGTAAAAGTAATTCATACACCTGAAATAATATAATTGGCTCAGTAGGAAATCCATAAAAGAATGCTATTTTGAAGAGGTTTAGGGAGGTAAAATTTATGAAAACTCTGACCAAAAGTCAGAATGTCTCTCCCTTCTCTCTCCCTAGTCTCTCCCTCTTCCGCTGACTCTGACTTTGGTTTGGTTAGGTTTGCTTGAGATGGGGTAGTAAAGGGCCTTAAGGAAATAGATAGATAACACTGAAGGAAGAAAAGAAATCTTGGGGAAAATGAAACACTGATACAATCATTGCTAAACACTTAATAGGATCTTCTAGTGGTGGAACACGTGCATTGTGCTTTATGTACATTATTTTATCTTTCTCTTTTTTTGCAGTTTTCAGTTTATTTTCTTTTTAATTATTGTGGGTACATAATAGATGTATATCTTTATAGGGTACATGTGATGTTTTGATACAGGCATACAATGTGAATTAATCAAATCAGGGTAATTGGGGTGTTAGTCACCTCAGGGGTTTATCATTTTTTTGTGTTAAGAACATTCCAATTTCAGTCCTTTATTTAAAGTATACCCTAACTTGTTATTTATAGTCACTTTGTTTTGCTATCAAATACTGTTCATTATGTCTATATGCACCAATTAACCATCCCCACTTTATCCCCTCTTCACCTCCCCGCCCAACTTTCCCAGCCTCTGGTAACTGTCATTCTACTCTCTGTCTCCATGAAATCAATTGTTTATAACATTTAGCTCTCACATGTGAGTGAGAAAAAGCGAGATTTGTCTTTCTGTGCTTGCCTTATTTCACTTTACATGATGTTCTGCAGTTCCATCAATGTTGTTGCAAATGGCAGGATTTCATTCTTTTTGTGGCTATCTAATATTCCACTGTATATATTATATGTACCACACTTTCTTTATGCATTCGTCTGATGATGGACACTTAGGTTGATTTCAAATCTTGGCTATTGTGAATAGTGCTGCAGTAAACATGGGAGTGCACATATCTTTTGGACGTACTGATTTCCACTCCTTTGGGCATATACCAAGCAGTAGGATTGCTGAATCATATGGTAATTCTATTTGCAGTTTCTGAGGAACCTCCATACTGTTCTCCATAATGGTTGCACTAATTTATATACATTCCCACCAACAGTGTACAGTGGTTCCCCTTTCTCTACATTCTTTCCAGCATTCATTATTGCCTGTCTTTTTGATAAAAGCCATTTTTACTGGGGATGATGTTATCTCATTGTAGTTTTGATTTGCATTTCTCTGATGACTAATGATGTTGAGCATTTTTTCAAGTATCTGTTGGGCATTTGTCTTTTTTTGAGAAATGTCTATTCAGATCCTTTGCCTATTTTTAATCAGAATATTTGATTTTTTTCCTGTTGAGTTGTTGGAACTCCTTATATATTCTGGTTATTAATCCCTTGTTAGATGGGTAGTTTTCTCACATTCTGTGGGTTGTCTCTTCACTTTGTTTTGCAGAAGCTTTTTGGCTTGATGTGATCTCATTTGTCCAATTTTAATTTGGCTGCCTGTGCTTTGGGGGTATTATTAAGAGGTCCTTGCCCAGACCAATATCCTTAAGCATTTCTCCAGTGTTTTCTTTTAGTAGTTTCATAGTTTCAGGTCTTAGATTTAAGTCTTTATTCCATTTTGATTTGATTTTTGTATATGGCAAGTGATAAGGCTCTAATACATATGGATATTCAGTTTTCCCAGAACCATTTATTGAAGAGACAGTCCTTTCCCCATTGTATATTCTTGGCATCTTTGTCAAAGATAAGTTGTGTGGATTTATTTCTGGCTTCTCTATTCTGTTCCAGTGGTCTGTGTGTCTGTTTTTATGCCAGTACCATGTTGTTTTGGTTACTACAGGTCTGTGGAATAATTTGATATCAAGTAATGTGATTCCTCCAGTTTTGTTTTTACTCAGACAGCTTTGGCTATTCTGGGTCTTTTATGGTTCCATATAAATTTTAGGATTTTTTTTTTCTATTTCTGTGAAGAATGTCATTGGTATTTTGATGGTGATTGCATTGCATGTGTAGATTGCTTTGGGTAGTATGGACATTTTAGCAATATTGATTCTTCCAATCCATGAGCATAGAGTATCTTTCCCTTGTTTTGGTATCCTCTTCAATTTCTTTCATCAGTGTTTCATAGTTTTCATTATAGAGATCTTTCATTTGGTTAAGTCTATTCCTAGGTATTTATTTTTTTTAGCTATTGTAAATGGGGTTACTTTCTTGATTTCTTTTTCAGATTGTTTGCTGTTGACATACAGAAATGCTACTGATACTTGTATGTTGGTTTTTTGTCCTGCAACTTTACTGAATTTATTAGTTCTAATAGTTTTTGGGTGGAGTCTTTAGATTTCTATAAGTACAAGATCATATCATCTGCAAACAAGGGTAATTTGACTTCTTCCTTTCCAATTTGGATGCCCTCTCTTTCTTTTGTCTGATTGCTCTAGCTAGAACTTCTAGTACTATGTTGCATAACAGTGTTGAGAATAGGGATCCTTGTCTTATTCTGGATCTTAGAGGAAAGGCTTTCGGTTTTTCTCCTTTCAGTATCACACTAGCTGTGAGTCTGTCATATATGGCTTTTATCCTGTTAAGTTCTTTCTGTACCCAGTTTTTTGAGAGTTTTTATCATGAAGGGATGTTGAATTTTATCGAATGCTTTTTCAGCATCAATTGAAATGATCATGTGGTTGTTGTCCTTCATTCTGTTAATATGATGTATCACACTGATTGATTTGCATGTGTTGAACCATCCTTGCATACCTGGGATGAATCCCACTTGATCATGATGAGTACTCTTTTTAATGTGTTGTTAAATTCACTTTGCTAGTATTTTGTTGAGGATTTTTGGATATATGTTCATCAGAGATATTGGCCTCTAGTTTCTTTTTTTGTTGTGTCTTTTGTTGTGGTATCAGGATGATACAGGCCTCACAGAATAAGTTTGTGAGTATTCTCTCCTCCTTGATTTTTTGGAATATTTTAAGTAGGATTGGTATTAGTTCTTCTTTCTCTTTATTTTTTATTATTTCAGCTTATTATGGGGGTACAAAAGTTCAGGTTATGTATATTCCCCATGCTCCCCCCATCCCCCCGAGTCAGAGCTTCAAGCGTGTCCATTCCCCAGACAGTGCGCATCGCACTCATTATGTAGGTATGCACCCATCCCCTCCCCCCTCCCCCCACATCTGTCCGACACCCAATTGGTGTTAGTCCCAGATGTGCACTTAGGTGATGATCAGGGAAACCAGTTTGCTGGTGAGTACCTGTGGTGCTTATTTTTCCATTCTTGGGATACTTCACTTAATAGAATGGGTTCCAACTCTCTCTAGTTCTTCTTTCAGTGCTTGGTAGAATTCATCAGTGAAGCCACTGAGTTCTGGGCTTTGATGAGAGACTTTTTCTTACTGTTTCTATTTGATTGCTTGTTATTGGTGTATTCAGATTTTGGATTTCTTCCTGGTTCAGTCTTGGTAGGTTGTAAGTGTCTAGGAATTTATCCATTTCTTACAGGTTTTCCAATTTATTGGCATATAGTTGCTCATAGTAGTTCCTAATGACCCTTTGGATTTCTACAGTATCAGTTATAATGTCTCCTTTTTCATTTCTGATTTTATTTATTTGGGTCTTCTCTCTTTTTTTCTGGCTGAAGGTGTGTCAATTTTGTTTAACTTTTCAAAAAAAAACAACTTTGTTTCATTGATGTTCTGTATTTTTGTGTGTTTCAGTTTATTTCTGTTCTTATCATTATTATTTTTTTTCCTACTAGTTTTGGGTTTGGTTTGCTCATGTTTTTCTAGTTCTTTGAGATGCACCATTACGTTGTTTACTTGAAGCTTTTCTACTTATTTGATGTAGGCACTTGTCACCATAAACTTTCCTCTCATTACTGCCTTTTCTGTATCCCATAGGTTTTGATATGTTGTGTTTTCATTTTCATTTGTTTTGAGGAATTTTTTATTTTCCTTTTTCATCTGTTTATTGATCCACTGGTCATTCAGGAACATATTGTTTAATTTCCACGTATTTGTTTATTTTCCAGTGCTCCTCTTGTTATGGATTTCTAGTTCTGTTCCACTGTGGTTAGAGAAAATATTTTTTATGACTTCAATTTTTTTGTAAATTTTTTAAGACTTGTTTTGTGGTCTAATATGTGGTCTATCCTTGAGAATGATCCATGAGCTGAGGAGAAGAATGTGTATTCTGTAGCTGTTGGATGAACTGTTCTGTAAATATCTATTAAGTCCATTTCATATGTGGTGTAGGTTAAGTCCAATGTTTCATTGTTGATTTTCTGTCTGGATGATCTGTCCAGTGCTGAAAGTGGACTGTTGAGGTCTCCAGTGATTATTGTGTTGGGGTCTATCTCTCTCTTTAGCTCTGATATTTGCTGTTTATCTCTGGGTGCTCCAGTGTTGAGTGCATATATATTTAGAATTGTTATATCCTCTTGCTGAATTGACCGCTTTATCATTATTTTAGTATAATGACCTTCTTTGTCTTTTTTTTTTTTTTTTACAGTTTTTGTCTTGAAATGTATTTTATCTGATAGAAATATAGCTACTTCTGCTCTTTTTTGGTTTGCATTTGCATGGAGTATCTTTTTCCACCCCTTCATTTTCAGTCTGTGCGTCTTTATATGTGAAGTATGTTTCTTGCAGACAACATATGGTTGGCTCTTATTTTTTTATGCATTCAGCCACTCTGTGTCTTTTGATTAGAGAGTTTAGTCCATTCACATTCCATGTTATTATTGGTAGGTGAGAACTTACTACTGCCATGTTGTTATTTCATTTCTGGTTGTTTTGTGGTCCTCTCTTTCTTTCTTACTTCCTCTTCCTTTGTTTAAAGTGATTTTTTTCTAGTAGTGTGTTTTAATTTCTTTTTATTTTTTTTGTGTATTTGTTGTAGGTTTTTTTGATTTGAGGTTACAATGAGGTTTGCAAAAAATATAACCAGACCGGGTGCAGTGGCTCATGCCTGTAATCCTAGCACTCTGGGAGACTGAAGCAGGAGGATCGCTTGAGGTCAGGAGTTCAAGACCAGCCTGAGCAAGAGCAAGACCCCGTCTCCACGAAAAATAGAAAAACTAGCCAGGCGTGGTTGCACACACCTGTAATCCCAGCTACTTGGGAGGCTGATACAGGAGGGTGGGTTGAGCCCAGGATTTTGAGGTTGTAGTGAGCTTTGATGATGCCACTACACTCTAGCTGGTGTGATGGAGCAAGACTTTCTCAAAAAAAAAAATTATTTTAAACATATGACACCTCTGCTTACAAACAAACAAGTGCAAAGAGAAATGTAACAGGAATTCTACCCTGAAACTCCATCTCCCCCGCCCCCGCTTTTTAACTTTTTGTTGTTGCCATCCATATCTTTTTATACTATCTTTCAAAAAGTAGTCGTAGTTATTTTTGATAGGTTTGTCTTTTAGTCTTCCTACTTAAGATAAAGTGGTTTATGTACCACAATAACAGCTATAGAGTATCTGAACTTAGTATTACCAGTTAATTGTATACTTCAGATGATTTCTTATCGTTCATTAATGTCCTTTCCTTTCAGATTGAAGAACTCCTTTTAACATTTCTTGTAGGACAGGTCTGGTGTTGATGAAATCCCTCAGCTTTTGTTTGTCTGGGAAACTCTTTATTTCTACTTCATGTTTGAGGGAAATTTTTGCAGGATATAATATTCTAGGGTTAAGGTTTTTTTTCCTCCATCACTTTGAATATGTCATACCACCCTCTCCTGGTCTGTAAGTTTCTACTGAGAAGTCTGCTGCCATACATATTGGAGCTTCTTTATATGTTATTTTTTTCTTTTTTCTTGCTTCCATTAGGACCTTTTCTTTGTCCATGACCTTTGGCAGCTTGATTATTAAATGTCTTGAGGTAGTCTTGTTTGGGTTAAATTTGCTTGGTGTTCTATGACCTTCTTGTACCTGAATGTTGATATCTTTCTCTGGGTTTGGAAAGTTCTCTTATTATTTCGTTGAATAAACTTTCTACCTCATTCTCTCTCTCTATCTGCTCTTTAAGACAAATAACTGTTAGATTTCCCATTTTGATGCTATTTTCTAGATCTTGTAGGTGTCCTTTATTCTTTTTTATTATTATTATTTTTCTCTTCTGACTGTGTATTTCCAAATAGCCTATCTTCGGGATCACTGATTCTTTCTCTGTTTGGTGAGTTCTGCTCTTGAAAGACTGATGCATTTCTCAGTTTGAATTCTTCAGCTCCAGAATTTCTGCTGGATTTTTTAAAGTTATTTCAATCTCTTCATTAAATTTCTCTGATAGGCTTCTGAATTCCTTCTCTGTGTTATCTTGAAGTTCACTGAGCTTCTTTAGGACAGCTATTTTGAATTCTTTGTCTGAGAGGTCACATATCTCCATTGTTCCGGGATTGGTCACTGGTACCTTATGTAGTTTGTTTAGTGAGGTCACGTTTTCCTCGGTGTCCTTGATGCTTGTGGATGTTCATCAATGTCTGGGCATTGAAGAGTTAGGTATTTATTTTAATCTTTGCAGTCTGGGCTTCTTTGATCCCATGCTTCTTGAAAAGGCTTTCCAGGTATTCAAAGGGAGTTGAGTTGTGATCTAAGTCTTTGGTTACTGCAGCTGTGTGAGCACTGGGGGTGCTCCAGGCCTAGTAATGACTCTTGCAGAATCCTGGTAGTACTGCCTTGGTGGACTTGAGTAAGATACGGGAGAATTCCCTGGAATTACCAGGCAAAGTCTCTTACTGTGCTGGGCTGCTCAAGTTGGGGGAGGAGTAACATAGGCACTCCTCATGGCCACCAGCACCAGGTCACACCTGAAGCCAGACCAGTCTCACCCAAAACCTATGGTGACTGTTGCCTGGATACCTCTGATGTTTATTCAAAGCCCAAGGGCTCTTTAGTCAGCAGGTGGTAAATCCTGCCAGGACTGGCTCCTTCCCTTCAGGACAGCATGTTTCCTTCTGGCCCAGGATAGATCCAGAAATGCCATCCAAGAACTAAGGCCTGGACTCAAGGGCTTCAGGAGTCTACTTGGTACTTTATTTTACTGTGGCTGATCTGGTACCCATGTTGCAAAACAAAGTCCCCTGAACTCTTCCCTGTCCTTTCCCAAGTAGAAGAAGAGTCCCTGAGCCGCACTGCCTGTAGTTGGGGGGAGAGGAGGAGTGACACAGGCACTGGCTTGGCCACCACTGCTGGTGCCTCACTGGGTCAAGTGCACCTCAAGTCCACTGGCTCAGAGCCAGCACAGTTGCAGGAATTGCCCAAGGACTGCAGCCTTTGTGGCCTGACTGCCTTATGAATTTATTCCAGCCTGCTTTTTGTCAGCCAGTGGTTGGGCTAGCCAGAACTTGGGTTTTGGAGTGGAAGATTTCTCTGGGGCCAAGCTAGTCTGAGTGCTTCCTCCATGGGCAGTGGCAGAATTCTGCTCTGTGCTGTGTTCCCCTGTGACAAGGGAGCCTTGGGTTTCAATGCAAAGTGCCATAATCACTTCAGTCTCCTTCCCCCTGGCACACAGATTGTCTCTCCACTGCTGGGGGGTGGGGGAGGGGTGACATAGGCAGTGCAGGACTGTCTTTTCTGCCCTCTTCAATGCCTCTTTCCTAGATAATGGTGTTAAAACCAGGTAGTATGATCACTCACTTGATTTTTGGTTGTTCTGAAGGTGCTTGCTTGTGTGGCTAGTTGTTGAATTTGGTGTTCGTGCAGAGGGATGATAGCTGGAGTTGTCTATTTGGTCATCTTGCTCTGCCCCTTCCCTATTTAATCTTTCAAACATCCCTTTGGGGTAAGTTTTTTCTAGACATTTGATGTGAGAACTAAGGCTCAGAAAAGTTAAATAATTTGCCCAAGATCACACAGTAAGCGTCTAAGTTAGCATTTGAATTCAGTCCTTTTGGATTATAAAACACATTTATGATTTGGATTTCCAGCAAAATAGTGATGTTAAAAATATGAAAGTAACCAGTCACCCTGTCATGCACCTATAATCCCAGCTAGGAAGAGTGAGGGTGGGAGGATCCATTGAGCTCAGGAGGTCAAGACCAGCCTGGGCAACATAGTCCCTGTGTCAAAAAAAAAAAAATTGGAGTTATTGTATCGGGGGGTAAACAAATTAAAGGATAGAATACAGTCTTTCATTTTTGTTTCCTTTGTGTATATTTTAAAAGTTGACTAATAGAATTTTCAAAGAGTTAACTTTGCCTCAATTTCATGTTCTTTTGCTATTGAGGAAAGAAACTGTGGAGTTATTTTCATGTCTTTTGTGCTTCTAAAAGGAGCACTTTATCTGTTTTGTTTTTGTTTGGGGGAGGGAAAGGAACCCCAAAGATGATGGTCATGACAATTATTATATAATGGAATAGCCACAGGGATCTTAAGGAAAGTTTCTGAGTTGTCCAAAGATCTCAAAAGTTAGAAAACATATAACTTAAACATTGCTGAAATATTTGGATTACTTTTTGAAATTCCATTTCAAAAACAAATATAGTTCTGTTTTGTTTTGAAGATATTTAGCCACGTATGTAATGCATAATTTGATAATATTGCTGTCTAAACCATACATGTAACATATTGTATTCTGTTTTTTAGAAAGTTATTTTCCTAAACTTGATGAAATTTATGTCTGGGAGACTGCTAAACAGAACACTTTTGAAATTTTTTATGTGCTTGGATTTTGAAAACTTGAACAGCTGAATGAAATTATTTTATGAGATCTGATTAAAGAAGCTGATATGGGTGTGAAACATCTTCAAGAATTCTTAAAAGAATTATAGGAGAGTTATATAGGTCCAAATTTGAAAAAGATTTGTTATCTAATACAATTTTTGAAACTGTTGAATAGTTAATTAAAAATAAATAAGTATTATAACTTAAATTTGTTCTAATATATGTGGCATTTGGGTGCTGTAAAATAGGAGATGCAATGAGTTTATTTTGGGAAGGAGTCATCTGAAGCAGGAGCCTTCATTTTTTCATGAAAAGTCTTTACCACTTAATTTGAAGTTAATTTTCTATTGATAAGTTATTGTATGGAAGAGTTTATTTCTAGTGTTATACTTTATAACAAGCCTGTTTTTATGTAGTTGGCATTGGCAGAATTATATGAAGATGAAGTGAAATGCAAATCTTCCAAGTCTGATAGACCTAAAGCTGCAGTCTTTAAGAGCCCACGAACGCCACCTCAGCGGTAAGTTTTGTTTTAAAAACAAATTATAACCTTTTTTAGTTCACTAATCCCAAATTATTTTAAATGGCCTTGGAGTTTTTTTTTTAAATTTATAATTTCTTAAATATTACTTAGGTACTACTTCTAAAACTTTTACAGTCAGAAAGCTAAAAGAAACTTACGGAAAAATTACCTTAAAATACCTGATGTTTTGGTGGGCATCGTATTAAATTATATCATGAATAATTTTGTTCTTGGGCACAGTGTTTCTTTAATATTTTTTGAGTCATTGGACTCATTGAGAACTTGATGAAAGCTATAGACCCTGACCTCCCAAAACAACATCCATGTGCAGCTTTATCCGTCATTTTCAAGGGTTCATGTTTTTCTTAAAGTCCATCCATGGAGCCTTTCTGGGTCTTTTGTCCTCCACTTAAGAGTCTATGACTTCTGGAGTCTGTCTCTGTCTCCATCTGGTGACGATTCGACTAATAAGGTAGTATTTGCTCTTGTTAAAAATCCCTAAACTACAAAACAACCCACCATGAAGAGTTAAGAGATGAGAACCAGGTATATTTTATTGCCGTGAATATTCATGCTGCCAGGAATATTTTCATTAACATATTTTTAGTATCCAGATCTCATCCCTAGGAAGAAACTTGAATTTTCCCATTATATCTCATTCTTAGAAAGTCTGTAAGTTTACCAAAAGTTGAAAAATTCACCAGAAATTATTTTTTGTCACTACTCCACATTCTCTCTTTCTGTGGGGGAGATAAAAATAACATATCTTTCTGGACATAAATGAAAAAAACAAATAATATTTATAATTTTTTCTCCCAACTTTTTATTTTACAAATTTTCAAACCCACAGAAAATTAAACGACTAGTAGCATGAAGTGAATAAATACTGCATATGCTTCACCTGTATTCACCAGTTGTTAACACGTTATAACATTGCATTCGTGCACACTTTCTCTCTTTTACTCAACCATTTGAAAGGAAATTGTAGCCATCATGACACTTCACCCCTAAATACTTCAGCATGGGTCTCCTAGGAATAAGCACACACTCCTTTATAACCTTGGTAACATACCTTAAAAAATTAACAGTAATTCTACCAATGTCATTGAATATCTAGTCTGTAAGTCAGAAATTTCTTTGGATTTAGGATCCAGACAGGGACCACACATTGCATTTGATTATTCCTGTTTTGAATTTTTGAATCCAGAGCATTTTTCTCATCTTTTTGTTGTTTTTAGCTCAGCTATGTAATCTATTACATTGACTTTTTTGAAAAATCTAGGCCAGATGTCTTATAAAATGTCCCACATTCTAGGTCATTATTTCCTCATGATTAGATTCTTATTCAACATTTTTGTCAAGAATGCTAGATGAGTCATATTGTCTATTTATTATATGATATCAAAAGTCATATAATTTCAGGTTTTTCCACTATTGTTGATATGGTCACTTGGTTAAGGTGCTGACCACCACATCACTCCATTGTAAGGTACAGTTTGTCCTTTGTAATCAGCAAGTTGGTATGTTGGCACTATTTGAATATCTTATCCTTTCATGACTTTTTATTTTTTGTGTATATGTTTATAATATATATATATTTAATTCTTATTTTTACATACATAAAATATTTTTAACTGCTTCCTTAATTTGTACATTCTCCTCGTTTTTGAAAGTACTTAATATATATTGATGTGTTTAAGTTTTATTCATTCATTTTATTCATTGGCCACTGTTTCCCCAGTTTGAGCACATGTTGAATGACTTAATTTTCTCTTGATGTAGCAAATTAAAGTATTAAGTTACTACAATAAGACTAATGTATTAATATTTTCCATGCTGTTCAAATATGGTCACTAAAATATTTCAGTGAAGGGTTTTCCTCTTTTATGCTACCTGAAACAATGTTGCCATTAGTAATTGTAATCCAGTTTTTAAGGATTTTGTGTCTCACATTTGATCTGTAGAATTATTTACATATCTGGAAAAAATGAGCTTCCTTAAAAAATACTGGTTGAGACTCAAACTGTGTTTAATCTGCTTATAATACAATGTGTAGCAAATTATTGGCAATCTTTTTTCTAAGTATGATATTTTCTAACACTATGCACTTCGTTTGATTTCATATTCCATATCAACATTATCCCAGTTTTATTGTATTTCTACAGATTTGTTTGGTTTAGAAAACAGTGCTTATTTTCATGGTCTTTGGGCAGTATTATAAATCAAAACAGTTATCTTTTCATTGTCACTTTAAGCCAAAATATTTTCATTGTGCGAAACTCTAAGCCTAGTATGACCGATGTTTTTTAATTTACAAAAGGAGGTACATAGCCTATAGAAAAACCCTCAGAAGAATATAGTGTGATGCCTGTTTTAATGTATTCATCCACAAAAGGTTATGTATCACAGAACTTAAATGTCCTCCACAAGTCATTATATATTAATAGAAGTATTGTTTTGAGAATTAAATGAGATAAAATATATGAGATGCTTAGCACAAAGTTGGTCCTTACCTGGGCCTTAAAAGATTATTAAGATTAAGATGAGCACAGAAGATAAAGGACAAAATTCCAGGAACAAAGAAGCGCACAGAGGACGATAATCAAATTGACCAGAAGAATCAGAAAAGGAACCCACAGAACTGTAGTGGCTTAGTGGCAGATAAGGTTGGATAGGTGGAGGTGCAGCCGGCAGGATTTCGCAGGCATGGGACCTTTGCTGTCATGCAGTGCCCCACGCTCAGAAGAGCCCCATGTTTGGTTTAATGTTCTGCTCTTATTGTCCTAAAATTCTTAATAAATTTTGAACAAGAGGACTAACATTTTCATTTTGCACTGGGCCCCACAAATTAAGTAGCCAGTCCTGGATACAACCTTGAAAGCCAAGGAGATAAATTACACCTGTGTAGAAGGCAGTGGAAAGCCAGTATGGTTTTTAGTGTAAATTTAATGATAAAACTATAATATAGTGTTAAAGTCTTTCACTCTAGAGATAGACACTCCTCAGTTGTATTTTTTTCTCTCTGTTCTAATAAGGTTTTGCCAGTGGGCAAGTTATTTAACCTCCTTATTTTTGTTTTCTCACCTGTAAAATGGGTATAATATCATTGTTATGAGGGTTAAATGAGCACATAGTCATCCCTTGATAAATGTTAGCTATTATTATTTTGTCCTTGTAGGAAAGAAGGACAGACAGTACTATATAAAATTATAGTAGGACATGGTGGCTCACACATGTGATCTCAGCACTTTGGGAGATTGACAAGCCAGGAGGATTGCTTGAGGCCAGGATCGAGACCAGCCTGGACAACACAGTGAGACCCTGTCTCTACAAAAAATAAAACAGCCAGGCATAGTGACACACTTCTGTAGTCCTAGCTACTTGGGAGGCTGAATGGAAGAATCACTTGAGCCCAAGAGTTTGAGGCTGTAGTAAACTATGATTGTGCCACAGCACTGTAGCCTGGGTGACAAAGTGAGACCCTGTCTCAAAAAAAAAAAAAAAAAAATTGTTATGGAAAGAACAGGATAAGGAGGTAAGGAAATCAAGAAGAAAATAGTTGTGGTAATCTAAGGAGTGGGATAATAAAATTTTGGATTTAAGTGGTATTAACAGAATGGAGGAGAAAGGGTGATATTGACGTAGGATACTTTCAAGGAATTTATTATAGAATCTTGATGACATGGGATGTAGGAGTAAGTGAATAGGAAAGACAGAAAACTTAAAAGTTTTTAGTCTGGAATACAGAAAAATGTGATTGTTAATGAAGGGTTCATATGTGGAACATAGGTTTAGTTTTGGAGTTGGTGAACTTTAAGTAGTACTAATCCAGTAGGTGCTTTTAAATTCAGCACTGGACCATAAGTAAGAGGGTGGTGAAAACATATAGTTGAGAATCATCTGTATACAACAGGTTATCTTTAGCAGTGGGTAAATATTTTGATGATCAAATGAGTTTAAATAGAGAATGGGAGTCAAGGACATAGCCATACTTAATTATGCAAGAGAAGGAGAAAGAAAGCTCAGTAAAATAGAGGGGGAGCTATTAATTCCCACTGGGCAAAGAAACAACAATTTTGGTATCATCAAAGTCCAGGAGAGACAGTTCGAATACAAAGTGAGGAACAGGAGAAGGAGGATATGTTTAAAAGTATCAAATGTTTCAAAAAGTAATAACTGAGAAGAGTCTTTTGGGTTTGATGATAAGAAGGTAACTCAGAACCTTTGAATAAAATAGATTCAGCGGCAACATGGGAACAAAAATCTTACTGCAAGGAGAAAGTGCATGGGAAGTATGGGCACCGGGTACAGATATTATGTTTAAGTTTTGGGTCATCATAAGGGATGGGCAAAGGAGAATGTACCCTTCAGCAATTCATATTTATTTTCAATTGTTAAAAATGTCCGCTTCATGAAATAATGATTCTTTTATTCTTAATACTGCTTCTCTGAGTAGTTCAGTGTGAATTGACACTCAATAGAAACACTTTTACTTAATGGTAGGGTACAGTAATCACACATTACTGAACTGAATAATTGATAGGACATTAAAATCTGTTTTTGAAAATTCTAATGTAAGAAAAAAAAACTTGTCAGTTTAAATATCACTCTCTCAGATGCTTGAGAAAGAAAGAAGTCCAGATAAAAATGGAATTACAAGTTTTAAAATAATTTATGTGTCCCATGGTTTAATTTTGTCTATATTTTTCTTTATTTGCGTAAAAGTGTTAATATTTCCTTTTTCATGAATATTGATTAAACAGCTTACAAAGAATAGCTATTATATCTCCATTAAGGATAAATTTATTCATTCATCAATTTCAGTTATGTCAGTTATTCTAGGGATGTAAACTGTGGTGATCTTTGACTTCATAGAGTTTAAAATCTAACAAGGAAGCTAGCTAGATAAGAGAAATAAACAGGGAATAGGTATAAAATTATCCTATTTGTACCATGTAATATTTATGCCTTTAATTTTACTTGTGGCCAGGTGCAGTGGCTCATGCCTGTAATGCTGTCACTCTGGGAGGCCAAGGTGGGAGGATTGCTTGAGCTCAGGAGTTGGAGACCAGCCTGAGCAAGAGCAAGACCCTGTCTCTACTGAAAACAGAAAAATTAGTGGTGGCTCATTTCTGTAGTCCCAGCTACTCAGGAGGCTGAGGCAGGAGGATCGCTTGAACCCAGGAGTTTGAGGTTGCATTGAGCTATAATGATGTCACTGCACTCTAGCCAGGGCAACCAAGTGACACTCTGTCTCAAAAAAAAAAAAAAAAGCTTGCTATTGATATTACTACTTAATTTATTTTAAATGTTTTACTCAAACATTTATTATTTTATTATCTGGAAGTGGTAAAAGTATCATAATTTATATTAGACTCTAATAAGTGAAAGTTATATGTTGTAATCTCTGGGGTAGTATCCAAAAGAAAAATAAAATAATGTATAACTAACAAGGGAAATAAAACAACAGTTATTTGACTAATTCAGCAGGAGGCAAGAAAGAAGAAAAGGAGTATAAAGCATAATTATAAATATATATTCAAATATATATAGCAATAGTTACATTAAATATAAATGGTCTAGATCTATTTAAAGGATAGATTGGCAGGTTGAATTAATAAAAAAACTCTGTAGCTTATGAAAGGTAAATGTTAAATATAAGGACACAGAGAAACTGAAAGGAAAAGGATGTGCCATGCAAACACTAACCAAAAGAATGCTGATACAGCTATACTAATATCAGATAAGGCAGTCCTTAAGGCAAGAAGCGCTATTGAATTTAAAGAGGAGACATTTCATAGTGATAAAATGTCAGTTCATCCAGAAGATAGAACGATTCTAAATTTGGTTACATGGCTTAAAATATATAAAGTGAAAATCACAACATTCATAATTTTAGAAAACACAGCAAACTGAGAATAAAGGGATCAAATTAATCTGATTTTAAAGGATCTACAGAAAACCTACTGTGAAGATCACAGTTAACAATAAAATAGTGAAAGATTTCCTTCTGGAGTTGGCAACATAGCAAAGATAACCCCATCACCCTTTTCATTCAACCTGTACTGAAGGTTTTAGTCAGTAGAATGAGGTAAGGAAAACAAAAGTATACAAATTGTAAAGAAAGAAATAAAACTCTTTATTTGCAATAACATGATTGCATATAAAAAAACTACAAAAGACTCTTTAGTCGAACTACTCAATTTAATAAGTGTGTTTAGCAAGATCTTTGATACTAAATACAAGATCAATATTCAGAAATCAGTTTTCTTTTTATATACAAGTAGAAATAGTATAAGATTACATTTTAAAAAGATAGCATTTATATTCAAAAATATCAAATACCTGGGAATAAATCTAACAGAAACTGCAAAACCAGTACCAGGAAACTATAACACAGAAGACCCAAGGGAAGGGTGACATACAGAATTGAAAGATTTAATATTAAGCTATATCCTGTAAATGGTGGGGAAGGGTTTAATGCAAACTAATAAGCAAGTTCTAAAAGTTCTAGGAAAATACAAAGGGTCAAGAATAAACACACATATATATGTTTTTAATCTGGCTTATCCTGCTTGAATGTAAGCTCCGTAAAGACAAGGACTTTGTTTTATTTAATGCTGGATCCATGATACCTGGAACAGTGCCTTGCATATAGCAAGCACTAAACAGGTATTCGTTGAATGAAAATATAATGACCAATATTGCCTTTCAGAAGTCTCTCAATTTGAGTAGTTTATAGTTGGTTAAGGGATTTCCAAGTATTCTAGAAATCAAAAATGGTTTTATTGGTCTTGGTATTTCTTCCTTCTGCTAATTAAAGGGAATTTTATTCCTTTTCATTTATATTAAGTTAGTTTATATGAGCATAGAATATTATTAATGCTTCAACAGTCAATAAATATTAGTCCTCCCCAAAAAAGAAAACAGTAACCAGAATATTCATGAAGAAATAAAACAAAGTTGAGGACTTATAATACTGGATATGAAGATTTACTTTTAAAACTGCAATAGTTATGAGAGTAAGGATTAACAGTAAACGAATGGAACAAAATAGAGAACTCAGAAACACGCTTGATTTATGACAGAGATGACACTGCAGAGCAGTGAGGGGAGAGAATTTCATTACGTGGTACTTGGGACAAATGGACATTTATATGGGGAAAAATAATTCTTGGGCCTCTACTTTATGCCATCTGAGAACATCAGTTCTAGATGGGTTGTGGATCTAAATGTAAAAACTAAAACAATGAAACTTCTAAAGAAAACAGAGTATCTTCATGACTTTGGGGTAGGCAAAGATTTCTTAAACAAGTAACAAAGACCATAAACCGTAAAGGGGCTAGTAAATCATTTCCTGTGGCTGATTTTTCCAGTAAGATCTTTCTCACGAAGACTGAGATAAAAAAGAATAATTATTTGGTTTGTGAGATTAGAGACCTAGGACAGGGAAGGAGGGAGATACAACAGGAGATAGTTGCAGCAGGAAGTTTTGCTTTGCTTTTCTATATTTGTCATAGCTGCCTAATGTCTGCCATCAAACTCCTAATACTAACGCTTATCTTAGGAGCCAGGTAGGACACTGCTCAACCCTGCTTGCTATCCTGAACCTTTGAGTTTAGGCTTGGGAGGAGTTTTTCCATAGGCTCCTGCTCTAGGGAAACTTGAGCCCCAGTATACTTCTGCAGAGCACTGGCAGGATGAACAACCCCCACCCTTCAGCAGCTAGTGGGGTTCACCTGATGTCTACTTGTCGTCCAGGTGGATTTTTTTCCTTCATTTACAGTGAAGTGAGAGCTGGTCTGCTCTTCCCTCTTTCATAGTTATGCATATACTAATTTGGAAGAAAGTCTTGATGATGACCTCGGTTTCTAGTCTCCAGTGCTTATATAATTTCCTCCCATTGTTTTGTTTTGTGAGTCCAGTGTGAATTTGGAAACTGGATTACAGAGTATGAATAGTTTAACATGAGCTTTGTCGTCATACTAGAAGTCTCTATGTTGATACTTCATTGATTATATTTGATTGAAAAGAACTTGGAAGATGAAAAACTAGGGTACTAATCTTATATAAGGGAAATTTTTATGTTCTCTAGGACCATTTATGAAGTTGGAATCAGAGTAGAAATTAATCATTGAAAAACTATCTGAATTATTTGCTTTTAATAAATACAGGGAGTTTCAATTGAGTAGGTTTCTTTTCAATCCAAAAATCTCTGAAGAATAAACCTTCTATATGCAGCTGTGTAGTTTAGTTAGATGTTTATACTCTCTAAACCTAGAGGTTTCCTCACTAACTAGGTCCCTACTGAATATGGCCTTTCTTAGGGTGAAGGGACTAGCTTATTTCCACTGAAGTCACAAGAATGCCTCTTTTTAAATAAAAATTATTTCATAAGACTAGCTTTTTACTTTAAAGTACTTCTCTGTTAGTTCATATTTTTATTTATGAACTATAATGTTTAAAGGTTTTATTCAAGTGAAAATGAGTACAGTGGATTACATATAGTTCGACCTTCAACTGGGAAAATTGTGAATGAACTTTTCAAAGAGGCAAGGGAACATGGGGCTGTCCCTCTGAATGAAGCTACAAGAGCTTCAGGTGATGACAAATCCAAGGTCAGTACTCAATTTTAAAACTGTACTATTTCTATATTTGATTTCCTCTATCGGTTTTTATATTGTTTTACAAACATTTTTCTAACTGTATTTTTTGGGGAGGGGAAGTAAAAAAACTATGTTTTTCTTAAAATATTTGTTTCCTTTTTATAAGGTTATGATCTTTCCATTAATGATTCACAGTTGAGGCAATTTCTTACATTTCTATGCAACTTTTTAATTTACCTTTTAATTTTGAAATAATTATCAATTCACAGGCATTTGCAAAAAAAATTCAGGGAGGTTCCACGTCCCTTTCATCTTGTTTCCCCCAATGATTACATCTTACATGATTTTAGTGTAATATCAAAGCCAGTAATTTGACATGGGTACAATGTGTATGTACAGTTTTGTGTTATTTTATGATGTGTAGATTTGTGTAATCACCCATCTCAATTGAGATACCATTGCATCATCACAAGCTCTCCCTACTCCCTCCCTCTCTCCTACCATAACCTCTAGCCATCACTAATCAGTTTTCCATTTCTACAATTTTATAATATTGAGAACGTCATACAAATGGAATCATACAATATGTGACCTTTTGGGAGTAGCTCTTTTCACTCAGCATAATTGCATGTATCAATACTTTGTTCCTTTTTAATTCCTGAGTAGCATTTCATGGTATGGGTATACCACAGTTTAACCATTCATTTATTGAGGGACATTGTAGTTGTTTCCAGTTTTTGACTATTACAAATAAAGCTGCTGTGAGCGATTTTGTACAGGTTTTATTTTACTTATATAACTTTTCATTTCTCTGGAATAAATACCCAGGAGTGCAATTGCTGGGTCATATATTAAGCGTAGGGTTGGATTTTTAAGAAACTACCAACCTGTTTTCCAGAGTGGTTGTGCCATTTTATATTCTCATAATGTATGAGAAAGCCAGTGTGTCTACATCCTTACCAGCATTTAGTATTGTCACTATTTTTAATTTTTGCCATTTTGATAAGTGTGTAGTGATAACACTGGTTCTAATTTGCATTTCCCTAAGGACTAATGATGTTAATTTGCATTTTCCTAGTGGCTAGTAATGTTGAACATCTTTTCATGTGCTTATTTGCTATTATCTTTATTATAATGTCTCTTTATGACTTTTGCCCATTTTCTGATTGGATTTTTTATTTTGTTACTTTTGAGTTTTGAGGATTCTTTGTATATTTTAATAGGTCTGGGTCCTTTGTCAGATATATGGTTTGCAAATATTTTCTCCCAGACTGTAATTTGTATGTTTATCCTCTTACCCTCTTAATCGGGTTTGTCAAAGGGCAAAAGTTTAAATTTTGATAAAATCCAGTTTATTCTTTTTCTTTGTAACACCTCATGCTTTTGGTGTCTTGCCTAAAAACTTTCTACCTAAATGTAGGTTCCAAAGATTTTCTCCTATGTTATCTCGAAAAATTTTACATTTAAATCTATGATCCATTTTGAGTTGGTTTTATAAAAGGTGTGAGGTTTACATCAAGGGTCATTTTTTTGCTTATGATGCACAGTTGCTCCAGCATCACGTGTTTAAAGGCTCTTCTTCCTCCGTTGAATTGCTTTTGTACCTTTCTAAATTTCTGTCAACTT
Organism: Lemur catta; assembly: GCF_020740605.2. Lineage (NCBI taxonomy): Eukaryota > Metazoa > Chordata > Mammalia > Primates > Lemuridae > Lemur > Lemur catta. The sequence continues at coordinate 92,348,189 of NC_059136.1, read as the reverse complement.
TTTTATAGAGCTTTTATAACTGTATCAACTGACACAGTGTTGGTATATTGAAGAATAGTTCAAGTGTCTTTTTTAGTGTAAGTGTCATATATTCTTATAATCAGCATTTCTCAACCTGGAATTTGCCTATCAAAATCATTTGAGGAGGTTATAAAACTTAAATTTTAGCTTTCATTTCATTATTTGTCAACAGTTTGAAATTCTCTTTTAGTCAAGTCTTAAGGTAATTTTGGCTCTTGCAGATTCTCTAATTTTGTAAGAAAATTGTGTGATTGATACAGTTTATTCTATGGAGAAGAAAGCAATGTGATAATAAAAAGCTCATTCGTGATATAAAAGGTGATTAAAAGGAATGACATTTTTACCTCATAAGCTATCCTACTTGAAGAATAGAAGACCTTGTGATTAGTATAGCAAAATAAAAAGTGCAGTCATAGGTGACTTGTTACAGTTGAATAAAAGCAATTAATAAGATAAGGATAGAGCTTTTCTTAGGGTGGTTCATACCTATTTATAAAACACTTCCTTTATGAAACATGATTGAATCATTGTAATTTTTATTAAAAGACTTGTCATAAAATATTAAGGGTAGTTTTTTTAAAATTTATCTATACTTGAAAAAATATATTTTAATGTATAGATGCATAGCTTAGTTTAAGGTTGGCCTGTATTATTATTATGTCAGCTTCTGAGTCACTAATGTTTTTATGGAAAGAGACATAATTTTTTACTTAAGTACATTTCTCTATAACATAAGACTTTCATTCTAATATAAAATTTTCTGGGTAAGTATGAACCAGTTTGGCTAATTACAGTTTAGTTTTAAAATATATATTATATGTTATAATATTTTAGTGAATAATCCTTAGTGAATTTTTAACTCACTTGCTATGTATTTTAGTCATTTACAGGTGGAGGATACAGATTGGGTAATTCCTTTTGTAAGCGATCTGAATATATCTATGGAGAAAATCAGCTACAAGATGTAGGTACAATAACCAAAATGAAAAAGTAAATATTTGCCTCTAGTTACTACTGTTTGTTTTAAAATTAAAAATTGATAATATAAATATATTTGTGTTGTTATTTTTTGAAACCTTGGTTAAAAGGACCAATGTGTAAATTTTCAGTATCAGTGTTTATTTTGTATGTCAATCATGCTTTGCATTTAGAGATACGTAACTATTTGTTGAATGTGTGGTTCACTGTCAAAATGAACATACAGGTGAGCACAGTGGTACACACCTATAAATTCCAGATATTTGGGAGGCTGAGGCAGGAGGATCACTTGAGCTCAAGAGTTGAAGGCCAGCCTGGGCAACATAGCAAGACCCCACCTCTTTAAAAAAATGTTTAAGAAAATGAACTTTATATGTATATATTTTAATTATTATAAATGGTATATTGTCATAAACATTTTAGCTGAGTTATAAATGTTAGAATACCTAAAGTCATTCTTTGCTTCTGTTGCTTTTTGAAATTTTGGAGTTTTAATTTTCATTTTAAACATATTTTCTTGGATGATGAGTGGAAATTCAGTCTTGCCCCTTGGTATGACTGTATAAGCTCTGTAGCATAGAAGAGTGTAGTCTGGGTGCAGATGAAGGAAGAGGATGGGAGTAGTGGGGTGCAGCTGGATATTCTCTTCTCATTACTTTTATTTTCTAGTGAACCACCAGTAATTGTACTTCAAGGCCAGGGTCAAGTTGTGGGACCTTTGGCATTTGCTCTCATTGTCAGTTTGTTAAGCTAAATACAAATCTGCTAAGAAAACACATGTGATTTCACGTATGTCTTTATAATAAAGAATAGCACAAATAATTCCCTACTTTAAATTAATTAAATGGTTTAATATGTTGTAAGATATTGCATTTGTAACTTAAAATTGTTTGGGGGAGATGTATTCTTATATATATTTTTTGTTCTTATGCCCAAAAGGTTCAGATTTTGCTTAAACTGTGGAGCAATGGTTTCAGTTTAGATGATGGAGAATTGAGACCTTACAGTGACCCAACAAATGCTCAGTTTCTGGAGTCTGTTAAGAGAGGGTAAGATATATTATTTGTATTCTATTTGTTACTTAGAGTGGGACTGTCTTTTTTTTAAACAGACTTAAACCACTAGTACACTACTGGTTTTCAAGAGTTGGTTCCTGGAATATATTGTGTTAAGTGGTTGCCAGGAGTATAATATTCTTGAGTATATAAAGGATATATTGCTATCTGTAAGTCACTGGTTCTTAACTTTGTGGGACAGGAGCATTGGACGTTGGCCCATTTTGAAATCTGATGAACCTATGGACCCAATTCCAAGAAGAAACATCTTAATGTACTGATCAGTGAATTGATTAGCATGTAGCTGCCCATCCACTAAGCCACTGTCCTGCTTACTGTTGACAGGGTGACTCTCATTGCATGTATGCCTGAAATTCAAATGATATTAGAAATTTTTTAAAGTGGCATTACTGCTGGCAGAAGATTTTGAAAAGTTAGTTTGAAGTTATAATTTGTGAGAGTAAACCAGATATTCAGTGCTCTGACTCATTCAAAGAACATTGTTAACTTATCAGCTTTTCTTACTAAAGGATGAGAAATCAAGTGATTTCGCTATGATAATAAAAAGCTTTTCTATGTTATGATTTCACTAGCTGACAGTGGGTTATTCCTAAGTGGAAATACAACTGAAGACACTAGGTTGATCATAAACTGGTAGATTAGTAGCAGGAAGGGACCAGAGTAGAGGGGGTTACACTCCGTAAGGGAATTGAAGGTGGAGCTTTTCCAAGTGATGAAATGTGTCCGGGGAGAGTGGCCGAAGTGGAGATTAAATTCATTGGAGTCAAAGCAGCCAATGAACTCTGAAGGAAAGGTATTTTAGAAAACTAATTAGTATGAATTTTGAATTTAAATTCTATGCAGATAATGTCAGGGTACCAAATAAAGACAAGAAATGCTGTAAGTATGCCGAAGTCACTGAGAAAGGCAGGAAGCTGTCCTAGGAAGCGATATATGGTGGTGGCAAACACAGGATATAATACTTTTAAGTCAATGCTATGGACTTGGAGACCTGCAGAATCATTGGGAAGAGCTGGGGCAGCTGGGCGGGGGAAGTGTTCCTCTGCTCAGTGAAGACCAATGTAACTGTTGAAATTGATGCTAATTTCAAGATAGTGGATGATAAGAACATATTGATGATGAATGTACTATTATGTAGATTAAAAACTAATTTATCGTTAAATGAAAATAATCCATAAACTTTGTAGGCTGATGTTTAAACAGACATAGTATATTAAAAGTATTTTTAAATCTGAGCCATACAATATCCTTGAGTACAAATTCTGCCTATGATAAAGAAGAGTTTTAGAAAAGACTCCATGAAAAAAATAAATGGTGTCAAATAGTGATTTTCAACTATGTAAGATCCATTGACTTTTTTGTAATAAGTATTTTGTAACACCATCTATACGATCCTCAAAGAAGAACATATAGATGACATCTGTGTACACTATTTCCCAAAATATTGATATAGTATTCTACGTTAAATATATTGAAGAAATAAAGGAATTTATTATAAAATGATATGTTTTAATTTATGAATGCTTAGATATGACCACACCAGGAGACATAAGTAGTCAGATAATTTGTACCTGTATGCAGTCTAGTACTTCTCAGGTAAAAATGACAGGTATAAAAACAGTGGTGAAGTATGTGAAGTTGTAAGTTTAATTACTACAAGTGGCATTGCATTCAAGTACTACAAGTGGTATTGCATTCAAAGTTCCAAACCAACTACAGTCTTACCTCAGTTTACATGATAGTGCATTCCTGGAAATTTCAACATATGTTAATACAGTAGCCCCCAAAATGTATTTTGCTTGTTTGGAAGATAGAATTAGGTTTTAAGCTCAGAAATTATAAACAGTGTTGTCATCCATGTGACTCCCTGGAGGACACTTGGCAATTCTGTGGAACCCAAGCCAAGTCTTCATTGTGTGAGACAAATCCCCTGTTGCTGTGCATCTTACATCCCCTGCCCCTGACCCTGAATGACAGCAGTGCTCTCATGAATCACCCAACGATTGTATCAATTTTCAGAACTTTCTCCAGGGAGTTCAGAAATAAATATCCACATTAACCATTTATCCTCATAGAAATTGTCTAGTGCTAATTCAGGTATAAACTGCTGTCTTACAATTTGTCTTTTTAAATGTCAGAAGTACTCCAAGATGACCGACAACCAAAAACATCCCTATGCTGAAAACCTCTAAGGAATAATGGGAGGTAACTTTAAGAAAGAAAAATCTACAAGGACTAATCAATCTTCATGGAAATTTTTATATTTTATAATTTAAGCAAAAATTGCTGTTTTCCATTGTAGTTCATGACTTGATTACAGTCATCTCAACAGTGTAATTTTTGAAAAACTTAATTAAAACCTTTTTTCCCCCTTTTTAAAAGAGAGATTCCCCTGGAGCTTCAACGCCTGGTTCATGGTGGCCAAGTGAATTTGGATATGGAAGATCATCAGGATCAAGAATACATAAAACCTAGATTGAGGTTCAAGGCTTTTAGTGGAGAAGGGCAAAAACTTGGAAGGTAAAAATCCTAAAATGAGAAAAATACTTGTCTTTGTTCAATGTGAATTTTCTTTGATAATAAAAAGAGCAAAATGCCCTGTGAAGTAAAAACTGAAATATGAACAATGAAGACCTTGCAGGTGGAATTAGATATAACAATCTGGTAATAATATTAGTAGCTAATACTTAGATAGCAATTACCATGATCCTGGCCCTCCAAGCAATTTGCATGCATTATCTCACTTAATCTTCACAACTCTCATGTAGATAGTGTTATTACTCCATTTTGCAGATGCAATAATTTGCCCAAGGTGATTGAGCTAGGAGATAACTGGCATGTGGGATTCATACCCAGGAATTCTGGCCCCAGAGTTTGTGCTTTTTACCACTATGCCATATGCCTCTTTCAGATTACCTAGTTTCAAAAGGAAATATTATAAAACATTGTTAAGATTTTAAAATATGGGTATCTTACATCACAACTTTAAGCGTGTGTGTCTGCCATAAGTAATTATTTGGCTCTTGCAGCAGGAGCAATGTGCTTGGCTTGGTGGTTTTCAGTAGTTTTTAAGCAGCCAAACTCTTTCTGCATGTTATGGAAGCCCAATATGTAAAACCCGAGTTCTTCTGATTGTAGGTGAAGGAAAGAATTGTCTGAGACATTTCCAGAGAACGCTAGGACTTTGAAAAACACAACTTAAAAACCAATGTACATGACAGAATATATGAGTTGACTCCTGTATAATTACTATGGCTTAACATAATCTTCATAAATCTTGTAAAATATGTCGGTAAAGGTCACACTCCACTTGTCCACATATTATTGCAGGTGATATGGAATTGCTGCGTTGGCAATGTTTCCAGTGTGCCCCACTGTGCATCTTTTGTTCCTTTTTATGTGATTCCTTCCCTTCCAACTCCTTTTCAATTGCCTTGTGCACACTGGTTTTCTATTCCCCTCTCATTTCTCAAAATAGGAAAGACTTCAGTATCAGCTTCTTGTACTTGTCTTTGCTATCTCTGTCTCCCTTTCTGTATCCTTTTCTCCTGATGAGACTGATTCCTGGGACATAGAGGGAATACAGGAATATGTGTTGACCTGGTTTTTTTAGGACCCAAACCCTTTAGTGCCCAATCACAGATCTACTTGGAAATTTTCTCCCCTCATCTCTTTCCTGCCAACACCTGTCACGCTTCTCTTGAATTGTGCTATTTCCTCCCTCCTCTGATTATGAGATACTTGCAATATAGAGATTTATAAGATAGTTACAAAATACTTAAATATTTTACATTTAAATAAAGTATATTTACTTTAAATATACTAAAGTATATTTAAATATGAGATTTATAAGATATACATATATTTAATTTTCTAGCACCTCTCATTTTTATTTAATATTTGTTGAGATTCTGATTTTGATTTAGAATATAGATAAAATGTCTAGTCATCTCTTTGCTATGTACATATTCTTTCTCTATTATTTAAATTTATGACCAAGAATTAATTTTAGAATGCACATCTTTGTTAGTAGAAGTCTAGTAAATCTAGAATTGGAATTGAAGGTAGTGTAAAAGAAAGGCAGCTAAGAAGAGCCAGTGATTATGATCTGTAAATTCACCTCATGAAAATAAAGATATTGTCTGGTGATAGTATCTCACAAAGGCCAGTCTTTTTTCTTATAAAGCAAATAGCTAGAGAAAATGACAGAAAAGAAAGAAGAAACTGATAGAAGAGAGTGACAGAGATCAGTGGTGATAATGCCATGTTAATTACTAGCCATTTTAATCAGGAATTTGATTCTAGAAAACAATCTATTGCTAGTTTAAGTAGTAAGGGGTTTCTTACAGGGTCTTGGGTAGTTTATAGAATTTCTGGAAGAGATAGAAAACCAGGCTTTCCTTAGGAGAAACAAACAAAATAGAAGAATGTTCTAGAGAAAACACTTGTATCTACCCCATTCCAAATCAAGTACTCAGTGCCCACAAAGCTAGGGACCAAATACTAGAATGTTCTGTCATAGAAGAACCACTGTCTTCACCACCTTGGTAACCAGAAGAACTGCATAGCCTCCACTTCACAAATATATACTTTCACTATACAAATAATATTTGCTTGGTGGGAAGGTAGAATCCTATAAAATCCTAGCTGCAAGGGAGTCTGCGAAATGTAGTCTTTAGAACTTCCAGCTACTAGTGTATAGGAAAGTTACACTAGAAGATTAGTGTGGTAGTGTTAGCTCATTTCTCAAGGGTTCCAGACAACTAATTTACTGAACAGAGAAATAAAAATAATCAAGTAAAATAGAAATGGGAATAATCCATTGTCTTCCATAAATGGCAGTCTAGATGGAAACTAACTTAATTTTTTATTGTGATATACAAGCAATTATGGGACAAACTTAAATACATTAAAAATATTACCCAATACCCTCACATAATATCACAGAAGCAAACAAATCATAGATGTAAAACTGCACATTTATAATTTTAGTTCAAACTGTATTATTGAATAAAAATTAACTTGGTAAGCTAGAGTAGAGCCCGACAAGGAAAAGACCTGGAAATCACAGAATCATTTTTGATAGGCAGGACTAGCAAGTAGACATTCACTGTAGGCTTTTGAGCTGCCATGTATAATGATAAAAATCATGATTTGAAGCAGATTTCTGCTTAAGAACAGTTACTCCCTGTTCATTCCAAAAGGTTGTGCTGGCCACTCCCATTCACCTGAGGTTTGACCTTCTTGGTCCCTGAACCCCTCGTGGCTCTTTTCTCTAAAGCTTAACAGCCACTTCCTTCCTGCCTTTCCTTCCCTTTCTTATCCCAGCTCTCTGGCAGCCCCTCACCTGACTGCAGCCTTAGCCATGCTGGGCAGGCCGTGCTGGCCTCCTCCAGTCTTCCAGGGCTGACCCCCCTGCTCCCTGCTTCTCTAAGCCCCAGATGCTACCCCTGCCCTCCCTCTCAAAAGATTTCTTTGCTTCCAGCTTCACTGAGAAAATAAAGCCTGACAGGAATTAACTTTCTTAATATGTTTCCCTCAGCCTCCAAGTTTACTAATAACTGTATCCATCTCTCCTTAAGTTTGGAGAAGTCATCGTTTCCCCTCCTGTCTGAGGCAATTATAGCCCACATCCTTTCTTCCCATTTGCCTAGAAACCTTGTTTTATCAATTAATTTCCCACTCTTCTTTAAAAAAAATCCCTGTGTTAGGCATGCTGAACTGTTGGCACAGTAAACCAGGTTGGCAGTGCAATTATTTAAGCTCTCAGTTCTGAACTTGAAAAAAATTCTTAGTATCTGGTCATTTATTATAAATCATCATCTTCTCCTTTTTCATATCTTTATCATTTATATTCCCAAATATGTTCTAAAATCTGTCAGGAAATAGCTAAAGAAAGGGGAAATGTTAGCAGTAAGTACCACTTAAGTTTACTAATTTATCATATATGCTCTGAGAGAAACTTTTTGAATGGGAGTAAGAGTCATGATGAGTTAGATTTGCGTTGGACTAAAGCCCAAATGCTCATAGAACTTTTATACTAATAAATATGTTGATATATTTCTTTTTAGTCAAAAGGAGATAATTTGTAGGAAGCCATCTAGATCTCAGTATTCAAGAGAATAAACATCAAGACTATCAAAGTCCCTCAAGATGACTGAGAGAATATAAAGATTTTATGACTGTAAAGAATTTGGCTAGGCCAGGCACATGGCTTACACCTATCATTCCAGCACTTTGGGAGGTAGAGGATTGCTTGAGGCCAGGAGTTTGAGACTAGCCTGGGCAACAGAGCAAAACCCCATCTACAAAAATTTTTTTAAAAATTAGCTGGGCATGGTGGTGCATACTGTAGTACCAGCTACTTGGGAGGCTGAGGTGGGAGGATCACTTGAGCCCAGGAGTTCAAGACCACACTGAGCTATGATCACACCACTGCACTCTGGCCTGGGCAACAAAGTGAGAACCCACTTGTAAAAAGAAAAGAAAGAAAGAAAGAATTTGGCTGAATTTGTTTTAATCTTTTAACCAAAAGAGCACTCTATTTTTGACATTCACTTTTGACTTACACTGACTGATCATCCTGGTAGATGTTAGAAGGGACTAAGAAAGCAATGCTGAGGTCGCTAGTAATCAAAGTCAAATGGTAAAATTCTATCAGATAAGCTTCATTATAAATTCATCACCATGCATAAAATTTTTTCCTTGCTAATAATAACTTAAGAGTTATTTCTCTTTTGCAGTAACTACAATCAGATGTTTTTAAGTAATATTAACCAAGTTGAAATTAAATGAATAGTGCTGATAATATGTGCAAAATAGCAGGCACCTATTGAAACACTGTGATTTAGGTACTATATCGAGGACTTACTCGTATAATATACCTTCATAACATATTATTCCGCTCATTTTATAAGTGATAGAGCTGGGATTGATGTACTCACTGAAGTCTGCACAATTGACATAGCTAAGATTTGAAACCAAGTCTGTCTGTGCTCTTAATCATTCTTTGAGATTAATTCAGAGTTGTTCAGATTTCTAACTAAAGAAACTGCTGTGCTAAACAGTCTGAAATTTCAAAGAGATAAAGGAGGAAAGGATGCAAAGTTAGGCTTTTGAGAGAGATTGGGTAAATTAAATCATAATCATAGGATCCAAATAATTTTTATATGACAAAAGAGGTTAAAAGTGTAGGAGATGCAAATGAAGCCATGTTCTTGCTAGTCCAAAAGCCATGTGGGGATCACTTGAGAATCAACTGTAGATCTAACTGCCTTCATTTTGTCTTGTGTCTTATGTATTCAGATTTGTGTTCTAATTCTTTAATTCTTCTTTCTTAGCCTTACACCTGAAATAGTCAGTACACCTTCCTCCCCGGAAGAGGAGGATAAATCAATACTTAATGCAGTTGTTCTCATTGATGATTCCATGCCAACAACAAAAATTCAAATCAGGTTAGCAGATGGAAGTCGTTTGATACAAAGATTCAATAGTACACACAGGTAAACTTCTTTACTGGCAAAGTGTTCAGTTTGCTGTTACATGCCAAGTGTCTCGTCTTAGTAAAATTGTATGTGACCTGATATTCTTTAGATATACTTTGAAGTTTTTGACAGAAGAAAAATTTTTTAAAGGATAATAGCTGTATATAAGAAGTGAAATACATGGTATTTAAATGATCTCTGTAAACCATCCAAATACTAATACAAATTCAGATATCACACAAAAATAAATTAAGAGCTATAGTTTTGGATTGTTGGTAAAACTATATGAAATAAAATCAGATTTACCTTAATATAGTAAAAGCTTATTTGGACCTTACTTAAAAATTTATGATAATTCTGATGGGGATTAACATTCTGTGTAGCAAATTCTTTGTAATAGAAATGTATAGTGTAAGTAAAGCTTAATTGTTCTCTTGTTAAGTTCTACAGATAAACTTTTAAATGTCCTTTAACATTTACTTGTGTGTAGAGATTTGTTGTTCTCATATTATTTGCATTTGTTCATTGAGTAAGACCCTAAAGGATACATTGATGATCCTTGTTGAGTTACTATGTATATGTGACAATAATTTTTTAAAATTATTCTCATGACTTAACACTTTTCGTAGTTATTGACTCACCTTGCCACAGGCCGATCATAGTTACCTTTTTTCTGGATCATATGCTGCTAACATATTTTACACTCTGAAAAAAGTAGGACCTGCCCTTTCAGTATAGCAACATTATTACACTTATTTTATGTATTATTCACCTAAAGATTGTATGTATTTTACACTAAATGTTATGCACACTCCAGAGTTAATCCTTACATTTTACCTTAAAGCTAAGATAAATTCTTCCATTGAAATACTGTATATTAAAGTTATAACACTTTTAAATAAGAGTTAAAATTGTGTGATTTTTAATATCTAATTTTAGCTAAAAAAAACTTACATGAAAATATGGTTCTTTGTATCACAAATTATTTTTATTTTATTTCTTCAGGATTCTGGATGTCCGGGACTTTATTGTACAGTCCCGTCCTGAATTTGCAACTCTTGACTTTATTCTTGTGACTTCATTTCCAAATAAAGAGCTAACAGATGAAAGCCTGACACTACAAGAAGCAGATATTCTTAATACTGTGATACTCCAGCAACTAAAATAATACTGCCCTTACATGCAGTAGCATGTGAGAATATATAATGTGCCATATTAATAAGGAAAATACTTCCAGCATTAAAAACAACCAGGTTATTTTTATTATTTCTACAGATGACTTTTGGCCACCTGCATTCCTTGGCTTGTGGCGCCCTTCTTGCATCTTAAAAGCCAGCACCATTGTATCTCTCTGACCCTTCTGTGATCGCATCTTTCTGGCAACAGCCAGGAAAGGTTCTCTGCTTTTAAGGACTCATATGGTTAGATTGGGCCCACTGGATAATCCAGGATTATCTCCCTATTTTAAGATCTGTAGTAACTTTAATCACATCTGCAAAATCCCTTTTACCATTTAAGGTTACACAGAGGTTTGGGGATTAGGGCGTGAACAGTTTAGGGGGGACATTATTCTGCCTGACTACCACAGTCCACTCCCTGTCCCAAAGATTCACATCTAACAAAGGTGCTCAAAAGTCTCAACCCATTATAGCATCAGCTCAAAGTCTAAGATCTTGTCAGAAGCTCACCACCTCAAAAGTCCCAAATCTCATCATTTACATCATCTAAATTAAGCATGGGAAGAGGATCTGGGTATGATGCCTGGGTCGTAATTCCTGTCTATGCACCTGTGGGCCTACAAAACAGGTTATCTGCTCCCAAATATGATGGCAGGACAAGCATGGAATAACAGTTATATACATTCCTGTTCAAAAAGCAGAAAATAGAATGAAAAAAGGAGCCACCAGCACCAGTGAATTTACAAATCCAGCCAGTCACACTTAACTAGGTTTTAAGGCCTGAGATTGACCTTCCTTGGCTCCCAGCTCAGTTCTCTGGGCTTGTAACTCCATCTCACAGTCATCTTTCCTTTTTTCACAAAAGGCACATGCTTGTAGCTGAGTAGTTTTGTCAGCTTGTTTCTTCTTCCATTCTCCATACCTTGCAGTTCAGGTTGGCAGTGTTTCTGCTGGTGTAACGTTGTCAGGGAACTTGTGGGTCTCCTTTGTGTGTCACGGGGATTCGCTCCATTGCACAGGAGTCTCCTCATGTATCTTTCCCGGATACGCCTATCTCTGTTTTTTACTTTTTCTAACGTAGCTGAGAATTTATGATTCACACCCTTAATGTCTTCAAAGAGCCTTTTGCGTGACTGAATTGTCAAACCTTTTGATCCTTCTGAGGTATTAGCAGAAGGTTGTACAGCCATATCCTGTCTGTTTCTCTAAAGCAGGCATTCCTGACAGTGAATCTCTTAACTTTCGTGTCTTTTGCTGTTTGGGTAGGCTGAGAATTTCCCAAATCATCAAGTCCTAGTTTCTTTATATTTAACATTTCTTCCCCCAACTTACCTATCTCCTTTCACATTTTACTACAACCAGCAAGAAGGCAGGCTGTACCTTCCACAGTGTGCTTGAGACTATCCTCAGCTAAATATTAAGTTTATCACTTACAAATTCTGCTTTCCACATAACTGCAAGACACAATTCAGTTAAACTTTGTCACTATGTAACAAGGATCTCTTTCTTCCAGTTTTCCAATAACATATTCCTCATTTTCTTCCAAGCCCTCAACAGCAGCACCTTTAATGTTGTTATTTCGTGATGATTTAGGTATTCTCGGTGGCAACTTTGGTTCTTCAAGCCCTCGCCGCCATTACCATTCCATACTTCTACTAACAGTCTGTTTCAGTCAGTGTAGCTCCTTTCTCTCATGCCCCTCAGAATTCTTCGCCTCTACCCACTGCCCCATTCCAGAGCCACTTCTCCATTTTCAGGTATTTGTTACAGCAGCACCCCACTGCCAGGTATCTAGAAAAGTCTTTTTTACCTTCGCATGCCAATTAACTTGAATGTGCTGCTAGGGGATTTGGAATCCACCTTCCTCCAGGTGGATATTTCTCTGGTTATTTCAAAGAGGTGAATTTACATGTGCTAGGGTTTTTAATACTGAGAATGCTTCCAGAACTGCCACAAGGTAAAAGTGTTGATCCCACTACTGCAAGGAAGAATTTTTCTCAGTGTCATAATAGAAAGAAGGTTATTCCTAGGTCTTCGCCTCAGAATAGGAAGCCCTGCTCGTTTTCCACTTATTGAAAACAACTTGGATAATACGTAACAGCTCCAACTCAGAAAGATCACCAGGGGTAAACTACCTTTGCATGGGGCAAAATCATCTTCATGAGGGAACTATTTCTAGACAGAAATGACTGTTTTAAATAAAAGGGCATTGTCTTGTTTTGGATTAACAAAGCAGGAAAGAAATTAACCAAACATTGTAAAATTATTTGAAATTTTCTTGTTTTTGTCAGTGGAGTGCCTATAGATGCCCGTACAAAAACAACTGCCATTTGTGTATATAGTAGTCTTCCAAAGTATAGAGATTTACATTAGGAGGGAGAATTAAACATCCAGGAGGAATGAACAGTACTTTCATACTTGCTACAGTGTTTTGCTTCATTGAGAGTCATTTTCCTGAATTATTTTTACTACTGTGGTTATTGTAACTGTTAAAATTTATAATCATCTCAAAAAATAGTATGTCACAATGAGCAGTTAGACAACCATGTGTGAAATCAGTCATTTCGCATGATGTATATAATGAAAAAGTTTGAAGTATCTGTTTACCAATAAAGAATGTTTTCATTGAAACTCATCAAAATGTTTTTCAAAATTTCTTTGATTTGTGGTTTTATTTGAGTGGCTGAATAGATTATTTTAAACATGAGTCACATTTCTTGTGGTTGAATTTCCCTTGGTGCACATTTTTTGGGGGCAGAGAAGGAACCGAAGGAATGTTACCTCAATTTCCCATTACTGTTTCTGTTTTTATTCCACCCAAATAAAAAAGTTCGGGTGCTGCTTTGCCACAGTGGATTTCTGAAAAGCTTGTCACTTGTGTTGTTATAAAGTATGTAGTGTTTGTACCTTAAGAGTTTATGTCCCTGATCAGTAGTAAAAATTAATATATATGTGGCCAATATTGTCATAAATGCTAAGAAATTTCTATAATCCTTTAAAAAGCTGTTTTGTTGGTTGGTTGGTTTTTGGGTTTTTCTGCTACAGAATCATGCTCTGTCACCCAGACTAGAGTGTAAAGTTTTTAATTAAAGTATCTTCTAACTCCAATTAAATGGAGCCCTGAGCAGGGCCTGGTGGCTCATGCTTGTAATCCTAGCACTTTGGGAGTCCAAGGAGGGAGGATTGCTTGAGTCCAGAAGTTTGAGACCAGCCCGAGCAACAGAGCCAGACCCCATCTTTACAAAAAATGGAAAAATTAGTCAGGAGTGGTGGTGCTGGCCTGTAGTCCCAGCTGCTCAAGAGATTGAGGCAGGAGGATCACTTGAGCCTAGGAGTTCAGAGCTATCATGACAACACTGCACTCTAGCCTAGTCAACAGAGTGAGACCCTATCTCAAAAAAAAAAGGCCCCAATGCATATGTGTAACAATGTGTATATATGTGTGTGTTTTGTATAGTACGTGAAAATAGCATGTGTGACCTGGAACTAATAGCTAGCTCTAATCCTCTTAGTTTAATAGTTTTGCCTCTTTCAAATTTATAGCTATGACCTGTGGGCCTGAGGAGGGGGAGGGAGGGAAGAGACTTAGAAAGTTTAAACTTGATGACTTACTTTCCTTTAGATAAATGTTTCTATATGAAGAAGAGACATTCTGGATCATTCTAGACAGCTGCTACCTTAAAATTTCCTTTGAGTTCTGTAGTTGATCTCATGTGCCTTCTATTGGCACAATTCGAAGTACAGCTAGTCAAATTGAAAGCTACAGGGAAAGAATGCTAGTAAGTCACTGTTGAGTTGACTGTATCACAAGATTTCCTGCTTTCTTTGGAGGGCTTGTTAAGCAAGTAACTCAGCGGGTGCTTAAAGATATCACAAGTAATTACCAAATACAGTACTTTTTCCGTTGGTTTATTATTGAACTAAGGTATGTGTGTTAATTAGGGAACATTAAAAGAGGGCTAAGAGATTAAAGGTCTGGGGCAACTGCCATTTTTTTCCTCACAAAATTTTCTTTTTTATCCTTTTTACCTCCTTCAGTTTACATTGGCTTGGAAGTACTATTTAAAATGGCTTACATTTAGTGTAGATATTTAAACCACTAGTCACTTTTCTCACTTTAACTTTGAGGATAGAAGAGTATTTAATATAAGTATATATCCTTTTTATTTTGTGCCTTTGTATTGAATTTTTGTTCATTTCCTTATCTACCTAGGGTACCTTTCAGTGTACTTTTAAATATCTTTCCTATTTTATTCTGCATTTTTATCTTTGTGGGGAAGGCTTGTTTCTTCAAATGTTAACGGATTTTATCATTGGGAAAAGCTTGTTTCTTCGGTGTTAACAGATTTTATCATTTTTATCCTAGGATCAGGAATGGTAAAAACTATAATTTTTAGTTTTCCGTGAGAATCTATGTCGATTAAAAAGTAACAAGTATAAATTCTACAGATACTCATACCATCAGTAGGCTTGAAAGTGACAGCGTGAGCCAGTCGAGTACAGGTGGGAGTCCTGCTCTCAGTGGCCTGGGAGTTGTGACTGGGCCTGGGCCTTTGCATGTGGAAGGCAGTGGGATGAAGTAGCATCTTACAGAGCTGTTGGTCCTTTCTACAGACTGATACCAGGTTCAACGGTCTGTGGGATGAGGTGGTCATTTTTATTAATATAGTAAAATCATATGCAAATACCATGTTTTGCATATTTATAAAATACTATAATAGTAAGGGTATAAGAGGTTTCTTTTCCTCCTTGAAAACCTATTATAAATATTTATAATGTGAGTGGATGTTAGCGTTTGAAATAGTGTGTTCATAGGTGTTCTATGGCCGCACAAACTAATCTGACTTTATATTCTTGAATAGTAAACGTGTATGATTCAGTAAGTAGCACATCTCTGAGGGATAACTACTTGGGTTTGTCATTTGTTGAGGGCCTACTAACAGCAGAGTCCTGTATTTGCAGGCAGCATGTTACTTACAGTAAAGGACGCTCTGTCGCACAGTTCGGCATTCTGACCTCAGCTATTTTAATAAACATAATTTCTGCAGAGAGGCCTGCCTTTATGCCTCAATCTAAAGTCAACCCTTGTCTTTCTCAATCACTTTGCCCCATTTGCCGTGGCATTAGCAATACCTGATAGCTTCCTATTGATTTGTTTAACCTACATTGTCCCTTCCCGTTCCCCCAGACTGTCAGAGCGTTCCACAAGAGCAGGAACGTTGTGTCCCTAGAGCCTCGAACAGTATCTTATCCACAGGAGTCACTCACTGGATGGGTAAAAAGTAATAAATCAGCAAACAAAGAATAGAATCCTCTGGACATTGGAAGAATATATGCATTAATATTTTAAAAATGAGGAGATTTAGAAGAGCCCGCAAAGTTGATGCTGGTGATAGAAAAATGTATGTTTTGATTGGATTTAAAAGGAGAAAAAAAGTGTTCTAGAAGAAGGGCAGCCTCGGTTCATTTCTGGGAGTGATGTACTTCAGCTTTAAGTGAAGTGTCCTTGGCAGTTCCCATGGTAGAAATGAGGTGGGAAAGCGTAAGGTCCGGAACCAAGAGGAAGACACACAAAGCCTCATGTGTAGCAAAATGCTGTTTTATTTTGAACATCTGGGTGCAGATGGGTGGACGCCAAAGAGTGTCCACCCCAAGGGAGGGGAGAAAGTCTTGGATTTTACAGAGGGTTTTTCTCGGGGGCATGAGTAACACCTGCAGAGACAGGGGAGGCCTTAGCTTCGTCCTTATCATGGGGCATAGGAATGCCGTTGGCTGCAGCTGCCTGTGGTTAAATTTACAACCTCGGACTCTCCAGACACAGGAGTGGCTTTTGTTTCACAAGCTTTATGATATTTTTCGGGTTCTCACTCTAAGTAAACCTAACAAAAGGTTAAGGAATGCACATACGAGGAACTGTGGGGAATACCTATGATTTTCTGAATCCCAGCAGTATTAATAGTAGATGCTATGATTTTATAATGGAAGTTTGGAGACAAGGAAGAATACTGTTCTATGAAGACATCGTGGAAGCCCCTCAACCTGTTAAGTGACTCTTGCTACTCAAAAACAACCAGAGATTTGCTGGTCACTTGTCATGTAATTTGATTACTTATAGTATGATTTTTTGAATAGATTTTATCTTTATAACTTCATATATATTAAATAACGCAGGCTATATAGTCCTAGCCTGAATAATGGTCATTATTCAATTTATTAAATTAATTTCACATAACAAATTTAACATTTTTAGCCATTGGTGTTTTGTTTTAGAATGCAATGCCTCATCACTATTTGTTACTTGACTACTGATACACCCAAAACGTGAAAGAGGAATTAATGAGACTTAATCACAATAAATTGGGAGTGTGCTAAAATACATGTAATACCTTTTTTTTTAATTGAAAAACTGCAGAAAATCAGATGATACTAGAGGCTTTAATTACGAGGCACTCATGCTGCTGAAATCAAACCAATTCGAGTAGCTGTTTTTGACTTTTGCTACACATTCAATTTGGCTGAACTTACAAAGAAAAATTCTCACTTGTCATTATATATCATTCTTGTTCTCTAAATTAATTATGCAATATTCCACACAAGCAGAAACAGCAGAAATGACCTGAAGCTGCAAATTCCAGATAACCTTTATAAACAGACAAGGATATCTGCAAACATGCATGAGATTCAATGTTCTTGGAATTATTTTCAGAAAGAAAATGATAAAACTCTCTTAATATAGATATTCCTTAATAGTACCCTTTTATATATGTTAAAATATACAACCAGTACTTAATTTCCATAGGTTTCTTTTTTTGATGTATTATAAATACAAATCTTAAGTATATATGATATTTAATTTGTCACTAAAGCTTATAAGAGATCAGGAGTTCCCTAGATGCAGTACTTGAAATAAATTACTTTTTAGCACAGGACTGTGTCCACAGGCGTCTTAATCCTTTTGTTTTAGATGTAATGGAAATGCCAAAGAGGCTTGACTGGTTTCCAGGTCACGTTCTCCCTCAGAGAGTGCCTGGCATCTGTTAATTTGACCTCACCTCCTCAGATGCAGAGGACCACTGGATGACTCACAAACTATTTTTTCTTTTCTCTAAATTAGCTTTTAAATTAAGAGGATACACCTTAATCTATTAATGAAAATGACAAAACTATAAAAGATGGTTTCATTTCTAGATGATTTCAAATTCATGACAAATTTTTGTATTTCCAAATAGGTCCCCTATTTCCACTTTTATAGATCGTTTGCCAATCAAAGCTAAGATTTTACTTAAATAATTATATTTAAATGTATGTAAAAGTATGTTTGATTATCTCATTATGCTTCCTGCTATAGGCAATAGTCAGTGCTTTTACT
Source organism: Lemur catta (assembly GCF_020740605.2). Lineage (NCBI taxonomy): Eukaryota > Metazoa > Chordata > Mammalia > Primates > Lemuridae > Lemur > Lemur catta. The sequence goes on along the minus strand of NC_059136.1, from coordinate 92,330,083 downwards.
CATTGTGTGTGTGCGCCAAAATATCTAAAAATCTTCATACTATATGCATGTGGGGGTGGAGGTAGTGATTTTTTTTGTTTTGTTCATAGACCTCTAAATCTCCAACCAACACATAAACTTTCACTTCCGTTCTTATTTCTCTTCCCTTTTTCTTCTTGGGTTTGCTTTTCTCTCTGTTCTCTATATACTTCTAAATATCACTTCTAAAACTTTATGACTCACTGGGCGCTTTCCTTGGAACAGTAAGTTCTTCACCCCAGCATGTGTTGGGAGAGGAGCCGAGTGCGGGGGACCTCTGGCTGCAGGGCCGAGGTAGAGCACAACAGCTCCGATGACTCTCACTCATGGGCTGGAAGAGCAGAGCTGTAGGACACAGGCGTAGCTTATGTCAGTGTCATCTTTATATATAAAATTACATTTGTAGTGGTGCCAATTCAACTGCCAGATAAAACATTTGTTTATTGAATGATTCTCTACCAAGTCCTTTTAAGTGTATTCTGAATGACTGGTTGAATGTTTTGACATACAAAATCAGTTTACATGCAACACTTTGGGTAGCTAATTTGTAAATGGAGATATATATATATATAAATACCAACAAGTTAAAATCCTTTATAAACATAAATCCTGAAATATCTCTACTATGACATCATTTGATATGTAGCTTTCTCCCCATGCATTATTTCATGTGATCTTCACCAGAACCCTGGGAGATAAACAGAATAAATATTATCTCGATTATTTTCATGGGTAACAAGTGATGTGAAGAATCACGTTGTGAGTAGAGATGAAGTCAGTGTCTCCTTATGCTTGGTGGGGTTCAGCTTCCACTGTCCTGTGGTTTTGGGTAACAAACATTTTTCTCCTTTCTTAAAGTAACTGGCAGTACATACAGAGAACTGGGATATTCATTTTATAAATTATTATAAAAGGATAAGTAGTTTTCTAAAGGATATTCAGCAAATATGGTGAGTATTCAGCATACTAAGTAATTTTCTGAAGGATATTCAGCAAACAGGACAATTTTTGGCTTCCCTGCCAAAAACATCCTCAGATGAAATGTTAATTTATGCAGATTTGGTAATTTTGGCTCTATTTAACTCATGCATGAAGCATTGTAATGCATTTCAATTTTATTATATTTTTCCTCAATGTTTCAAACCTATCCTAGCAACTTTATCACATCAAGAATGATGTGGCAGAAAAAGCAGAGTATTTGAAAACCTCTGGCACTAATTTATATAAGAATATCATGGTTTTTTTTTAACTGGAGATATGAATATCAAGTTCTTTTTTTACATTGATCTAGTGCAAGAATCTGGTATTCTTATTCAGTGGTAAGCCAGAAAAGAGATTACTGCATCAGATAGCATCAGCTGACAGCAGTAAGAAACATCAAAAGTATCATTGTTTATTACATTTTCACTTCTTTCACAATATGACTTGGATCTTATACAACAACCCGGAATTTAAGATGAAGGAAGAACATGTATGCATGTGGGAGAAGCCACAGCAGGTAATGGTGAGGGAAGACACATACTGTTTTCCCCAATGTGTTGTCATCTGGCAATAAATATTTAAGTCCACAGGCCTGTTACTCTTTACAAGGATCAAGCTGCTACTGATAGTAAAACAAAATCTTGTACAGAAGTTACCTTTAACAAACAAGTTAACATTAGGACATCAGGGTGTGGGAATTTGATTATTTATTCTTATCTCCACCAGGGGGTGTGTAGGTCCTGGCAAAGAATTTATATCGGTATCTTTCCCTTAGCTGCTTTAATAAAATGAAGGGAGAGGACCTAAGTTACTTGTTAAAATAAGAATTAGAAATTACCCTGGCATCACTATCATTTAGCGTTTTTGATTTCCTGCAGTATAGATAAGGAATATGTGGCTAAATATGATTAGCATTTCAGAAACAGGTAATGTCAAATTGTTAAAATATTATGCTATAGTATGCCTTGGGTTCTTTTCAGTGTAGTATTGCCCATTAAACATCATCCAGATGTTCATTACTTGAATGTATAGCTCACGGACCATGCTCCTTGGACAGCATTTAAAATGTCCCACTGGGCCAGGTTGGTGACTCATACCTGTAATCCCAGCACCTTGGGAGGCAGAGAGAGGAGGATTGCTTGAGGCCAGGTGTTCAAGACCAGCCTGAGCAACATAGCAAGACCCCGTCTCAGGGTGTGGTTGCACATACCTGTAGTTCCACCGACTCAAGAGACTGAGGCAGAAGGATGGCTTGAGCCCAGGAGTTCAAGGGTGCAGTGAGCCATGATGATGCCACTGCACTCTAGCCCAGGCAACAGAGTGAGACCCTGTCTCAAGAAATAAATAGCTGAATAAATAAATACCCCACTGCATGCTTTAACTCCCTCAGTAATACATTCTTGGTTTAAATGCACTGCCATAAAAATTTAGTCTCTACCTCTTTATTCTTTTTTTGCCCATGTCATACGTGCTCCTTTTGTTTTCCTCAACTAAATTCTGATTGCTTGGATTTCAATTCTTGGTTCTTTTCTACCTTTGCAGTCACCAGTTCTCACCATAGTAAATTTTACTTTGATCTTTACCTGTCCCTTTTCAACTTTACAATAGTCTGTCCTACTACAGATGAATAGATGAAGAAAATGTGGCTTATATATACAATGGAATATTATTCCTTACAAAAAAAGAAAGAAATCCTGCCATTTGTGATAACGTGGTGAAAGACAATGTGCTAAGTAAAATATGCCAGGAACAGAATAACAAATACTGCATGATCTCACGTATATGTAGAATCTAAAAAAAGGTCAAACTCACAGTAACAGCAGGGTGATTACCAGCGGCTAGGAGGTGGGGGAAACGAGATATTGATCAGAGGATACAAACTTCCAGTTTTAAAATGAGTAGGTTTTGAAGACCTAACATATAGCATGGTGACTCAGGTTAATAATAATGTATTATATACTTGAAATTTGCTAAGAGAGTAGATCTCAAGTGTTCTCACCACAAAAAAAGTATGTGAGATGGTGGATGTGTTAATTAACTTGATTGTGGTAAATCAGTTCACAATGTATACTTATAACAAAACATCACATTGTACACTATATTTTTTTGTCAATTATACCTCAATAAATCTGGAAGAAAAAAAGAACACAATCCTTCAGTTCTTAATTCTGATTCTGTTTCACAAATTTAAGCACTGACCAACAATGTACCTAAAGATGTTTTATGGGGGTAAAGATAAACAAATGATACAGCCCAATGAAGAGGAGTAAGTAAATCTAGGGAAAATTTAACTTGTGTTGTTTATTCTCTTGGGTTATTTTCTGGTAGGAAAATTTGAAAATTCTTATTGAAAGCAGTAAGAATTCTTACGGTCTAGTAAGATCTGTGGAATAGCTTTTAAAGGATAATATTAGCAAATAGGTTAAAGTCAATGAAAATATTGTAGGACCACTACAATTTTTCTAGGCCTGATGCTTAATCGCTTTTTAAAAAACTATGTCAGAGTCTAACTACACAAACGTATTCAGCAAAAATTATAATGCCTTCATAGAACACTATTCAGTCATTTTTGAAATGTTCAGAATGTTTAATAGTATGGAAAAATACACCGTAAGAATAAAGGCAAGTTAGAAAACAGATTTACCGTAAGATTATACTTTTTAAACAATTGCTTACCATTTTAAAAGAACCCAAATTTTGGTCTCTAGTATCATTCCTCACTAAAAGTCAGCAGGGCTCCTTGAAGAAATGGCTGATTCCTGGTTTGGGACAGGGAAGCGCAAGGTGAGCCCACATTATCTTGTGACCAAAGGTAAGGAAGCTTTCAAAGCCTAGTGGGGTCGTATCCAAAAGGCACAAAAACCAGGTCCATGTGGTACCCACTGGCTGTATTTGGCACATTTGAGCATCAAGATTATAGGTAACTGAAACATTGGGTCTACAAAACTCCATCCGTTCATCATGACTCTCAAATAAGTCATAAAAACCTCTTTGTCACCATCTGAGGTGACCATTAAACCAACTCCTTACTTTGAATATTAGTAAGTAGAGGGAACTATGCATTTATCCTGCCTTTTCAGTAAGACCTGTATTTCTGAGCAACCAGTAGCCCCAGTTAATAAGTCAAAGCTCTATTTTATGGAAGAATGCCAGCTAATACATGTAGACAATAATAAGTAGAAACATAAAATCGCCATTTTGCAGCCATGATAAAATTACTGAGTTATGCAAGGATTATCAGTTGGTGTTAAAATTATTAGGTGATTGATTGCTGGGGAAATAAATTTTGTATGTGGTTTGCCCAAGTAACATATGAAAAATTACATTCTCATCACAAGGAAGAAATCATAACTGCAATGGCAGAGGAGGGATGAAGCTAAAATTGTACAATGGAGAATAAGGCCATCATCATCCTAATGCATTGACCAAATTTAGCACCCCTACTGGTGGAATAGCCAGGTATTATCCATCTCCTAATAATTGCCTGCTGTGTGTACATATCACCTCTGCTGTACCCTCACTAAAACATTTAACTTGAATCTATTAAGACTTTAGATGTAGCTCTCAGTTTGCAGAAAATACGTAGAAGAATAAAAGTTGCCACAAAGAAGCAATCAGACAAATCCAGAAGGTGAAACACTTGACAGGATAGATCAGTGTCATGAAAAGAAAAGACTTTTCTAGATTAAAGGAGAGGTAAGAAATGCCTCCAGAGTAGTATGACTTGGACTGGATCCTGATTTGGATAGACCAGCTGTAAATGACATTTGGAAGGCAATTTGTGAAATATGGACAGGATATCTTTAAAAATATGATTAGTTTTTGTGAAGTGTGATAATATTTTGGCTATGTAGAAAATGTTCCTTTTTAAATACATACTAAAGTAAAAACATTCAAAAAATGATAATGGTCACTAACACACAAATGTTCATGGTGATGGAATATAGCTTTGGAGACAGGCCAGGTTTGACACCTGACTTCATTTACCAGCTTGTGACCTTTGGCCAAGGCATTTAAACTCTCTGCCTTAGTAACCTCATCTTACTGTTCTCGTCTTTGCTAAGTAGTGGGAATTGTATGAGATAATGCATAGTTTTAACAACAAACTACTGCACTTTTCCCATTAACGTCCTGCTGCTCGACCTGTCTACTTTTTTTCTATTCTTAATCCTTTTTAATCTCTTTTTTTTTGTTCTTTACTGTCTTAAGTTTTCACTTGATTTCACCTTATTTCCACCCTTGATTTTGTTTTCTCTCTGTGTACTATGAGAACTCAGTGTGAAATTGCTCTTTGTTATCTCTGTTTATGCCACCAAGTAGCACTATTGCATAATTATTCACTTCTCTTAGGTCTTTTTGTGACTAAAAGTTCAACAATCCCTGCCACTTTGTCACTTTGTAACTCTTCATTTAGGATGTCTTTTCTCTCATTGGCTCTTCATAATCTCCATAGCCATTCATTCCCTGACACCCTGTCTTCTTTCTTCTCTATCTTCTCTCCCTCTCTTTCTCTACACACACACACACACACACACACACACACACACACACACACACACACACACACATGTATGTACCTCTTATCATAAGTCTTTTTAAGTGTCTTCTTTCTTAGCTAAATCCAAAATCCTCATTGTGATCTTTCATCTTCAAATTTTTCAGTTGCTCATGATTGTGATTGAAATCCTATCTCATCTATATTAATTCCCATCTAACTGGCTTTCTTACTTTTGCGGTAATTTAGCACTCTTATTTGAACGCAGCCTACTTGTCATTCCCACTCTCCACTCATTTGTCAATAATGCTGTCCCATATTTTCATTATACTTAGTTTCTAATTCCTCCAAGGTCTGTAAAAAGAGCAGAAACATTCTGTTTTCTGGAGCAAATTCACCTAAGAAAACTGACTCTGGTGAAGAACCAATGTTGAAAGATAAAATGAAAATTATGATATAGCAAAAGTAATTAATTCCTTTGAAACCTACTTATTTTTTAGGGATCTGAATATATATCAGTATATCATTAGGATTGCTAATACATGGCAAACTGAGATTTTTTTAGTCTTTTTTAGTCTTGTTAAGTCCCCAGCCTTTCTCACTGTCCCTATAGGTGTGTGTTTCATCGGTTCCAGAAGAGTTCATGTCACTCCCATGTAGCCTGGTGGAATAAACATTGCCCTGGAGTCCAGCACGTCTCAGTTAACTACTAGCTCTGCCACTCGTTCCTGGGTGGCTCTGAAAAGTTACTCAGAGCTCTAGTGTCTTCATTTTTAAAATGAAATAGAAGCTAATAATATCTTCCAAGGATGATAAAATTAAAAGTTATGTAAATATCTTTACATATGTATTAACCACACTCCTCTCTCCCCCAAAAAAGAAAGAGGGACAGGCAAACAGACAAGGTAATTCTACCAGAAATAGCAGTAGTTTCCCCTCCTTCTAGTTCCTACTAAGATTGGCTCAAACTTCCATTTCACATCCTGTGGAATTCAAAAGCCCTTCCCAACATTCCTCTGCCTTCCCAGCAGACTTCATTTTCATGAGCATCCTTGCCTGAAACCCCTGCTTCTGTTTAATTAGCTCCATTCATGAATGATCACCCCTCTGCCCATATGCGGTCCCTATTCACACCACACTGACACAGACATCGCCTTAGAGAACTCTGTGGTTTCTGCACCCACCCTGCCATCCCTAAAAAGCAAAGCCTAGGAAAAAAACAAAACTTTGCACACAAGGCCTTCTTGCTATTGGCCGCCAACTTTAATAAAAGGAGATTACACGGGAAGGAGAAAGAAATATTACAGCATTACAAATAATTGCAATAAAATAGTCAACATTTCTATTTCAAAAGTCCTTCTAACTCCCCCTCACTAGGGATTTTTCTTTGGCTGCCTTGTCCATGCCACACTCCCAGGCCTGTGCCATTGCAGAGACTCAGTGCTCTCTGTTTGGAGAGTAGATGCTTCCTGGAACTCCAAATTCTCTCTGCTCAATAGAGCCAATTACTTCCTTTCTGCCTCTAATTGCAGGCTTAGCCACTGAGCCAAACCAGTCGAGGTCCTCAGCAGAACAAGGCAAGTTGGGAGTTCATTCAATGGTATTTGCCTTTCTTAGAAGCTGTAGTAGATAGCATTTTCCCCATCCATTACATAATGGTTTGGATCTTGTTCTTAACAAAAGTGAGGTTATAGCATTGCAGGGTTTTTTTTTTAAATGTCCTTTAACTAGAATTTTTAAACCTAAGAATATGGAACTACCTCAATATAAACCAAAGAAGTCCAATACACAAAGGATCAAGGCTACATGCAAGTGCAATTCGGTGTCAGTGTTCCCAAATAGCTGTAGTGCTTTTTTTTTTTTTAAAAAAAAAAAAAAAGACCTTGATAAATACTGTTCAAGGTCTGCTCTTATCAGCCAATGGCCTTGATCTTGGCGGTTTGATTCAGAGGTGTTCCAGGCTCCGTATATGACCTGCTGGCTTGTGTTGACTTTGGAAGATTTACAGCTCTTTAGTAACAAAATGTTTGATATTTCTAAGCTTTCTCATACACATATGCACACCTCACTTCTGATACCTCTTTGTTCTAATAAATATATATAGTCATGGATTTACCTTTTTGTATAAGCCTATTATTGTTATAAGCTTTGAAAAGTATACCATTTCAAAGTGACAGGAAAAAGAGGGGGAAATAACCTCAATTTCATTAACATATCTCTATAGAACCAACGTGGACTCTTCGTCCTTTATTTGAAATTTATTTTTCAAGCACTTATAAAACCTAATGTGTGGCCAGCAAAATATGAATCCAAGATAAAATGGAGGCTGGAGTGTAAAAAAAAGTTCTTGCAATCTTTCCTTGAACTTCATAATATCTACCAGTTGAACCACCAAGAAAAACAGAATAATCTATGACTTTAGACGCCTGAACCAATTTTTCAGTTAAATTCTAGTAGATTAATGTCATAGCAATGAGCTCATCAGATTACATGTTTGAAGTTGTTTATTTCTCAAATGTCTTTGTCTCATCTGGGTTTCCATAGAAACAGTGTGCTATAGAGATGCAGCCAGGTGTAGGCAAAAGAATATGACTATAACCTGAATCCTCTTCTTTATTCCACCACTTGGTATCTCAGTGAGGCCTTAGACAAGTCACCTCTGTAAAATGTTATACAGCATAATAAATAATAAATGTGTATGTGTCTATCATCTATTGATTTTTCTTTGCTTTGCTCACTATTATCTACAAAATAGAGATCTTTTTCATTCTAAAATAGTTCTAAAATTTGTTTATATCTTAAGGGATCTAGCCCCTTTTAAGTATTTTAGAATTTAATAAAAATTACTCTAATGGTACTCTCATGATCTTAGAGTCTTCTCCTAAAACTCCTATTAACATTTGGTTATAATAATAACATGTGCCTTAGAAGCCTACTTATATCTCCCAAAATAAGAAGTGAATGTTGATCTGTCCTTCTAAAAATTTTTTTCAACTTTGTAACATTTTGAGATTTCATGAGGATTGTGACCAGGATGGCAAGAGATAAAACAAATATAGACATGTTTTGCTTAGTCATTTATACCCTTAGTCATTTGAATCCTTTTCTTTGGATGAATTATCCATTTGTTTCACACATTAACTGCCATGTGAATTATATTTAACTCATGCTAGTTTTGAGCCTGGGGCCTTGTGAAGCATATGTAACTCACATTTCTCTTTACCTCGGGAGCCATGTGAACTATTTTTCAAGTTACATATAACTCATACACAGAAAACAATTTTTAAAAAACCCTAATTTTTCACTAAATTAGAAAGGATCATTTTGTTTTCAAAGTTTTTATTCTCTTTTCGTAATAAAACACTGAGGCTCTAAGGAAAAAAAATTTTTTCTAGTGTGGCAGTCAGTGTGTTAGCTTAGGTTAACTCCATCTATGCTGTTCTCCCTATTGCCCTAGCATTGTGATAAATATCTGAAATTTGTCCTTTCTGTTTTAGTTTTGAACTCTAGACAAAACTCCTATGAGTCTTCAGAAGTATTGTTTGGGTATGTCTTAGCTCATAGGTGGACTTGACCCTTTGTACTCAGAAAGCAGGATTTCTACGAGAGCAAGGTTTCTTCTAACCTAACACTTTATAATACAAAGTAAATTCTGGTCAAATAAGTCATAAGCCCACCCAGACTCAGGAGAGTCCCCTCAATGACACCTTTCATGTGCCACAATTTCATTTTCCAGAAACATCACTCTCAAATAAACATTTATACCAAATAAGACATTTCTAAAAAGCCAAGATGGAATCAAAGGGTGACAGAGAGCATCAGATCTAAGATACAGAGTCATTATGGTAGCTCACTAGGAAGTTCTTTCCTGTTTTTTCTTTTGGAATTAAGTGTACCCAAATGTCAGCACAATGCTATTGCCCTATTTTAGGGATCCACTTCCCTTGTCACATGGCTTTGAAAATACCCATTCTAGGTTAAGATAAACTATTTCATTAGACATTGTGGCCAGTTGGATAGGAAGAAATAATTCTTTCTAAAACAATATTTGTTTTGTATCCAAAAGTAATAATAAATGCTAGAAATAATCTCTCAGGGTCTGATAGTTGTGTTTTATCTACTTTAACATACAACAAATGCTTATTCTTGTTTTTTTTATTTTTTATTTCAGCATATTATGGGGGTACAAATGTTTAGGTTATATATATGCCTTTGCCCCACCCGAGTCAGAGCTTCAAGCATGCCCATGCCCCAGATGGTGCGCACCTTACCCATTAAGTGTGAATATATCCATCCTCTCCTCCCCCCTCCCACCTGCCTGACACCTGATGAATGTTATTACTATATGTGCACATAAGTGTTGATCATCTAATACCAATTTGATAGTGAGTACATGTGGTGCTTACTTTTCCATTCTTGTGATACTTCACTTAGGAGAATGGGCTCCAGCTCTACCCAGGAAAATACAAGAGGTGCTAGATCACCATTGTTTTTTGTGGCTGAGTAGAACTCCATGATATACATATACCACATTTTATTAATCCACTCGTGTATTGATGGGTACTTGGGTTGTTTCCACATCTTTGCAATCATGAATTGTGCTGCTATAAACATTCTAGCACAAGAACAGAGACATAGACCAAAAGAACAGAACTGAGAAACCAGATATAAAACCATCCTCATATAGGCATTTCATCTTTGACAAAGCAGACAATACTATACACTGGGAAAAGAATCCTTATTCAATAAATGGTGCTGGGAAAACTGGATAGCCACATGTAGAAGACTGAAACAGGATCCACACCTTTCACCTCTCACAAAAATAAGCTCATGGTAGATAACAGACTTAAACCTAAGGCATGAAACTGTAAGAATTATAGAAGAAAATGTTGGAAAAAGTCTGACAGACATTGGCCTAGGCAAAGAATTTATGAACAAGACCCCAAAGGCAATCACAGCAACAACAAAAAAATGGGACCTGTCAAATTAAAAAGCTTCTGCACAGACAAGGAAATTATCACAAGAGCAAATGGACAATCTACAGAATAGGAGAAAATATTCACATTCTACACATCCCATATAGGGCCCATAACTAGAATCTATATAGAACTCAGGAAAAGCAGCAAAAAAAAAATCAAACAACCCTATCAAAAAGTGGGCAAAGGACATGAACAGAAACTTTTCAAAAGAAGATAGACTAATGGCCAACAAACATATGAAAAAATGCTCAACATCTCTAATCATCAGAGAAATCCAAATCAAAACCACAATGAGATATCCAGTGAGAATGGCCTTTATCAAAAAGTCCCAAAACAATAAACGTTGGCGTGGATGTGGAGAGATAGAAATACCCATACACTGCTGATGGGACTGCAAACTTATTCTTGGTTTTTTTTTGTTTGTTTGTTTGTTTGGGTTTTTTTTCTGTTTTTTTTTTTTTGAGACAGAGTCTCGCTTTGTTGCCCAGGCTAGAGTGAGTGCTGTGGCATCAGCCTAGCTCACAGCAACCTCAAACTCCTGGGCCTAAGCGATCCTACTGCCTCAGCCTCCCAAGTAGCTGGGACTACAGGCATGCACCACCATGCCCGGCTAATTTTTTCTATGTATATTTTTAGTTGGCCAGATAATTTCTATTTTTAGTAGAGACAGGGGTCTCGCTCTTGCTCAGGCTGGTCTCGAGCTCCTGACCTCGAGCGATCCACCCACCTCATCCTCCCAGAGTGCTAGGATTACAAGCGTGAGCCACCGCGCCCAGCCATTATTCTTGTTTTTAATCTAGTCTCTCTCAACTAACATCTAAAGACCAGCTAATAGTAGCTAATAAGTACACATTCCCTGTGAGGTTCAAGGTTTTGCAGATAGTATTAGCAGATTCCAAAACAACCACCACCCAAGCAAAACTGCTTGATCTTCTTAGAGCTATGGCTTACACAAACTTTATTTGTCAGCTTTGGAATCAAGCCATCAACCAAGGTAACTATCATATGAGCAGACCATGTAGATGGAAGCTTCCCAGGCAGTGTGCTGTGAATAGGTGACTGAAGGGCAGGGAGAGTCAGCACTTGGCAGGCCGGTTGGGTGACTGGAACCCCCAGAGCCCCTGGCCAACAACCAGCTTCAAGCGGGCCCTCCTAGTTACCCCCATGGGTCTAAAATAGAATTTTTTTCTATATGTACCACAATGGAGAAAAAATTAAGATACACTCACCTAGATAATAGCTATCATCAAATTTTTAAATTTCCAAGTTGGAAGGGCAGCTAGTCTAATATCTAGACCAATTTATCAATAAATATATTTGTTTTCTAACAACAGCAAGGTTCCAAAACATTGATATCACCCATTCATTTTTTTTATTGTGGTAAAATACATATTACATTAAATTTACCATTTTAACCATTTTTAAATATTCAGTAGTGTTAAGTACATATACATTGTTATACAATCATCACCATCATCCATCTCTAGAACTTTTTCATTTTGCAAAATTGAAACTCTATACCTATTAACTCCTCATTCCTCCCTCTTTCTAGCCACCATTCTACTTTCTGTTTCTATGAATTTGACCTTAAGCACCTCGTATAAGTGAAATCATAAAGTATTTTTCTTTTTGTAACTGGTTTATTTCACTTAGTATAATGTCCTCAAGGTTCATCCTCATTATAGCATGTGACAGAATTTCCTTCTTTTCTAAGACTGAATAATATTCCATTGTTATGAACATAACACATTTTGTTTAACCCATTTATGTTTTGTGGATGTTTTTATTACTATTACAAACTTAACCTGAGCTTATGAAGCAAGATCTGAGTACCTAGAAGCCACTGTGTCATGATCCCTTTGCATTTACTATTCCTTTTAAGTAAAAGCATCTGCTTGTAAGTCAGCTACCATACTTGACCTTTTGCCTTGGTCATGTGTAATGGATGCTATATGATGAAAATGGTGCAAAAATTATTAGAACTCGAAAACAGACTAAAGCACTTGAGTGTCTGTGACATTGAGTAAAATGTCCTTGACAGTTGGGTTCATTGAAGAATTGTATTTTGAAGACTCTTGGTGGCCAGTGACTTACTGAGAGTCTCACAGAATCTACAGAGAACCTAAGGAGCAGGAGGGGAAGGATCTCCTGGGGATATGAGAACAGCTGGAACCAGAGCTCACATCCTATGGAGACCTTCTCTCTTACAGCATCTGCTTCTGTCTGGCAACCTCACTCTTTGCTCTCTGCATACTAGCTTTTTCCACGTGGCAGGACATATAACAGCTTCAGGACCTGACTGAGCCTTAAGAGCAACAATGAGCATTTATTTAATAGCCTTCAAGGACGGGGTCTACCCCAAAGCCCACTTCACATGTGACTGTGAGGATAATGAATATCCACTGCCCAGAGGGTAGATCCAGGGACCCCAGAGAAGACAGGCAAGGCATTCTTTACAGAGAGAATAACCAGGGTCTACTGGTTGCACACACAGGACACACACACACACACACACTCACACGCTGCCACAGCAGAGACTCCTTATAATTCCTGCCTTATGAGATTTTGACTTTGCTATGGAGCAGTGACTGCTGTATTCCTTCTTTTCTGAATGGGAGTATTTTTGTTTTTGTTTTTGTCTTTCATTTGTTATTTTTTAATTGACAAATGAAAAATTACATATATTTAAGGTGTACAATATGAAGTTTTGATATATGCATACATGGTGGAATGATTAAATCAAGCTAATTAACATATCCATCTCCTTCTCATCCTTATCCTGTTTTGTAATGAGAAAATTTAAAATCTATTCTCTCAGCAATTTTCAAATATACAATACATTGTTATTGACTATAGTCACCATGTTGTCCGATAGATCTCCAGGTGTTTTTCCTCCTGCCTATCTAAAACTTTGTACCCTTTAATCAACATCTCCCCACTCCCTACTCTCACCCCCAGCCCCTGGCAGCCACTCTTACTCTCTGCTCCTGTGGATTGGACTTTAGATTCCACATGTAAGTGAGATCATGCAGTATTTGTCTTTCTATGCCTGGCTGGCTTATTTCACTAAGCATGATTTATCCATGTTGTTGTAAATCACAGGATTTTCTTCTTTTTTAAGGCTGAAGAATATTCCATTGTGTACATACATTGCATGTTCTTTATCCACTCATCCATTGATGGACATTTAGGCTGATTCTGTATCTCGGCCATTGTGAATAATGCTCCAATAAACAAGGGAGTGCAGATATCTCTTCAACATATTGTTTTTGTTTCCTTTGAATATATATCTAGAACAGAGATTACTGGATCATATGATAGTTCTATTTTTAATTTTTTGAAGAAACTCCATGCTATATTCTATAAGGGCAGTATAAATTTACATTCTCACCAACAGTGTACAAGGTTCCCTAAGTACTTTTTGATCCTATCATAAATGGGATTGTATTCTTTACTTCCTTTTCAAATAGTTCATTGTTGGTTGAATGGGAGTTTTTATTGTAGTTATCTAAGCCTTGCTGCAGCATAGTCTCAGCTGGAACATAACACAGCAAACCACTTTGTGGCTTCATCGTCTGTAGAGTCTCCAGTGCCGTAGCTCTTTGTACTTCACTCTTGTCCCAGTCTGCATCCCTGCCCTTTTCTCACCTCTGCTCAAGGAGGGCTCAGGAAATGAAGAAAAGCAATGTCCCTCTCCTTCTCCCCTTAACCATTTTTGTCAGACCTAGCTGGTATACCTCAGATCTTTCTCTCCTCAGAGAGAATTCCTTCACCATCTTTACCACAATCGGTGGCTGATGAGTTGAGATGTAGATTTTGGTTGCCTGACATCTTTAGCATCTTAGTGTTGGTCTAGCAATCTGGCCCTGCTGAGAATCCAGACAAGCCAAAATTAATACCATGTCCTCAAGGAAGGCCCTGGGTCTGAAAGAAAAATCCACCCATCTCCAAGCCAACAGTTACTAAATAACTTCTGCCTTTCTCCTCATTTGAACCCCAACAAAAGTTCTTTGGGGCTTTGCATTGGGGCCTACTAGGGAAGGGGTGGGATGGAGCATGCTAGGGGCTTCATGACACACCCTCCTCACTCTGTTATTTCAGAGAGGGTAGCCTACAAGTCAGAAAGAAATCTCATGCACAGTCGATCAGTCGGTTTGAGAATTCTAAGTTCTTTTATTCTTTAACCCTTAGCATTATGGTAAAGAGCATGGGCTTTGAAGTCAGATTTTCATTACTTGTCACAGATTATTTAACTTCTCTAAGTCTGTTTCCTCCTTTGCTAAAAGAGATAATAACATTACATACTTTACCTGGTAGTTGTGAGGGTTAAAAGGACAATCCATGACTGCCCTCAGTTTAGTGTCTAATGCATAATAAGCATGCAATAAATTTATTATTATTATAATACTCAGTTCTAAATATTTCAGGGTGAAATTCAACCCCTGAGGTTTCAATCTGGCTGAATAAATCAAGAGTTCTAATCCATGAAAATCTCGATAGAATTCCTATATCACTTCCCATCACTAAACTTTCCTAATTACAATAACTTCTAGCTGAGTTATGTAGCCACTGTCCTGAACACATGAGTGGGAGGATGGAGTGAAGGGTGATGAAATCTTTAAAACTCCCATACTGCTATGGTCTGGAGAAGACCTGTTCTGGGAGACGTACCTCTGCGCCTTTGACCGTCTGTAAGAAGTTGGCGGTTGGCCATGGCGGTGCCCTCCAAGTTCTCTTTACTGGCAGTCGCGTGGTTTTCAAGTCTAGTAGGGAGGCACAGCTGTCCCCTAAAATCAATAATGACTTGCAAAGATATGTTTACTTTGACTTTAGTCCTATTGGAATTCTGTGACCTTGGGCTAAAATGAACAGTTCTCAAACATATTCTTTCTGAAGGGCAAAGTTAAGCGGTTTATCCTTAGGCATAGCAGTGGGGACATCAGAAATAGGGCAAAGCTGCTGCTCTTCAGGTTCTGAGAATTTTGACTCGCAGGACTTGCCATGGTGACACTTTGGTTCACCCGACCCTGCGGCATCCCCACATCTCTCCCACGCCGTGAGAGACAGGCTCGGCCACACTCGGCCTGGGCAGCCACGTACAATTCTGCCATTCTTGATGTTGAACCATTTTATTTTTCTTTCAGTGTCACCTCTCTGGATAACGCACTTAACCAATATAACGCCCACTATGTAAACTGACACCGAGAGTTCCCACTTTTATCCCCACAACATTCTGAAAACTAGTGCATTAAGCAAACCCTTGTACTAACTAAAACTTCTGTGAGGCTCACTCAGCGCTCCGCAGTATCTCAAGTATCTCAAGCACTTGTTTGCTCCTCCTAACAACCCTCTGAGGTCAGTGCTTTATTATCCCCCGTCTAAAGGTGAGGAACTCGTGCCACAGAGAGATAGAGCTCACGTGGCCAGTAAGTGCAGGAGCAGGGAAGTGGATACAGGCACCCTGGCCTGGCACCCAGGCTCCGGCCTCTGTGTCAGGCAGCCTCTAAGATGGCCCCAGCGACCTCTGCCTTCTGCTGTTCATGGCCTTGGGTGGGGGCTGACATTTTTGACTTGCTTTAATGAATAGAATACAATAGGTTATAAAAAAGACTTCAGGGTCCACTTTGGATGCTTTCTCTTGCTCTCTTGGACGGCTCACTGTGGGGAAGGCCGGCTGCCATGCTGTGAAGCAGCTCCGTGGAGAAGCTCACATGAGTGAACCAAAGCACAGATCTCTAAGGTCGGCCAACAGTACACGGGCAAGTCCAGAAACAGATTCTCAGCCCCTCCAGCCTTGAGGTGACAGCAGCCTCAGGAAAGACCCCGAGCCCCAGCACGCAGCTGAGCAGGACCAGACTCCTGGCCCACACAAACCCTGAGTTCATGTTTGTTGTTTTGAGCCACTAAGGTTTGGGGTCATTTGTTATATATTAATATATAGCAACAACACAACCTCTAGGGGGTTTTGATTTTTTTTTTTTTAAAAACAGCTCAAGATAGCACAATTAGAAGTTGCATTGCTTCATAAGCCCTACAGTTAGTGAGGGCACTTAGCTATTTGTGGTCCTGTATTGATTACTTACTCCAAGCAAGTTCCTTATTCATGTTCAAGCAGGATTATTTCTGTAACAATTTCAGGATGATTCAATTTTTTTGAGACTTATCAAGGACCTTATTAAATTCTAAATTTATTCACCACTTCCCTTTATTTTATCTCCCAGAGAAATCCACTGGTCACACATACCTTGCTGGAATGCTATGGACAACTTTTGCTGACTGAACAGTGATCATGCCCCGTAGTACAGGCCCCGTGAGGTCGTGAGGTCTGGTGCTGTGGCAGTGTCACCTGCAGGTAATGACGCCAGCCTGCCTTCCCCGTCTGCTCCCTTCGCTGTCTTCTTCTTTCACTCTTTTTCTTCTTTTCTTTCTCCTTCATCGTGTGTGTGTGTGTGTGTGTGTGTGTGTGTATGTGTGTAGGAAATCCATTCACAATCTCCTTAACATCTGACACAAATTAACATATTCTGGCCAGAAATTTTCTCTTAAATTCCTACAAAATTATCAAATTGTTTTCATGTGGGTTCACTAATTTTTTCAACATTTATTAGCATGACTTAGAAATACTGAGAAACTATAACAGGATCGTGTCCATCCGACGTGTACATTTTATGGATAAATTTTGAACATAAGAACGTGTTTGAAGGATCCATTGGTCAAAACAGAGGCCAGGATGCATTTAATCTGAGAGTCATCACTCTCTTTTCCCTAAGTCTTTGTCCCATAATCATGGACTTGGCATTCACAATTTTGACCATTCAGGAAGGTCTCCCAGTGCTCACAACACTGAGGAATTTGTGGTTTTTCCACCTGAGGTTTGAGTGTAGGAGTGAGGCCCTCACCTAGCAAGTAGGCACCTGGCCATCAGCCCAAGAGCTAATGGGATTCTTTGTGGCAGGTATATTTTACGGAGGAATTATTAATACATGTTACAGTGGAGTTTATTAATATAAATTGAGGTGGTCTTAAAAATACATTTGTAAGTGCAAAGGGGCTACCGAGCCTTTGTTTTTATTCTCATGTTTCTTCTCAAATTCCTTTGGCCCATTTCATTTTTAGTTTGCCATCTAGAGTTGGAGATTTTTTATTATTTGAAAATGCTTTTCCCCTGCTCTTATTTTGTATTACTTAAATTTCTGTGTGTGTGTGCACGTGTGTGTGTGCCTATTTTAACTATGCTATATTTGAACAAGACTTCAGTTTTCTACATTCTCATCCATCAGCCTTGCCATTACCCTTAAGTGACTTTAGATTCAAAGGCTATTTGATTTACCAAGAATACAGCAATTGTTACACCATTTCACCAGAGGTAACCAAGGTGAACACTTCGTAAGCCACTATTGACTCTAGGTCACTGCCAAAATTTCAAACACCATGAGACAGCATTGGAAGACCTCCAGCAAGAGCTGTTAGTATGGAGCACTGAGCTCAGGGTTGTTTTGCAGGATTCATATGACAAGCAAGGATTGATAAGGGCTAAAGAGTTTCGATGAATAGAGCAAACAACTTCAAAAGAAACACCTCCTGCTGTTTTGTAAGTGAGCAGTCAAATAGAAGAGGCAACCACCATGTCCCTGAAACAAGGCCAGCCTCCAAAGAGCAGTTGCCCTGAGGTCTGACTGCAGGATGGTAGGAAGACATCTTCACCTTCCTAAACCAGTATCACCCAACTGCCCTTAGGAATACTCTTATATAGGGGGAAGCCTTTTCTTTCTGCAGTTATTAATAGAAGTTACACTTTAAATAATAACACCTAAACAATATCGTAGTATTTCAAATCCACCTGTAGGTATGTGGGGACTTGGAATTAGATTCTTCTGGGCTTCTGAAATGATTGAACTAGACTCTGAATGCCTTGAAGGCAGGGAGTGAGTCTTTTCATTTCTATAAGTCACTGCTCCCAGCCCCGTGGCTGGTATAGCGTGAGCCCCTCAGCAGCCCTCAACTCTGTCCTGAATGAAAGATGCGCACCGTGAAATGAGGAAGGGAGCACCAAAAACAAAACACATTTCATGCTTTTGTCTTGCCTTGTTCTCAAATGTCAGACTGAAATAATGCTGGATTAGGCCAGCAGTCCAGTGTGAGCCATTCTGGCTGCATAGGTGCTGTAGGTGCTGGGTAGTTAGAATATTGTTATCTGCCCTTCTAAGGGACCCCTGTCTGCAGCTTATCAGGCGGGGCTGAGATTAGTTCTGCGATCCCTATAGTCCGCCGTTCACCAGCTCACCCAGAGGACAGTGGGAGTAGGGAGGGCCCTAGATATGTATAGATATTTATGCTATCTTCCTTTTATTAACACATCCAACACTACCCACGCTGTACCTTAGATCCCCAGAACTTGCTAATCTTATAACTGAAAGTTTATACCCTATGACCAACATGTCCACCTCCCACCCACTCCCAGCTACGACCACCTACCACCAGCCACTGGTAACCACCATTCTGTTCTCTGCTTCCATGAATTGACTTTTTTAGATTCCACATATAAGTGAGATCATGCAGTATTTGTATTTCTGCATTTGGCTTATTTCACACAGCTTATTGTCCTCTAGGTTCATCTATCTTGTTGCAAAGGGAAAGATCTCCTCTTTGTGACTAAATAATATTCCACTGAATGTATAAACCACATTGTCTTTATCTGTGTATCTATCACAGATACTTAGTTTGATTCTGTATCTTGGCTATTGTGAATAGTGCTGCATCATGGGAGTGCCCATGTCTCTTGGAGATATTAATTTCATTTCCTTTGGATATATACCCACAATTAGGATTGCTGGGTCATATGGTAGCTTTACTTTTAATTTTTGAGGAACCACTATACTGTTTTCCATAATGGATATGCTAATTTACATTCCCACCAACAGTGTACAAGAGTTCTCTTTTCTCCATACCCTCACCAACTTTTGTTTTCTCTTGTCTTTTTGAAAATAGCCATTCTACCAGGTATAAGATGATATCTCTTTGTGGTTTTGATTTGCATTTCTCTGATGATTAGTGATGTTGAGCATTTTTTCATACAACTGTTGATAATTTGTATGTCTTATTTACAGAAATGTCTATTCAGGTCCTTTGCCCATTGTTAAATCAGGTTATTTGCTTTTTTTGCTACTGAGATATGAGTTCCTAATATATTTTGGATATTAACCCATTATCAGATATGTGGTTTGCAAATATTTTCTCCCATTCTGTAGACTGCCTTTTCTTTTTTGTTGTTGTTGTTTTTGTTTTGAGATAGGGTCTTGCTCCATTGCCCAGACTAGAGTGCAGTGGCATCATCACAGCTCACTGCAACTTCAAACTCCTGAGCTCAAGCGATCCTTCTGCCTCAGCCTCCTGAATAGCTGGTAGCTGGGACTACAGGCGTGTACCACCACACTTGGCTACTTTTTCTATTTTTTGTAGAGATGGAGTCTTGCTGTCTTGTTCAGGCTGGTTTTGAACTTCTGGCTCCAACCAATCCTCCTGCCTAGGCCTCCCAAAGGGCTGGGATTACAGGCATGTGCCGCTGTGCGCAGCCTGCCTTTTCATGTTGTTGATTTTTTTCCTTTGTTGTGCAGGTTTAGATCAATGTAGTCCTACTTGTGTATTTTTGCTTTTGTTGTTTGTGTTTTTGGTGTCATATCCAAAATATCATAGCCAGGACCAATGTCAAGAAAATTTTTCCCTATGTTTTCATCTATGAGTTTTACAGTCTCAAGACTTAACACTTAAGTCTTTAGTACATTCTGATTTTATTTTTTATATCATGTTAAGACATGGGTCCAATTTCATTTTTTTGCATGTGGATCTCCAGTTTTCCCAGCACCGTTTATTGAAGAGACTTCCCTTTCCACATCGTGTCTTCTTGGTGCCCTTGTTTAAGATTTGCTGACCATATATGTGTGGGTTTATTTCTGGGCTCTCTGTTCTGTTCTATTGGTCGATGTGTCTGTTTTTATGCCTGCACCATGCAGTTTTGATTAGTAATATAGTTCAAAATCAGCGAGCGTGACACCTCCAGCTTTGTTCTTCTTTCTTAAGATTGCTTTGGCTATTCAGGGTCTTTTGTGATTCCATACAAATTTTAGGATTTTTTTCTATTTTTGTGACAAATGTCACTGGAATTTTGATAAGAACTGCATTGAAACTGTAGACCACTTTGTGTAGTACAGACATGTTAACAGTTTTTCCACTCCATGTGCATGGACTACCTTTCCATTTATTTGTGTCTTCTCCAGTTTCTTTCATCAATGTCTTAGAGTTTTCAGGACAATCTTCTACTTCCATGGGTACATTTATTCCTATGTATCTTATTCCTTTTGATGCTATGTAAATTGATCCATTTTCTTAATTTCTTTGTTACAAAGTTTTGTAGAGCAAGATATGTGAGTGAAAACATGGAACTGGCTGCAATTAAAAAAAATGAAAATCATTATGAAAGTAAATATCAAGGAAGATCAGAATGGAAAGAAAGAGAAAGAAACATAAAAACGGTAAGACAATTTCAGTATTATTCAGAAAAGGCTTGGATGTGCCAAAGTTTTGGTGACAGCATAATAAAGATTCATTTTGCACTTAACGCAACATCCACTGTGGTCGGGTGGGCCATCTCCATCTCTATCGGGGAGCTTTGCTGCCTCCAACAAAAGATCTGAGGTTCCCATAGCAAAGGACAAGAGAACTGGTGGCCCTTGAGGAAAGCTCCCAAAGGCCAGGCTGGGAGTGGCTTATAGCACTTGGTGGCCTCATCTCGTTAGCCAGCCCCGGTCACTGGCCCCACCCTAACTGCAGGGCAAGCCAGGACACACAGTATTCTCGTCTACCTGGGAAAGGGATGATGGAATAGAATTTGGTAAACCCATAACATTGTTTCTGCAACAATGCACCCCTCTGATCACCTCATAACAACTCTATTCTTCTTCTCACTTATGAAACACATTCACCCCCTTCCCAAGGGAGACTCCCTAAAGGGTGTGTCCACCTTTCTAAAAGTGTGGGATCTCTGGCATAGACTCCATCAAGTCAGGTGTGCTTCCTCTTGATCTGGAGGTCTATGAACTAAAAAGACAACATCTCCTCCTCCCTGCATACTCGACGGACAGTCCAGGCTGGGGTAGGGATGGGATACCTGCAACAAGACACTCCTGTAAAGAATGGGGATGGGGCTCACGCCTGTAATCCTAGTGCTCTGGGAGGCTGAGGCAGGAGGATCACTTGAGCCCAGGAGTTTGAGGTTGCAGTGAGCTGTGACGATGCCACTGCACTCTAGCCCAGGCAACAGAGTGACACCCTGTCCAGAACAAATAAGAAAAAACAGAATGAGGAAGAGTGGGAGATGCACAGTGGGCTCTGCTCTGCAGCCATCCTGAGACTCCCTGTGACACAAGGGGGACACTTTCCAGCCTGGCCATGGGGGTGTTCTGGGGTGAGTCCTCTGGATCTGGATCCCTGGGCCGGTGTTCTCTGCTCGCTGTGTCTGAGACGGGTGTTGGGAAGTACACCCTCGGTGGGGGCCACAGCCGATTGTTCACAAAAGGCTGGACTCAGTGACAATTCTAGGATGGAACCAGACCTTTAAAATGGAATAAAAGTTCTCCTCATGGAGTCTGTGTGTGATGGCATCGGTATTTAGAGCCCTGGAGGAAGGGTAAAATTCATGGGATGAGAATGGAAGCTCCGAAGTCACTCTCCCCGTCTCCCCCTGCCCTGGGCCTGGCCGCGCAGACACACAGGCACACAGGAGAGGTCAGGCTGACTCAGGAACGGGGGACCCACCCCCACCCCACCCCCACCCCACGTAGAAGCTCCCAGCTCTCTTCTTCCCAGTCCTCTCCCCGTGGGCTCTGCCCTGCTCACTCGGCACCTTGACAGCTCTACACCCGCCTTCGCTTCCTTGTTTCTCCCCACTTTCTCTGCATGCTACGGGCTGAATTGTGTCTCTCCCCCAATTCATATGTTGAAACCCTACTCCTGGTACCTCAGAATGTGACAGGACCTCTAAAGGGCAATTAAGGTTAAGTGAGGCCACAAGGGCGGGCACTAAGCTAAGAGGACTGGTGATTTTATAAGAAGAGGCAGACACCTCCGGGATGCCTGCTCGTAGGGAAAAGACCCTGTGAAGACACAGGGAGAAGGTGGCCGTGTGCAAGCCAAGGAGAGAAGCCACAAGAGAAACCAACCCTGTCAGCACCTTGACCTTGGACTTCCAGCCTCCAGCACGGTCAGAAAGTGGTTTCTGCTGTGCAAGCCGCCTGGCCTGTGGTATCCTGTCGGGGCGGCCAGCCGAGCAGGCCCGCACTCCCCTCTCTCCCGCTTCCTCAAGTTCCTCTGTAGGCTGCCGTCAGCCCTCTCCCCACCACCTCCCAGCTTTTAGTGACACAGCTGAATGAAAGGTAAATGCATGGATAAGCTTTTAGGTAAAATGAGAAATAATCATCTTTTTGTTTTTTTCAGCTACAAAATAAGTGAGTTAATTGCATCCATAACTTGGAGACTCTATGATTCTAAACCACCTCCTTTAAAAGCACCTAAATGAGGCCGGGCGCGGTGGCTCACGCCTGTAATCCTAGCTCTGGGAGGCCGAGGCGGGTGGATCGCTCAAGGTCAGGAGTTCGAGACCAGCCTGAGCAAGAGTGAGACCCCGTCTCTACTAAAAAAATAGAAAGAAATTATCTGGCCAACTAAAAATATATATACAAAAAATTAGCCGGGCATGGTGGCTCATGCCTGTAGTCCCAGCTACTCGGGAGGCTGAGGCAGTAGGATCGCTGAAGCCCAGGAGTCTGAGGTTGCTGTGAGCTAGGCTGACGCCACAGCACTCACTCTAGCCCGGGCAACAGAGCGAGACTCTGTCTCAAAAAAAAAAAAAAAAAGCACCTAAATGAATCCTTCAGAATCTTCATGTTCCGTCTCCTACCCTCTTTTAAGACATCTGTTTTCAAGGTAAATTAAAACAATGTCTTAGTCAATTTAAAATATTCATATTTCAACAGTATATTTTTCCTTCTTTTCTTTTGGATTATAAAATTATTCAAAACAAATTGACTTTTGTTTGTTGCTCTGGGAATCTAAGTCCCATTTATAACACAGTTTCTTCAATAAAATATGTTCTGAGTCCCAAATATTCTATTCACAAGTGATTATTTGGAACATACTGCTTATACACTGGGGACTGCCTGAACATGTTTGACTGGAAAGGAGTCATAAATCCTGACACTATTTTTTCGGCAATGAGTTTTAATTATTACCATAGAAGTAGGTTGGCCTAATTATAATTAAAGGAGAAATGTGACCCCATCTCTACCAAAAATAGAAAAAATTAGCCAGGAGTGGTGGCTTGTGCCTATAGTCCCAGCCACTTGGGAGGCTGAGGCAGGAGGATTGCTTGAGCCCAGGACTTCGAGGCTACGGTGAGCTGTGATCACGCCACTGCACCCCAGCCTGGGCGATAGTGCAGGACCCTGTCTCAAACAAACAAATAAATAAATGGGAGAAATCTAAGCAGTGACCAGCATTCCAGATCCATCCTCCAGCCCCAGCAAACTACAATGAATAGGTTCCTTCACTGGGCCACAAAGCAAAGGCCTGATTAGAATGGGAATAGGTCTAGCCCTTCAGCAGGTAGAACATTTCTGAGACTTCACTTAATGACAGAATAGAGAACAAACAGCAGATTCAGTGAATTAATGTCTGAGTAGAACCAAGAGGACTCCGTCCAGCTCCCACCCAGCCTGTGCCCCAGCCCGTCCTGCGCGTGCCGGTGGGGCCACCTCTGTCTCTCCGAGCTCCCTCGCAGGGCTGGGGCCTTCTCCACCTCCGCCCCATTTCGGCAAACACTCAGCCGCGCGAGCCTGCGCGCTGGCCAGCTGTGTTCTCAACTGTGCGTAACTCTTTCCCAATATTTCGCGAGGGCAGGAGATCAATAGAGACAAACGAACAGGTCTGCTACTAAAGCAACCAAACAAAGCGTTGGCAAGTCGGTGGACTCCGGGCTAAGAGGAGAAACGGAGAGAGAGCCCAGAGTGCAGGACGCCCCCGCAAATCCTTCGTTGATCCCATCGCGGTCTCCCACCGGGGACCTCTTCCACGCACCAGACACCCATTAGGCGCTTCGGTGGGCTACGCAGGTGAATAAAACGCAGTTCCTATTCCTTGGAATCATTCCAAAAGAGTGATGAGGTAAAGGCATTTCCGGTCAAATTTCGGAGAAACTGCTGAGTCTGCTCGAGTGTCATGTTTCTGTGGCCAAAGCACTCCCCGGGACACCTGATCTCACGTAGGTCCCTTGGCCCTTGACGCGCCCTGGAGCCCCGAGTGCCTCGGGGGGATGTCAGCCCTGGCTCCCCGGACCGCGCCCACCGGCTGCTCACCGACACACTCTAAGAAAAACTGTGACGTTATTCCTGCACGTATTTCCCTACATGTATATGTTTTTGTGTTTTAAAACAACAAATTCTGTTTCTAGCAGAGTTTGAGTGAATTTCACTTTTTTTCTTGCCAGAAAAGTAACAAAAGGTTACGTTTAGATGGCACTTTGGCAATATCGAAGAAGAAGAAAACCAACACCCCTGACCCCCTCCTGGCCCCCAATCCCTTGCTCTTCTCCAAAGAGTCAGAGGGGCCAGAGCTAAAACCCCAATTGGAAACTTGAAAGGAAAGTAAATTACATACAAAAGCCTTAACTAAAACCACTTTTTAAACCGTCCTTCTGAGTAAAAGCAGATGTGGGAAAGTATTAATAACCACTGGTGAATCTAGGTGACAGTGAAGGGTAGTTATTCATTGTGTTCTTTAACCATTTCTTATGGTTTGAAATTTTACAAAATAGCAAGTGGGGGAAGGGGATCAACCTCCCCCTGGAATCGCCCCATTCTCTTATAAACTCTCATACAAGCTCCATAATTCTCATAACTGTTGTTATTAATCCATGATAAATTGCTCTAGAACTGTTAAGTGTTGACTCTATATTCTAATTAACTTTGCCACCAAACTCTGGATAACTTTCCATGAGAAATGATTCTTTGAAACAGAGTTGAGGACAGCAAGGCTAGTGGGTGTACACTTTTTAAAATAAAAGTGGGGAGTTTGCCTACATATAGACATGTGAAAGATTATGAATATTTTTTTATTTTTAGTTGATTTATTTTATTCATTATTTTTCTACATATAGCTTTAGAGATAAAGAAACGGACTTTGTGGAGTCTATGAGACCTAATGCCTATGTTTGGGAAAATGAGGACCTTAATGTGAAACGTATATGGGTTGGTTCAGGGGATACAGCGTTTGATGTGTGGACAGGAGGTTTCTAGACCCAGGCCTGCCCTGTCACTTGCTATGCAACCTTTGAAACAAAAATCCCTTCTCTTTCAGCGGATGCCAGTTTCTAACTAAAATGAGAGCTGAGACTAGAGGACTGGGAGTAGTCTTTGATGCTCCGTGCAGCCTGGGCGCTGCTGTCTTGGCCTCCCTGCACAGGTCCCACTCTCTGAGTTGGTATCAACCAAGGTGATACGGAGAAGATACCGGCAAGAAGCTGGATTCCACCATCTATTGAGACCAAGGCGAAAACCTTAATCCCACTGCCTCGAAAATGTATACCACCGATCCTGAGAGGAACATGAGATTGCACAGTTAACAACTTGCCAAGCTGTTGGCTAGTTGAAGAAACAGCGCCTGGGTGGTGGTGAGCACAGCACAGCGTTGTCTCTGATTACCCAGTAGGTATTCACAGGCTCTCAGGGTCCTCAGCCTCCTGCCTGGCCACCCTGGGCTGCCCGAGCCTGGCAGCTGCAGTGCCCCCACTTTCCGACTGAGTGACACTCCCAAACAGGGGATTCAGGGACAGAAATGGCATCATGGATTTTGTTTGCTGTGGCTTCCCTTTTCCATGACCTGAGTCAAGACAGGCTGTCACTTGGACTTGCCACAAAGTGAAGAACTCTGGCTCTGGAGTAGGAATAACCTGGATTCCAATCCTCCCAGCTCTTCCCCCTGTCAGCATGGTGACCTCGGGCCAGCGACTTAACCTTTCTGGAGTTCCCTCGTTCTCTGTAACAGAGAGGTGATGGATGGTAATACGAATTTCAGAGGACTCCCACGAGCACACCTTTGAGGTGTTAAGCCTGGACCTGCACCACAGTAATCCTGAATAAATTTAAGCATTAATATCTCTTCTACAACAGGTTACTGTAATTTTGTTTTTAACATATTGATTGCCAAACTAGGAAAAAAAAATGTTTTTCCTTGAGGCCACGGTGTTTTCTTATGAAAATAGAATAAAAACTTTCAAAACGAAACAATCCTTTCTAATTTAATGAAAAATTTTTTATTTTTTATTGTTTCCTGTGTTTTCTTCAATACAAAAATGTAGAAACTTGAAAATTAGTAATGTAAAAAGTAATGTGAAAACTTGAAAAATACTTCATAAGGGTAAAGTGTTTTTCTTGACTTGTAAGGCTTAAGTATAATTTAAAGGTAAACATAAATAGAAAAATGCAATTTATTGACTTCTATTCATTTAATCCATGTTTTTAGAATTAAATTGTCAATATTAATGGTAACAATAAGAACATCAACAAGCAAGATTTTCATGAACCAACGGCAGGGTTTTCCCCAGGGGCTAGCCATCACATAACATGTATGCTACAGCATGGCACCGTGAGTTGTGTGTGCACCACGCAGCTCCCAGGGTAACGAGACGTGTGAGTTACATATCCTTCACAAGATCTTGGGCTCAAAACTAGGGTGAATTAAATACAACTCACATGGCAGTTAATGTGTTAGTTTAGGTGCCTTTGAAAAATAAAGACCTGAAAATAAAGACTTCTTTTCTAAATGGAATGGTTTAGCCTTCAATAAAGGTCTAAGTTAATGTTGTTTAAGGTAATATTATTTTCATGGCTTTTAAAATGTATTCTCATCAGATGCTTTAAAAGAAAAAGACAAAGTATTTCATATATCAATGCATTTTTTAAGTTAATAAAATTAGAGTGAAAATAGCCTTTGAGATTGCTTTACAACAGGGGTTGGCAAACATTTTCTGTAAAAGACCAGATTTTAACAGGCTTTGTGGCCACATGGTCTCTGTTGCAACTACTCAGCTCTGCAGCTGCACCCCGAGAGCAGCCATGGACAATAATGCAAACAAATGGGCATGCTCTATCCCACTAAAACTGTACTTATGGATGTAGAAATCCGAACTTCATATACTTCTCGCATGTCATGAAATATTCTCCTGATTTTTTTTCAATCATTTAAAAATGTAAAAACCATTCTTAGCTTTCATGCTGCACAAAGGAGAGCACCTTTGGTCCACAGGCTATCGACTGACAACCCTTGCTATACAAAAATAAAGATATAAAGAGATGTATGGATGCATTAGGAAAGTCATAAAATCTACTAGGAAAGCGCATTGGAAATTTAGTTTATAACAGTTTGCTATTGATCTTGAAACACATCTAAATGGGTTAGATTTTCTTGATATGAAAAAATAACATACTTAAGAGATAATTCTATGGTAATATTAAATAGCAAGATTAAAAATTTTAATGGATTTTATATAGTATGAGGCAGTTTTTTGACTAAATGACTACTTTGATTATTTTTGAAATATTTAAAAATATGAATTTTTTTTTTTTTTGAGACAGAGTCTCGCTCTGTTGCCCAGGCTAGAGTGAGTGCCGTGGCGTCAGCCTAGCTCACAGCAACCTCAGACTCCTGGGCTTAAGCGATCCTACTGCCTCAGCCTCCCGAGTAGCTGGGACTACAGGCATGCGCCGCCATGCCCGGCTAATTTTTTCTATATATATTTTTAGTTGGCCAGATAATTTCTTTCTATTTTAAGTAGAGACGAGGTCTCACTCTTGCTCAGGCTGGTCTCGAACTCCTGAAGTGATCCACCTGCCTTGGCCTCCCAGAGTGCTAGGATTACAGGCGTGAGCCACCGCGCCCGACCCAAAATATGAATATTTTTAATGAATCCTGAATAAAATTATTGTAGTTTATCAGTAGGTGAATGTTTTAAACACTCTGAAGATTTCAAAATTTAAAAAGTACACATTCATACTTTTACTTCTGAAAGATGAATCATTTCAAAATGGTCAAATGTTAGAATATTTTCTTAATATCTATAGTACGAGAAAAAAGGTAAATATAATTTACATATAAATACATACAGAAGTATCAATTGAAATATCATAGCTGATAACTCTAATACTTAAAATATTTTATGAAAGCATTGTTGTACATAGTATTTAAACTCTCATATGGCCTTAAGTTATTTTTCTTTCAACTGCAAGTCACTTAGAGATAAAATGCATTTAAATAAAATGCAATGTCAAGCTGCACTTAATGAACTCTCAACGTTTCATAACCAAAGTTTTAAATGGTCATTTTTATTCAGTTTTAATTTTAAAAACGTATCACATAAGTGCTATATTCTTTTCAATGGTACATATTTATTAATGAAAAACTCCTTTTTTAATCTCTGGAAAAAACTCTTCTTGCTACTATGGAATCAAATAAAAATACAGATAAGTTAGTTGAAACCTGACATCAAGATCATCATTTTAAAAGCTCTGAATACTGGATATAGAGAAAGCTGAAAAATATTTCCTTTTCATTAAAAGGCATGGTATAATATCCTTTAAAATACCCTTTGTGATATATGATCAAACCTAAAGAACCCCACCCCTAGTCAAAAAATAACGCAGTTTCACTAAAACGTGAATTTGATGCTTTTCATAATTGTTGAGTGGTTTTTATAAAAATAAAGCCGTTTCCTTAGGAAAAAAGAAATTCTGCCAATTGAAATACATATCTTCATTTTTAAAAAGAAAAAAAGGTGTTTTCATCTGAAAATAATGAAGTTCAGTCCCTGGCTATATGAACATTCATTGACTTATAAATAAAACCAAATTATTGTGCTCCCGGTAAGTAGTTCTGTTTACTAGCACAGTCTAAGATAGCATCTGGAAACTCACCAAAATGTTAAAAAGCAAACATCGGTGAACAGAATTGGACCTGCTGAATCATTTCCACCACTACAAATGCATTTGTCCAAAGGAGCTGTTTAGTGATGGTGTTCTGCAGTCCTGTAATATCACCTAGAGTTTTCCTTTTCCAACCACATATTCACAAATGTTTGAATCTATATTTAAACTCGATATCATTTAATGGCGGTAAAATGCCCAAGCCTGCACGGGACTGGTCCAAAGGGGGACATTTAACATGGTTGTCCACAAGCTCCAGTTCAAAATAGCAAAGCATGAGAATCAAAAATTGCTTGATTTCGTAGACAGCAAATAATCTTCCAGGACATATGGTAGCTCCTGATCCAAAGGGCATGTAGTAATACTTTAACTTGAGTCCATTACTATAGAAGGTGGTCTTTGTCTTCCCATTTTCATCAAGATATCGATCATATTTAAAAGTCTGCAATAAAAATAAAAAGAAAACAAGCCTCTAAGCTATGTTTAAAGAAATGTATCTCTTTCTTGAATAACTTTCTTTTTAAATCTACTCCATTAGTAATTTAGCAAAGACCCCACATTGAAACAGAAAGTAAGAAGGAATAGGAGCTCAACAAGGACTGCCTGAACAGGAAAGCTTTGTGATGCTTCCTATCCTGCCTGGGCGATTAGTTCCTCAGGCAGGCAGAACAAGGAAAAAGGGTTCTCATTAGAGACTAGAAGAATCAATACATTAGCCTCCAATTTCCTGGACTTGGGAGCAGGTACTTTTTAAGGAAGAAGAAAGGTGGCTGCTTTATTATCATGACTGCAAATATAATTGAGCAAAGACTAAGTGATGACAATTATCAGGACTAAAAATTAAAAGCTCAGGCCACTATCCAAATTGTCTAAAATATATGAATATCTGACATAATTAAGGAGGCAGTCTTTATGGCTACAATGATCAAATTAATTCTACAATTATAACTTTCTTCTTTATTTAGATCTGGGTAGATATCACCCAGATACTGAACTTTGATGAACAGTCACTTACCAAAGGATCTGGGTAGATTTCTGGATCTAAGTGCATTAACTGCGGATAGAGAGCTATGATGTCATCTTTTCGAATGTTATAGGATCCGTCCTCCAGGTGCAAAGTGAAATCCTCCTTAGCTGTCCGGATGTTCAGGGAGGCACTGGAAAGCCTCAGAGATTCCTTGATGATACTGTCTAAATATTTTAAAAGGAAGAAAGTAAAAGAATGAATGAAGGAAGGGAGGGAAAAGAACACATCAAGTATTTGAAGGCACATCATATAGAGTCTAAAATACTTCTGGCAGCCCATAACGCAAAGACAAACCGACTATGAAAAGCTGCTGTCCCAAAGTTTTTTTTCTATTACCACTATGCTGTTATCAATGATTCAATTGTGTCTGAATGTATTTTTTAACCCGATCATCTGAGTTAATAAAAATCTTTTGATAAACATATAATCCTTCTTGGTCATTAATGGGAAATAGATTTCCAACGTTTTATGGAAAACTAACCTTATTTCCATATGACACTAAACATCTCATAAAACTGAAAAAATCAGTAACTCGTCTGTATGTGAATTACTCAAAGTTTATCACTTTTGAGATTTAATATACTGATAACACTTTAGATATATTTTTCCAGGTGTTAAATGCAGCTTCAATTCAGTATTTACAAGCACCAGTTTTTATCCATCTACTACCTGATGTTGTATGGTGATGCCCTGTGCCTGGCAAACATGCAAAGGGACCAAAGAACTCCCCTGAGAATGGCTGAAGTACAGAGATCTCCTGAGAGGTCCAGCCTGGCCTCTAGCTGTATCCTTTAGCTGTCAAGTTTTAGGTGCTCAGCACATGATTGTGTATGAAACCACAGAATGTTAGACCTTTATTTTACAAATAAGAAAAGTAAGGCCCCCAAAAGAGAAGTGACATGTCCAAGGTCTCCCAGGTTGGGCCCAATAGGAACTTAAGCTTCTTGCCCCTGTCCCTTCTGCAAAGACTCACTGCCCCTAAAAGCACATATTGGTTTCATTCCTTTAAACAAAAAACAGAGCCAAAAAAAAAAAAATGTTCTTACTATAAACATATCATACTTTTATGTTTTTATAAGATATAGAAAAGCAAAACAAAGAAAAAATCAAATAGCCTTTACTTCAATTCCATCACTCAATCCATGCGGCTAATTGTAGTTTCTTGATGGTACTTTCCCCCGCTTTGTTTTACAGAAATGAGTGAGATGCTTCCTGCTTCCATTAACCACAAGATCAGCAGTTAGAGAAATACGGGAGATGTGGTGGGGCAATGCAGGGTGGCTAAGAGCACAGGCTCAAGAGCCCTGCATTAACTCTGCAGTTGGTTCCATCATTCAATCCCCAGGCAGTAGCTCAACGTCTAGGTGCCTGTTCCTCTCTTGGTATATAGAAACAGTAATAGTACTAAGTCATAGGATTGTTGTGAGGACTCAATGAGATAACTCATATGAAATACTTAGCTTAATGCCTACAACTCAGTTAGGTGCATAATATACGTTGCCCATTATTGTTAATAGTAGGACACAGTAAATGAAATGTAGCATAGCAAGCACACCCACCCAGTACCGGGAGGTCATTCAGCTGCATTCGATTCAAACAAATAGGGCTGCCTTCAAAACTGATATTTTGACCAGCATTCTCTAATGTTTTATTCACCTCTTCAGTAGCTGCTTTCATTGCTTCAGGGTTCCTATTAAAAGTTAAAAGAAAAGAAAAGATGTACAGAAAATAACCTTTTTGCACATCCTAAGATCTGCAAACACATAGGCATTTTCCCCTTTTTTTGACTAGGTGGTCAAGATGCCAGGGAAGGGGGAAAAGGAACATTCCTCTTTGCTTTTACTCCATTTGTAATTGGGTTTATGTTCTTGGATATTAGCAAGAACAGTCGCCTTAAAAGGGCTTTGCTACAAAAGAGGGAAACCTTAGTCAGACTTTTATAAATAAATGATTCCAATAAACATTAGACAGAGTAGACATATTTAGACAGTAATTTAGAAGGAAAATTGCATCTAAGATAACAATTACAAAGTATTGACTGATGAAATTCCAAATGGAAATTTAAATTCACTCTTAAAATTCATACCATGATTTCAGGTAGAACAACAGCTTTTCCATTTATATCATAATGGTGAATTGTGAAACGAGGGCTACTTCATTTTTGTGCATGGAACTTAGAGCCTCAGTGACATGGTTAGGGGACCTATATTACACAGTTACAGTAAATTGAGTCTCAGAAATGTTTGACTGATAAGTACTTGTATGACTATCATAAAATATGGCTATGATTATCTTTATGATATTAAATTTATATTAATACCCTTCCTGTAAATATGTGCATTTATTATGGAAGAGCTTTCTCAAGTAATAATTTTGGAAGATATTTTAATATTTGTGACAAATTAATAATGGTTTTTATAAATATAATTAAATTTTAATATTTTTTTATATAAAATCATCAGCCATCGATGGAAATTTGGCATTCCCAATCCTATGGAATAGTAATTTTGTGTCTACCTGACACTAAACATCCAATTTAATTGGAATAATCCAATAAACCATTCTAATTTCAAATTCCCAAAAGACTAACACTTTGGAAAGAAATCATGCTATGCAAAATATATGTTATATACAATTGTTTGGTTACACACGATTTTAAAAGGCAAAACCTAGCTAAATCTCTTACCAATAATAACAGATTATGATTGATTCATAGTTATCATAGGTGGTCAAATAAACAGCAAGGCAACAATTACTAATTGAGCAAAAAAACAAACTGTGAATGCACAAATGAATAAGGCACGGGCACTGCACTGATCCTTGCCCTGAAGTCAGTAATCACTGAAATATGTTTTTATGATTTGAAGACTGCATTCACAGGCCTCAGTCAGCGACATGAGGGACAGTGTGGCGTTAAGAGCAAGGGCTCGGGGCCGGCTGGCCTGAACTGACCTGCTGCCACCACATGGAGCTCTGTGGCTTGGAGGACGTCCTTTCTCTGGGACCGTCCTCGTTTCTGCAAAACACGCTTACCTGTCACAGCTCCTGATGGTCTTGTGGGGATGAACGAGCCCACACATGCTAAACACTTACGAGCGTAAGTGCTCCGTTCATGATCGATGACATGAGAAAGTACTATGACTCTTTTTTTTCTTTTTTAAGTTAAAATGGTTAAAGAAATAGGAAAAAAGGAAAGAAAGAAACAAGTAGGTTCCTGGTCACCTCATCATTTGAAATAAGCTCCAGAAAGTCGCCGGAATGGTGTTTGCTTGCGACGCCCAGAGGATTGCGAGGTGCGTCTTGGCCTTCTCCGCGTCATCAAAGGTGGACGCCGTGTCGTTGAGGAGCATGCGCAGACTGACCAGGTCCGAGACGCCGTCCCTCCGCCGGAGGTTCTCGTGCCGCAAGCCCTCCGCCAGCCTTTCCCGCGCTCTGTGCGCCGTCTGGAACATGCGAATGGGGAGGCCTGCTACCAGGGCCGGAAAGACTTTGTCAAAGTGCTTGAAGTTGTCCAGGTTGTTTAGAATATGTGCTCTTTGTGAGTCCTGCCTCGCAAGATCTCTGCCAAAGAGAGTCAAATACCCCGCTTCAAACATCACTCGGTAGCAGAAGGAATACATCCCCTCCGTCACCCAGGCAGCGACCTTGGACTCAGGGAAGACTGGAGGTCTCATGATAAGCTGGAGGTTTTCCATCATGGTGTCCGCGAGGGAATTCAAGGCATCGCCTTGCAGGGTTCTGGTGAAAGTGTCGTTTATGTTTTCACTGGTGTTTCCATCACTTGGGTCAATGCTTCTGTGCCCAAATGCCTGACAGCAAATAAAACGAGAAAAAAAGAAATTAAACCTGACCTAGTGCTAGTAAATGACTGAAGAATCGATTAGATACTTTCATGATTCCCTACTTGTCAAAAGAGGGAAATTGGCCTTCCCACATCCAATTTCCTAGTACTTTACAAATAAATGGCCAAATCATACCTTTCTTTTAGGCCCAAGTTTAAATTCCAGTTTTCCAGTAAAACTCCCTAGACCACTCAATCTATTTCTTGTGCTATTGAACTTATTTGCGCACTATTTGCACATTAGCTCATTGATAATGTTTTTAGATCGTTAGTTCTCTTTTATACTCTTCATAGATGTATTTTAACCAAACTTTAAGCTTAGTGGCAAAGACCATGTCTAATATTTCTTTGCAGAAACTCAGTAAGTATTGACTAATTTTTTTCTCTATCATAGAGCTTCTTAGGCTACATCTAAGTGATGCTGAATTATCTGGCCAACTCCTTAACAAAATGGAGCATGTGTGTGGCATGAGTGTGGTCAAAAACAATCATGAAATGTTAGGTTTTCCACGACATGCACTCTGGGTGCTGTGTAGACTCCGTGGATGTGACCAGTTTGTATCTATCTTCCTTGTACAGTTTCATCTGGCTCAGTAAAGGATTTAACCTTTATTTCACCCTCATTAGCTGATTAACAAATGACAAATCTATAACTATTTTGATTTTTTAATGATTAATACAAAGAAGCTATGTCTAATTTGATTTATTTATGCTTCTATGAATCTCCACATAAGGATAATTTTCTTCAACACCTCTATCTTTAAATCTAAGTACATCAAAATTACTAAATAGACTGGCATATAAAAAGATAGGAAAAAAAACAGAATGCTGTATAAATACAAAACTGGTTACCTTTGCAGAAGTAGCAAAGTGAAATTTTTTCCAATCAAAGTATTTTCCATGACACAACACCTTATGGTATGACAAGGGATTTGTGATGAAGTGGACATAATTTCCCATTAGTTTGCAGGTAAAAACATGACCATGTTTCCTTTGATTTGCTCTTAGGAACTCAAGAGGATTGGCACCAAATTGCAGAGCACAGCCCAGGAATGGAATCAACCCATTCTCTAGAGGTGGTTCACCCTTTTGCCTGTAAGACACAAATGTATGATAGCTATGGATAATTGCACATTTGGTTTTTTATTTCCATTAGGTTTACAAATTTGTACCACTGAGTTCAAACTTAAAAACTCTACAGTTTATAGATACTTCTTTCATTAATGGGGCCCTGCTCTTTTACTACAATAATAGATTATGTTAACCTAGTAACATGATATGTTGACAAAAATGATTACTAAATCCATCCATTCATCCATCCATATATACATTCAACAAATACTTATGAACTATGTCCTAGTCACATTTTTAAAGATGGGAGTACAAGGATCTATAAGCCCAACAAGATTCCTACTCTCAGTGTATAAACGAAATTATATTCTAGCGTATATTTTTTTCTAAGCATCATCTGCCTAAGTATCTCAAAATGTTTCATTTGATTGTTTTCTTTAAAGATATAGAACACCGGGTAATAGAGAGGATTGCAGAATTGAAATTTTCAAAATCTTA
Organism: Lemur catta; assembly: GCF_020740605.2. NCBI lineage: Eukaryota > Metazoa > Chordata > Mammalia > Primates > Lemuridae > Lemur > Lemur catta. The sequence continues at coordinate 92,294,148 of NC_059136.1, read as the reverse complement.
AAAGTTGAAAGATATTATTATTCTGTAATAATAGTTGAAGAGAAGGAGAATCTCATTTGAGAAATTATCTTATTATAAAATGAAGTTGATTAATATTGACAGGATCGTCAATTGTAATTCAATGTTCTTTCATGCTATTTTAAAATGTTTTTATTAGGAAATATAAATTTATTTTACAACATCAACTACTGTCCCTCTTGATAGAATAACATAGTATAAAGTAATTATTTTTATTTTCTTAGTTTGCAGATAAGTAGTTTAATTAAAACTACAAACTATTAGGCCTACATTAAAATACCTTAAAGGACAAAGAAGCTTGAAAAGGTAAATGGTACACAGTAAGCCACATAGCTGAGGATATGTTGGGGGCTGTTCTTCTTTCTGAGGTTGACATAGCAGAGAGTATCTACATGCCCCCCCCATCCAAACACTCTCTGAGCCAATCAGAAGCTAAATAAACTATGGTCTGGATCTGACTCTATTTGTTTTTCTTGTATTCTTGAATTAACTGTAAATAAATGAAATTGATGTCCCATACACTTAGCAAAGTTTCCCAATTTACCAGGGTTGATGAACATTAGTAAGAAAAGGATAATGGAATGTTCAACTCAGGCTTCATGCTATTGTCCAGGCTTAGGCTGAGTCTGTGCATAAGCATGAGCTGAAAAGAGAATATTTAGTCAGAGCACCTATTTAATTTATGTGATAGAAAGAAACCCTTTCCATTACAGATTTCTACTTGCTACTTGTATCATTACTAATTTGGGAGTCCTTTTTTCATATGCACATAAACACACACAGAGATCGTATACAATTTCTGTCAGTTAAGTTTAACAAGTATATACATTTATACATTACCATTTGTATATGCCAATACTAAAAAGAGAAGCTGACATATATTTTGTTAGACACAGTTAAAAAGGTATTATTTTTGAAATTTTTAATTAAAAAATTGAGGAAGAAAATGCTAATGGGTATAAGTATAGAAAACCAAATTTATTGTATCATAATTAAGGTAAAAGAATGTTAAATGAATGCACTAAAAGGCAATTTAAAGATAAAACTTTCCTTACCTTCTCCTTATTCCAAGAATCAGCCGTAAACAACAGCACACTGCTGCAACAATCCCCCAGATCAAAGACATGGTCATCATTTTGCAAATCTAGTGTAAAACTTCTGAGGAGGAGAATCTCTGATTAGAAGAATAAGATGTCACTGAACAAAGACTCAAGCTAGACTTTTTATATGCATATAACCCTGAGCCACTAACTTGAACTTGGGTGACCAAAGCAAACAATTAGCCATTTATTCATCTTATTAGAAAAAAAAAGTGGGGTATTAACTGGCCTTGAGCTAAGTCCACAGGTATCAGAAGAGGTTCCAAAACAATCAGAAACCTGCAATACTTGATAAGTTGAAGGTCTCTCAAACACATATTGACTTAACATTCGGACTTGAGGACAACAGCGAATATTACGAGTTTCATATGTCTATAAAAAGAACAAATAAATCTGTTCAAGATGAACATATCTAATAAATGTGTAAAATATAATAATTTAAAGAAAAGCAAGTTCAAGTTATTTATCAAGCTACTAATTTGATCTTTTTATCTTTTGAAGAAGAATCAATTTAAATGATTTGCCAGAGAGATAATGATGACCAAATTTAGAAGAAAGAGAACTGGGTAAAACATTTCTGTTGCTTCATGCAATGCTTTTACAAAATCATAGACAGTTTACAACATATAGAAACATGTTACTTACATAACATCCTTAAGAAAGAGAGTATTCCAAACATATGCTTCTTCCAGATAAATATAGCTTATTTTAAGCATCAAAATTTTAACCCCCATTCTTGTAATTAAAATATGTTGTCAATTTTTCTAATTATTAAAGTTATATATTTCATTTCAAATAATTTAAGACTAAATGAAACATATCTTGGTAGAAAGTGAACATGAATTCATAACTTAACCCCCACATTACTCCCCACTCAGAGATAACCACGTTAACCGTTTGGCATATGTTCTTCCAAACTTCATTTCTATGCAAACATAAGTATTAATTGAGCATTTATTATGTGCCAAGAACTGTTGAAAGGTACTCTGGTTATAGGCATTAACAAGATAGGCTCCCTACTCTAATGGAGATTCTATTCCAATGGAGAGACAGATAATAAAATGCGTTATGAATAAAACAAAACAGGGTAAAGAGAACTATTGGGGGATGAAGGCAACTTTACATAGGGGGATCAGAGAAGGGCTCTCTGAAAAGGTGGCATTGATATTTGAATGACATGTGAAAACCAGAAGGAAGAATATTCCAGGAGCAGGGAGCTGCAAATGCAGAGTTCCTGGGTCAAGGATAAACGGTGTGTCTAAGGACCATGAAAGAAGATAGTATACTACTGAAATAGAGTGAATGAGGGGAAAATGGGTTAAGACAAAAGACAATAAATGAGGCAAAAGCTAGTTCATACAGGGATGCGTGGGAGTGGGGAGAGAGGAGAGAGATTTTGGAGGGCAACAGGTGTGAAGGAAAAATAAAAATCTCAGGAACCCAAAACTCATTATGCCAAAGGAAGAACTGGGCTTGGGAATTGAGGCATACCAGCACGGCCACCTTCCCCCAAGTCCAACTCCTCAGAGGTACAGAGGCTTTTTGTAAGAAGTGGAGGATCTTGGAGGATGACTAAGCAGGTTTTTGGTGGACAGGTTATGGGAGGGAGAAAGGAAGCCTGGCTAGCAAAGATGGTCTTATATAGATGAAGCCTCACAGTCAAAGCCCTCAAGAAGAATAGATAGTAGATGTTTCTGTTCAGACCCTTAAAGGTGTCAGACTCTCAGTGAATCTTTGCTGGATTGCATAAGCAGGACCTGGCTGCACTTAATGGAGATTCTCTACAGATGCAAATTTCACCCCCTGCACCTCCACCCTCGCCCTGCAAAGGCAGCTTTGTAACATTATTTCTGCTATCTCAAAAGACGTCAAAGAAATGTATTTTGGGGTAAGATACTTCTGTTTTCCTTCAGCCCTAAAAACCTTTCAGGATATATAGCCCCCTATAAAGCAACCGCATGTCAGCTACAACTTTAGGACTGTAGCATAAACTCCTGAGTGTCAATTACAAGCTTATCAACAGAGATAGATCACAGAAGAGATAAGATGAATCCCTCTTTCACCCACCCTTAGAAGACTGCAAAATTGACTATTTCCTCTGCTCCCTTTTTCTTGAATGTCCATCTTATCTTATGTAAAATGTAGATTTACTGAGCGGTAAATAGAGCTTTACCTGAATGCAACATTTGCCTCACTGCTCACCCCCTCCCTTCCCCGTTTTGTTGTTGTTGTTGTTGTTGTTGTTGTTGTTGTTGTTGTGGTTGTGGTTGTTGTTTGTTTCCTGGATACCCTTCCCTTTAAATGCAGAATTCTCAAATCCCTCTGCGGAGAGCCCAGTCCACAGACACTTTGTGGTCAGTGCTTTTCCTGGGCACGTCCTCAGACTTTGGCTTAATAAATCTCAGTTGAGTGTCACTCTCGTTTTTAGTCACTTATTACTTAACACAGCTCAGAATACTGTTTGGACATCTGAAGTTTGAAAGACCTATTAAAAATCCCAGTATGAGTCCGAAACTAAAGAGAAAAGGTCAGGGTTGGAGATACAAATCTCAGGGCATTTGGATGGTGTGTAAAGCCAGGAGACCCTATGAAATCACCTAGGGAGAAAGTAAAACCAGAGAAGTTATAAATAGCGTCCAGTGCCCAGCCACAGGGCATTCCATTCGCAGGGGTCAGTCGGAGAGGTTGAGGGGAAGAGATGGATCAGGAAGAACCAGGAAGAAAACCCAGGGAATATGATGTCACAGAGGCAAAAATAGAATGCATTTGAAGAAAGAAGACTGATTAACTGTATCACATGCTATTTTGAGATCAAATAAAATGGACAAAAAGTGACCTCTGGACTAGACAAAGTGGAGATATGTGGTGACTCATTCATAAACACCCACACACAAAGATGCGGTTATATTAAAGATGTTGGGTTTTTTTGTAGTATTTTAAAGAAACTGAATATCATCCCTTGGACATTTTCCATGACTATATATATGCATATATCTCGTTATTTTTAATATCTGCTTAGTCTTCCACTGAATAAATGTACTATAATTTATTTAACTGATTGATTATTGATGGACATTTGGGTTGTTTCTGGTTTTGGCTGTAGACTTGCTTCCTTAAACAGAGATCACAAACCTTTCTGTGATTTGTGATCATAATTATTGACATCAATCATTGTATGGCAGTACATAGATTTTTCTCAGAATCTATTTAGGTTTTTCAGGGCTTTGTGCACATGAAATATATTTCGACTGATGGGCTTTTTAAATTAATATATCTTTTTTTTTAAACATGGCTCATAAAGAAGCTGAACCTTTACATGGCCAATCACAGCTGGGTCTCCCAGTTGAGAAAGCACGGACTAGCCAAGCAATTTAACCCTTTAGAGTAGCCTCTCAAACAGACAAATGAAGATGAACAAACAAAAATAGAAAGGAAGATCGCTTGAGAGCAGGAGTTAGAGGCTACAGTGAGTGATGATGCCTGTGAACAGCCACTGCACTCCAGACCCAATTTCTAAAAAAAAAAAAAATTTAGTGTAAAGGAAAAGGTGCAGGGAGACCTCTCAGCAAAATCTTTGCAACTTCCTGTGAATCTATAATTATATCAAAATAAAAGTGTTTTCAAAATGGTAAATGAGAAATACATTCACAACTCCAGGAAAACTTCTCTAAGTCTTGTCTTCCTCACCCTTTCTCAGAACACCATAAACTCCTTTCAAATGTAGCCTAGTTAGTGTGTGTCTCCATTTCCTTTGTCCTCATCTGCTCTTCTATCTTCTTCCTTATAATCCCTCTTCTACACAACACAAGCCCAGGAGACACAGGCACCCTGGAAAGCAGAGGCTTGAATATTCATATTTAAACTTTTTTCTTATTATATATGGTTTAGATCTTTACATAAGGATGCCACTTCTTGCTGCTGTCACAAGCCCACAAGTGGCATTTGTAACAGCTCAAATATGCTGCTTCTAATCTGATGGGTGGGAATTCAGTTGCTTGTTACAGTTGTCAAAACTATTAATAGACTGCAATGAAATACCTAAAGGATTTCCCGATGATGGGTACAGTGCATGAAGTTAAGTGCATGGGTTTTATGACATCTTGATGTGTTTTTAGCACAGTGCTTGGTGCATCAGATATTGAATAAATGGGAAGTCATTTGCCTGCTTTTCTCTGTATCAGCTGGTAAAGTTTTATTTATTCTCTCTCTCTGTCTCTCTGTCTCACCATCTCTCTCTCTCTCACCTACACAAACACACATTGTGCACCTACAAGCAGCCAGGTGCTGAATCAGCACTGGGGACACAGTGTGACCAAGAAAGCCATGACCCCTGACCCTGTGGAGTTTCCACTGCAACAGGGAAATAGTAAGTGCCCAGATGAAGAAAGGAGTATAGTTGTCAGAAGGCCTAACATGATAAACTGAGTTTAATCTAACTCTAATCCTGCCACAGCCTGTCCGTCTCCTCCTTACTTACGTGCAGTAGTGTAGAGAACCACACTTCCTGAAGTGTAGAGCAAGAACTTGCTGTGTCTCAGAATATAGGGCCTGGATCTGATACCCGTCCCCATGAATGGAAATATACAAACCATAGGAACTGAGATAGGAGGAGTAGAAAGTAAGAAGCTCAGAGCTTATGAAATAGTGCAAATGCTCAACGGACAGGAAGCTGCAATTAAATCTGGGTTTGTGTCTTGGCTCTGCCATGAAGTGTTTACCTTTGGACGAGATGCTTTTCCTCTCCAAGGCCTTGCTTTCTGATCTGCACAATGGAGATGATTATAGTACAAGGCCCATAATGTAGACATTGAGATGAAATGAGACAGTGCGTGTGAAATGTTTAGCTTACCACTTGGCACAGTCCACGTTCAAAATTGTTTGCTGTATTATTAAGTAACAAATCCAGGATTCAGCCCCAGATTTTTCTGAATTGATGCTCAGCATTGCACCTTTACAGCCCAGTACTGTATGTAACAGAGAGGATGGCCTGAAAAAGAGGGGAAAAAACTGTTTTCTGTCTCTCACTAAAACTGGTTTCCCTGACTGTGGCCAGTGGCTGGGCAGGCTAGAGGAGTGTTTTCTTTGTTCTCTGCGTTGCAGGAGACATGGAGGAGGATGGGGAGGCAGTGGGGAGATCCTGGGCAGCTCTTGCCTTGCTCCAGACTCGTGGGGGGTCCCAACAGATTCTGGAGATAAAAGGATCAGAGCCATCAACAGAGTTGACACCACCACCCTGAACCTGAGAACCCTCTCCTTAAGTGCTTTGTGTTTTTCCTTATAGGGGAGGAAAAATTGGATTTGGGGATGATAGTTGATAGTGGGCATTTTTCCTCCTTTGCCAGCAAAGTAATAAATTATCTCTTTCCTTGTCTTCAACTACTTGTCCTCGTTTGCCTGGTGGCTGAGCTTTCAGTAACAGTACCTCACAAGAAGTGTAAGTAAGCCAAAGGGCACCTGACTGCAGCCTTAGGAAAGGGTAAGCACACCACCACTAGATAGATGTGAATCAGTCATTCAACTGATATTTATTTCATGCATTTCATTCATTCATTCATATGAATTTAGCATGTACTTTGTGCAAAGTTCTTTTTAGGTGCTAGAGATACAGAGATAAATAACACAGGCAAAGTCTCTGCCCTCAGAGGAATGCAGCTAATCAACAGGAGAACAAATACACTGTCTGATTTCTGATAAAGAAATCACCATTTATGTCATCAAAAAAGATCCGGGCAATGCACTATGTTTGGTACCAAGATCTTCACTAGCTCTCATTTAACCCACATGGTAGCACTATGAGGTGGGCGCTGTTGCTCCATGTATACACAGCATAATACTGTGAAGCTCTAGCTCCAAGCCCAGGGCATCCCTGCCATGCCTCACCACAAGGAGAAATTTATGTGCTCAAGTTAAAAGCAGGCTTGAGGACTTAGAATAAAAGAAGGGTAAGCAGTTCCTTTGATTTTGTAGTAAGTCTCACCCAATCTTGACCTTCTGAAGCTTAATCCAGGAAGCCCAAAGTGTTCATCAGACTAACTGGGCCCAACCAGCCTCACAAGCAATCTTGGCTCCTTTTGCCTCTCCAGTCAAGGAGAAATATCTTCAAAGGGACATATTGAAAGAAACCAAAAGCGAGCCATAGAGGGAGGTGATCTTGGCTTCTCAGGACAGAACAGGGCTGTTCACCAGCTAGGGTGCCACTTTCGCTTCCTTAACTTTTCCTAGACCCAGGAGAAAGGCTGAGGTTCCCAAGAGTTGGAGCACAGAAAGTGTAGAGCATACCTCTGTACGTTCATGGCCCTGGAGATGTTCTTGAACTTGGTCACTTACCGAAGTACTATTTTTCTCTGCAGATAATGGGATGAGAAGAAGAATTTTCCCCATAGATTAACAGAACAAAAAGTTGTGAAGAACCGTGAAGTGGTTTAGCACCTTGAACCACTGACTTGCTCCATCTGTGCTGAAGAGGGAAGTCAGTTCTGTTGTCTTCTTTCTGATATATTAAAAAAATGCTGAACACATTTCTGGAAATACCTGGTGAAAGTATAGTCAGTGTATGTAGCAGAGCAGTTACTATCATGCCAGGGTCTTCACATCCATAATCTCATTTAACCCTCACAACAGCGCTGTGAGAAAACTGGAGTTCAGAGAGCTTCAGCAACCTGCTAAAACTCAGTTTATGAAAGTTGCAGATCTAGTATTCAATCTCAAGGCTCTTGGACTCCTTGGCTCACATGCATGCCCTTTTATTTCAGACTTATCTCCCAGAGCTCCAGAGCTCCCTGTTGTAAGAGGAGGAGTAGGCCAAAAGGGAAGCTCTCAGCCCACTGCCCTCTTCAGTCATTGCTCTGCTGCCTTATTAAAGTGGGGGTGCAATATGAAGGAAGGGCTCCAAAGCTAAAACAAAGCAAAACAAAAACAACCTCAGCATGCCAGCTGTCTTGCGTACACCATGCTATCAGATATCTTCAATGATTTATTTATTAATTTTATTGCATTTACTTTTTATTCATTTTTCTTGAGATAAAAAAATTCATACACCCTAAAATTTGCCCCTTTAAAGGGTGTAATTCAATAATTTCTAGCATATTCAAAAGTTGTGCAACCATTACCACTATCTAATTCCAGAACATTTTCATTATTTCAAAAAGAAATGCCATACCCAATAGCAGTTACTCTCTACCCTCAGTCCCTGCCAACCACCAATGTATTTTCTGTCTCTGTAGATTTGCCTCTTCTGGACATTTCACATAAATGGAATCATACAACATACAGTTTTTTGTGTCTGACTTCTTCCGTTTAGCATAATCTTTTCAAGGCGTATCAGTGTTATAGCATATATCAGTACTTCGTTTCCTTTTATGGCTGAATAATACTTCATTATATGGATATACTACATTTGCTCATCTATTTATCAGTTGATAATTTGGGTTGTTGCCACTTTTTATTTATTATTAAGAGTGTTGCTATGAACATTTATATATAAGTTTTTATGTGAAAATATGTTTTAAATTTTCTGGGCATATAGCTAACAGTATATTTGCTGGATCATTTGGTAACTCTATGTTTAACCTTTTGTGTAACTGCCAAATCAGTTTCCAAAGTGAAAATTTTACATTCACACTAGCAGTGTATAAGGGTTCAAATTTCTCGCTATCATTGCCAACACTTACTATTGTCTTTTTTGGTTATAGCCACCCTAGTAGGTGTGAAGTATTTTATCTCATTGTGGTTTTGATTTACTTTTCCCTCATGACCAATTATTTTGAATATCTTTTCATGTGCTTATTGACCATTTATAAATCTTTTTTGAGGAAATTTCTATCAAATCCTTTCCTTATTTTTTAACTTACCTTTTTGTCTTTTTGTCTTTTTTTATTGTCGAGTTGCAGGGTTCTTTTTATATTCTGAGTATTAGACCATTATCAGATATGATTTTCAAATATTTCCTCTCATTCTGTGGATTGTCATTTAATTTTCTTTATAATGTCCTTGGATGTACAAAAATTTTAACATCAATGAAGTACAATTCATCTATTTTTTCTTTGGCTGCTAACTCTTTTGAGGATTTTATAGTTTTAGCTCTTATATTTAGGTCTTTGATTCATTTCATGTTAATTGTTTGCATATGGTGTGAGGTAGTGGTCCAAATTTATTCTTTGCATGTAGATATCCAGTTGTCCCAGCACCATTTGTAGAAAAATTGTTCTTTCCCCATTGAAATCTCTTGATACCTTTGTTGAAAATCAATTGATCATAAATGTATGTGTTTGTTTCTGGACTTTGAGTTCCATTTAGTTGATCTAAATGTCTATCCTTATGTCAATACCACAAAGTCTTAATTACTGTAGGCTTGTAGTAAGTTTGGAAATCAGGAAGTATAAATCCTTTCACTGTGTTTTTTTTCAAGATTGTTTTAAATATTCTAGATCGCTTACATTTCCATGTAAATTTTAGGATCAGTTTGTCAATTTCTGCAAAATTGGAAGCTGGGACTTTGATAAGGATTGCATTCAATCTCGAGGTCAATTTGGAGAGAATTACCATCTTAACAATATTAAGACTTCCAATCCATGAACATAGATGTCTTTCCATTTATTTAGGTCTTCTGTACTTTCTTTCAACGATATTTTGTAGTTTTCAGTATACAAGTCTTGCACTTCTTTTGTTTAATTTATACCTAAGTAGTTTATTCTTACTGATGCTATTTTGTACATGGCATTGTTTTCTTAACCTCACTTACAAAATTGTTCGTTGCTAATGTCTAGAAATAAACTGATTTTTGGATGTTAATCTTGCATCTTGCAACTTTGTTGAACTTGTTTATTAGCTCTAAGACCTTTTTTGTGGATTCTTTACAATTTTCAATCTACCAGATCATGTATTCTGAAAATAGAGATAATTTTTCTTTCCTTTTATTTCTTTTCCTTGCCCAGTTGCCCTGGATATGACTTCCAGTACAATGTTGAATAGAAGTGGAGAGAGCAGACATCCTTGTCTTGCTCCTGATCTTAGGGGGAAATTTTTCAGTCTTTTACCATTAAGTATATTAGTTGTGGGTATTTCATAGATGTCCTTTATCATGTTGAAGTAGCTCCCTTCTTTTTCTAGTGTATTGAGTGTTTTTATTAATATCATGGAAGGGTATTGAATGAATATTCCATATTCATCCAATTCACTCAGTATTGAATGTATTTACAAAGATTTAATATATATTTTTTAACGTTCAGTAGAATTCACCAGTGAAGCCACCTGGTTCTCGAATTGTCTTTTCAGGATTTAAAAAAAAAATTTCTATTTCAATCTTTTTTCTTGTTATAGGTCTATTTGGACTTTTTATTTCTTCTTGAGTCAATTTTGACAGCTTATGTCTTTCTGAAATGTATCCAATCCATCTAGGTTATCTGATTTTTTTGCAAATAATTGTTCTTACCATTCACTTATAATCCTTTTTATTTCTGTTGGATCAGTAGTAATAGCTCCTTTTCCATTCTTAATTTTAACAACTTGAGTCTTCTTTCCCAGCCCCCCCTTTTGTCAGTCTAACTAAAGTTTGTCTATTTTGTTGATTTTTTCAAGTAACCAACTTTTTGTTTTGTCAATTATTTCTATTGTTTTTTCTATTCTCTAATTCATTTATTTCTGCTATGATTTTCATTCTTTCCTTCCTACTGCTTGATTTCAGTTTATCTTGCTTTTATTTTTCTGGTTCTCAAGGAGAAAGTAGGTTATTAATTTGCTATATTTCTTCTATTTTATTTATTTACTTATTTATTTATTTTGAGACAGGGTCAACCAGACTGGAGTGGAGTGACATGATATCTCACTGCAACCTCAAACTCCTGGGCTCAAACAATCCTCCTTCCTCAGCCTCCTGAGTAGCTAGGACTACAGGTGCATGCCACCACACCAGGCTAAATTTTTTTTTTTTTTTTTTTTTTTTAGTTTTTTGTAGAGATGGGGGTCTCGCTATGTTGCACGGGCTAGTCTTGAACTCCTGACCTCAAATGATCCTCCCACCTCAGCCTCCCAAGTGCTAGGATTACAGGCATGAGCCACCATGCCTGGTCTCTTCTATTTTAATATAAGCAATTCAGTTATGTTTCCCTCTAGGTACTGCTTTGGCTACATCCTGTACATTTTAGTTTGTAATGTTTTTATTTCATTCATCTCAAATTGTTTTCTAATTTTATTTGTGATTTCTTCTTTGATCTAGTTTATTTGTAGGAATGTGTTGTTTAATTTCCACATATTTGTGAATTCCCCACATTTCTTTCTTATTGAATTCCAATTACATTCTGTCATAGAGAAGAATTTGTCTTCTGCTGTTGTTGGATTAAATGTTCTATTTATGTCTGCTATGTATAGTTTGTTTATAGTATTATTCTAGTTCCCTGTTATACTTCTGTCTAGTTGCTCTATTCATTATTAAAAGTGAGATATTCAGACTGAGACGGGGGTGGGGGGAGGGGATGGGTATATGCCTACATGATGAGTGTGTTGCGCACCATCTGGGGAATGGTCATGCTTGAAGGTGCTGACTCGGGGAGGTGGGGAGTGGGGGGAGGGGATGGAGATAAGACTACATGGTGAGTGACAGGCACACTGTCTGGAGAATGGACACACTTGAGGCTCTGACTCAGGGGGATGGGCGGGACATGGACAATGTATATAACCTGAGCTTTTGTACCCCCATGATGAGCTGAAATAAAAAAAAAAAAAGTGAGCCATTAAAGTCTCAAATTACTATTGGTGATTTCTATTTTAGCTCTTTGAGGTATCTCCAAATTCTTTTCCACAGAGGTTGCACTAACTTGTAGTCCCATCAGCAGTGTAGGAGTGTTCCTGTCTCTCCACATCCTCACCAGCATTTGTTGTTTTGGGATTTTTTGATAGAAATACCATTCAATCCAGCAATAGCACTATTAGGCATCTACCCAAAAGAGCAAAAGGCATTCTATAATAAAGACATCTGCATCTGAATATTTATGGCAGCACAATTCACTATTGCAAGGATGTGGAAAAAACCCAAGTGCCTGTCAATTCATGAGTGGATTATTAAAATTTGGTATATGTATACAATGGAATATTACTCAAATATAAGAAACAACAGTGACCTAGCACCTCTTATATTTTCCTGGATTGAGCTTGAGCCCATTATTCAAAGTGAGGTATCACAGGATTGGAAGAATAGCCTCCACATGTACTCGCCATCAAATTGGCACTGATTGATCATCACTATGGTGCTCACATGGTAGTAATATTCTCCAGGGATTAGGGGGCTGGGGGGAATAAACTCACAACTAATGGACGTGGTGAGCATTGTAGAGGAGAAGGGCATGCTTGGGTGAGGCAAAGACATAAAATGTAACCAAATGTTTGTACCCTCATAATGTCCTGAAATAAAAATAAATAAATAAATAAAAAAGAATTTACAAAGAAAGACTTAAAAAAATACTGTTGATGAATTGCCTATTTCACCTTTAAATTCTGTCAGTTTGGCTTCACGTATTTTGGTATTCTGTTGTTAGGTGCATATATGTTTATAATTGTTATAAATTCTTGATGGATTGACCATCTGGTCATTATAGAATGTCCTTTATCTCTAGCAACAATTTTTGTCTTATATTTGCTTGTCTTTCCCTCTATTATGTGTATTTCTGGAAAATATTAAATATGTTATAACCATAGCACAAACCAGAAGGTAACATAAAAATAAGGTAAATCTTTATTGTTTTAGAGTGCATTCATTTTTTTTCCCCCTAAAGCTCAAATAAATACATTTGTGCTAGAAATTTAGTTCAGGCTCACATTTGAAGAGGGTAAGGTATATATTGCCCTCTGGTGGGCAACCATGTACACTGACACCTCCTCTGTAGTTACTTAAACATGAAGAAGCAGCCACAACTCTTAGAGATGAAATTGTGAACTAGAATCCTACAAAACACTGCATATCCAATTCATACAATCAGAGCCCAGTCTCTCATACCAAATGTGGAAGCCAGTGAAACTTGGGCTTGGGAAAGCCTTCATTTTGTTTCTGTATGCCAAGGCCCTGGTTTTTACAAGATAAAATGGCAACACCATTAAGGGGCAAGATGCTCCAGACTCAGAGGTATCAGGACTAGTCCACAGGAGTTTTTCTATTTTCAGAGCATGTAAAAGAACATGATAAACTCAGCAGTGGGGCAGATTGCCAGCAACAGCTGTTACTTAACTCCCACTGACCATGTGATATTTTCCCCCTCAGGCTGCCTTCAAGATTTTTTCTTTAACTTTGGTTCTTAGCAGTTTAACAATAAAATTTTTAAGATTCATTCCTTGAATCTCTGGTTTTTTTTTTTTCATTGATTTAGGGAAATTTTTGGCCATCATCTCTTCAAATATTCTTCTACCCCTCTCTTGCTCTCTTTTCCTTCTGGAACAATTACATGTTAGACAGTTTGTTATTGTCCCACAGCCCTTCTCTTTTTCATTCTCTTTGTGTTTCAGTTTGTCTGTTTTCTATTGACTTATTTTTTATCTTCTGTAGTTTTCAGTCTGCTAGTAAGATTATTGAATGAATTCTTCATCTCTGCTCTCGGTTTTTATATCTAGCATGTCCATTTCACTATTTTCTAGTTTCCATCTTTCTAATGAAGTTCCCCACTTATTAATGCTCATTGTGCATCTATTCCACTAGATCCTTTAACATACGAACCATGGTTCAACTAGAATTCCTAGCAGGACTCATGATTGTAATTTCTAAATTTTCTTTAATAAATATGGTTAATTTTATTAATAAAAATTTTAAAACTTTGTTTTTTTAAATTTGAAGCTGAAATCTCATGTAATTATAAAATACATTACGAATAATCTGGTGGTAGAACATTATTATCACCAAAATTTTTATAAAAAAAGACTAACAACCCTATTTCTGTAAAATGAAGAAGTCATTGAAAAAAATGGACTAAGCCAGTAAGTGCTAAAGCAAGAATTTGAATTCATATCTGGTTCTAAATTCCATATTTTATCCTTTCTAGGCCTTGGGAAAACTTCTTAGAAGCTCTAAAAAAATCTGATAAGATGTTACATATTGGAACACAAAATCAAATATATAGTCAGTAAATATACAAATAACACATGGTCAGTTTGGTTTTGTTGAACCCTGGAGACAGACACAACTGTAGATGTAAACTCAATGAATCTAATTGTCCCCAAACATTCCTGCTCCTTCTCCTGTATAATTTTTATAAATTTGAGGTTTGTAACTTCTATTATTTTTTTTTTTTTTTTAGAAATGGGGTCTCACTCTGTTGCCCAGGCTGGTCTCGAACTCCTGCCCTCAATCATCCTACTTCAGCCTCGGGAAGTGCTGGGATTACGTAACTTCTTTTTATGACCAAACATTTTTTTGTCAAATGTCATGTGAAATCATGTTGAGTGAACAATGGTTAAGACATCAAGAATCGGGTAAAAAGAAATGTTTTTTTATTCATCCCAGTTAATCACAAACTTCTCCCATACCCCTCTGGCTGTATTGGCCTGTTTGCTTCCTACTCAGTAGTGTAACTCTTTTTACATTTTAATTTTATTTAATTTTGAAACAATCGCAAATTTACAGAAAACTAGGAAGCAGAGTACAAAACCTTTCTTTCTCCCTGTCCATGTGACAGTACGTTGCATACCTCACGTCCCATCGCCCACAAACACTTGAGTGTGCGTTACCTCTGAACACGGTTCTCAGCACAACCACAGTACAGTCCTCAAAGTCAAGACATTGATATTAATTCTCAGATTCCATTCAAGTTTTGCCAGTGGTCCCCAAAATGATCTTTTAAAATCAAAAGATTAAGTTCAGAATCTCATGCTGCATCTGGTGGGTGCATCTCTTTTGTGTCCTTTGATCTGGAACAGTCTGGAACAGTTCCTTAGTCTTCCCTCAACTTTCATGATTTTAGCAGTTATAGGCCAGTTATAGATTATTCTAAAAATCCCTCTAGATTTGTGTACTGCATCTCAGACAGAAATACCACAGAAGTGATGCTGCGTTTTTGTCATTACATCCTATCAGGGACATGATTTCAACTCGTCCTGTCACTGCTGATGCTCACTTTGATCACTTGATTACGATGGTATCTGCCAGGCTCCCCACTGCAATGGGATCCTTCTTCCCATACCTAGAACACAGTCACCACCCCACCAAGAGAAATAATCCACAGTCTCACCCAGTTACTGCATCCCACTCAAAATCTAACATCTCTGGGTGACACAGTAATTTCTATTGTGTCCGGGTGTGGCTTCTCATGGTGGGTCTAGCAGCCTGTCAACTAACATATAAGTTACTTGCCTACATTCTCTCACATCCTCCCAATATCCTGTTAATACATTCAGTGGCTGAATAGACCAAGATGACTGCAATAGGAACTTTGATTTGAAAGGGGAAAAACGGGTAACACACAGCAGTCACGGTCTATAACAATTATTAAATCCTACTTGACAGGACTTAGAAATACCCGCTGTCTTCACAGTGGAGTCAGCTCCTTGGAGAGCATGTCTGGATACCCAGGCTCTGTTCTCAGAGATTTAATTCCTAGTTCTTGAGCCTCTGTGGCAAGATATTACTTGTCCGTGATGCTCTGTGTTCACATTTGATGTGGGCATTAGAGAGAAGGTCTCCCCTGAGAATTGCACAGATTTCTTGAAGTTAGGTGGCCAGAAGGTGTCTTTAGGGCTCAAACAGTCACAGAATTTTGCAGAACTAACTTGGGATTCCTTTGCTAATATGAGTCATCTAAAAACTTAGTTGGCTTTTACTCTTTGTATTGGGTAATTCCATGAGCTGGTAATCATCAGTGGTGAGTTTTCTCATCTTGCAGTATGTTTCAAAATTTCATTTACTTAGGTCTTTTCTTCTAATCTTCAAGTTTTGTATTTTATGAAGTATATATTTGAGTATTCACAAACATAGTAAAATGGACTGTTATTTTACTTTTATGTGTTTATGTTATTTCTAGATTACTAATTATTTTAAAAATCAAGAATGGGTTTTTAATTTTATTAAATGTGTTTTCAGAATTGATTAAGATGATTATATAGTACTTTCATTTTAAATTTGATATTGTCAGCATAGAAAGATATTATAGTACATACACACGTACTCATTACCCACTTAAAGAAATAAAACATTACAAATACAATGGAAGCCCCTACACATCCTTCCCCCTTCTTTCCTCCTCCAAAACTCTGTACCACATCACTCCCCTGAGTTTGACTGTTACTCTTTCTATACTACCTATATACTTTGCCACATATACATTTTTCTATAAAATATATAATATTGCTCAGGCTTTTACCACACGCATTTAAGGTTTTGTTAATACATTGTGTGTATCTCACCACAAATTACTTTTTGTAAGTCAACATTATTTATGAAATTCACGCTGATACATATAATTCTAGTTTATTTTAACCACAAGTTAGTGTCCCACTGAATGAACTCACAAAATTTATTTATACATTCTCCCAGTGACAGCTGTTTACTTTGTTTACATTTTTTTGTTATTTCAATGTTATCATACATTTCTGCATGTGTTTATATGCAAATTAGGGTTGTCAGATATAGCAAATCAAAATACAGGATGCCTAGTTAAATATGAATTTCAGATAAACAATGAATAATTTTTTTGGTACATGTCCCAAATGTTACAACCCTATCGATATTTCCTTTAGAGAACACAATAAAAAATGTTTAAAATGACCCAGCACACACACACACACACATACACACACACACTAACAAAAGGTAAAGTTTCCAAAAATAATAATCGATCTCATTGATGTATACTCTATCATTTTCTTTCTATTGAAATTTATTCTATTCTCTCTTATCGCATCTTATCCCAGATGCTATGGTTTGAGTGTCTCTGTAAAAACTCATGTTGGATCCTTAATTTCCAGTGCAGCAATGTTGGGAGGTAGAACCTTTACGAGGTGGGGACTTAATGGAAGGTGTTTGGGTCATGTGTGCTCTGCCTTTGTGGTGGCTCCATGCCCTTCTCACAGCAGTGAATGAATTATTGCTCTTTCAAGACTGAATTAGTTCTTGAGAAAATGGACCTATTTCCATGACAGTGGGTTGTTCCTACTCATGTTTTGTCTCTTTTCACATGCACTCACTTTTCTGCTTTTCTACCATGTTATGAGTCAGCACAAAAGCTCTCGCCAGAAGCTGAGCAGATGCTAGTGCCACGCTTTTGGACTTTCCAGTCACCAGAATCATGAGCCTAATATACCTGTTTTCTTTGTAAATTACCCAGTCTCAGGTATTCTGTTATACCAACACAAAACAGACTAAGATGCCACCTCATTCCATAAAAAAAAGGACATGCCTTATATCAATAAATTAATTTTACCACCTATTAATGTGCCACGTCCCACAGTTTGAAAAACACTATTGGACAGTATATAGCCAGGAGTGGAATTGCAATTTGACTTGTAGGTATTGCACTTTCAACTTTACCAGAGTAGCCAAATTGTTTTTCAAAGTGGTGGGTATGAATGTTCCCAGTGCTCCACAGCCTCATCAACACTTTTGATTATTCAACTGTATAATTTTTAGGTCTCATGAATGTCAAATGCTGTTTCATTTTGGTTTAAGTGTGTATTTTACTGATTATTTGTGAGGTGTAGCATTTTTTTCATATCAATCATTCGAATTTTCTCCTTAGTGAGCTGTCTATTCATATTCTTCATGCAATTTTCTTTTGGGTTGGCTGCCTTTTTCTTATTGAATTTTAGTAGTTCACAGTATATTTTGCATACTAATGCATTGTGTGGTATATGAATTGCATATGACCTAATTTTTGACTTATCTTTTCACTTTATGTATATGGAAATTTTTGATATACAAATATTTTTATTTTAATGTGGTCAGATTTTTAAGACTTTTAAAAAATAATATATGCCTTTTGCATCTTGGTTAAATATATCTATCCTATGCCAAGGTGATAAAAATATATTTCTCCTCTATATTTTCTTCTAGAAGTTTTAACATTTTGGCGGGTGATTTTTATCTGTGTTTATTACTGCTATATTCCACATTCCTGAAAGAGTGCTGACACACAGCAGGCACTCACTATTTGTTGAAAGAATGAAAGGAAGGAAATGCTCAAGGGCAAAACAAAGTGAAAATGGAGAATCAGAAAGGTGAGGGGACTGGAATGAGTTCTTTGATTTGCCCAAGGAGGAGCACTGCTGAGACACATAAAGCCAGGATACTCAGGACATTAGGAGAGAGGATAAACAAGAAAAAATTGCTCAGCTGGACATTTGAAAGGATAATTGTCATATTTTATTTAGTAAACCAGTAGTTTAGAAGGGAATGGTTTTCAGGTTATTTAGCCTACTGTATCACAAGAAATTTACCAGTTAATGTTTGAATTATATTAATAGATTTTTAAACTTTCATCCACCCCTGCATTCCTGGGGTAAATCTTTCTCAATATTAGTTGATTTTATTTGCGAATCTTTTTACTATGACTTTTGGATTCTATGGTCATAAGTAATATTAGCCTCTAGTTTCCTTGGTGGTGCCCTTGTCTAATACTGGTATCTGGGTGTGTTAGCCTTATGGAATGAGTCAGGAAGTTTTCTAGCACTGTCTATACTTTGGAAATTTTAATATAGTATAGAATTAGCTCTTAAATGTTTATAAAACTTACACAAAAACTATGGCAGTTGTTTCCTTTTTAGGGATAAATCTTTTGTCTATGTTTTCAACTTGGTCTTTTGCAATTTTTGAGTCAATTTTGGTTATGTAATAAGATGCTAAATGACACTTCTCCTGTTGTCTCAGATTTTCAGCAGAGCACTTTAAGACTAAGAAATACGGGTGCCAGGCCCTCTATGCAGGACAGCCCAAGAGACTATGAAACCTCAGCCCATAGCCCACCTTGAGGGTATATAAGCAGAAGAAAGAAAATTCTTCAAGACAGGTCAGCAGGAAGGATTCCTCCCATGACAATTGTCAATGTGCTGTGCACGCCCCAGAAGGATGAGGGGTTCTCCAAGAACTACTCCAGGAGTTTGTTATATGCTCCTTGGCATTTCGATGGCTCAGCTAGGAGGCTTGCGGGAGCCACTGGTGTGACAGAGAAAAGACACCTCAGGAGTTGAGCAGGGCCCAGTTCATCCTCAAAGAAACTTGCTGGTGTTGAGTCATCTTAGCCAGATTTGAAAATTTGATTGTGGTAATCATTAAACAATTTATATGTATATCAAATCAGTATGTTGTACATCTTGAATGTATTTAATCTTTATTTGACAATTACGTAATTTAAAATAAAAAAAAGAAAATTGGTCAGACTGGGACTAAGACAAGAACAACTTTGGGTTCTCCCTGCAACATTGGTTATTCAGAAAAAAAAATGAGCTATTTTAAATATCATTTCTAATGAGCTCACCTTATTCAATAAACTGGTTCAATACATTTTTCTGGGTAATCCTTTTATTTAAATTTACAAGTATGTTGATAGAAACGTAGGTAGTATTTCCTTTTAAGGTTAAACATCTCTGTGTCTGTAGTTATATTCCTTTGTTGTTTTCTGTTGTTTATATGTATCTTCTTTTTCGTCTTGATCTGGTTGTCTGTTTTAGTGAGTTTTTCCATGAACGGCTTTTGATTATGTTGGGCAAGTCTGCATTTTTCATTTGTTTTCTATTTCATTAAGTTTTGCTTTTATATTTATTGATTTCTTTCTCCTGTTTTCTCTGGGGTTACTTGGCCTGCCTTCCTGAATTGTATGCTTAGTTTGTTTTCATTCTTTCCGGTTTTCCAGTATTTGTTTTTAAGGCTATATTTTCACTTGAATGACATTTTAGTTCTGTTTTAAATTTATTGTTGACAAAGACTGCGGAGACCTCTTTTACAGTACCCAAATTAATTCTTTTCACACAGCAATAAGATTCAGAAGGCTGAGAGAGGCCTCCGGTCAGATGATTTTTCAAGATGGCCTCATGTATTTTCTACTTTAAGACCATTCAAGTAAGTGGATATTCCCTGCTCTGATTTCCCAGTCATCTTCTTTTTAGGCTTTACCACGTAGTTTCAGAGCTCTGTACCGTGAAGAAACTCTGCTCTTTAGGTTTTAAGAGAGGTATAAACCAAAAAAGATATCTTCACAAGCAAGCTCCGTGGATACAGCCTGGTCATGGTATCCAAGCAGATTGGCCATGATAATATTTAGTTGCATAACTTAACATTTTTCAACTAGGAGCACTGAAAGTTTTCCTTGATTTTCTAAAAGACACGGTCCAAATCAGCAAGCATGCATCAGTTCTCACAGCTTAGAGCAAGCTATACAATTTAGCAACACGTCTCACATTTTCGTTTCCTCATTTGCTATAATTTATATAAACTTCCTCTTGGGAATGGGATGGCCTCAAATTTTGTGGATCTCCTCCTAAGTGATAACTGATGTAGCCTACCATTTTTTCTTTTTCCAAAATGAAAGAAATATTGTGATGAAGCAAATTAACAAGAAGCCTTAGCTTGCAAAGCACAATTTCTAAAGACTCCTTGTCACATTCCACCTCTTGGCACTTGTTATTGACTGAGGCATGACACATCCTTGTATTTGGCTATGATCCAATTAAAGTGAAAAAAGAAAGCTATTTTATGTCTCAGCTGCAACATAAAATTAGTGCAATAATGACAAGGACAGGGCTGTCACACGTGGGTGGCTTTACCCAGCTGCCTAGATAGCACCATTTATGAGCTCTACATGGGTTGCTATTTCATGTGATGTGTTAGGTTTGTTTAATGACTAACTCCATGGCCTCTCTATATCTATTGACCTTTTATATAGCACTAGATAATATTGTTTTATTTTGGCTTTAAACTGATAAAGACAATCCAAGCTTTAAACCTGTGGACCCAATGATGTCATCATTTCTGGCTCTCATAAGGTTTGATGTAAACATTGAATTCTCCTTTTGAGTTCTTTATTATCCTTCAGTTCATGTGAACTTCATAGTAGTACTGACAGTGACATTAATTGATTTCATTAAATTGACATTCATCGTTCTTTGGACCAATGTAAGAACTGCCCAGTACTTTTCCAAGCAGTAGCGGAGTGATACGGTCCCCATTGTCCCTTAGGCTCAGAGCAAAGGCAGGTATTTCTCAGAAGCTGCGGTGACAGTAAGCCAGGGCTCCCGAAGTGAGCTGGTAAAATCTCCTGTGGGATTATCAGTGTAGAAGGAGGGGACATGAATCACCGGAGAAAGTTAAAAATTAAACATTTGGTTGGGAGAAAAATAGAGAATTGATACTTCTGTGGATGTGAAAACTATCTGGGCAGATCTTACGTGTTTACATGGTGTGGGACTCCAATATCATACTCTAGAATTGAGGCGCATTTTTGATCTCCTGTTTAATATTGTGTTTTGGTTTATCAATTCAAATTCCTGTGTGACATACATATTTAGCATACCATGACTTATGAAATGATATTTTTCGATTTGTCTGAATGTACTTCATTATTCTACAGTTGTCTGTATTCAGTCCACAACATTCATGGATTGGGCACAGGTGTTGTTGGATAACCTGACCCATAATGACAGCTAATTATTGGCAACTCCAGTACATTGCCTTGTGAGCTGTGCTCAGTGCAACCTACCCAAGGATTTCCAGCCGCCATTCTCCCCCAGTCCCAGCCCCTCCCCTGCCCTGCACCCATTCCCACAGCCAGGTCAGAGCTGATTGATTGTTTTCTACACTTTTTAATTTCAGTTGTGCATGTTTCCCTAGTCCACATAATTTTTAATGATTATTTGGCAGCAATGAAATGTCTCCATATGGTATTCCTATTATATAGCACAAATATAAAGTTGAAAAAAGAAGAATTTCTTTAAGGACTCCATCACTTGAAATAGTGTCAGCAAACAATGAATATTTTGCTTTTTGATAGAAATTTTTAATTTATACTCAAATATTATTGGATTTCTCTGGTATAATTTCTTACTGTGTCCACACACCAGTCATGTAGACATTGTTTTAAAGTCTAACAGGTGGACACCAATTATCAATATTATTTGTCTTAATATACCAATTAACCTTATTAAATTACTTCAAAAAAGAGTTTGATCACTTGTATACTGGGGTTTGCTCCCATACAGCTCAGCCTCTTACCACAAATACCTCCCAAACATATTACTGGGCATTTTTAGTAATTAGAGTCTTTGGCTGGTTCCCCACATAGGGAGAGACCCCCATATAAGGGGAGGCTGATACATATTCAGTCTTTTCTATTTATTGTTTTATTTTTATTCTTTTCGTTTTTGAGACAAGAGTCTCACTTGGTTGTCCAGGCTGGAGTGCAGTGGCATCATCATAGCTCACTGCAGCGTCCAACTCCTGGGCTCAAGTGATCCTCCCTGCGTCAGCCTCCTGAGCAGCTGAAACTACAGGCACATGCTACCATGTCCAGCTGCAGTCTTTTCTAAACACAGTAGTCCCCTCTTATCCATGGGGATATGTTTCAAGACATTCCCCCACCCCAGTGGACCTGCAACCACGGATAGTACTGACCCCTATACATACTATGTTTTTTCAATCTGATAACCAAGACAGCTACTAAGTGCCTAACAGGTGGGGAATGTCTACAGTGTGGAGATGCTGGGTGAAGGGATGATTCACATCCCCAGTTGGACAAAGTGGGAGGGTGCAAGATCTCATCATACTACTTGGAATGTTGTGCAATTTAAAACTTGCAAATTGTTTATTTTTGGAGTTTTTCATTTAACATACTGGGAGGGCAGTTGACTGTGGGTAAATGAAACTGCAGAAAGTAAAACTGCAGGTAAGGAGAGACCACTGTACAAGGGCTTATCAGATAGCTATAAGTCATGCCACTTATCAATGAAGGAAGAGTTTCTCATTCTAAATACTATACACGGAACTTCAGTCTTGCAGAGGAGTTACTATCATAAGAGTAAGAGGATTAGGGCAAGCAGACTTGAAGAGGAAAATCAAATTAAAGGATTTATTTAAATGATGGAAAGATCTTAAGTTATATTTCCCACATATCCTTTCATTTATATGTTCAGTATTAGCCATTAATTTTTCAATTTGTGGCTTAGTTCCTGGGTAAATTTGGACAAAGTGAATTTTCCTTTTTACCTATATCTTTTTGGCACATAATAAAGTGAGTTCTTATTCTGATTTATTCAGTACATTATCAATTGTTGCCCCAGTTTGTGTAAACAAAAATTTATAAGGACTAGGCAAACACATAAAAAGTTTGACTCGAATGCAAATAATAAATGATAAACATCAAGTCCACTGATTTTGTTCAAAATGGTTAGCAACCATCAATATTTGGTATGTAATTTGTTTTTACATTTAATGATAAAGGAAAAATAATACTCTAAGATGGCTAATTTAGAACACTTGCTTTTATTTCCTCTTTATTCAAGAGTTATTTTAAAGGATGATCGTAAATTTCCAAATGGAGTAGGTTTGTTTTGTTTGATTTATTATTTATTTTATTGTGAATTTCTACACAGACTGCATTGTGGCCAGAGAATGTGGACTGTGTGAATTCTACTTTTTGAATCTGCTTGAGATTTTTCAATGTGGTCTAATATACCATCAATTTTGGTGAATATTCCATGTGGATTTCAAAATAAAGTATATATTTCTACAAGTTAAGTGCAGGGCCCTATATCTTTTTATTATATCAGAATTATTACTTGTGTTTAAATGTTTGATATCCTTAGTATTCCTAGCTTGATATATTGATAGCTGAGTTATAATAAACTTTCCTAGTATGTTTGGGGATTTGTCAATTTCTCCTTGCCATTTTGTCAATTTTTGGTCTCTCTATATTTGAAGCTCTGTTGATAGGTGCATATAGGTTCACAGTTAAGGAATGACCCTCTTTATCAATTATAAAGCTTCTTACCATACAGTCTAATTATTTTTATTTTTGCATTGTTATACCTACATTTTTTATTGGTGTTTGTCTTAAATATCTTTTCCATTCTTTCTGGTCATTTAAATTTTTTTTTAAGTGTAAGTTTTAAATGGCAAAGAACTGAAATTTGTTTTTAACCTAGTATGCGATTTTCTGTCTTTTAATAGTATGAAATTATCCATTTTATGTTTATTTTGTTTTCTCATATCTGCCTATTTTATTTTTGTTTTCAATTTTCCTAGCTTTGTTGGATTCATAATTTTTCCCCTTATATTTCATTTTCATTCTCTCTTATGGCATAAGAGTTACATATCTTATTTCAATTTTTATAGTGGTTACATTCATATTTTAAACATGTACTTAACTTACATTCTTCTGCTAACAATCAGAAATTATTCAGTGTCCTTTTGTCTCCTCAAACAGAAAAATTAAGCAGGATTTGATTTTTCTCCTCCTTATATCCCAGGAACTATGCAGAGGTAATTTACAATTTAAGTTCCAGGTTATCATTTTAAAGCTTTGGGTCTTTTCATATTATACACCAACAATTAGACTTAACTATTTATTTTGCTAGTATTAACATTATTTTTTGTATCCCATATATATCCCCTCTGTCAGAGTTACTGTTTAATTTGCTAGAATACATCCTCAAATAATTATTTCAAAATGGATATGTGGATATCTCCTTAGCTTGCTTGTGTTGAGTGCTCTTCAGTTTTTCCAGAGATCAGTCACCTGAAGCAATTTCTGACTTATCTGGCTGTGGTTTCCATGCTCAGTGTTTTCCTGTGAGGTAATTGCCACTACCCTTTGTCCATATGCGAGGGGAGAAGGATGAGGAAGTGTACCTGCTATGCATCCAGTTCCTCATGAATAATTATGCCAAATGCCCTGCTGACTCTCTCTCACTTCTTGTAGTTCTTTATTTGGGCTTGGAGTTGCTGTGAAATATACAGGCCTTTAAATCAGAACTCTTCTGCACATGTTTAAGGCTAAAACAGTTTCTTTTAGTTTTGTATCTCTGATAGGGAAAAAAGCCATCTTGGCACCTCTGTCCCTCACCTGAGTGCTTCTGAGTGTTGCAAAGGAGTCTGTCTACCTCGTACCTCAGTATGCTCACAGCAGCACAGGGCTACCCGCCAAGTAGGAGATGGGCTATGTCCAAATCAGAGAAGCTAAATCATCTCTTGTTTCCATAGTGGCCATATGTGCTAGGCTGGTGTGGTAGGTAGAATAATGGCCTTCCAAAGATGTCAATGCATTAATCCCCAGAACTTGAGAATATGTTAACTTATATGCAAAAGCTGTTGTGATTAAGTCAAGGATCATGAGATGGGCAAATTATCCTGGATTATGAAGGTGGGCCCACTGTAATCACAAGGTGCCTTAGAAGAGAGAAACAAGAGGTTGACGTTGTAAAGGTAGATGTAATCACAAAAGCAGAGTTTGGAGTGATGCAGTTTGAAAATGAGGAAGGGGCCACGAGTCAAGGAATGTAGGCAGCTTTTTGAACTGGAAAAGGCAGGTAAATGATTTTTACTCTACAAATCCTGAAGGGACACAGCTCTGCCAACACCTCGATTTTAGCCCATAAGAGCCATTTCAGACTTCTGTCTTTCAGAACTGTAAGACAATTTGTATTGTCTTAAGTCACAAAATTTGTGGCAATTTGTTACAGCAGCAATAAGAAGCTACTACAGTGGCATCTTTCTCCAGCAGTAGTGATTCTTCGGGTGCGGGTTGCCCATTCCCCATGCTATCATTAGTGAAGGACAGTCCCAGCCAGCCAGCCAAAGCTCCCCAGATAAACCTTAGTTTCCTCCCTCCTTGCCAGAGTCAAGAGAATGGACAGGTGCTTTGCTTGCCACCTCGCAGATGGGAAGCCATGCTAATGTGCACCTCCGTGGAACAATGCTGTTGGGTGGTGCTGGCTGCTGGAAAGGCAAAATGGCTCAGGAACACAACTGGGACTGGTGAGGGATGAAACATTGTTCCGAAAGGTGGGGGAAAAGAAGCAAGCAAAAGAAGGACCACCTGCCCTGATGAAAAAGGTACAGTCCTACTGGCAAAGTTCTCTGCTCTGGCTGGTCCCCAGAGACTCTTGGCTGTGACTCTGTTAGGGAAAGAAATCTCCCAGGATTATGTCTCTATAGTTCCAAACTCCAGCTTTTATATCTGCAAGCAACCTGCTCTTTGAGATGTCCAAGTACTTCCGAAGCACAAGTTGACTTCTAGAGGCGGGGTCAGGTCCAGCCAGGACCTGACCTCACGGGACTCAGATGCTCCATTCTTCACTCCCTCTCATTCTGGCTCAACCTCAGACCTGGCTTCCCCTCCAAGCTTTACATTAGGTCTATTTCAGGGGACCCATTTCATATGCCTACCCTGAAATTTTATCTGGGTCATTCTGGTTGGTTCTGGAAGATCTCCATAACTTCAAATCTTAGAGAATAAGGATGCCAGCATAGGTTCCTTTTCTTCAAGAAGTCTCCGAGCTCTTTAACCAATTGGTTCTTGGTCTTCCTAAATCAGAAAAATCTGCTCCAAGGCAACTTTTCTGTCCTTGGCTATCACTGTGAAGCAGGTGGCAATCTCTCTATAAAAAGAGAAAAATTAAACAAATGTAACTTTTGGCGGTGTACTCTTTGGATGAGGCACCCTGCCATGACTGGGCTTGAATCCTTGTTCTGTGACTTTCCGTGAATTCTCATGACTAAATTTGATCCTCATATAATAACACATCTTTAATGGTAGGAACCAATTTTTACATCTTTGAATTTCCCACCACTTAGCACAGTTTGGTACATTACAAATGCTCAATATATATTTAATACTTTGAAATAACACTGGGGCAGAGAATTCTGAATGCCTCACAATAACCTTTCTCTTTTCTTTCTTAATAACTAAACGCTGGGAAATGTGTTTGGCTAATATATGACATTTCTTAGACCATTTTGCAGCTAGCTGTTGCCAATGAGATAAAAATGTTTTGAAGCTTCTGGGAAGGCTTCCTAAAAGGAGGGGGGCTATGTCCTTTGGCCCACCTGATGTTCTTCCTTCCTGCCATCTGGAATGTGGATGTGATGGCTGTAGCAGAGCAGGAATTTTTGCATCATGAGGTGGTTTTACTTCTAGATTTACATGAGAAAAATTAATGTCTGTCTTGTTTAAGTCACTTTAGTTTAGGTTTCTCGGCAGCTGAAAATAATCGTAACTAAATCAAACATGTGTTTTCCTTGCTTATAGAGAAAAAACAAAGAAAAGAAACATGGAGAGAGGATTGAGTGGGTTTAGGAAACATTTTTAAAAAAGGCAATCTGAAATGAAATGGTCTTAGGAGTCTAGAGGTGGTGTGTTCCCTAAAGTCTTTTGGAGAACCAAAACATCCAATCTGTTCTGCTACCACATGTTTTGGTAATGTGAATTAGCTCATACAAAATTGGCAAATGGGACAATGATATCAATGTAATAGCATCCAAATTGTTTCGGTTCATATGCATGTGATTTCCTCAGGATGTGATTTCCAAGAAATCAGGCTCAAAGTTTCTCTACAATTAAAGGGCAAGTCTTGGCAATATACAAACACTTTAAGAAAAACATCCTACAGTGGTATTATTTTTTTTAGTGAAAGCAAAAGGCTGGATTACTAGTTTCAGAAACTGTTAGGCATTTCACAATATCAGGCTAGCTCATGAAGCGTAAAAAAAGATGAAGAAGCTGCCAAAAAAAAAGAAAAATCTTTCTTTGTTTAAAAGAAAATGATGAGAGCCCCTGAATCAGATTTTTAACTCAGATGAAGCTATCTCTTGAAAGCAAATGCCCTTACATCACAAAAGAGAAAGAGCAAGTCCCTGAGTTCAAAAGCTGCTTAGGGTAGTTTGCTAGTGGAGATGGACTGAGCCAGTATATTTGTAAATAGAGGCTTATTGTTTTCGTTGGTGCTCCTGTTACACAATTAAAATTATAAAAGCAAGAAGAATATCTTCAGAACAAACTATAACTGATAAAATACTCCTTTTTCATGTCTTTTTTTTTTTTTTTTTTTTGAGACAGAGTCTCACTCTGTTGCCCGGGCTAGAGTGAGTGCCGCGGCGTCAGCCTAGCTCACAGCAACCTCAAATTCCTGGGCTTAAGCAATCCTCCTGCCTCAGCCTCCCGAGTAGCTGGGACTACAGACATGCGCCACCATGCCCGGCTGATTTTTTCTATATATATTTTAGTTGGCCAGATAATTTTTATTTCTATTTTTAGTAGAGACGGGGTCTCGCTCTTGCTCAGGCTGGTCTCGAACTCCTGACCTCAAGCGATCCACCCGCCTCGGCCTCCCAGAGGGCTAGGATTACAGGCGTGAGCCACCGCGCCCGGCCCTTTTTCATGTCTTAACACCAATTTTTCAGTCAAGGTTGGCTTTCCAACCTGCTTCTTTTCATAATTTTATTTTACTTAAAATCTAGAATCAAATCTTGAAAAATGCAAAGCTTAAACATTTTTCCTTTCTTGCTCCCTTTCTCAGGAAGCTTGTAGAGGATGTGCTCTTCCACAATGAGACATGAACAGGGGGCTGCAGGACTCGGGGACTTAGCATAGGAGGGTGCAGGGGAAAGCCCAGGGTGATGGTGGACAAAGTCCCAGGAAAACTGCTGTGTGGCTAACTGAAGAGCAAGCTGCTCAGACTGGGCTCTGGATGGGGTTTCCGGGGGCAGCTAGAACTGAAAAACAATCCGATATGTTTGCGTGCATGGAAAAGTTATGTCTCAAGGTGTTTTACACATTTACTGTGGACACTGAGAAGAATTAACTGTGAGCATATGGAGGCCAGTTCCTACTTGATTTGAGAAGCAAGACATGTGACAGTACTTGCATCCTCTGCTAGGTGGAATGGATTATACATCTTAGGTTGGCCCTTAGAGTTGAAGAATAATAAAAATGGGGCCGGGCACGGTGGCTCATGCCTGTAATCCTAGCACTCTGGGAGGCCAAGGTGCGAGGATCACTTGAGGTCAGGAGTTCGAGGCCAGCCTGAGCAAGAGCAAGACCCCGTCTCTACTAAAAATGGAAAAAAATTAGCCAGGCAAGAAAATTAGCCGGGCCTGGTAGCACTTACCTGTAATAGTCCCAGCTACTCAGGAGGTTGACGCAGGAGGATCCCTTGAGCCCAGGAGTCTGAGGTTGCTGTGAGCTAGGCTGATGCCATGGCACTCTAGCCCAGGTGACAGAGCGAGACTCTGTCTCAAAAACAAAACAAAACAAAAGAATAATAAAAATGGGTGTCATCCTGTTGTAGAGTAGGACTAAAACAATACTTTAGTTTGTTTGATGGTGACTTGTTTTTGCTCTTAGCTAACAGCCAAATTCCGCTTCTGTACACAAAGCTTGCTTGCTTATTGCTTGGTTACGATAAAGAGGCCAGCTGTGCAGGGCGAATGTCCTTGGGGAAAAAAAATCTCCTGGGAAGGAATCTCTTGGGAAGGAATGAATCTCTTATCGGAAATAACTAGCAACAGACTCCAGAAAAAAAAAAAAAGTATAAAAGCTTTGTTTTTACCCCAGGGCGGGGTCCTGGTTCGTACAGAGACCACTGCGTTGGTGCTCTGGGACTTGGACCCTAGCTCGAGCTAGTCAATAAAAAAACTCCTTTGCTTTTTGCAGCCTCAGTGACTCTGTGTTTTTGTTCCTGGGGCCGAGGGGAACCGGCTGTAACACTGTTACTTTTCAAAAGTCCTTGTAACAACCCGGTACTTTTAATAGATTTACTTGTACTGAGCACGTGGAACACTGCCCTGCTTTTGTGCCAGTGGCCTCTCTCAGAGGGTCGTGCCACCTCCCAAAGTATGGTCAGGAGTCCATCTCTGCACCTCGCAGGCACAGACACAGTAATGACGCTATGAGTCTGATCGTCCCTGTTGCTCTCCTTACATATCCTTATGTAGGCCTGTGGCTTTAAATAACAACAGAACACTTATTTCTCCTAATTCCTTATGTCCAGCCCGGAGCTTCTCCTGAAAGACTGCTGTGCTCATTTGCTGCACCTCATACACGGACGTCAGGTTTATTGGGACAGAGGCCTCCCTTGTCGAGGTTGGGCCTTCATACCGTCAATCACTGGAGAAGAGGTTAATCCTCAGAGAGGAAACTAGAATTCCTAAAATACGTGCAGGATGAGATAGGGAAATCCCACCTCTTTCTGGCCTCATTTTATTGCCTTTAATTGCACAGGCAAGCTGCTTCTCGCCTAGTGGTTTTGAGTTACCTCATTGTGTAATCTTTCTGGGGGCATTTTTAGCAACAATGAGGAATCCCTTATTTAAGTTAGAAATTTGACAACTGGAGTGCTATAAACACAAATAATGCAACTGAGGCGACAATCTGCTGAAGGTTCCACGTGAGCAGGTCAAGAAAATGGCCTGACAACTGGAATATTATTTCACACTGACGATGACAGTAATCTTAAGTTCTGAATTGTTAAAATGTTAAAAAAAAAAATAATGTGGCTCTTAGAAACAAGAAAATATGGTAATTCTAGAATCAAAACTTTTAGTTTCTCAGGCACTGTGCCAAGTCTGAAAGAACACTTAAACTACAGCCCCAGATCTCAGGAGGTTCCCGTCAGAGGAAAGAATGATTAATACTCAAGAAACAACAGGGAAGAAAAGACTACTCTTGCTTCCATGTAAAATTATATGGTAAGGACTGTAACAAGAGCTGAAGGATAAGGGTGAGATCTGAGGATCAAATTAATTCAATTGACCAATTATCCACATTCAAGAAACTAAATGAATGAAAGAAGCTATAGTAATTTTCTCTATGAATACAGTTCAGAAATTGTGCATTATCCTGCCTGTGCAAATACGACTAGTGCGGCTGATTCTGAACATCTGGAACATTTTTAGTCTTGGAACTGAGCATTTGGCATCCTTTTTAAGGGTGTGTGTATTCACAACTTAGGAAGGAATCCCAAATTGAATTTCACAGTTAAAAGTAAAAACAAGTTATAACATACTGAAAGAGTACCCTCCTGTGTGGTAGAGAGAGACCAGCCAGTACATGACGGAACCCGGGGCCACCCGAACGTCAGTGGGACACATCCACTGTGGAGTGCAGATGCATTCAGAGGCTTTAGTGATTTCACTCTCTTAACAGAATCCATATTCTCTTAAATATTTCAGACAATATTAAAAATTAAACTGAATATAAGTGGCCACAAAATATTGTAGTTAGTGTTTCTATAAAAATGGTTTTAGGCTGGGCATGGTGGCTCATGCCTGCAATCCTAGCACTTTGGGAGGCCGAGGAGGGGAGCCAGGAACTCGAGACCAGCCTGAGCAAGAGTGAGACCCCGTTTCCACAAAAAATAGAAAAAACTAGCCAGGTGTGGTGGCACGTGCCTATAGTCCCAGCTACTTAGAGGCTGAGGCAGGAGGATCGCTAGAGGCTGCAATGAGCTATGATCATACTGCTGCACTCTAGTTTGAGCAACAGAGCGAGACCCTGTATCAATAAAAAAAAAATTGTTTTGAACACTGTAGAAAGAGCTGTATCTTTTTTACCAACATGGCTATGTCAAACCTACTATAGTATAGTCTTGCATATTACTGATCACCTCTTTGTACTTTCTGTTATAGGAATCCTATATAAAGTATGCTAATGTCTTTTAGAATTTCTCTCCACATAAAGTATTATTCATGATGGCCAATCCAAGAAGGTAGAAAATACGACTTTGAAGCAAAACAAATGACCTAGTCAACAATTGAAACTCCTTTTTTTTTTTTTAAAAAAAAATCACAAGTCACTTTACCTTTATGTTAAAATGTTTTGGTAGCCCCATAAAATATTTCTATTTTGTGGAGGGGAGTTATTTGTAAATATAGTAAAATTTGTTTTTATTCTTCTGGAAAGCTTTCAACATACACCTTTGAAAGAGGATCCAACACTGTCCTATAAGTAAATTGAACTTATATTTACAAGTTAGGTTTAACTTAGTCTGTGAACTAACAGTATTTTTACCACCTGCACAAGGTATGGGTCACGACTGTAATAGAATCTTTAGTATTAATACAAATAATCTCTTCACTATAGCAAAATATTCTATGCTAGGACTTTAAAAATAATCATGTAAAATAATAACTACCTGGAGATATGTTCAATTTAGAAATAGAGACTATTATTATTTACACAGGAATGTTTTTATTTTAAAATACTCAGCTACACTAAATCCAAATTAAAAAAGTCATACTAACGAGGAATAATTATTCACCTTTCACAAAAGCGTCTAGGCTTTACAAAATGATTTATTTCAAGGTGCTTTTTAAACAGGGAGCACTCTTGTGCATTTCGAAGGTGATTGAACTGACAAAATATGATCTACATATTTCTTTTTGGGACATATTCTCTTCAAAGTAAGATCCTCTAGAATGTACAAAAACAAATTTGTTTCAGGAAAGTCAGCTGAGGAGTGTTTTAAGTGGTGGTTTGGTTGTTCAACAAAGCATTGTTCATAATGTTGCTGATGTAACATAAAATCCTGAGAGAGGAAATGTGTTCTGCAACAAAGGCTGACATTATAAGGAGTTTAAAGCAGACTGGTTTGTCATGTGGCTGAGATTTTAAACAGGAAGAGGAAGTTCCATAATTCAACAGAGCAAGTGACCTGCAAATGATTGACTCTTTTATCATTTATGGTGAAGTAAAATCTTTAGAAAGAGCAACAGTGCTAATTATGATGATAGTACTATCCTGATATTTCAGAAAACTTAAAAAGAAGAAATTCTCAGTTCTGAAAATTGAATCAAAATGTATGGTAATTATTCTCATCTTTACTCCTACCCACAAGGAACATTATAAACCAGGAAGAGACCTAAGAGGTATCATTCTGAATAAAGAGTGCTGTACTTTAGGGATAGGATGGAATAGTAAAGAGATTTTTATATACAGTAAAAGTTATTTTTATGTACAGTAATATCTTTGGTTACAGTCTATTCATATTTGTCAATTTCTTTTTATATCAGACCACTGTAAATCCTGAAGACAGAAACATGTTCTGGAAAATAACTAAATTAGTATCTGTAGCTAACACTATGATCATGGTTTGGCCTAAATTAATAATATGTTGATCTTATTATGTTTACATAAATATTACTCAAAAATGAGTCATGAAGAATGATATAATTACATTTCATTTCTTGGTCAATTTGCCTCTTTTTTTCTTACCATTCTGTACTCTAAGTTCTTATAGTTAATTTATCTTTCTACTTTCCACCAGAAGCAAGAATCCCTCACTATATCCGAACATATGACTTTTCCTGGAGACGTTCCTCCTAGAATCTTCTATCATCCAATTCTAACCAGAATTTTTGCTTTCCAGGCCGTCTGTGTGGTTGTCATCCCAGTCTCTGTTCAGTGACACCCTGCCTCTCTCTTGTGCCCCTGTGTTGGGGAAACCCTCTCACCTCCTTTTTCTCTTTCTTGTTGTATTCCTATTTTTGTGGAGCAAATGCTTCATTAGCTTACTGACGAAGGGAGCAGGAGAGGTAAATGTTTTGCTTTCTCATATGGATTAAATGTCTTCATTCTATCGCACTTGAGTGATAGAGTTTGGCTCAATATAGACATCTAGGGTAGAAATCATTTTCTCTTACAACTCTGAAGGCATTGCGCCATTGTCCAACTTCAAGCATTTCTGCTGAGAAATCCAGTGCCATTCTGATTTCCAGTCATGGGTACATGACGTGTTTCTTCTCTCTGGGAACTTCCAGGATCTTCTCTTTAATGTTCTAAAGTTTCACAGTGGTATGCTATGGTGTGAGATTTTCTTAAAATTAATTCTTGTGGGCAATCAGTGCATCCTACCCACCTGAAAACACCTGTTATCCAGCTCTGGTACTGTCCTGGATTAATGTGATAATTTCTCCTTCAGGAACTTTTAATATTTGGGTGCTGGACTTCCTGGATCAATCCATTATCTTATTTTTTCTCTTTTATTTGCCATTTTTAAACTTTATTTCCTGTTTCTGGAAGATTTCTTTGACTTTATCTTCTAAACCTCCTGTGAATTTTTTACATTTTGCCATAATACTGTTTAATTTCCAAGATTTCCTTTTTTAAATGTAACATTTTGAATGTTCCTTCAAAATATCATTCTGTTCCTCTTTTATGAATTCAGTAAATTCTTTATCTCTCTGAAAAAGATTTTAAATAGTTTTTGTCACTGTTCCCATTTTTTGTTTCTTTGTTTGTTTTGACTTCTGTCTTTCATGCTAGACGCTTTTTCAAATTTTTGGGAATCTTTGGATATCTGTTTATTTTTAAGAGGGGCTAAAAAGATGCCTAAACACAAGGATGGAATTTCATTGTAGGGGGAACCAGACCAATTGTCAGTATCTTCAGGTCTTTCCTCTTGAGTCACTCAGTTTCTCCAGAGACACATCTTTCAATCTCCTGCTTGAGCAGAGGGAGTGATAGGTATAAACCTGACTATTAGTGTCCTTGGAGCCAATGGATGGATAAAAACAAGGAGGCCAGAGGTTTCACCATTCAGTGTACAGGTTTTCACTTAGCTCCCCTTCATTCACTAGGAAATAAGTCTTCAGTTTTCTGAAGACATAGGAGATCAACAGATCAAGGTGATTCTGCAGATCAAAGTGTAGACAGGGCTGGTTCTTTTTGAACCAGGGTCCAGGAAAGAATCTGTTCCTTGTTTTTTCCAACTTCTAGAAGATGCTGGCACCCTTTGACTTATGGTCACATCATTTCAATCTCTGCTTTCATCCTCTTATCTAATACTACCAACTTTGATCCTCCAGCTTTTTCCTCTTATATGGACTCTGTGATTACATCAGGCTCACCTTGATAATCCAGAACAATTTCTCCATCTCAACGTGCTTAACTTACACATCTACAAAGTCTCTCCTACTCTGTAAAGTAACATATGTACAGTTTTGGGGGTTAGGATGTGGACATCTTTTGTGGGGGGCTTGGGGGGAGCCATCGTTCAGCTTACCAGGACTGTTAACTCACAGGCCACTTCAAATTTAATAAATTCCCAAACAATCTTCTAACCTTCTCATCTCTTGTATCTGCTCATCTCAGTGGACCCCACCTCAACATCCACCCATTTTCTTGTGTCAGAAACCTGGTACTTACCTTAGATACCTCCCTGCAATGAATACACATCCCACCAATCGCCAAGTCTTCCTGATTCTTTATCCTAATCTTTTAAAAATATCTCTTATTTTTCCCATCTCCACTGTAAGTGATGCATCAGGACTGTAATAGTCTCCTAATATGTCTTCCCACATCCCAAACTTATTCCCACATCCAATTCATGATCCAAGCAGTAACCAGAGTGATTATTTTACATGCAAATCTAATCATATTACTCTTTTCAGTAGCTTCAGCCAGCAACTCCCCCCACTTCCCCAGATTCACCCTAAGACATTCCTTCTCTTCCCCCGCTGTTCTAACCCCAGTGGCCTGCAGCTCCTGAAATGCATCAAGCTTTAATTCAACTCCAATGCTTTTGCATTTGCTATTCTCTTTGTATGGAACTTTTCCTCCATTCATCACTTAACTAGTTCTTACTCTTCAGCTTTTAAAAGCCATATCTTCAAGAAAGCCTTCTTTGAACCCCTAATTTTGAATCCCTTATACTATCTTTTCATAGTCTCCTGAGCCTTTTTTTTCCAAACATCCATCACAATTTTGTGTAACTATTTCTTTTTATTAATAGACTTTTTTTAAAGAACATCTTTACATTTACAGAAAAATTAAGCAAATAGTCCAGAGAGTTTCCATACACCCCCTTTACCCTATACACAATTTTCCTTATTGTTAACATCTTGTATTAGTGTGGTAGATTTGTTACCATTGATGAACCAATATCGATACAATGTTAACTAAAGTACACAGTTGACATCAGAGTTCATTCTTTGTGTTGTACAGTGCTTTCTGTTCTGTCACCAACTGGATTCAATTCATTTCTGACACTAACTACTTAGAGTTAGTGTCACAGTCCACAAGGTAAGAACTGCTCTCCAACAAAATTGTCCTTACTTCGACATCAGCTTCAAGTGGGGTTCTCGTGCTACCTACACTGCTGTACCACTTAGCTACAAATTCAAAGGTTCCCACAGTCCCTCTTTAGGTTTAATAAGTAGCTGGAATGACTCATAGAGCTCTCTGAAAGAATTATACTTATGGTTACAGTTTTATTATAAAAGATACAAATTAACAGATAAAGAAGTATGTGGGGCAAGGTCTAGAAGGGTTTCAAGTGCAGGAAACTCTGTCCCCATGGAGTTGGGGTGCACCACTCTCTCTGGTATATGTATGCATCCACCAACCAGGAAGGCTCCTCGAGTCTTGGTGTTCAGAGTTTTTATTTGGGGTTTCATTACATAGATATGGCCAATTAAATCATGGGCCAAGTGCATGAACTCAAACTTTACGCTCCCCTCTCTGGAGGTTAGGGTTTGGGGCTGAGCATTCCAGTGCTAATCACATGCATGATGTTTCTGGTGACCAGCCTCCATCATGTTCTAGGGCCCTGTCCCTCACTGTCTGTGAGCTACTCCATTAGCAAACCAAAAACATTCTTATCAGTCAGTATACTATAAGGGCTTTTAAAGCTCTGTGATAGGAACCAGGGACAAAGACTCACTCTCTCTCTCTCACTCTCTCTCTCTCTCTCTCTCTATATATATATATATATGAACATATACATAGTTATTATGCCACATACTGTCCTATGGTTTTTGACAAAAACATGATGTCATGTATCCACTATTTTGGTATTATACAGAATAGCTTCACTACCCTAAACATCCTCTGTGCTTCACCTACTTATCCCTTTCCATCTCTCTCAATCCCCAGCAACCACTGATCTTTTTACTCTCTCTATAATTTTGCCCTTTCCAGAATGTCATATTGTTAGAATCACACATGATGTACCTTTTTTTAGACTGGCTTCTTTCACTTAGCAAAATGCTTTTAAAATTCTCCCATGTCTTTTTTTTTTTTCAGAGATGCGGCCTCGCTATGTTGCCCTGGCTGGTGTGCAATGTCTATTCACAGGCCCAGTCATAATACACTACAGCTTCAAGCTCCTGGGCTCACATGATCCTCCTGCCTCAGCTCTCCAAGTAGCTGAGACTACAGGCACATGCCACTGCATCCAGGTTTCTCATGTCTTTTCATGGCTTGATAACATGTTTTTCCAAATTGCTGAATAATATTCCATTGTACAGATGTGCCACAGTTTGTTCCTCCATTCACCTACTGAAAGACATCTTGGTTGTTTGGCAATTATGAATAAAGCTGCTATAAATATTCATGTACAGTTTTGGGTAGGACATAAGTTTTCAACCAATTGAATAAAAACCTACGAGCATGATTAATGGTTCACATGGCAAGACTATGTTTAGCTTTGTTAAGAAGCTTCCAAATTATCTTCCAAAATGTATCATTTTGCATTCCCACCACTAATGAATGAGACTCCTGCTGCTCCACATCCTAGTTGACATTTGGTGTTGTCAATGTTTTGGATTTTAGCCATTCAAAAAGGTGTATAGGTGTATAGTTGTATCTGGTTTTTTAATTTGCAATTCCCTAATGCTATATAATGTTGAGTTTCTGTTCATTTACTTAATTTTCATCTATATCTTCTTTGGTGAAATGTCTGTTCAGACCTTTGCCCAATTTTTAACTGACTTGTTTTCTTATTGTTGAGGTTTAAGTGTTCTTTGTATATTTTGAATACAAATCCTTTATCACATATGTATTTTGCAAATATTTTCTCCCAGTCTCTAGCTTGTCTTCTTCTTCTCTTGACATTGTCATTGGCAGAGAAAAAGGTTTTCATTTTAATAGTCATTTTTTTCTTCCATGGATTGTGCTTCTGTTATTGCATTTAAAACCTTTTTGCCAAACCCAAGGTCACCGAGATTTTCACCTATGTTATCTTCTAGAAGTTTTATAGTTTTGCATTTTGAATTTAGATCTATGATTCATTTCAAGTAAATTTTTTTTTTTGAGACAGGGTCTTGCTCTGTTGTCCCAGCTAGAGTGCAGTGGTATCATCACAGCTTACCGCAACCTCGAACTCCTGGGCTCCGGTGATCCTCTTTCCTCAGCCTCCTGAGGGACTACAGGCACACACCACGACACCCAGCTAATTTTTCTATTTTTTGTGGAGATGAGGTCTCACTATGTTGTCTCGAACTGCTGGCCTCAATCAATCCTTCCACCTAGGCCTCCCAAAGTGCTAGGGTCACAGGCCTGAGCCACTTCACCTGGCCTTAAATTAACTCTCATGAAGGGTGTTAGGTCTATGTCTAGATTTCATTTTTTACATGTAGAAGTCTAATTGTTCCAGCAACACTTGTGGAGAATACTATCCTATCCTTTCTCATTGAATGCCTTTGCTCCTTTGTCAAAGATCTGTTGAATATATTTGTGTGGGTTGATTTCTGGGCTTGGTATTCTGTTCCATTGATCTATTTGTCTATTCTTTTGCAGATACTGCATTCTCTTGATTACTTTAGCTTTACATTAATAGTAAGTTTAAAAGTTGAGTACTGCTGTGGACTGAATGTTTGTGTCCTTTCCATTGAATATACAATGGGAAGACTGCCATCTGCAAACCAGGAAGTGGGCCCTCACCAGGTCTCAGATCTGCCCCCACCTTGATCTTGGACTTTCCACTCTTCAGAATTGTAAGAAATGAATTTCTGTTTTTTAAGCTACCCAATCGATGATAATTTGTTATAGCAGCCTGAACTAAGACAGGTACTAAACTGAGACACGTACTGACTTTGTTCCTCTTCTTTGGTATTGTATTGGCTCTTCTGGGTCTTTTGTTTTTTCCATATAAACTTTAGAATCGTTTGCTGATATCCACAAAATAACATGGGATTTTGATTGAGATTGTGTCAAATCTATAGAATAAGTTGCGAAGAACTGACAACAATATTGAATCTCCCTATACATGAAGGTGGAATATCTTTTGACTTATTTAGATCTCCTTTGATTTCTTTTATTAGAACTCTGTAGTTTTTCTTGAATATCTTTTACATATTTTATTAGATTTGTACCTAAGTATTTCATTTTATTTTGGGGCTGATGCCAGTGATATTGTGTTTTAAATTTCAAATACCAATTGTTTATTGCCAGTATATGGGGAAATAATTGACTTTTGTATATAAGTTGAGTATCCTTCATCTGCTGTGTAATTATTTTTAAATGTCTATTTCATCAGCTAAACTATAAGCTCCTTGAGGGCGAAGTTTTCATTTTATTTAGTTCTCCCCTCTTTTATATTCAAATTTTTTATTAGTTTTACCACAGATTCAATTATTGCGGCATCAAACAATTTAGCTGGAAATAAGCCATTTTGTTAAGGACTCTGTGGTATTCCTTGGCAACTAGAATTACTCTTAGGTAACCTGTGGCTCAATTTCATTGTAATGGGATGCTGCATCTACTTTATAAATTGAATGTAAAGACCACATAAGACTATATACGTTCTTCGAACAATACCCGGCACGTACTAAGCCCTTAAGAACGAGAGTTGTCCTGTTTTGGTATTAGGATACAGCTATTACTTTCGTGCAGTCACACACATAACCTTCAACAGCCAACAGACATTAACTCAGGCGGACAGAGGGTAATACAAGTCAAAGAAAAACATTTCTAACAGAAAAATCGGGCAGCAGCTGTGAAGGGGCAGTGGGAGGGACACTTCAGAGCCTGTGGTGCGAGGGTACAGCGAGGGGAGAGCGACAGTGGGACGGCAGTGGCGGAGAGGGAAGGCTGGGCGACAACTGCCCAAAGGGGGAGCACGAGTTCTCCAGATCTCTTTGTGTCAGAGGCGATGGGAACCCAGCGACCAAGAGCGGAGATACACATTCGGCTCCTGGGCACAAAGTCGGGGGTGCGGAGAAGGTGATGACCATAACCTTGGGGGAGCAGTGCCACTCGGGGGCGGCGCACCTTGGGGACAGCAGGCAGCACGCTCTGCCCCACCGTCCCGGACCCCAGGAGTAGCAGGAAGGACCCCCAGACCCCACCCACATCTCCCCCGCCGCACCCCACCGCCCCGTCACCATGGGGACGGGACCACCTGACCCGGCGCGCGCGCCTGCGCGGGCGGAAGGCGGGGGCGGGGTCGTGACGCGCCTCGCGGGCGGTCCTCGGGCGCGCGCCGCGCTGCTTCCCTCGGGCCTCGGCGGTCGGTGCCAGAGACCGGCGGAGGCGGCGGCGAGCGGGTCCCTGCGGTCTAGGTGAGTGGTCCCCGGGGGAAGGACGGACGCCTGTGCCGGGTCCCGGGCGCGGGTGAGAGGTGGGGGGTCCCCGGGCCGCTTAGCGGAGAGCGTCCGGGTCCGCAGCGGTTTGGGGGAGGCGGCGGCGACGGCCTCTTCCCCGGGGGTTCGCGCCTCTCCCTGCGCCCAGCTGGGCCGCGGGGGCGGTTTGCGCGGCGGCGCGCTCTGCCCGCTCTGCCCCCCGGCCTCGGCGTCCTGTCCCGTCCGGGCTGCGGCGGGGTCGGGGCGGGAGAGCCCTGGGGCCGGGCCCGGGGACGCCGGCAGCCCCCGCGCGGCTCTGACTCCGTCAGGCCGTCTCCGTCGGTCCTTGTTCCTCTTCGATACGATCTTGAGCTGGGGAGGAAAGAAGGAGCCTCCGGCCGCGGTTCTTCCCCGGTCTCCGCATTTCTGGGGCTGTACTTAATCACCTTCCTTGTTGGCTTAATCGGGAGCGTCCCGGAATTGGAAAGGGGAAGGAGGTGTGTGTTTAGCGGGCGAAGCCTTGACTTTTTTGAAAGGGGGTGGGGGGAGAGGTCGTCCGCTCTGCGCTTATTTCTGGAGAAGCTGGAGCCGAGGGCAGACCGTTTCCAGTAGGGTGTGTTCACCAGGAAATGCCCCTCGAGACCTGGTGACTCAGAGCTTTCATTTCAGGATTTCCTTGTATTAATGGGAAAGTGAAGGCAGATGGGATTATTGAATCAGAGTCTTCTAATGTGGCCATTTTTGAAGAGTTTCTGAGATTATCTAATCTGTGTGTATTACCCACATACACATGTACTGTTATTTTTTTCCATCAAGTACATTACTTAGAAAGCATACTCGTTTTACTAAACTCTGAGCATCTACTTGTTTGAAAGGTAAAACAATTGACGAAAAAGAGAAAGTTACATTGAAAAACTGCTGCAGGACTTGTAAATTAGATTGCTTTTTAAATGTGTATGTGATTAGTTAAAACTCAAATTTGTCCAGTCTTTTCATTTTCTCATTTGAGGTTGAGGAAGAACAGTAAAAAATGTATTTTTTTTTTCATTTTCTCTGTTACCAGCTTAGTTCCATAAACTTTTGTGCCTTAAATAATACAGAAATATCTTAGATCCAGTGGTTTGTGGCACAGAATAAAAGTAAGCAAGGAGAGTGACTTTTAAAAGATTTAGTAGTCACTACATTATAATCTAAATTTAACGTTAGCAGATTAATTTTTATTTGTGTTTTAGGCATTAAAATATAAAAATCATGAACAAAAGGTGAAGAATTTGTTAATGGTAAATATACTGTTTAAATAGTTTCTTAAAGTGAGCGTGACACAACCATTATTTTTCCGATTTTTGCCAAATTTGGATTCTTTTTTTAGGTAGTAAATGCCAAGAGATTCTTTAAAAAATCCCCCAAACAACTTTAAGATACTTCATACATTGAGTAATAGTTATGTTGGCATTTATTAATTTCTTTCCAAATGCTGCCAACATTTTTTTGTAAGTATATTTAGTTTTTGAGTAGATAAGCAGTCACATGGCTCAAAATTTAAACAGTAAGAAAAGGATACAGTCTGAAATCTTTATTCTACATCCTCCAGCCAAATATATTCCCTTCTGGTAGGCAGCCAACTCTCTGGTTTGTTAGGTATCCATCCAGGTATATTTTATATTTACACAGGCAAGTGTACAAATATATCCCTCCATCCTTTTAACACAAATGTTAGCATGCTTTATACACTGCTCTACATTGTTCTTTTGTTTTTCCAGTTAGTGATGATATTTTGAAGCTCTTTCAGTATCAGTATAAATGGAACTTTCCCGTTTCCAGTCTTTTGCTGGTACAGTCAGTGCTGCCATGAATACATTTTTACACATATTGCTTCCTCCGTGCAAGTATATTTTTAGCAGGATTGGAGGGTATCTGAATGTTTAATTTTGGCAGATACTGCAAATTCACTCTCCATGAAAATTATTGTAGTTTGCACTCCTGCTAGTAACCTATGAATGTTTCTCAAAGCTTTGCTTATCAGAGTGTTGTCAAACTTTGGATTTTGGCCAGTTCAGTAGGTAAGAAATGGAATCCTGTGGGTAAGAAGAAATTATTCTACTTAGAGTGGACTTCATATGGACATACTTCTGGCTGATCATCAGAGCCCCTGGATATTTATTAAAAAGAAAAGTTCCTGAGTTCTTCTACGAAATCTGTGTCAGCCTGGGAAGCTATTTTTAACTAGGAAGCCCCAGGTAATTCAGATCTGATGATTAGCCAAGTTTGAGAAACATTGTTCTGGAATACTCTTTAGGACTTTATCAAATTGTATTCCTCAACACCATATATGAACCATCTGGAATGCTTACCATCCAGGTCTAATGGACACTTTTTATTTTTATTTTTTATATTTTTTAGGTCATTTTATGAATAATTTGCAGAAGTGAAAATAAGGAGATAATGAACCACAACTTTACTAGAAATTTTAATAACAGTTTTAACAAAAGAAACCCTAATTATTATTCTAGATTTTCCTGGTTTTGAAGGTATATATAACTGAAATGGACATCTTTGAATTCAGGTATTGCTCATCAACTGTCATGCGGTGTATTTTTGTTTTTAAGATCGGTGATTTTGTAGTTTTGAATTTTCATCATCCCAAGATACTTTTTAGTAGCTCAGATTCAAACAAGCAAATAAACATTATTTTAACTTAAACAGTTGCAAATCATTTTTAAGGAAGGCCAGTTATAGTGGGTGGTTTGGAAAGGGATGAGGTCAGTAACTCATCAGAAAATGATGAGTATTGCCATTCCAGATGATATTATTTGGAAAACTTTAACATCGCGTTTCTTACTTCATTAATCAGTGTTTTGCAGCCAGAAAGCAAATTAACTGTAATAGATGTTACAAAATATCACACATAGTATTTGAATTGTGAAGGCCTTTGGCGTGTGCACATATTTAAAGACTCCAAAGATATTACCCTGATATTGCTCTGAGGGGGTTGAGGGACAAATGGGAAACTTGATACTGAGGCAGAATAGATTTTTTTTTTTTTTGGTCTTTTGATATTCTGAAAAAGTCCTGAAATTACCCTAACCCCTGAGAAATCTCTTAATAGAAACTAATTTGGGGATTATTTTTTAAGGTTTGAGGATACACTAGGTTCAGGGGCCTTTCATGAGGCATGAAGAGAGTCAAGGAAGTTGCAAAGAGTGTAGAGTGCTGCAAACCTGGTTAAAACGGTAGGTAGACAACATCATTTTTTTCTCAGGGAATTAGGCCAATGATAAAAGCAGTTATGGTTAGAAAGGTTGTTATCAAACTGGCAGAGTAGTTGTGGGTGTTATATCTTCTTATTGATTGCTCAGTTGGCAGGAAAGCCTAGAAAGATAATTCTGCAGTTTAATTGATACAATAATAGTGTTAGATAAGAGTTGTAAGTGAGTTAAAATGAGAATTCTTACACTGATGTATGTAATAGTCATTTCCAGAATCCTCTTAAGTCTCATTACTGGTCATTGTGAAATTCCAGTCATAATTGGAAGGGTTTTCTAAGGGTAGCTTTGTGGTTCTTTAAAATGGGCTAAGTGTTTCTGAC
This sequence comes from Lemur catta, assembly GCF_020740605.2. Lineage (NCBI taxonomy): Eukaryota > Metazoa > Chordata > Mammalia > Primates > Lemuridae > Lemur > Lemur catta. The sequence continues at coordinate 92,250,215 of NC_059136.1, read as the reverse complement.
ACTTAGCATTAGGTCAGAGATTTAAATATAATATATGTGACCTAACAGAGCCTTTTGGAAAAATAATGCAGGCATTTATTATTCTTCTGGAAGGCTTTTTACATTGTTAGGTTCAAAATTACAGACTTGCCTAAAGAATATTCTGATCTTTTCAATAAGTGTTTAATGATATCTTGTTTGCTGTTATATTTAACAAACATTTGACATCTTTGAGATTAAAATGTGCTGTATAAATAAGAAACTGAATGTGGGACCTGCCCTCAAGTAATGGAGATAAACATAAACTAGCTATAATATAAGGCAAAGTGAAACTGTGGAATTGAGAGGAGTAAATAATATCAGACTGAGGTCATCAAAGGCACCCACATTGAAGAAGTGGCACTTGAGCTAGGCCTTAAGACTGACTAGGAATTTGTTAGGTGGAAAAGTCTTTGAAAGACATTCCAGGAAGAGAAAGCACCTTTTGCAAAGATACGGAGGCACAAAAGCACATGACCTGGGTGGCAAATAATGAGTAGTTTGTACCTACAGCATTTTAATGCTTGGAAAGAAATTGGATGAAATTGGGTCAGGAAGATCATTGAGGCATGTTTTGTGATTTAGAAAAATGGTGAAAGTTAAGGTCAACACACTTGGTGCAAACCTAGAACTAGATTTTTACAAAAGTGAAATTGGGGTGTTATTTCTTATCTTAAAAATTTCTGGAAGTCCATTTGGGGGTGGGGGATGTAGATAACCACTCATTAAGTTCACCCATTCATGAGGACAGTGGGATTAATAGCTAGTGACAAAACCAAAACTAGAATTAGTGCTAGACAGCTGGCTAACACTCTTCCCAGAGCATTTTAGTTGTTGATATTGCAACTTGCTTTACATTTTGTTTATATTGATGGAATGGTTGAAAGTTTAAATGAGGTAAAAATTTGTGTTTAAAGGAAGAGCTGCTAAGAAATTGATCCTTTGCCAAGAAGATAATCAACTTTGATCTCCTGGATTAATACAATTAAGTCATATTTCATTGTGCTTTCTCAAGAATTTGCATTTTATTCACAAACCTTGCTCCTGTTTTTCCCTTAAGAACTGTACCAGGCCACTTCTGTTCATCACTGTACTGGAGGTTACAGTGAGAGCAATTAGGCAAGAATAAGAAATAAAAGGCGGATGACGTCAATAAGAAAATGCAATACGAAGTGCAGACCTTCCTTCTCCCTACAGAGATACTAATTCAACAACAATAAACACACCAATTGCCTTTATGAGGAGTCTAGAATCTAGTTAAGAGGCTCCTGCACCCTAGGTCAGCACTAAACCAGCTGCATTGAAGTTTGTAAGAAAATTCATGCCACTTGCTCACCCTGGCTTAGCACGCCATGAGTGGGAGCAAAGTCCAAACTCCTGCCTTCTCCCTTGGGGAGAGAAAGAGAAAACTGAAACATACGTATGGCATTCAGATTTTTCATAGGTCTGCCTAAGGGACTGGTTTCTATTGTGCCTGAATATAAGCAGTGACAAGTAGGGTACCAGGTTGGGGTCCATTGAAAACAAAGTTAACAGTGACTTTAGACTACCACACATTCACCATACTCCCCTTGGCTCAGCATGGAACCAAATGAAAGAATGGAAAAGATTGCCTTGCAAATGGTAACTGAGAGAGCAGGAGTGGCTATACTTACATTAGACAAAATAGACTTTAAGTCAAAAACTGTCATGAGAGACAAAGAAGGACATCATATAGTGATGAAAGGGTCAATTCATGTGGAAGAAATAACAATTATAGATATATTTGCACCCAACATCAGATCACTGAAATATATGAAGGAAATATTGACAGAACTAAAGTGAGAAATAGCAACATAATCATAGGAGGTTTCAATATCACATTTTCAATAATAGAACATTCAGGTAGAATGTAATATAAGGAAACAGGACTTGAACAATGCTGTAGACCATATGGACCTAAGAACATATGCAAAACATTTCAGCCAGCACAGCTGAATACACTTTGTTCTCAAGTGCACACAGAACATACATTCTCGTGGATAGATCACATGTTAGGTCACACAACAAGTCTTAACAAATTTAGGAATATTGGAGTCATATCAGGTATCTTTTTCAACCACAAGGAAATGAAACTAGACATCAGTAGCAGTGGAAAACTGGAAAATTCACAGATATTTGGAAATTAAATAGCATGCTCTTAAATACTTGTTTTGGTCAGAAAAGAAATTAAAAGGAAAATTTAAAAATATCTTGAGACAAATGAAAACAAAAACTCAGTACACCAAAACTTAGGGAAAGTAGTGAGAGCTGTTGTAAGAAGAAAAGTTTATAGTGGTAAGCACCTCCATTAAAAAAGAAGAAAGATCTCAAGCTAACTTTATATAATTCCTTGAGTAACAATCAAAAAGAAGAGCAAATTAAGAACAAAGTTAGCAGAAGGAATGAATTAATAAAGATTAGATTTGAAGTAAACAAAATAGTAAGAGTTAGGGTTTTTTTTAAATTAAGATCAACAAAATTGACAAACTTTAGACTAAAAACAAAAGAGAAGACTCAAAATCAGAAAAGGAGACATTCTAACTGATGCTACAGAAATAAAAACAAGACTAGTATGAACAGTTATACACTGAAAAATTGGGTAAGCTAGAAGAAGTGGATAAATTCTTAGAAACATACCGGCTGGCAAAACTGAATCATGAAGTATAAAATCTGAATGGATGTGTAGTTATACAGTACTATTAATAGTAAGAAGATTGAATCTTTATTCAAAATCCTCCCAACAAAGAAAAACTCAGAACCAAATGGCTTCCCTGGAAAAATCTACCAAACTTTTAAAGAATTGTCACCAATCCTTCTCAAACGCTTTCAAAAAATTAGAACAATTCCAAAACTAATTTTATGAGGCCAGCATTACCCTGATACCAAAGACAAACAAACCGTAAGAAAAGAAAAGCTACAGATCAATATCTCTGATGATCATAGATACAAAAATCCTCCACGAAATATTAGCAAACCAAATTCAATAGCACATTAAAAGGACCCTTTACACTGGGGGCTTATCCGAAAGAATTGAAAACAGGATCTTGAAGGAAATCCTTGTGTGTGTGTTATAATATAAATGAACCTTAAGGACATTTTGCTAAGTGACATAATCCAGTGACAGATGGGTAAATTTCACATGATTACACTTAGATGAGATATCTAAAGTAGTCAAATCAGGAGAAGCAGAAAGTAAAATAGTGATTGCCAGGGACTGTGGGGAGGAGAAATAGGGAGTTGTTCAGTATGTGTGGAGTTTCAGTCATCCAAGATGAAAACATTATAGAACTCTGTCGTACACAACATGCATATAGTTTATCAATACTATTAAAAATTTGTCTGAAGGGTGGATTTCATGTTTATATATATATATATGAGTGTGTGTGCATGTGTGTGTGTACAACTACGTTAAAAAAAAAAAACAAAACTAAAAGGCACCCAGAGTGGAAAGGAAAAGTACTGTTAACTCACTGTTTCCAAACTACTTTATCCTATATATGGAACTTACTAATGAACCCACCAAAAAAAACTGTTAGAAATAATAACAAGTTCAGCAAGGTTCAGGGATACAAGGTTAGTGTACAAAATCAGTTATATTTTTATGCCCTAGTATTGAACAATCTGAAAATTAAGAAAACAAATGAATCACAAAGCATAAATAGGAAGCAGTTTAACAAAGGAAGTGTAAGACTTGAAAACAGAAACAAAAGTCATTGAAAGAACCTAAAGAAGATCTAAATAAATGAAAAGACATCTCACATTCATGGGTGTAAGACTTCTACAAATTCAGTGAAATCCTATGAAACTTCCATCTGCTTTTTTCTCCTTATTTTGCAGAAATGGATATACTGATCCTAAAATTCATATTGAATTACAGGGACCCAGAATAGCCAAAACACCCTTGAAAAAGAAGAACAAAGTGGGAGAATTCACTTCCTGATTTCAAAACAAATGTACAGCAATCAAGACTGTGTGGTATTAGTATAAGAATAGACATATAGATCCATGGAATATAATTGAGATTCCAGAAATAAATCCATACATTGGTAATCAGTTGATTTTTAACAAGGGTGTCAAGATAATTCAATATGGAAAAAAATATACTTTTCAAAAAGTGGTGCTAGTACAACATGATTTTCACACGGAACAAAATGAAGTGGGATCCTACCTCATACCATATACAAAAATTAACATTAAATAGATCAAAGACCTAAATGTAAGAGTTAAAGATATGAAATTCTTAGAAGAAAACATCTAAAGCATAAGCAACCAAGAAGAAATATAGATTCAACTTTATCAAAATTAAAAACTTTGTGCTGCAAAGGGTACTGTAAAAAAAGGAAAAAGACAATCTCTAGAATAAAAAAGTATTTGTAAATCATATCTGATCAGGATCTATGCTATGGTCTGTTTGTGCCCCCAATTCATGTGTTGAATCCTATAATCACCAAGGGGATGGTATTAGAAGGTGGGGCTTTGGGGCCTTTAGGATTAGTGCCCTTATAAAGAGACTTCAGAGAACTGCCTTGTCTCTTTCACCATGTGAGGACACAGAGAAAAGGTGCCATATATGGCACAGGAAATGGGCCCTCAACAGGGTGCCTAATCTATGGGTACTTTGTTGTTGGACTTCCCAGCATCTAGAACCATGAGAAATGAATCTCTGTGGTTTGTAAGGTACCCAGTCAATGATAATTTGTTTTTGCAGCCCAAATGAACTAAGAATCTTATTTCTAGAGTATAAGCAGAACTTTTAACCACTCAACAAAAAAGAACAAATAATCCAGTTAAAAAATGGGCAATGGATTTGAATAGACATTTCTTTATAGATAGAAGAAGATATATTGAAGTATATATTAATAGTAAGTTATGCAGATGGCCAATAAGCACATCAAAAGATAATCAGCACCATCAGTCACTAGGAAAATGCAAATCAAAGCTACAGTGGGATGCTGCTTCACACCTACTAGCGTGGTTGTAATCAGAACTACAGCCAATAATAGTGTTGCTGAGGATAGAGAGAAATTGGAACCCCGATATGGTGGTACTGGTGGAAATACAAAATGGTACAGTCACTTTGGAACCAGTTTGACAGTTCCTCAAAAGTTAAAGGTTACCATACGACCCAGCAATTGCACTCTTAGCTGTATTCCAAGAGAATGAAAAGGTCTGTATGCAAAAACTTATATTAATCTGTGTATTATTTGCTAATGCAAATCCTCATTAGCATTTTAACTGTATTATTTGTAATAGCTAGAAAGTTCAACTAACCCAAATGTCATCAGCTGATGAATGCATAAATATACTGTGGTATATACATACAATGGGATAATATTCAGCTATCAAAATGTACTAATACATGCTCCAACATGGATGAACCTTGAAAATATTATGCTATATGAAAAAAGCCAAACACAGAAGGCCACATATTATATGATTGTACATTAGATGTTCAGAATAGGTAAATCCAGAGGCAGGAAGTTTTATGTGCAGTTGCCTTGAGCTGGAGGGAGGGTGGAACAGGGAGGAATGAGGTTTCTTTTTGGGAAGATGAAAATATTCTAAGATTAGGTGGCATTAGAGGTGATCATATAAGTCTGTGAATATACTGAAAACATTTAATTTTATAGTTTAAAAGAGTGAATTTTATAGTATGTGAATAATAATTTTTAAGAAAAGAACTATCATAACACTGTACAACCAGGAGGCAGAAACTACACAGTGATTTTAATGATGAAAGTTTAATATAAACAATTACTAGCTATAACATGATTGAAGAAATGGAGATTGGTTAGTAAGAAGTAAAAAGAATGTGAAAGAATACAGTAAGAGCAGTGACTAATTTCAGGGCTGACACAGAGTGCCATGGGAAGAGACTGCCCTCTTCCTGTGGTTGAGATCCAGGCCTTATTGGAGAGGGGGCAGTGGATGGTGGAGAAGTAACTTGCCAAGACTATGCTGGTGGAACTTACTGGAAATTCTCCCACTGATGTGCTGAACCTTGGAATTTACTATAAAGCTACATGAAGGGTGTTGGGGAAAGCTGCTTATGGGGAGATCCTTGGTGGTGGCCTGCTGCAAAGCTGCTCAGCAGAGTGCTGGGGTGGGCTGCTGGGTGCCGGAGAAGCTGCTTCCTGCAGGACACAAGATGCTGGAGAAGCAGGTGCTATGGGAACACATCGGAACCAGGAAGAGAAAAACCCCTTCCTCTTCCAGTGTACCTCCAGCTGCCTCTACTGACAAGGCTTAACATCATGCCAGCTGCAGCAGAGCAGTATTGAAAGGGCTCAGCTCTATTTTGAGAGATGGAGCAATAGAGGTAGATTGCTCAAGAACCAGTTGGCTCAAGAATCTTATGTTAAACCCTGTACCAGTTTAGCATATATTCTATTTTGTTGGGTTGAGTGGAAGTGCCAGGTGTTCATCTCAAAGTAGTACAATCTATAGTAACTAAAAAATATTGAACAATATAGAAGTCTTTAAAATGAGAAGTAAAAATTTCCCTTTTATTCCTCATTCTTTTACCTTTAATGAAGATAAAACTATTGTTAACAGTTTGTATATTTTATATACACACATATGTATATATATTTTTCTTAGTGATAGAGGTTTTGTGTATTGATACTGCATATGATCTGCTTTTAAGTTTTTGTTGTTAGAAGGAAATGTATCTGCAGTGCCTAAGAGCACTGTACTAAGGGTAGTTTCCTTATCCTGTCTTTGTTGCCAGGCACTCGTGTAAGCTAGGAATAAGTCATACAACTGTTCTATTTGATTTTCTAAACTTGTGAAATGAAGGGATTTTTACTTGAAGGTTAAAATCTGTGATGGATACAGTTCAATAGTAGAAGTAGGAGGGGAAGAGGTAGTTTGCCAACTCTTAAATACAAGTTAATTTGTATGGCCTAGATGTTTCTTTCTTTTTTTTTAACATGTTTTGCAATATTAATGTTTCTTATTATGTTAAACAGTTGTACATTTCTATGTGTATGTTGCTGGCTATGTATACTATTTAAATTTCAGTGACATTTGAATAATATAACTTTTTTTTTCTCTTTAGAAAAACCCTGCAAAAATGTCCCTCTATCCATCACTTGAAGACTTGAAGGTAGACAAAGTAATTCAGGTATGTTTAAATACTTTAAAAAAATATACTGTAACATAAATTCTACTTATAGGTGAAGTAAAGCATGAAACTAAATACAGGTATATTTGTTCATTTTTGTACTTTTCTTCAGTTTTATTAATTGCACACGAAAGTTATAGAAAAACTTATCCATTCTTTTTCATTTCACTGTGAACTATAATAGGCCTGGGATATTATTTCTTTAAAATTTGACTTAAACTCTTTAAAGGTGGCTTGATTTTCTGACTAAAATTTAAATTACATAGAACATATTTAAGTTGATAAAATATACTCCAGCTTTTTAGATAGTGATAGTTTTGTGTAAAATTGGTAAATTTTTCTTATGACCAGTCTTTAAAATAATTTTGTGCCTCTTCTTTGAAGTTAAAAATTATATAAATGGTGGAGCACATGCTACTTTTTTAGAAGAGCAGTAGTGTGAAAGCACAAGGAAAGTGTAGTGATTTCTTTCCTTTTAGAGGTGAGCAGCAGGCATTTCACTTGTTTACTCTTTAAATGACTGTGTTAGAGATTATAGCATTTCTGGCTTCTGCTTAAGAAAATGTGAGGTTGGGATCAATTTGACTGTTTTGGAAATTTTTAACGATCTTTTCAATAGGAGATTTTTTAAAGAGACAGGATCTTGCTCTGTTTCCTGAGCTGGAGTGCAGTGGCATGATTGTAGCTCCTGCAACCTTAAATTCCTGGGCTCAAGCTATCTTCCCACTTTAGCCTCCTGAGTAGCTGGGACTACAGGCATGCACCACCATGCCTGGCTAATTTCTAAAATTTTTTTTATAGAGAAAATAAATAGCCTGGCTATATTGTCCAGGCTGGTCTCGAACTCTTGGTGTCAAGCAGTCCTTCTACCTTAGCCTCCCAAAATGCTGGGATTACAGGTGTGAACCATTGCACCTGGCCTGTAACTGGAGATAATTTATAGGGTGTAATGAACCCATCTGTTTACAGTTTGCTTTCAATTTGATCTTTTATAAGCTCAGAAACTCTGCAGCTGCTGTTTATTCTTTTAATTTGACAAGATAATCCAAAAACTCATTATCCTAAAAATCATTTTATTTGAGGCCCTGACCTCAATTTACCCTAATTTCTTAATAAGTGATTAATGAGCAGAAAAAGTTTATTACAGACTTGTAAGAAGTCTTAAGCAACCTTAAGAATACAGGTGTTTTACACAAAATGTTGGCCTTACTGGGGTTGAAGGAAAAAGGAGAGCAATACTGGTAACATACATGTGGCTGGGGTATTAACCTTGTGGCAGTGGATGAGCAAATTATTATATAGAGGGAATCATGAACAACGTGGACTATTTTCCATTATAGATCCAGTATGGACATTAAAATGTGGTGTATAAAATCTTTGAAATCTAAAGTTCGGCTGCCAAGACTTTGATGCCTCAAAGTCTTAAGTGGCCTGTTCAATCATTTTGAAATGTTCTATCACTTCTTTCTTCAATATTGTCAGTGTTTTTCTCATGTGGTTTTTATTTCCACAAAGTTCATATGAACAAGTGCTCTTTCTTTTTAAAAAGCTTTTATCTGAAATATTTAGCTTCCCAGAATAACCATTAAGCCATTAGTATGACATCAGTATGTTAACTGATAAGAATTTGCAGACAGATCTGAAAGAATCTATTCTTTTTTATCTTTTGTTAGCTTTTTATGGAATTAAATTAACCACAGTTAGCTTTGAGCAGAAGCTTTTGATTTTGAAAACAACAGAAGAGTTGATAGTGACAAATGTTGGATTGAAAAATAAAGAGGGCTGCAATCTACATCAGGCTGACCTCTTTAAGGAGAAGCAAATTACATGGATATTTCCATTAAAGGACCTTTTATGTTCAGAGCAGAAAATAGAGATAGAACATTGAGTAAAGAAGGGGAAATGTTTTTTCTCTCCCCACTGGATTTAACACATTGCCACACTAGAAAAATATTTTTTCCTTGGGGCCATGGTGTTTTATTACAAAAAGAATAAAAACTTCAAAAACAAAATGATCCTCTCTAATTTATAATAAAAAATTTGTTATTTTTTATTGTTCTCCATGTGTGAGTTATATGCAACTTAAAAAATAGTTCTCACAGCTCCCCAGGTGAAGAGACATGTGAGTTACATATGCTTCACGAGGTCCTGGGCTCAAAACTAGCATGAGTTAAATACAACTAACATGACAGTTAATGTGTTAAAAATATTCCTAATTGTCATTAAATTCTTGGACTTTATTTTTTTTGCTTCATTTTCTAAGGTGAATCTCACTTATGTTTGTTTTTATCCTTGTGATCCCCATAAAAAGGTGTTAGGGAAGAAGGTAGTGTTCATTTTCTCATTTGCTAACTTTTTGCACCACAGCAAAGCTAAATTTTACAGCAGTGAATTTTTTGTAAACTATCCGACAGTGGCCAGTAGGCTATGGCTTTCAATATCATGAACCTTTCTGTCTATTCCAAATCCTAACAGGAGCCTCCACCTATGCAAATTAAGCTTTTAAGAAACAGTGATATACAGAATCAGAGCTTATCATTTTCCTAATATTGGGAGCAGAATTTGACAGAAGTGACTCCACAAAATATGTTTCTCCACATGCTTTCTGTAAATGGCAGAAGCAACATGCCCTGGCAGTAACCAGTGTTCCTTGGGGCACTACCCCTGCCTCCCCTTTTTTTTTAATAGTTTCAGATTTCTAAGTAAGTTTGAAATAGTTAGCTACATTTAGTGGCGTTTAGTACTTAAACCCTTATTGTCACATCCTTCTCTAGTTTTATTTTTACTACAAATTGCATAATTAAATTTATATAACTGCAGAGAGCTTTCTATATATATGTTCTTCAGCATTCCTTGGATAAGAACAATAGCAATGAAAGAATAAGAAATAATAGCTACTATACAAAGGTGTATTTTAAATTAATAAGCTATGTTTTAGAGCAGTTTTAGATTCACAACAAAATTGAGCAGAAAGTACCGTGAACCTTTGTCTTCACACATGCACAATATCTGCACCACAGTGGTAGGTACTTTGCATATCTTATCACCCAAAGTCCATAGTTTACAGTAGAGTTCACGCTTGGTATCATATGTTTTGTAGGTTTTGACAGATGTATAATGACGTATGCAGTCATGTGTTGCTTAATGACAGGGATGTGTTCTGAGAAATGCATTGTTAGGCAGTTTCATCATTGTATGAACATCATAGAGATACTTACACAAAATCTGTTTGATATAACCTACTGTACACCTAGGCTGTAAGATATAGCCTCTTGCTCCTAGGCTGCAAACCTGTGCAGCATGTTACTGTACTGAATACCACAGGCAGTTATAACACAATGATAAGTATTTGTGTATCTAAACGTGTCTAAACACAGAAAAGGTACAGTAAAAATACAGTATAAAATATAAAAATTGGTAAACTTGTATAATGGAGGTTTCAGGATTGGAAGTTGCTCTGGATAAGTCAAGTGAATGAGTGGTGAGTGAATGTGAAGGCCTAGGACATTACTGTACATTACTGTAGACTTTATAAACACTGTACATCTGGGCTACACTACATTTATTTTAAAAAGTTCTTCAATAATAACCGTAGCTTACTGTAACTCCTTTACTTTATAAACTTTAAATTTTTAAATTTTTGACTTTTCTACAATAACAGCTTAAAACACAAACACATTGTACATGTGTACAAAAATATTTTCTTTCTTTATATCCTTATTCTATAAGCTTTTTTTCTATATTTAAAATTTTTAATTTCTTTTTTTACTTTTTAAACTGTTTTGTTAAAACTAAGGCACAAAAATACACATTAGCCAAAGCCTACACAGGGTCAAGATCATAAGAATCACTGTCTTCCTCCTCCACATCTTGTCCCACTGGAAGTTCTTCAGGGGCAGTAACACTCACAGAGCTGTCATCTCCTATGATAGCAATGCCTCCTGGAATACCTTTCAAAGGACCTGACTAAAGCTATTTTACAGTTAATTTTTTTTTTTTTTTTTAGTAAGTAGAAAGAGCACACTCTAAAGTAAAAAGTGTAATATGGTAAATTTATAAACCAGTAACAATTGTTTATTACCATTATCAACTATTGTGTACTCCGCATAATTGCATGTACTTTTATTATGATTGGCAGTGCAGTAGGTTTGTTTAAACCAGCATCACCAGAAACACTTGAGTGATGTGTTGGCTCTGCTATGTTGTGGTGGCTATGATGTCATTTAGCAATAGGAACATTTCAGCTCCATTATAATCTTAGGGGACCACCGTCCATCCGTCGTTGATCAAAATGTTATGTGATTCATGACTGTATACCATTGTAGTAGTATATGGAATAGTTTCACTGCCCTAAAAATCCTCTGGGTTATACCTGTTCATCCCTCCCTCCCGGCAACCCCTGCAACCCCTAATCTTTTTATTGTCTCCATAATTTTGCCTTTTCGAAAATATATAGTTGGAATCATACGGTATTGTATCTTTTTAAGATTGCCTTTTTTCACTTAGTAATATGCATTTAAATTTTCTCCATATCTATTCATAGCTCATTTGTTTTTAGTGCCGAACAGTATTTTTTTGCCTTTGAGATGATTTAAGAAGTAATCCAAGTGGCCCCTAGGTCCTTTTAACTGATAGATGGTGAAAGAACTTTGAAAATTCAGCATACTTTGAATTTGTGGATTGTTATTTACAATTACAAAGGTTTTCGTGCTGCATTTTATTTCATTGTGTAATGTTTAACAAATTATAAAATGATAAATATTAAAGAATGATTGAATAACAAGTATATCAGAGCATTTTTCATTCAAATGAGTTTAGTACCATTCAAACATTTTGTAAGCTGTACTTATTTAAATTAAGCTTCAGTCTCTAAGTGTCTGGGATTACTCTTGGCATTGATTTCAGGGTTAGGTTGATTGGGTCTTCATTGATTAACATATTTCCGATTAAGTAAAAAGTGATAATTCGAGATTGGTTATGCAGTTTAATACCAAACTTGTCTCTAAATGACATATGGCTATTTCAGAAAGTCAGATCTATCTGTAAAGGACAAAGTATCTCCATCAGTGGGATACTTAATATAACTTAGGCATCCCTGAGAGGACACTTGAGCCTGAATAGCTTTGACGAATGCATACTTTGTCAAAGTAGTCTTGGCAAGTTTAACAGTTACAAATTACATTACTGTGTCATCATCCCTTTATGTCAGTGATAAAGAATGCTTTTTACATAGTTTGTAATACTTCTAAAGTTTTATAATTCTTTGCTATGTTTGGTGAAATGAAGATGTAGATTATTTCAGTGGGACATGCTAAAATGGTAGAGTAAATATTAATAAGTGTATTAAGTAAATACTAAAGTATTACTTTTTTAGGTGTTTTTCTGATATGTGACTTTATATGAATATGGCTGAGCTTTTTTTCTAACGCAAATAAAATATTTTTACTTGTTAAAAGAGTAATGGAAATGTAAAATGTGTTGTCATGCATTTTAGATTATATCTTTAATACATTAATTTATTAATTGGTTTGCAGTAGCACTATGAAATACTGGTTATAAGATATGGAGGATGGTAGTTACTCGATTTCTATATAATAGTTTTAAAAATATTTTGAATGTCACATATTTTTGATTTGCAGATTTAATACAGTCTTCCTGAAGTGTTTGAAATTAAACTTTCTTAAATAAAACTTCAATGTTTTAGTTTCTTTTTGGAAGTATTGGATTTAATTGATAAATTATATAAGAATTTTAGGTAAGTATTGTTAGCGTGCTGTTAGAATTTTCTGTTCCCTTTCAGGCTCAGGCTGCCTTTTCTGCAAATCCTGCCAACCCAGCAGTTTTGTCAGAAGCTTCTGCTCCTGTCTCTCAAGATGGAAGTAAGTGTATACTTCGGCTTCATTCTCTGAATAGAAATATTTGTTAAGCTTTCTTTTGCTGAAATAAGGAATCTAAGATTATTTTTTTTGACTGCATAAAATTGATGGTGAAATGTCTAGTAGTAAAAAGGAAAAAAGTTTATTTCAAGAAAAGCTCTAGTAGTAATAAGAAAAAAAAAGCTAATTTGAAAAAATAACTCTTTAGCTAATCAAGAGAGTGAACTGTGAATATGAAGATGTATTTTATGGCTTAATGAAAATAGATTTTAGCCTGACTCATAAGTCCCTAATATGGCTGATTTATTTATGAACAAACCTTACGTTTGAACTACAGTTGCCCCAGCTGCTGCTCTTGAACTTTCTGTACCATCCCCTATCTTTGCCAGGGGACCTTCTGAAATTTCCACCCACCTCCTTTTTGGGGAGCTTCCCAAATCCTGAAGTCTCTTTTCAGTCTCCATATCCTGTCTTTCATCCCTTTTTCTTCAAGGTTCAGAGGGATTCAGTACAGAGCCCATAAATAATATGAATTAAAATAGAAAATAAGTGTTGAATAGGTTTCTGTGGCCTGTCATGTTGGCTTATAACCATTTATAACAATGTTTCTTTTAGAAAATTCATTTTAAGTCACAGATAAACCATGTAAAAAGGAGCTTTTGGAAATAATACATAACTACTAATAAGTTAAATAATGTTAATCTTTCAAATTACTATTTCTAGGATTTCATTGGATGTGGTTAGCATTATTAAAATAATGACACTAAATAAATTTAAAAGCTTTGGTTTTTCTTTTTTTTTTAATTGTCATTAGTTCAGAAGAATCATTCCATAACCCTGTTTACTGGTAACTCATTCAATAAATTATTTCTGCTTTTCAGTATTTAGAAATCTGAGGTTATTTCAGTTCACATGTGTTCATATTTTATGGCTCTCACCTTAAACATTTTCTGTGTTTTCCATTTCTATTAATAATTGTCATTACAGAGGTGGGGGGTGCCCTTCCAAATTGCTATTAATGCTTTAAATTCATCCTAGATTTTATAACTTAAATATAACTTTTTAACACAAATTGAAACCTATAATAAAAGTAGTTCTCATTTTTAGTATTCTGCCAGTGCTTTTTTCTTCCTTCCTTCCTTCATTCATTCACTCTTTTATTTATATTAGGTCTCTATCCTAAACTGTATCCGGAGCTCTCTCAATACATGGGCCTGAGTTTAAATGAAGAAGAAATACGTGCAAATATGGCCATGGTCCCTGGAGCACCAGTTCAGGGGGTATGTATAGTGTAATTCATTTTGAATTGTATAAGATCATACTTTACACATAGATATGTTCTCCTTTTTATGGCCAACTCACAAATTTATAACTTTAGCACTGATCTGTCTTCTCAAATTTTAGACTTCTTTTTGAAAACTAGTTCTTACATAGTCTGTTTCGTTTTGTGCTATTACCACTGTTTGAATTTATTAGGACTTAAAGATTCCCAATTACCATTTACTGGTCTTCTGCATTTAGTCAGTTACTAAGATCCTAGTGATTCTCTCTTCCATGTTTCTTGTATTCATTTTATGCATTCTAATCCTACTATAACCACATTCAACATTTCTGTACTTCCTGCCTCGGTTATTCTAGTACTCTCTTACATTTCCTCTAGTAACTTCTTATGTCAGACAGTACTAGGCTGCTACTAGATAAATGATTCTAAAGTATAGGTCTATCGTAGCTTTTTTTTGCTCATAATTTTTTAACATTCTTTCTGAAATCTAAGGCTCCTTGTAATTCGATCCCAGATTCTAGACTTAAATACAGTGGATCTTGTAACCTTTTGTTAAGGTCATTGCCATGACTGTAGCACTTTGTAGCACTTACTGTAATTACAGTTAAATATTTCATGAAAGGTCCATGTCTGTCTTGTTGCCATAACTTCAGTGTTTAATACGGTACGTAGCATTCATTTATTTACCAAATATTTATTGAAAACTTGATTTTGTCAGTCAGGGTGCACTTGGGAAAACAGAAATTATGGTAGTTATTTCAAAAGAGGTAAGTTAAGAAATTAGATAAAGAGGTTGAAGAATTGAAAAAGCACAAATGGACCCAGGTGTAATTGCAGAAAGTTAGCTGCTTCTTTTAAGACTGGAGTAACACAAGGAAGTGGTTGGAGTTAACAGAACCCAGAAGCTTGGGGGAAGAGCCCCACAGAGCTGGGACTTAGACCTTGGAGCAGGGGACACTGCTTGCAGTACTGGTGCCTCTGAGAGGTTGTAATGAGGCCAGTGCTGGCAGTGTCAATAAAAGCTGGAGACTGGAACCAACTGCTGCTGCGAGGGGTAAGGGCCAAGCTCACACAGTGAACAGGAAACACAGAAAGGAACAAAGCTCTTGTCCCTTTAGTCACTGACAAAGGAAAACATTTTTTGCAGTTAGGCCCGGCATCACCTAGAGTCCAGCATCACCTAGAGTCGAGTCGAGTCCAGAAGGGTGGATTTGGAGCTGAGGACACTAGCTTAATACTTGTTACCACCTACTCCTTTGACTACTCGGTATATCTACATACTTCTACAAATATTTGAACTTCATATGGCAATAATAACAACTTTATTATAGTAACTCTTCTGGAAAATCGAGGTTCAGCATACTTTTCTAAAAAGGGCTCTATAGTAAACATTTTAGAGTTTAATGGTTATTCATGACCTCTATCACATATTGTTTGTTTGCAACCTTTAAAAATATAAAAACCATTCTTAATTCAGGGGTATAGAAAATCAAGCCAAGTACCCCTTAATATAAATGAAGTCACTTTCACACTTTTTCCAGAAAGGGATGATAGCAGTTATCTTGGCCATCTCTTGGCAGTGGTCATGGTATTGATTACTATGTGATATTAATTACTGTTCTAAGGATTCAAATTTCCAGCTGAATATTTTTAACTTAAGTGTAAAGTTAACCACTACCAACAATTCATGTATAAAGATAAAAGGAGGTATGGAGGAACAAAAAGATTAATTGCTGTATTTAGAGAAAATTTATAAATAAAGGAGAGAAAAAGATAATCATAGCTGCTGTGATTCTTATTTTAGTAATTGGTCATGAGGCTGTAGTTAGTATTAATGGCTTCCTTTGTTTACTACTTGGACTCTTTGTTCCTTGCCATTGGCCAGTACTTCAGCTGGTCTTTTAAATTTTTTTCCTTAATACCTAGAGGAGGGACCTAATTTTTCAAGTGTCTGAATCACCAGGGCTCTTCATTGCCCTGCCTTTTCTTTTTCTTTTGTTTTATTTTAATTTATTTTAATCTATTGCTGGAGATTTCTGTTAACTCTTCCTATCTAGCGAATTTTTCATTTCACATATTTTTTCTTCTGTTGATGTTCCATCTGCTTCCCTCCCCAGGTTTATTGAGTTTTAATTGACAAATAAAAATTGTATATGTTCAAGGTGTACAACATGATGTATTGAGATAGATAGTAAAATGATTACCACAATCAAGTTAATTACAACACATCTGTCATCTCACATAGTTAACCATTTTTTTCATGTGTGGGAAGAACACTTAAGATCTACCGTCAGCAAATTTCAAGTATACAGTATTATTAAGTATAGTTCCATGCCGTACATTAGATCCTCAGAACTTACTCATTTGGAATGACAAGTCTGTACACTTTGACTAACATTTCCCCCATTCTTCTCCCTCCCCTCCCCACCTCCAGCCACTGATAACTGCCCTCCTACTCTCTACTTCTGTGAGTTTCACTTCTTTAGATTCCACATATAAGTGAGATCAGACAGTACTTGTCTTATGTGTCTGGCTTACTTCATTTAGCATAATGTTCTTTAGGTTCATCCATGTTGTCCAAATGGCAGGATTTCCTTTTGTTAAGGCTTAATATTTGATAATACTCCATTGTGTGCGTGTGCGTGCACACTCATATACACACACCACATTTTCTTAATCCATCTGTCGACAGACTTGTTTGCATATTTTGGCTACTTTGAATAATGCTACAGTGAACATGGGAGTGCAGATATTTCTCTAGATAGTGATTTTATTTCCTTTGGGTATGTACCCAGAAGTAGGATTGCCAGATCATATGGTAGTTTTATTTTTACCTTTTTGAGGAACCTCTGCCCTGTTTTCCATAACTGCTACACCATTTAAAATTACTACCATCTGTGCACAAGATTTCCCTTTTCTCCACACCCTCACCAACACGTTATCTCCTGTTTTTTTTTTTTTTTGAGACAGAGTCTCACTCTGTTGCCCAGGCTAGAGTGAGTGCCGTGGCATCAGCCTAGCTCACAGCAACCTCAGACTCCTGGGTTTAAGCGATCCTACTGCCTCAGCCTCCCGAGTAGCTGGGACTACAGGCATGTGCCACCATGCCCGGCTAATTTTTTTTGTATATATATTTTTAGTTGGCCAGATAATTTCTTTCTAGTTTTTTAGTAGAGATGGGGTCTCACTCTTGCTCAGGCTGGTCTCGAACTCCTGACCTCGAGCGATCCACCCGCCTCGGCCTCCCAGAGCTAGGATTACAGGCGTGAGCCACCGCGCCCGGCCCTGTTTTTTTTGATAATAGCTGTCGTAACAGGTGTGAGATGATATCTCATTGTGGTTTTGATTTACATTTTCCTGATAATGAGCACCTTTTCATATACCTATTGACTATTTGGATGTCTTCTTTGGAAAAATGTCTCTTTAGGTCTTTTGCCCATTTTTTAATAAGGTTTTTTTTTTTTTTTTTCCCCCAGTTGAACTCTGAACTCCTTATATATTTTGGGTATTAACCCATTACTAGATACAGAGAGATGGTTTGCAAATATTTTCTCCCATTTTGTAGGTTGCCTTTTCCTTTTGTTGATTGTTTCCTTTGCTGTGCGGAAGGTTTTTAGTTTGACATAGTCCTACTTGTTTATTTTTGCTTTTCTTGACTGTGCTTTTGGTGTCTGTCTAGAAAATCATTGTTAAGATCACTATCAAGGAGTTTTCCCCTGTGTTTTCTTCTAGGAGTTTTATGGTTTCAGATCTTACATTTCAGTCTTTAATCCATTTAAAATTAATTTGTGTGTATGGTGTAATATGATAAGGGTCTAATTTCATTCTTTTGCATGTGGATATCCAATTTTCCCGACACCACTTATTCACAAGACCATCCTTTCCCCATTGTATATTCTTGGCACCCTTGTCAAAGATTAGTTGAGTGTAAATTTAATTCTTTTTTTATATCTTCTGTTCTCTCCTCATTCATGGCTTCCTTTAAATCCTTCAACATACTGACTATATTTATATTAATAGTAACTGTTTTTAAATCTGCCTGATAATTTTATGATCTCTGTCATTTTGGGGTCTCTTTCTGTTGACTAATTTTTCTTCTGATAGAGGTTACATTCTCCTGCTTGTTTACATGCCACCTGTGTATGTAATTGGATGCTGGAGATTGTGAATTTTACATTCCTAGGTGCTAGATTTTGTTGTATTTTTTAAGAATGTTGGCACTGGTTCTGGCAGGCAATTAAGTTACACGTAGATCTGCTTGATTCTTCCGAGGCTTACTTTACGCTTTGGTGGGGTAGGTCTGTAAAACTAGACTATCCCCATTAGTGAAGAAGTGTGTTTACTCTGGGGTCTCTACTGAAGGCCCTTGGTATTGAGCAAGCACTCTCCACTCTGGCTGGTGGATACATGAATGTCTCCCAACCCTGTGTGATACCTGGAAACTGTTACAGCTCCCTGAACAGTACGCCGTTGCCTGGCTTGCAGAGCCTGACCTCACACGTGTTTGGATGAGTATTCAGCAGCAGATGCAAGAAGACGCCTGTGTAGATTTCTGGGCTCTTTCTCTGTGTAGTTCCTTCCTCTCCAGACTGCCCTGCAAATTCTGTCTGCCTCACTAGCTGCCTCAGCCTTTCTGAGTTCACATCTCTGTCTCTGCAACTCAGCAAGAGCATGCGTGGTGCTCTGTCTGCTTCAGATTCCTTCAATAAGTGATTTCTTCTGCAATTGTCTTCTGCTTTCTAGTATAGTAAGTTTGTGTGTATGTGTGCATTAGGCTGCCAGCGTTATAATATTTACTTAATTAGTATTTATGGTAATTCTGAAGCAAATGAATTTCAGCTAAACTAAATAATTCATTTGCTCCTCATTTCTTTTCCTGTCCCATTACCTGATTTTTCTATGTCTCTTATAGCTATAATTCTTCTTTTGAACTTTTGTAATCCTTCGTAAGTAATTTCTTCTGGCATTGTGTTCTGATTTCTACTATAGTAATTTGTGTGGTATGTGTGTTACTCCTGTTAGACTGTCAGCTTTAGAATGTGCCGTTGGAATGACCATGAATTCTGAATGAATATATTTTTAGTCTGTGATGTTTAATGGCTGAGGTTCTTCTTTCCTGTCACTGCCACTCTGAGCATCCCAATTCTTAAACAGGTTAGAGCTTTTTTGTTTCTTATAGGAAAAAATCCCATTAAGAAGCCTTGATAAGCTCTTTCCTCACTGTCTTTTGGTTGAGGAAAGAATCCGCTTAAAACAAGAAACCAGTTTTGGTCAAGCAAACTTGAAAAAGAGTGGATGTAGAATGTTCCTAAGACAAAGAAATGATAAATGCCTAAGGTGATAGGTGCCCCAGTTGCCCTGATTTGAATTAACATTGTATGCCTACACCAAAACATCAGATGTGCCCTATAAAGATATACAACTATTATGTACTCATAATAATTTTAAAAAGAAAAAAGAAAACCTGAAAACATTAGAAACTTGAAACATGGACCTGACTCAAGTCCCTAATATAGCTATTCTGGGGCAGTCTGGTTTGTGCATCCTATTTGTTAATCCATAGATGGTTATTGAATGGGATGAGAAATGTTTGACTGTCTTCCATGTGCTGGGACCCATGCAACATGCATGGTCCCAGTTCATTTAATCCTCATAGTAACACTGTGTGGTAAGAATGTTGGTCCTTTTTCAGAAACTCTAAAAGGATAAGTAGATCATCAAAGATCATAACAGGGCTGGGCGCAGTGGCTCACGCCTGTAATCCTAGCACTCTGGGAGGCCGAGGTGGGTGGATTGTTTGAGCTCAGGAGTTCGAGACCAGCCTGAGCAAGAGTGAGACCCCGTCTCTACTAAAAATAGAAAGAAATTATCTGGCCAACTAAAAATATATATAGAAAAAATTAGCTGGGCATGGTGGCGCATGCCTGTAGTCTCAGCTACTGAGGAGGCTGAGGCAGTAGGATCACTTGAGCCCAGGAGTTTGAGGTTGCTGTGAGCTAGGCTGACGCCTTGGCACTCACTCTAGCCCGGGCAACAAAGCAAGACTCTGTCTCAAAAAAAAAAAAAAAGAAAAAGATCATAACAGAAGATAATTCCTGCAAGTGGTGTATTTCAGAAGTATGATAAGGCTTTTAAGTTCAAGGGTAATACATTTGAGATGGAGATAAGCCAAAGAACATGGGAAGCAAATGCCAGTGAATTCAAAAAGCAACAGATCGAGAGCAAATCACTGACTGAATCTACTGGAGATGATCCATGTAGGAAAAAGTTACCTGAGGAATTAGTAAATAAAAACCGTGTCATCTTTACAGAAATCAGACTTTATCTGAAGGAAATTATTTGTGGATTCCTTTTTGGAAAGCCCCAACTGAGTATGTTCCAATTATCATTGTAGATTCTTTCAGGGAGAGTATTTCTAAATACTGTCACATTGTGTATGTTTTTGTCAGCAGTTGGTAGCAAGACCTTCCAGTATGAACTATATGGTGGCTCCTGTGACTGGCAATGATGTTGGAATTCGTAGAGCAGAAATTAAGCAAGGGATTCGTGAAGTCATTTTGTGTAAAGATCAAGATGGAAAAATTGGACTCAGGCTTAAATCGATAGATAATGTAAGTATTTTTAATATCTATTTAATTTGTTTAAATTGCATACAGAATATTCTAATGCTAAAGTAATTTGAAATGGAAATGCTTTAATTAATTATAATTGTGTTTCTATCATTGAGGCTGTTTTAAATCTAATAAATTTGTTCACTTAGAGATGCCCTATTTTGAGGAGGCAGAGTTGGGACTTCCAATCCCATTACACTGAAAGATTCTTTTTCATTTTTGAGTACTCTAACTGGAGTCAAGGTCACTGGTCTACATGTACTATGATAGTTTGTATAATAGAATTCTGGCATTGAAATAGGGCAGCACATGTGAAAGTTAAAAACCTGACAAGTGAGAATTGATGTGTGTTCATATTTAAACCAAATGATTATTTAACTTGAGATGGTTCTGCAGATCTGTTACTTCTGTCTTCTAAATTTGAATTTAACAGGTCATTTTCTGAGTAAAAGTTTCTTGTCTAATTTGGGCAGCCATTACTTTACCTTTTAATTACTTTATCTCTCACCTTACCGTACTGGAGAGATGAGACAGGGTTACACCCTGAGAAAAAATTTAGAATTGTTAAGCACATGCTGGGTCTTTACCCTGATTAATGGTTTTAGCTGTGACCTTACTGGATTCTGTTTCAGTCTTATGTCTCATTAGCTCAGTATGTCCCACCTTTCCACACAGAAAGTTATAATCAGTGAGGTACACTGCTGTGAAAGGATGAGGCAGCCCTGCTTGCCCACCCCGGGGGCCGCGGGCATTGATGTCTTTGCTCACTTGTAGCTTTTTCTAGACACATCAATGTGTGTGGTTGGGAAGTTCTGACTTGTATGCTGTTGCCCCTTCTGCCAGGATTTCTCTTCTGTTCTTTGCTCTGTCCTAAAGAGAAGCGATACTTTTCATAGGACCTTTGGCCTCATTGTCAGTGTCCTTGCAGTGGGTTTGTCCACTTGGCCAAAGTACATCGGTTCATTTTTGGGGTGCTGCCTAGCTCTCACTTACCACCCTACAGTGTAACAGACACATGACAGAAATCATGTCTGACCCAGTGTAGGATTGTAGAAAGGGTCTAGCCTTGTAGATGTGTTTGTATTTTACAGGGCTTACTCTTCTTTTTACTTGTCTGTTTATATTTTGTTCAACATCTGAGAGTTTACGTAAGTAAAAATATCCATGTGGGTTTAGTTCTTAGTAAACAGTACTTGAGTTTTCTGTATTCATTTTGTAGTGTATTCTTTATAAGCCCACTCTTGTGTTTAATATGCCCATCTTTTTAAGCTGTTAAATAAACCTTAATCTTATTTGATTATGCATAATTCAGCAAATGTGTAAAGGAATCCTTCAGCTCAAAAGGTAGAATTAATGACTTTAAACTATCATTTTTTAAAATGTAAAAGAACTCACCAAACTCTTAATACTTGACTGACTTTTCCCCTGAATATGATCTGTACTAATAATTTGGTATTCTGTCAGACTCACAGAACCTTGTATTTATTCACATTGTCCTACTTTGTTTTCTTTAGTCTTTTTATTCCAAGATGAAAGGGGTGATTGAGGTTGGTCAGGTGGGTCATGATTTGGGGTAGCAAAATACCATTGAGATCTCACTTTTTTGCCTTATGCTTTGAGGTTATTGCCTTCATACATTTTTTTTCAGTTTCTTTTTAGGGGGTAATGACACAATATATTCATATAATTTTTCTTTTTTCTCTCTTTCTTTTTTTTTTTTGTTACTAGGTTAGATTTCTAACATAACACTTATTTTCTAACTTACCAGCATTTTGAAACTGTTAGTATACCATTATAGTGGTAAATGACCAAAGTTATTTTCTTATTATCTAGGGTATATTTGTTCAGCTAGTCCAGGCTAATTCTCCAGCGTCGTTGGTTGGTCTGAGATTTGGGGACCAAGTACTCCAGATCAATGGTGAAAACTGTGCCGGCTGGAGCTCTGATAAAGCACACAAGGTGCTCAAACAGGCTTTTGGAGAGAAGATTACTATGACCATTCGTGACAGGTAAGCTGTTAGTAAATAGCTCAAATGGGAATTCAGACTAGTTTTCCATTGTCTTGGACTTTGAGGATTCTGTGAATACAGTATGTTGTTGCAGAAAATGATCAAATGGTATTGATGGGCTTTATACCTTGCAGTTGTGTACAGATTTTGTTTTCATAGTTTGTTTTTAATACATAGCTTATTTTAGAGTTTATAGGATTTTGTCCTCTAAGCAGGTACTTCCGTGTCTTTACCTTTCTAGAAAACAGAAAATGTATGTTGGAGAAGTAACAGAGTAGCAGGGCATCTCTGGCCTCGCTTTCTAATTCACTGCTTAAGGAAGGGTGCTCACGCTGTGCCAGGGCCCTTCGTTGTGAGGGTCAGGGCCCACACAGCACTCCACACAGCGTGGGAGTTACGAAAACCACATAAGGCCTGTTAGGAAGCAGTAGTTGTCCAGAGGATGCAACATTCTATTTAGCAGTTAGTTCCTTTATAACTTTAGAACATTTAGCACATGAAATATGGGGCTTTGTTTATTTTCTTGCCCAGCCCTACAGGTATTCAGGGCTGTGTCACATTGTTACAGTAAAATTTTGGGTTTTTGTTTCTCAGTTAAACTTCTGTTTTATCTATCTTTGTGTTTCCAGTTTCTCATACAGGTTAGATATTTAGTAAATGTATTACAGAAGAGTGTCATTTTTACTTTTTATCTAAGCAGAGTTTCAAAGATTAAGTGGGACCAACAGGAAGATATGGCTGTTCTTAGTTTTCTAAAGACAGGTTTATCATAAAATCCTTACGATAATATGATAGAGTTGTAGAGAAGCAAGCAAGTGTAACTGGTGCGAGTGCTTTTGAGAGTGGACAGCTGGCGGCCTTGTTACAATAGCTGCATGTCTTCCTAAAAGGGCTTATGGAACTTGTCTTATTGCTTCTGCAGTTCTTTTAAAGTACAGCAGAAAAATCTTCTATAAAATTTTCAAAATCAAGATGTGAGAAATATTGTAAAAGTTTTAAGTAATGTTTCTTAAGAACAATTAGGCTCCAGAAGATACTAAAAGTTAACAAAAAAATAAAAAATTATTTTTACTACTGTGATTTAGTTCAAAGCCTATTTCATTCTTAATGCTGAAGTGATAATTTTAAAGGAAAAAGCATATTGATAAGCCACATGAAATGTCTTTGATACTTGAAGAAATGTTGATTAGTCAAACTGTAGTGGATAGATTTTCTTAAAAAAATGATCTTTTACGCAAAGATGTTCTGAGAATATATAGTATCAGAGCCATATTAAGTAGCTTTTAGTAGAAACACTTAGCGTAGCATTTATCATAACAAACTGTGTCCAATGTGGCAAAATTTATGGGATATGAAATCCATTAAAATGTTTACCTTGGAATTAAATTTTTAGTTGAACCCATTATGTTTACAGACCCTTTGAACGGACAGTCACCATGCACAAGGATAGTACTGGACATGTTGGCTTTATCTTTAAAAATGGAAAAATAACATCCATAGTCAAAGATAGTTCTGCAGCCAGAAATGGTCTTCTCACGGAACATAACATCTGTGAAATCAACGGGCAGAATGTCATTGGATTGAAGGTTAGGAACAGACCTCGTGCCTTATTCTGTCGCAGTTTAATTTTAGCAGATGTCTTTTTTATTTTTTTTGACTATTTGAGTATTGCTGGTTTCCTATTGACCTCCCAAATATAGAAACTTGGTAGGAGATGGGGGTTGTGGGACCTGGGCTCTGGCTCTGGCCAATCACAGGAATTGTCTGGGCTATTATTTGGAGTTACATTTCCTGTAATGAAGGGACTGGACTGAATGATCTCTGAAGTCTCTTGAGCTAGAATTCAGTGAAGATTTTGATGACATTCTGAGTGAATGTCCAGCTATTTTCAGTCCAGCAATATAAGGAAATGAATAATAGTTTGGGTTCACATTAGTAGTTTGTTTTTATAGTTTTTTTCCTTCACAAATTCCTAAATAAGTCTGTCATAAGATCTAAAGGTTTTATTTAATGAGACCTCATTTCATAAACTTTGGCTTAGACTACATGGTTTACTGAGAAGATATATATGGTAGTATTGCATATGGGAAAAATTATTCAATCTTCAGTAATGAAAGAAGGTTTTTCTTGTCTAATACATTCAACTCAGTTTACTTAGCAGTTTTGTTACCAGCTATAAAATTGTGTTCCTATAGAATTAAACTTAGTAAGGAAAACTGGATATTTCTAATTCAAATACCAGAGTTAGGATTTTAGAGTTGTTAGCAAAACATAATGGGGTGTATATTGTATATTTCTTTACCAAGAATAACATAGTTTTATATTTATTAAATGTATGTCTCTGTGGAATTAATTGTTAATCTGTGTTTTTATCAGGACTCTCAAATTGCAGACATACTGTCAACAGCTGGGACTGTAGTTACTATTACAATCATGCCTGCTTTTATCTTTGAACATATTATTAAACGGTAAGTAGACAGTTCTTCAACTTAATGAATATGGTATGTGACTTAAGCATTGTACTTTCTTTTAATTCCCAAGCCTTTGGTTCTTTTGCTTAACAGATTACACTGGTATTTATCTAGAAATCTGAAGTAAATTATTTAAATCAGAGGAATTGGTTGGTCATGACCCCTTACAGCTTTCCAACTGTGTAATAAAATTCACCATACACTTACTAAATTTTGATATTGCCTAGTAGAAAAAGACACTCGAGCAGAGTTGGGCGTGCTTTCAGCTTTGAATTTGCAGTACAGTTGAATGTAGCTGCATTCTGCCTGCTGCTCCTCTGTTCAGTAGAAATCTAGCCATGGTGGTTCATGATGGAGAATTCTTGTCTGTGGGATGTTAGAAGTAACAGTTTCCATTCTCTTCATCTCAGGAGGCAAGTAGAAGTGTGTGGTGTGTGGAGCTCTTTGTCTTCAGGAACTGAGGATTGGAAAGCTGAGAGTGAGAATTGAAAAGGGACAAGAGTTGCTTTCTCTAGAGCTTTTCAAGTCCTAGCTCTGTCAGTTGCTTTGGTCAAGCCAACTTAGAATCTTTCTTTCAGAATCTCTGTCATGCATGTGGAAATGAGATTTAAAAGATTCCTAAACATAACCCTTGTAATAAAATTTTTGTTTGTATTGGTTTCTGGATAGAACATACCTAGCTGCTCTTGGAGAAAAAGAAAGGTTATTGTCAACGTTAATTGTTCTAGGATTTTTTTTTTTTAATCACTGAGTCCTTCCTCTCCCATTTCTTCCCAACTTAACACAGCCTTGTCATTTTCTTTTTTAAAATCACCAGCCGTGGCTGGTCTGAAGGTAGTGAGTTATCTCACTTGATTGTTCACAGTTATAGATTGAACTCCTTGTTGTACTACTTTTCCCCCTTCTCCCTACTGCACTTGATTAGTCTTTAATAATAATAAAAAAATCACTAGCCTTAATATACCTTAATATACAAGGACTCATTTGTATCCTATCTAACTTTTCTAGCCAACATACAGATAGCCAGTGAAAACACTGGATATCTGCCAACAGCTAGATTACCAGACACCCTTCAGAGCTCATTTAAAACACCTTTCCCTTCTCCCCAGTCTCACTTGATGCTAACTGGTGCTAAATTGGAATTGGCATTTTCTTGGATTAATGTAACAATGTTGGAAAAAAATAGAACCTCAGTATATAATAAAATACTTCTCTTGCAGGATGGCCCCAAGCATTATGAAAAGTCTGATGGACCACACCATTCCTGAGGTTTAAAAGTCATGGCACAACAAAAATGTAGCTGAATTTCTCCAGTTTCCTTCTTTGGCAACTTCTATATTATGCACATGAAGCTTTCCCAGAGCCAGCGAGCATATGCTGCATGAGGACCTTCCTATCTTACATATGGCCGGGAATCTTACTGTCTCATCTGATATCTTGTTCAGATTCAAGATAGTGGTAGCCTTATCCTGGTTTTACAGATGTGAAACTTTCAAGAGATTTACTCACTTTCCTAGAATAGTTTCTCTACTGGAAACCTGAAGCTTTTACAAGCCATTGTGATTAGGATGACTGATAAAAGCTTAGCTTTATGTGAGAACCAGTCACCTTTCTCCTAGGTAATGAGCAGTGCTGTTCATATTACTTTAGTTCTGTTATATTTGCATTTTTAACGTGTTACCATGTACATTTAGAATGATTGCCTTCGATAGTTTTTTTTTTAGTTTCGTGTGTGTGTGTGTGTGTGTGTGTGTGTGTAAAACACCTATTAAGAACACTGGTTTCATTCCATGTAAGCATTATACAGTGTATGTAAGGTTGCAAGAGATTGTGATGATTGTCATTAAATTTTAACTACCTTCACTTAATATGCTTGAACTGTCGCCTTAACTATGTTAAGCATCTAGACTAAAAGCCAAAATATAATTATTGCTGCCTTTCTAAAACCCAAATGTAGTTCTGGAATAAACAGAAATGTATACTAGCCCAGACTGTTGAATGGTACTTACTGAGCTATAGCATAGCTGCTTAGTTGTATTTGAGATTTTCTAGTCAATGCATAATGGAAACTTCTTTCTTGTAAAAGTTGTCAGTATCACTTTCTGAGAAATGAATTGCTATATATTTAATGTAAAAATTCTTATACTAAACAGGATGAACTTTTGAGTCCTTTTTTTCATTTGTAGATTAAGTGGGATAATACTTAATTTTGGCATTGAATCTTAACATTATGTAACCTAGCTACTTTGGGATGGTCTTATGAATGTTTTCCCGGGAATTTGTTCCATTTCCTGACTCCTCCCTGCAAACAAAATGGCAGTGACACTTTATGCTGATTTTTTTCTTCTTTTTGGTTTATGTCTATTCTATTTTAATTAAATATGTATAAGTAAATTTTAGTCTGTTTGCATCATTTGGAAACTGCATCAGTGGTTGTAAGGGTAATTCATTTGTACAGGCAATAGGTTTCTTGGGCCAAACCAAAATAATTGCCAGTGTGTCTTCCGCCGGCCTTCGGGGAGGCATAAGTCAACACATTTATGTAACCAAGGTGTTATCTCCTGTGTGAACCCATGTGATCACACTTTCCCATGACATGTTGCCACTATTGTTCTGACCCATATATAAGTACTTGCCACGTTCTCAGCCATACTCCCGCCGTGGCTACATCCCCTGACAATAAAGAACATGTCTCCTCTGCCTGCTGCCGCCCGCCTCTTCTTTGAACTCCCGGAGGCGGTGCACTCACTGGCCACGGAGCCCACTCCCCACAGTGGCTTTCACCAAACCCGTGCGTGACCTAGACAGGCATGTGGAATTCGCGTCCATCTGTGGGAGACAGTTATGTCCCAGAGCAGCTGCCACCCAGGGGCCGAGCACAGCCCTCAGTGCCGAGAGGCAGTGGGAGGAAAACTGCTTCCAGCTGGACACCCCAGTGTGCAGGCCTGAGGGGCTGGTGCACACCCGGGCACTCGCCACACAGCGGGAACTCACGGAGGCCGTTGTCCCTGGCAACGCCGGAGAACGTGTAGTATCTAATAACACTTAAAACTGACTTGGAAAATTCTATTATTATCATGGTCTAAGTTTTTTCTCCTATGTCATACTGCCTACAGGATATAACAATGTTCTTAAAGACTACAGAAAAAATGTAAATCACATAATCGTGGTTCAGAGGTTGAATATGAAAGAAAATCAGCATTACTGCTCTACAGCTTATCTTGTTTGAAATTTGGAAAAGCAAACCAAAACATTTTCCAGTGTGCTTATTTACGTGGCTATCAACTTGGGTCTGAAGATAGATAGTTTCAAAAGTAAATGGAACTACATTCACATCACTAAGTATGATTTTCTAGAAGAATCAATACTTGTCTTAAAAGCTACTAATTCTTGTAGTAAGTTATTTAAATAAGAAAATGGAAACTGCTTTCATTACAGAAAAATATTTTTAATGTAGAAAAGATGAGCACTTAATAGGCATAATGAAATACAAACCGTTCCTATACACAGTAAACTTACTGTCATAAGAACTGCGAATTCTTCCCCAGGTTCTTAGAATCTGGGTACAGCATTATAGAAAGTAACCACTCCGTGAAAACACACATACCCTAAAACCCAATGGGCAGCAATTGTGGTAGATCAGGAAGACAAAACAGTGACTCAGAAGTAGTAGAGAATACTGCACATTTTCTTGGAAAATTCTTAATTGTTCAGTGCTTACTGGTAAGTTTCCCCAGCCCAGTTTATTATCTCTTAGTTCCTCTCCACCACCCAATCCTGTCTTCTAACCGTCATCATACTGGGATGATCATCTGCCTTACAAATGTAATGTTTTCTCCCTAACACTGCCATACTTTATCTGCCTTAAGAGAATGGCAACTAATGGCTTTCAATGAAGTCACCATGATTTAGAATGTTTAAAACCACAAATTTTCCATGTGGTAAAACTTCTAATTACTATCATTGCACATTTACCAGTTGATTTAAAAGTTTGGTTTTAAAATATGTTCAGAGTTCAATATAATATTCAAGAGAGGAAAAGGCACTTAATACTGCAATTTCCAGAACATAATCTGTCTGTCTTCCCCTCCTGTGATGATACTGCTGCACTGTTCGTTCATCCATATACACGTCACTGCACCTGGAGAGAAAGACATTGCGGTTAGGGAGGGAGCCGACCAGGGGCACCAAAGATAGGCTTTGCTGTGATGCCCACTCCTGCTTGCTATTGTCTTACTAAAGCAGTGAAGTTCTACTTTGTCTTGTCTCTTTCCATGATAACATCCTTGTATCAACTAAACACTGGTACAAAGAATTGTGAGGAATAAGAAACCATTTAAATGTAAATCAAAAGCTAAAACAACCGGGAATTATGGATACACAACAGAATGCAAATATTAATACATACTCGGGCAAAACAGCTACAGTCTGACCAAAGTCAGGGGACAGACGGGAGGGAAAAGGTGGGGAACTGGCAAAAGTTTGCTCATTTATTTCCTTTTCCATTGGAAGGAGTCAAAATGGTAATTAAGTTGAGAAAAAAAGGCACAGAATTTCTAAGATATAAAGTAAGAAGAAATAACCATATGAAACTGAGTGACGGGGAAGAGAATGAAG
Source organism: Lemur catta (assembly GCF_020740605.2). NCBI lineage: Eukaryota > Metazoa > Chordata > Mammalia > Primates > Lemuridae > Lemur > Lemur catta. Next base: position 92,220,184 of record NC_059136.1, on the reverse strand, counting down.
GTGAGAAGTTGCTGCTTACAGAAGCACGAAGGCAGAGGCACAATCTAGTGAATCTGCAGGAGATGCTACTGTACTCAAGAAACAAAACAAGGGGCAGAACAGCTGTGTATGATACTTTATGTATTACTCGATTTTATACACACACCCTCTCTCCTCAGTAGGGCACACACACAGGGAAGAATCCTGTAAGGACCACTGGGAGGCAGGAGTCGGGGTGGGAGGAAGCCTTAATTTTCATTGTAATTTATAACTTTTGTATTGTTTCTAGGTTTTTTACTGTATATTATCCTTTTTTTAAAAAAAAAAAAACTATTAACAGCATTACCATGGTTTGTAATTCTCCATATGAAAGTTAATGTAAAGATTTCCTTTTATTTGTCTGTCAACATAAATCTAAATCCTGAGCGACCTGAGAGATGCGGATCACCCGGTCGACCATGCCGCTCCAGGAAAATGTCTGCAGCCTGGAAAATGCAGGGCGCTCCTGCCTGGGAAGAGCGTGCTCCCTGATGGCAAAGGCGGGTTTGAGCCCCGTGTCTCAGGAGCAGAGATGGAGACAAGTGCAGTAGCGGCTTACCTGTGTGGCCCTGGATCCTCTCGCTGATTTTTGCTCCGAGGAGGTCCCAAACGAGCAGTTCACCAGACTGACTTCCAGATAAAACAGAATTTCCATCCCAGATGAAGCACCTGCAAGAATGATTTCAGAAATAACCACTTCTCCATCATGAAGGAAGGGGTGTGTTACGCTGGCCGCCGCAAGCCCGAGTGAAGTGATCATGAATGTGTGTGTAAATGTCTTCACCACCGGTAACTCACAAACTCTACCTCTGGGGCTCGTCTGACGTCATAGAGGAGATGAGCATCCCTGTCTGCACGTCGATTACGTTAAGACAGCCATCTGCTCCCGTGCTGAGGACATGGCGACTGTCTGCAACACAGGGTAACACTCAGACGTGGTGGCAGCTTCAGAGTGTGGTTGATGTATGCTGAATTTCATTTCTGAATCCAGTGGCCTAATTTCCATTTTCATTTTCCTTGAGATCCTTGTACTTAATGACTATTCTCACCTTGAAAAGCTTCTATTTGTTTCTATGACACTGGGATGAATACCATTTGGTATGGGTTCATTTACATCTTATAAATTAGTTTCTCTAATGAGTTGAGGGAATAAGAAAAAATAACCAATCTTGCTTTTCTGCGAGGTACTAATGCTGCAAGTATACTATATCCTGCCATGAAGCAGCCTTAGCTCTTTTTTCAGAAGAGTGTTTTTCTTCGTAAATTTTATTGTCTGTTTCAAAATTAACAACACTGTTTATTTCAAACTTCAAATTTACCCAGTATAATCTGTATTAAAAAGGATAATATGTACCTGGGCTAAAAGCAGCGTCACACACTGTCCCCGCGTGGCACGGAATCTGGTGCAATAAGGTGGCCGTAGTGAGGTCCCAGATACTCACTGTGCCTTCTTTGGTGCCGGAAACCAACAGTGTGCTTGCAGCATTTAAACTGATTGTATCTACCTAAGGAAGAAAACCCATCAGTAACTATTCCATTTAGATTTATGGTCATTAGCTATGCTTCTCTAGGCTGATTAAAATACAAGATCATAATGATATAGATCAAACTCTACTGTGCAGTGTGCTGGTATAGCTAATGCAGATGCATTTCAACATCATCCCATTGAATAGAAATTTCTTCAAAAGTGAATTAAATTCTTCATATGTTAGTGAATACAAGTAGAAATGAAAATGAAGTATTGCTAGGGTAAATGCAATACCATTTTAAAATAGCTTAAAACTGATGGTCTCAGAATAAAGTCTACAGTTCATAACTCCATGAATGATACATTGTAGTGAGGTAGGTGCCAAACTGCCTAAAGCACAGCCAATCCATGATTACTTGAGGGATCTAGGGAGAGGGGGGCGCTGTCTCAAGGTTATACTTGTATACCATCATCGATTACACACTAAGTATTTTTCAACCTCAGTTAATCTGAAGACCATGAAAATTAGGCACCAACACACATTAGAGAAAAGGCAGTACCGTAAACCACAGCGTAAGAGTCAGCACTGACCCAGTGAAACCAGCGAGCGAGAACTAAGTGCCATCTCAGCTCTGCCACCGGCTGCGTGTACTCGGCCATCCAGATACCAGTTCAATGTCCCCAATGGTTGCATGGGCGTCTCCTGGGCAGATGGTCCCTCCCACCTTCCCAGTCAGAAAACAAAAGATGATGGGTCCCGTCTTGTTGCCCCAAAGGTACCCAAATATTCAGCATCCTGCCCCCAAATTAATATTTTGGAAATCTAGTTGGATGGTAGTTAATTCTCAGAGAAATGTGCAAAGACGCTAATTGGAGGATTTTTAAAAAGTAGACTTGAAAACCTGAAGAATCAACCCAAAGAAAAGAAAATAGAATCTCCTCTAATAAGCCAAATAAAACAAAGTAAAAGAACGTAAACAGATGAAAGCAAAACCTCCTTCCCCTCCACCCCCGGACTTTGAGCTTTATGGCAGTTTTGTTGCTGGTACTCACACTGACTTCATGTTCCAGCTCGGCCAGCAAGTCAAAGTGGTGCCTTTTGGTGCCTGGCATCTCTGCGGGAACACCAGACCACACCTAGCATGGAACACATTGCAGGTGTTTTCAGATATTTGATATAAAATCATTTCTAACGCATTCAGGAAAAACTCTCTTGCTCAATTTCCATTTAACATACTTTCCAATACAGTTAAGTGAAAAACACCCCAGCTCCTCCTCCCCAATGCCTGTAGGCAGCGAGTGCTTGCTGCAGTCGCCTGCTTGTACCCGGAGTCTGTCTCCATCACTGGCCCTGCTGCTGTGACCGTGTGGGGTCGGCAGTATGTGAACTAAGGAGATGTAAGCGCAGAAGCATTGTGTTTTGAGAACACTATTAACGTTTTGAGAAGACTCAAAAAGGAAGTCACCCCGCAAAAATTACTAAAATTAGGTGTAGGCAAGTAAACTTATTTTAAAAAATGGAGGAAAAATTCGGAAAAACTCCTGAAGGAATTCTAACAATTTTAGGTTCTTGCTTTCTTTTACGGAAACACAAATTGGAAACCAAAAATGATGAATGCTGGTGTAGTTTGTGTAGGATTCCAAAAAATGGTGAGTGCTCTGGATATTTCCCTGGTCTCTAAAAATAAATAAATGAAATAAAATAAAATGATGAATGAGCGGGCATTTGTATGTTTTAAGTTTAAATAAAACACATCATCTTTTAATGATTCTTTCTGATTAACTGATCAGTAGTTCCAATCATGTCAGATAAAAGGGGCGGCTATTGTACATTTCTCTGCAACTATGCCATCGAATGAATACTAGACCATTCAACTCCCAGTGGAACACACACTACAGAAATCATATGATATAATATGATAATATATAAAATAATATGATAAACTTCATATCATACTAAGTGTAGAAATTTTTTAAAAACCCAGGCAATAGCATTCAGTATCTTTATATATCACTTACACACTTTGTGAAAAAGAATCAGGTGACTGAACATATTAACAGGTCGCTGAATGGTTTATAATATTTGTATGTATGAACATTTTAAGTTAAAAATTATATATAAACCTTTACTGTAGAATCCCACGATGCAGAATATAGCCTGTTGTCATGCCAACAGATCTTACTAACAGCATCATCATGTCCCATTAATGTGTCTTGGCGTCTTCCAAATGCTATTGAATAAAAATAGCTAAAAGACAATGAGAAGTATTAAAACAGTATTCCAGCATAATTTTAAGACTCTTAAGCACGTATTCAAGAAACATGATATTGTTTAATTCTACACTTACTAAGGCTCACTAGGATTATAAATTGCTTGTTCTCATATTAAACCAAAATATTCAGAATTTGATTTAAAACTGGAAATTCCCAAATATTGCTCATCTGTTTTTTCACCTCAATTTAAAACTTAGAGAAAAATAGATTCCAACTGGAGAAATTATTAGATTCAAATAATCATAATTTCTACAATATTGTCCTCATCTCTAGTATCTGTTCCCTTTAGGAAACAATGCAGTGTCCTGCCAACAGCCACAGGCAGCTGCTCTGCGTGTAGAATCCCCAGGGAGTGTGAGATACGTACACATTATTGTCCCATGAAGAACTTATGACAGTGGCATCTCCCGGTAAAAGTAAACAAGATGATAAAGCCTGAAATACAAATGAGTTGACATTAATAATTTATAATAATTAGTAATCCCTAACATGCTAAAACTGTTAAGTTCTCCCAAAAATTAATGCTCAAATTCTTTTTATGGTGGCTCTCCTCAGATTTACCCAGGTTTTCTCAACTGGCTAATTCCAGCTGTGGAATTTCCTCCAAAATAGCAAAAGGAATGTCCAAGCGAGTCAAGTGCACGACAACCTGGCCTAACGGCTCTCAGGGGTTCTGGCGGCTTCACTCCCCTGGGTGGAGGAATCCTGTCCCTACTCAAATGATAAATCCTGTCACCATTCTAGTGAATCGCAGGGAGGCTGGGCTGGGGATGACCCTCGAAAATGAAAGTGCCCTCTCTGAATTGAAATCTTATGTGGATAAGAAAAACTTCCCCAGATTCCCCAAAATTCCCCAAAATTCTCTAGGGAATTTCAAGATCTTTTGGATGATTTAGATTCAAAGTAAAATGTGCCCGTTCAGAAGAATTGCTTTTATCACATTCAGTATCCTACCAACTCAGAAATGCGTAAGTTATTTAGGAAGCACATAAACATTTAGTCCAATAGTTATAAAACAGGAAAGATTTTTAAGAATTCTACTGGGTAGCTCTTCAAATATGAAATAACAACAGTATGAGAAACCAGCAACATGAAAAAAGTTTAAATTGAATTTAGATGTAATCTAGCTAATTAAGGTATGCAGTAGATACTACACAGGAATAAACTCAATTGTTTGGGAGAAATGAAATATCATCATATATTTGTGTGTAAAATAGAGGACATGAATTTCTATCACAACACTAATAAAATGAACTCACCATATTTGAAAATGATATACTTCTTTGTAGCATTTTGGATTCTTTAGAAAACATCTTCAAGGTGGAATCTAATTTAATAATGAGAAAGCAGACATATCAGAAAGATTTCCTAGCCCTTGCAGATGTCAAAGAATGGCTGCCCTTCTGGTTCCTAGAGGCCAACAGGCATTATAATCCTACGGACAGCTGGGTGTAGAGGCGGCTAAATAATGTTAGGCCTCACCCAACATGAAAATTCTAGGATCTGTAACTCCATGACAAAGAAATCAATTTAAAAGCCAGCACAAATGTGTCCAGTTGACACCGAAGCATGACAGAGTGCAGAAGTGAGCTTAGTCACTGTTAGGGAAGCTAACAGTTACAGAGGAGGAAAACAGCAATTTTAAAACTAAATTAGTGATTTTAACATTAAAGAAAATAAAAAGTTCTTGGAAACATAGGTTTTTTTTAAAAAAATTAATAGCCCAATTATAGTGTGAAAACGTTGTATTAAATTAGCATTTACAGAAGGGAACCACTAACTGTCTAAGGAATAATAAAGTAGGAATTAAAAATCCAAGCTTTTAATTTCCTTGCCTAACAGAAGCTTTAAAAGTTTACCGAAACAACCTGCTAAAAACCAAGACTCACAAATTATAATGCTCTAATGTGCTTCAAAATCCCACATGTGGGATATGTACCAATTCATTTCCTAACTTATAAACATACAACATGACAAAATGTCGGAATGAGCTTTAAAGAACACCTTCTATACAGTAAGACTTAATATTCAACCTAATTTTTGCAACACCAACACACAGAAATCCTGAGAATTTATAAACATAAGCTTCAATAAGATATTCTTCAGCATTAACTCGAAAACAAAAACGGAAGAATGAGCACAAGAGCACCTGGACTTTTCCCTGAACTGTCTAATTAGCTCTGATGGTCTTCCCAGCCTGGCTTCTGATTCTATTAGGCAATTCTGAGTGTTCACCACAAAGTCTATTTAAGGTGATTAATCTGGGGCATCCTACAGCAAACCGTGAACCAGCCAGTTATGTAAAGCAGCTTTTCTCGAAATCAAAGATTCCCTCCCTGTACCAGAGGTGATCGTGTCAAAGACTGCAGTGAAAGCTCATCTCACGGGTGGAGGACCCGTGAACCCGAATCATACTGCGTATCTGAGGAAGAAACGCAACTTCGGGGTGAACATCATGACACATAAATCAGTAATACAAATTATATAAAACCTAAATGTGGCCAGAAACAAACAGAAAAAACAAAAGCTTTTGACTTTTTAAAATTTTCAACTCTCTCCCCTTCATTGGGCAAAAGCACAAAGAAGTGATATAATGATAATAAGCCTCAGGGTTTCCTAATGCTTATAAAATGCACAGTTCACAAGGTCACGCAAGTGCAGTGAGCTGAAGGATTTAACAGACCATGCCAGACAAATCTGGCTAAGGACACAGGTTTTGCTTAAAGAGAACACATTCCGCTGCGAGCTGCAACGTGGACAGACTCAGGAGGTGGAAATCCTGGCAAAACACAGACTGCTTCCTTCCATCAGAGAAGCACCTCGGGGACCCTGGCATGGCCCAGCGTGGGCACTGCATGCGACCTTCCTTGTGGTCTGCTGAAGAGCCATTTTCTATGCTTTGTGGGAAATTCTGTTTTACACAATCTGAGATAATATTTTAAGAGAAAGGAATGAAAGGCTACAGGTAATAAACCACAGTAACAGATCTGAGAGTTAGTAACTTTGATTTCCCTGGAAGTGTTTAGCTGGGTAGCACCTTTTCTTAATGGATGAAAAATATAATTTCCTACACTGAAGACTAAAGAACAAGTAGGTGTATGTTTGACAGCTACAAACTCTGTCAGAACTAGTCGTCTTATCACAGAAGCAGGAAGCTAATATTACCCTTTTCACCTCTACTTCCCCCCGAGTCCCAGCACAGCGCTCTGAACACGACAGGGACAAAGTACTTTAATACATTACGTATGGTGCAGACGACCAGGGAAAGCAATGGTGTGCATGGCAAGAGATACTTTTTGCTTGGTTGTTTTTTTTTTAAGATCAAGATAGACAAAGTCTAATATTAAAATGTAGCCATAAGTCATATCAACTACTCACTACAAAGGTTTTTATTAATATAATATCGATAATGTATTGATACATGAATTAGATTTCAAGCTAAATCCTGTAACAAATATTCTGAAGAAATATACGTTGAATGACAACACGGAAACCCCTAACTGCAAACCTGGATTTCCACTTGCCAACGCGCACCCCCGTCAGACACAGCGCTTGCCACTTGTGGCTGAACCCGGCAAGAAGACATGGCACCCTCTCGTGGCAGACGGGAAGGGCCCTGACCAAGCGAAGACAGGAAAGAGGCTCTTTCTGTCCCATCCTCTTAATTCTAGGAAACCTTATCAGCAACAGAAAGGCATTTCATGATTGCTTCTGGCAAACTACGATGAAACTTTATGTAATATGACATAAATAAACTGCTCTAAATTTATCGTATGTGGAGGCAGAACGTGCAAGTACTGTCCTTGACGGGGAGCTGAGAAACTTGGACACTTCAGGATTCTGGTTAAGCCACTTTTCAGGTAGGAAAACAAACCTTGTGATGTCGTAAAGACCGAAGACCCATTGCGAGAGACTGCTATTCCGGTGACTGCCCTGTTTAAAAACAAAGTTTTACAAGTTACTATTCATCTCGTGTCAGGACACCCCGTCTGTTTCAAGCCCTTGACTTAATTTTATGAAGTTTCCTTAATTTTTTCCTCACAGCTTGCCTGCTGGATCTGTTCCAGCACACCCCTGCCACTACCAAGTCATACTTGGCGACTTCCAATGTTGTTCTGGCAACACCCTGCGGCGAGAAAGCACCCTCACTCCTGGCTTCCCCAGCTGCCATGTTCAATGGTCAACACACTGCTGAGAATTTCTGACAGTTGGAAAATGCCTCTTTAATTCCACCTTATCTGACCATCACCAAAGTGACTGAAACTCTTTACAGCTACTTCCCTTGCTCATTACTGAATCTGATTTACCCAGCGTCGCCCACTGAGGAGACAATCGATCCTAGCATGTCCTCTTACAGGTTCAGTCATGTCCTCACTGCCCTGGGTTACAAAGTCTGTTTCTACATGCCATTTAGAGAAGTTGAGAAAAGAAAAGCCATTGTTATAACGAATACGGCAGAACTACTTGATTCCCCTGGGGAGGCTTTGCTCTCACTTGGACCCATCTAACGTAGACCAGCACGTCCAGGAACACCCATGACCAAAATGCCAGACGAGCCATCTACGGCCATGACGCAGGACAGGGCCCCCTCTCCAGGCCTGGGTTTCCTTCCTGTAGCAGGCTGGGCCGGGCCGGGCTGGGCTGGGCTGGGCCAGTGCTTTGCAAGCCTTTCTGCCAGGGCATGTGAACGTCCTTAATGACGGAGGACGGGAACACTCATGCCCCCTCTGGGTCCATCGGCAAGCCCAATTTCTTTAAAGTATAGTTAGTACTTTTAAAATTCATGTGAACTTTGCAATGTACTCTCTCTCCCTCTCTCTCTCTATATATATCCACGTTTATCATTTTTTTAAAAAGATGCATTTCCCCCTACATTACCAGTAAACTCAACACTTGAGGAGGATATATCATGCTTCTCTCATCAAAGACTCAGGGGCTGTGTACCCCAATTTGAGAGACAACACTGCCTGCAGACCCCATCTCGTACCCTAGAATGACGGATTGCAGAAATGACAGCATGATGGCCACCAGAAATCATTTTGTGCCGAACTTTCCCTTGTTATATCAACCTCAGGTGACAGAAAGATCACTATAGACATTACGGGAGGAGAAAAACAAGACAACAGTGAAAGGGAGCGTTCCCCCTGACACAGGTGAAAACAGTTTAACCCCACGCCAAGACCCTAACTTCTGCAAGGACTGGCGCCTGCTTAGAAGCAGCACAGAGATGTTCTTACTCTTTGTGGATTTTATACTGCTCGTGCAACTGCAGTTTGGTGATGTTATTCCAGGCCAGTGTTTTGCTTTCTTCAGTCAGGTCTTCAAAAGACTCTTCACCTGGAGAGACTACATTAAGTCATTGCTAAGTCAGCTAAATTACTAACAGACAATAGCATCAGATTCACAGTATTTTCTGTTAAAATCAAACAACCTAGAAAACAAAACACTCCACCAAAATATAACTCTTTTGAAATGTACTTGTTAGATAGTTGCATGTTAGTCAAGGAAAAAAAAAGGTGTAGAAAAAGATCAAAAAGTATCTTTGAATTCTAGACTCTTAGTATTTTTACCAATATTTGAAAAATTTTTACTTGGCTGCTAACTTAACAATTTCAGGAAATACAAGACTGAGCAATCATTTCCTCGTCAGCGGTTTTTTAAAAAACCTGACAGTTGCCTAAGAATGCCGCCATTTTGCTTTGGTTTTAAGGTGGAGAAAGCAGAGATGAAATCAATTACTCTAAGTGCTTCTGGACTGGAGTAATAATCCCTTCACTTCTGCTTTAAGAAGGGCTGGAGCAGTGACCTTCTTAAAGCAATCTCATGACAGTGGTTATGGCCTGGTGACTAAGCAGAGCCCAGGCTGAGGTGGCATCACAAGGTAATCCTGTGATCTTCATGACTTAACCCTCTACAGCACTATCTTGTCGAGAAGTACGCCGGGCTAACCTGGGTCATGTAACTCCAGGAAGCTCTTCCTCCACGCTGGCGAGAGTGCTCAGTTACATGTGCTCGAGGAGCCTGGGTATGCTTGCAACAGACAGTAGAATTGGAGATAAAAAGGAGTTTTGCTCCCAACATTCTGTATAGTGTCCAACTCCTTTTGGGAACTTGTAAGTTTGAGGTTGTCATATGTGAAATGTAAAACACGGATAACTGGATAAAAGTGAGTGTTCTTTCTTTCCTTTTCAGAAACTAGATGCAAGAACTTGATCAAGTTCATTTTTGCACCTACACCTGCCTGGCACAGAAGAGATACTCTGTAAATGTTTGTCAAATGTTAAATAAGAAAATAGAATCAAAGAAGACAGAGCACTTTGAATTCAAGATCCGTATGTGGGTATGGACGAGGAGAACTGGGGACAGAGGAGGTCATTCCAGGGAAAGAGAAGGGCAGACAGTGACTTCTTAGGCAGCCACGGCCAGGACTATAAGCATGACAAGGTGAAGAACTAAAAATCAAACACCAGCTTAGAAAACACAGGAAAGAAAGAGAACCAAATCAAAACAAATACGATCAACTCCTACCCATATTAAATTGCCAAAAACTAAAAGTGATTTGATTTTCCTTAACGTCAATAGCTAAAAACAAACACCACCAACAAAAACAGGTACTTGTCTTCAGAAGAACTGCACCAAGATGGTGACACACAATCATCTCTAGGCAGCACAACGGTTCGTGCTTCATCTCCTCTTCAGAATCTTCAGAAACATCTTAGTCACAGAAGAGAAACAAAAGTGCTCACGTTTATTCTCTTCACAAAACCTACCTGGGGAGCAGGCTATAGAAGCATTGTAACTGCAAGTCTGGGGCAGACTTTTCAACTTTGAGGTGATCCTTTGAGGATGTGGTGTCACAAACAGCTGCTTTGGTGTCTGCCCAAATTCCAAGATTTGGGTTAGCATGGCTACTTTCTCATCGGGATCTTCGGTGCTTTAGGATAGAGCACAGATAATGTCGCTCAGGTTCCCTGCACACTTTTCAAATAATACAGATCAACAGGAGAGATTAACTCTCAAATAACAACAGCAGCTATGCTAGGACTGTCTAAACCCATCGTGGGTCTTTACAGTATTTCCTGGGGCTCAGTAACATACTGGGGAAAGCCAAACATAATTCATTTTCAAATTTCCATACCTTAACATTCTCATATAACTGCATTAATAATTTAGATAAAGAGGTATTTTATAACTCAAGTAGAAATTCCTTACTTAAATGTACCTGTTTAAGTCTACACCTCCTTCGTAGGTCAGGGGATGAAATACTGAAAGAGAGATATAAAACACTACTGAAAGATGTACTATTTAGTTACAATATAACCCTGTTCAGAATTTAAACAATTCAACAACTTAAAATTTGTGTCCCAACTGATTGTCACTTTGCAAAACAGACTAATATCTCACTTCTATAAATATCAACGTTTATTACTATCTGCTGATGAACAAAGATCTACTTGGCGGGTTAGAGGACCTGTGATCTCAGTGCCTTTCGCAGTTGGTATTATCTCCCCCGTGAGGGAAGCATGAGTCACAGTGCTAGTTTGACCCCACACTGCCACGTGAGAAACCAGGTCTGAATTTCCAGCTCTTGTTCCTCAGGTTGTCAACCCTGAGAAGTGTGGAAGCAGAGAAGCACCGGAACTGCAGCTGCTGCTGCTGTCCTTCCGTTCAACGAAAAAGAAACCCTGGGGCCTTTCTTAAGAATTAAGGCCACAGTTCTATCAAATTTTGATTTAGTTTTAATTGCAATTATTAAATGGGATGGAAAGTATATGCTAAAATTAGAAGACTTTAGAGAAAGACCTCTTGGGACCATGGTGAAGTAAGTGTTGTTGGGCAAAAGTCCTTCCTCTTCCTCCTCAGTTACCAGCAGCTAATCCAGGGTCATGGAGCCAGTGGCACTGTTTTCTGATATAAGATGCTTCTGCTGAAGAAATAAGCTTAATTGCTCTGGCCTCATTTTTTTTGTTATTTGCTTTCATTTTCACCCAACGCTAAATGAAATTTCCATGACGATTGCATACCATTGTGGGCTCCGACAGCATCACTCCCTTTTTGCTTGTATCCAAATATTAGATCAATCCACTCGTGGAGGTGCTCTGACACGTAGCTGCTTTCCAACGCACCTTTGCTCTTCTGGAGAAAGTCCTCAGGGCCTACCAGATTAGATTCAGTCAAGAAATCACGGAGTCTCCATTGCATTTGTTCCCATGCATTTTGTCTATCCATATGCATATAAAGCTTCTAGGATAGGCCAGAGATACATGTGTCTTAATTAAGTTTTTTTCTCTATCATACGAAATTAAGTTTTTTGAAGGAAAAAGTGGCAAAAGCAATTTTCACATTTAGATTTCTCAAGTCCATATTAATGTTTTTACATCATAGATTCATAGAACACTGCTGACTTGGAATAGGACTGATAATGCCTCATTTAGATTGAGATTTATACTGTTATTTTTTTCAAAAATCTAAGCAATAAAATAATTAACAAAACTGAAGTTGCACTACTCGGTAAAGAGTGTCCACAATACGCTACCCCCAGGCTGGTACCCACCTGAGGCCCAAGGGGGGAGTTCTACATCATCCACCATCTGTCCACCTTGTCTCTTTCCCAGATCCAACTTCAGACTGTTGACTAAAAAGCTGACATCATCACCATAGAATTCTGGAATCAGCTGAAAGTTTCAGGGAGAAACAAAAAAGAACAGCAACAATCATTTTTAAAGCAGTTAGATACCACAAGCCCAGTGAATCACTAGCTTTATTAACTGCTTACCTCTTTAAAGTCTGTTGCACCATCCAAACAGTTTTTCCAAGTTTCCGCAATACTAAATATGACAAAAAAAAAAATCACCTGATTTTAAATCTAAACTAGGCAACAGCAACAGCAGCACTTCCTACGCACTTGTTTCCTTCCTACGCTTCCTTCCTGCGCACTCACAGTTCTCAACACCCACGTGAGTATCCCTTTAATGCAAGAGAAAACAGGGGCCCAGAGAGTTTACTCAACTTCTCTGGGGTCACACAGGAGTGAGCACGGAGTCCAAGTCCATAGCATGAGCCACCACCTATACACTGCCTCGTCCAGGGGCCAAACAGAGGCAGGTGCCTACTGAGACATTAGCACAGCTATGACAACCGCTCGTTTCAAAAGGAATTATAAACAGGTATGTGTAGGGCTCAGAAAGATTGGGAAAACACAGGCCAAAACATTAACAACAATTATCTTAACATGGTGAGATAACAAGTGAACTTATTTTCCTTCTTCATATTTTCTTTCCTTTTTTTTTTTTGGCAAGAAGATATTACCTTCATGATAAAAAAAAAAAAGCCATTTAAACAAACACAGGGAGTTGTATTCAATTCAAAGCAGAATTATTAAGAATAATAAAATGTTGGAAACAATCTAAATGCTCAACGATAGAGAAAAATAGTTGAAATAAATTATGGCATATGTTAGAATGTGATATAATAATTTTAAAAAATCACTGTTTTGAAGAATATCTAATAATATGGAAAAAATTCCAAGATCTAATATTAGTCTACAAAAGCCAAGACAGAACACTATTTAAAATATGTTTTCACATTTATACACACACACACACACACACACACACACACATATCATACATATATATGTCTAGGAAGAGCCTGAAAGGAACAGATAGAACAATTAAAAGTGATTTTTTACATTTTTGTTCATATCTAGTGATTTGAAACAAACATACATATCAGAAATGTAAAAATCAGAAAGTATTAAAAGTGAGGCATTTATGTCCAACCTGTTGAACATTCTATCTGCATTATCAAATCTTCCGTTCTGCAGGCACAGCATGTACTCTGGTGCTAGAGTGGAAAAAGTCAGAGTTGAGTCGAACCATAGAATCATTTAAGAATCCAAGTGAAATAAAATTTAACTGAGGGCAAGGATAAAGAATCTTACCAATCCGAACAAGGTAAAAGAGCACGTAGCCTGGGGAAGAGTAGTGACTTCCATACATGAACTTTGGCTCAGGCATCTCCTGGTATCGAGTCTACGATGAAGGGAAAACGTGGTGCCAAGTGTTGGCTAGAAAATAACTGACTCAAGGAGTAAAAGCCTAAAAGAAATCATGGCATGGATATACCACATTCCCTGATTTCTCTCTTAGATAAGAAACAGAGAAGATATGAGGGGGAGAAAATCTGTGACTACATAGCATTCCTGAGACAAGGATTTTGGTTTTCTTGACTTAGTGGTAACAATGCTGGGGCTAAATTAAAAAGAACTGATTTTATGAATTTCCTGTGCAGTTTATTAATATTACGACCACAGGTTACCTTCATGAAAATAATTCAATGAACCGTAAACAAGTTGCCCTCCTACTTCCTGAACAAAAAATGCAAATGATGAGCAGCTAAATGGATGGTGGGGGGAAAAGTAAGAAAAAAACATTATTTAGGGTCACCAAGTCACTACTGTGCATCTCCCCTAAATCTCAGAGAAGTGAGTTTCATTACTATAAAAACACAGGCTATGGCTCAGGATGTTGCTTAGAATCCAAAACCCCCTAAGTCCACTGACCAGCAGTCTCTCCAGCCGTTCCTTATTCAGGGCCCCCACTGGCTTACTGAGATCCCGGAAGGTTCCTGGGTCTGACAAATCTGCAAACATAAATAAATAAATAAGTACTATTATCCTCCTGAACTGATTCAAAAGCACACTGTCATTTCTGCAAAATAAAGTTTTTGAAAAATTGAGAGGGATCCACGAGAATGTTTCCATTAGTTACTTACATAGCTATAAAGAAAAGGTTAGAACTTTTTGAGTTTTAAGTTTGCAACATCCACTTAAGAGTAGTATCACTAATTTGACGATGCCCTGAATATTGATTTTTTTAAAAAAGAACTACTGATTTAAAAAAACTGTATTCCAAGTAAAATAATAAAAAATAAATTTAAAAAGCCATTATTCTTCTACCAAGATTTCCTTTCTAAGTTTGAATTATCATAAATACTATTATTCTGTGATATTAGCATAATTTGAGAACTGGGACCTGAATATTATCAGAGAAATATTCTCCTATTTCAGAAAATCTGTTATCTCTTTCAAGCACAGCGTTCAATTTAGTGAATTCTGAAAAGGAACTAATTGCTCAAAATATATAATTTAAAAATATTACAAAATAAAATTACAATACAATCACATTTTTATTTAAGTAATTTGAGGGAGTGAGAGAGAAGTATATACCACAAAGTTAAAACGGTTGTACCTCAGTAATACAATTAGAGATGATTTTTATTTCCTTCTCTGGTTATTTCAGTACTTTCCAGATGTTCTGTAATGAATAGATTTTCTTTTGGTAATCATAGTTTTTAATGTGAATTTTAAAATAATATAATAAACTGATCAATAATTTTCAAAGTGAGAAACTTAAATATTTCAAAAAATGGTACTTACTATGCAATAATAATAATTATCACCAATGATAATGGTAATGATAACACTGGGTTAAAATTATGCCCATTTTTTGTGTGTGTGTCCTCCAAGAAGCATGGTGGAGAAAACATATATAAAACATTTATATAATTTATTTAACATTTATACAGTATCTTGGAACGGAAACTGACAATCCTTAGCAATAAGATTGAAATAAGTTCTAATTTGTTCACACACCACATCACAATTCTAAAATAAAACTTATTCTCTCTTTTAAAGACAACAAAAGTGACCTCCAAACTCAGCTTTGTCAGAATTCCATGCATGGCATTTTACCTAATTCTGTGCTGGAATAATCATTTATTATCCAGGGAAACACAGGGTACTGGGAGAGGTCGTTGCAGCTGCGGTCGGCCAGGTTGTTGAGGTGCAGGAGGTACTGGTAGTTGGAAAGATGCCCTCGCTGCCACTGCAGCATGTAGCTCTCGGCCGTGTGCTCCGCCACGTGGTGCTCTGGGGGAAGAAGACCCAGGGTCTGTCACTTAACTTCACGAAAGGTTGGGTAATTTTAACTTAGCATGTAAAAGCTAGATGCTTAACATATAGACCCTTTGATGCATTTTTGAAAAATACATTTTAAGAAAAAGAAAAATAGGCTGTTGGTTTGTTTTCACAAAGTAGTTGTTCAGTGAAGTATGACCATCTGTAAGATCGAGGAGGGGGAATTATCAAATATGTTGAACTGCTATCCTTCCCCTGCAAAATATGACATAACCTAAAGAAATATAAAAGTATGGAGCAAATATATATTTATGGTAATAATATAATATTTATACAATAAATAACAAAGAATCCTTCCAAATGTGCTGAGTCTTAATGCATTTTAAAAACCATGGCCAGCTCATTTCCCCATTTTTTTGTGAAATCAAAATTAAAAAATCTTTCAGTTTTCTTTTGGATTTGGAAGAGATGTACTACTGCTAACTTGTCAATGACTACCTATTATTTATGCATGTGAGCACTAAGGAAAAGAAAAGAAACTCTGAAAGGAGAAAAAAGGTATTTGGCAGGGGGCCCAGTTCTCAAACTGGAAGAACCACAGAGCCTCCCCCTCCCTATAATAAATGGGATGACAGATGATACGCATCAGTGAGAACTTTCCCGTCGGAGAGTGTAAAATGAATCAACTGTCCTGCAGGTGGGTTTTCCATTTTGTTCAGAAAATTCTACTTTTAACTTTTTTCTTGAATGCATCAACCAACTTAACTTATGTTGATTGAATACTTATTCTTTTTTATTTTGCCAAGTTTCTTTCCTAATCAGCAACTAGGAAAGGGCTTCAAAAATGAAAGTACTTCCCCCCCCTTCATTTTCTGCCATTCAAACCTCTCAGAAAAATCCTAGGAACAATCTTAGGAGTAAGCTCAGTGAGAACTGACAGCTTTACAGCAGACGGATATTTTAGATCATGGCAAGGCTTTTGACTTGAGATTTAGGGACTCGCCACAGAAGTTGAATTTTTTGTTTTAATTGTGTTATAGTTAGAAAAAAAATTTTAAAAATTAAATCAGGAGATAGGGGATAAAGCAAACTTGTACCAAAGCTATACTTATGCAGTCAGTTAACCTGAATAGCTTAATGTGTGGAAAAAAAAAGATATTATTAATAACTATAAACCTATAAAATAAAGTATATTCCTTATTGAAAGCAAACTATTCCTCCTTGAGGGAAAATTTTCTTTCTAAGGGAAGATGTACTTCACTATATATCTCATAAATGGTTTCACAGTATATTAAAATAGCAAACAAAATTAAGATGGTACTAATAAAATCCCAACATCTATTTTTAAGAATCATTCTAGTCATCTGGCAACTCTGAAAATAAGAATAATTTAGTTATACAACTTAATAAAAAAGTTTATGCTTGAAAAGAAAAATACAGGTGTTCTCTCTGATAGAGGTGGGAAAATCAACATTTTCCATGAAACACTGAGGAAATAGCATTAATTAAAATCAAATTCCATTTCAAGGGTACTATATTAAACATAGAAGGTTCAATGTGTTCCTTTTTCGGCTTTGTGATCAAGACCATAATCAATGACCTCAAACATATGACTGGATAAATCAATGTTTCACATCAAGAAACTGAGTCTTGGTTTTCATAAACTATTATAAGACATAATTAGAAATAGAAATATTTGGGTAGATTCTCCATAATCCATTCAATTTCGAAGGGTATTAAAATACAAAAAACATGTAAATATATTTATCAAGAGTTTTTAGAATACAGATTTAGAATGAACTATTACCAAAATGAATTTCCCATAGTTTTAAAAATATTATTTTGGCAATTACAATACTGATGAGAAGAAATAAGCAGAACCACAGAGAGGCGATTCTAGATACAGTATTTTTCTTCTCTTATTTCCCATCCAGTTCCTTAGGAGTTGAACTACTTTCATATGAACAGATACAATGAAGGGTGAGCACCAAACCTAGATACGTGGCAATATAAAAATAGAGATCATCTCTATCTTGAGGTTCATAGAACTTTAGGTAGATGTCAGAACACAGATCATCTTCTGTGCAAAATACTTCCAAGCCCTGTAAATTCAGAAAAAAAAAAAAAGAATAAAACAAATTCATTTTGCAATCCCAATAAGTATATAAGAGCTTTTCAATTAAACATGTATATTTTTGGTTTTGAGATCTAGTATTCATATTTTTGAACTATAAATTTGATTCAGTGAGAGAGATACATATCTATAACTGTATGTGTGTGTGTATATATATATGTTGTGTTTATAAGCCTTCTGAGAAAAAGACATGTGTCTCAGCTACATTTTATAAACTCCCTTTTGCTGTTGAATATTTTTATTGATGACAGCTTTTGTGAATTTATTACTTTGAAATTCAAATGTATCTGATCCATGTCTTCACATCTTTTCTTCAAACATAAGTGTTTAGCTTTCTTTTATAAGTTAAATAATTATGTACACCTAACAATCTGATAATTGAATAATCTTCAATTAACATATTGTAATTATTTTTAAGAAAACTGTGAGCTTTGTGAATATGGTGCTGCTAAGGCTGAGACAGCATAGGAATAGGCAAAAAAAGGATGGAAGCCTAGCATTGTCCTTGGTTCAAATACAGGCTGTCACCACCTACTAGCCAGGGAATTTAAGAAGTTAACTCCTGGAGTTCCAATTTCTTTATCTGTAAAATACAGTATCATCTACCTCACAGGGATTGTGATGGCAAGTGAATAAAATACTATATATAAACTGCCTGGTACATAGAAGGCACTTAATGTTAATTTCTTCTTTTTCTGACTGCCCCTCTATAGCTAAAGGAGGAGATTTTTAATAGCATCTGTTTCCTTGAGCCTCTATTAGCACTGGAAATGGAGAGATCACCTTTTAAGCAAAATAGGCAGCAAAATAGTAAAGTTTCACAAATTAAAAACACAAAAATAAGGTGGTTAAAATTCCACAATGCTTCTGTAATACCACCAAGTTATTGGTTAATCTTCAAAGGAGAAAAATGAATTTACATTGATGTCAAATTAAAACACCTTACCATCACACCTGCAGGGACTGGTTAATAAAGTAAGTATGTAAGACAAACATACGTATGGACATACGCTTATTCAGGGGAATGGTGGGAAGAAAGGCCCATGTGATGTAAATGGTTATTTTGTCCATTTCTCTCTCTCACCAAGCCCAAAGGGAGAATTAGTGTCAGTTAACTGTGAATGCACTGTAGTTCCACTGAAGAATCGATTTGGTAATGTCTTCCAATTTTTACTTTGTGACGTAGCTGCTGGGATTGGTGGTGGCAGTAGCACTGGATGGGTCTGGATACATTATTCTGGCCTAAGCCCAGAAACTCTAAGAATACAGGAGTGAGAAACTCAATGGCACTCTAGCCCTCTTGCTCTTGGAGCCAAAAACATTTTTGCAACAGAACCTGTTCTCTACAGAAAGGAGTTATTTCTTTATCAATTTCCAACTTCTCAGAAAGCAAGAGCAGCAAATCAGAGTCCATTTGCTTACAACACAACATAACTTGCACTTTCCAGACATGCCCTACATGTTTATACGTCAATAAACTACTGGCTAACCAGAAGGTATGACAATCATGCACCCAGAACTGGAAGTCCCCTGGAACTCACCAAGGGCATGAGGCCATGCCTCCTCTTATAAATGCGGCGGACATCTTGGAGTGTTATCTGGACCACAGGTTTCTTTAAAAGTAGAAAGACAAATCTCAAACACCAATATACCAACACAATTAGAAGTTGTTCTTTAGCATCAGAAAGGAAGAAAAAAATGATCCAATCTTGCCTTCCCGATGAACAATTGGAAAGGGAGATCTTGGAACAAGGCGAATCTGGTTTGAATTCTGCCCTGCCATTTTTCACTAGCTTTATGACCTTGGACAAGTCTCCCCACCTCCATTCAGCACCCCTAAAATGATAATGCAATCATTTCTGTCTTTCAGGTTATTATAAGATTCTGGGGTGATGGAGAATATTAAAGGACTGGTATAGATAACCTCTCAGGAATTTTCTTCTATTTTTTTTTAGCCCAACAGTTTGTTCAGTACTGATATACATATATTTTTTAGAATCCTGTCTTTTATCTCCTTAAGAATTACAGTGTATCAAGGCTCAAAAATTACTACAGCATAAAGCAAGGCCTCTAAACTTTTTCTTTCTTAATAAAGAAGAAATTTTTCTTGCTTCTCTACAGCTTTAAAATACTGGTCAGAGAGGAATGAGGATAAACAAGGCACGAGACTGGCTAAAGGCAAAGCTGCCACAGTTCTGCTCTGGGGGATGGAGGGAGGCAGACCCAGAGGCAGCCTGTGCAACAGTGTGAACTGCCCTGAAGACCCCAAGTCAGGTCTTGGGCACTGCTGGTCAAGGACCCTGGCCCAGAGATTGGGAAGAGGTAAGTTCTCACCTAGGGATCCTGAAGCTATGACACATAAACATTTTTCTAAAAGTTTCTGACCCAAGCAATAGTAACAGTAGGAGCCAAACCAATTTATTGCACTACTTGAGAATTACAGAAATTTGCAGCGTCCACTGGAAACTTGGCAAGTGTGCCCCACCACCTAGTGGACACAGTCATTATAGCATCATCTTTCACTCGGGATAGTACGTGTTTTAGTGCCACACAATGACCAGCCTGGAGAATTCCCAGGGTGCAACTTTCTTTGGCAGAAAACACTCCTTGAGCTGCCCTGCCAAATGGCCCATCCGCACTACCAGGATGTATTAGGATTTCTGTTCTTTTAATGGATGCTAAAAAGGGGCCAGATCTAGATAAGCAACAAATCTTTACACGTTTTAGTGTAGAAAGCTGAGTTTATCTGTACTTTCTGGCCTAGTAAGTGTACTGTCATTGTGGAAGAGAAGACTGTTCCCAAGGTCCTGGGAGCCCCGCGGCTGCCAGACTGCAGCGTCTCTGCACACACCTCTGCACTAGCCGAGAGAGATCTAGCTCATAGTGCTTCTGCAAGAAAAATTTAGATCTGCAGATTTTGTTTATAATTAAGGAAAAACTAGAAATACCAACTTGTATGTACATATAAGCAAATACACAGAAAATATCTATTTCTTATTAATCATAGTACATTTCATTGGTCTCTTCCAGATGTGCTTCCTAGTGGAAAGGTCTCGATCTCTACCGATCCTTTACTATAATATAACTGGGAGGGGGCTGGGTTTCTTTCCACAACACTGGGAGCAAGTGCCCCACAAATGACTGCAAATTTACAGGAGGAACTCAAACTCGGTGACCATGTGTCAGGATTACACAGGGAGTCTGGAGAATACACAGATGCTGGTGGGGGTGGGTGGGGGTGGAGCAAGTGATTTTGATCCTCACCAAAATGCGAGGCTACTAGGATTGTGAAGCCAAGCTCTGGAAAGAGAGCTCAGGGACGGAGGCGGCTCTCCACCTGACCCCGTAGTCTACGCACCGGGTACCCATTGAGAGGTTGAAAGTACAGGTTTGTGTCCGTGATGCACACGTGTCCAGGATTTGTCACCAGAGGCGTCACCATTTCTGCTTTGCATTCCATGTGCAGCTTTTCTGAAACACTTTGGAATCTGAAAATGTATTTTTCAGCAAAAGTAAGAAAAATAAGAAACTGATCTACTTTCTAAGTTTACCTTAAGGGAGCTACCGGGTGACTTTGAATGATATTTGTCTAAATATCATATTTAATATCAGAAAAATAGTAATATAAATTGGTTGCTGAGATAAAACTGACATTCTTTTAAATGGCATAATGAAAACTCAAGTTTTTTTATAAAAAAATAGATGAGATTATGTATCACAGAAGCAAAAGTAGACAAATGAATAATACCAAATAACCGTTTAGCTGAACTCTTATTCCTCCCAAAATAAATCAGCCTTGAAACTATTCTTACATAAACATAATTTTCTATATTTGTGTCATTAAGACCCATTTTTATAGACCTATAAACCATTTTGGCAAAGGTGGCATTTATTTCACTCCACACTTTATAAGGCTATGACTACATAATTATAATTATTTGAATGTCAGTCCAAAAATACATTCTTTTGTGGATTTACTCTAGTAAAATCAAAGATAATCTACCCACTACCTACTGCTAAAATATTTAATCAAAAAAATACATTCTCTTTCTGCTTTACTAATTTTTAAAAAATTAGGGTAAAACAACCAAATCATCTAAATTTTAAGGCAATTACTTAGTTAAGTAATTGGGTTAAAAATAAATCTCTTTATGAGTAACAGGACAAAATGTACAGGTGCAGACTTCCAGGTCAAGTCAGGATGGCAAAGCCAAAGGCGACCCTCCTGGCTCTCACCCTAATAACCAGAACCAGCTGGATAAGCTGAACAATCCTCATGGTTTCTTCAAACCCGCTGGAAAGCCGAGGATGCAGAGAAACCGAAATGAACATAATTGCAAAAAGGAAAGAAGAGATCAACAACCGAGGAGGTAAGGGTGCAGGATGATGAGAGAGCTTCCGGGAAGCAGAAACCCAGAGTAAGGCCTGGAGAGTAATGAAAGCTGCCCAGAGATGCAAACACGCTGATGACTGGGGTGGAATGCAAGAGACTTTGCTCCGGTTCAGAAAGCTGGTGGCTGAGCTGCAAAGCACAAAGATACCTCCAGAATCCTTCAAGTGCTCAGATCCAAAGTCCCACGGAAGAGAAAGTCTTGAGCCCTTCCTCAACGGAGCTGCAGGCAGTGCGGTCTTGAATTTAACCATCGCTGCAACAAAGTCTTAATCCAGCCCAATCACAGATTCAACTAACACAGCCCCCCAACTACAAGCAGCCTCATAGAATAAGGGTGGGCATGACCACTTCTGGAGGTAAGTATTATTTAGTTCAGTCTCTATACCTCCTTTTTAAGCAAACTGTTCAGCATATAATAAGAAATTACAATACACACAAAGAAGCAAGAAAATATGCCCCATGCTCAAGAAAGAAAAGACACAATAGAAGGTGACCCGGATGTTAGATCCATCAGGAGACTGTAAGATAACTATAATAAATACGCTAAAGGATCTAGAGCAAAAGACGGACAACACAGGTGAAGAGATAGGGAACTTCAGCAGAGAAAGAGAAACTATAATATGCAAATGAACCAAAAGGAAATATAGAAATAAAAATCTGGTATCAGAAATAAAGAATTAATTAAATAATCTTAAGAACAGACTGGACACAGTAGAGGAAAGGCCCAGCAAAGTTGAAAACAGGTCAATAAAAAATGTCCTAATTAAAACAAAAAGAGAAAAAAAGTGAAAAAAAAATACAGGACGATGTATCTGAGACCTGAGGAAATATATAAAATGCACTAACATAAGTATACCTTGAGCTATAAAAGACAGAAAATAGGACAGAAGAAATACTGAAGAGAGCATGGCTGAGAACTGATGGGGGGACATCAGCTCACAGATTCATGTTATTCTGAAACTCTGTGTGAAATATTAAAAAATATGTGTTTGGTCTCTGATCCCAATTCCTGGCACATAGCTCCTAAAACTCTTGTATTTCCTGAGTGATGGGGTGCTAGGTACAATATTTGGTCTTTGGTCCCAGTTCTAACACAGAGCTCCTAATGCCTTGGAATTTCCTGGGTGACAGGAGCATCTTTTGTTGTAATGAGGAGATTCCTAATGGGCTCCTGGATGGGGACCCATCACTGGTCACCAGAAAGACCAAGCCATGATTAGAGACTTGGCACTTTCACCTCCCAGCCCATCTTCAGGAAAGGGGAGAGAGGCTGGAGACTGACTTAATAAGTGATTATGTCTATGTGCTGAAGCCTCCATAAAAATCCATAAACTATGAGGTTTGGAGAGCTTCCAGGTTACAGCCAGGCAAACTCTAATTCCATGGAGACAGAAGCTCCTATGCTTGGAACTCTTTCTGGCCTCACCCTATGTATGTCTTCATCTGGCTGTTCATCTGCCTCCTTTATCATATCCCTTATTAATATAATAAACTGGTAAACATAAGTAAGTGTATCCCTGAGTTCTGTGAGCCATCCTAGCAAATGATCAAACCCAAAGAGGGGGTTGTGGGAACCTCTGATTTATAGCCAGTTGGTAGGAAGTGAGGAAGCACAGGTTGACAACCTGAATTTCTGACTGGCATCTGAAGTGGGGCATCTTGTGGGACTGAGCTCTTTTTTTTTTTTTTTTTTGAGACAGAGTCTTGCTCTGTTGCCCAGGCTAGAGTGCTGTGGCATCAGCCTAGCTCACAGCAACCTCAAACTCCTGGGCTCAAGCGATCTTTCTGCCTCAGCCTCCCAAGTAGCTGGGACTACAGGCATGCACCACCATGCCCGGCTAATTTTTTTTCTATATATTTTTAGTTGTCCAGCTAATTTCTTTCTATTTTTAGTATAGACGGGATCTTGCTCTTGCTCAGGCTGGTGGGACTGAGCTCTTAAACTGTGGGTCTGTGCTAACTTTCGGCAGATAGTGTCAGAATTGATTTCAACTGTATAATAGAATACCCAGCTGGTGTCAGAGAATTGCTTGGTGTGGGAAAAAATCCCACACATCTGGTCACTGCTGTGTTGAGCATAGTAGAAAAAAATGGTTTACTTTTTCCTGTTATACATTCTCAAACCCTTAAGCAGGATAAGCACAAAGAAAACTACACCTTATACATAGTTAACAATACAAATCATGTGACTTTTCACAAGAAACAATGGAATGAAAATCTTTAAAGTGGTGAAAACATCTGTCAACCTGGAATTCTGTATCGAAAAATACCCTGCAAAAATGAAGGTGAAATAAAGATCTTTTCAGACAGACAAAGCTGAGAGAATTATCTCTAACAGATCTGCATTACAAAAAATGGTATAGTGAGTTTTTCAGAAGGAAGAGAAATGATACCAGATGAAACACTGGATCTGCAGAAAGGAAAGAAAAGGACCAGACTAGAAAGTATAAACACTTAAATATCTGAATAAATAGAAAATAATTATTTTTTAGTATTTTTAATTTATATACAAACAAATGTGTACATATCTAAATTCTTTAAAAAGCTTTTGACTTTTTTAAAGCACAAATAAGAATGCTGTGTTGTGAGTTTTACACCATGTGTAGAAATTAAATATAAGACAAGATCACAATGGACAGGAGAGATAAATGGAAATGCACTGGAGTGTGGTTCTTGCATTGCTGTAGTGTAAAATATTATAGTATCTGAAGGTACACTGGTACATGGTGCATATCGTAATCTCAGACTGAACACTAAGAATAATACAACGTGGTACTGCTAAAAAGTCAATGGAGTGATAAAATGAAGTACCAAAAAAAATACTAGATTTACCCAAAAGAAGACAGGAAAAGAGGAATAAAAAACAAACAAGATGCTAAAGAACAAATACAGTCACGCGCCACATAATGGCACTTAGGTCAATGACACTGCATATACTATAGAGGTCCCATAAGGTCATAACACTGTATTTTTATTGTACCTATTCAATGTTTGGATATATAAACACTTACCATTGTGTTACAAGTGCCTACAGTATTCAGTACAGTTAAGTATCCCTTTTCCAAAATGCTTGGGACCAGAAGTTTTTTGGATTTCGGATTTTTTTTCCAAATTTTATAATATTTTCATTACACCAGTTGAGTATCCCTAATCCAAAAATCCAAAATCCACACTCCGGGAGGCCGAGGCGGGAGGATCGCTCAAGGTCAGGAGTTTGAGACCAGCCTGAGCAAGAGCGAGACCCTGTCTCTACTAAAAATAGAAAGAAATTAGCTGGACAACTGAAAATATATATAGAAAAAATTAGCCGGGCATGGTGGCGCATGCCTGTAGTCCCAGCTACTCGGAAGGCTGAGGCAGGAGGATTGCTTAAGCCCAGGAGTTTGAGGTTGCTGTGAGCTAGGCTGACGCCATGGCACTCTAGACCAGGCAATAGAGCGAGACACTGTCTCAAAAAAAAAAAAAAAAAAAAAAAATCCAAAATGATCAAAAATGAGCATTTTCTTTGAATGTCATGTCAGTATTCAAAAAGTTCCACATTTTAGAGCATTTTTAGATTTCAAATTTTCCGATTAGGGATATCCCACTTGTACAGTAACATGTTGTACAGGCTTGTAGCCTTGGAGCAATAGGCTAGTTGGTATATACCTATAAACTCTATGATGTTTCACATAATAAAATCGTCTAACGATGCATATCGCACAACATATCCCCCTTATATACCTATAAACTCTATGATGTTTCACACAACAAAATCACCAAACAACACATCTCTCACAACATACCCCCATCATTAAGTGATGCATGACTATATTAAGATAGTGGGGTTAAAACCAATTATATCTATAAAATTATATAATTATAGATTATCTAAACATTCCAATGAAAAGGTAGAGATTGTCAGAATGCATAAAAAGCAAGACTTGCCAGGAGCAGTGTCTCACAGCTATAATTCCAGGATTTTGGGAGACCAAGGCAGGAGGATTGCTTGAGGTCAGGAGTTCGAGACCAGCCTGGGCAACAAAGTGAGATCCCATCTCTACAAAAAGTTTTTAAAAATTAGCCAGGCATGGTGGCAGTGCCTCTAATCCCAGCTACCTGGGTGGCTGAGGCAGGAGGATCACTGGAGCCCAGGAGTTCAAGGCTGGAGTGAGCTGTGATTGTGCCACTGCACTCCAGCCTAGGCAACAGAGGGAGAATCCCATCACAAAAAAAAACAAACAAACCAAAACTCAACTATATATTTAAAATATGTGTTTTTGGAAACAGAATAAAGAAATAGGTTAAAAGTAAGAGGATGGGAAAAGATACACCATGTAATCACAATACGTAAGAAAATTGGCGGGGCTACATTAAAGGAAGACAAAGTAGACATCAAGACCAAGAGTATTACAGGTAAAGAAGGATATTTCATAATGATGAAAGGATCTATTCATTAAGAAGATATCATACATCTTAATTTATGTGAACCTAACGATAGAGCTTGACAATACACAATGCATAAAGTGACGGAAATAAGAATCATTGTCATAATGAGTCCACAATCATCAAGCAAAGTCTTAACATCCTCCTCTCTGTATCTCACAGGACAAGTCAACAACAATAAAAAAAATCCATAAAGTATGTATGCTCTGAACAACCGTCAACCAGCTGGACCCAAATGACATTTATAGAGCACTATGTTCAACCACCACAGAGCATGCACTCCTTTAAGGGCTTACAAAATAAAACGTTCACCAAGACAGAACATATGCTGTGCCCATAAAACAAATCTCAATAAATATCAAAAGACTGAAATCATATGGAATATGTTCTCTGATCAGATAATATTAGATTAGACATCAATAATAATAAGATATCTACAAAATCCCCAAATATATGAATGCAGACACCCTATGATTCACTAGGTGTTAATTTAAAATTTTCCAAATTTGCTTTTGATCTTGTATCATTCATATGCTCTGTGTGTGTATATGACTTGTATGTATAAATATGTATATGTACATATGTCAATGTATTATATATAAAAAATATATGTGTATAATTTTTTCTGAACCATTTGGAACTAAATTCCAAGACATCATGACACTTCCCCCATGAGTACTTTGGCATGCGTTTATTGAAAGGATCTTCTCCTCCATTCCTTGACACCATTATCATACTCAATTAGCAATAATTCCATATATCATCTCGTACATAGCTCCACATTCAAATTTCCTCATTTGTACCCCAAAATGTCTTTATTTGGAATAATTTTAGATTTAAAGAAAAGATAGCAGCAAGTACAGAGTTCTCTTCACCCGTCACTCAGAATGCTCATTGTTACATGTTTAATACGTAGATGCTGCCGTCTTTCGTTGGCTATATTCCTAGATATTTGATTGTTTCATGCTATTAAAAATTCATTTTCCAATTATTTATTACTAAAATATAGAAATACAGTTCATTTTTTTTAGGTTGACCTTGTATCCTATGACTTTTCCAAATTCACTCATAGTCCTAAAGGGTTTTTTGTAGATTCCATAGAATTTTCATGTACATAATAGTGAGTTATGCATAATAAGAGTTAAGCAACATACTTCTAAATAACCTATGGATCAAAGAAGAAATAACAAAGAAAATTACAAAATATTTTTAAGTGAATAACAGATAATGAAACATTACATATCAAAATTTGTAGGAGGCTGCTAAAGCAGTGCTTAGAGGGAAATTTTTAAGTTTAAACACTTCTATTACAGAAGAAGACATAATATTGGCGATCTAGGCTTTGTTCTTAGGAAGCTAGAAAAAGAGTAAGTTAAACCCAAAGCTAAAGGAAAGAAAATGTAAATGTGGAAATCACCCATAAATAAAATGGAAACATAGAGAAATACCAACAAAGTCAAAATTTGGTTATTTGAAAAGTTAATAAAATTGCTAAGCCCCTAGCAATACTAATAAAGAAAAAAAAGAAGAGAAAGCACAAAGTATCAATATAAGGAATTTATGAGGGGTCAAAGATCCTACTGGCATTAAAAGGAGAGTAAGTAACAACTTCATTCCAATAAATCTGACAACTTAGATAAAATGGAAAAATTTTTTGAAATACACAACTTACCAGTCAGACACAAGAAGAAACAGACAAATTAAATAGCCTTATGTCTAATCAATAAATTGAATCCCAAAGAACATGTCAGCCCTAAAAGGCTTCATCAATAAATTCTATTAAAAATTTAAGGACGAAATGGCACGGACCCTACACAAACTCTGAAAACAGGGCATAAAGAAAGACCTTTAAATTCATTTTATGAGGTCAGCATAACCCTGTGCCACACCTGACAAATACATTACAAGAGAATTACAAAGCAATATCCCTCATAAATATAGATGCAAAAATACTTAACAAAATACTGGCAAAGCAAATCCAGCAATATATAGAAAGGATAATGTATCAGGATCTCAAATTAGATTTATTCCATGAATACAAGGTTGCTTTAACATTAAAAAAAATCAATCAATATAATTAATAATATTAAGAGAATAAAGGAAAAAATATGATCACGTCAATAAATGCAGAAAAAGTACTTGACAAAATTCTGCGCCTATTATTGAAAAAAATTCTCAGCAAACTAAAAATAGGAACTTCCTTATTCTGTTAAAGGGCATCTATGAAAATTCTACAGTTAGCATCATTTTTTAAACATGAAATATTAAAACTTTTTCCTATAAGATCAAGACTAAGGCAGGGATGTCCATTCCCACCACATCTATTAATAAAACAGTGCAATGAGGCAAGAAATAGAAAACAAAAGCCATGGGGGTTTCTGTGAAACTCATTATTCACAGATTGAATTATTATGTACATGAAAATTCTATGGAATCTACAAAAAACCCTCTAGGACTATGAGTGAATTTGGAAAAGTCATAGAATACAAGGTCAACCTAAAAAAAATGAACTGTATTTCTATATTTTAGTAATAAATAATTGGAAAATGAATTTTTAATAGCATGAAACAATCAAATATCTAGGAATATAGCCAACGAAAGATGGCAGCATCTACGTATTAAACATGTAACAATGAGCATTCTGAGTGACGGGTGAAGAGAACTCTGTACTTGCTGCTATCTTTTCTTTAAATCTAAAATTATTCCAAATAAAGACATTTTGGGGTACAAATGAGGAAATTTGAATATGGAGCTATGTACGAGATGATATATGGAATTATTGCTAATTGAGTATGATAATGGTGTCAAGGAATGGAGGAGAAGATCCTTTCAATAAACACATGCCAAAGTACTCATGGGGGAAGTGTCATGATGTCTTGGAATTTAGTTCCAAATGGTTCAGAAAAAAATTATACACATATATTTTTTATATATAATACATTGACATATGTACATATACATATTTATACATACAAGCCATATACACACACAGAGCACATGAATGATACAAGATCAAAAGCAAATTTGGAAAATTTTAAATTAACACCTAGTGAATCATAGGGTATCTGCATTCATTATCTTCTATCAACTTGTGAGGATTTAAAAATTTCCAACATAAAAAGTAGGAAAAAATAAATATAGTTATTCTTATATTCCTTCAACAAAACAGCATCTCCTCAGGAATGTGATGAAAGCTTATCTTAGCAAAATTTCCCTTCTTTCTTTTAGAGGAAGTACACAATACTAGAATATTTCATTTATTACTGCAAAAATTTCTCTCCCAAATTCTTCAGCCTAACACTTCAGAGATTAGCTAAACTAAAAGTTTCATAGTGAACCACTTTTTACATGAATGCCATGCTGAAATTCAGAATTCAAGCCTAAATCACTACTTAGAAAAATGATGCATTCTAAGTAGGTCAGAAGAAGCTAATTCTTCTTATTTATTTCTTTTCCTTTCTAAAATGGAAACCATTCTTCCCTCAGCAATTCACTTACCTAATATATGCTGCCAGTATAAACATGGAAAGAAAATTAATGCTATATAGTGAAACAGAAAAAGAATTAAATATACACACAAAAAACACATTACTGGACAGATGGCTTTACTGGCAAGTTCTTTAACACGTTAAGATGTAGGGCAAAGGTCAGGATAACTGATTCCCGAATTTCACAAAGACAGCAATAAAATAGAATATTACAAACTAATCTCATTTATAAACATAAGCTTCTAGCAAAAGCCTAGCACATAATAATCCATAAATGAATGAATCTATTCAACCAATACTTTGTACTTTGTCCTAAGCATGAATGATTACTAAATGCAAAAATCTAAAAAAAAAAAAGTTAGTGAATAGAGACTTGCAAATATTTCATAGATAAGATTTTGCACATATAAAGAATCTAAATGTAAAGTTAATGGAATTGGTCACAGAGTTTTATAGGGTTGTTGAAAACAAAATGAGTATATAAAAATCTATTGCATTCTATATATCAACAATAAACAGAAAATGAAATTTTTAATAACATACCATTTACAATACCATCAGAGATGTGAAATACTTAGAATAAATCTAACATAAGACAGGAAAGACCTTTATGAAGAAAATCATAAGGAAGATATTAAAGATCTAAATAAATAGAGAGAAAACTATAGATTTGCTATAATTGCAATCAAAATCCCAGCAGGCTTTCTTTTATGGAAACTGATAAGCTGATTCTAAATTTAGATTCTAAATTAGAATTCTAAATTCTATATGCCAAGAATAGTACAGACATAAGTAAAAAGGAAATTAACATCTGGGGCTCTGCACTACCAGGTATCAATAGTTACCATAAAGGTATAGTAATTAACATGATGAAGATACAGACCAATAGCCCAAATACTCTTAATATAACAAAATCTACTAAATATAAGGCAAGATACAAGTAAGAAAACAAGATAATATGAAAGTATAAAGCTATCATTTTTACAGAAAATACATTGGATAGTTAGAAAGCCAAGAAAATCAATGAAAAAACCATTAGAACAGTAAGAGTGTATTCTCTTGGTCCCTATGGGGCACCATAAGAAAGTACTTAGGACAACTTGAAAGCTTAGGGAAGACTTTCTAGAAGAACCGAGAGCTAAGCTGAAAGAATTAGTAAGAGTTAGCCAGCAAAAGAGAAGGAAGATGAGTTTTCTAAGCAAAAGGAACATGAACAAAGGTTCAGAGGTGAGAGCGCACGTGGCACAAGAGAAACTGCAGAAAATGCAAATAACTAGAGCACAGAAAACAAGAGCCAGCGACTGGAAGCAGCCAGACCCAGCATGTGAGAGTCTTGTGTGATACGGCGCTTAGACTTTATCCTGAAGGCAACGGGAGTCTTGAAGAATTTTAAAAGGCTCGTGCTGTGATTAAATATGTTCTTTAGAAAGAGCGTATTTTAAAAGGACATTAGGTACGGGGAGAGAAGAGGATGGAGAAGGAAAGACTGAAGTCAGCCAGACGAGCTGAAAGCTGGGACCGCTTTCTGGGTGGGTCGGGGAGGTGGAGAGAAATGAGGGACAGTGTGAAGACAAAGACAGGCCCTGCTGGCTGACGGAAGTCAGGATGCAAAAGAGTCAAAAAAGCCCCCGAGATTTCTCCTGCACTGAGGCTGGGCCATTCCCTGAGAAAAGCAGGTTTCGGGTGAGGCCGATGTTGACAATGCCAGTTTTGGACATGCTTGCTGAGGCACAGAGACGAAGACATCCACCGCCTTTCCAATCAGGAAACAAGATCATTAAAAACTTACCTGTTTTTGTCGAATGATGTCCTGGCCAAACGTGACTGCAAAATGGCTGTTATCTATTAAAACAGACCATTTAAAAAGTACGGATGTAAGTATTTATAAGTAAAATATCAATACAAGTTAATTCACAACCAAAGACACACATGGTTAGAAAAACTCACCATGGCAGTTTGGTCGCCCAGCTTGTCGAGGCAGGATGCTCTGTGAAGCTACAATATCATAAATACACATGAATTTATTTTTTCTCTCAGATGATAATGAAGTATTTCTTTAGAAGCAAAGAAAAACAGCAATCATCCTATTACTTAGTAGCAATCAAGATTATTTCTGCTATACCTATGGCTTCTTCCTAATATATAGTTCTCAAAGTCAACATATTGAAGTAAATCTGCTACATATCTGGAAAAGAGATGATGGTTTAAGTAAGACCTATAAATATGAAATTTATAAAAACTTTCTGCCTCAGTTTGCTTTGAATTCTCTGCCCAGTGAGTGCCTGAGAAGTCACTGGCTTACCTGAAGCAACGTCTCCACAACGTCTTCTACCTTCCCTGAAACATCTAATTCGAAGACATATTCCATTTTGCCCTAACAAAAAGAGGAATATAT
Source organism: Lemur catta (assembly GCF_020740605.2). Classification (NCBI taxonomy): domain Eukaryota; kingdom Metazoa; phylum Chordata; class Mammalia; order Primates; family Lemuridae; genus Lemur; species Lemur catta. Next base: position 92,187,669 of record NC_059136.1, on the reverse strand, counting down.
CAAAACACAGGAAGAGACGCAGCACGTCATTAAGACCATTAAGCACCTGCTAGATCCTACATGTTTCTGCGTGATAGCTGCCGCCCAGCAAGTCCATATGATTTACTGCCGTACTTACTATTTCCTTCCTTCTGCTAACTTTGGACTTAGTTTGCTCTTCTTATTCTAATTCCTTGAGCTATAGAGTTAGGATTCTTATTTGAGATCTTTCTTCTTTTTTTTTAATGTAGGCGTTTATCAATTTCCCTCTTAATACTGCTTTTGCTGTATCACCTAAGTTTTATTATATTGTTTTCATTTTTGTTTGCCTCAAGATATTTTCCAATTTCTCTTTTGATTTCTTCTTTGACCCATTTGACCCCATTTCTTCTTTGACATATCTGTGAATTTTCCAGTTTTCCTTCTGCTATTGATTTCTAGTTTCACTCTACTGTAGTCAAAAAAGATACATGATATGATTTAAGTCTTCTTAAATTTGTTAAGACTTGTTTTGAAACATCTGATCTGTCCTAGAGAATGCTCTACGTGCTTGAGAAAAAAAGCATATTTGGCTGCTGTTGGGTGGTATGGTTCTGTATATGTCTGTTAGATCCATTCAGTCTACACTGTTGTTCAAGACCTCTGATTCCTTAATGAGCTTCTATCTAGATGTTCTACCCATTGTTGAAAGTGGGGATTGAATCTCCTACTCCTATTGCTTTGCTATGTATTTCTCCCTTCGGTTCTGCCAATGTTTCATATAACAGGTGCTCTGAGATTGGGTGCTATTTCTTGTGATGGATAATCTTATGTGTCAGTTTGACTGGGCCACAGGGTGCCCAAATATTTGGCTAAACATTATTTCTGGGTATATCTGTGAGGGTGTTTCTGGATGAGATTAACATTTGAATCAGTAGACAGAGTAGATTGCCTTCCCCAATGTGGGTGGGCCTCATCCAATCCATCAAGGGCCTAAATAGAGTAAAAGGCTAAGTGGAAAAAAATTCTTTCTTGCTGGTCTATCTTCAAGCTAGGATACTGGTCTTCTGCTTTCAGACTGGAACTTACACCATCAGCTCTCCTGGGTCTGGACTTCTGAGCCTCTATGATCACTTGAGTCAATTCATTTTAATAAACCGCTCTCTCTCTCTCTCTCTCTCTCTGTATATGCATGTGTGTTATGAACATATACACATATATCCCCATACATGTATATATGTATATATATGTAGGTAGGTATATATATATACACACACACATCCTATTGGTTCTGTGTCTCCAGAGAACCTTAATGCATATATTCATAATTATTATATCTTTCTGGTAAATTGACCCTTTTATCATTATAGGTCCTTCTTTGTTTCTTGTGACAGTTTTTTGACTTAAAGTCCGTTTTGTGTGGTATAAATATGGCCAGCCCTGCTCTCTCTTGGTTACCATTTACATAGAATATTTTTTTCCAATCCTTTTACTTTAGACCAAATATGAGTCTCTTATAGACAGCATATATTAATGGTTTGGATCTTGGGGCTTTTTTTAATCCATTCAGCTACTCTATGTTTTTTGATTGGAGAGTTTAATCCATTTACATTTAAAGTAATTATTGATAGGACTTACTATTGCCATTTTAATTGTTTTTTGTCTGTCTTGCAGCTCTTTTGTCTGTTTTCTTCTCTTATTATCTTCCTTAGCATTGACAGTCTGTGGTGACAGACTATCACCTTTGATTCCTTCCTCATTTTCTTTTGTGTATCTTTTCTAAGTATTTTCTCTGTGTTACCATGGGGTTTACATAACACATCTTATAGTTATAATAATCTCTTTTAAGCTCACAGCAACTTTAATCACATATAAAAACTATTATTTTACATACCTGCCTCCCCTTTATGTTACTGATGTGCTAAATTATATCTTTTGTATTGTGTATTCATTAACATAGATTTATATTTATAGGCTTTATTATATTTTTGTCTTTTAACTTCTATACCAGGATTAAAACTGATTTACACACTGCCATTATAGCCCTACAGTATTCTATCTTTGTCTTCACCAGCCAGCTTTATACTTTTACATGCTTTTGTGCTGCCCCTTAGCATCTTTTTGTTTCAACTTGCAGGAATGGCTTTAGCGGAAGGTTTCATGGGCATGAATTCTCTCCGTTTTTGTCTATCTGGGAAAGTCCTTACCTCTCCCTCATTTCTCAAGGACAGTTTTGCCAGATAGAGTATTCTTTGTTGGCATTATGTTTTCTTTAGCACTTTGAATCTATCATCCAACTCCCTTTTGACCTGCAAACTTTCTGCTTAAAAATCCGCTGGTAGTTTTATCAGAGTCTGCTTATATGGAACCAGTTGCTTTTCTCTTGCTGCTTTGAAAATTCTCTCTGTCTTTGACTTCTGACAATTTGATTATAACATGTCCTGGTGTGGACATCTTTTGGATTGCTCCTACATAGAGTCCATTAGACTTCTTAAATCTGAATCTCCATCTCCTTCTTCAGATTTGGGAAGTTTTTGGCCACTATTTCTTTAGATACACTTTCTGATCCTTTCTCACTCTCTTCTCCTTCTTGGACTCCCTTATTATGTATCTGGTCCACTTGATGGTATCCCATTAGTCCCTTAGGCTTCCTTCGCTCTTTTTCATTCCTTTTTTACCTTTTGCTCCTCTGATTGGATAATTTCAAATGACCTGTTTTTGAGTTTTCTTGTCCTTTCTTCTGTTTGATCAAGTCTGCTCTGAACCCCTCTAGTGAAATTTTCAGTTAAGTTTTTGTATTCTTCAGTTCCAAAATTTATGTTTGGTTCTTGAAATTCTCATTTTGTTCATGCATAATTCTTCTGAATTCATTGAGCATTAATTATTTTGAATTCTTTGTCAGGTAATTCATATACCTCCCTTTCCTTAGCGTTTGTTTCTGGACATTTATTTTGTTCCTTTGATTGGGCCATTTCTCCTTGATTCTCTGTGTTCCCCACAACATTATGCTGGTATCAGCATATTTGAAAAAACAGTTACTTCCCCCAGTCTCTTCTCTACAGACTGCCTTCATACAGAGAATGACCTTTGCCAATCAGCCTGGGTAGAGATGCTGGAGACCTCTCAAATCTTTGCTGTGGATCTCTCTTCTCTAGACTTAAGCATGTAAATTCCTAATTAGAGAGATTTACTGCTTTCTTTTTTTCAGGAGCTTGGAGTTATCTGCTCTCTCTGGTGTCTGTCTACTGTACCACAGGTCCTCTGAAGCAGCAGCATGCTACCGGCAATTTTTTCTCTGTGGCCCCCAGGCATCTAGAGTATGCGGGGTTCCATCCACACTCTGAGACAGGTGAGACAGAAGCCAGTCCCTCAGGCACCCCTCCTGAAAAGTCAGAACATTAGATGTATCATCCAGTCTTCTTTTTCCCTCTCCAGGGAGAAGCCAGAAGCTGGGAGTTTCCTCCCAATCACATGGCACTGTGCTAGAAGGATGAAAGTAAGTGCCACAAGTTTTCCTATGATGTGGTTGGTTTTATGCTCACTTGTGGTACAAGGTCTTCTTAACTGGTTTCTGGATTTCTCACAAAGGGAATGGGTCTGTGTGTTGTTGAATCAGTGTCTTCATAGGAGGAAGGAGGGACTTGGGTTCCTATTTTGGCATCTTTCTGTTGTCACTCCCCTCCTTTTTAATTTTTAATCTGAGAATCCTTTGGTATTCTAATTCATATTGGAACAAAAGAGTTTTTCTTTGCTTAGACACCTCATTCTTATTTCCTTTCACATAAAGGCCAGGTCTATTTTTCAATAGACCATGTGCAGCTTTGCGCTTCAGTTGGGTCTTGGGAGAGCCTTTAGAGGGAGATCACCCCACACAGTGGTTCTCCACTCGGCGGGGGGAGGAGTGCGTCCCATCACTCCCAGGGTCTTTAGTCCATGTGTGGAGGTATTGTAACAACAGGGGGAGCAGTGTACTAGAGGCACTTAGTAGTTGGGAAGAGGCTTTAATATAAGGGTCTGCCCCACACACTGAAAAACTGCTCTGCCCAATATGCCAATAACACCACAGAGTAATTAAATCTCAGTATTTATACATTCTGACAAATCAGAAGATGCAAGTGTTTCTTGTCCATAAAACCCAAAGGCCACTGCATATACAGTCTGTGCATTCCATAAACAGCTGGCTAAAACACTATAGGCTGACCTGCAACTGGGAATGAGATTCAGTCTATATTTGCCCAGAAAGGGTGGCTTTTCCTAATTCACAGTGGCATTGTTATAAGAAGCACTAGCCCTGTCCCTAGGTCCTATAAAAACTCTTTTAGTAGGAGCTATCCCTTTACTGTATATTAAGCTGAAGCATAAAGAATTAAAGCACAGAATGGTTAAATGAAATGTCTATGTTTACTTGAAAGGTCCTGGGGAACCAGACATTGTAATCAACTTCCCTCATGGATTCTATCTAATTAAGGGTACTTACAAATTATTATTTGAAATAAATTTTTAGTAATATACTGGAGAAAAAATTCTCAGTAATACCCAGTAAATAAACTTAGAAATGATTCATATTCTGATTTCAATTTCTAATCTAATCATTTAAGGGTTTTTTTTTTTTTTTCCTATTAGTAACATTTTTTTCTTTAAGTCAAAAGTTAATTGAATTCTCTTGGACTAAAGTCTATGGCTCCCCTGAGTAATTTTGTTATAACTGCTAGGTAATAAGCTTTTAAAGACCCATTATTATTATATTTAATTAAAAATCTTAATAGAGTTGCAAAATCTTATTGCTCAGAACTACTATATAAATTCCTAGGAATACATGAAAAACTTTACTTACCCTTTCTATTTTATATGGTGCCACAACATTATGTTCTTTAATGAAATATACCTGAGGAAGACAAATCAATTCTAGTAAAATAATGACTAAAATATTTCATTGTAAAGAGTAACTATAAATTAGGATATTATAAATCCAACATTTTAAATTATTGTTACATAATCTCTATTTCCAAAAGTACTTGCATTAATATTAGTATTAAAGTTCTGCTGTTAAACCAAAAAATATTAAACTAAAAAGAGACGCATCCAGGCAACAAGATAGCAACAATCACTGAATAAATCTCTAAGATGTTTTATGAAGGTCATCACTTGTACCAAGTGACCAAGTAGACAGAGGAAGGAAGCTAATCTAAGCACTGATTTTCTAAGAAATGGGCAAAACAAATTTACTGTGGTATAAAATACGTTCATTAACATAAAGAGACATCTCTTCCCTAGAGGTGATCTGGGCACATGGTGCTTTCACATGCACCAGGCCACCTGTCCTCATACTTGATATTAACAACCAGTGAAACTAGCAACACAATCCACCAGAGGCATCAGGCTCCTCACACCTGCACCCTCATCCCTGCCTTTCCTTCATAACAATGGGGGGTCTGCCTGGCCCTCAAAGGCCAGCCTCTCTAATAGGGCACAGAATGTGGGCCCTCCCTCATCTGTCAGCTACTCAAACACTTTGCTCCTAGAATTATACATTGCATCCCGTCCCATTTCAAACAAACCACAGATAACCACTACCCCCACCATATACACACACACATACACACACACACATACACACACTTCCCCTTGGTCTCACATCCTCCTTTTGCCATTTCTCTGTTCCTTTTTGTGGCAAAACTCTTCGCAAGAGCTGTCTGTACATTTTCTTGGGCCCATGACAGGTTTCCATCCCTGCCATGCTATTGGAACCCTCCTCAGATGGTGACTCAAAGTGCACAAGATCTTCACATCACCAAATCCAATAATCAATTCTCAAGTCTTCCTTGACTCTCTTTCTCAGAGCAAGTAACGGAGCTGATAGCTCTTCCTGAAGCAGTTTTCCATGTGGCTTCCCAGACACCTGCTCCTGGTTCTCTCCAACCTCACTGGCTGCCCCTTCTGTCTGCTTCTGGACCCGGCTGTTTTCCCAACCTCTTATGTTAGAAAGCTGCAGGGTCTTAGTCACCAGACCCCTCTGTCCACACTCAGTCCTTGGGAAATCTCATCTAGCCCCAAGGCCTTAAAAAGGCTCTGGAAACTTCCAACTCCGCAGTTTATCTTTTTAGCCTCAGCCTCCTCGCTGAAACCCAGATGAACACATCCTTATGACTGCTGGGCGTCTCCCGGAGGTCTGCCAGGCTTCTTAAACCCCACATTCTAAACCAAGCCTGCTCCTTCCCAGGCTGCTTTATCGCAATAAAAGGCATTCCTGTCCACCTCGCTGGAGTCAGTCCTGACTGATTGTTCTCCTTTATTTCCTGCAACTAACCCAGCAGCACATCTGGTAGGTTCTTCTTCAGAATATATCTGGGCAATGACCACCTCTCACCATCCTGGTCCAAAACACCTGGGTTTCTGGAAGGCCCCAAAGGACCTCCTGACTTCCACTGGTGCCCCCATACAGCATGTTCTCTACCAAGCCTCCAGAAAGATTTATAAATACATACAAATCAGATGTGCACCTTGTCTTTCGGCTCTCCATGGATTCTCTCTGTGCTTTATTCTAAATCCTCACTGTGGCTTGCAAGGCCCTTCATGACATGGTCCCTGCCCCTGCTCCAGCCTCCCTTTGAACACTCTCCTTGACTCCCACGCCGCAGGTGCACTCACCCTCCTGCGCCTTCCACCCGTGGAGGACACACCCACCTGGGGAAGTGCGTCTCTCCCCACCTCCAACGCTTAAATAATCGCAGGGCTCACTTCCTCATGCCCTCTGAGTCTCTTGTCCAGTGGTACCTTCTCAGCAAGGCAACCCTAACCACTCCACCTGGAGCAGCATGGTAATATTCCTTATTGTTTTCTATCCTTCTGTCCTGCTTTCATTTTCTTCATAGCATTTATCACTACCTGACATTAGAGGAGATATTTGTTTATTGTTTCTCTCCCCTATTGAAAACTAAAGACCAGGGAGAGAGGCTTTGATGTTTTGTTTTTCCCTGTATCTCCAGAGCCTTGAATAGAATACTTATTCAATGCATGGGTTAAAATTATCACTAACACACACACACACACACACACACACACACACACACACAGCTCTCTCTTTATTCTAGCAGCAACAGAAGATCCAGAAGCAAAACTCTTTAAATGTAAAGCACCATAACACATTTCTGAGACCTTGTGACCTACTAAGTAATCAAAACACATAAAAGTTGCCTGGTTGTATACTTGATATGGGAAGCTTAAAACAATATTTGAAAGAGTAGCTTGTGTCTAGGTACCCGTGGTGTTAAGCTGAATTTGAATTGGTTTGACATGAGACCTTTTCAACTAACTATTAAAAGTAGGTGGAAGGATTTTAGGGCTTTATTTCTAAGCCCAAAGTTATTAAAATTTTACTAAAATAACTGAAATCTATAATTTTATAATGAAAAACCTACTTCCAACTGAAAAATTACCTCTTCCTTTCAAGATACGGACTTTTTAGAACAAGGTTATGAAGTAGAATCCTAACATAGACATGAGGGCAACGGGGGTGGACCAGAATTGTTAACGATGTTTCCATAAACAAAGGTGTTCAGTGATCCAAACAGTGCTGGGAGCCCTCTCTCCTCCTCACCAGTCACCTAGAGAATCTCCATGCACTGCCGTATGGCAGGGGCTTTAGGCCGAGTCCTGAAGGCAAGAAATCTGTGTGTCTTTGTTTCCCACAGCTTTTCCTACATTTCCTTGAACCCAGAATAATTTTTCTCGGAACACCTCAAGGAACGAGGGCTCTGCAGAGAGTGAAGGCTCACTCTTTCATTTTAAAGGTGAAAAAGGTGAAATCCAGAGCCAAAAGAAGGTGGTAGAAGACCTCTGCTCCCTTCTTATTTACAATTTTTAAAAAATCTATACATTAATTAATGATGCAACAGGAGAAAACCTGTGCTTTAACTGATCTGGTATTGCCAGTGCTGTGCTCAGCGCAGTGGTGGGTGCAGAAATGTATGCAGTACAGATTTTGAATTAACAAAAGGTCATGATCCCAAGAGACATAATGATACAGGACTAGTGATCCCCAGTCGTTGCGTGGTTGTCCCTGAGGCTGTCTAAGTAGTTTGGTGCTGGCCTCTCATCTTCTAAACAACTAGGAGTCTTCATCGCAACCCTCACACACTCCTGAGCTCCCGAGGATGGAACCACAAGCCGCACAGACCACACGCTTAGTAGACATTAAGGATTCCATTAGGGATCCCATCTTTAGACAAACGTATTTCTCAATGATTAGATTTTAAAAGTATTTAAATATCTATTCCAATAGCCTTCATTTGCTATTTCTACAAATAATTTCATCATACTAAAAAATATAAATATATAAATGTTCATTCACGATCTAAAAAAAATTTATTATGTGCTTCTTACCTGATTGAAAATGAGTGAAATCTCCCCAGATTTTGCCCTAAAATATAGATAAAAGTCATTAAATATATATAGTTTTTTGGCTGAAGTAAAATTAAACAGTAAGTGAAAATCACATACTTTGCAAAGTGTCTACTGGCTCCATTTTCTCCATGTTTTCCTATATTTATACAATCTCTCAAAGGAATCTGGATAAAATTGTGAGAAAAATATTTATAAAAATAAGCAAATGTAAAATGTACACAAAAATTGGAACATCTTTGTTCACATTTAGAATATGTTTACCTTAATGATGGGCTGGGATATTGCATCCGGTTCAAAAATCACTGATTTTGAACAAATCTTTAAGGACCCTCTGACTTTTCTAGGGAGTCAAAGTACAAAATATCATTTAATAAACATAACAAAAGTCATGAAATAATCATGATACAATTTAACTAGAAAGTAGGTTAATAAAATGTTAACTAATGAAAGATCAACAACACTATTACACACAAGAGTATTAAAGTTTGGGAAAAAACAACAATTATCCCCCTATCTCAGCCTACCTAGAGGTTAGAGAAATCTGTCCATATTGTCTTTACGGTGTGACTTGTTGAGGACTGCCTCATGCATTTTATTTTCATTACCTTATTTGGTCCTCAGCACTACTCTGAAAGGGAAACTAAAATAAATGCTGAATCTATCCTGTAAATTCTGTTGGCTTTTATAATAATTCCCTATATAAGAACTATTCAGAAGGTAATATTAAATATCTAAAATTGATTCGGTAAAGAGATTTTCTTCATATGTATAATCATGGAAAAAGTAAGAGAGTTTGAATTTAGCACATAAAATGCTTTTAACAGTGATTTGGGGTTATGTAGGAATTCAGGAAAAAATTTGTTCCATGATAATAAGCAATTTGGAAGACTACCAGGCTACCACTATAGTATCAAATAAATAAGTTATAGACTTTACCATTTTATTATTTCTTGGAACATTTATATAGCTTCAGTGAATTTTGGAAAGAAACCTGCCTGAGCATTTTAGAGGCAATGGCTAGTTTTGGTCAATATGCATCACTTGCCTGAAGCTAAGAAAAATCTACACACTTAAGAAAACTTGTTCTGCGGTGGCTCATGCCTATAATCCCAGCACTCTGGGAGGCGAAGGCAAGAGGATCCCTTGAGCTCAGTAGTTTGAGGTTGCAGTGAGCTACAATGACACCACTGTACTCTACCCAGGAGGGTGAGAGCGAGACTCTGTCTCAAAAAAAAAAAAAAGAAAAGAAAAGAAAGAAAACTTGTTCATTATTTTTAAAAAATCTACACACTTTCTTTTTTTAATTGATTGGATGTCTTTTATCAATGATGAAAACAACGCAATAGCTTATTATGTAGTCAGAACACAGGTTAAGAGATGCTGAAATATTATTAATACCTTACAAAAAAATCACCTGAAGATCAGTTTCCATTTTGTCTACAAGCAGAACTTTAAAGATCCTAGGTTCTTTAAAATCACTTAAATGACATTTGGATTTTTTCTCTAGCCATTCCTGGGTTCCCTGGTGCACTCTCTTACTGTGCCACCCCAGGGTTCCCCCGTCTCCCTGCCTTAACTGAAGCAGTTATTTCACTCATACTCTTGAACGAGCCTAATCGCTCTCCCCACTTCTGCCTCCCTATACCTCCTCCTCCACCCAATTCTTCCTCTACCAAACAAATCTCATATCCTTCCTTGTTTACAAATATGCCTATGGCCTCCTGGCCTACAGGATGAAGTCCAGACAGGCCTTTCCTGTCTACCTCATTGCCAAAATGTGTGTTACATTAATTCAGTGGTCTACTCATAACAAGGTACCAGGGACAACTTGCTCACTTACAACCCCGAGCTTTGCACATGCTATTCATTCTACCTGGAGCCCTCCTGCACTCAGCAGCGCCTCACCTAATGGCTTTAGCGGCCATTGAAGATTACTGTCTAGATCAGCAGTTGGCAAACTTTTTCCGTGAAGAGCCAGATAGTAAATGGTTTTGGCTTTATGGGCCATATGGTCTCTGTCACAACTATTCAACTCTGCTGCTATAGGGGAAAGCAGCCACACACAACATGTAAACAAATGGGCCTGGCTGTGTTCCAATAAAACTTTATTTACAAAAACAAGCGGCAGCTCAGATTTGGCCCAAGGGCAGTCGTTTGCCAACCCTGGTGTAGATCCATTCTTTCATTAGGAATTGAAATTTTATCATTCCTTCTGTGTTTATTAGCTAGAATTTGTCAACAAAGAAAAACTTTACTTATCAGCAATTTGGTTACCCTGAAGTACAATTTGTACAAGGAAAATAGGAAAAATGCTTGATTCTTTATCAAGTTTGAGAAAAATGAGTTGGTGTCCTATTCTTCACAGGTACTCTAACTGACTAGGATTATATACACACACATACACATACACATATACATGTATCTATCATTATGCACTCATGGATTTTAACATTTCTGATACACTTCAATCCACTGCAGATACCATTCTTTTTTGATACTCAATTTATTCCATTTTTGTTCCAGTGTTAGTGTAAGGCTGGTGGAGGGCACCCCTCCCCTCCGTAATGGAAAAAAGAAGCCCATGAGACCTGCTGAAAACAATGCCTGCAGGGCCCAGCTAAGTTAAAGAATAGCCACGCCCGGATGGTTACCCTGATAACGGTCTCAGTTCCTGGAATCCATACATACCAACAGCCCCTCCTGGTTCTCAGTACCCACCCTAAAACCATAACAGAAAATTCCTAACTCTTCGTGCTGAAAGACCCACATCCCCCAGCTCTAAAACATGTACAAGCCCACACAAGTCTTCTGGGTGGTGCGACTTCTCAGGCCCCTCTCTCGGGAACCGTGAACCTCACCTGGGCCCCTCTCTTGGGACCCGTTACCCTCACCTGGGAGCGCTCAAATAAAGCCTCGTTGCTTACCCCTTTCTACTCTGCTGGTCTTTCTTTCTCTGGCCCCGACCATCCAAAAACCTTACAGTTAGCTTCTTCAAGTTGGCCCTGTGTCGTTTTAATTCCTTTACAATGGTCTCTGATGTCTTCCTTACTTGCCTGTGCGACGGGATGTTCCAGGCTCACCTCACACATCTCCTGTCCCAGACACAGAATCAGTCATTTCTCCAAAAAGCCCTCATCTTTTTAGTGGGGAGTGGTATTCAGAGACCACATTCTTAGTGCTGATTGCTACTGAGTTGTTTCTAGGCCTTTTCAGAAGACAGAGGCAAGAAATACTTTCATTTAAAGAGAAAAGTACACAGGGGCAACACAAGGGTGCTCACTCTTGCCACTCCTATTCAACACAGTACTAGGAATCCTACCCAGAGCAATTAGGCAAGAAAAAGAAATAAAAGGCATCCAAATTGGAATGGAAGAAGTTAAATTGTTTGTGTTTCAAAACAATATGATTTTATATATATAGAACCCTTGGCTGGGCACAGTGGCTCATCCCAGTAATCCCTGCACTTTAGGAGGCCGAGGCAGGAGGATTGTTGGAGGCCAGGAGTTCGAGACCAGCCTGAGCAAAAGTTAGACTCCATCTCTACAAAAAATAGAAAAATTAGCTGGGTATTGTGTCACGCCCCTGTAGTCCCAGCTACTTAGGAGGCTGAGGCAGGACGATCACTTGAGCCCACGAGTTTGAGTTTACTGTGAGCTATGATGATGCCACTGTACACTTTACTCTATCCTGGGTGACAGAGCAAGTTCCTGTCTTAAAAAGGAGAGAGAGAGAGAGAGAGAGAGTGAAAACCCTAACGATTCTACCAAAAAACTATTAGAACTAATAAACAACTTTAGTAAAGTTACAGAATGCAAAATTAATATATAAAAATTAATATTGTGTTTCTACACACTAGCAATGAACTATCCAAAAAAGAAATTAAGGAAACAATTTCCTTTACAATATATCATCCAAAGAAAAATAAAATACTGAAGAATAAATTTAACCAAGGAGATAAAAGATCTGTACCCTGAAAACTATAAAACACTGATGAAAGAAACTGAAGAAGACACAAATAAATGGAACGATATCCAGTGTTCATGGATAGAAAGAACTGGTACTGTTAAAACATCCATACTTCCCAAAGCAATCTATAGATTGAAGGCAATTCCTATCAAAATCCCAATGGCATTTTTCAGAGAAATAGAATAAAACAATCCTAAAACTTGTGTGGAACCACAAAAGATCCAAAATAGCCAAAGCAATCTTGAGCAAGAGGAACAAACTGGAGGCATCAAACTACTTGCTTTCAAAATATACTACACAAAGCTATAGTAATCAAAATGGTGTGGTACTGGCACAAAAATAGACTTACAGACCAATGGAACAGAGTAGAGAACCCAGAAATAAATCCACACATTTATAATCAACTAATTGTTGATAAAAGTGCCAAGAACACAAAATGAAAAAATGATAGTCTCTTCAATAAATGGTGTTGGAAAAACTAGATATCCACATGCAGAAAAATGAAATTGGACCTTGTCTTGCCCTATATATAAAAATCAACTTGAAATAAATTAAAGACAAATATAAGTCCTGAAACTAAAACTGCTAGAAGAAAAAACAGGAGAAAACCTTCTTGAAATTGGTCTGGGCAATGATTTTTTGGCTATAATCCCCAAAGCACAGGCAACACAGCAAAAATAGACAAACCAGATTGCATCAAACCAAAAAGCTTTTGTACCAAAAGAAACAATCAACAGAGTAAAGACACAACCTCTAGAGTGAAGAATGGGAGAAAATATTTGGAAACTATATATCTGATATTGGATAACTATATATCTGATAAGGGACTAATATCCAAAATATATAAAGAACTCAAACAGCTCAATAGAAAAATAACAAATAGCCTATTTAAATACGGGCAAAGCACCTGAATAGATATTTCTCAAAAGGAGACACAAATGGCCAACACGAATATGAAAAGATGCTCAACATCCCCAATCATCAAAGAAAAGCTAATCAAAACCACATTGAGCTATCACCTCACCCTGTTGGATGGCTATTATCAAAAGACAAAAAATAACAAATATTGGTGACGGTGTGCAGAAAAGAGAACGCTTGCACGCTGTTGGTGGGAATATAATTTATTCCATCTATTATGAAAAACAGTATGGAGGTTTCTCAAAAACTTAAAAGTAGAACTACTATATGATCCAGCAATCCCACTTCTGGATATATATCCAAAAGAAATGAAATCAGTATGTTGAAGATATATCTGTACTCCAAGTTCTTTATAGTGTATTCACAATAGCCAAGATTTAGGAACAATCTAAGTGTCCATCGACAGATGAATAAAGAAGACATGATTATATATATAAATGTATAAAAATACACACATATATATACACACAACAGAATATTATTCAGCCTTAGAAAAGAAGGAAATCCTGTCATTTGTGACAACATGGATGAACTCAGAGGACCTTAAGTGAAATAAGTGAAATAAACCAAGCACAGAAGACAAATACTGCGTGATGTCATGTGGAATCTAAAGAAGTTGAATCACAGAAGCAGAGAGTAGGTTGTTGCCAGGGTTTAGAGGGTGGGGGAAATGGGAGACATTGGCCAAAGTATACAAATTTTCCATTATGCAGGATGAGTAAGTTCTAGAGATTTAATGTATAGCTATTGACTATAGTTAATAATATTCCACTGTACACTTGAAATTGGCTCAGGAAGTAGATCTTAAATGTTCTCACCCACACTCACAAAAAAGAAGGCAACTATGTGGGTTGATGGTTATGTTAATTAGATTGTGGTAATCATTTCACAACATATACTTGGTCAAAACATCATGTTGTACACTTTAAATATATATGATTTCCATTAATATTTGTTAATTATACCTCAATATAGCTGGAGAAAAAAAGGAAAAAGTACATGAATCCATATAGGCATTTCCAATTCAAATGTAAGGGATTACAAGGCTTTATTTAACTTCTTTAATATTATATTTATTTATTCGTAAATATTTTTTAGAGATAGGGTCTTGCTCTGTTACCCACACTGGAGTGCAGTGGCACAATCATAGCTCACTATAGCCTAAAATTCCTGGCCTTAAGTGATCCTCCTGTCTCAGCCTCCCGAGCAGCTGGGACTACAGGCATGCGTCACCATGTCCAGCTAATTTTTCTATTTTTTGTAGAGACAGAGTCAGGGTCTCGCTATGTTGCCCAGGCTGGTCTCAAACTCCTGGCCTCAAGTGATCCTCCCATCTTGGCCTTCCAAAGTGATAGGATTACAGGCATGAGCCACTATGCCTGGCCTTAATATTATATTTAGATCTCTTTTATCCTGAAAATCTTGGTCTTGGCATTAACATAATTATTCAATTGTTTTATCTAACTATATAAATCTATGTGCATGTGCATATAAATTAGTTTCAAAATAGCAATATCAATATTATACTATTAACAACAATACTACTACTGAAAAGTTTACAATGTTGCAATTCTTTTTCATCAAATCACTGTGTTGTGAAGTTGATTAAAATAATTCTCTGTGATTAACTCTCTAACTTTATAGTTAAGTTTACTTGTTTCATTTTCTCTTTAATTTTTAGGATTTACTGTTTCTTTTTAAAATTAAGTCTATATTAAAAATCTATAAAATATTTATATGGTTCTAAAATCAAAGTTATAAAATAAGGCACATTTGGAGAAATCTAGTTTCTATCTCTATATTATCTTCCTGATCCCTCTCTCTTCTGACTGGATAACCATTTTCCTTAGCTTTTAGTTTGTGTTTAGAATTTTAAAAAAATAACCAAATAATAATTCTTCCCCACTTCTTATAAAAGAAGCATACAATACACAGTATTCTGCCCTTGATATTTGCACTTAGTACATGCCAGAGATCACTCCCCAGCATTATACAGAACTTCACACCCTATCACAGTGCATAGTACCCCATTATGTGGACAACACATGGCATCAGTTGGTTCAATCAGTCTCCTATGAACTGTTTCTAGTCTTTTGCTACCACAAGTAGAACTGCAATAACTAACCTTGTATATATGTCCACTTATATACTTGCCATTGTATCTTTGAAATAGTATCCTAAGTATCAATGCTATATCAGTAAGTTAATGCACATGAAATCTTGCTAGATATTACCAAATCTTCCACAGAGTTGTACCATTTTTCCCTAATAATGACTTCAAAGTTATAAAAACAGGTTTCAGCTTTCTATCCTACATTTGTGTTTTAGTGATAAACACATTTAATTTTAAGCAAGGCATTACTATGATATAGGACAGAGGAATGTTAGGAGAAAAATAAGCATGGAATTAGGAAAAAGAATATGAGCAAAATTTCAGAGGTAAGAAGGCAAGGTACTATGTTTGGGAATAATAATTGTCTGATCTGATTGAATGCTAAGGAAATAGATATGTCATAAGGTACCAAACAAAAAGCCAAGTGACTTTTACTTTGGCTTATATTTAAACAAATGCTACATGTTTTTGATCCTTTAAGGATACAACCTGAAGAACGGTAAAAATAAAAATATTTATCTAATGTCAAAGCATTTTCTAAGTTGTGGCCTATAGTTGTTAAGTAACCTCCCAAAAGGAAATCACTAGCAGATATATTTTTGCTGGAGTAACTTGCATCTTAGTTAATTCTAAATTGCCATTTTAAACAAAAAAAAATCATTACACACTTTTGTACATAGATTTCAAAAGGTAAGCTCAAAGAAACAATCTGTTTTTTTAGTAGTAGTTATTAAAATATCGAGAAATCAGATTTTGCTTCTAGTTCAAATTGCATTATTGATTTTGAAAGTGCTGACTTCATACCACTCTTGTGGATTACAATAATTACTTTATAACACTATAACCCAAATAATTGAGAGCAGAGGATAGTGCATAACTATAAGAGAAATGCAAGGAAAAAATGATGAGATGGATCAGAGTCCTATCAAGCTGATTTAAGATACCCACAACCTTAGAAAAATTAGAATGAATGCTTTTTAGCTTTGAAAAATATTTGAAACTATGGCAGCAACTTATAAATCCTCTTCTCATTACTTTCCTAATAAGAAAGATGAAAAAACCCTATATGATCATACATTTAATTTTTGATATATCAGATATCAGAAAAGTCTGTTAGTCCATAGAGATCCCAAAGCTCTCTTACCTTTCATTGTGACGGCCCTTGTGCAGAATATGATTAACTGTATGTTGCTCAAAGTAGTACTCCTCCAAGTTAAGCAGCAGCAAGGAAAATCTAAACTCGGGGGTGAAAACAAACAACTTTTTGTCATGTATATTTTTAGAAAGTATAAGAAAGCAGGATATTTAAAATGTTTGCTCCCAAAGTACTTTTCCATTCATGAATTTAACAAGCACTTGTGAAGCATATATCATACGCCAGGCACTCCTCTCTACCCAGTGGAGGAGGACGCCCACAGACTGGCCTGCCTCGTGGTCAGGTAACTGCTATGCCAAAAATGAAATCATCCACCAGGTGGATGGTGAATGTATCCCAGGTGGATATATCCTTTACAGAAACCCCGAATTTCATGAAATTACACTTATTATTGCCTGAACAAAGCTCGGAGGTTTCCCACTTACTGAATTTTCATCATTTGTTTCCCCTGACTGACCACACCAGGCTTCTCTACCTCTCCCCCACCACACACCCACTCCAATGTCCTGTCTCAGGGTCATCTGAGTTTATCTTGTTACTCTCGCAAGACCAAGTGCCCCTAGGAGACAGATCTTTAGATAACTCCCTGCAATAATCAACCTAAGGCTTTAAATGAGTAAACTAAACTGAATGTGATTGAAGTATAGTTCTTTTTAAAGTTTTGAATGGGACTGCATTGTAGTTCTTTTTTAAGTGATTTAAACTTTTAAAAACAAGGTAATAAGAAAAAATATTAGTTATATGGCTACAGAAACAAATGTATGGCAAGGAAGTGAAAGAGGGCCAGGAAACATCAATAGCATCTGGAGTTAGAGAGGAAAGCCTTTATGAAAAGTGTGAGAACTGAGAAGAATCCTGAAGTTCTGATGTAATAGAGCAAGATATTTAAATTAAGTACATCAGATTGCATGTTATATGCTTATTTCACTTCCTCCTGAAACACCACTACAATGTGAATAAAAATATTTTTAAATGGTAAAACCCACAGACTAAAGCAAATTGGAGAGACATAAAAGCAGAGAAGAGATATGAAAAAATCTGTAAGGAATGGAAAGTAGAAGGGAGGAATTAGCAGTGCTCACAAATCAGAATGTCAGATGCCTCCAGAGAAGGTATCACTCAAGAGAAGACCCACTTAAGTCACAGGACTTCCAGAAAGTTCAGAAATTGCAGGTATCAAGTACCAAGAGGGCAGAAATGAAGCATGGGAGGACGGTTAAAAGTGTGAATGAGGACAGTGACCCCTGATGATTCTTTCCCTGATGGGTTATCCCTACCCCACTCTGGCACGTGGTTTTTCTACATGAAAATGGAATAGGAAGCTCCAAATTAGATATCAGGAGAGCAAGACTGAAGAGTGAAAAGAGAACAACTAGGCAAAAAGCAGAATACATGAACATTAGCAGGAAGACATACACCACGCCAGGCAGAAGTCTGGTAAATTAATTTTGGAAAAAACAAAATCGCCCTAGAGAAAAGGCCTACAGATAGTGACAACTGAGAGTCAGGTCTCTACAACATCATCTCAGAGGGAAGCCCAGCAGAAACAGCCCATGCCCTGTGACACAGAATTACATGCTCACACTTCAGTATGAATGGCCACCCACGATCAGCAACCTCAAACATGAAAGAACAAGACCCGAACAAGCAGGAAGAAAGTAACATGAAGGACTGGAGACAATGCGGAGAACAGAAGAAAAGGTCAAAGGGCTATAGTTAATGTCCTTACAAAGAAGAAATTATATTCATGACACATGAGGAGATTTCTCATTAAAAAAATAATAATCTGAACCAAAACAAAAGGTAACTCATAAAATTAAAAATAACGATAGCAGGAACCAGTTTTCCCATCCTAATAGGTAACTCTCGCTGACCTGTCCTCCATTTTTAAGTCCGTGAACAAGAATTAATCATATACTAAACAGCTGGAGTATAATATAAAATGCTCACTATTTCTACTTAATCTGAATTTCAATACAATCACAAGATCTAGGATTACTAGAAACAGTCCTTTGATATGCCAGATAGTTTCCAGAAAAGTATACATCAGAAAGATACTCTCCAATTACTTTGCCCCTTATTTTCAGCCTGTGTCTTAATGACCGAATATCCTTTGAATGGCTGGAGCTAAGCAACCCTTTCTACTCTCTCTTGACCCCCCAACTTTCTCCTACAGAGAGGGAAAAACAGGGTAAGTATTCTTCAGTAAGACATTTGTGTACTTTTATTGCTATGAAGCACAAGCAGCCTTCAGAGACAACTAGCTCTTCCATGTATTTATTAAAATATAATCATATCAACTATTTTAGAACTAACATCATCACTGTGCTTCCAAGCTCAAGTTTTCCTGGGATTTTATGCCAGGAGACATAAACACGCGGGTGCCCTTTGCATCCTCAGCCATCTTATGAAAGTTCATCCTGTCTCTTTCAGTCTGATGGTCAATACTATCAACAGAGAACAAGATAAGAGCCACTTTCTCTGTCATAAGTCAATGTCAACACTACTGGGCTGGGCCCTAGGCAGCATTTTAGTATTTCCTTGTTGGAAACACAACTTCAGAAGATTTTGGTTTCACCTTTTTTAATCTGTAGCATTTTCTAAAGCCTCTACTCATTTGGAACTTTAACCTTCTTGACACTAATTGTATATATAACCTTGCTTTATATATATAAAAAAATGATAAGCTCAAAGGAACACTACCTGTATAATCATTCTATGTTTATTTATTTGCCTGATTTCTTGTGACTCTTTACCAAAGATCATTTGGATTGCATGTTCTGAATTATATTTCTGACAGTTGCACAAACTTCCTGGGTCAATATGCTTTCTGGAACTGCCCAGTATTAATACCTATCTTTTTTCCTTGAAACTTTCAATATCTGCTTTCTTAAAAATCTAGGTTGTATGTATGACAGTATTCTTCTTAATCCCCTTGGGCTTCAGTAATAAATAACTTGACTTGCTTTTTCTGAAGGCTTCGTTCATTTCTACTTGGTTAATTAATTTCTCTTTAATGTTCAGAATTAAGTAAAGTTCTCAAGTTTCTGCCTTAGGATAA
This sequence comes from Lemur catta, assembly GCF_020740605.2. Taxonomy (NCBI): domain Eukaryota; kingdom Metazoa; phylum Chordata; class Mammalia; order Primates; family Lemuridae; genus Lemur; species Lemur catta. The sequence goes on along the minus strand of NC_059136.1, from coordinate 92,168,094 downwards.
ATTAAAACTTCAACAAAGGAAGTCAAGGAACTGTAATTAGATCTCACTGAGCACTTCACACATACAGCAGGACGTATTTCCACATCTGTCCTGTTTCCTCCTCTATACCAGGTACACAGCCACCATTTTTCTACCCTCGTCTGTGGCCTGTGACAAATGGACACAATTATGTTATCTCTGTTCCTCTTTCCAATAGGTTCTCTGGGTGTTTTCCCTGGGGTTCATGGAGTCCCCTGTAGATACATATATTCTTGACATTCAGAGCCCACCGCCTCACCTCCTGACAGGTCTTTCCTTTGGAAGAGGTCTGTAGCTTTTCAGGACTAGATTCCAATTCTGAGTCCCATCCTACCAAGCTTCAGCGACACCTAAAACACACACTCATCCTCTTTTGTATAATAAAACCCAGCTCATTTTATTATCCCTGTTCTACACATTTGCACAGAGACATCCAAGTGACGAAATATTATTTCTAGTTCATGTACTTGTTTTCTCAAGTAAATTACTCGCCTTTCCTCCCCCTCAGAAGCGATTCATCTCATGCCTGGTGTTCTTCAATTTCATTATTTCATCTGGTCTTTTTAGCCCTCTTCCTCAGTAGCAAGGTTAAAAACTCTCACTATCACTTACATTCTGCCCTGACCATGTGAGATGCAGTTACTTCCTGGCCAAGATGGTTCAGATATCAAAATCCCTTTCATCAACACCATCCATTAAGCCAGTCGATTCTATTTTCAAGTCTTAACAACCTCTGAGAAGAAATGGTAAAAATATCACCCACGCTGTCAAAGCCCTTCAACTTCCTCATCAAGAGTCATAGCTCACAGCAGGAAGCTTTCATGAGCCTTCCCTATCTGTCCTATATAGAAGATAAAGAGGGAAGTACAGTTTGAAAGAAGAAATAAACAGAAAAATCAAGATGAATGCTTAATTACTGTTATCTAGAGCAGTGTGTCTGACACTTTGATGTGCACACATCATCTGGGGATCTTGCTAAAATGCAGATTCTGACACAGCAGCTGTGGGATGGGCCCTGAGAATCTGCATTTCTTACAAGCTCCAGGCATGCTCATACTTCTGGCCCCTGGACCACACTTTGAATAACGAGGTTCTGATATCTACACAAACCAGGCTTCGTTCATTCCTGAATCATTCTAAACTTCAGGGATGCCATAAAAATAAGCACTGGCCAGTAGCCCACATGCCTAGTACTTAAAACAGAAGCAGTATGTTACAGTGAAGAGGCTGGACTGGGATCAAAGAACTTTTGCTCTGGCCACAGCTCAGCCATGACTTAGCTGCTTGACCTTAGTCCAATCACTTTATTTACTTATGCCTCATGTTCTTCAACTATAAAATTGAGGAGAGATATAGATTAGAGTACCTCAAAGGTCGCATCTTAACCAATGAGTCTACAGATTTATTAAGCAAACCTGAGCTTAAAGAAATCAGGGGGAATTCCATTTTGAGCATTATGGAAGTTCAAATGTATGGAGAAACAATCTCATCACAGAGCCTCTAAAATTACTGGATAAATAACGAAAAAAATCTTTTCAAATGCTTGGCTGAGGTGGTGAAAAAGTAAGGGAAAGTCTTGAAAGTGTGAAACGAACATAAAGCGTAAATCCAGAGAAGTCAGCAGGTGCTGAAGCCTTTTTCCTCGGGGCTCTCCCCAAGCCTTTGGGTAACAGAAAGCCTAAACTCCTTATGGGCCCATCTGCAGGGGACAGTACAGTAAAACCCAAGACGAATGTGGTCCCTCCTCCTACCTCAGGCTAAAACAAATGTAAACTTTCTGGAAAAACATACTTCAAACCTAGGCCTCAAAGACTTCCTAAGGACAAATTTCCAAGGAATAAGAGGACGCCATCAAAAATCATAAAACACATGGGGAAGTATAATTACTGAGTAAGAGTCAGAAGCAACAAACTACTCAATCAAACAAACATATAAAGGTTACCAATATTTTATATTCTGCATCAGATTATTCCATGTGTATGTTTAAAGAAATGAAATGACCAGGTATTTACAAATAAAACTAGAATTTTAAAATAATTGAAATTAAAAATTTAAATAATGGGTTAAACAGCAAATTAGATAACTGGAAAGAAAATTAGTAAATTTTAAGATGCACTTAAATAACCCACAATGCATCACAGAAAAATAAAGATGATAAATATTAAAGAGTCATTATAAGACATAAAAGAATGGGGGGAGAAGCCATGTTCCAAGAGCTAAAAGCTTGGCTTCAAATTTTCCAAAACTATTTCAGCGATAGATGGATGGAGAGAAAGAATTCTATATCGAGACAAACGGCAAAACACTACAAAGATGAGATCTTAAAAGCAGCCAGAGAAAAGACAGATTACTTACAAAAAACAATTAGACTTGAACAATGTTGGTTTGTTGTAGGCTGCTCTCCAAGAACAGAAGGTCCTGCAAAGCTCCAGGGAAACCTGCTATGATTTTGTGTTTAAGGCAGTCAATCCCGGTGCCCTAATCATGCCAGGAAAAGTACTGCTGCTTCCCTAACCATGAACACTGATGCAACGAATCCTGCCCCTACCCTACCACGTCATAGAGACTTAGCCCCCAATCAAGCCAGCGAGGGGGTGAAGGCAACCCACAGCCACAAATGCTAAGCTGGACTGGGCGAGCCACGGTTCCATTGCAGCAGAGGCCACCTGCTTCCTGGCCCCGGGTCACTCCATGGGGTCCAGGTTCTCCTGGAGTCTGAAGTTGGCTCAGCCAAGTAGCTCAGTGCTGCCCTGGGCACAGGGCACACCTATTACTGACCTTTTCTCTGTGAGTTTCTCCCACCCAGTTCTCCTCCAGCAAGTCTGGCACGTATTCCCGGGCCCACTTCAAAATGCTGAGAGAATTATACATCCAGCAAAACTGATTTTTAAAACAAGGGCAAAATAAGGATATGTTCAGACAAATAAAAACAGAGACAGTTTATCATCGTCAGACCTGATCAGAGGAACTTGTACAGGGTATTCTTCAGGAAAGAGAAAATAATACCATAAGGAGGAAGACATGACATGCAACGAATGCTGAACAAAGGCAGTGGTAAATATGCATGTAAAACTATAGAAGCATTAATTACACAATTATAATGTCTAATTTGTAGGCTTAAAACACAGATCAAAAATACTGGACAAGAACAGATTATAATTTAGGATGGGGTGACAAGAGTTAAGTATTCAAAGGTCCTTACATTGTTAGAGAGGAGGGTAAAGAGAATGATTAACTTCTGATCTTAAATTAAATATGTTAACATTTTAAGGGTAAGCTTTAGAAAAATGGAAATGGAATATAAAGCTTCCATACTCTTCAGCGAAAGTAAAAAGGAGCAAGGGGTCCTTATTTAATCCAGAGGGAAAGGGGAAAAAGGGCAAAATAAAAGAACAAAATAAAAAATGAGTACAAATAGATCTGTAATAATAATAAATGTAAATAGACTAATTCATTGAGACAAAAATTATCTAAATGAATTATAAAAAGTCCAATTGTGGCCGGGCACGGTGGCTCACGCCTGTAATCCTAGCACTCTGGGAGGCCGAGGCGGGTGGATCGCTTGAGGTCAGGAGTTCGAGACCAGCCTGAGCAAGAGCGAGACCCCCGTCTCTACTAAAAATAGAAAGAAATTATCTGGCCAACTAAAAATACATATACAAAAAATTAGCCGGGCATGGTGGCGCATGCCTGTAGTCCCAGCTACTCGGGAGGCTGAGGCAGGAGAATCGCTTAAGCCCAGGAGTTTGAGGTTGCTGTGAGTTAGGCTGACGCCACGGCACTCACTCTAGCCCGGGCAACAGAGCGAGACTCTGTCTCAAAAAAAAAAAAAAAAGTCCAACTGTAAGCTAATACTTATAAGAAACATGCCTAAAACCTAAGGACACAGAAAAGTTAAAACAATGGAAAATTCTGTATAATGTAAATAACCAGAAGAGAACTGATATAGCTATATTAACATCAGGTAAAATTTTAAAAATCACTATTAGAAGTAAAGAGTCATTATATATTGATAAAAGCTTCAATTCACCAAGAAATTAAGAATTCTAAACTACGTACTGAACATAGTTAAAAATAAATAACAAAAAGATAATTTCAAAATCTGTGAGCTGGATATTTTAAGACACATTCTAAATATCTGATAGGTAAAAGATGAAATCACAATGGTATTTAGAAGAAACCAAGCACTGAATTCCCTAACTGGGTAAATTCTTATGCCTTCTCAATGGCAGCTATTTTCAAGAAGTTAATTTGAGATAGTAAGGGAATAAGGGGTGAGGCTAGCAGTGCATTTTGGAAAAAGCCAAAGTAAATTCTAGGTTAATTAAAATATTTGCAACATTTATATACTCTCTCACTGTTTTTTCATGTAAGAAAAATAAACCTTATTTCTTTAAATCATCGTTAGGTCGATTTCTTGGGCCCCATTGGCACTGCTCACTAATTGAGTGCTGACGCTGCAGTTGGTCTCCATTTTCAACACCTGGTATATCCCACAAAAGATACTAAAAGACTGGGATGATCAGCCTTACAAAGGACAGGTTAAACAGGAGTACAACAACTAATCACTCTGCCTTCTCAACAAGTAAGGGTCTTTAATATAATAAATACTGACTCAATCGAAGACCAAACATGGTGAGTAAAAGAAATTTAATACCAGCATAACCGAGACACTCATGGAACATCTGAAGTAAAGCCGAAATCTCAGAAGGGCCTATAAGACTATTAATGTAAGTAAGCGCCCAATATGGAACTCAGGATTGCTAATGTTTCATCTTGGAATGACAGCTTACAAACCACAACTAAGAATTTATTCTATGACATTATAGAGATAAAACTATGACTCTCAGGAGGAACATGCCTCAACTATCTAGATTTCTACATCACCCAAGATAAAAATACCTGTCATGCCACCACACCACAACTAGATGTGAAGACAAAAAAATATTTAACAATTATTCTACTCCTAAATCTTAAAATAGAAATATCTTAAATGGCAGCAGTTTGTAGAATATCCTCTTCTGCTAACCCACTGTACACAACTGCCATTCCTTACAATGCCAAGGAAGATACATGAATTGCTTTTTAAAAATTTGTCCCATTTACCTTCATCAACACCTGCAAAGGATATTTTTAAAAACCGGTAAAATCGACATGGTTCCTGCTATCTAAATCTTAACCAGGATACTAGTGTACTTAATTTGGATGGCCAAATGTCTATTTGTTTTCTAATCCTGACAATTACCAGAGCATTTCTTTATAAACATCACCAATAAATGGCACCACTGTATAGTTATTCAAACTAGAAGTCTGAAAGTAAGATTACTATGTTAGCACATAGAAGTACAGGATATCCAGTTATATTTGAATTTCAGATAAACAACATATTTACACTTTTGTTTTTTATTGTAAGTATATCCCAAATATTGCATGAAACATACTAAAAAATTATTCATTGTTTATCTCAAATTCAGATTCAACTGGGTGTCTTGTATTTTATCTGATAATCCTAGCTGGGATTCTTCCTGTTTCATCTCTCATGTGCAATACACCTTATCAAGACCTGTCAATCCTACATCCTAAAAACATTTAGATTCCATCCATTTTTCTGCCTTTCTTCTGCCACCACCCGGCTAAGCCAGTAATGCAAAAATCTTCCAATCATTCTCTCTGCTTCTGCTTTTACAGAAATATTACTTAACTCTAAATGCAGCAGCATCAACTTAACAATAAGAAATCAATGCTAACTTCATGTTTCTCTTTTTCTAGGGTCATTATTTGGTAGCTATGGAAATCTAAAATCCCTAAATCAGTATGAGAGAGGCCAAAGAACTCACAATGACGGGGAGGCCTCTCACCTGTGAAACACTTCCTCTTTACATTTGCCAAGGAAAGCAACAGTTCTCTTGGGTATACAGGAGCCAACGAGCTCTAACAATCTGTTTGCTAATTTGTATTTATGTTTGCAAGGGGATAAGCCAGGGAAATTCTGGGCAGAAATGGTAAATAGGAGGCTCAATAAAGTTGGTTTAAAATATTCTTGTCTTTCACAATAAATTCTAAGATTCATAGAGACTACTTGATTCGAGTGCACACCTGATTGTGAGACAGATTTGTGTCACTCAGACTGATATTCCATATCCAACATCCTGGTCAGAGTATGCCCAAAAGCCCAAGGTTGCAAGGCCACGGGGCAGTCAGCAAGTAGAATTCAAATAAATGACACCAACCTTTTTCAAATTACTACTGCTCAGGAATAGTTGATGCCTCCTGACTGATAAATAAGGGTTTTGCTTTTGAGAGCTGCAGTTATCTTCCAGCACTGCTAGCCTGCCATGCTGCTGTCTGATGAATGGATTCTAACAAAGCAGTTTATACATTTAAATAAAAGTGCAGATTTTTAAACATAAATTATTTCCATTGAAATAACAGGCCCAACCAAAGAAAACAGGTTTTCCTGTGTATCAGAGGCCAAAGAATTGTTGCAAATGACTCTCAGATCATAGAACAAGATGGCAATCCAAGTGTTTCAAAGTTCTCACAATGCAAATCTGAACGTTCACCTATTTAATAATAAAGCATACGAACAAGTCTTAATGTTGTTGGTACTAAACCAAGTCAGTCCACTCAAGCTCTTTCCACATGAAACAGCCATGGTAAATGCAGTCAGAAGAGCATCCACAAGTGTGAAATATTTTAGTTATGGCTCAATTATTAATTAATAAACAAGCCTTTCTGTGACTAAAACCTAATCACACTACCAAAAACGTTTTTGGAAGCCATATGTTGTATATCTTATCTTTTTCTCTCTACAGTAGGGAAATGAAATTTCAGACTGTGGCTATCTTGGCCAGACCAACATTACAGATTAGAGAGGGATATGAATATTTGGATGAACAGGGTCGAGTCAACATCTATAAAACAAACCTTGAAGTCTCACTTGTATTTCCATGTTTATACCATCCGCTTTGCTGGGGTCCACTGATGAGACAACAGCGTCATAGGCTAGCAGCTCTCAGAGATAACTGTAGCTCCCACAATCAAAAGAGTGTGTGTGTGAAAGGATTTAGCCCTCTTTCCTTTCCGCACTTGCGGCTGCAGACCAAAGGGTCGGCAAGTTGTTTTGGTCATTATTAATGCACTGGGAAGTATACGCAGAGCTTTCTGAATGAGACTTCCTCCGGAGACAGGTTCAGAAACTCTGACAGCGCAGGGCTGTGAGAACATTTTAGCTTGGCTGGTGGGACCCCAATCCTTAGCGGATGCTGGTGCTCAGGCCGGTTCTGCGCACCGCGCTTTCCCATACACTCATAAGGTCCCACGCTCCGGGAGCAACCGTTTAGGGGAGAGGACCCCGGCTTTTCTCAGAATAAGGCCTTTCTGGCGGTCCTCCCAGCCCACTAGGTCCTGCATTTGCTTCAGTCTGAAGGAGTCGGCAGGAAAAAGGCGCGGTGATGTGAGGCGCCAGCTTCCTTCCTCCCCGGTGCAGGCGGGGTGGTCGCCGGCCTGCTCGGTCCCGCGCGGGCGGAGCAACCGTGCGGCGCCGGCCCCCGAGGCCGATCAAGGCGGACGGGGGTAGGGAGAGGGTTAGAATGGAGGGTGTCGGCCGAGCCCGCTTACTTACCCTCCCCGGTGAACGCCCGGGCTCGCGCGCCCCGGGGAGGGATCAGCGCCCCGACCCCGCGCGGCCTTCCGGGGGAGGCGGCTGCCGGGACCTGCGCGCCCGGCGGGGCTCCGCCGCGGGATTTGGGCCCAGCCCGGGCTCTGTCCCCGGTCCCCGGCGGGCTCTGACCCCGAACAGGCCCGCGGCCTCTGACCCGGACCCCGGGCCTTGGCCCCGGCCCCCGCCCGGCTCCCGCCCCTGGGCTCTCGGGCCGGCGCCCCCACGCCCTGCCCCGACCAGGCCCCGCCGGAGCGTCCCGCGGCCGGGCACGCACCTCTCCTTGGAGTAGAGCTGCAGCTGCTGCTCCTGCCGCTTCTTCCGGATAAACGCCATGGAGGGCAGGCCCCACCGCCGCCCGCCGGGAGGCCCAGAGGAGCCGCGGGGAGGGCGGGAGCGGGAGCCGGCGGGGAGCGCGTGGCTGCGGGCCCGGCTTCCCGTGCGGCACCGCTGCGCGGCCGAGAGCCGGACGCTGCGCTCCAGGCCCCCGCGGCGTCCCGGCCGCGCTCACCGCAGCATCCTCGCGTGGGGACTCCGGCGGCGCCGTGACTCAGGCCCGGAGGAGGGGCGCGCGGCGACACGAGGTGCCCCACATTCGGGCCACGCCAGGGGCTCGCCGAGGACTAGAGGCCAGAGAGGGATGGATCTGTCCTTACACTGAACGTTTCACCGCTTTACCAACCATTGCAGGGCTACGTTTTAAATATTTTATGCTTAACTACGCTTAAAAACGGATGCTTGTTTATAAACCACCAATCTGTTGGCCACAGGAACTTGAAAGAAGGTCTTGGGTCCTCAGTTGTCAAAAAACAGGCAAGCATCAAATAGAAAAAAACCCAGAGCCGAACAAAAGTTAAAGAAGTGAAGACATTTTATTGAGGACTAATGCAATAGAGGAAGCGAGACTCCAGTGTAGAACTGGGCTCCATTCCAATACACCAGGAGTAAGTGGGGATGCATAGCCAGGGAGCAGGGAGTCAGCGTTTGTAAAATTGCCAAGAGGAGACATCAGGTCTGGGGGGAATTCTGGCTGAAACAACCTAACAGGATTTCTGCTGAAAGCAGGCCAGGAGAGTCAGCTACCAAGGGAGAGGGGAGTGAAAATTTTCCTTCAGGTATCTGGAATGGGGGATTCTTGCTAAACTGCCCCGGCAGCATTACTTGCTAAAACTGGATTTTACAAGGAAGTGCACACGTGGGCCTAGAAGAACATTCAGGAGCCTGACTAAAGTTTGGCCAAGCAAAGAACCTTTGTCACCATCTCTTCGTTGTTGAAATGACTGGTTGCATGACTATTTTTATTTTTATATAATAACAGCTTTATGGAGATATAACTCACATACCAAACAATTCACCGATTTAAAGTGTACCATTCAATGATGTTTACTATAGTCACAGATGTGTTCAACTAACACCACAATTTTAGGACATTTTCTTCACCTCAAATAGAAACCCATACCTTTTAGCTATGGCTCCCTCACCAACCCAACCCACTAAATGCCAGCCCTAGAAAACATTAATCAGATTTCTGTCTCTATGAATTTGCCTATTCTGGACATTTCATATAAATGTAGCCATACAATATGTGGCCTTTTGTGTCTGGCTTCTTTGATTTAACATAATGCGTTCAGCATTCATCCATGTTGTATCATGTATCAGAACTTCATTCTGTTTTATTGCTGGAATGCATTCCATTGTATGGATAGACTACATTTTGTTTATCCATTCATCAGTTGATGGATATTTCACTCATTTCCACCTTTTAACTATTATGAATAATGCTGCTATAAATACTCATGTTTTTGTACAGATATATGTTTTCATTTTTGTTGAGTGAAATTAGAATCTAGGAGTAGAATCGCAGGGTCATATAGTGACTCTATGTCTAAACTTTAGGAAACTGCCACTGATTTCCAAAATGGCTGCACCACTTAATACTCCCACCAGCAGTGAAGAAGGCTTCCAGTTTCTCCACATCTTCACCAGTACTTGTTATTATCTGACTTTTTGTTTAGAGCTATCCTAGTAGGTATGGGTGCTGTCTCTTTGTGGCTATGACTTCTTATTTATTTATTTATTTTTATTTATTTTTTTCTTTTTGGGGCAGTCTCTCTTTGTCACTTCGGCTAGAGTGCAGTGGTGTCATCATAGCTCACTGCAACCTCAAATTCCTGGGCTCAAGTGATCCTCCTGCCACAGCCTCCCAAGTAGCAGTGACTACAGGCATGTGCTACCATTCCTGGCTAAATTTTCTATTTTTTGTAGAGATAGGGTCTTGCTCTTGCTCAGACTGGTCTTGAACACCTGACCTCAAGCAATCTTCCCACCTCAGCCTCCAGAGTGCTATGATTACAAGCATGAGCCACCAGGCCGGGCCTGACTTCTTAATATACACTGAGAATGAGCCTGTAATTATTTACCTTTGAGGGCTTCTTGAATAACAAGCTTCTAAATTGTATGTATGCTGAAACATGTCTAATAATGTCTTAAGGACCAGGTTCTGCAGGGTTAGGTTTTAAAAGCTTCAAGGTAAGTGTACATCTCAGCTTGCTCTAGTAAACAGCAGGACTCTGAGAGGAAGGTGGGGGAACCCAGAATAAAATCTGTGGCTGGGTCTTTTGAATTTGATCCCCAGCAGCATTGGACAAAATTCTATGTATAGAGTGGGTGTCCATTAACGTTTTTTGGAATGAATGAAGGTGCCTGGACACCCTGTGATTTTGATTGAGTCCCTTCCATGTGTCCAAGTGCTGCACAGAACCTATACCTGGTAAAAAGATGTCAGAGACATTGGCTCAGTGTTCCTGGAGGAAATTATGATCTTGTCCAGCAGCTGAGACATAAATACGTGAGCAGGTATGTGATGAAATCAGCTGAAATTTGCCAGGAGGTATGACAGGATAAATTTCTTTATGAGAAGTATAACAATAGGTGCTATGAGTTCAGAGGGGAGAAATTAATTTGGCTGGAATAAGGTAAAACAAAAAAAAAAAAAAAAAAACACCAAAACACAGAATGTAAGTTTTCCTCTTTTAGTTAGACATTAAAGAAGATGTGATGTGATCCTGGTAAGTGGAGAGGGACAGAGTCTCTCCTTGACCAAACTCTTAATCAGGCTCTTCTGAGCCAGCTTCTCAATTAGGCCTCAGCCCTGAACTATAAAAACCACAGACACCCAGCACAAACGATTGAGTCTGCTCCCTCCTACCCCCACGTTAAAAGACCTAAACAAACACTGACATAATTTCTAACACTTCAAGGCCACATCCATGTGATGACCTTAGCACTCTTTACAGTGCCTGCCTGAGAAAGCTCAAAGCTGCCAAAAGAATTTACTGTTTGTTCCAGCCAACACCAGATACGGGTCCCTGACCACTCTTTATTAAAACATTTACAAAGAATTGTTTAAAATTGTGAATCAGTCCTCTGTCCCTTTAAAATGTATATGTGTCTCCTACAACCGAGAGAGCCTTTCTCAAGGATTTGCAAACCATTCCTTTGAAATATAATCATCAGGAAGTGTAGGGCCCTTATCCCAGTCTGTGTGGGAAGATGGAATCCTAACTCTGAGTCTAGCCAGCTAGCAGACAAGGCTGCCTAATCACTTTACAATGACCAAACCTTTATAGCTTTTCACTTCTCTAACTCTATTGATCCCCCAATTGCCCCCCCTCCCTATACCCCCATTCTTCCTTCAAATTGTCCAGTGCCCCTTTGCACAAATCAAAATTGAGTTCAGTTCATGCTGAGCCCTCTTCCCTATTGCAATAATATATTACCGATTAAAATCTGCCCTTACCAATTGAACTGGTGTCTGGCTTTGTCTTTCTTTGGCAAGAAAAAGGGAAGAAACACTTTCGAGAGGATTTTCTTAAACAATAGCTCAGAAGAGAGATGCTTTGCTGAACAGGGTTTGTGTTTGTGGAGAATTAAGAGAGAACTGAGACCAGAACTCCCTCATCCTCCCTCTGCCAAATCATCCACCCCCCGCCAAATCATCCACCCTACTAGCATCTGCTTTCTTATGCTTTGTCTTCATTTCTGCTATTTTAACATGTTTGCCCCTATCAAAGGCCAACTTCTCTCCTCCCAACAAGTTAGTCTTTGCAATTTTCCTTTCTTAGCTCTCTCTTTTGCTTTGTCTACTTTTCCCTCACTAATGAATCATTTCCATCTGAATATATAGTTTTCAAAAAATTTCTGTTTATCCCACATCTCCCTCCAGCTCCTCATTCTCAGCAGAACTTCTTGAAACATCTGCCTACACTTGGGGGAAAACAAGTTGCATTCTCTTCAATCTATTCCAATTGGACTTCCATTTCCCCCACTCCACTATAATGGTTCCTGTCAAATCACCACATTCATCAGTCACTTTTCTAGCTTCATCTTTAATGCTCAGCAGACTACAATGTAGCGTTCAACATAGCTCCTTGTTGGAGCACTTTGCCCCATTACTTCTAAGGACCTACAGTTTCCTTCCTTGTCTCCTATCTTGCTTTTTGCTCCTTTTCCATCTCTTTGGTTGGTTTCTCTCCTGCCTAACTTCTTAATATTGTTTCTCTGTAGTCACCCTCCAGGCAATTTCAACTAGTGCCTTGACAGATGGCCTGAAGGGCAGTCGAGGAAAGAAATTTCTGGTACAGGTTGAGCATCCCAAATGCAAAAATATGAAATCCAAACTGCTCCAAAATCCAAAACTTTTTGAGTGCTGACATGATGCCCAAAGGAAATGTTCATTGGAACATTTAGATTTTTGGATTAGAGATGCTCAACCAGTTTGTATTCTGCAAATATTTCAAAATCTGAAAAAATCCAAAATACAAAACACTTCTGTTCCTGAGCATTTCAGGTAAGGGCTACTCAACCTGTAGTGGCATACTTTTTACCTAAAGAAAATGGGTAATCACCATTTCCTTATATATATCATGACTTCCTTTATGCCTCTAAGCTTCCTGTTTTGTCTAAAATGCCTTCCTACATTTCTACCATCATTTCTTCCTGTTAAAATCCTACCTGCCCTTTAAGTTCCCACTCAAGACTTTATTGAAGTCTTCCTTGATGCACCCAGGTAGAACTTATCTCAGATTCACTTAGTGTGTATTTACTTCACACCAATATTTGTCAGGCATCAAGCTGGGCACTGAGTGCCTTTGCGAAGCTCACAGTCAGACGGGGATTTGAACAGTGATCACGTTCTGCCTTGTATTATTAGGGTCCATCTCCCCATTTAGGTTAGAAACTCCTTGGGAACAGGCACAGTGACTTGTTGGTCTTTATATCCACATTACCACTCAATACAGTGTCTTACACTTAGTAGTTGCCCAATAACTATTTGTCAGATTGAATGTTACACTTTTTTTTGTCACCATTTGTGTCTGTTTTCGATTTGTCGTACTGTAAGTAACAGAAAACTCAGTCAACAGTCAGCGATCATTTGCTCATCATCAGCATGGGTTGAACAGCTCAGTAGTATAAATCTGGCCTTTCTCTTAGGCTTGTAGCCTTATGGTCGCAAGGTCACTGCTCCATCATCATGATCGTGCCCAGATTCTGATCAGAAATGAGGAGGAAGGGCAGGGTCAACCTTGTCTGTTCCTTTTACCAGGAAAACAGAAGCACTCCCAGAAACATACACCAAGCTTGCACCTATATCTCATTGGCCACAACTGTGTGTAGCAGCAGCCGAGCCTGGGAAACAAGTGTTTGATTTTCGCAGCCTCAATGGTACAAAGCAGCCACGCAGAAGGAAGTGGGAATGGCTCTTGGGTCACCAGTCAGCAGTGTGTCCCCCATTACTAAAATGAAAACTAGCCAGGAGGACACTTTGATAATTCTTCTTGAGAAAGATAACACCTGAGACTGTCACTTCCTTCATTACATGTTCTTCAGTAAATAGTCATTGACTGTTTATCATATGCCAGGAAATGTTCTAGGTGCTGGAGACATCGTCATGAATAAAATAGAGTCCCTGCCCCTATGGAACTTACATTCTGGTGAGAGCAACAGTTTTAAAAAGCAAATAACATAAATTCAGGCAAGGATAAGTACCATGAGGAAAAACAGACCAGAGTAAGGGACTGAGCATGAAGGGGTCCAAGAAGGCCCCTCTGAGGATTGACATCTGAGTTGGCAACGAAATGAATTAAGAGACTTGAATGTGAAGATCTTGGGAAAAGGTATTCCAGGCAGAAGAAACAGCAAACGTCACAGCCCTGATGCAGGATCGGGTGCAGAGGCAGCAGGGCCCAGAGCACGGGCCAGGGAGGGCACTGTTTTTTCTATTATTATTGTTATTAATGTGTGACTGAAGCCACTGGAGGGTTAAGAGCAGGAGGGTAACATGATCTGACTTAACATTAAAATTTGACCACTGTGTGACTAGCCTGAAAGAAGCTCAAAATTTATTTGCACAACATGAAAAGTTAGATAGGAACAGGGAATCGGTTCTTTCCTCTTTCACTTTTTGCTTAAATAACAAAGGGAATTGTATTAGTCTTGGTTCCCCAGAGAAACCACTAGGAGATACACACACACACACACACACACACACACACACACACACACACACACATCCCCCCCCACACACACCCCCTCCAGTGTGAGTGGGAGTCCAAAGGCAGGAGAAAACTGATGTCCCAGTTCAGAGACAGGCAGAGAGAGAGAATTCTCTTCCTCCACCTTTCTGTTCTATTCAGGCCTCCAACAGATTGGATGAGGCCTATATGCACATTGGGGAGGGCAATCTGCTGTACTCAGTCTACCGATTCAATTGTTGACGTCATTTGGAAACACCCTCACAGGCACACCCAGAATAATGCATAACTATATATCTTAGGACCCCATGGACCAGTCAAACTGACACAAAAAATTAATTATCACAGGAATTTTTAGCTCAGGTAACTGGAAATCTAAGGTATACTGTACTTCAGGGTTCATTGATCCAGTAGCTCAACAATTTCATCAGAGACTCAGTTTCCCTGCATTTCTCCGTAAGGCCCTCGGCCTATTAGCTGCATTAAAACCACTTCCCTTCCTCTTAAGGCTGGTGATGGGTTGTCCCTGGTATTGGGCCATCTGTGTGCTTTCTCCCTCAGGTTTGCAGGCCACGTCTAGCCCAGCGTGTCTCGCAAGAATCCAGAGATTCACCTTGACTGGCCCTCTTAGGCCACATGAGTGCCCAAGACCAAAGAATGGCCAGGGAAATGGCATGTTCTCTGGGATTTAGACCAGGGCCATCTCTCAGCTGGAAGTAGAAGTTAGCTTTCCCCAAAGTACCTGGGTGAAGTAGAGAAGGAGTGGAAAAACAAGTGAAAATATGCGTGTGAGTAGGGCCAGGTCACAGGGCAGCAATGAGATGCAAGGCAGTTTGGTCATAGTAGATGCCACGTGTAATCACTTGCATTTTCTTACTTTGGCAATGTGGGTGCGATCCTCATCTTCTCCCGTTCATAGTCATTTGGGCTCTTGAGTTAATGTTAAGGTAAGTGGAGGAATAAGACCTTCCATTTTTTCAGGCAATTCTTGTAAACTAGATTTTTCAAATGATTTTTCCCACGTGGTTAATATTGTTTCTGAAGTTCTGATTTTTATGTCCTGTTGGAAAAAAGGAATAGGAACTGCATATGCTCATGTTTGCATCAATTTTCCCTCCTTGGGTTATATACAATTGTCAGAGGGCACCTGTTATCTCTCATCTACACGGTTCCTCTTCCTTGCATGGGTAAAGATGAGTGTAATTGCTACGGTCACCCCTCATTTGAGATATTCTCCCTTGTATTTCATAAATCCAGGCATGTTTTTACTAGGCATGTTGCTCATCAGAGATTGGTATAGATTAGGTTAGAAGATAAGCAGAAAGTTATAAACAAAACAATAATTTTAAGATATATATTGTATTCTTTAAAATACAGAAACAACAAGTTCATAATAAGTAAATTAAAATGAAATAATATGCCATTTTCTGAGGTCAAATGGCAGATGTCAATGCTGTCAGAGGTAGTATCCAGTGCTCATGTGAGAAGGCATTCTTAAACACTGTTGAAGGAAGTAAAATTTGGTGCATTTCTCTAGTGTGTTCTGGTAAAGGTGTAGCAACCAGCATATTGGGGGAAAACAAGTTGAATTAGGGTGTTTGCCTGTTTCTATGGTGTAAAATACTACCATGGCCAATTTCATGCTACCAACCAGAAGTCACTGAATGCAGAGTTGGGAAGAGATGCACACAAGTGAACTGGCTGTTCTGGAGGCAATTTAAATAGATGGAAGACCCACTAAATTGACGTCTAGACATTTATTCCTAAGGAAATATTCAGCTGCACCAATATTTATGTCCAGGAATATTCATTACAGTTCTATTTTTAGTTGGTGAAAAACTAATAATAATCTGGTGTCTATGAGAACAATGATTAAGTAAATTGTTGATTATCTATTCAATAGAATATTATGTGGCCATTTAAAATCTTATTTCTATTAATAATTGCCTTGGGAAATGACTGCAATATATTTGTGAAAAATTAGGAAATAATTTATTTCATGTCATCTCAGTGTATTTTGGTGTACTAAAAAATACAGCAAGTGTTCATAGTAGTTATCTCTGAATGAATTTTGTTTTCTTCTTTATATTTTCTGAAGAATACAAGCGGTGCTCCCTTATCTTCAGTTTCACCTTCTGCAGTGTCAGTTACCCGAGGTCAACTGCCAGCCAAAAATATTAAATGGAAAATTCCAGAAATAAACCATTCATTAAGTTTTAAATTTCGGGCCTTTCTGAGCAGCGTGATGAAATCACATGGCGTCCCTCACCTTCTGGCTTAATCATCTATTTGTCCAGCGTCTCCACGCTGTGGCAGCCACACCCTTAGTCACTGAGCAGCTGGCTTAGTTATCAGATCAAAAAAACATAGTATATACAGGATTTGGTACTATCTGAGGTTCAGGCACCCACTGGGGGTCTTGGAACGTATCTCCCGCAGTTAAGCGGGGACTACTGTATACAGTCATCCCTCAGTAGCCATGGGGGATTGGTTCCAGGACCTCCCCATGATACCAAACCCTCAGATGCTCAAGTCCCTTACAGTGGGCCCTCTGCATCTGCAGTTCTGCATCCACAGATCAACCAACAGAGTTACAAAGGGTGGACTGTATTACTTTTGTAATTGGAAAGTATATAGTACTTGGAAAGTATATAGTAATTGGAAAATAAATAGCATTTATTACTCAATTTTCTTATGCGGAAACGGAGTATAGCATTTTGGGGAGGTACATCTTAATAGATCTTCTTTTTCTGTTTTTCTCTGGTCGCTTTCTGGACTAGGAAAACACTGAATGTGTGTTTCATTAAACTTTCTACTTCTCTTCAAGACGTCCAAGAGCCACTGTCAAAGAGCCACCCTTGGCCCAGGCTCATTTCCCCAGCCTAAGCCCGCCTCCTGGCTGTCCAACTTCTCTTTTGCTATGGTCTTGAGAATTCGGCTTGGTTTCCTTTTTTTCCGGACTCCCAGCACACACGCTATCCCTCAGGGTTTCTTTTTCCTTAAGGTTGTCCACACCAGAAAACAAATTTGTATTCATTTTTCTCCTTTGATCCTATTGAGAGAAAATTCTTCGTGAAACTCCCACATTTTTCCATGTCTATGCATCAACAATTTGTTCAGATTTATTTTCATTCCAGGATTGTAAAGATAAAGTCTGTCTGTCTGTCTGTCTGTCTGTCTCTCTCTCTCTCTTTTCTCTCTATCTCTCGACATTCCAGGGTAGTAAAGATAAAGACCTCGCCCTCCCCTCCCAGGGAAGATTTGCTAACGTCCCAGGATAACAAACATAATATCTCTCTCTGAAGGACAGGGTGAGCAGATTTGCCAGCCCCTCTACCAGGTCGGGGGCCTCCTAAGCTTGGTATTCCTCAGGTGTGACACAAAATCACTGTGTGTGCAACATCCACCTGGCCCATGCATCAGCCTGGGGGTGCTTGAGCGACAAGGGAAACTGGTGCAAACAGGAAGCTCTTGATGGGTGCTCTGCCGTAAGTAATCAGCTGTCTAAATCCGTCTGGGCTCACTGCATCCTTACCGACCAAATCTAGGGATTTTTGGCAAGTCAACCTAACAGCTGTCACCTGCTGCTCCTTAGGAACTGCTTGACTTCTTGGCAAATCTGTAAGATCACTTTGTGAGATTGTTCTATTATTTCCAATTTTCAGAAGAGGACAACTCAGGCTTTGTGCAGTTTAATTACATGAGCAATACCACTCAATTAGTAAGTAAAAGTGACATGATTTGATCCAAGGGCTGCCTGACTCAGAGTCTACTTTCTTTGCAATTATCTGTTTCCAGTGACAGTTCTGAGGCCTTTAAAAGAAACTTAGAATCAGAAATGCTCATTACTTGAAGTAAAGCTCTAAGGAACCTCATGGGAAGAAAACAAATTGTTACACTCCTGTTCCTACCCACAAGGGGAAGAGCTGCTTCAGAACGATCTTATCTCAGAAGTCCTCCTGGAAAACGGTGGCCTCCAAAGGAAGAGGGTGGGAGGGGGGAGGGCAAGCTTGATGTTTCTGACACCAGTCTTAAAGTTTGCTTTTCCATAGTTTCTTCTAGTAGCCGTTCATAATATTTATACATTTGTAAATCCATTTTCAATTGGGTTAATTGAGGTATAATTTATATACAATACAATTTACCAATTTGAAGTGTACAACTGGGTGAGTTTTGACAAATGTGGGCAGTTGTGTAACCCCCACCATGATAATGATACAGAATATTGCATCACCCTAAAATGTTTCATTGTGTAACAGCAGAAAGGAGGCTTAGCATGACTAGCTCCATCTTGCCTCTGACCACCTGCAGTAACATCCTTTAGATTAAAAGCTGCTGCGTAGCTCTGCACATAGGCCAGCTAATCATAGGAATAATTTAGTTTGTAGTTCAACTCCAGAAAAAAGATGATAATCGTCCCTTTCCCAAAGCAAACTCCCAGGGAAATAAGGAAATTGGGCACACAAGTGACAATGCTATGTTAAAGATTTATGGGAACACTGTGACCTGACCTATGTTTTCCAAAGTTAACTGACCAAAAAAAAAAAAAAAAAAAAGAAGAAGAAGAAGTTTTACAACCTACTCTGACCCCTGCCTGATGTCTAGATGTCCGTGGTCCTTGGTTACCTCTTGTAACCCTCCTCTTCTTGCCCCTTCCCTTGACATAAAAAGGAGCCTAAAGTTCATACTAACTTAAGATAGTTCCTTAGGACATTAGTCCGCCATCTTCTCGGTTTGCTGGCTTCTGGAATAAAAGTCCCTGTCCTCGCCCCAACACCTGTCTCTTGACTTATTGGCTGTCCTGTGGCGAGTAGTACAAGCATGGACTCAGTTACAATTGCGCCCTGTTGTAAGGAATCCCTGCCTCCAACTGCTGATCTGCTTTCTGTCACTATAGGCATACACGTTCTAGAATTTCATACAAATAGAACTATACAGCATGGAGTAATTTATGTCTGACTTCCTTCACTTAGCACAGTGTGTTTGAGATTCAACAACGTTGCTATGTGGAACACTAGTTCATTCATTTTTATTGCTGAGCAGTAATTCATGTTATTCATATGCTACAATTTATCTCCTCAACAGCTGATGAATATCTAAGTTGTGTTTAGTGTTTTTAGCTATTATGAATAAAGCTGCTGTTAACATTTGAATACAAGTCTTTGTCAGAATGTATGTTTTCTCCCATCTCCTGGAGCTTCTATATGTCCCCAGAGAAAATTCCAGCTCCACAGCATGGTACATGATGTCTTTTAAGAACCTCCCTCTGATTACCTTTTATACTTTATCCCTAAATATTTTGCCATACAGTTTATAGTCCACTCATTCATTATTTCAATATCTGTGCATCTGAACACTATTAAGGGCTAAGCATGAATAAGGCACATATGGTCCCAGTTCTTACAGAGAGCTTCTAGTGGGTAAACTGGCTATAAACAAACAAAAATATAAAATTATTGCAGATTATAAGTGCTACAAAGAAAATAAATAACCAAGATGGCACCATAGGGTAGAGAAAAACGTGGTGCTATGGATTGAATTCTATCCCCCCTACCAAATGCAGACATGAAGCACTAACCCCCAATGTAACTGTATCTGCAGGTAGGGTCTTTAGAAGGTAATTAAGACTAAATTAGGTCATAAGGATCAGGACTGTGGCCTTATAAGAAGAGGAAGAGAGAGAGATCTTGCTGTTTCTCTCTGCCCTGTGAAGACACAGTGAGAAGGCAGTTTCTGCAAGCAAGGAAAAGAGCCCTCGCCAGAAACTGAATCAACTGGCATCTTGGTCTTGGACTTCCCAGATTCCAGAACTGCGAGAAAATAAATTTCTGTTGTTTAAGCCACCCAGCCTGTGGTATTTGGTTATGGCAGTCCAAGCAGAAGAGGACACCTGGTTGGAGGTAAGAAGATCAAAGAGCTAAGCTACTAGAGTGCTAGATGGGTCAGCCATTGGGGTGTAAATGTCATCAAGAATAATGATGGAATGAGGAGGAGAGGACCTCAGCAAGCCCAGAGACAAAGCCTTTCATGAATCAGGTGGATTTCCCAAGATGTCAGTAGATGGCAATAACTCACTTGGATGTTAGGTGGTATAACCTGATGTCATTATCGTCTAAGGAATTTTGGGGTTTGGAGGAGGAAGGAAAAGAAATAGTTTGGAGGCAGCAAAGTGAAGCAAGGAAAACACTTATCTCTTGGTCCTAAGCAACCTGGAGTGTGAGAGCTCAGGATTACATGAGACACAGGGCTAAAACTTTGGGCCAGAAGGGGCATATGGGAGATGGATTCAGATGGGGAGTGAGTGTCCTGTGTCAGTCTATAGCCTGAGAAGCTTTGGATTTCTCATGCTGGCAAAGATGAATAGACAGAAGGAGAATGGGGAGATGAGTGGCAAAAAAGCATAGTCTTTGGTCTTGAATAAATGGCTCGGTGGCTTCTGGCTACTGCTCACTTTTGCATCTCTCCAAGATTCAGAAGGCTGGCAGGGATGCCTGCTGTAGGGGTATGAGATGCACTGAATCTTCCATGCTCATTCACACACCCAGGACTTTGCAAAGCTGTGTTGACTTTGGTAATTCCCCTTCCACCAACTTAGCATTCATGACTCAAGTCAAAATTCACCTTTTCTTTGAGCCATTTCCAATTACCATTTTTACCTACCCACATCTTAAATAGAACAGAGTAGGTACTGAATCTCAAGCATTCTCATAGTTTCCTGTTCATAATCTAATTTTAGGTCATACTATTAATATAATGTAATTATTTGTTTATATGCTTGTTTACCTTACTCTGATAAGGGCTACTTAAGGACAGAGACTATCTTACTCGTTTTTGATTCCTAGCAACTAGTAATCAAATATACATGTCTGTCCTGTGTGTATTACATCAGTAAATGTTGGTTGAAAGAATGAAAGATCCAATTCCATTAGTCTACTACCTGCTTGGTAAGGTTGGACTTCCTCTATTTATTGTACTTACCTTGTTCAACTTTTAGAGAATGTTCCTTAAATTAGTATTTTGAGGTTGGCCAACAAATCCATTTTATCCTTTCCAAGTGGTTTAGAATTATGTGTGCTGTGTTTGTACATGATTTTCCAGTCTACACCCTGACAAACTGAAGAGTCCACGCTTTGTGCTTTGTTCTCTCAGTACAGTTTTCCTCTTCCAGTGTTTCAGTCATTTCAGTTGCTCTTCTGCAGACAATATAGACTTTCTTTGTTTCATTGCTTAAAAGGTGATGCTTGTCTAACAATTAACATTCAGGAAGAGAAATTGGGAAAACAATTCCATTTATATTAACATCACAAAGAATAAGATACTTAAGAATTAACTTAACCAAGGAGATGAAAGACTTATACAATGAAAACCTGAAAGCATTGCTGAAAGAAATTAAAGAAGACATAAATAGTGTAAAGATGTCTCAAGTTCATGGATTTGCAGACTTAACATTAAGATGTCAATACTACCCAAAATGTTCTACAGATTTAATGCAATCCCTATCAAAATCCCAATGATTTTGCAGAAATAGAAAATCGCATCCTAAAATTCATATAAAATATCAAGGGACATCAAATAGCCAAAGCAATCTTGAAAAAGAACAAAACTGAAAGACTCACACTTCCTAACTTCAAAACTTGATACAAATCTATAGTAATTAAAACAGTGTGGTACTGGCATAAAGGCAGACATGGAGACCAATGGAATAATAAAACAGAGCCCAGAAATAATCTCTCATGTATATGGTCAAATGATTTTTGACAAGGGTGTGAAAACCATTTAATGGGGGAAAGGATAGTCTTTTCAACAAATAGTGCTGAAAAAATTGGATATCCACATGCAAAGGAATAAAGCTGGACCCTTACCTAACACCATGTACAAAAATCACTCAAATGGATTAAAGACCTCAATGCAAGACCTAACACCATAAATCTCATGGAAGAAAACATAGGACAAAAACTTGTGACATTGAATTTGGCAATGATTTCTTGGAAATGATAAGAAAGGCACAGGCAGCAAAAGAAAACATAGACAAATTAGACTTCATAAAAATGTTTAAATTTTATGTATCAAAGACACTATCAACAGAGTAAAAAGATAAGCCACAGATTTGAAGAAAATGTTTGCAATCATATGTCTAATAAAAGATTAGTATCTAGAACATATAGAGAACTCCTAAAAGTCAACAACAAGAAAACCCCAAACAACCTCACTTAAAAATATGTAAAGGACTGGAATAGACATTTCCCCAGAGAAGATATACAAATGGCCAATAAGCACATGAAAAGATGCTCAACATCACTAATCACTAGGGAAACACAAATTAAAAGTATGATGAGATACCACCTCACACCTATTAGGATAGGTATTATTAAATAAAAAAAAAACAGAAAATAAACGTTGGCAAGGAGGCAGGGAAATTGGAACACTTGTGCACTCTTGTTGGAAATGTAAAATGGTACAGCTACAGTGGAAACCAGTATGACAGTTCCTCAAAAAACTAAAAATGGAGTTACCATATGATTAAGCAATTCCACTTCTAGATATATACCAAAAAAATTGAAAGCAGAGTCTTGAAGAGGTATTTGTACATCCATGATTACAGTGGTATTATTCACAACATCTAAAACATGGAAGCAATCCAAGTATCCATTGAGGAATAAATGGATAAGCAAAGTGTGGTACAGTATATACATACAGTGGATTATTATTCAGATTTGAAAAGGAAGGAAATTCTGATATATATTATAAGATGGGTGAAACTTGAGGACATTATGCTGAATGAAATAAGCATGTCACAAAAAGACAAATACTGTATAATTCTACTTGTATAAGGTCCTTAGAGTAGTCAAAATCATAGAGACAGAAAGTAGAATGGTGGTTCCAGGGGCTGAGGGGAGGAGTAATGGAGAGTTATTGTTAAATGGATATAGAGTTTTAATTTCACCAGATGCAAAGAGTTCTGGAGATGGATAGTGGTGATGATTGCACAACAATGTTAATGTACCTAACACCACTGAACTGTACACTTAAGAAAGGTTAAAATTGCCAAACGCAGTGGCACATGCCTGTAGTCCCAGCTACTTGGGAGGCTAAGGCAGAAGGACTGCTTGAGCCCAGGAGTTTGAGGCTGCTGTGAGCCATGAACTCTAATTGCACCTGTGAATAGCCACTGCACTCCAGCCTAGGCAACATGGCAAGACCTGTCTCTTAAAAAAATGGTTACGATGGTAAACTTTATGTCATGTATATTTTGTCACAATTTAAAAACTTGGGGTGGGGGAGAAAGTGGTGCTTATATCACTCTATCTTTATTTCTTGATCTCTTCACTAAGGCTTAAGATCGACTAGGAAAGCTGACCGCAAACAGGCATGGTTGTCACTGTGTGAATAAGATGGAAAATACCCCACAGATAGCCTCAAAGTCCAAGATATTTTAGTTGCAAAATAAACTAGAATGTTTTTTCTTTTTTGATCCCTGAAGATTGTCACAGTTAATGTATTCATTTATCTGAAGGGTATTGGCAAATGAGAGGTGCAAGATGAAGATAACAGATGTATTACCTGCCTCTAGATGCAGAAAGAGTGTGGAAATTAGAACACAAGCCTTAAAATAATCATGTTTAAGACAAGACATACAAATTTACTTTAGCACTGATTCATGAATCAGATATACTGAAGACTATGCAGATATAGCATTTTACTCATTAAATCATATAAATTGCTTTTGAGAATAACAAAACAGCCCCCAGAATGTTGCCAATAATGGCAGAAGGCAGAATAGTAGCTCCCCAAAGATGTCCACACCTGAATTCTTAAAACTTGTGAATATTTACCTTACCTTACCTTTGAGGTGTGATCCCTCAAAGAGCCAATCCCTCAAGATGAATCCTGAGCGGCTAATTGGGCCTACATTCAAATTAGAGCCAAGCAACCATTTGCTGACTAGAGATCACACACTTGCTTTGAATCCCCAGAAAACCCGCACATCTGCTTAACTTTGGGACTTTCATAGCAGCCTCTTCCTGTTTACACTGCCTGGACCAATCAATAGACTGTGACCTGCATTGACCAATCAGAACTCAGTAAGTGTCAACAAATTACAACTAAACAAGTTTGAATTCTCCCTTAGCATGAGCACACCTGAGTGGGAACCTGGGTAGGAACTTTATAATAAAGTTTGAACCCTCTTTTGAAACACATCTTCATTTTATACTGAAGGCTGTGTCTCCTTGGTTTGCAAATTGTTCACTGAAATAAAGTCTCTTTCCTCTAAATTCCTTTTTAGAGAACTTTTGTTCACAATGGAAAAAGAGACTGTGAAAATGTGATTCAATTAAGGAGTTTGAGATGGGGAGATTATTCTACAATATCTGGGTATGCTCAACAGGAATCACACAAGTCCTTTCCCGGCTGTGGTTAGCAGGAGACTTGACCATAGAGAGAGAAGCAGACAGGGGGCAGTGTGGAAAGGACTCGACACACCCTTGCTGCCTTTGAAGACTGAGCAAAGAGGCTGTGAGCCAAGGAACGATGGCAGCCTCTACTTGGAAAAGGCAGAGAAATAGATTCTCTCCTGGAACTTCTAGAAAAGAGCATAGCTCTGCCAACACCTTGTGTTGAGCTCATTAAGACTATACATAATGGCAAAATAATAAATTTTACTGGGTTAAGTCACTAAATTTATGGTAATTTGATAAAACAAGCATAGGAAACTATTACAGGACAGTATAGAAGAAGTAATGGAATTGTTTTCCAGAAAGAAAAAATGAAAACCTGGCTAAGAGTTGTAATTGAGATAGGAAATGTGAAAATTACTTCAGGGCATGCATTATCTTTGATTATTCTCTTCCTAGATAAGTCTAATGACTACTTAATACAAAATAGAGAAAAAGACCACTGTATATCCCAAAATGTTAACAATGTTACCTTTGTTAGTAGGATTATGGTTTCTTTGTTTATTTTTTATTTTTATGATTTTTCTACAGTGAACATATAACATTTTCATGATAACAAAATATTTAGCAAAAAAGTAGGAATGAGCAAAAGGAGAAATGATTTATCTGCAGAAAGGCCTGGTTCAAAGGTCATTTATACCAGGAATCATGACTTATGATCATGTTTTCCAATTAGTAAGAAATTCTCTTTCTAAGCATTCTGAGGTAGTAACCTCTGAACATACACACCCTCACATAGACACACACACACATGCAGCTTTCAGCAAAAATTAGAATTTTCAAAAATCTGTATTTATCACCATGAGCTTGACAGTTTCCCAATACTTAAAAGAATGTTGTTGATGAGATCAATGGGGATATTAGTCAGTGAGATTTTTTTGACATTGATATAATGAAATTTGTCAACGTTTGGAAATTACAAATCACACATAAGTAAAAGATCAAATTAAATGGGAGGTGAATTGATGGGCTTTAATGTAACAGAGGAAGGAAAATTCACTGACACAGTTTCAGTTTTCCTACTGCAGCCATTCTTTAAGAAGTGAGCACTAGTTGAATTCCAGTGTTGTATCAAAGAAGAATATCCAATTATCTGAGAAGGCTACTCCATACTCCTTCCTTTTCTAACTACATATCCATGTGAGGATGGATTTTTTTCATATACTTCAACCAAAATGACATAACATCAGAAGCAGATTATGAGAATCTAATTTTCTTCTATTAAACCAGACACTAAAAAAAAAAAACAACACCAAAATATACCACAATGCAATCTACTCTCCTAATTCATTTCATTTTAGAAATATGTTTTTTAATGTGACTATATTATTTATTTTAAAAAGTAATGAGTTCATTATTGTCATTTTAAAAAGACATTAGTCTGGGTGTGGTGGCTCACACCTGCAATCCCAGCACTTTGGGGGGCTGAGGAGGGAGGATCACTTGAGGCCATGAGTTCAAGACCAGCCTGGGCCACATAGCAAGACCCTGCCTCTACAAAAAAATAATTAAAAAAAATGAGCCATGTATGGTTGTGCGGGCCTGTAGTCCTAGTTACGCAGGAGGCTGAGGTGGGAGGATGGCTTGAGCCCAGGAGTTTGAGGTTACAGTGAGCTGTGATGCCACCATTGTACTTTAGCCTGGGTGACAGAGTGAGACCCTGTCTCTAAAAAATAAAATAAAATAAAATGAGGCAACTTCAAATATTTTGAAAACTTTTCACTGTTTCTAATATGATAAATGTCAATAGATGTAACCTACCTAAACAAAAGTTCTCAATAAACTTTGGTAGTGTGATAGGTTTGAGAGAGCAAAGCATTTGAGAACAGCTAAATAAACAAAAGCATGAGGAAGTTCTAGAATCCAGCAGCTTTTCACAAAGGGATTTCAAAAAATATTAGTCTTTGTGTCTTTTTTGACACACTTGTCATTTCAGGAAGGGTTAAAAATATCACAGTCCTAAAAACAATTCCAGTTATCCACATGATTGGTCAGATTTTCTGATTCTTATGAGAACCTGAATCGTAAATATATTATTTTAATATAAAAGAGATTTTGTTTATTGTAACTAACAAATGATGCAGAAGTACAAAAAACATTTTGACTCTTTGTTACAACAGAAAATGATAACTTATTAAAAGAAGAGAAAAGAAAAATAACTGGAGATTGTTATGAGAAGAGTTTTGGGGCCATTTTAGAGAAAATAGCCACTAAGAAACTTAATGATGAACAAGATTATAGACCACGAAAAACTGAAATTTCTAATTTGCCTGAAGGGATATTTGAAACAAAAAAAGTAATATGCTGGCTAAAATTGAGCATTAAGTTTAAGCAACATTATTCCTGCAGTTTTTATAAAGTATACAACGTAAATAACCAGAGAAACATATTTTTCATCCATATAAATTTTCACCTGCCGTGTCCAGACCAGCTGGGTCATGGTCATGGCCGTGGAGACAAATTACCGCTCTTGAGTGGACAATCTGTAACGCAGATAGTTCCCATACGGAGAGCTGGGAATTTATTTTATATAATTTCATTTTGCCTCTCTACCCAGCAGGGAAAACGTTTCAGATATTTTCCCAAGGACACGATCGTGTTCCCGGCTATGATTGCAGAGGAACAGTATTTTAACGCTCGTTAATTGAGCCCGTGACTCTCTCAACACCCAGGCTGCGTGCAGGAGCCAAATGGGCCGCGACGCCGCGGGACGGTCTGGTGGCGATGCAGGCGGGTGGCGATGCAGGCGGGTGGCTATGGCTCTGGCTTCCTGACGCCGCTGCACCGCTGGCCATTCGTTTTACTGCTCCTTCCCTAAGTCCTGTCGTGCTACATCTAGTGTCTCATAAGTTAGTAGTTTAGAAAAACAAAATTGCTCTTTTATTGGATTAAGGGTCTATTCTCTCGGAGTGAGAGGCTATAGATTATAAATAATACGACTTAATAATGATTGAATTGTAACAATTGTTACACAGTGGAGTTAAAGCTGATTTTAAGACACAGGTGGAGAAGACGCTCGTGGCTTTTGGCAGCCGGCATCAGGTGCCTCTTTCTCATAGAACACTGATTCCCTTTTGAGGACTATCTTATTTCTCACTGGATTTAGTCTGGCGGAACTGCTTGTTAGCCAAACGTCCTTGTTCCAGCAAGCTGATGGCTGGGCACATGACCCAAGCTAGGCCAACTGATGTGCCTCCCACGAAATTTAAATCTTGAGTGGAATGACAGACACTGACAATGGCTGAGTTGATTTATTCTAGTGGCACTGCCCAGGAAAAACTGTTCTTGCTACCATACCATTCCCATTGTCCTTGTTCACTAGTCGCTGGCGCTACCTGGCTTCCTGCCCATTCAAACCCCAATTCTCCAGCCTGCTCATTGATTCTGTGGACTTCTGATATCTTTCCGGATAACTTCCTTTTTGCTTAAATGAGCCAGAGCCCGCATATCCAGTTTGGGGATTGCAACCAAAGAACCCCAATGTAAACAAGTATCTATATATGTGTTATTATGTTTAAATGTGCTAAAATAATTTATAATTGCATGCTACTAAAGAGCTTTTGCCTTAGCTGTGTGCAAGAGAGTGGTTGCATAAATACCCCAAAGCTCCTTCAATTCAACACCTCAAATATACAGTGGGACAAAGGAATTAACTCTAGAATCATAGGAAGAATCTCACTCTGTACCCTACATTGTGCTAAGATTTCTATCAGACATTGGAAATATGGAGATAAGGGTAAAATAGTTTGCTTGTCTTCAAAGAATTTATAATCTAGCAGAGCACGTAGACATGGCATGTACATAATTAAATGTAACCAATGTAATAAGTACTATGATAGAAATATGAGCAAAGGACTATGGAAGCCCAGAAGTAGCCGCAGTTTCCTTCCTCCGAGTTCAAGGAGTTACGCCTTAAAATGAGTTGGATTTCCGCTAGAGAGGCAGAAGGTATCTCTGGTAGAGGAAATACAAAGATCTGTGAAAGACGGTGGGCCATTTGGGGAAGAGCAGGAAGTTCATAGTGGTTTGATACAGAATACATGAGGTGGCAGAGTTACGGGGACATTTGTCGGTGTTGATGCAGGAGTGATTATGGGGTTACAGTTTGTGCAATTGGCCAAGGACAGCCTTGTATTAATTATAGTTTTAAAATTTTCTGTATCTCATGGTATGTTGACCTTTCTCAGGGGCCTTACAGATCTGGCAGAGGTGGCCCCTCCCAGGGTTGGCTGATTCCTGGGGGTGGCGGGCAGCGTGCCTGGAGCTCGCCTTTCATGGGCAGAGTGGCCGATCCAAGGCCATGCCCTCACCCACCTCCTTATCTAACTCATGCATCAGGCCAACATTATCCCTGCCCTAAACCAACCCAGCCCAGGTACTAGACACTGTGCCCCACTGTGCCCCACAGCCCGCCAGAGTTATTCAAACCGGCCAGTTCTGAACTATTCACTCTGCTTTGCCTTGCCTTGCCTTTCCCACAGGAACCCCAGCAAAGCCTTGGCATCCCCCTCACCCCTGCTTTAGCCTCCTGACCCAAACTGGGGCTTCCCCTGTGGCCCTGTGTGGTGTGGTGTGTCCCCTTCTCTTGGGAAATGTTCAAAAATAAATTCTTCTTTCAATAGGACCGACCCCTATGTGTCAGCACTCAGTCACTTTCATAAATTAAATTGTGCAGGAATAATTTAAATACAAGCTTGGACACAGTTTTGGATTGAAAAAGAGAGTCAAGTGTATGATCAATCCCATATTTTAGAAACGAAGGCTAGAAAGAAAGGAGACAAAACCACCAGTGCGTGTCTAGCTTGGGATGCTCAAGTGGATACTTGCTTGGTGATGCCACTAAACAAGGCAAGGGACATGGGATAATGGACATGATTCTCATTAGCATAGGAAAATATTACTAGCCACAGAAAACTTCTGAGCTGCCTGGAGTGCAAGCAGAGGAGAAGAGCAGGTCAGCCTGCCCCAGTTCTCCTGGGGGGCAGCTAGGAGAGAGAGGGCCCTGAGACTGCTCTGGGATCACACCTGCCCATCTCCAAAGTGGTGTGTGGCCTGCAGCAGTAGGGCTGTATCTTCACTGCCACACCTAAGACAGTGCTCAGTGTATAATAGGCACTGAGCAGACATTTGCTGAATGAAAGAGTTTCCCAGGTCTTGAATTTTTCCCTCTTTCCTTAGGCTAGCTGCAGATAATTCTAATTTGCCTGAGCGTCAGGAGGTAGATTGTCTGTTTTTCTTATGTTGGTTATGTCCCAGGTTCTTTATTTTAAAATTTTAGTAGAGTTAAAGTTGAGCCATTGAGAATTATGTGATGGACTTCATTTTGCTTCCATTGTGATTTTTAATTGGTACTCGTTAACACAACTACTGGTGCAGAATAGAGTGGGCAGTTAACTGGGCTCCCAGTTCATCCGGGTGAGCTATCTGCCTTAAGAAAAGTAATAATAATGTAGAGAATACATTCTGTCCACAGATTGCACAGTGAGTGCCAGAAGCCAGAATAAAAAGCTGTTTGGAGGCAATAGTGTCCCCAGCAGCTTGGTCTCTGTTTCTCTATTCATAAATAGATTTTTCATGAAAAATGGACAAATAAGATACACATTTCTGTTGTTCCAGCTTGCCACTGTAAAAATTAAACCATCAAAAGAGTACAGTGTCAGGAAAATGTTCTCTTGTTTGCAAATCATCCAACAGATGCTGGAAGATGACTTTGCCTAAATGGTATAATTTCCAGAAGGTTTTATCATTAGTGACTAAAAAGTCACACCATCTGTATTGGTGGTGATATTGTATCTTTCACTCCATTCATCGTAGATACCTGCTCTTACAGTAAATTATATATGTGGATAAACATACATAATATGGATATTTCAAACATCGTGGTTTGGCAGGATTATTTTTTAGTAAACAAAGTAGATATATCTTGACATTGACAAAAGAGAACATCAGAAGTCTATGTATGGAGGACTGAGTCCTAAACAGCAATATTCACCTTAAATTCACTTACAGATTGGCTCAAGTAGAGTTACTGAGTGCACGCCGAGGGTGAAGTCCCTTGCCAGGCTCTGGGGACAGAGGGTTGAGCAAGACAGACACAGTTCTTATTAGCAGGCAGTCCGCCTTCTAGAGAAGGGGCAGAGATGAAACACTAGGTTATGCAGTGCATTGTTTAATTACACTTGTGGTCACTGCTATAAAGATGAAGTACAGAGCTCTGTGAGATCCTGTGACGTGGCTAAGATAGTCTGGGTGTCTGTGACACACTCAGATACTCCCTCACCGGGCACATGGTGGAGTGGTGGAGGAATCCTTCCCTAAGGAAATACTGTTGGAATTGAGACCTGCAAGATTAGTGACTTGTCCTGTGTGGTGACAGAAGAGCCTGAGGCAGGGAGGAGCCTGGAGCAATGCCGTGGAGTCTGCCTCAGAGCCCAGACTCCAGCGAGGTGCTTAGGTGTGTGGCAGGAGGCCCCGGCGTCAAGTTCATCACACCCCACCTCAAACTTGGCCTCTTGGCCGCTCTGCAATTGAGGTTGTACATATGGTCATTAAACCGCATATGCGAATGTTTGAAGCATTAATTTATTAAATAAATATTTTAAAACATACAATAGTTTTTGATTCCCTGTTTTGGCATTTTTTTCTTTTTTTCTGTCAGAGGCATCAGAAATTCTGTGCGGCCCAGGCCCCTCTCCCCTCAGAAGGGCTGTGCTGGTGAAGGGCGGGGGGCAGGTCACACAGGGTCGTGCTGGCTATGTGAGGGGTGTGGGTTCATCTCTGCAGGGCGGTAGGAGCCTTAGGGGGGCTTCCGTCTGTAACTGGGAAACACTGTGCCCGTCTGTCCCCATTAATCACCTTTGACTCTCATCACTCCCTGGTGCGGAAAATTTTTTTATAGCTTTATTGTACAAACAGGGAAACCAAGGCCAAGAGGCTACTAATTTCCCCAGGTCACACTGGCAGGAGACGGTGCAATACTCAGGCCCTGTCCATGGCGTCATGGCCACCTCGCTGCCCTGCAGACGTCTGAGCAGCTCCGGGAAGGAGGGGACTGTATGGGCTGAATTCTGTCCCCGAAAATTCGTATGTTGAAGCCATAACCCCCAGTACCTCAGAATGTGACTGTATTTGGAAACAGGACCTTTACAGGGGCGATTAAGGTAAAATTAGGCTGTTAGGGCGGACCCTAATCCCCATGACTGGCGTAAGAAGAGGAAATGGAGACACAGACGCACGGGCACAGAGGGAAGATCTCGTGGGGACACAGGGAGAGGACGATCGCCCGCAGGCCGAGGAGAGAGGCTGCAGAAGGAACCAGCCCTGCCGACAGACACCTTGGTTTTGGACTTCAAGCCTCCAAAGCTGTGGGAAAATAAATTCCTGTTGTTTAAGCCACCCAGTGTGCGGCACTTTGGGACATCAGCCGGAGCAGACTAAGAGGGGAGTCCGTTTTGTTTTTTGCACTTCTTTGTTGTCACTTTGTGGCTGATATTGTTCCCCTTCCACAGATGCACGTGGCCCTGGCAGGTCCCCCGATGCAGTGTTTCACGGGCTATTGACCTGGCCTCCTGCCCACAATTAAAAATTATTATCATTTCAGTCCTCGGAGCCTTGCCTTCCTAGTATGTGATGATGTATCGTAAAAGATTAAGCCGTTTAAGCTAAATCCTGCTAATAATGTTACGCAACCAAGTTAAGGTAAAGCCTTCACTCAATTACGGGCATTAAGAGTGTTAAGACATAATTAAAGTGCTTAAGGTAAATGCAAGTCTTAAGAATTTCAGGTTTCATCAGAGGAAAGGTTTATGACTAAGGGAAACTTTTGTCATCTTTCGAATCATCTTTCAATGCTCATGCACAAGGCTGACTACAGTGAAAGGAATATTTTGGCAGATGGAGGGGTTGAGAAGCTCTGTGTAAATTCATTCTCATTTACAATCTCATGCCTTGTTCGGCTTCACTAATTGAATCAATATTTCTTGTGTATTTTTTCCCCTTAACAAAAGCCCCAAAACACAGTACTAACATAATGCCTTTAGGCACTTGTATTTTGTCTTCTGAAGACTTTTTAGTGTTATAACTCCCTCAGCCACTCCGTAATTCTTTATTAAGTTTTAATGTGGTTTAAACTCTCCATCTGTAGGCAATATATTATTTTTCCCTCTTTGCCAGCAGGCCCAATATTTCCCTGTAGTCTGCTTTAGAGCTCCTTCTGGTGGTTTAAAGCTATTACGACACATCCATCTGTAGCATCTGCACTATTCAATCTCACAGTAATTGCTAAGACCTGTTCATCAAACCAAAATAATAGCAGTTATGTTTGCAATACAATGCAACAGAATGATGTTCAGCTTTACAAATTTAGAATAATTGCTCAACTTGTGACTGCCAGAAAAAGGACAGGAGAGGTTTTGGGAGGCAGGTTACAGCCACTGTGGTAAATGGCCATTCTGCTTGTAACATATTATAAAGGATGCATTTTATACTCCTATTGTTGGCTGAATTTAGCTAAGGTTGGTATGGGGTGAAGGTGGAGAAGGGGCTTTGGTTTTGTGTTATATTTTTGCTGATATTAATATAATATTTGAGAACAAGAATATTAAACTGGGGGCAATATGACTAATTATTAGCTCCTTTCAAGACTTTTTATTGGTTGTTGATGAAAGATTAGTGGAAAGAGCTTAGTGCTTGAGTTCACAGTCACCATTCATCTTACAGTCTAGTTCTCTGTGCCTTACTATTAATAAATACGGTGGTAAAAAGCACATAACATAAAATTTACCATCTTGACCATTCTGAAGTGTACAGTTCAGTTATGTGTGCCTTTCTGGCCTTGCACCTTTTTATATCTGTCCTGTTATGCCCTTCTCTTTGTACTTCATAC
This sequence comes from Lemur catta, assembly GCF_020740605.2. NCBI lineage: Eukaryota > Metazoa > Chordata > Mammalia > Primates > Lemuridae > Lemur > Lemur catta. The sequence continues at coordinate 92,134,545 of NC_059136.1, read as the reverse complement.
GTACTATAAAGTAAAATGTAAATAACTTACATACTTGCTATGGTCTAAACATTCGTGTCTTTCCAAAATGCATATGTTGAAATCCTAACCCCAAAAGTGAGGGTATTAGGATGTCGAGCCTTTGGGAGGTGATTATGTCATGAGCACTCATGAATGGGACCTGTGCACTTACAAGAAAGACCCCAGACAGCTGCCTTGCCCCTTCCACCACAGGACAGAGAAGGCGGCATCTATGAACCAGGAGGGGGGCCTCACCAGACACTGGATCCCCTCACACCTTGATCTGGGACTTCCCAGCCTCCAGAACTGTGAGGAATAAATGTCTATTGTTTATAAGCCACCCAGTCTCTGGTATTTTTTTTATAGCAGCCTGAACAGATTAAAACAATACAGATATTGAAATGAAATAAAACATGTTAAGGATTACAATGATAAATTGGCCTACATTAGGAAATATGACCAGAAAACCGTGCGAATAACTTAGAAACAACTACAACAATAACAAGCCTAGACATATATCAAAATGAGTGTTTTCCTTTTCAAAGTCACAACATTGGCAAGTTAAACCTTTAGAAAGATTTTATCTAAACTATTGGCTTTGCCTTCAGAGGATATAGAATGTTAGTTATATTTGATTTTTGAGACACAGGAAATATGGTTAATAAAATAGCTACGTGAATAAAATACACTTAGGTGAAAAATAAAGCTACACTATTAATTAATGAGATGTCTTTTCCTATATAACATATAAGTGGATTTTGCAGGTAATTCCAAAAGAGAAAATATAAAAATAACTTGAAAAATAGCAGCATTCATGCTCTCTTCAGCAGCACATATACTAAAATTGGAACAATACGAAAATTAGCATGGCCCTTGTGCAAGGTTGACATGAAACTTCGTGAAGCATTCCATATTTTTCACACGTGTGCACAAAGGGAAGTAAAACTCAGTGGAAATCAAGAGAGGCTTGGGGAGGTGGAAGGGATGGGCGAAAACCTACCTAACAGGTCCAATGAACACTATCTGGGTGATGGGCACACTTATAACACTGACTCAAGCATAACAAAATAGATACATGTAACAAAAACACTTGTAGCCCCATAATATTTTGGAAAAAAAATCCTACCAATTAAAAAAACCAAAATAGACATGCATAAAAAAACAAACAGTTATGATCCTTCAATACAAAAGAAAAGCCTCTAGAATGCTCATGGTCAGCAACATGAAATTAACTATAGGTTCTCCAGTGTGATGTGTAATTTAATTGGATTATAATGATAGAAAGTAAAATGTCCTCTTATTTCCATATTTTCGTATTGAAGATGACAGCCAGCTATACTTCTCCCTGCTTAGGAACATAGGATAGATACAAGACAATTTCTTTTTGACAATCAGTGAACATCGAAAATTGCATTAGTGAAGAAGGTCTTAAAGCCATTTTTTGAAAGAGTTCTTTAAAATTAAAATCTATTTTCATATGTCCAAGATGGTTTATGTATAGTCAGGCTTAAAAATTGAGGAAAAAGAATAAAATTAGTTCACTAAATATTTGAAGAAAACCTGGACTTTATATCAATAATTTAGTATGCAATAAATATTTATTAATATTATTATATTACTACTATTCTGTGATTAACATCCAGTATACCCTGACTTTCTCTAATATAATTAAGTTAACTTTCTCTAATATATTTAAGCTAACTACATCTAAACCTAAAGGACTTCGGTACTAAAGATTCAAACATGGTTTTCTGGTTTAAAAAGATACTTTCATATTTTTCATTCGAGGCACTTCACTGCCAAACTCTCCTAACTTACATCCGTGTCATGGCAGGTGGCTTAATGTAATGCCCCATTAAAGTCATAAAAGTCTTATAATCATATTTTAATCCTCCGGTGGAGGGTGTCACATACAGGTACATCTTAGAATACAGCAAACTTGCAGGTCAAGTTTTTTATTTAAATAAAAGATAATAAATAAAGGGTTCTAGAAAAGCAGTTGGTTGTCTTTTTGAGTCCCCTGATTACCTTGATCTTCTTTTGGTTTCTTTTTAAAACTAAAACTGTTTAGTGATCTCCAGATATCGAACATATTGCTCTAAAAGTCAGTGTACTGTTTATGATGAGATTCAAGCTATTAAATAAAGGGTTATTTTATTGGTTTCAAAAAAAAAAAAAAGAAACAGCAACATTTTTGGAATGATGGGGGAAAATCTGCAATCTATTTAGAGGTTACAAAGCATTTAAACTTATATTTTCTCATCTGATTTTTGCAATAAACCAGAAGAGTAGATGAAATGCATAATTTTAATAGTTATAATTGTCTCCAACATGCAGATGAGAAAATAGAGACTTGGGAAAGTAAAGCGACTTGTTCAAAATGCTGTAGCTGTTGGATGTGAAAATGATTAAATCGGGGCATGAGACAGCAAATTCCATGTTATTCCAGCTCCACCACAACCCTTAAATGAATAGCTGTTCCAGGGACATTCTATAAGATATGATTTATTTCAAAGTTGTTTTTTTTTTCCTTTTAGAGACAGTCTTGCTCCGTCGCCCAGGCTGGAATGCAGTGGGGGCATCATAGCTTGCTGCAGCCTCAAACTCCTGGCCTCAAGCAATCCTCCTATCTCAGCCTCCCAAGTAGCTAGGACTATAGGCATGTGCCACCATGCCTGGCTAATTTTTTTGTTTTTGGTAGAGATGGGGGTCTTGCTATGTTGTCCAGGCTGGGCTCAAACTCCTGGCCTCAAGTGATCCTCCCACTTTGGCCTCCCAAAGTGCTGGGATTACAGACATGAGTTACCACATCTGACCTCAACGTTGTTTTTTTTTTTGTAAAAAATCAGATACTTCCTATCATAAACCTATAAATCTTGTAACATTCAAAAATTAACTGACGGATGTGAAGAAAACTAGAAAAATATTTCTGCAAAAATTTTAATAGTCAAATGGCAACATGATTTTGTTTTCTTCTTTAAAAAATGAACATATATTTATTAATATGGAAAAAAGTGTTTGTAAAATGCTTTTTAAAAGAATTAAGTGCTGAGTTTACAATTTGAAGTTTCTTTAAAGAAATTTTTAGAATATTAGAATTGAGCTTTTGACTTGAAGAGCTATAGTTAGAAGTTTTTTGGTGATGGATGAGTTCCTGAAAATATATATAGGAAGAAATTATTCTTAAGTTTTTACTGAATAAAAACCCACATACATAGTGGGGCTGAACTTTTTCAGTGATCTTCAATCTATTTTTTAAAACTCTTTTGAAATTTTAATAAAGATTGTGAATTCTCTCACCAAGAAAATGTATGTGCTTTCAAAATTTTGCCTGTAGTTTCAGAGTCTTCTGAATGCCATCCATAGGCCCTAAATTATCAATTCCTGTTTTTTTTTCCCTGAGACTTTGTTTTCTCAAGTATAAAGTTTGTGTTTTCATGTATTAGAATTATAAAAACATCATAATTGGTGGAGTTAAATTAATAAGGCTTTTCTATAAACAGAAAAATCTAGATTAGCATTAAAAGGAGTTTTTAAAAAATTATTTCTTTGTACATAATTTCCTGAATATGCTAAAGTATTCTTAAGATGCTTTTTCAATTTATGTACTAAATTTCCCCCCTTTTCCCTTCCCTGACTCTTTTCCTTCCATCTCTTTCCTAAAACAGTTTAAGGGTAGTTTACTGAAGCATGTTAGATAAAACAAGGCAAAAATAAAGATAATTAAGTGAGTAAATGTGGGCAAAGAGAGACTAAGGGTAGGGAAAATGAAATGAACAACGTATGCTTTGGGGGTCTAGAAGTGGACCACCTGTAGGCCTCTAAGCCAACACAGAGAAGGAAATGTGATTTATTAGCTGAGTCAGTGATCTTCAGAGCTCATCAGTTCTTAGAAGAAGCACATTTATTTCTGGCATTAAGTCCAGAGAAAATGGACTCCTGCAGGTTCTCAACAGTGGACTAAACAATGTCTTTAGAAATACCCATGCAGGAAAGACAACAATGAGATCCTCAGGGCTGCTGCCTATGCCATTGCTCAGTGGAGACCCACACTAGAATGCGGAAACACAGTTCTGCAAAAGCAACTTCTGGGAGGAGAAGCTAAGCATATGGCCCACGTGCACAGCACTAGGATGGCTTTAGTCCCAGAATTCATAGAGAAAAACAGTTAGATTGCCTGTCCTTTAGGCAATTTTCATGCATATAGCTTTCTAAATAACTTTTGATAAATAATTTTTCAAAGTTCAATCAGAATAATACATGCATATCAAATAGTATCAAATAGTGATAGCAGCTTTGATACAGCTAATGATTTTCCCTAGTCCTCCCCACTCTAGACTCACTCATCAGAGGCAATAATTACACTGTGCTTGGTTTTCCTTGTAGTTAATTCATAATACTAAGTGAAATTCTATTTCTTGATTTACAAATTTTAAATAATATCTAAATTTTAATTTTAGATATAACTAAGTTACACTGCTCACCTCTATGAGAGATAACTATTTTCAGTTCTAAAAATTTATAGTACTACTTATACCGATAAAATTCTATTTCTTATTCCTTCTGTATGTAATCCCCCTCTAAGTTGAAGATAATAGCACCTCTAAATTTCTTCCCTGTCTTAATCTGTTTTGTGCTGTTATAACAGAATACCCGAGACTGGGTAATTTACAAAGAACAGAAATTTATTGACTCATGATTCTGGAGACTGATAAATCCAAGATCAAGGCCCAGCATAGGGCAAGGGCCTTCCTGCTGCATCATTCCATGGCAAAGGGTGAGAGAGTGAGAGAGAGAGAGACAAACACATCCCTCTGCAAGAAACCCACTCCCACCATAGTGAACTCACTCTCACAATAGTGGCGTGAATCCACTCCCTCTATCCTCATGGCCTGATGTTGCATTGGTACATGGTGATTAAGTTTCCAGCACATGCTTTTGGGGGAGACTCATTTAAACCTTAGAACTCCCCTTTTGCCTCCCCTTTTTGTAAATTATACTTTTATTTTTACATTGTAAATATTGCTACCATTGTGTTGTATTCAGTAACCTTGCTTTCTTCATATGGCGACTTACTTGAATATCAATAAGCAGTCACCTTATTATGGTTATTAAATTATTGTTCACTTTCAGACAAAGTGATAGGCTAGGATTATATTTCTTTCTCAGCAGGTCACAGTCGATGAGCCATTTGAAGGAAAATGTTCTTAACGTCAAGGTTGCCTGAATTTCATTCTTCCAAGCACTTAAAATCATATTACATCTGAATTTGCTAAAGTGGACCATGATTTTATTCTACATCTTTTAATTTTGCCTTTGGTTTCTAATGAACTTTGGTTTCTTGTTTGCAAAATAACAGTATTAGACATTTTTACATCCTTGTAGTTGTGCTTGAGGTTCTTTTGCTGGGGGTCCTATTTCTTAACAGAGAGGCCTCATATTCTTTGTCCTTTGCTCCCATCTGGACATGTGTTCTCTAGAGAGACCATCCTGTGTCACTCTGGATTTGTCTTCACTGCTCACCCTCTCAATGGTTAACTACACCCTGTGTCTTTTTCTTTCTTGTACTTTCTTTAATCTTCAAGTAACTTCCTAAGAAAGGGTATAAAGAGGTTAAATTTTCTAAGTTCTCATGTGTCTTAATGTGTCTGTATTCTGTCCCCACACTTCATTGATAATTTGGCTGGTTACAGAATTTTAGGTTAAAAATCTTTTTTTTTAATCAAAATATTGAAGGCCTACCTTCATTGTCCTCTCACATCAGCGCTGTTGGTGAGAAGTATGGTGTCAGTCCGATTCTGGTGTTTTAGTAGGTAACTCATTTATTCTCTTTGGCAGCTTTTAGGAATTTCTCCTTATCCTTGATGATCTAAACTTTACAGAGATGCCTGCAAATGTTTTCCCACTCACTGCATTGTTGCTCTGTATTGGTAGATGTGTTTCTGGACTTATTCAGATGTTAGGCCTTGAGAAAGGATCCTTTATTTGTCTTGTATCTCTTCTCCTGTTTGCTAGCCTTCTTTGTTCTGCTATCTGGGATATTTTCTTAGCTTTATCTTCCAACTTTCTATATATTGGATTGGTTTTTTGTGCCTCTTCTCTCTCATTTGTTTCTAATTTCAAAATATTAAGAGAATACAAATGTTTTTGTTACATGGATACCTTGTACAAGGCTTAAATTGGGGCTTTTTGTGTGCCCATCACCCAAATAGTGTTCAGTGTACCTGATAGATAGGTTTTTACGTCTCCCCTTCATTCTGATTTTTAGAAGATTTCTTTGACTCTCTGTTGTGTTTTACAAGCTCTGCTTTTATTTTTAACATTCCTGATTTTCTTTCCCAATAGCTCTTTTTTGGCTTTTTTTTTTTGGATAGCTCATGATACACTTTAAAAAAATGATTTTAAATTCTTTTTATAGATTTATGGGGTACATATGTATATTTATTAAATGGATATATTGCACAGTGATGAAGTCTGGGCTTTTTGTGTAACCCTCACCCGATTAGTGTGTAGTATCCATTAGGGAATTTGTCACTGCTTTCTGATCATTCTCTTTTATGGAATACTCTTCTGTCTTGTGGTTGAAATATCTCAGGTCTTCCTGAGTATACTAAAAATATATTTTTAATCTTTATTTTTTCTGAATTTTCTGTTTTCTCTGTCTTGAAATTTGGCTTTTATGTTGCTAGATTTTCTCCTATTTCTTGTGATTCACGACTGACGTTCCTACTTAAAGGAAGGCTTAAGGATCCCCAAATGCCAAACTGAGGTCAGGTATTTACACTGGGCAGGTGAAACCCACACTAAAACATTAGAACTCTCCAAAGAGCATTCATACCTTTAGTAAATAGACCTCTGGATTTTTTCCTGGAGCTAAATGCCAGGTTTTCTAAATTTTTTGAGTGGTGAGACCGATTGGGGCACTGAAGTGTATATCTGTTATGTACCCAGACTTTTCATAAATCCCCTATTTTTCAGGCCCTCTTCTCCTGCCCTCTGTCAGACCTTCTGACTCTGATCCGGGAGAATCACCCGTGTCCCCAACGGCAGATAGGTTCTCGCCTTCCCTGTGGTATCCTTGGCTCACATTCCTGGTGGTGGCTTTCTCTGCTGGGTTTCATCTAACAACACATTCCGTCTACTTTGCATGGCCCACCCGTGTGTGGCAACTCTCGTGTGATGTAGCACCCCTCATACTCATTGACAGCACATTCCTTTTTATATTTCTCTGATTTCACTTCATTGTATTCCAAGAGGAACAGAGGGATTTGTGCTCAGTTTCTTTTCACAAGTGCTCAATGGAAGTCAGTTTCAGGTTATGATCTGTTTGTTACAGACTGGATTGTACCCTCTCAAAATTAATAGGTTGAGCCCCTAACCCCCAGTGGGACTTTATTTGGAGATAGAACTTTTAAGGAGATAATTAAAATGGAATGAGGTCATAAGGATGGGGCCCTATTCCAACAGGACTTGTGTCCTTATAAGAAGAGGAAGAGACACTGGAGATGCACAGATAGAGGAAAGGCCACATGAGGGCACACTGAGACGATGGCCATCTGCAAGCCAAGAACACAGGCCTCAGGAGAAACCAACCCTGACAATGCCTTAACTTGGACTTCTGACCTCCAAGACAGAGAAATAAATTTCTGTTGTTTAAGCTACCCTTCTTGTCATATTTTTTTATGGCAGCCTGAACTGATAAATACATGCTCCAAGAAAAGAACCCATAGTACATATAGTCTATATTACCAAGTAAGTACTGGGCCATTAGCCTTATATATTAGCTGACACATTTTCATGAAAGTGAAGAGTATAACAAGGTGTTTTATGAAAGAGAAGGCCACTATATCTCTACATGGAGGTGGACTAAGGGAATTCCCAAGGCTGGCTCCAGACATTTCTTAAGAAAGTTTGGACTACAGGATATGTGTGTGTGCGTGTGTGTGTGTGTGTGTGTGTGTGTGTGTGTGTGTGTAATTGGAAGGCTTTTCTAACAATTATACTGAAGGCAGAATCCTTGATGGAGAAGGTGATTAACATGGGTGGTCACATAAAAAGGTAAGTTCTATGCAGAGAAAAACTGCTGAAGCATGCTTAAAAGGTAAATGAAAATGTGAGAGAAATATTTGGGCAATACATGCAAGAGACATGGCTTAATATTTAGTACTTAAATATTTTAAAAACAATGAAAAAGTAAATATCATAATACAAAACTGGGCAAAAGATAGGAAAAAGCAACTTGCAAAAGAAGAAATACAAACCTCCAAAAATCTTTCAAATTTAAAAATTACTTATACTCCTATACCCCAAATAATACCACCTGGAACAGCCCTGATCATAATACTACTTATCTTGAAATGACTCTTCACTAGCTATTTGTGTATATAAAGCAATCATTCTCAGTGGCGTACTTCTTACTAAGGAAAGCCAGACGCAGAACGGGTCATGCACTCTGGGTCATGTGCTTTGGCACGCTATGCTGCACACTAAATTAATGAGTGTTATGCCAAATTAAACATATTCCACTAGCTGTGATATTTATTGCTTGGCCTCTAGGGTATTCATTTCATGTTTGACAAATAGTTTTTGCCTCTAACGGCTGAAAATCATGTGAAGTTATAGTGCTGAACTAGTGGCAAAGAATTAAACATAGAGCATTCCTTTGGATGTTAAAAAAGCTAATTGCACAGCAGTTACTTAAAGTATCTTTTAGGAAATGTTTGAGGATATAGAACATGTAGTAGCCAACTTCTAGGGTGGCTGTATCAGTTTCATGAAGCTGCTGTAACAAAACCCACAAATTTGATGGCTTAGATGAACAGAAATGTATTTGCTCCTGGTTCTGGAGGCCAGAAGCCTGAAATCAGTAACATTGGGCAAAAATCAAGGTGTTGGTAAGGCCAGACTTCCTTTGGAAGCTCTAGAGAAGAAATCATTCCTTGTCTCTTCCAGTTTCTGGTGTTTGCTAGCATTCCTTGGCTTGTGGCCGCATCTTCAAACTCTCTCTTCTCCATATTCACATCACCTTATCCTCTGTGTGTCTCTAAAATATTCCTCTGCCACTCTCTTATAAGGACTCTGATGGCATTTAGGACTATTATCCACTCAGAATGTCCAGGATAACTTCCTTATCTCAAGACCCTTTACTTAATCACATCTGCAAAGACTTTGCCATATAAGATAATATTTATGGGCTCCAGGGATTAGGCCATGAGCTCTAGGTGGGAGGAGCATGATTCTGCCTGCCACAATGGCCCCAGGAATCCCTGTCTCCTAGTGTTCACAGCCTTATGTAGTTCCCTGTTATATTAAAACTAGAGTTGATTTATGTAACCAACAGCCACCTTCCTTACCCCCTCCCCCCCTCCCCTCTCACTCTTTCTGGAGAAATCTAATTGCTACGTCTTGAGGACAATTAGGCAGCCTCATGAAGAGGACCATGTAATGAGGAAATGAGACTTCCAGCCAAAGAGAAACTGATGACTCTAGACAATGGCCATGTGAATGACCCTTTTTGGAAACAGACCCTCCAGCCCCAGTTAAGGCTTTAAACAAAGCCACTTTAAACAAAAACACCACTGCGTCCCAAGCTGACAGCTTGACTGCAGTTTCCTGAGAGACCCTGAGCTAGGAACGTACAGTAAAGCTTTTTCCACATTCCTGACCCTAAGAAGCCATGAGATAATAAATGTTGTTTTAAGCCACAAAATTTTGAGGACAATTTTTCACGCATCAATAGATTAGTAATACAGAAGGAAAAGATTAGTGTGCAGGGAGGAACTGTTGGAGTCCATTAATATTGTGATGGGTCTCATAAACATCAGTGCACTCTATTATTGTCCAAAAATTGTATGAAGGTAGCTAAAAGAGTTATAGCAGAGAACTTGTCATGATAACAGGGGATTTTAAACAAGTAAAAGAACAATTGCTAATATATAATGCTGGGACTACATTGCTGTAGTGACTATGCTGTAATGACTTTGTATTGTCTAAATTAAATTCTTGCTCCTATTTTTGGAAGGCATCCCTTGTATGGGGCACATGTAATCTACAAAATGCAAATTTTAATGAAAAGGTGAAAACAAATTAATACTTGATCTCAATAGGATGCATTTCTATTACGAGTGCAAACTGGTATATTATCTCTTTGGGGCAATTCAGTATTATGTTTTAAAAGCTTAAAAATATGCTTAACCAGCAACTACACTTTTAGACATTTTTCTTAAAAACCTCAACAATTAATTAGGAAACAGCTTGTTTAATGTAGTATTATTTTCATGACTGAAATAATTTTATTTATTCATTTATTTTTACTTCATAAGTAAGTAAATTTAATTTTAAAACCAATTCTGGCAACTTTCAGGTAGAATATTTCCTTCTTCTTTTTTTTTTTTAAGTGTATTATGGGGGTACAAATGTTTAGGTTACATATATTGTCTTTGCCCCACCTGAGTCAGGTCTTCAAGCATGTCCATCCCTCAGATGGTGCACACCACACCCATTAGGTGTGAATATACCCATCCCTTCCTCCCCCCTCGCATCTGCCCGACACTCGATGAATGTTATTACTATATGTGCACTTAAGTGTTGATCAGTTAATACCAGTTTGATGATGAGTACATGTGGTGCTTGTTTTTCCATTCTTGGGATAGTTCACTTAGTAGAATGGGTTCCAGCTCTATCCAGGATAATACAAGATGTGCTAGATCACCATTGCTTTTTGTGGCTGAGTAGAACTACATGGTATACATACCCACATTTTATTAATTCATTCATGTATTGATGGACACTTGGGTGGTTTCCACATCTCTGCAATTGTGAATTGTACTGCTATAAACATTCTAGTGCAGATGTCTTTTTTTACAGACTGTCTTTTGTTCTTTTGGGTAGATGCCCAGTAATGGGATTGCTGGATCAAATGGTAGCTCTACTTGTATCTCTTTGAGGTATCTCCATATTCCTTTCCACAGTGATTGTACTAGTTTGCAGTCCCACCAGCAGTGTATGAGTGTCCCTATCTCTCCACATCCATGCCAACATTTATTGTTTTGGAACTTTTTGATAAAAGCCATTCTCACTGGAGTTAAGTGATATCTCATTGTGGTTTTGATTTGCATTTCCCTGGTGATTAGAGATGTTGAGCAATTTTTCATATGTTTCTCGACCTGTCTTGGTCTGTGTTCTTTTGAAAAGTTTCTGTTCATGTCCTTTGCCCACTTTTTAATGAGGTTGTTTGATTTTTTTCTTGCTGATTTTCCTGAGTTCTATATAGATTCTAGTTATCAGCCCTTTATTGGATATGTAGCATGTGAATATTTTCTTGCATTCTGTAGGTTGTCTGTTTGCTCTTGTGATAGTTTCCTTGGCTGTGCAAAAGCTTTTTAGTTTGATCAGGTCCCATTTATTTATTTTTGTTGCTGCTGCGAATGTTTTTGGGATCTTCTTCATAAATTCTTTCCCTAGACCAATGTTTATAAGAGTTTTCCCAACAGTTTCTTCTAGAATTCTTATAGTTTCATGCCTTAGGTTTAAGTCTGTTATCCACTGTGAGTTGATTTTTCTGAGAGGTGAAAGGTGTGGATCCTGTTTCAGTCTTCTACACGTGGCTATCCCATTTTCCCAGCACCATTTATTGACTAAGGATTCTTTTCCCCAGTGTATGTTTTTGTCTGCTTTGTCAAAGATTAGATGGCTATATGAGGATGGTTTTATATCTGGTTTCTCAGTTTGTTCCATTGGGCTGTGTCTCTGTTCTTGTGCCAGTACCGTGCAGTTTTAGTTTCTATAGCCTTGAAGTATAGTTTGAAGTCTGGTAAATTGATGCCTCCCATTTTGTTCTTTTTGCACGGGATTGCTTTTGCTATATGGGGTCTTCTCTGGTTTCATATGAAGCATAAAATTATCTTTTACATACCTGTGAAAAATGATGTTGGTATTTTAATAAGGATTGCATTGAATCTGTAGATCACATTGGGTAGTATAGACATTTTAACAATGTTGATTCTGCTGACCCACAAGCATGGTATGGTTTTCCACCTGTTTACGTCCTCTGCCATTTCCTTCCTCAGTGTTCTGTAGTTTTCCCTGTAGAGGTCTTTTACCTGCTTAGTTAAATATAATCCTAGGTATTTTATTTTCTTTGTTGCTATTGTGAAGGGTACTCAGTCTTTGATTTGGTTCTCAGTTTGACTATTGTTGGCATATAGGAATGCTACTGATTTCTGTACATTGATTTTGTAACCTCAGACTTTGCTGAATTTGTTTATCAATTCTCGTAGTCTCCTGGCAGAATCCTTGGGGTTTTCTAGACATAAAATCATATATCAGCAAAGAGCAATAGTTTGACCTCTACTGCCTCAATTTGGATGCCCTTGATTTCCTTCTCTTGTCTGATTGCTCTGGCTAGGGCTTCCAGCACTATGTTGAATAGAAATGGTGATAGAGGGCAACCTTGTCTGGTTCCAGTTCTAAGTGGGAATGCTTTCAATTTTTCCCCATTCATTATGATGTTGGCTGTGGGTTTGTCATATATGGTTTGTATCATTTTTAGGTAATTCCTATGTATGCCTATTTTGTTAAGTATTCTTATCATAGAATGGTCTTGAATTTTGTCAAATGCTTTCTGTGTCTATTGAATCATATGGTCTTTGTTTTTGCTTCTATTTATGTGGTGAATTACATTTATAGATTTGTATATGTTGAACTATCCCTGCATCTCTGGGAATGAAGCCCACTTGGTCATGATGGATTATTGTTTTGATAAGCACCTGAATTCGGTTTGCTAGGATTTTGTTGAGAATTTTTGCATCTATATTCATAAGGGTTATTGGTCAGTAGGTTGTTTTTTGTTTTTTTTTTTTTTTTTGCTTCCTTTTCTGGTTTTGGTATCAGGGTGATGTTGGTTTCATAAAACATGTTCAGGAAGATTCCTTCCTTCTTGATGTTGTGAAATAATTTCTGCAGGATAGGCACCAGTTCTTCCTTGTATGTCTAGTAAAATTCGGGTGTGAAACCATCTGTTCCAGGACTTTTCTTTTTAGGAAGACTTTTTATTGCTGCTTCAATTTCGGTACTTGATATTGATCTGTTCAGGAATTCTATTTCTTCCTGATTGAGCCTAGGGAGACTGTGTGTTTCTAAGAATTTGTCCATGTCCTCCACATTTTCAAGTTTATGCATATAGAGGTTTTTATAGTATTCATAGATGATATTTTATATTTCTGTGGCATCAGTTATAATTTTTCCTTTTTCATTCCTGACGGGGCTTATTAGAGTCCTTTCTTTTCTGCTTCTCATTAATCTAGAAAGAGGCATGCCAATTTTGCTTATTTTTTCAAAGAACCAACTTTTTGTTTTATTAATCTTCTGTATAGTTTTTTGCTGTCAATCTCATTTAGTTCTGCTCTGATCTTTGTTATTTCTTTTCTTCTGCTGGATTTGGAGTCAGTTTGCTCCTCCTTTTTCAGTTCTTTGAGATGATTCATTAGATTGTTTATTTGTGATCTTTCTGACTTTTGGAGGTAGGTATTTACAGACATAAATATTCCTCTCAGGACTGCTTTAGCTGTGTCCCACAGATTTTGACAGCTTGTGTCTACTATATCATTTAGTTCAAAGAATCTTTTGATTTCCTCAATGCAATAATCATTCAGCAGAAGGTTGTTTAGTCTCCATGACTTTGTATAGAGATGAGAGTTTTTGTTGGAGTTGATTTCTAATTTTATTCCACTGAGAAGATGCATGGTATAATTTCTATTTTTTTAAATTTGTTGAGACATGCTTTGTGGCCCAGTATATGGTCAATCTTAGAGAATGTCCCAGGAGCTGATGAGAAAAATGTATATTCAGTGGTTTTTGGGTAGAATGTTCTGTAAATGTCAGTCAGCCCCATTTATTCTAGAGTTCTGTTTAAGCCCATTGTTTCTTTGTTTATTTTCTGTTTGGAAGATCTTTCCTGTTCTGTCAGAGAGATGTTGAAGTCTCCAGCTTTTATGGTGTTGCTGTTTATCATTTTGTTTAGATCAAGTAGGATTTGCTTTATGAATCTGGGTACACCTGAGTTAGGTACATAAATATTTAGAATTGTTATGTCTTCTTGTTGAATTTACCCTTCACCATTATATAGTGACCATCTTTGTCTTTCATTACTTTTGTTGATTTGAAGACTCACCCTGTTTAGTCTCTGAGCCAGTAGGTGGTGTTTGTAGGTGAGATTCGACCACACCTTGTATGATGAGTCAGTAGATGCAGTAAAAGAGTGTGCAGAATGACCTCCCTGTCAGTAGTTGGTGCTTGCTGGGAGGAGCAAGCTGCAGTGTTGTTTTTGGGTCCTATAACCAGCTCTGGTTCCTCTGGAAAAGCACTCTAGTGCCTCAGGTGGTGGGTGGGGCCCTGGGAATTCCAGGTGTTTCCTTATTCTCCACCTCAGTAGGGGCAGGTAGGGGAGTGAGGCTGGGCAGAGCTGGGTTGGGTGAGCCTTTCCCTCAAGCTCCACAAATGCTCTTAGCAGAGGTCAAAGGTCTGTTCTCTGCTTCTGGGCAAAGCTGCCAGGGAGGGGCTGAAATGGCTCCACTCAGCCGAAAAATCTGTGTGGGGGGGAGGGGCTGTCTGAGACCTGCAGTCTGGAGCAGGCCTCGCTCCTTTCCACCCTCCCTTATTCTGCAGTTTGTCCTGGGCCTCTGGCAGCAGGCGTGACCTGAAGCCAGCGGATATCCCCTGGCTGTGATGCCAGCCGGGAGGTTCCCTGCCCAGGACTGCAGCCCGTGCTAGGAGCGTGGCCCTCCCATGGGAGGAGAGTTGCCCCTCAAGCATGCTGATCCACCCCTGAAGGCACACTCACCTCAGTAGGCTCTGTGTACAAATATCCCTTCTGTGCCACCAGGCAATGCGATCGAGACCTGGGTGTAAGGGATCTGGTCTGCAGGCCTTTCCCCTGGGCCCGAGAGATCAATCCCTGACCCTGTTGGTCTCAGGTCACCCAGGGGGTGCCCAAGCTGGATCGATGTCTTTCCACCTTGGGATTTGCCCCACTCTGCTGGAGTCACCACGCAAGGAGAACCTGGGAGGGGTGGTGGGTAGGGAACTCACAGTCTGAGTGCCCCTCAGTCCACTGTAGGGCCCCAAAAGGAAAGGTCTCATTCCCTTCAGATGCCTCTGGGTTGTGGCTAAATTATCTCTCTCGGTGGCTGCGGGTAGGGAAAGGAAAGGGGAGAATGAGGCAATATGGCACCTGCTGATCGACTCAGGTCTGTGGACCAGGAAGTGCCCCTAGGGAGCTGGGAGCCTGGTGCCCTGTCCACAAGAGGCTCACCGCTCACTGGCAGTGGCCGTCTCTGGGCTGATGTTGGCAGGTCTCTCCAACCTCTCAGGAGCCCACCAGCAGTCTGAGATGCAAGGGAGGGGAAATTTAACTGCTCTACCTACCCTTGTCGCTGGTCTCCTAGCCTCTCAGGGGCCTTTCTCCTTCCAGTTCTCCTTGGCAGCTTCTTCCTGTGGAGTCTCCTATAGTTTCAGGCACCCTTACTTCCAACCCTCATCCAATCTGTGTTTGTCTGCCTGTTTATTTTTTTTCACTTTCTTTTAAAATCTATCTTTCTTGCAGAGACACTCTGCAAGAGTGTCTGGCTGGCGGTTTTTCTCACCCACCATCTTGCCCCTCTCCTGAACATTCAATATTTCTTTTTTCTTTGTTAACACAGGGTAGAAAAATTTATAGAAGCTCTCAGAACTGAAATAATTAAAAAAATAAAAATTATCTAAATATCCAAGCATGAGGGCTTGATTAAATACATTGTGACATATTATATTTAATACTATAAATTTCTTTGTAAGTGCTACTTTCACTGCATACACAAATTTTGATTAATCATATTTTCATTTTTATTTAGTCTAAAATATTTAAATACTTCTAGTGAGACATTTTCTGTATGTCCAAGCACATTATTTAGAAATGTGCTGTTTATTTGAGGATTTTTCTAGCTATCTTTCTGTTATGGATGTCTAGCTTAATTCTATTGTGGTCTGAGAGCATAATTTGTATGATTTTTGTTATTTTAAATTTGTTAAGGTGTGTTTTGTTGTGGTCTATCTTGATGAATCTCCCATGTGAATTTGAGGAGAATGTGTATTTTGCAGTTATTGGATAGAGTATTCTATAAATGTCAATCATATCATTTTAATTGATAGGGCTATTTGGTTCATCTATATCATTATTGATTTCCTGCCTGTTTGATTTATCAATTACTGTGGAGTATTGAAGTCTCTAACTATAGCAATAGCTTTTTCTATTTCTCCTTTCATTTTTATCAGTTTTTGACTTTTGCATTTTGATGCTCTGTTGTTAGGTGCATACATGTTTAGGAGATGATGTCATCTTGAAGTATTTATCCCTGTAGCATTATGTAATACCCCTTTAAATTCATGATAATTCTCCTTGTTCTGAAATTTACATTTGTTCTTTGTTTCATTATTCCTTTTCTTTCTCTGCCTTTTCAAGTTTTATTTGAGTATTTTATACAATCCCATTTTATCTTCTCTCTTAGTGTATCAATTACATTTCTTTAAAAAAATTTTTAGTGGTTGTCCTAGAGTTTGAAATATACATTTTAAACTAATCTAAATCTACTTTCAAATAAAACTATCCTACTTCATGTGTAGAATAGGTATCTTATGAAAGAGTATTTCCAGTTCCTCTTCCACCCATTTCAACATTGCTAACATTTATTTCACTTATCCATACAATATCCTCACCCAATCATTGTTTATCATTACTGTGAATAAACAATTATCTTTTAGGTGATTTCAGAATAAGAAAAATATTATTTTACCTTTATTCTTTGTCTAGCACTCTTCTTTTTTGTCTTTTTTAAATTGATACAAAGCATTTGTACATATTTATGGGGTACATGTGATATTTTGTAACATGCATAGACTTTGTAATGATCAAGTCAGGGTATTTTAGATGTCCATTACCTTGAGTATTTATCATTTCCATGTTTTGGGAACATTTCAAGTCCTTTCTTCTAGATTTTTTGACATATACAATACACTACTATTAACTATAGTCACCTACTCTGTCATTGAACTTTAGAAGTTATTCCTTCTATCTAATTATATGTTTGTATTCATTAATCAAGCTCTCTTTATCCCCTCCTCACCCACACACCCTTCCCAGCCTCTGGTATCTATTCTTATATGCTCTACAATGATGAGAGCAACTATTTTAGCTCACACATATGAGTGAGAACATGTGATATTTGTCTTTCTGTGGCTGGCTTATTTCACTTAACATAATGATATCCAGTTCTATCTGTGTTGCTGCAAATGACATGATTTTATTCTTTTTTATGACCAAATAGTATTCCATTGAGTAGATATATCACATTTTCTTTATCCTGTCATCCACTGATGAACACTTAGATTGATTCTATATCTTGGCTATTATGAATAGCACTGCAACAAATGTGCAAGTGCAGGTACCCCTTTGATATACTTATTTCTTTTCCTTTGGATAAATATCCAGTGCAGGAATTGCTGGATCAATAGTAGTTCTATTTTTAGTTGTTTTATTTTTTTTTTGAAAACTCTTTATACTATTTATCATAGTAGCTGTACTAATTTACATTCCCACCAACATCTTGCCAGCAATTGTTGTGTTTTCTTTTTAACAATAGCCATTCTAATTAAAATAAGATGATATCTCCTTGTGGTTTTGATTTGCATTTCCCTGATGATTAGTAATGTTGAATATTTTTTCACATACCAGTATGTCTTATTATTTTTTTATTTTTTTGAGAGAGGGTCTTGCTCTGTTGCTAGCGATTAGTCAGGAGCAGTTGTTTTGTATTTGTTCCATGTATTTGTATAGTTTCTGAAGTGCCTCTTGGTATTGATTTCTAGTTTTATTTCATTGTGTGCTGAGAAAATACTTGACAGGATTTCAATTTTTAAAAATTTGTTAAGACTATTTTGTGGCCTAACATATGGTCTACCTTGGAGAATGTTCCATGTACTGATGAGAAAAGTACATTTTGCAATTGTTTGGTAGAATGCTCTATAAATGTCTGCTAGATCCATTTGGTCCAAGCTCCAATTTAAATTCAGTGTTTCTTCATTGATTTTGTCTAGTCCTCTCGGTGGGTTTTGAAGTCCCCCACTATTTCTGTATTGTTATCTATTTCTTTTTATAAGTCTAGTAATATTTGTTTTGTGAATCTTGGTGCTCTGATGTTGGATGAATATATATTTAGGATTGCTATATCTTCTTGTTGAATTGATCCCTGTATGACGGTGACATTCTTTGCCTTTTTTAATTGTTGGGTTAAAGCCTACATTATCTGATTTAAGTATAGTAACTTCTGCTTACTTTTTGTTTCTGTTTGCATGAAATACCTTTTTCTACCCCTTTACTTCAGTCTGTCAGTGTCTTTAATAGTAAGGTGGGGTTTCTAGTTAGCAGCATATTGTTGGGTATTTTTTTTTAACCATTCCATCAATCTATATCAATCTTTTAAGCAGGGTATATAATCCATTTACATTCAAGGTTAATACTGATGTGTGAGGTTTTGCTCCTGCTGTAATGTTAATTTTTATCTAGTTGCTTTATAGCCTCATTTGTGTAATTGTCCTACAAGATTTGTGAGTTTTATACTTTCATGTGTTTTTACAATGGCAAGTTATCGATCCTTCTTTTCCATGTTTAGAACTCCATTGTGTGTTTCTTATAGAGTCAGTCTAGTGGTGATGAATTCTCTCACCCTTTGCTAGTCTGCGAAAGATTATTTCTTCTTCACTTATGAAGCTTATTCTAGCAGGATACAAAATTTGTGGTTGACAATTTTTTTTTTGTTTAAGAATTCTGAAAATGAGACCCACTCTGGCTTGTAAAGTTTCTTCTGAGAAGCACACTGTTAGTTTGATGTGATTTCCTTTATAGGTGACTAGACATTTTTCTCTTGCCGATTTTAGGATTTTTTCCTTCATGTTGACTTTAGATAGTCTGATGATTATATGTATTGATGAAATCCTTCTTGTGGCATATTTCCCTGGAGTTCTCTGAGCCTCATGTATCTAGATCACTAAATCTCTAGCAACACTAAGGAAGTTTTCCTCAATTATTTCCTCAAGTAGGTTTTCCAACTTTTTTGCTTTTTCTTCTCCCTTGAGAATACCTATGATTCATATGCTCAGATGTTTTATGTAATCCCATAGTTCTGCAAGGCTTTGTTCACTTTTTAAAATTCTTTTTTCTTTATTTTTTTCTGACTGAATTAATTCAAAAGATTTTTATTCAAGTTCTGAGATTCTTTCTTCTGCTTCATCTAGTCCATTGTTGCAGGTTTCAATTGTACTTTGCAATTCCTTAAATGAATTTTTCATTTTTAGAAGTTCTGTTTGGTTTTTCTTTAAAACATCTCTCTCTTTGGTAAAATTCTCATTCATATCCTAAATTGATTTTCTGATTTCTTTGTATGGATTTTCAGATTTCTCTTGGATCTCACTGAATTTCTTTACATCCATGTTTTGAATCTTTATCAGGCATTTCAGAATTTTCATTTTGGTTAGCATACATTGCTAGTGTGATCCTTTGGGAGGGGAGTGCATAACACCCTGCTTTTACATATTGCCAGTATTTTTAACACTGGTTCCTTCTCACCTGGAGAAACTATTCTTATTTTTTAATTTACTTTCATTTGGATAGGAATTTTTCCTCCTTGAATATGTGACCATAATGTATGTCACATATGGTCATTTGGCTTTGCTTCAGGGTGCTTTCAGTGGTAAAGGCTTTATAAATCCATTGGTTATAGTTAGCCTTAGTGTGGTGGCTTTCTCAAATGTTTGTTGTAGTAGTAAAGTATTTGTATTAGGCATGTGAGCAGGCTCACAGCCTCCTTAGAGGCTATGGAAGGTCTCAAGAATCTGACCCCATTCTGAAGTGTTGTGCCCTTATTTCAGCAGATTGTGTGTGGATTGTGCAGTTTGACTTCCATTCCAGTAGGTGGCGTTTGCAGGTAATTCCTGGCTGCGGCATTAGCAATCAGGTATATGCTTGGTTTTTGTTTACCAGGAGAAGCTCTTAGTTACCATAGAAATGCACGTTGGGCTGAGCTTCCTGCTCAGCCCCGGAAGGAGGGAGGAAACTGGGTGGAGCTGTACTGGGCAGACCAGTGGGTCCACTTGGGTCCCCAGGGGTGAGCCGGGCAGCAGGCCCTGACGGGTTGGTGGCGGAGTTCCTGGTGGAATGTGCTGAGGTCTCCGTGGATGGGGCTTAGGGGGTTGCCCCAGCCACAGCCTCAGTAGGAATGTGATTCGTTTCCCTGTCATGTCCCCGTCCTGGTGCCTAGGTAGCTGAATTCAGTAGACACTGCTATCTATTTCCAGGTGGAAGTGTAGCTGAGAGTCATAAAATACACCTGCCCTGCAGCTCACCGCGGGAATGGCCATGGTACAAAGCCTCCTCCCCCAGCCCAAAACACTGCCCCCAGCCCTCCTGCTCTCCGCTGGTGACGAAGTGCGGAGAGATCCAGCCTTTCCGCAAGCCGAGCCTGGTGGCTACACGGCCGGTGGGGACTCAGCCACTCCTACAGCCCTAGAAAGGTGGTCCTCCGGCGCGCCTGTGCCGGCTTCCAGCGGGAGTACCACGGCTGCGTCTGCAGAGGTGGGCGCGGGGGCGGGGGGAATCTCCCCTCCCTACACCTGAATGCGAGCCCTGAGCGGGCTGGAATTACGCTCGTTCCCTGAAGAGCCAACTCAGTCTCTTTATGTCTGCCCGACGTGGTGCCCCTGCTCCCCGCCCACGAGAGGGGACACTCCTGGACTTAGGAAAATACTTGCTCTGATTTCCCTTGTCCCAAGGGCTGGCTCCCTTGGTGGGCTGCACGCTCCCTTCCCTGAGGGGCAGCACTCCCTGAGGGCTAGACCACTGGAACCCTGCAGCTCCCCTGGGTCCAGCCAGCCCTGTGTGGCTCCTGTCCTCTGAGTGGGCACCCGAGAGTGTCAGTGGGGGCTCCTGCAATGTAGAGACACAAAGGCTGGAGTTCCCTGGGCAGGGCACAGTCCCCTGATGTCTGCATCCCCGGCTTGGTGCCCTGCTGCCTCGCTAGAGTCTAGGAGGAAGGTGAGCATCCCAGCGCGCGTTTGCAGTTTAGTACAATGCCCTTGAGAAGTCCCCAACTAGTGTTTGGTTTCACCAGGACAGAGGAGCTTTCCCACAGACCGGATGCTGTCAGTTCACTTCAGGGGCCAGGAAGTGAAAGCACCTCCCACCTGCCTTTTCCAGGCAATACCAAGTCCTTCAGGGTTCCTAGCCAATCTCTGCCAGCCTCTTGCTTCCTCCTTTTCCTGTGCCCCAGCTTCTTCCTGTCAGTTCTTCGCTATGCCCTAGCGCTCTCTCCTTGATAGTCTATTTGAGTTATGACTGTCACTTGTAACAGTGATTCTTCTTTCTTAGGAGAACTGGCATCCAGTGTCTGTAGTCAGCCACCTTGACGACTTCTTGACTTCTTCGCTCTTTTTTTCATGGTATCTATCTCTTCGGTAAATTTCTCATTCATCTCCTGAATTATTTTTATGATTTCTTTGTATAGGTTTTATGTATTTTCTTGTATCTCACTGATCTTTAATATTATTTTGGATTCTTTTCCCAGGAATTTATAAATTTCTTTTTGGTTGGCATCTGTTGCTGGAAAATTATTGTGTTCCTTTGCAACTGTCATATTTCCTTGCTTTTTCATGTTTCTTGTGCGCTTATGTCAATATCTGCACATCTGGTGTAATAGTTGCTTCTTCTAATTTTTTGAATTTGCTTTGGTAGGAGATGACGTTTTCTGAAGATGTATCTGGGGTGTTGGTTGGGTAGGACAGTTTGGCTTTGGCTCTGGATGTGTGCAATAGTGTAGTTTCTGCATGATTTCTTTGGCTGTAAATAATGTCAGTGGTGTCTGTGACTTTCCTCAGTGGCTAAGGGTGTGGTTGTTAGTGAAGACTGTGGTGAATTTTGCTGGGAATGGGGACCTCAGGTGGGCCTATCCTTAGGCCCCATTGTTGGCAGCAGCAGGGTGGGTACACCGGGACTGGTGTTAGCAGGCCCAGGCAGGCCAATATTTGGGCCTTCAGGAGGTTTTCTTGGGTGCTGGTAGTGGCATCAGTGGGCTAGGTGGGTGAGTGTGTTCTTGGGCCCCTGAGCAATGAGTATGGTGTGGGCTATGGCAGTAGCAGTGGTGGGACAACTGTCTGGCTCCCATGCAATCTGTGCTGGGGTGGTGGTGGCTGTGATGGGCAGGATGAGCCAGCTTTCAGGACTTCAGGTGACATGCAGGTGGGTGCCAGCTGTGCTGGTAGCAACAGGTTGAGTGGGTTGACCTCAGGCCCCCAGGAGGAGTGCTCAGATGTCAACAGGTGGTGGACTAGGTTGGCTGGTTCCTAGGCCCCCAGAGGGTATGTTCAGGCATTGAGGGGGTGGAGCTGGGCTGGGCAGACCTGTGCTCAGTTCCCCCGGTATTGCATGCAGGTGTTGCCATGGCAGGCAGGGGTGGGTGATCCCCTGGTCCTTGCTGGAACGCTTGGTTGGGCAGCAGTGGCTGCACAGCAGCGCTGCTATGGGGGAGCGTGGGGTTGCTTTCAGTTGCAGCAGACATAGGCAGGCAGCTGTGGAGCGGTGTCACCTACGCTTTGGGCCTGGTGTGCAGCCCACAGCAGCAGTAGCTGTGGGCAGGGGAGTTTGTCCTCAGGGCATGTGAAAATGCTTGCTGGCTTTGCTGCTGGGGGCATCAGGGTCATTGCCAATGGCTTGTGCCTCAGCCCTGGTGGCAACAGCCAGCTGAGGTGGTGGCTGCAGGTGGGGAATGTCAGTGGGCTCCATGGATGTGGAGATCCTGGGGCTATTGGGCCCCAGGGCAGGATGCAGTCTGATGGCTGGGATATTAATATGGCACCTTGATGTAGCTTATTAAGATCCAGGGGTTGTGTGGGACCCAGTGTACGCTTCTTCTCTGGAGCAATGCCTTCATCCAGTCTCCAGGCAGCTCCCTGTGTTAGTCTTGGGGCTGTGAGGATCTAGGGGCTCTTCTGTGGCTGGGATGGCAGGAATCCCCAGTGAGAATGTGCACCATCGGGAGTTTCTCATTACCTGTTCCTTGCATTGGCGAGCCTCTCCCAGCTCCCAGCCCATCTGGCTGAGTAGGCTGCCTCACTTCATTGATTTGGGTGTTTCCTATTATTTCTCTGTTGAATACCAGTGTTCTCTCTTAGAGGATCTATTCTAAGTGTGATTACCTGCTGACTATTCTGGTTCTCCTTTGCTGGGGGAGGGAGGTGAGAACCAGATGCCTCCAGTCAGCCATCTTGAAGCCCCTCCCCCACTCTTCTTTGTGTGGATGCAAGTTTCTGACCTATATCATTCCCCTTGTGCCTGATGAATTTCTTTTAATATTTCTTTCAAGGCAGATCTGCTGGCCATGAATTCCCTGCTTTGTTTGTCTGAGAAAGTCTTTTGAAAAATAATTGCTCTGAATATGGAATTCTAGGTTGGCTTTTTTTTTTTCTTTCAACATTTTCAATATTTCACTCCAATCTCTTCTTGCTTACCTGGTCTCTGACAAAAAGCCTGATGTAATTCTTATTCTTATTCCTCTATAGATAAGCTGATTTCTTTCAAGATTTGCTCTATTTATTTGATTCTTTATAGTTTGAATATGATATGCCTAGTAGGTGCTTTTGGTTTTGGTTTTGGTTTTGGTTTTTGGTTTGGTATTTATCCTGCTTAGTATTCTCTAGGCTTTCTGGATGTATGGTTTTATATCTGTCAATAATTTTGGAAAACTCTGAGCCCTTATTACTTCAAATGTTTCTTCTGTTCCTTTCCCTCTTTCTTTATTTTCTATTATTTCCATTGTGTATATGTTACAACTCTTTAAATTTTCCCACAGTTCTTGGATGTTCTGTTACGTTTTTTTAAATTTTTTTTTCTTTTTGAATTTCAGTTTGAGAAGTTTCTAGAGACGTGCCTTTAAGCTCACCAATTCTTTCTTCAGGCATGTTGTATCTACTAATGAGTCCATCAAAGGCATTTTGCATTTCTGTTAACATTGTTCTGTTTTTTTAGTACTTCCTTTTGTTTTTTCTTAGAGTTTCCATGTCTCTACTTAACATTACTCAAATCTGTTCTTACATGTTATCTACCTTTTTTCAATTAGAACCCTTAGCATATTAATCATAGTTATTTAAAATTCCCAGTCTGATCATTGAAAAACCTCTGTCACATTTGAACCTTGTTCTAATGATTTTTTTTGTCTCTCCAGATCATGCTTTTTTTTTCCCAAGTATCATGACTTATAATTTTTTGTTGAATGCTAGACATGATATGTGGGATAAAAGAAACTGAGGTAAAGAAGCCTTCAGTGGTTGGATTTAGGTTAATCTAGCTAAGAAGATGGGAGGTGCTTAACATTTGTGGTAGTTATAAGTGCTAGAGGTATCAAATTCCACTAACGTCTTAATTTTTATCTTCTGTCTTGACTTCGGGCTTCCCTATGTGCTCCTCCTCAGAGACTCTTTCTTGCAGCACTTTCAGATGTAATTCACTGATATTATATTGGAGCCTTGTTGGTGTGGTGGCAAGATGTGGGGAGATGGGTAGCATGGTATAATCTCAGTTTTGTACTTGCTTCCTGTCTTTGGCCTTTCTCTATTCACAAATAACATGATGTCATATGTGAAAATCCTTAGCAACTTTTAGTGGTAAAAAACTATTGGAACTTGGAAGCAAGCTCACCAAGGTTGCAGGATCCAGCATCAATATGTGAAAATCAAGTGTATTTCTATAGACTTACAATGAACAATAAAATGAAATTAAGGGAATAATTCTATTTACAATAACATCAAACAGAATAACACACTTAGGAATAAATTTAACAAAAGAGTGCAAAACTTATACTCTGAAAACTACAAAATATTGTTGAAAGAAATTAAAGAAGATCTAAATAATAGAAAAAAAATCTCATAGTTATGGATTGGAAGATTGAGCATGGTTAAGATGGCAATAGTCCCCAAAGTGACTGAAAGATTTAGCACAGTCTCTATCAGAATCCCAGCTGACTTCTTTGTAGAAATTAACAGGCTGATTCTATAATTCTAAAATTTAGTAAGAGCTAAAACTACAAAATCCTTAGAAGAAATTACAAACGTAAACTTTAATGACCTTGAATTTGGCAAAAAAATTTTTGATATGATGAAAAAAACATGAGCAACAAAAGAAAAAATTCACTTCATCAAAATTGAAAATTTTTATGCTTCAAAGGATACCATAAAATAAGTGAAAATACAACACACAAGATGGGAAAAAATATTTGTGAATTATATATCTGATAAGGGTCTGGCATCCAGGGCATATAAAGAACTCTTGCACCTCAATAAGATAAATAATCCAAAAAAACAAATGGACAAAAGAAATTAATAAACAGTTCTGTAATGAAGATATACAAATAGCCAATAAGCACATGAAAAGATGCTCACTATCATTAATAATCATAGAAATGCAAATCAAATGCACAATATAGTTACCAGGATAGCTAGAATTAAAAAGCCAGCTAATAACAAGTATTGGTGAGGATGTGGAGAAATTGGAAGCTTCCATACACTGCTGGTGGGAATATACAACGGTGTGGTCATTTTGGAAGACAGTCTGGCAGTTCCTGAAATGATTAAACATAGAGTTATCATACAACATAGCAATTCCATTCCTAGGTGTATATCGAAGAGAAATGAAAATATATGTTCACACTGAAGCTTGTACACAAACGTTCATGGCAGCATTATTCATAATAGCCAAAGTGGAAATAATCCAAATGTCCATCAACTGATGGATGGATAAATACAATGTGGCATGTCCATGCAATGGGATGTTGCTTGGCCATAAGAATCAATGAAGTACTAGTATATGCTACAACATAAATGGACCTTGAAAATGGAAAGGAATCCCTTACAAAAGACCACATATTATATGCTTCCATTAGTATGAAATGTTCAGAATAGGGAAATCTGTAGGACAGAAGGTATATTAGTGGTTTTGTACGCCTGGTGGAATGGAGGGGCATGGGGGTCTGGTGTATGATAGCTAAAGGTACGGGGTTTCTTTTTGATGTGATAAAAATGTTCTAAAATTGACTGGGATGATGCTTGCACATATTTGGTCAATATACAAAAATTATTAAATTGTACACTTTTAATGGATTAATTGTAAAGTATGTGAAGTGTATCTCAATAAAGCTGTTAAGGAAAGAATGTGATGACATCCAAGCCCCTCATATGCAGGAACTGAAACCAGAAGTGATCCATTAGGACAGTGTGAATTGCTCTTTAGTTAATAAAAATTGTTTTTGTAAATGAATATTTATTTATACTGGATGATGTTTATGATATCTTTTTGAATAGAAAATATAGACACATTGGCCTATAAAACAATATGTATGTTCCTGTTTTTATGTACAGATTTCCTCAACTTATGACAGGGTCATACCCTGATAAACCCATCATAAGTTGAAAATATCCTAAGTCAAAAATGAATTTAATACACCTAACCTACTAAACATCATAGCTTAGCTTAGCCTGCCTTAAATGTGCTCAGAACATTTAAATTAGCCTACAGTTGGGCAAAATCATCTAACAGAGCATATTTAATAATAAAGTATTGAATATCTCATGTGATTTATTAAATACTGTGTTGAAAGTGAAAAAAAGAATGGTGTGTGGGTACTTGAAGTACAGTTTCTACTGAATGCATATTGCTTTCACACTATTGAAAAGTTGAAAAGTCTTAAGTCAAACCATTGTAAATAGGGGACCATCTGTATATAAAAAATGTATATAGGGATAGATGTTAAAAGTGGTTATCCTTCCTGATTGAATTATGGGATTTTAATTTTTCTCTTTCTGCATATCCACACTGTCTATAGTGAATCCATCCATTGATCTATCTACTTTATATTGTGAGAAATATATAAAAATTTTTAGCATCTTCTATAAAACAATCAAAATCCCAAAGAATGTGGCTGCAGCACTTTATCTGTAAAAGTTCTCAAAGCAGTTTTAAGCTAGCATCTACCCTTTCATAAAGAAACAGTTTCAGTAAAAGACTCACAGGATCCTTGTCTAGCATACCCTCCAAGATTAACTGGCTGGGAAATGTATACCCTGGCAAACGGACGGCGTAGTTTACTGAACAGGGCAATAAGCTTAAAGCTCATTAAATGTTAAGCAATATTTACGAAAAGCACAATATTGACTTTGAAATAGTTTATCTGAAACCTTTGTTTTTAATAAGAATTAGATTTTTTTTTAAAAAGGCCACTCTTTGGTTGGACCAAGAAAACATTTTTGCTATTGTGTATTTGTGTATAGGTACTTATCTTTTCTGTTTTCTAAGTGAAAGTGTTGGGTAGAAGTGTGGAGGAAGGCATACATTAATTCATCAAAAAATGTCATTAAATCTTCTAAGGACATTCAAATGAGCAAAACAAACAATAAACAAACAAACAACCAAATAAAAAATACCCTATTATTATGTATAAAAATGAAAAATATCTGTGGGAGTCTATAGTACAAATATAGATATGTATATGATAGATTTATTTGCAGATCTCTTAAACATTGTTTCATCCAGATGTATTAGAGTATGGCTTCCTAAAATTATCACTCATATATCATCATTTTTTTTTTCTTTTTACTGCCTATTCCAATCACAGGAAAATATTTAGAGTCTGTAACAGAAAGTGTTTTTTATCATATAAGTGTAATATTGCTGCCTTACACTTTAAGTGCCTGAGTTTGCAAGATAACTTATATGGTCTTGTTATGGTTTGAATGTTTGTGTCCTCCTGTAAATTCATATGTTGAAACCTAATCATCAATATAATGGCATTTGGAAGTGGGAAACTTGGGAGGTGTTCAGGTCATGAGGGTGGAACACTCATGGATGGGATTAGTGCCCTTATGAGGAAGGCCCCAGAGAGCTGCCCTTCTCCTTCTACCATGTGGGGACATAGCAAGAAGGCACCATCTAGGAAGCAGAAAGTGAGCCCTCACCAGACACTGAATCTCCTGGCATTTGAGCTTGCACTTCCTAGACTCCTGAACTGTGAGAAAAATAATTCTTTTTGTTTATAAGCTACCTAGTTTATGGCATTTTGTTATAGCAGCCCAAACAAACTAAGATAGTCATGCTACCTATAAAGATAATATTTAGCATCACAATATGAAATATAAGATTTTTTTATGGATTTTAAGTTATTTTAGACATTTACCTGTAAATATACTGAATTTGGACTTTTCAAACAAGTAGAAATGGTATTGGGCATAGAGGAAGTAGAAATCAGGAAGTAATTCAGTCATAGTATTTCAGTTAGCATTTACCAAACACCTACCAAGTACCAGGTAGTCCTAGGTACACTGCATGCACTATCTCTTTCAATCCTACAATAAGCTAATGAAGTAGGAAACTAAGGCTCAGAGAGTTTGCATATGCTGTTTAATGTCACCAAACATCTAGTAAGTGACAGAGTCAGGTCTGAACCAGAAGCATCCAATTCCCAAACCTAGGGTTTTTCCATAATAGCTACGAGAATGAAATGCTACCTCTTGGATAACCTTGTGGCCCTGGCAAATTTATAGGTATGGCCCTTGCACTAATGTTGGACATTTGGTTATGAACTTGGATTCTAACGTCAGATCTGAGTTTGTGGTACTTACGATGTGTAATTTTCGGCAAGTCACTTAGGTGTTTGTTCCCTGTGAACAGGGTAACAATACTATTGACCTCATAAGATTATTGTGGAGAGTAAATGTAAATGTAATTACTATATATAAAGTCTTAGCACTGCTAAATAATTGTTAGGTCTTATTATGTTGATAAGAAAATTGTCCCATAGAATCTGTAAAATAAGGTCATGACCCTATGGTCATGCTGTGGTGTCTCTTGAGAGGGAAAAAGTAGTAATTGATGACTACCCTGGGAATTAGAATATGCTGGACAGAAAGTGAGGCCTTAGAGGTAGACCTGAGACTGGGGAAAGTCACATTCTTCTCTGTGGTCATCTCTCTCAGTCTTAGACTCTAGGCATCTGGGTGTCACTAATGGCATTCTTGTTTGGTGTAGAAACAATGGCTTCTGCCTCATCGAAGCAAGCTGTGTCCTAAGCAATGAGGAAAACCTATAGCAGCACAGAGGCAGTCATGCTGGGGACCCCAAGGACCTGAGGTCTGGTGTTGGCAGGTTCAGAGAGCAGTCAGAGCCAGCAGGCCATCACCAGGTACACTAGAAGTTATAATTGCCTTCCGTTATCATCAGGGCCTTAATAAAACTGGTCCCCTGTTTCAGTCTAGTCTCAGCTCTGCTGTGGGACGGTAAGGGAAGCGTCTGTGTTCATTCTGAGGCTGGAGTGAGAAAAGGTGAGAGCAAATGTGGTGGTAACAGGGTAAAGTCAGCAAAAAGTCACAGGACAGGTGAATCAGAAATTATTGTTGGGAATGTTCCCAGTTGCTCTTCCCCACATTCATAGATTTTCCCTTTATTGCTCACCATAGAGGAAATCTGTAGGTTTCCCCACATACTTAGTGATTATGAAAATTTGGTACTATGTGGATTTTTTTTTTATCAATACCCATACAAGCTGGTTTTGAGCACAGTTGAACATGACAGGATGGGTAACAAAATATCCCTTCTCCACTTCCAAATATCTACTAAAATATATATATTTTTTGAGATAGGCAAATGCCCTGGCGTCAGCCTAGCTCACAGCAGCCTCAAACTCCTGGGCTCAAGTGATCCTCCTGCCTCAGCCTCCCGAGTAGCTGGGACTACAAGCACCTGCCACCATATCTGGCTAATTTTTTCTATTTTTAGTAGAGACGAGGTCTCACTCTTGCTCAGGCTGGTCTCAAACTCCTGAGCTCAAGCGATTCTCCTGCCTCAGCCTCCCAGAGTGCTAGGATTACAGGTGTGAGCCATCGTGCTCGGCCAAAGAAAATAAATTTTAACATTAAAATATTTTAAATAAAATTATTGGAAATCAAAAATAGTGGTTTAATAGTTCCAATTGTTACATGTACAAAATTCTTTTGTACATATATGTGAGATTTATTGAAACTGGTAGCCAAATATGCAAGGTTGGGTTTTCTACCCAAAAGTTGTTCATGATACTAACACAGATAATGGTGAAGTGAATCTATGAAGTCTATTCCATTCTGTTCATTCATTCATTCATTTCTTCAACAAATCTATATGGGCCATGAATCCCTGCACAACCAGGGATTGTGGTAAGTACAGGGGACATCAAGCTGATCTTTGCACCATGGAAGATACATATGTAACGGGGGAAATAGATACAAATGTATTAAACCACAGTGTGTAAGTATTAGAATGAGGCAAAAAATGGCTTAAGATGTTAGGAATAATAATTCTCTAGGATAAATACAGGACTCAAAACAATTGGATTCTTTCAAATAGGAATAGGTTCAACATTGGACATAACCCCAAAGATAATTGTCCAATGTTACAACCCTTGAGGAAGATACTAATATTATCTCCATTGGACTTATGATGAAACTGAGGTGTCGAGAGGTTACCTAATTTGTACATGATCACACAACTACTGAGTGGTAGAACTCAACTTTAATCTACTTATGTTTGACTCCAGAGACCAGACTCTAGACCACTGTACAAGATTAAATGACTGATGTTCCTAACCTAGTTGTGTATACTTTGGTTGTGTTGTTTGAAAAAAGCTAATTTATTTGGTGCCTCCTTTATAAAAAGGATCCTTTATTATGGGGTTATACAGAGAATTAACTGTAGTAGATATCTTTAAAATGATCATCTCAGGTGGAATTAATGATAATATTAAATGTAAAATAGTAGAAGACTTTATTTAGGAATATCAGGGATGGTAGGCAGCTTTAAGATGGTCCCCACTGACCACACCTTTTGGTATTCATGCCATTCTGAAATTCCATCTTCTTGAGTATGGGCTGGTCCTAGTGACTTACTTCTAACAAATAGAATACAGCAGAGTTTTTTTTTTTTTTTTGGTATGAATAAATAATTGAATAAATGAATCAGGGAGAAGAGGCAGATCTTCATAATAGAATTCCAACTAATAAGTTTAAAAGAAAAGTGGTAAATAGAGAATTTACCATTAGGCAAATATCATAGTAATAAATGTTGCAGATAATAGCTACTTAAAGATGCTAAATTTGGTGGGCAAAAGTTTGAGGAGAAGCAGGCTTTTCCTGTTTTCAAGTTATCTCCTCCAAGACATTTATCCACTTCAGAGAGAAAGAGAGTAATTTCACAGTAGAAAAGTCAGCAGACACCAACTGAACCAAGCGATCGAGGCAAACGTTAACTGGTAATTACATATATTGGTATCATGACACCCTTGATATAATATACTGAGAAGGAGACAGCATTGTTTTTTGTGATATTCTGGCCGAAGATTCCTAACCTTCTAAGGATGAGAAAATATAAGACAAACCCCAGTCGAGGGCCATTCTGCAAAATAACTGATCTGTACTCTTCAAAAGTGTTCAAGCTCCTGACAGACAAGGAAAGTCAGAGGAACTGTCACAGGATAGAGGAGACCAAGGACAAGTGAAAAGCAAATGCCAAGTGGGATCTTGGGTAGGATCCTGGAACAGAAAAATGACAATGGAAAAATTGGTGAAATTCAGATAAGGTCTGTGACTTAGTTAGTAACATTGTGCCAAAGTTAGATTCCTCTTCTTGATAGTACACCATGGTTATGTAAGATGTAAACATTAGAAGTAGAATAAGGGGTGTAAGAAACTCTGCCATTTTTTGGCAACTTTTCTATAATTGTAAAATTAGTTCAAAATACAGATTTAAAATTTTATACAGGATAATAAAAAAATCCAGCTATGTATTTTTTACAAAAACCACATCTAAAACCTAAAGATATAGAAAGTTTGAGAGCAAAAGAATAGAAAACTATATACAACTCAAATAGTAATGAAAAGAATGCTAGAATGGTGTGTCAATAGATGTTTAGGGTTAGAAACATTACTAGGGTACATGAAGTTATTTCATGATGCTAAAAGTTCATCTCACCAGGAAGATAGAATAATTAAAAATTTTTATGCCTTCAAAATATATAAGGGAAAAATAACAACTGTAAAGAGGAATAGTTAAATTCAGAGTCACAATAAAAGATTTTAACACATGTCTCTCAGTAGCTGCTAGATTAATTAAAAACAAAACCAAAAAACTCAGTAAGAGTATAGAACTACTTGAACTACATAGTTAACAACTACAGGACACTGCACCCAACAACTGCAGAATACACACGGGCACACACACACACACACACACACACACCCCTTTAGAGCATAAGGAGCCTTTACAAATGTTGACTATAGACTAGGCTGTCAGGCAAACTTCAAAAATATCAAAAGATTGAAGTAATACAAAGTGTATTCTTTTACTACAATGCAGTTATGCTAGAAATAAATAATGAAAGATCAAAAAACCCTCAGAGGTTTATACATTTAAAATATACTTGCAAAAAACCCATGAATAAAAGAACAATTCAGATTATAAACTAGAAAATATTTTAAACTAAATAATAAAAGTACTACATGTCAAAACTTACATAGTAAAATCAATAACTTGCAGTACTTTTCCTTACAGGAACAAAAGAACAAGCTAAATATTCATATTAAGAAATTAGTAAAAGAATAGCACAATATATCCAAAGAACATAGAAGTAAGGAACTAATACAGATAAAAACAGAAATTAATGACATAGAAAATAAATACAATAGGAAGCGCATCAACAAGCTGGTAATTAGTTCTTTAAAAAGATGAATAAAATTGATAAATTTCTACACTACTGATAAAGAAAAAAGAGAATAAACAAATAGCTATTATTCAGAACAAAAGAGAGGATCTCAATAGATTGTTCAAACATGAAAAGATAAGTAGAGGTTATTGTGAATAACTGTAAACCTATAAATTTGAAAATTTTAGAGGAAATTGCCATGTCCTGAGAAAATACAACTTACTAAAATTTTCAAAAGATGGAACAGAAAACGGTCTTATAACTACTTTAAATTTGAATTAAATGTTTTCACAAAGAAAACTACAGACTGAGATGACTTCAACAGTGAGTTCTAGCAAACATTTATGTAAGAAATATTTCTAGTCTCTAGCAAACTCATCCAGAGAATGGAGAAAGGAGATAACACTCTCCAACTCAGGAGACTGCCATAACTTTGATGCCAAAATTTTATAAGAACAGTATAAGGAAGGAAAATCATATGCCAATCTTACACATAGATATATGCGCATATCTTACTTATAGATATACTCATATCTGCAAAAATTTTGAAAAAAAAGTTAGGGAATGAAATCCAAATATACCCATGTATAAAAATGATTATATAATACATTATAGCCAGTTTGGGTTCCTTCTGGGAATGCAAAATTTGTTCAATGTTAGAATATCTATTTTTTTCAATTTTTTTTAACCACTTGGATAGAATAAAGGAGAAAAAACACAAACAACATAGTAGATGACAAAAGAAAAATGTTTGATAAAATTCAACATTTATTCATAGGTAAAAAAAAAACTCCTAAGAAACTAGAAATATAAGGAAATTCCTTAATCTGATGAAGGGTATCTCATAAAATAAACAAACATCATATCTAATGATTACATAAAATATAATATTCTCATTAAGTTCATGAACAACAGAAGGATGCCCATTATCACCGCTTTTATTCATAGGACATACATAGCACATTGTTTTGGAGGTTCTAGCTACTTTATCAAAGCAAGAAAAAGAAATAAAAACTATAAAGAATAAAAAGGTAGAAATTGATCTGTCACAATTTGCCAGTAATATGACAGTGTACTTAGAAAGAAAATAAAGATAAATTACTAGAATTAATGATTACTAGAAAAATGATTACTGGAAAAATTGCTAAAATTAATTAATGAATAAGACATTTGGACATACTATCAATATATAAAAATCAACTATATTTCTATATCCCATCTATAACCAGTAAGAAATGCACAAAAAAAGTTACCATTTACAAAAAGGTAAAAAACAAAAAAACAAGATGTGTTCGACCTCATTAGAGAAAGCCACAAAACTACAGTAGGAGATATTTACATAGACTTAATTTACATAGATTTAATTAAATGAAGAGATACACCATGTGAATGAATTGGGAAATACTATTGTAAAGGTGAAAATTCTTCCCAAAATGATCTATTGTTTCAATGTAATCCCAATCAAAATCTCAACTTTTTCTTAGGAAACTAGACAAGCTGATTATAATATTTATTTGGAAATGCAAAGAACCAAGGTTTGCCAAGACCCTCTTGGTAAAGAACAAGATGAGTGGCTTTGCTTTGCCAGATGTCAATACTCTAAAGCCACCAGCACAGAGACAGTATGGTGTTGGTGCAGGTGCAGGTACATGGATTAATGGAGCAAAACAAATACCGTAGAACACATCTTCTACATATGGCACTTTGTAATAATGGCACTGAATGGCAGTGGGGAAAGGGAAGCCTTATGGTTGAATTGAATGCACAAAGGGGAACATGGAGCTGGACTCATTACTTCACACTAAACACTAGAATGAGTTTCAAGTAGGTTACAGTCCTAAATGTGAAAGGCAAAAATTAATAATAATTATAACATTAAAAAGTTTAAAAGATAATACGAGAGAATATCTTCATGACTTTGGGGATTTCTTAAAATATGAAACACAAATCATAAAACAAAGAGTGATAAATTTGACTGCAATAAAATGAAGACATTGTATTCATGAAGATACCTTAGAGAGTGAAAAGGTAGGGCACACAGTAGAAGGTATTGCGTCATCTGTAAATGACAAAGTTTACATGCAGACTATATAAAGCTGTCCTAAAACCAATTTGAAAAGACAACCTATTGAAAAAGATCTAAAAGACTTGAACAGGCTTGCTTTTCACAATAGAGAAATAAAAACGGCCATCAAGGGTATGAAAATATGCTTAACCCCATTGATAACTAGGGAAATGCCAACTGAAACCAAAAGTAAATACCACTACTAACAGATTGTTTAAAATAAATTATGAAGGAATTTAATGATAACAGTGTTGATTGGGATATGAACTACCAGAAATTCTCGTATTGCTGGTGGAAATGGAAGTTTATACAACCACTCTAGAAAACCTATAGGCATTAGCTAGTAAAATTGAATATATGCCTCACCTGAGACCCAGCATTTCTACTCTTAACATAGCTACCCTTCAGAACTGTATGCTGAGAAGCACCCAAACATTTGTATGAACATGTTCGTAGCAGCATTATTCATAATATCTTCAAATTGGAAGCACTCAGATGATTACCTACAATGGAATGAATAAATAATTCTTGCAGTGGCATATTACATAGCAACAAAGAATGAGCTCATCAAAGGTACATTCATCAACATAGCTGAATCTTGAAAGTCTGTGGTTCAGTGGAAGAAGACAGGGGGAGGTGTACCCATGTGTGCCGTGCGAACACACACACACACACACCCCCACACACACCCACATATTCTGTGATTCCATTTAGACAAAACTAAAACATTTTATTTAGGGCTACTTAATTTGAGGCTAAATCATAAACAAGAGGAAAGCAGGAACTGCGGGTCTTTTCAAGTACTGAGAATGTGCTAGTCCCTATTTTAGGTACCAGTAATATAACTATTTTATAATAATTCACTAAATTGTAAAATTATTTATACAAAGAAGAAAGAATATGATATCCATTCAGTCTTTTTTTTGTAAACCATAGTATTCTAGCTCTGCAAAATATTTAATAAAAGATGTAATGTGTTTAAGTCCTTACTTTTTATAATCATGAATATTTAAACTTTTCTGGACTTTGATAGAGTCTTTTTTATCATAAGTGTAGATAGAGTCTTAAAATTTGTTGACAACGACAATCTGTTTTATCAAATTTTGCAGAAAATGTGGGCCAATTTCATTTATTATAACCATATGGAATATGAAACTAAAAGTCAAGATTTTCCTTAATTTACTCTATTTTCAGTAAATGCCTCCAGGCATAATAGGGGACTGAAATGTCTGCAAGTTCGACAGTAATAAAAACATTCAGAAATGCAGAAATGCTACTTCTTCAACTGGTCCACTTGATGGCACTAAACTAACATATAATATGAGCTAATCCTCTGGAAGTTTGATGCATTAATGTGTTTTCATAATCTTAGACCTTGTGAATTCTAAAGGTCTCTTTTGGCTTTGAGCTTTGGATATATTCAGCAGGGGAAAAAAGGATTAAAAATTCTTAAAGAATTGAAGCTATTTATAAGAATTTTTAAAAAGATACATTAAAACTCTTCAGGACAAACAGCTTTTCACGTCTCCTTGCCTCTTGCTTCTTCCACATCTCCGAATTACAAACCCTAGGGAAATAAATAATTTTGACTTCAGGATATTAGAGGTTTGATAGATATATGTGAATCACAAAATTTTAAATTGAATTCTTTTGTGGGGACAATGGGCTGGGGAAGGTTTTGCCGTGGTTTGTGCACTTCATAACCGGTCCAGGAAGAAAGACAGCCTTTGTACACTGGCAGTGAGGATGCAGCTAAGTAGGCTAGGGTTCCACAGTTTGAGGAAGGGTGCTGCTTTCCTTCTTGGAGGAGCATCTTTGCTCAGATCTTAAAGCAGAATGAGGCTTCTTTGCTATGATTCTTCAGCTGTAAGCAATGGCAAATGATTCTTGGCTGGTGAAGAGAAATGGTAGACAGAAGAAATGTGAGAGGCTACTGGTCCCTTTGGATGCATTTACTGAAAACAGGGTGCATTAGATAAAGTCTTGACTTCTGGTTTCACGTTATATATACCTATACAAGAAAGAAATCGGCCCATACATTCTTTGTGTGAAATAATCTTTCTGTAGGTGTGTCAGAATTTATTTGGAATTGCAAAACTGTAGACAAACATGTTAGTGCTACATGCACTACCAATAATGATCATGAAAGATGAAAGCTACATGACTCTCCCTTCTTAGTTTAACAGGAACCTTTCTTTATTTGCAGTAAGGTAAGATATTTCACCTAAATTCTTAAAACAAACAAACAAAAAACATCTTGCAAGGGCTTTCTTCTGTGTGAAGACTGTCAGGGTCTTGTTTGCCTGTCAGTGGCTTTTCCATGTGGCACGCTCTGCTTCCTCGGAGGGAGAAGAAGCTCTCTGAGGGCAGGACTGTGTGTTATTTTCACCCGTATCCTCTATAGCAGAGAACCCAATGGCTTAGCAAGGTGAATACCCAATAAACATGAATATGACTGAATTGTCATGCTGTTCCATCTAAGACCTGATTTTATATTTTCTTCCTTTCTGTGAAGATTTGATTGTCTCATATGTCCCTAAATGAATTAAGGTCATCACATCTTTAAGTAGAAAATGTGATAGAAAATGAAATAAACTATGTGCATGGCTTTAAATCTAAATGCTATACTTTTTCAAACAAAGCACCACTCTGTGCTTTCCTTACCACTTCCTTCCTCTTTTGCTGTAAAGGACCAGCAGTTTTGTCCAAAATACTTCAGATAACATTTATTTCCTACAAGTATCAAAAAGGTTCAAGTGAGCACTTCTTCGGCATTATTTGACAACCTTAAGCAGTTTTAGTTGTCTCTTAATTGTTAAATGCTACCCATAAGAAACAAAAAACAATTACATTACAGTAATAGGAATTTAAAAATATTAATAAGTAGACAGATCTTTTGGACTTTTAAAAAATATAAAAAACAAAACCAAACAAAACCCATGTAGGCTAAAAAAAACCCACCCACATAAATTCTGATCCTTTTTATAATGTGGGACTTGTCTTTATGTTTCTTGAATTATCAGCCATTTGTCAAAATGCCAAAAGCAATATTCTATACAGAAGGGATATTCATTTTAACCTTAATTCAGCCAAGAAGAGCTCTGTGAGCCAAATTTGTATTTCATGCAGCCCACACAAATTTTATGAACTATCAGAACAATAGGAAAGCATCGCAGTGTGTATTTCTTAAAATTTAACAAAATATAATTTAAAAGCTATGAATCAAAAACCTTCCATCTTTAATGATAGTCTCTCCTGATACAGAAAACTGTCTTCATAGGCAAAATCAAATATTTCCCTCATATGCTCTTATGAATATCTAAAATCTAAAACAATTTTATTAGATAAGAAAAGAGAAGAATTGCTAAGACTTAATAGTTCATGTGGGTCTTTCCGAGTAGGTCTAAAGAGAAAATATTTTTATGTTTTAACTCAAAATGTTCTTTCTTTGTACAATTATTTTAAATTTTAAGACACAAAGGGGAGAAGCTGCTTGTTGGCTGAGTCTATAAACTAAGAAATATTTGAATTTCTGGGTCAAAGTTGAAATGTGGGATAACTTCTAAACCCGATTTAGTGTAGACAAAAGTGTCCTGATCGGGATTGTGCCCTCAGGGCCTGGAACATCGCGGTGCTCGGTGGACATCGACTGGGAGGAGAGACCAGCCACTGAACACGGGATTCTGCCTTCTCTTGAGTTCTTCCATTTTCCTCCATCCTCATTGTCACTTCTTTAGTTCTGGTCCCCATCATCTCTGGTGCACTGTACTTGCCAACTAAATTATCTGTCTACTTTCTGTCCTGTTTTCTCTTTGTCATTCTCTACCATATAACTTTGATTTTTTTCCCCCAAAGTGAAATTAGATCACAATAATACCTAGTATTTATTAATCCCTACTATGCATTAATATTACTATACTGTGCAATTTACATGCATCATATGGTTAAATTCTTACAATAACACTAATAAGAAAGCACTGTTGTGCCTGTGTTTAGAGATGGGTAAACCAAGGCACAGAGAAGTTAAGTGGCTTGCCAATGTTAGCTTTGCTATTACTATGTATCCTCGACTGACAGCATGCTACTTGATGTGTTAGGGTGACTAATGAGCTCAGTTTTCCTGGAATTGTCTTAATTTAATACTGAAAGTCTAGTGTCATAGGAAACCCCTCAGTCCCAGGTAAACTGGGACAGTTGGTCACTGTACAGCTACTATAAGACCTTCATAATAGTATATTTTCATTTCTCCCCTCCCAACTTTTGTGCTAATTAGTCATACATTTTCCTTTTCCACATGTGTCATAAACCTCATGCTATATCATTAATTCTTTTGTTTAAACAATCAATTATTCTTAAAAGAGATTTAAATTTTAAAAAAGTCTTATATTTTTTCCATGCTCTTCAGCGTTTTGTGAAGACCGAGATTTCCAACTGGTATTCTTTATGTTCTGCCTAAAAAATTTTCTTTATCATTCTTACAGTGTGGCTCTACTGGTGATGATTCTCTCAGCTTTTGTGTATCTGAAGTGTCTTTATTTCTTATTTCATTTTTGAAAGAACATAAAATTGAAAGAAATAGAGCTATAGGTTGGCATTTTTTTTCTTTCAGTATTTTAAAGCATTTGCTCTACAGTTTTGTCATTTGCATTGTTT
Organism: Lemur catta; assembly: GCF_020740605.2. Lineage (NCBI taxonomy): Eukaryota > Metazoa > Chordata > Mammalia > Primates > Lemuridae > Lemur > Lemur catta. The sequence continues at coordinate 92,094,978 of NC_059136.1, read as the reverse complement.
CTGATGAGAAATCTGCTGTCATCCTTCTTGCTAGTTACGTAACATATCTTTGTATGTATCTTATGGCTGCTTTTAAAATTTTCTCTTTGTCATTGTTTTGGGACAAGTTGATTATTATGTGCCTTGCTTAGTTTTTCTTGTGGTTCTTGTGCTTGGGGATCTTTGAGGTTCTTGAATCTGAGGGTTCATAGTTCATCAAACATGGAAAAAAATTTAGCCATCATTTCTTTAAATATTTTTTGCTTCCTTACCTCCCACCCTTTAGAGATTCCAACTACATTTATGTTAGGCCACTTGGAGTAGTCACACAGCTCACTGATGCTCTTTTTAGTTTTATAAATTCTCTTTTCTCTCTGTGTTTTATTTTGGATAGTTTTTATTGCTGTGTTCAAGTTCACAATAATTTTTTCTGCAATGTCTGATCTGTTAATCAAATCCAGTGTAATTTTCATCTCAGACATTATACTTTTTGTCTCTAGACATTTGATTTGGGTCTTTCAAAAAATATGTACCATGTCTTTACTTGACTTTTTGAGCAAATAGAATGCAGTTATAATGATTCTTTAACATCTTGATGGCAAATTATAATATTTATGTCTATTCTGGGTTGATTTCAATTGATTAATTTCTCTTCCTACTATCGGTCATATTTTCCTGATTCTTTGCGTGACTGGTAATTTTTGATTAGATGCATGACATTGTGAATCTTACCTTGTTGGGTGCTGGGTCCTTTTCTATTCCTATAAATATTCTTGAGCTTTTCTTTCTGGGACACAGTTAAGTTACTTGAAAATAGTTTGATCCTTTCAGATCTTGATTTTAATGTTTATTGGATAAGACAGTAGGGAAAAATATCCTTAAAGAGGAGCTGTGCTCAGTTTAGAGATATTTTTTCCCCAGTCCAAGGTAAGACTCTTCTGAGTCCTCTACTTAGCGTCCCATGAATCATGAGGTTTTCCATTCTGCCTGGTGGAAACACGTATTACTCCTGACCCAGCGGAAGCACTGGACATCATTACCTCTAATGTTTTGTGTGGTTCTTTCTCCAGCCTCTGATAGTTTTTTTATTTGCATGCCATGATCTACACTCAGCTGAATACTCGTGTCCTTTGTTGCCCATCTAGTGTTCTGTGAGACATTATGTCATTTTTTTGTTGTTGTCATTCTTTAGTTGTTTCAGGTGGAGGATAAGTCCAGTCCCTGTTCCTCTATTTTAGCAGTAAATCCGAAATGTATTGAGTAGATGACCACCAAATGTTTGTTCCACCTTTCATGTTGCCCCACACATTGTCACACAAGTTTAGTGTGACTGTTTACATGTTTCTGAACTTAATTCAAAATTGTTTTCATTTAGTCAAATTACCTCACTTGTGTTTATATTTATAAAGTCATGACATAAATGAAAGGAGTGAAAATGAAACAATTAACTACAAAGATTAGCTACTCAACAAGATCAAGATAAGCAAGATAGTTCTAGGTTTGTTTTTTCACGTCTACCAGTTATTTCAGTGGCACTTTGAAATAACTACAATTAATTGTGCAAAAATATTTCACATAATCTTTCTAAGTGTGATATAGGTAGATAATAAAATAATAATTCTTCTGAATGACTAACATCTATTTACATGGATAGAATCATGACCCATGTAATTCAATTTGTTTGAGTTTAACCAACATTTGCTGGATACATTCAGTGTGGCAAACACTGAGATAAACCTGGAGATGCGGATGAATAATGAAGAGCCTCTGCCCTAGAGGAGCTCACAGAGAGGCAGAGCTGAGAAGTGAGTTGACAATGTGCTAAATGCTGCAATTACCCTAATTATGGGTTGCTGTGAAAGCACTGGGGTGGGCCACCTCACACAGCTCAGGATAGTGCTATGGTTGTGGTAATCCTCTCTCCTTCTTCCTTGCTGGAAGAGCCCTGATTTAGGGATGGTATTCACTCTCCTCCTCCCCTGGGGTCAGAAAGTGAATGTTCCTAAGTCTAAGCCAGTTATTGTACTTCCATTCTCCTGGCCAATGAGTGGTATAGGTGTGGGCCTATAACACTCCCAACCCTGGGAAAGGAGATCTAAAAGTAATTCCACAAATGGGTCTCAGTACGGGTCTTTCTCCTGATAGAAGACATGCAAGGAGACTCTTTCCTGGCTTTGATTACAATTGTGTCACAACACAATATCTGAGCTGTGGCGTCCATGCTATGATCATGAAAGGACAAGCCTGAGGATGAACTCTAACATGTTGAGGATGGAAAAGCAGAAACAGGGCAAGCTGTTGGATCCTTGTTGACATCATAGTGTTACTGAATTACAAAACTAGGATCTTCTTTGTTAACTCCCTCTCTTTTGTTGTTGTTGTTAGGTGACATAATAAACCTTTATTGTTTAAGCCACTGTCAGTTTCTCTATTATAGTCAGTCAAAAGATACTAATAGATACAGAAGTCTTCCCAAAGAAGTGAAGCTTAGTTTGTGCCCTAAAGGACCAAGCATATTCATCTTTGGGAGTCAGATGGGTGGAGGAGAGTGGGAGAAGGCCACCCCAGGCAGAAGGAAGAGCTTGTGCAAAAGCTTAGATACACAAAACCATATGCAGTGTTTGAGAAAGGGCAAGCCTTTTTGTACTGTAGTGTTGTTCCAGTAATTGAGGTTTTCTCACATGGGTAGTCTGTCCTAAGCACATAATAGATATCAGTCACTATTAATTGCCTGTTTGCTTTCATGTTTTCTTTAATTATATTAAATTCAATCCAAGCATTATCTGTTGAGTGTCTATGATATGCCAGGGCTTTTACAGGCACATATGGCAGAATCTGTGTCAATATCCATCACAACCTCGACTCCCTTAAAGGGCTAAAAATTAAAACTATGTTTCCAAGACTCTCTTAAGAGCTGTTGCTATAGACTGCATGCTTGTGTCCCCTCAAAATTCATATGCTGAAACCCTAATTCCCAATGTGATGGTATTTGAAGATAAGGCATTGGGTAGGTAATTATGTCATGAGGGTAGGGTCACCATGAAGAGATTAGTACCCTTAAAAGAAGAGACATGAGATATCCCCTCCCCACCCCCGCTCCCACTGCCATTTGAGGAACTCTAGAAGAGAGTCCTTACCAGAACCTGACCATGCTGGCACCCTGATCTCAGACCTCCAGCCTCCAGAACTGTAAGAAATAAGATTTGTTGTTTAAGTCACCCAGTCTATGATATTGCTAGTATAGCAGCCTGAACTAAGACAAGGGTTATGATTTATTTTCCAACAATTAGATATAATACATAGGACTTTGACTTGAAAAGTGAGTTATTTTTTGTATTTGGGGTGAGATAAGGATCCAATTTTATTCTTCTGCGTGTGGATATCCAGTTTTCCCATCACCATTTATTGAAGACACTGTCCTGTCTGTTTGTGTGCTCTTGGTATCTTTGTCAAAAAATCAATTGACTGCAAATGTGTGGGCTTATTTCTAGGTTCTCTATCTTGTTCCATTGGTATGCCAGTACCATGCTGTTTTGATTACTATAGCTTTGCAATATATTTTGCAAACAGGAAGCGTGATGTCTCCAGCTTTGTTCTTTTTGCTCAAGATTGCTTTGGCTATTGGGGGCCTTTGGCAGTTCCATAAGAATTTTGTAGTTCCATAAGAAGTCTTCTATTTCTGTGAAGAATGACAATGGAATTTTGATAGGGAAAGCATTGAATCTATAGATCATTTTAGGTAATATGGATATTTTAACAATATTAATTCTTGCAACCCATGAACAACAAATATCTTTCCATTTATTTGTATTGTCTTCAGTTTCTTTCACCAGTATTTTTGTAGTTTTCAGGATATGTTTCACCTTGTTGGTTAAATTTATTCCTAAGTATTTTCTCTTTTTTTTTGGTGCTATTGTAAATGGAATTCTTTTCTTTTTTTTCTTAATTTCTTGTTTAGATAGTTCATTTTTCTTGTATAGAAATGCTATTGATTTTTGTGTTGATTGTGTATCCTACAACTTTGCTGAATTCATTTTTCTGTTTCTTACAGTTCTAACCCTGGAATCCTTAGGCTTTTTTATATATAAGACCATGTTGTCAGCAAATAGAGATAATTTCACTTTTTCCTTTCATATTTGGATGCCTTTTATTTCTTTTCCTTACATAATTTCTTTGGCTACAACTTCCAGTGCTGTGTTGGACAGAAGTGCTGAGAGTGAGCATCCTTGTCTTGTTCCTGGTCATAGAAAAAAAGCTACCAACTTTTCACCATTATGTATGATGTTAGCTGTGAACTTGTCATATATGGCCTCTATTATGTTGAGGAACATTCCTTCTAAACCTAATTTATTGAGTTTTTATCATGAATGGATGTTAAATTTTGTCAAATGCTTTTTCTGCATTTATTGAGATGATCATATGGTTTTTTGTCCTTTCTTCTCTTAATATGGTAATTCATGTTTATTGATTTGTGTAAGACCTGAAATCGCAAAATACAGGGAAAATCTTTGCAAACCATATATTTGATAAGGGACTAATATCTAAAATATATAAGGAACTCAAACAACTCAATAGCAAGAAAACATGTAAACCCGATTTAAAAATGGACAAAGAACCTGAATAGACATTTCTCAAAAGAAGGTATACAAATGGCCAAGAGATATATTTAAAAATGCTCAATATTACTAATCATTAGGGAAATGCAAATTAAAACCATGATGAGATACCAGCTTACATCTGTTAGGGTGACTATTATTAAAAAGATGAAAGATAGCAAGTGTTTGCAAGGACGTGGAGAAAAGGGAACCCTGTACATTCTTGGTCAGAATGTAAATTAGTACAGCCATTATGGAAAACAGTGTAGAGATTCCTCAAAAAACTAAGAATAGAACCACCATACAATCTAACAATCTCACATTTAGGTCTATATCCAAAGGAATTGAATTTGGTACATCAAAGAGATATCTTTATGTACAAAGACTGCATGATCTCACTTAAGTGCGGAATCTAAAAAAGTTGAACTCAGAAGTAGAGAGTAGAGGGTGGTTACCAGGGGCTGGGGTGTGGGAGAGTTGGGGAGAAGTTGGTCAAAAGACGCAAAGTTTCAGTTAGACATGAGGAGTCAGTTATAGATCTATTGCACATCCAGGTGACTCTAGTTAATAATAATGTATTGTATATTTAAAATTGCTAAAAGGATGTATTTTAAATGTTCTTACCACAAAGAAATGATAAGTATATGAGGTGATGGGTATGTTAATTAGATTGATTTAATCACTCCACATTTTCTACATATACAATAATATCAAATGGTACCCCATAAATATATACAATTATTGGTCATCAATTAAAAATAAAATAAAAAAGAAAAGAGGAGGGGTCCCAGTGAGGAGAAGCAGAATGTGAAGCATCCGCATCGTGCGTGTGAACGTGGCAGAGGGACGTGCGTGCTCCCGTCTCTCCTGGATTGCAGGAGAGGCAGCAGTTATCTCGGTGGCCCAGGTAGGTTGTATTGTATTGGGAATTATTCCCAGAAGCTCAGCCTGGACTCTGTTTTTTGGCCCTTCCAACGATTTTTTGAGCCATGTATACTCTTCACACTCAATTCTCTGTGTGGAACCTGGCTACAGTGGGTTCTGGGGATGCATTTAGGAACCCTGGCTGACGCAACCTGGGAGACACGGCTCAGGTGCTCAAAGACCATGAGAACTAGTGGAGCAGATCAGAATCGCTTTGCTCTGGGATTACAGGCTTACAATTTGTATAGCAATGAATACTTTTCAAAGCATTTTTTTAAAGCACTTTGCTTTTGTGAGGTGTCTAGGTCTTCTGGGACCCACAATAAGAAATATGAAAGGAAGCCCTTTGAGCAGAACAAAAAGAATACCTGCTAAAAATCTGGATCTACACAAAAGTATAAAGCCTGTCAAAATATGGAAGTTTTTTTTTTTGTTGTTTGTTATTTTGACAGAGGAGGAAAGAAGTTAAATGAGATGGAAAGAAAAGAGTGATCACTGAGACTAGAATTCAAGTCTTATAACTCTTAAACTAGGGCTCTATCCTCTTAGTGACCATCTGGAGAATGGTCTCTCCCATGGCAAGTCCTGCTAGAATTATGCCTTTGCATTACTGGACCACGGTCCTATGCTCAGGGCCTTCCCAGCTGAGAGGGAGGCCCCACTGACCCAGGTGTGAAGCTTTGTGGCCACTACTCCTCCCTTGGGCCATCTTGTCCCCCTCAAATGCCATGTTTAATGGAAACCCATCAGCTGAATGTCAAACGTGACTATAACTTCCTTCACTACCTTCCTAAAGATCATTATGTGGCTCCATAAATGTAATGGAAACATTTATATTGACAAAGAAAAATGGAAAATTGCTCCACAAGCTCAAATTCTTGATGTATGTTTGGAAAGGATATACAAAAGCTGTGGTAAGAAAGTTGTACACTAATTGTACACTTTCATAATGCAAATTTTCAAGACAAAAAAGGTTCCCTTTTTCATATTGTGCTTTGCTTCTTTGACAAGGAAAGGAGATATTAAATGCTTTTCCTACAATTGCTAGAGGTGCTAAAGATAGCTCTAATAAATGTTGACAATTGGAAAAGGATGTGAGTTACATAAAATGAGAGTATACAGGCCTGGACAATCTGATTTCAGTGGGCCAAGCAGGTGCTCTACTGACTAACCACATTTACCTGTTCTGACAGTAGGAAGGGCAGAGATGCCTTTAAGCTGCAAGGTAAAAAGTTATTTACTTGACTGAGCCTTTCCTGTTTAAAGAGCTGATTAGGAGGACTGGCAACTGATTTTCCCTTCTCTTTTATGCTATCTGCTTCTCTGCTTGTTTTGCGTTTTGTTTTCCTTCCCATGTATCAGTTTCATGCCAGATGGACGAGGCAGGACTCTCGCTCAGGGTAGGTTAGGAGTACTGCTGACATTCTAATAGTTACATACATACGAAAATATCAGAAATCAAGGTAATACGATTTGGCTGCATGAGTTAACTGCATGACTATGGGTCTCTGTCTTCTGACCTTTGTTACAAGGAATATTTTTAGCAATGGTGGGGTTGTAAAAGGAAAGGTAGAAAGAGCTAATGTATATTAAGGCTCACCATGTACCAGGTGCTATGCTAAGTATGCATTTTCTCATTAAACTTCACAATAGCTTCTGAGATAGTTGCTATTATTATCACTATTAATTTATACATGAAGAAATAGTTTCAGCACAGCTTATGAGAGCTGGAGCCATGGAGGGGTGGTCTGGCAGGACATGTAGTTAGAAAGGGGACAGCCCCTGCCTGGGTGAAGCACCAAAACAGAGAAGGGAGAAGGGAGAGAAATGTCCCCATCTCTTTTCTCCTGGCCCCTGATCTCCGGCTGATGCCCCTGTTGTCTAAATCCATTAGAGGGGGCAGAGGAGCCTCAGTGACACAGTCTACAGGGTAACTTTCTCCATGAAGCATGTTCAAAGGCAGGGTAGGAAAGAGATCCGTAACTAAAATATGCAATATATGAATAAATATACAATCAGAGAGCCTACTTGTCCATGGTAAGACCTTGCTTAGTTCCCAAAGAAAGTAATGGTTAATTTCCAAATGCTCAGTTGAGATAAATTGATTAGCCTCATATTTCCATAACCAGACTGATCCTATATGTGCAAATATTAATATTCCTTCCACGGAACCAACTTTCTTTCTCAGAGATAAATTCTGATTTATTTCCCCTGTGCTTGGGTCAAACAGCCAGGATTTTTACCTTGTGTGTGGCCAGGGCAAGGGGTAGGACCAGACTCAGTTACGGCCATTAAAACTGTCTTCTCAGAAATGGGGAAAAACCCCTTTACAGCGCTTTTTATGTCCCCTTATCCGTTCCAGTTATTTTTCACTATTGCTCGTAGGGAATAAGAATTTGAAATCAGGACATCAGGGCACCTTCAATCTTTGGCTGATTGTTGAGTAGATCTCAGTACTCAGAGGAGCTTCTATACCTCGGGGTTGAATACTGGTTACTCCCCTCTCACGCAGGGAGCAGGCTTGGAGGAAGCTTCCCTTGTTATGGGTTCCTCCCCCTTCTGCATTCTTCACGTGTCAGACATTTTCCTGAGAACAATCCCGGAGGCTCTCTGTAGTAAGGCGGTTCCTAGGAGGGTTATTATACCAGATTAGACAGTCACCTCTCACTCTGTTTAATTTTGTGGTTATTCAACACTGAAAAGAGACTTCCTGATCCTCCTTCATATCAATTAATCATAACATAATTAATGGAGAATAAAAGATAGCCAACTTATCCAATTTGTACATTTAATTTTATCTCAACTACACATTCACAAGGGTAAAATAGAACAGAAGATGAAAGAGCATACATATGTTATATATATTCTCTCTTAGTATATATGAAATGTTTGTAATGCCTATATAAATATATAATTCATAGTATTATATGCATATACTAAGAAAGTGCAAAAAATAAAACATATAATGTAGAGCAACTGTCTTGAGGCTTGTTTTTTTCTCAATACCTCATCTAACACAATGGGCTAGGCCATGGAACTCAATCACCTGAGTGAGTTTAGAGTGTGCCTCCTTACTCTCTCTGCGCACGGGGTTTAGATACTATTTGATTGACTACCTGTCCTGTGGAGGGAAGATGCTATTAGATTTCACTCTGAAGATGTGCTCCTGCTTTATCACAAATTCCAAGGTTCACTTTTTACTATGACTTCTGGAGCAAGAGTAGAATGTCACTTTCAACTCTGATGGCTTCTCTGAGTGGGTGTAATGTAACGAGGAGGAAAACCCAGGTCTCGCTCTGTGTCTGCAGTTGGCTTAGTTTATTGTGAATGACAAAATTAAATAGCAGTGATGGAAGAATTCATTGAGTGGTTATCTAAAAATCCTTCTGGGCCAAGGAAAGAAGAGTTGCTGGCATTGGCATTTTACCTTTTATTTCATGTTTTCACTTGCCTTCTGCAGATGACTGTGACTTTGCTGTGCCAGCCCAGTTTGCTGCAGGGACATTGTGATTCGTGGTGCATTTCTGTGTTTGGGTGAGTTCTCTCATTCTTCTGCTGCACCCCCAGTGATGGTGGTAAATCCATGTGGGGCATTTTGACATGACCTTAAAACAATCCAGTCTCTCTGTCGGTACTGGGGAACGCTAGAAAGACGGGGAGCAATGTCACGATCAGCTCTGAGGCTTTTTTTTTTTTTTGAGGTAGCTCCTTTGTAAGCAGGAAACTAGTTTCACTGAGAAGAGTTAAATTTAATCAGAAAAATGACCTAAGAAATATATTTTGTCGATTTTGCTACTAAAAATTGAGAATCTGAAGCGAAAGACTATTAGTATTAGTCAGAACCTTGAAGCTGACAAGCTCCACCTTATTCCTTAGTGTGATTGCAGCATGACAACATCCGTGTCTGCACGGCTTCTGAGCTCAGCCGTTTTGGGGGTTTACACACAACTGTGTCGAGCAGAGTTGTTTATATTAACACATTCATCTAATCCCAATTACTAAAGTAATTGGGCTACAATATGGTTCACCTAGATAATTTTAGCATTTATATTAAATTGACCATTAACTAGTGACTTGAGGACTCTGTGATCAGCTTTTATGGCAACAAGAAAAATACAACCAAGCTGTGACAGTTTCGGTGGGGTCTTGTAAATATTGTGGTGATCTGCTGCTAAAAAATTCCCATTTGACTAAAAGGACAAATGTTGGCAGTTGTCTATATTAACCCTTCTCAAGTGCAGACATTTACATAGCTTCCTTCAAAATCATTGGAACTGCTAGCTCTTTCTTCATTAAATAAACGCTTACTCAAGTCATAGTCACATTAGCTGTATTTCTTTGTTTTTCAATCAATTAAGGCAGGTTTTCAACATCTAAATTTCCCACAAATGTTCTCTAATGGGTTCCATTTTTATTCAGCTTTTCAAAATTCAGATATAAAATACACTTGCATCAATATCCTTTTCAAAAAATGTATTTCAGTTCATTTTGAATGACCATTCATTCCCACCCCCCCAAATTTGAGTGGAATCCTGTAATGGGCTGTAACATAGGCCCAATAAGACCAGTGTATGAATAGACTTCCACAGCTGTGCAAAACATCACCACTGTCACATAATCAAACCGTTTACCATGCACTACACAGGAATAAAAAATTTCCCAGTAAAGTGAACAAATTTTTTAACACATATGAGCATACTTAAATCCTAAATTTTGTATGCTATTTAAAAACCTAATATACTATTAGAATGAGTTCATAGTAAAGTTCTGCCTTTCTGCAAAACTGCCTGTGGTTAATCTTACCAATGAGGCATGCGTGAGAATACTGCAGTCTTCTCATGTATAATACTGAGCTTGTTCATATTAAGATTGTGGTTTTTCTTTTCTTTCCTTCTTTTTTTTTTTTTTTTTTTGGAGGAGAGAGGGTATATGAAATTGTATTTTCAGATTATATCATTTATTCAGGGTTTATTTTTCTATTTCTATTTCTACACTTTTCCTATAAAGTACAGAATAACATTGTAAGAACCAAATTGTCTGCTTGTGTTCCAGCACTAATAATATTTTATTTGAGATATAGGACAGGTTTTTCTGTCTCTTCAGGACAATAGAAACCATACATTAAATAATAAACTACTTAATGGTTCCGGGAGGATAAGTGCTTCTTTCTAGTTCTGCTATGTAATATAGGTTCTCTACCTTGTGAAGAGGTGAAATAGTTAGTAAAGAATAAAAAGTATTAAAGCAGTGACATGGAAAATTCTTAGTGTTCTCTTTAGTATCTCACAAGCTCAACATATCTCAAAAATTTAATATCTGTCAGTATTTTGATAACTAAGAACATATTTGACTCCCAAACCTTTGATATTTTAATATTCTTCTCATGAGATTCTCAACTCACTGCTCCCTAAATAAGCAAATCACCCCCCGCAAACATACCAGCCCTGATACTGATCTAAGTGGCGTCTACGTTTCTACCCTTCTACCATTAACGTTGTTTTAATAAATGCACAAGCATGTAGCACACAACCCCACAAATGTGAAGAAAGAATAGGCTTTGTTTCCTAATGAGGTCAAGCCATAGAATTTCCTGTTCATGATCAGCGATTGCCAGAGTAGCATTTATTTGTGCCGCCCCTGATCTGGGCCCACATAGGTAAGACAAGCTTGGAACCTTTCAGGAGAGTGCTCACCTGCAGGGTCGTCTTGCCTCGGGGATAAGAAAAGTCCTACTGAGAATTGTCTGGAACGGGGCAATACATCTATTCTACGTGGGTGCCTTCTGTAAATCTGTTATCTTTTGATTGTAATTATGCAGTTTTCAAAGTGACAGAAGCAATGATGACTTCCTAAAGCTCACTGACTTCCTTGTACTGGGATGATGGTTGCTTCCAAGGAGAATGCAGGAATTAGAGGACTGCTGTGTTCTAAAGTCACAGCTCTTGGGAGGCCTCCCGAGTTTTTGGTGGGGCAGCAAAGCCAAAGGACAGTCAGGGGAGGGACAATCCCCGTTTAGTCAAGTCACTGAATTTTGACATGACAAACCAGGCTAACTTGGTAAAGCTATTTGAGTGCATCAGCAGTGGTTTCCAGAAAGTATTATTACCACAGATGTTACTGCCAGATAATCAAAAGAACACATCTAATTTGGGGATGTGGAGTACTTGTTTCTGTTGCTGATTCTATCATTTGAAGCTTTCAAAGCTGAAGGCTTTCATGATTAAGCACATATTATTCTCCTGGAAGATATTTCTTTTTTGGCAGATAAGATAATGGAACAGATCCACTGTTTGTCAAGAGGAGTTACTATGTCATTAAAAAGCCTTTAACACAATGTTTTTCTCTTTTCCATGCTGGTTGAAAAGATTTGAATGCAAAAGCATAGATATAGCAATAACAGTACAAAACCTAAATTGTCCATGGAAAAGCTTAAACCAACTTAAAATTTTCCATTTGCCAAATGCTCTTCAGGCAATTTAAATGTAATTCAAAACAGGCACTCAGTAGCCACAGATGTGTGTTGCCTCAAAATGTTCTTTGTCTTGGTTGCATACATCCAATTTCTTTCTGAAGGTGGTTTTAAAAATTACCTTTATTACCACAGGAGAAAAAAAGTACCCAAATACAATTACAAAATTTATACAATTAAATCTTTCTTTTCTTATTAACCCTGGAAAGGTATTATCATTCACAACAGTTATACCATTTATTTAAAATTTGCGAACAATTGCAGAAGGGCCTTTTGTAATGTAATATGGGTTTATTTAGTATCTCGAGTTCTGAATTCAAGGAAATGCTCTGAAACAGCACTCGCTTTAGGAATAGAAACAGAGGAGCTTCTATTTTTGTTCATCTGTACAAAGAGGCCATCACAACACTTTGTGTCTACTAGAGGCCAAAAACACACCTTGAATATTTTTCAGAAGAGAATACAGCTAGGTGCCACCCCAGGACCTCGGTTCCCTCAAATGCTGTTTGTAGGGATTGTGGTGCCACTTGATGAGCTCATAGTTCAGGAGACACCTGAACAAAGGACGTTATGCAAGATTTCTGGGGTTCCTGATTGTCATTGACCATAATACTATTGCTCTCAGACCTTTATTTGCCATCTCCAGTCTGGGCCTCCTTAACCTGGGTTTTCCCTCCAGAACGGTGGACTGGAAGTGGGGTACTGCTCCACACAGAGAATGGTCTAGAAAGGGAACTTGCTCCTCGGGGAGGATTCTCTCCTGCAGCTTCTGGGTCCCCAGGAGATAACCCCTGAACTTGTGAGCTACCCCACTGATGGTCCTGCACCCTGACTGAGAGAGGATGGGGGTGGGGATCCTGGACTTTGATTCCGACTGGCTGGCTGGAATGCTGGCTCCCCGTTTAACCGGTGTATGTAACTTCTCTACGTCTCAGCCTCGCATGAGTGTAATCAGATTAATAGCACCCATCTCACAGGGCTATGAGAATGAAATGAGACTTCACATGTAAATGCTCGGCACTGCAGCTGACACAGAGTAAGGGCTCAAGTAGCAGCAAGTCATGGCAGCAGCAGTATCCGTGGGACTAGTGGTCATTCTAAGCTACGTAAGGAAATGCCTGACATTTGGGGAGTTTGGCTGTGGAAAATGTTTAGCAAAATAACCAGGAAGTGTGACAGTACACGATTTCTTGACTTCTGGGCAAGTACACTGCAGATTCAATTTGATTTCTCAAAGCCAATGCAGGACAAAAAATCATCAAGTCCCACCCTATAGCTCTCTGGTGACCTCCTATCTCTCTTTCTTAGAGCCTGTCTCAGCGGGTAATGGGAAGTTAATTGATAAAGCAGCGGGTTTGCAATTCATTCTATTCCTATGGGACCTTGTAATCTTTCTATGAACAGGTTAATGCAGGATCTGGTAAACAGCTGAATGGTGTTTAGGATGCACCCAGTTGTGCAGGACTGCTTACTGATATATGGGGCGTGATCTCCTAGAATGTATCACATATGTGTGCTGTGCAATTCTCTGAGTATAAGATGGAAAAACTTCATGCCTAAGTTAGCTCTTTTCTGTGCAAGTGATGTCAAGTGCTTACATATCTTACAGATCACACATGCTAATGTGGCCAGAACGTGTCCACAGGAACTATGGCAGGAAAGGCCCCAGAGAGCTGCACCGAGGGTTACAGACCTCTCCCTGCTTCCCCTGTGGCTCACAATGACCTGTGTCCTGAAATTATTAGTGAAGCTTGACGCTGGTGAGATCTCTGGTTCTCTGGTGTCTTTATGGACAATCTGAGCCTGTGTGCTATGGCAGGTAGCAAGGTGAGTGCATGATTCCATTCTTAAATTACTCTGAACTCCACAAAGGAAATACAGTGCTTGGTATATAAAAATATTCCCCCCCAAATATTTGTTAAATGGATAAAAAACAAGAGAGTAAACTGACAAATGAATGAGTGAATGAATGGAGTTATTCTTCCTATCGTCATTTGCAAGTCACCAGAAGACAGCAAAAGAAGCCAAACACCAAAGGGTGACTCTTTAATAAAGGATTTCCAGGCATCATAATTGGCTGAAAGGGAGAGACGAGGATGACTGGAGGCTCCTAGAATTCTTCAGACCTAGAAATCTACCTGTTGCAAGATCTTGTATGGATTTTTTTAAAAAGATAAATCAAAATTAAATTGCCTGAATTTAAGTCAAGGAATGATTTGATCTGATTGTACAATACTTAAGCTTGAGCCTGTTGAACATTTGCTAAATCACCTTTAAAGGGACATTACGTCAAACAAAAGAGCTTACAGGTGTAAGCCTGGTAGGGTGGCTCATGCCTTCAATCCTAGCACTCTGGGAGGCAGAGGGAGGAGGGTCGCCTGAGGTCAGAAGTTCCAGACCAGCCTGAGCAAGAGCAAGACCCTGTCTCTACAAAACATAGAAAAATTAGCTGGGTGTCGTGGCACATGGCCGTAGTCCCAGCTACTCAGGAGGCTGAGAAAAGAGGATGGCTTGAGCCCTGGCATTTGAGGTTGCAATGAGCTGTGATGATGCCATAGCACTCTAGCCTGGGTGACAGAGTGAGACTGTGTCTCATAAAACAAAATAGAAAAACCAGCTTATTGCAGTGATAAAAAGAGAGCTCTTCCAGGAAATTTAAGGACTTATCCTTACACCTTGTATATGTGTATCAAAATATCACATGTATCTCATAAATATGTATAATTTACAAAAAGAAATTCTAGGACTTAATAAAGCATGAATCAGCCAAGACCTACTGAATATATTTTAAAATTACAGATTTCTGGTGGTATATAATAAGCCAAATCTTTACACATGTAGATTCCTTCTTAGCTCAGTGAGATTCTCCATTCTATGCAACTCAAGGCTGGCATCAATGAATGGGATCTTATTGGACTTAATGGAAGAGACTGCAGTGGTTCCCCAACCTTTTTGGCACCAGGGATGAGTTTTGTGGAAGAAATGAAAGAAAATTTTTCCACAGTCAGGGCAGGGGGGTGGAGGTGGGTAGGAGGTTGAGGGGGAGGCGGAGCTCAGTCACTGATGGGGAGCAGCTGTAAATACCCTAATATGCTCCCCTGCCCCCTGCTCACCTCCTGCTGTGTGGGCGGGGCCCTTCCTAAGTTTCATGGAAGACAAATTTTCCAAGGACTGGAAGATGGGGGCACCATGGAGCTCCCCAAGGGTTAGGGACCACAGATTAGAGGAAAATAGAACTTATGCATCTGTCCTGGAGATTTTTAAAGCCCTGTGTATTTTGCACCTGAAAGAGTAGGACATGCATAATATCTTTAAGCTTTTAGGCTGCAAAAGAGAGAGGCATCCACCACAGACCTTGCTGAGGATTTATTCAAGGTTCAGGATGTTATATTTAGCACCACAAGGAAACCAAAGCTAAATTGATAAAATTTTTCATAAATTTGACTTAAACAAAGTAATTGAGAAACCCCAAAACAAGAAAACTGCATCAACTGTAAATTCTGTTCACATCTGTTTGGCTCGCCATTGTACTGTAGTCACATTGTGTGGCACAGTGCTTACATACAGTTAGGACTCAACAAATGTTTATTGCATGAATGTGTACAACAATCAACCTGCTTACCTTTCTTCTGATGCCTGACATTCCAAAATGTTTACGTGACTATCAGATAATTGCTACATCCAGTCATTCTTTCTGGCCTCGAGCCCTATTATTTGAGAGCAAAAATGAGAAGCCACATTTGTTTGCTATTAGTGCTGTATTTGTGAAATTTCCACAAGAGCACATAGGATTCTGGGCTCTGCTGTGGAAGCTACAGGCTGGCTAACTTCAGGGTGAGATATTTAAGGAAAGCAATCCTGTAATTATGTTAGCAAAGATTTGTAAATAGAAAAAAAAAAAAAGCTACAGCCTGCCAAAGTATTTTTAAGAAGAGACATATTGTTAATTTGTTCCACATTTAACAATTAATATAAACAAGCAAATTCCTGCCTTTTGTCATGTGTCAGACATTCTGTCCTCTACAAGAACAGCAAATTCTTTGGAAAACACATCTGGTTTCTGAGACCAGCCATGTCCATCAATAAACCAGAAGAGTTTGAAAGAGCCCAGAAGGCGGGACATGGATTAAGTTATAGGCATTTTTCCAACTAGAATTTCCTTGTTGGTAATTTGAAGCTTGAGATATTTCCTGAATATTGAAACTCCACGAGTTTATAATGTGATGTGGAATATTAAAATTTAGAAACAGGAATGATGGTGGGAGCACAGAATTTGTTGCCCACATTTGTCTTTAAATTTACAATTCAGATTTCTTTGTCTCCAATGATAGCAGCATACCAGAACATGAGGAAAAGAACAAAAGGAAAAATGCATAGCTCAAAAATTATACTTTGAGCCCCATCTTTAGGTAAGTAACTTGACATCTTTGGTTTTAGCATCCTCACCTTCAAAGTAAAAGTTTAGGTAGGTGATTCCCAAAATTCCTATCAGCCTTAGAGTTCTAGGACTCATACATACGATGATGGAATTTTTAACTGGTACAACCTTTCTGAAGGACCATATATATCAAATATATCAAAGACTCTGATCATATATTTTGACTCAGTAATTTCACTTTCAGAAATATATCTTGAGGAAATAAATGGACATCTATGCAAATATGTACGTACAAAGGTGTTTATAATAACAAAATTTTGAAAGCAACAAAAAATTTCATTCATAGATAATTAGTATATAAATATATGATAGTATATTCACAGGCTTGACAAAACAAAAGATTGTCTATGTCAGCCTCAGCAACATTTCCTTTTTATTAAATGGTATGATCAAAGATAATAGTCAAACAATCCTGGACAATAAGTTTTTGGGAAGTGAAATTCACATCCAGTCAGTGCCTCTGACTAAAGCTTTGGGTCTGGGATTTTACAAGTTTTCCACATCTGTGCGCTACCAAAGGATCCATCAAGATGGGCCCCTGCTCCAGTTGTATCTTGAGATTCAGTTCTGAGGCAGGGAAAAGGGAAAGGGACCAGCGCCCGGCATGACGTCACTTACCAGGCCACCATCAGTGCTCGGGAGTGGCCTGGGTACAAGCACAGACCCGGGTAGGCGCAGCATGGCATCCAAAGAGTTCAGCCTTAATTATGAGACACCAGGGATCAAGAAAAGAAAAGAGTTCAGCATTAAGTCAGTTTCTTCTGAGAGCCAGCCCCAAAGGATCCAGGTATGTCTTCTCGGGGGGCAGAGTATAGACAGTGACGGGCAGCGACACACTGAGGTGTCAGGAAAGAGGTAGGACTAGAGGTCTGTCAGTTGGTTGCGGGGCCCAAGGATGGGCTGCGGTTTAAGAACAAGGAAGAAATTGTGAGGAGCGGGGGAGAGAAAGGTAGGTCACTGTGTCATTGTGTGAAAATGGGGGACAAGGGGTACTCGGGGTAGAGAGATGTGGGAATTTGACCTTAAAAGTCAAGAATAAGAGACACCTTCTCGAAACAGGTGGGGTGAGAGGTGAGAGGCAACTTAGACTCAACTCCGAAACTGCCCCTGCTGGATCCCCAGCTGTGGTTGGTTTAATTAGAAGGGCCTCTCCAAGCTCTGTCTCCAACACCAGGTCTCATGGGTGGGGGACCTGGTAAGCCAGGGGCGGGGAGACGAGAGGGTAACGTTGTGATCCTGTTGTGTGTCTCTGTGACCTTTGCCGCCGCCATGGGGCAGCCTTTGCCGAATTCATGCCAATCAGCTGGGCAGAAACCAATCCAAGGACACAAATGGAGCCAAGCAAGAGCTGGTGAGATGCAGAATTTAATGGTTCCCTTTAAATGCCACCGTGGTTTTCAGGTCCATGAAAGTTTTCATTTTACAGCTGTTTCCGGCCCATCAGATAGCTGTGACGTGTCCTCACAGGAGTGCACTGCGTAGACTTCCCTCTGCGGTCTGACGATTCGCCTGATCATTACAAAACATAAAACAGTAAAGTAACCCTAATAAAACAAGAATAATTTAATTAGGATTTTAAAACCAAGAATAATTTAAAAACCATAATAAAACAAGAAAATTATAAAACAATTATAATGATATACAAAAATAATAAAACAATAAAAACATAAACAGCATTAAAAAGACAGGCATTTGTTGAATACACGTCGTGTGCCGTGGACTTTACCAGGCCCCAGAAAACAAACCTGGGTTTTACACAGCCCCTGCCTGTGATGTGCTCTTCGTTTACTCCGCAGCCGCAGATGACTGTGAACTGCTGGTGGTCAGGGCCGTTTCTTCCTCTGTACCCACAAGCTGGGTGCTGAATGGATTCCACACCTTGCCCACCTCTCGTGTTCATTGATGCAGAGGCTTGCCCAGAACCATAATGAAGGCTGACAATTTCATAGCACTTATTATATGCTGGGCCCTTTCTTGACATTTTATGTTACTAAATCACAATAACTCAGTGAGGTAGGGACTTTTATTACTTCTGAGTTACAAGGGGTTAAGAAATTTGCTCATGGTCACAGCTGCTAAGTCGGAAGCTGGGGTTTGAACCCAGGCACTCTCGTTTCCAAATACAGGTGCTTTGTCCTATCAGTGGCAAGTAAAAGAAGAGTATAGTCTCTACCACTGAGGAATTTAGAATCTGCTTCTGGACAAGAAAGCTAAATTGCTGAGAGCAACAGTGCGTGACAGAGCAGGTGATGTTGTGCTACACACTATCAAAGCCGTAGAGGTGGATTTACTATAACCAAATGCTCCAATCTGTTCTAAAATAGTAGATGAAGTTCAGTAGTAGGGAAGGCTTATTGGAGAATGTGTCTGTCTTGGAAAATGAGCCGCATTTGAGAGACTGAAATTCAAGGGGATGGTGACCAGGGAATAGGAGTGCGTGGCGTGTGTGGGAGCCCAGCTTCCTCTAACGCCACTGCTTCAGCAGGCACTGGGCCCGGAGCAGGGTGCAGGGAGAGCCAGGAGATAGTTTCTGTTTTTTGCCCTTGAGGACAAAAAATGTTTCAGACTAACATCTTTTATTCATGCAGTACTATTTCTGAAAAGCTAAAAGTAACCTACAGGGCCTTATCAATTTTAAAAAAGGGTATCTTTTCTGCAGAATTTTCAAAAACTGGTAGGACTATTAAAAATTCTAAATATTTGGTTTTTCTAAAAATAATTGCTGTCTATAATATACTCAATTTTTTTTATCTCCCTTGATCTGTATGAAGCTTCTCAACCATCAAGAACCAAAGCAATTGCTACTATTGGGATTGTACATGATTAAAAATGCATTTAAACTCAATTTCTTTTTTATTTTAGACATAACTAAGAGACACTTAACAGTTGTGCAAAAGCAAGATAAAGTCCATGTCATGATGATTTCAAAGTCTTCAATCAATTTGATTTACTGAGGGGAAAATAGGCCAAAGCTTACAGTATCAGAATACAATAAAACAACAACAAAAAGAAAAGTAACATGTATAAAGTACTTCCCATGTGCCAGGATTTCTATTAATTTTTCATGCACTATTTTATCAGTCCCAAAAATTCTATAAGAAGGATGTTTGTGTTCCTATTTTACAGATGAGAAAACTGAGGTTTTGAAAGATTATCTTCTCCAAATCAACCTTAGTGATGACAGAGCACAGACTTGAATGCAGATTTTTGGATTCATTACCTCGTGCACTTAGCAACCACTTTTGGCTTAGTTCCAAATGTAGGCTAGTGTGATTCACAGTGACAGGAAGTTCCCCTCTGGGTCAACTCTGAGACTCTCGGATTCAGTTTCCTTCCAGTATCCTGCTGTGCAGATCCGAGTGTTCCAGGGCAGTAAGGGAAGACTGTAGCGGTGTGCGGTTGTAGTATCTGGCAGATTGCATTAGGCTTTTCAATATTCCCCTCATATTCCTGCAATCGTACCAGAGCATCGACAGCTTACTCAAGGGTGGAGAAAGCAAACCTAGGTCTTCTTTTTCTTGAGACAAAGCTTCACCTTCTCATCTGCTGGACTTTTCCACCGGATCTAAGTAAAGCTCATTTCAAGATGTGGCCTGCAGACAAACGGGACGAACAGAAAGAGCATCTCAATTCCTGCGATTAAGGCTTGGTTGTGAGGGAAGGATGCAGCCCTCCTGGCTGACGGCCTGATTTCCAGGGCCTTCTGCAAGGCTGGCACAGAGCTCTGCAAAGTCGGAGCTCCTGGAAGTTGTTTTGTGTTTAATATGACCAAATGTCTTTTGATATAATGGAGAAAGCGTTTAGGACTTCTTGGACCTGGGATACTGGAGAGATAGACAGCAAAAGGAAAGAGCAAATTGGGGTAGTCATTAGGACTTCAAAATAGAAAGATTACTCAGATTGACTTGGAATGCTCTAGCAGTTTTTTTCTAAAGGGAACTTTTACTTATGCCAAGGTGTTTTCATTTCTCTTTTTGTTTTCTAATGTACACACACTTCCATGCCCTAAGGGGCATTTGGAGAATTGGAGCTCTGACAGTCAGTCTCCCAGTGTTTATATTCTGGTGTCTCTCTTTTCTAGTTACACAATAGAAATCCAAAAAGATCAAAGAAATAACAAATATCACCTCCTAATTACTTACTCTTTCTAAGCATCAGTTTGTTCATCTGTAAGATGGAAATAATAATAGTACTTGCTTCACATGTCATTTTTTTAAGAATTAAATAAAAAATTCCATGTAAAGGTGGTTAGCACGTTGCCTTCTTGCTTAGTACATAGTAAAAAATACATAACAAATGAAGTTATTGGTATTAACAATATTATAATAATATTAAGTGTGACCATTAAAAATGGATGTAAGGTATCTTGATCCCTTTGGAAAACAAAATCCCTTCTCTAAACCTAGAGTAACTGTACCCTGGGGTCGGTCCCCTTTGCCTTTAAGACCCAGGCTTGGAGACTCAGCTGTGAGAGACTGTGCCCTTCATGATTCTTCTGGTAGCTACTATCCCTTGGCTGGGGCCCAAAGCACATGAGTTAGCTGAATTTTATATGACAAGTCTAGGCCATCCTTTTTGGCATTCATATACAGATGCTCTTAGGCTAGTTTTAAAGTCTTATTTTGTGACAATCTGTGACTTTACTTCTATTAAGTAACTTCATCTACTATTTTAGAACAGATTGGAGCAATTTGGTTATACTAAAATCCTCAGTGTAAATAATCTGTCTTTTTATATATGATAGATATGCTCACCCTTGGGGAACTGAACTGACCAAATATTGAGCTTACATTTGCTTTTCCCACACTCTGTCAACTTAATCATGAAAACAAAAACAAACAACAACAAAAAACACACAAAAAACCTAAACCCTCCCTTATCTCAGGGAATTGGCAGATGCTAATTGTAAAGGTTTATCTTCTATTAACCATGGTCTAGGAGACTACTTTATCACAGCTCTAATATCACAAGAAATGGAAAATTCATGCATGCAAATATTGTTTATGAATATGGGCAACTCTGGATGCATTTTTTATGAACATGGAACATTTGGCTTTGCATCTGGTAGTGTGGAGAATAACAAATCCAGCTCTGCACCCTAGGAGACATCAGATTACTTTATTATTACAATGATTTCAATAACGCCAGGCACTTTTCAGACACCTGGATATTCATGAATAGTTCAAACCTCACTGGTCACATTTTATTCCTACAGCTTTTTGAAGTTAGAGATCATTTGGTCTAGCTGGGTTTCTAAAAGCATGTGGGAAATAAATACAAGTAAAATCTTAGACACCCAATTTGTTAGCGCTTTATTTCTTGTTGTTGCTTTTTTAAATGGTCGTTCAAATCTTGGGAGCTGGTGATGGTTACCATGAAATCCAAGTCTGCCCTTTGGAACACATCACTGGCTCACGTTCTATTAGCCTCAAGTCATCTTCTTGATTTCTGGTGGGATTAATGTGATTCCTCTGTAGAACTTAGTGTATAAATTGATTAATATAAATTAGGTTTTCATGTTTTTATAAGTAGTTCATAATTATGATATCTAACATTTATGTTTTCTAAGTGTCTCTTAGAAATCTCTATCTGCTTTTTAATCTTATCCATGAGCTCTATTGTTTGGAAGGAGTTGGAAGGAAAAAGATGACTTGGCTTTTGGTACAAAAACCACTAGAGAGCCTTTGGAAAGTTCACTTGTGCACTTGTGTATTTTGACACTCACTCAGTAGGTGAACTTACACAGAAGAGAGCCGTGTCTAATAGGACTGTCTGATTCTATTTATTTTTTGTTATCATCTTGCAGTGCTGTTTTGGCACACAGTTATTTAAGTCACCAGTCTCCATAAAACAGGGTAATCCTGTGCCGATCATTTCAAGTTTGCCCCAGACACCTAAACACTGACATTTTCCATGTACTAATTTGGGTTTTTGCCTTTGAGGACGACTAGAAAGAGAATTAAGGAAAGATGCCTTTCTTCTTGTCTATAGGTTTTATTTTGTTTTATTCCTAAATGTTAATTTAAACATCTTTAGATTCTATTTGGTTTTATTACCACTTATTTCAACTTTTACTCCTTTTGCAAAATGAGTTTTGCACATTTTATTTTTAGGTTTGAATGTGTGTTTTTCTGTGCAAGCCAAATGATAGCAGTTTTATATGGGCTTTTCCTTGAGAACTAGGAAACAGACACTGTCTAAGGATTCTAGATTCTGTCTTCTGGAACCCCAAAGTACTCTCCTTAAAATAGTTGTCTCTAAGTGTGATTTGATAACTTTATTTATAAAATATCTAAGCCCTACCCCAATGTACATTTACAGACTTGTCACCTCATGGTTTCCACACTGGCTTAGAGACATTTCCCAGAGCCCACAAGGCCGAATGTGCCCTTGTCCTGCTTCTGCTCTGACCTCCTTGCTGAGTAAATGAATTCCTACACCTGTCACTATAGAAATAGAGTGTGTGTATTATATACCACAGGCAAATGTTAAAAAGATGAAGTAACCACAATGAACTATAACCTCATATCCATTAGGATGGCTACTATAAAAAGAAAAGAAAAGAAAAGAAAAAGTGGAAAATAACAAATGTTGGTGAGGATGTGGAGAAATTGGAACCCTTATGCACTGATGGTGGGAATATGAAATGATATAGCTGCTATGGGAAAAAGTATAGAGGTCCTCAAAAATTTAAAAATAGAATGACCATAGTATCTAGCAATTTCACTTCTAGGTCTGTATCCAAAAAAATTGAAAGCAGGGTCCTGAAGAGATATCTGTACACGCATGTCCATAGCAGTGTTATTCACAATAGCCAAAAGGTGGAAACAGCTCAAGCACCCATTGGCAGATGAGTTGGTCTGCGGTTTGAAGGTTCATGTGCCTTAAAAATTCTTAAGTTGCAACTTAGCCCCCAAAGAGACAGTATTAAGAGATGGGGCCCTTGGGAGGTGATTAAGAGTTGGGATTAGTACTCTTACAGAAGGGCTTGAGGAGTGAGTTTGCCTGTTCCTCCCATCTCTTCTGCCATGTGAGGGAAGAGTGTTCATCTCTGGGCGACATAGCAACAAGGCGCCATCTTGGAAGCAAAAACCAGACCCTCACCAGACACCAAACCCACAGTGACTTCCAGCCTCCAGAACAGTGAGGAATAAATTTCTGTTCCTTACAAATTACCTAGTCTCAGGTATTTTGTTTTAGCAGCACAAACAGACTAAGACAAAGGGATAAAGAAAATGTGGTACATATTAATACATAGAATGTGATATTATTATTCAGCCTTAAAAAGGAAAGAAATTCTGACATATTCTACAACATGGGGGAACCTGGAGGACATTATGCTAATTGAACTAGGACAGTCACAAAAAGACAAGTATGATTCCACTTGTTTGAGGTACCTAAAGTAGTCAAATTCATAGAGACAGAAAGAATGACAGTTGTCAAGGGCTGGGGAGAGGGGGAAATGAGGATTGTTTCCTGGGCACAGAGTTTCAGTTTTGCAAGATGAAAAGAGTTGTGGCCATGGTTGTGCAACAATGTGAATGTACCAATTACTACTCAACTGGGATTAAGTGTTAAGAGGATATATTTTATATAATGTGTATTTTACCGCAGTTTTTTAAAAAGAGGAAATAAGAGATACACACACATGCACATAAGAACCAAAGTAACATTAAAAAAAAATATGCTGCAAAACGAACAGAAGCTTCTGCTCTGTAAAAGTTGTAGTATTTGTAATTCGGGTAAACCTAGTTTGTATAAATCAGGTATAATCAGACATTGATATCTGTATGCTTTTTCAGGAGAATTCTACCGTATAGTAAATGTAGACAGTGACCAATGGGCCTGAAAAAATAAGGATAAATAGATTAATCTATCATCCAACCAGTTCACAGTTGTAGGGAGGGAAAGATATAATGGCCCTGTAAGGCCAAAGTGGGAGCTATCAGGTAACTGACTGAGTAGTTATGAGTTAAATATAGCTACAGTATACAATTTTGAGAAATTATATAGTCATATCTCTGTTTCTTCTGCATGCCTCTGTGATTGCCCCTGGAATCTTAGAATTTCTAAGAGAAATTCTGGACACGTGAGGAATCTTTGCAACATTATAGTCCCTGCTAATGCGAAGAAAAAATTAGCCTCTGTGAATTTGGAGGTTGTGTTTGCACCCAAAAAAGAATTAAAGAAATTACAATATAACTTAATTCCTACCTCATTATGCCTTTAATTATTTGGACATTATGAGACCCTCTATATGTAGAACATTCTTAAACATACATGTGTTTAAAACCTCCAAAACACAGTCAGAAACCAGTTGTTTGTGATCATGGAAGAGAGATGTTAGAAATCTGAAACAATTTGTAAAGCCAAATTAATTATGTTTCCATTTGGCTTTTGAATGAGGATTTTCTGTACAGTGATAATGACAGCTAATTTTTAATGAGCACCTACAACATGCCATATGTGCTTTACCAGGATTTTTCTCAGTTTTTCCTCAAAACAACCTGAAAATCAAATATTATAATATAATACCAGTTTTACAATAGGGAATGACATAGCTTAGAGCAGCAGTCCCCAACCTTTTTGGCACCAGGGACAGGTATCATGGAAGACAATTTTTCCATGGACTGGGGTGGGGGTAGGGGAATGGTTTCAGGATGATTCAAGTGCATTACATTTATTCTGCACTTTATTTCTATTATTATTACATTGTAATATATAATGAAGTAATTATACAACTTACCATAATGCAGAATCAGTGGGACCCTGAGCTTGTTTTCCTGCAACTAGATGGTCCCATCTGGGGGTGATGGCAGACAGGGACTGATCTGACAGGAGACGGAGCTCAACTCAAAGTTTCATTGCCAGACACGTCATTGTCCTTGTGGAGCACAGAAGTGGCAAATACATCTCTGTCTTGCCTTTCCTGATATGATGACTGTGGCAGACGGCATTCACAGATCACAGCACCCGCCCAGCCCAGATGTGGTCAGGAAGCCATTTCAGCATAGCCCAGGAGTCAACCATCACCAAATGACTGGAGGAAAACCCTCTGTGACAGCAAAAATTTTTGAAGTCCTCTAGCACTTGGGGGGGGGGGGGGCTGGAGGAGGGGAGTTCAAGGTGCAGCTCTGTGTCTATAGAACATTTGCAATGGGTGATTTTTTTCAACATCATGAACAGCCCCAATGTCCTCTCAAATTTTCTAATCAGGGTTGCAGCATTAAGGAAGAGAGGTTTTAGGAAAAGAGCTATTCTCTCTCCTTTTCTTGGGTACTTATTAGGTAACTGAATACTTAAAATGATAATACAAGCTCATTTTGATTGATAAGAGCTTAATATGTTGGTCTTCTCACTAGTACATTTGTAATATTAAAGGATCTTTTTTCCCTCCATTCAGATTGTGTAAACATTTATGTGACAGACATGTGTTGGGTAATTTTAGAATCCTTGTCTCTTGTAAACACACTAATTGCAATGCTGGTTACTTCCTAGACCTCTATGAGCTAAACGGGGCAGTTATTTTGGGACAAACCTTTTGGCAAACCTCAGATAACAACTCATCTGAGGTCCCTTTGCTTATGAGTAGGAATGAACCTGTGGCTCACAACTAAATAGAAATAAATGTGCTCAGCAGGGAAGACTCATTACCAATTTAATGAACCAGATTCTGTTTATAGCTCTGTGAAGGATCATAATGTATAAATTTAAATAAAACACCACGGCTTTCGTTTAAAGTGTTAATACGTGAAATATTGACTTAGTCTGTTCCTAACTGAAAAAGTAGACATGTAAAATTCTATTAAGTTCACTGACAGGCAATACACAATTAGAGACTCCAACAGAAATGCCCACCAGGCCTCCAGACAATAGCATTGCAGGACCTGGGGTTCACATTGGTCAGTTGTGCTCAGTCTGTTACAGGGCTGATGGCTTTAATTAACATAAGTACATTTAAACATATGTTCATAGATATGCTTGAATATGACACACATCTTTTCTTTAAATTGTAAACCAAAAGCAATGAAAATGTCCCTTGAGATTTATCACAAGGTGTCTTTCCATGGTTCCTTCTGTAGGACTCTTTGGCTCCATCAACCCTCCTTTATTATGTCACTGTCATTTTCCATAGACTGTAAAATCCTGGAACGTGGGGACATGTCTACCCTTCTCACCAATGTCTTTCAGTGCCTAGTGCTATGCCTAGTCCATACATAGAGCTCAAGAAATAATTGTTAAATAAATGAATAAATGAGTTTTTGAAAAATATTACAACTGAACAAAAGCTCTTGTGTTAGGACTCCTTTTTCGTAATTAATTAAAGTTCCTGAACAGCCAGTCAGTTTAGTGTTTTTTTTAGTTAGTAAATTCAATTATCTGATCTCCATGGGAGCTCCACTTCAGGTGAAGTAAGTCAGCTATCTTCAAACTGGGATCCAAGTACTCCCAGAAAAGAAGAAAGATTTTTCAGGTGGTCCACAGACAAAAACACTTAAAGGGAATCAAAGTTCAGATCTTCAATTTCCCCGTGTACTCTTTCCTAAAATTTACTTGCCTGAGAACACACAGGCAAACCACTTCCACTGTCATCATCATGTTTCTCACATTTTACAAAAGAAAGGCCTGTTTTGCACTCAGCCTGGTTGTCATTACGCTGTGTTGCTTGGAGTGCAGACACTCAGGTGACCATGAAACCTACTATCCAAGCAGGGGTACTCTTGAGAGTGAAAGTCTCTATTATTAATTAACTTGGGACAATAAATTAACAAAAAAGTATTAAAGATAAAACTATTTCCATTCCCCTCCTTCCTTCTGAGAATATTGGGTTAAAAAAGGTGGCTCTAAGTGAAGGAGTAGAAGGTAAATTGATACTCACTCGCTGAATGTTGGTAACGTTTTTAAAGTATTTTTCCTAGAAATTGATAAACTGAATCTAATGAGCTAGAGATTTCTAAAACTTCATTTAAAAAGACTATTGAGTATGGAGTTGTCAGCTGATAGATCAAAAGACATACAAAAATGTTTATAGCAGCATTATTCATAATAGCTCCAAAGAGTTATTAGCCAAAATCTCCATCAAGAGTAGATGGTGTATTCATACACAGGAATCTTGCATAGCAATGAAAAAGATTAAACTGTTAGTACATACAACAACATGGATGACTGTCACGGATGCAATTTCAGCAAGTCCGTACGTTATGATTGCATTTTTAAGAAGTTCATCAATAAACAAGACTGATTTATGGTGTTAGAGATTAAAATAACGGTATAATGGTTATTTTGGAGTGTGTTACAGGCAGGGAGCACAAGGAAGACCTCAAAAGAGATGGAAATGAATGTTCTATATTTTGATCTAGGTAGTGGTTTCATGGGTCACTCTGTATTTACAACTTCATCTAGCTGCCAACTTAAGATTTGTCAACTGTATGCAAAGTTTGAATTAAGAAAAAACAGAAACTGATTCATTTAATCAATAAAGGTTTGCTGATGCACAGTGCTGGATGTTGGTGATGTAATAATGAACAAGATTTCAAGAAGCTTAAAGGTGAGGAAACCACATCCTGATTAAGTCCTTGTTTTGGTATAATCACACCCACTTGCATCCCTCGAACCTCCCTGGTTTTGGTGATAAATTATACGATTGCTCTATGTTCCAGATATCTATTGCTATGTAACAAACCACCCTACAGCTTAGTGGGTAACAACCACGCTTTTAACATAGCTTATGGTACTATGGATCAGGAATTCACACAGGGCTCAGCTGGGCAATTCTTCTAGCTCTACTGGTCTTGAACACAGTCACTCAGTGGCACTCGACTGGCAGATGGCTGGTCTGGAGGGCTGAAGATGATCCACTCAGGACTCTGGTGTTCTGGTGGGGGTGCTGGGAGGCGGGGTTCAGCTGGGGACTGTTAACTGGAGTGCCTCCACTTGGCCTCTCCAGAATGGAGGTCTCGGGTAGATGGATGGCCCTCTAAGGAGGTGGCTGGCCAGGGTGGCTGGCTGCATGCACTTTTAATGACTGAGCCTTGGAAGTCACCTAGTGTCTCTTCTGCCTCACTCTATTTGCTAAAGCAGCCAGAGGCTGCTCAAGTTCAAGAGGAGAGGACATAAATCTCATTTCTTTGTGGGAGGACTATCAAAAAAACTCCCCTGTGTTTTTTTAAAAACCACAATGCCCTACTTGGGCCAGTTTCAGGGAGACATTTTTACCAAGTCTGTGCTCTCAATATCTTTTGTATCCTTCTCCTCTCCATCCTTAGTGGAATGTCATTAGCTTGGGTTCTCACAATCTCTCATCTGCATTATTAGATAATATTCTTAATCGATCTCTTGTTCTAGTTTTGCTCTTCTTCATTTTGTCTTACTGGTGGTTAGTGAATGTCCAGCTCTGAGTCTGTTAAGCTTTTGCAAAGAAAAATTCAAAACCAATCCCTCTTCGCATACTAACTAAAACCCAGACTGCTTTGCCTGCCATTCAATGTTCTTTTCACCTCATTCCCACCTAACTTTCCTAACTTATCTTTCATAGTCCCTTGCATGATTTCAGCGTTCAGCCAAATACTCCTTCTTTATGTTCCCTCTCTAGGGTCTACCCTTCACAGCCTTAGTGCATAAACTCACATCATTTCTTCTGTCTGAAATGTACTTGTTTGCCTGACACACGCACCCATGGCCCAAATCTAACAGTTCTGCAAGGTCCTGCTGAAATGCCTCCTCCAGGATGCTCACTTGTTCATGCAACAAACATTTACCGCAGGGCTTATTTGTCAGGCTCTGTTGCAGGCCCTGGAAACATATGGGGGAAGAGGCAGACAAGATCTTCACCCTCAGAAAGCTTATAAGTCTCTATTTTGAAGTAATCTTGTCTCTTGATCTCTCATGGAAACTCACTGGTTCCTTTCTTATGCTACTTTTAGAGGTAGTGTAAGTAGAGTAGCTAAACATTAAGATCCTGAAACTGTGTGACCTTAAAAAAGCTTCTGACCTTCTTTGGACATCAGTTTTCTTTTCTGTAAAGTGGGTTACTATTAATAATAATACTTATCATGTAATTTCTGGGAAATTTAAATATGGTATTAAATATAAAACACTTAGAGTTTGGTAAACAGTAAGCACTAATTAGGCATTAGTAATTATTATTACCATCATCATTCTTAGTTGCATATTCCTTCCCCATTAGATTATAAACTTGCTTTTTTGAGGCTGGGTAATATATTTCACACAGTCACGGTGTTTTGGAATAAGTGTGAGATTTTTAAGTCAGGCAGGGCTGTTTCAGTCCAGCTCAGCAACTCATTAAGTGTGAGACCCTGGCCAAGTTACCTTTCTGTACTTTACTTTTTTCATATTTAAATTTTGCATAATAATACCTAACTCAGAGTTCTCAGAGGGACTTAATGAGGTCATATTTGTAAATTGCCTAGTTTAGTGTCTGATACATAGTATGTTCCCCCACAATGATTATGGGGATGATAATGATGATAATGATGATGATAAAATTGTAACTGACAATTCCTAGAATCCCCTCTACTTACTATGGAACATAATTTAGTAAGTATCCTTGTGGACATTCTAATGCCATTACAAACACAGTTTTTCCTAATTAGAATTATATCATGTTTAATTAATCTCCTTTTATCATTTACTGTAAACAGCAGATGTCTTTATGTTTCAACCCCATTTAAAGGTTTGTCGCATCTTTTAAAATGATTACATGTTGCTTCTTTATATATGTGCACCATAATTTATTTAATCAGTTACTTATAAATGAATATTCAAAATAAATGAGTGTTTCAAATGTTTCCCATTATATATCACACTATAATCAAATCAATTACATATACATACACATATACATCTACATAGCATATCTTATTTTTTTTTTAAGAGAAATGGTTAGAAGTAAAATTGCTTGGACAAAGGAAATATGCTTAAAGATTTTTATGCATGCTGATAAATTGCTCTCCTGGCTGGTTTTACCTATTATTGCTCTGATTGCTATGGTAAGAATGTTTGTATCCCACTAAACTTCATATGTTGGAAGCTAATGACCAATGGGATGGTATTAGGAGGTGGGGTCTTGGCAGGTGATTATAGCGTAAAGGTGGAACCCTCATGAATGGGATTAGTGCCCTTCTGAAATAGGTTGGAGGTAGGGTACATGTGCCCCCTCCATGATGTGAAGACACAGTGAGAAGGTGCCATGTATGA
Organism: Lemur catta; assembly: GCF_020740605.2. Lineage (NCBI taxonomy): Eukaryota > Metazoa > Chordata > Mammalia > Primates > Lemuridae > Lemur > Lemur catta. Next base: position 92,064,356 of record NC_059136.1, on the reverse strand, counting down.
GCTGGGAAACAGACCCCCACCAAACACCAAATCTGCCAGTGCCTTGATCTTGGGTTTTCCAGCCTCCAGAACTCTGAGAAATAAATTTCCGTTGTTTATGAGCCACTTAGTTTATGGTATTTTGTTATAGTGGCCCGAATGGACTAGGATGCCCACCAATGGGACCACCCCTATTTAGACACCATTGCCAACATGTGGCTTAGGCCAATTCTTTACATCGTTGTCAAGATTTATGTTCTTCATCTATCCTTTTTAAGCCTACCAATATAGTCCTAGTAACACAGAAGTGTTTTTATGCATGCCTTTTTATTTCCTCAAGACTATGAGCTTCTCGAGAAAAACAACCTTCATTCATTTTGGTAGTTTCCACTAATCAGAGACATATTTCACTGGAATCTGGAGCAAACACGCTTCTTTCCTCAGCATTTCTTTGCAGCTTTAAAGCAGACCAAGGCCTTAAGCAAAGTCACTTATTTATTTGTTAAAGAGTGGTTGGGGAGGGAGATGGTTTCAAGTGATTGGAAATTAAAATTTGCATTTAGACTTTCCTTTTATTTCAAATGCAGGTCCTTTTCCCCCCGGTTGCTGTTTCCAGAGTACAATAGATTTAGAGAATCCGAGCACTGCACCCTAGCTAAAGAGCGGACAGATAGGAAAGGGATGAGGAGGAGGAGGGTCTGTGAGGCTGCCAGGAAGGCACAGGGGACCTCCGGTGTCCTGTGAAACCACACCTCTTTCCGTTTCATCCCACTGTCCCCATCAGCCAGACGTGGAACCTCTGCCCAGTCACTGCTAAGAAAGACTTTGGAAAGGGTGGCTGTAGGTGGTTTCAAGAAGAAAATCATCTGGAGCAAAAGTACGAGAAGGCCGCTCGTGATTACTATTGAAAGGTTTGAAGGGAAATGAGGTACAGGTACAAATACTTTCTCACATGCGGCTTTTAAATGATAGAAATAGAAAAAAAAACAGCATATAAAATAATAAAAGAACTAGAGATATTTCTATATGAGAATGAACAATTAAAAAAAAAACCCACTGCATTCTAAAGCAATCATATACCACTCTAAATGAGTTTGGATCTCAATACCTTACAGAATTACATCCTGGGTAATAACACGATGCGTAACATTTACACAGTGCAGAGTTGCAAACTGGCCCCTGGGCTGCATTCAGCCTCCAAATATGTTTTGCTTGGCTCACACAGCATTGGCCAGATAGAGTTTGTAAAAATTTTTAGTAGTTACCCACATTTAAAATTAGAAACAGGCTGACTATTCACCAAACTACTTCCCATTTTCCTGGGCACACAGCTGGACCGCCTTTCTCAGCCTCCCTTAGTGCGCGTCCATGGGACCGAGTTTTAGCCAATGAAACGTGATGAACATCATGGCGCCTCCTCCAGGGCCGGCCCATGAACACGCCCATGAGCAGCCTCCCCGCTCTTTGCTCTTCCGTTTTCCTGAATGACAGAGTGGAACAGAGCCTCCTTACTCACTCACTCTTCCCTCCCCTCCCCCTGCCCCAACCCAAAACAAGATTACTTGAGTAGGTACAACCCAAGTGCCCATCAATCCACGAATGGATTAGTAAACTGTGGTACATGTATACCATGGAGTATTACTCAGCTACAAGAAATAACGATGATACAACATCTCTTTGGTTCTCCTGGAGAGAGTTGGAACCCATTATGTTAAGTGAAGTATCCAAAGAATGGAAAAACAAGCATCACATGTACTCACCAGAAAACTGGTTTCCCTGATCATCACCTAAATGCACATCGGGGGAGGATACCAATTGGATATCAGACTGAGACGGGGGGTGGGGGGAGGGGATGGGTGTATGCCTACATGATGAGTGCATTGCGCACCATCTGGGGATTGGTCATGCTTCAAGGTGCTGACTCGGGGAGGTGCGGGGGGAGGGAATGGAGGTATGACTACATGGTGAATGCCAGGCGCACTGTCTGGAGAATGGACACGCCTGAGGCTCTGACTCAGGGGGATGGGCAGGACACGGACAATGTATATAACCTGAGCTTTTGTACCCCCATGAAGAGCTGGAAAAAAAAAAAAAAAGATTACTTGAGTAGGAAGTAAACTTCTGTTATGTTTGAGCCACTATGTTTGTGGGGTCCATCTGACATAACAGCTAGCAGATGCTAATATGCTCTGTAATGAGGATCATGCAACCTCTAGTATAGCATAATCCATTCCCTGCTGTCTCTTACACCCCTGCTGTGTCACCATTTATGTTTCCTGCTAGGCTCTCTTAGGTATGATTAGAATTTGAGGTTTTTTTATGTGGCACTTTATAGTTTCCTAGGAATACCCACATTCATTATCCCTGGAACCTTTTAACAGTGCTGAGTTCTTGGCAAACTGGATATGACCATTTATTCTTCAGTAAGTTCAGTTTCATTTGAGTCAACAGTTATTGAGCCACAGACCAGGTACTGTGCTGGGCCCAGGAGGCACAAAGATGAGACACGGGGAACCTGAAACATAGAAATGTTTGGCTTCTATTAGCACACATTTGCCGAGTCACAGGCTGCTGAGAGAAAGGACAGGTGTGATTGTGTATCTACTAAGAGTAATCTCTGAGAAATAGTGGTCATCTGGAATAATGCCAAAAGATAAAACAAGGTCAAAAGTTTGGATTTTCACAAGGAGAAGAAAGTGGCTTCTTGAAATTAGAAACCAATATATATATAATATTGATGCCAACAAGAAGTCTAGAAACCATTATCGAACAAAAGTTCTATGACCACTGGCAAAGGGGGGGATCATTCCTGGAAGTCAGGATTGATTCACTAAGAGAACAGAACTGAATTTATCCCCTTTTTGGGGAGGGTTATTATTCTGAAAGCTATGGAAAATGCTGCAAAGATGGCTGTCCTAACGTGGTTGTTCTGCCATAACAAAGTGAAGACTTGGTGGCTTAAACAATAGACATTTATTTCTCATAGTTCTGGAGGCTGGAAGTCTGAGATCGCGGTGCCAGTATGTTGGGTTCTGGCAAGTGTCCTCTGCCTGGCTAGCAGATGGTTGCCTAATCACTGTGCACCCACAGGGGCTTCCCTTGGTTCATGCGTGTGGAGAGAGGGAGACACAAACACACATACACACACACACAGTGAGAGTGAGTGAATGAGCAAGTGAAAGATATTTGTTTTTCTTCTTTTAATAATGCCACCAATCCTATTGACTCCACACTTATGACCTCATTTAACCTTAATTATTTCCCTAAAGGTCCTATCTCCAAACACAGTCACATTGGGGTTAGGGCTTCAACCTATGAATTTGAGGTGAGGGGACACAATTCAGTCCGCAGTAATAGTGAATCTTGATTTTAACGAAGTATTTGACAAAGATATTTTTATAATATCATTACCTACCAATTGAAGACATATCCTAGAAAATGGTAAATTTAGATGGATGCAGATTTTTATGAAGTCAAAATATATAGATTTATGAATACTTGTCAAACTTGAGAAAGGTCACTGGTAGCATGCCCTAAGTTAACATTTTTATTAAGCACATAGTTATAAACAGAAAATGTGCTTGTCAAGTGTACAACTCACATGCTGGATGATAAAATCAAGATTCAAAATGATCTCAAGGGGTTAGATTTATGGGCTCAACTAATGAAATGTCATCCTGCAGGATACATGTACAATACTTTACTGAGGATAAAGAAATTATGCAAGAGAGGATGGGGGTTGGGAAGGAATTTGGTGAAATGAGTCCCTGCATTCCAGGCTGTGTTCTCAGAAGTCTGGTGTCAAGGTCAAGGTGATAGTCCCAGGACAGTTTGCACAGATCAGTCCACGTTGTGTACAGATCTGGGAGACATGTTCAAAGAGGAAGGCTGTTGATGAAGTGGGGAGGACCCAGAGGGTTGGCCAAGATGGCCCGTATCTAGTTCAACTCAGCTGCTGTTTTGTGGGGCTCCCTCAGGGGGCTGGACAGTTAACAGGGAGGTATGAAGTCTTGGGGGGAATAAGAAACTGTCTTCAACTGTAAGAAAAGTTGTGATGAAATGCCTTTGGTTGTATCTGGGTGATGGGATTTTATGATAGTTTTGTTTTCTTGTTTCTTCTTTTTATTTAATTAAAAAATACCTACCCATTTAGACTGTGTCCAATGCCGCTAGGCACTGTGTCAGGCACTTCACAAATGTTACCTCTCTTATTCCTTAGAACAATCTTGTAAGAAAATAGCCTTTCCCCATATTACTGATAGGGAAACTGAGGACTGGGGAGGTAAGTGGCTTTTTCAATGTCGCGTAGCCAGTAGGTGAAGACACCAAGTTTTGAGCCCAGTTCTGTGAGGCCCACGCTCTTGGCCATTGCATTTTATTGGCCCCTTGCTCTTTCCAAATGTGCTCTAATGGACAAAAACGTTACATATATATCCAGGGAAAACATTTTTAAATGGAAACAAAGAGAAAGGCAAAGAGGCAGAGGAAGGACGCTGGATGGAGGTTCAGGCAGTTAGATTTAGGTCTGTATCTGGAGGAACTGTCTAACAGTGACGCATTTCCACGAGTGGAGAGGGCTGCCTGGATGGTTTTGGGTAATGATCTACAGAGGCCCTCGAGCTGAGGGAGAGCACTTGATCATCTAAATCTCTCGACTCTCTGCACTCTGTCCTAAAGGGCCTGGTGCTCACAGACAGGAGGAGCCCATGGAGGTCTCCTGGGGATGGGCAGGTGTCCCTGCAGTATTCCCTATCCCCTGATTCAGTGGGTGAGTCTGAGTCTGCAGCAGTGAAGATAGTCTAAACCCTATTAAACATGGAGCATGAAATAAAATCTGTTCCTAATATTTATTTTCAGTTGTTTGAGTTCCTAAAAGTCTCCAGTTATCATGGGAAGAATTAAAACAATGTATTAAGATGGAGCAATCATTAGATTAATGGTTCTCAAATCTGAGTGACCTCAGAATTACCAGGAAAGTTTTTTGAAACCCAAGTTCCAGAGCTCTATTTCTGAGGATTCTAACTTAGTCAATCTGGGAAGGAGCTTGAGAATGTGTAGTTATTATCTGCAGGGTTTGCTTTGAATGCCTCCAGCCTCTAGAAGTCCGGTGTGTTATCCATTGCTCCACAGAGCCACCTCAGGGTTTCCTGATAAGTAGCTTAACTGAGGAACTTCTGCTCCAGTCCAACACCTCTATAGATGAAAGAATGAACCCAAGGACCCAAAGGGCTCAAAACTGTAATTTCCTCTTTGGAACATTTTTGTACAGAAGTGAGCGTTGGGAAGTTATACTTTATTAACCACATTTTGTTTGTTTGCTTTTAACACTGGATAAAAGATTTGGAGAATGTATTTTAAAGACCAAAATACAGAGTCCTCTTACATGAGCACAGATGCTACCAATATGAATGTATCCATCTAATAGATCATTTGGGCTTATCTATTCATGTTGACTCATTTTGTTATATTCTGAAAAATTAGTTCAGCCAAATAGACTAGTCAACCACTTCCAGCTATCTTAGTGTTGACTTAACTTAGATGCTTTCATTCAAATTTATTGTCATTTCCTTACTCAGACCTCTCATTTCTATAGCATTTTGCAAAAAAGTTTTAAAAAATTACATGAATGCTAACTAGCAGGTATGTGACAACATTTCATAAATCTTACTTTCCTAGAGCTTCTCTTTCTAGATTCTCTTGGAATATAGAACATTCTATGTATTTAATTTATTAATTTTCCACTTCAATCCAGAAAAGAATTAAAGAAGTTATTTCACTTATTACTTTTGATGGTGTTCCAAATAATAGAATAAGTTTTGTACTAGATTCTTAGATTCCATATATTCATTTTACATACAGATCCATTAATATTATACCAACTTAAAAAATAAAAAGGAATGCAAAACATTAAGACCAACCAGGAGGATTTTATAGAAAACAAAGAAGAATTGTTCCTTGCAACACAACAGAGAAACAAAATGTATGTTTTAGACAAAACCACCAAAGAAACAGTACAAAAAGGGGAAGCAGCTTCAGTATGTCAACATACCTGAAAAATTAATTTAGACATAAAATCAAATTACCTACTTTAGTCCCATTGTAATCATGTGGTTACTCTGGGGATAGCTTAGAATTCCTCTGAATAATCACTCACAAATTGCTCAGGGTAATGGGTGCAATACATAAACCAGGTGAGTTACTAATGAGCCTGAAAATCTGTTGGTTCTATATATTTTGTCATGTGGTTTCAGGAGGCCTTGAATTTGTGTCTTTAGGGGTATGTGTATATGTGTGTGTGTATGTATGTGTGCGCGCATGTGTGTGTGTAGACAGCAGGGGATTTATTTTAAGGAATTGGCTTGTGTGATCATGGAGGCTAGCAAATCCAAATCCAAATCTGCATGGCAGGTGTCAGGCTGGAGCCACAGGGAAGAGCTGATGTTGCAGTCTTGAGTTCAAGGCAGCCTGAGGGCCAGGTTTCTCCTTCCTCAGGATACCTCAGTCTTTTTTCTTAAAGTCTTCCACTGATTGGATGAGGCCCACCCACCTTATGGAGAATAGTCTGTTTTATTCAAAGTCTACTGATTTCAATGTTAATCACATCAAACAAATACCTTCACAGCAACAACCAGACTGGTATTTGACCAAACATTGGGTATCATGAAGTAGCCAAGCTGACACATAAAATTAACCATCACAAGGGATATAATTTTCCTTCAAGAAGGACAGTCACCAAGTGAACAGAGAAAGGCCCTGGTGCTTTCAGAGTTAACCTCTGCAGGGAGTACAGAATCCACCTCTCTGCTGTGCAGGAGAATCAGCAATTTTGAGAAGGATTTGGGCAGTGGGAACGGCCAGGCTGCCCCCTGTTCTGAGCCTGGCATAGGTCTGATCTCTGTCCTCCTGTTGGACACTGTGGGGAGCAGAGAGGACAAGCCTGGCTAAGAAGGAAGATAGATGTTGAGAGGAGGGCAGGGCATGAGGAGATGCACATTTCGTTGAGTTTTTTACCCACACAGAAGTAAAAGAATGAGATGCCCTAAAGTTGTGGCAACAATTCGGAAATCTCTTCCTCATACTTCCTGTGCCTGTGATGTCTTAGGTCAGGACATTCTTTTCTGGAATGTGGAGCACCCATCAACACACCATAGAGTTGAAGGGTTTTGATGCATACATACATTGTGTAATGATCAAATTAGGGTATTTAGGGTATCTATCACCTTGAACATTTATCATTTGTTTTAGCTGGGAACATTTCAAATCTTTTTTTCTAGCTATTTCAAAATATACAATATATTGTTGTTAACTATGGTCACCCTGCTGTGCTATTGAACACTAGAACTTCTTCCTCCTATCTAACTGTATGTTTGTACCCATTAGCCGGTCTCTCTTCAACCCCTCCCCCTACTATTCCCAGCCTCTGGTAACTGTCATTCCACTCTCTACCTCCATGAGATCAACTTTTTTAGCTCCTGCCTATGAGTGAGAACATGCGATGTTTATCTTTCTGTGGCTGGGTTATTTCACTTAGTGTCATGACCTCCACTTCCATTCACATTGCTGCAAATGACAGGATTTCATTTTTTTAATGACTGAGAAGTATTCCATTATGTGTGTGTGTGTGTGTGTGTCTGTGTTTGTGTATCACATTTTCTTTATCCATTAATCCACTGATGGACACTTAGGTTGATTCCATACCTAGGCTATTGTGAATATTGCTGTAATAAACATGGGAGTCCAGGTATCCCTTTGATATGCTAATTTCCTTTACTTTGGATAAATGTCCAGTAATGAGATTGGTGGATTATTTGAGTAGTTTTATTTTTAGTTGTTTTTTTTTTTGAGAAATCTCCATATTGTTTACTATAATGCTGTACTTATTTACATTCCCACCAACAGTGTATTAAGAAACAATTTCTTTGTCTTTGCGTTCTCACCAGCACTTGTTATTTTTTGTCTTTTTTATAATAGTCATTACATGGGGTTAAGATGATATTCATGGTGGTTATGATTTACATTCCCTGATGATTGGTGACACTGAGCATTTTTCATATACTTGTTGGCCATTTGTATGTCTTCTTTTGAGAAATGTCTATTCAGATCCTTTACCCACTTTTTACTGAGATTGTTTGGTTTTTTTGTTGTTAAGTTGTTTGAGTTCCTTGTATATTCTGATTACTCTCTTATCAAAGTAATATTCTACATATTTTCTCTTCACTCTGTTGATTATTTCCTTTGCTGTGCAGAAGTTTTTAGTTTTATATAGTCTAATTTGTTTATTTTTGTTTTTGGTGCCTGTGCTTTTGAGGTCTTAGTCATAAAATCTTTGCCAAGACCAAAATCCTGAAGCATTTCTCTTATGTTTCCTTCTAGTAGTTTTTTGGTTTCAGGCCTTACATTTAAATCTTTAATCCATTTTGAATTGATTTTTATATATTGTGGGAGATAGGGATCTAGTTTATTGAAGAGGGGCCCTTTCACCCATGTATGTTCTCAGCACCTATATAGAAAATCAGTTGGCTATATGTAGATTTATGTCTTAGTTCTCTATTCTATTCCACTGGAATATGTGTCTATTTTTATACAAATATCATGCTGTTTTGGTTGCTATACCTTTCTAGTATACTTTGAAGTCAAGTAAGGTAGTGTCTCCAGTTTTGTTCTTTTTACTTGGGATTGTTTTGGCTATTTGGGGTCTTTTGTGGTTCCATACACATTTTAGGATTGTTTTTTCCAGTTCTGTGAAGAATAGTAATGGTATTTTGATAGGGAATGCATTGAATCTGTAGCTTGCTTTGGGTAGTATGGTCATTTTAACAATATTAATTCTCTTGATCTATGAGCATGAGATGTCTTTCAATTTATTTGTGTCTTCTTCAATTTCTTTCATCAGTGTTTTGTAGTTTTCCTTGTAGAGCTCTTTCACCTCCTTGGTTAAATTATGTCCTTGGTCAAATTTATTCCTAGGTTTTTTTTTTTGTAGGTATTATATTTGGGATTGCTTTCTTGATTTGTTTTTGAGCTAGTTCATTATTGGTGTATAGAAATGCTACTGATTTTTGTATGTTGATCTTATATCCTGCAACTTTACTGAATTCATTTATAAGTACTAAGAGTTTTTTGGTGGAGTCTCTAGGTTTTTCTCTATGTAAAATCATGTCATCTGCAAACAGGGACAATTTGACTTCCTATTTTCCAAAAAAACCATTTGATAAAATTCAACATCCCTTCATGATAAATTAGGCAAAGAAGAAACATCCCTCAACATAATAAAGGCCATATATGGCAAACTCCCAGCTAGCGTCATACAGAATAGGGAAAAGCTGAAAGCCATCCCTCTAAGAACTAGAACAAGACAAGGATGTCCACATTCACCACTGTTTTTTGACATAGTACTGGAAATCCTCATCAGAGCAATCAGACAAGAGAAAGAAATAAAAGGCATCCAAACTTAAGCAACTTCCAGATCAATGAGTTCAACTGTTTGCCCAACAGGGAGAAAAACCGAGCTCTGTGGTAATAGCTGGTCCACCACAGCTATGAGGCTTTGAGTCTTGATTTCCTGGTTACATGCTGGGGATCTACCCCATTAGGTGATTTTTACCTACATGGCAGAGCTAGAGGAGTGGATTTGTTTTGAGGTTGAGAAATTGGACCTGGTTCCTCCCCACACCCAGCATCATGCATTTGGATGTTAAGATTGGAGGGTCTCTCAGTGTTCCTTGTCAGGGCTTCTCCCCTCAACCCTGAAGACACAACTAGAGCCATTGTTATTCTCTACATTGAAATGAAATCTTTCATTTGCATTAGTTTCCTACCTTCATAGTAGCTAGTTCAAATCAAAGACATTAATAATGTAATATTAAATAGGTAGGTACCTTTCATATGAAGTCTTGTCTGTTTAAATTACTATTGTAAAAAGGTTATAAGGTTTATGTATACTGATGTCTGTTATCTTGTTAGTACATCTCAAAATAAATGTCAGCTCATGTGCAGCACTCAGAGAAATAAGGAGACATCTATGTATGTGTCTTTTTATCAGTGAAGAACCTTCCTGAGAAACCACTCTCACCCCCAGCAGACTTTCCTTTGCCAGGATGGGATCATATGTTTGTTTCTAACCCAGTCACCAGTGGGAGGAAGGGAAGATTGACCCCATGAGATGCCCACGTGAAGCAGCAGAAATTTCCCCCCAGTTGGGGTTCTAAGGCAAAGGAGGAAGTTGGGGGGTGAATGTTGTCTAGGCAACCCACAATGTCTGTGACCCTCTGACTGGACAGCTCCGAGAGACAGAGAATTAGGATACGAGTGAGAGAGAGTTATTGTGGGGAATTATTTTTTCACAGCTCTGTAGAACGTGAATTATAATATCAACATTTGAGGATAATGCTCTGGGGCAAAGTTGAGGACACTGGACACCCAAGAAGAGAAGAGTGGTCATTTGAAGTGAACATTAAGGAACCTCATCATTGTACTAAATCAGCTCTCTGATAGCTCTATGGCTGGGGCCAGGCACAATTTATGGTGAGTCAAAGACAGGACCAGTGATTTTCTTTAATCTTCAAGATGTGTAGTTATGGGGAAGCATTTTGCTTTAAAACATATGCAAACACACACACTAAAATATTAGGACTTTTGGTAAGTTGTGTTTTCTCCATCAGGGGAAATAAACAGAACTGTCAGATAATCCCTACCCTTTTAGATCACAAAATTCTCCTTTTTATGGCCAAAGCCTAAACTCAATGCCAAAGCCAAATAAACGGCTGATGATAAGGCTATGAACAGAGTGATGAGTGAACATGATTCCTGCCTTCTCTAATCCCATGAAGACAAATAAGGACGCTGGGGAAGGATCAGCTATAAACAAAAATATGCAGTCACCGCGGCAGTCAAGCCTGTCCTTTCAGGAGAAGGAGAATTCCCACCTGCTTCTACCTTCCCAGCAGGGCGTTTCCAAAGGGCAGCAGTATGCAAGTTTCATCTCCACAGAATTAAGCAGTTTTCTCACATTTAGACTCTGGACATCAGTTAGCTGAGGCTGGGGCTGTGGGATTTACATTTTAGAGTGAAGTTATCATTCTAAGAGTTGTGTGGTCAAGGTGAATTGTCATGGGTGGCTTCCTGTGTAGAAACAGAAAATAGAGGTGACTATATTTAATTTCTATCTGAATTCTCTTAGCCCTACACTGATTTTTTTTTTGGTTCTGATATATGCAGGCTATTATTTGTTTTCATGGTTATCATAGCCTGGAAATCCCTTTAGATCTTTGATTCATTGATTCCTCATCAATGACATAAAGATCATCATTTGATTCAATCTAAACTAGGTATAAAAATATAAATATTCATTGCACCATGAAAGCTGAAGACATACCTCATTGGTGGAGAAACACCACAGAGACTAGGAGGCAACCTCAGCTAAGCATCATTTCAGGGATGGTCGCCTCTGGCTGTTGGTAATGCTGGTTACACCACAGACTACGTCTACAGACAGAAGTCTCAATATGCCACTCGGAAAGGAAGGATGCAGGGGCAAGAAGGAAGAAACAGAAATAGATATCACTGAATGTCAAATATTAAAGGAATAACAGAAAGAATAGAAATGATCAGATGATCTGGAAAAAGGATCATCTAGAGAGGTAGGGGAAACAAGAGGAGAGAGATGATTTGGAAAACAAATGCTTGGAGAGTTCTAATAGGACTGGCAGTCCGAGGCTGAATGCTGCAGAGCCATAAAGGTGAAGATCGGCACTCACTTAGCTGTTGTTTCATGAGAGCATCTTATATGTGGGGCGCGGTGCTGGATGCTAGGAGCACAAAGAAAATGTCAAAGATAGCTTATCTTGCTGGGCACGGTGGCTCATGTCTGTAATCCTAGCACTCTGGGAGGCCCAGGCAGAAGGATTGCTGAGTTTAGGAGTTGAAGATCAGCCTGAGCAAGAGTAAGACCCCGTCTCTAATAAAAATAGAAAAAATTAGCCAGGCGTGGTGGTGCATGCCTGTAGTCCCAGCTACTGGGGAGGCTGAGGTGGGAGGATCACTTGAGCCCAGGAGTTTGAGTTGCTGTGAGCTATGATGACACCACTGCACTCTAACCTGGAGTGACAGAGCTAGATTCTGTCCCAAAAAGAAAAAAAAAAAAAGATAGCTTATGTTCACATGACAATATGATGTGGGAGAGAAATGTGCAAAATCACACGAGATAAATGGCCTATTAAGGTTACGTGCTGTGGTAGAAGTGAGGGTGGGGCAGGAAGGGCAGGGATAAGGAAAGGCTTTAGGGAGAAGGTAATATTGAGCTGTGCCTTGATGAGCAACTTCCACTCAGAAAAGGGAGGTATGGGCGTTACACGTTGATGGAGAACATGTTTAAAGGAATGGAGCCATGAGCGTGTGGTGCTTGGGTGAGGATAGTTAGGTACGGCTCAAGAATGTGCATGCACAGAACTGTAATATCCAACAGAGCTGAATCCCCATCACAAGGGGCTTTGTGTATATGGTACATGAAAGAGTTTGAATTTCACCTGCAGGAAGCAAGGCACCATTGAAAGATTTTTAAGCCAGAGTTTGAATGGTCGATTTCCTATTTTAGAAAGATCTCTTAAATGACAAAAGAGGTTGGATATGAGTGCAGGGATAGCTAGCGTGAATTCCACTTGCCTACTGCAAAGGTCTGAGTGAAAAAGAATTAGAACAAAAACTAAGGCAATGAATGGCCAGGGAATGGAGAGAAAAGATAGATCAAGAATGTCCTCCAAAGGTTACAACAGTGAATTCTAGTGATCATTTCATTGTAGGAGATGAAAGAGGTAAGGGGAGTTGAGGGTGACTTCCATGTTTTGGTTTGGGATCAAAGAGAAGAGAGAAAAGGATAATGGCAGTGTGAGTAACTGAGTTGGGAGCTATGAGAATATCAGCAGGTTCAGGGAGGGTGGACATGAAGAGTTCAGTTTTGTGTATGTAACAGAATGTTATCATTGGGTTTGCTGATTGAGAAATCCATTAGTGATGAGAGAGAGACAGAGATGGAGACAGAAAGAAAGTCTGAGAGGTGCAGAAAGGCACTCAGAGAAGAGAAACGGAGAGAAAGAACAAGAAACTCTGGGGGTGGGGGGAGAGGACAGTCTTTCTCTGGTTTATTTCATATTTCCAATTGCTTAAGATTGTTCCTTCCTCATTGTAACTATCCAATAAATCTTAAATTGAATTGAGAAAGAGGAAAGGTTTAATAGAGTGGCAATTTTAAAACTCAATTAGGAAGTAGGCTCAATCCTACGAGAAATACTTGCCCAAAATTTCATGCAGCTTAAAGAAACTCACAGGGTCACTACGATATAATCCTTTAAATGTTACTCTAAGGAAATAAGATCACATAAATGCAATTTGAAGATATAAAATAGTGAACATCTGGCCATTTTCTTAGCCCAATGTTAGTGTTAAAAAACACAGCAAATAACTTTGTTGTTGTTTTTAATAAGTGAAAAGTTGATACAGATTCATTGCCTGGAAGCCCACAAGGGCCACTCTTGTGAACAACTTTGTCTTGGAACTGATATGCTCAGAAGTTGGTCTTCATTTGAGTGTAGAAATAACTCAGTTCTTCACTCTCAGTCCTCCTTGTTCTTAGAATAATTTCTAGGATTTTAAAAACCATTTATGAGGAGCAAATATTCTTAATGAAAGATTTTTGTATTTCTACAACACTTCTTATCCTCCATAGCAGTGGCTTTATCTAAGGGATAGAATTAATGCGGGACACAGTAATATGAACATCAGGGCCCCAAACCCAGAAGTACCCATACCAAACAAGTTATATGTACATTACAGAAACCCTAGAGAAGGTAGGCATATAAAATATCACCTGCTTTGGTGGAGTTAACAGACTTTCTTTGAAGGAAATTTCCATAGGGCTCCCTGGGATTATTCTGCTTCTTTTCATCCCACCAGATCCAACCCCAGAAAGACATCGCTACTTCATTCTTTCACAGGCAAGTAAATGGATTCAGTGAATGTTTTATTTCCTTATGTTGGGTTAACGACAGAGTTTCCAGGTAGATATTTGAAATGTGGTGCACAGTTTGCAAGCTGTAGAGTCAAGCATTAGAGGCAGGGCTACCTGGGTGCAAATAGCAGAAACAACAGGAAGCAGGTTTGGGCGTCTAAGGGATTTGCTGTGTGTCTCTTGGCCAAGGGATTCCTGCTGAATGGGCAGGATAGCAGGGAAAACTAAAGAGAAGCCTGTGCTGTTTTCTTTGAGTGTCTCCAGTAAGACTGTAAGCCCAGGGAGGGCAGGAAAGATGCCTTCAATTTGAATGCCCTGTCCCCAGTGCAGCAGGGGTGAGAGCAGCTACCAAGGGGAGAGGAAGTCACTGAAGGGGCAAGTGGGTCACAGTTTCCTTCCGCCTCAGCGTGGTTTGGGTAAAACACTTGGATATTATTGGGACGACTGAGTGGATGCCCCTGTCAAGTGCCCATTCTGCAGTGGGGACTTGTAGATTTGTCAGGGAGAAAACGTGAGGGAATAGAAACAAGAAAATTGGTTTAATTCTCTTTTTGCAAACTCCTGGATGATTCACACTGCCTTTTTTTTTTTTTTAATTCAAGGCAATTCTTTCAAATTCCAAAGTCCACCTTTCTGTGTTTGTCCTCCTTATCAAAGAAGCTAATGGATTTCCTTGAAAGTCCCAGGCAATGAGTGGAATAAGTCATCAGCTGACTGGTTGTCGTGGACTGTGTGGGTGTCTGCTGCTGTTGGACAGAAGGAAGGGCATGTGGTGTGTAGATAAACACTTCTGGGTGACAAGAACCTTGCAATTAAGCCCATGAGTGATCAGGAACAGATGTTTCCCACAGGCAGCTGCTCTTTTCCAGAATGGTACTTGGACCTCACTGTATCCAGGCGCAGACCGCATCACCTTGGTAGCACCTTGGAGCACACGGCCACACGTGACCTACCTCCATTGACAGGAGTCTCCTCTGGCATCTTCTTGCCTTTCCTTTGGTGGCTCAGTCTGCTGCTGTGGGAATCCTCATTTTTTTGTCACTGAGTCATTCTAAATGGACCCCCTCATAAGCACTTGTTGGAAGCCCTGAAGGAAAGATGCCAACAGACTCCTCTTCCTTCTAACTCGCATCCTTGCCAGTCCTTCTTTGCCTGCCTGAATCAGGTATATAGTGGACCATTCCTTTTGTTCTTACTCATGTAAGAACAAATTATTCCCCTTATTTATGTGTGATAAAAAAAAATGGTTGAAGCAGCTGAAGCTCCTCTAGTGTAATCTTTCTACTTCACCATGTTTCCCTGTGGCTCCTGGCATCGCCTCCCTCGACCAGTCCAGGGATCTGTAGGTCTCCCATCGCCCTGGCACAGTTTAGGATATATACATTTTGTGTGTGCATGCACTTGAGCTTTCATTATTAGAACACACAACTACCTCCTGCTGGCATTTTCCTTATTCCACCTCTAATTTCCGGGCATAAATTTTAGGCAGTTCTGACACAGTGGTGGTTCCCAGAGCAACCAGAATTTTGTTACACTCAACTGGTTGAGAGCCATATAAACTGACCCCCCCTCCCCGCTTTGGACACCTATCGTTCGTTCCCCCTGATTTATGAAGGAGAAAGAAAGACAGGGAAGCTTTGGATTTTCCTTGTTCCTGAAATTACATGCTCAGGTTCCCCAAGGAGTGTGTAAACTCTCCTTGCTGGCTCCCCCAGTGATGACAGGATGATGACTTAGAAGAGGCTCCTTCCCACACCCTATCTTCATCCACCCAGGCTCTGCAATGGGAATCAGAGCTATGGGGCATAGAGCTCCTACCTGGCATGGTAAATTTACTACTCAGACAGAAATTGTCTCCCCTTGTTCTCATTTCTTTTTTCCTCTCTTCCTTTCTCTTTGCAAAGCTAAAATTGTGAGTGTATTGGGACCAAGATATCACCTTAACTCTAAGTCATAGGATAAAATAAAACATAAATTAGAAATTACTTGTGAGCCACAGAATTTATGTTGATCAGAGATTGCAAAAACAGTCCTTTTCAGAATGTGGGATGGAGTCCTAATGTGATGCTAACACAGCATGGTTGAAAATCCTGCTGGGGAAGGTCATTGTGTTGGGCAAAGACCACTCTCCAAAGCAGAGCTTTCCTGCTTCTCAAATCACTCCTCCTTTGACTCCATTTTCCTTAATGGTGGCAAGCTTTTGCACTCTACCTCTTCAATGAGATTAGCACTGGTTACAACACAAAGTCATAGCCAATCTTTTATGAGCTACCATCTTGGCTATATGGCACAATGGATTGAGAACTCTGACTTGAATGAAGAGCAAATGTAAACAATCTTTAAGCATTTCCTTTTTGTGATTTACAAAATGGTGTCTGTCGACTGAATGAAAAAACAGTAGTTCTGTTTGCAAAGGGATGCCCCTAGAGTCTGCCCAATGCCAGCAGAGTGGACAGGAGAAACTCACATTACTTTTTAAAAATTTTAGGTTCATGACTTCCCCACCCTCCCTGCATTCAGTTTATATTTGAGACTGTCTTTAAGACTTATTCAGGTAAAAGCCAAACAGCAAAAAACAATGACCAACAAAAAACCCTAGAGACTTTAAGCCAGAATCTTCACAATCCATCAAAATATTACAATAGGGGTAATAACTGGCCTCATATCACCATACAGGCACCTGAAAATGAGCTGCCTGCACCTGTACATTGCTGAGTAGTCTTGATTTGTCGGCTGACACCAGGGTCGGGCACCGTGTTCCGGGTGTTCAGTGTCTGTGAGCATCTAGCAGTCACCAGCGGTCCTTCCTCAGCAGTCTGCACATACAGATATTTGATTTATGTCCATTTTCATGGTGCATTTTTGGTGCTGTTTGTTTTATAGTGAAATGAAATCATAGATGGGAATACTTTGACAAAGTTCAAGTTGTTAGAGAAATAAAAACTTTTCATGTAAATGAATGAAGGCTGATAAAAACGGAGCTCTCAGTTTCTGCTGGTTGGTGTTCTAGGAACTGGCTTACCACCCCATGACAGGCCTGCGTGGTGCACCCAATTCCCACTGCAGTGACCTTCCATAGGGAACATGCCCCTGGTTTCTATTGGCTTGTTAGGCCAGATGGAACATGGTCATAGTCTTCAATTCTTGGTGTGCACCCCAGGAATCCGCCTGACTTCTGACAACAGCATGCTGCCTGGGGATGTGTCCCCAGGGGCTTGTGTGGAGAGGAGGGATGTTTTAGCAAATCGGATGTTGGCTGAGACCATTCAGGATCTGCTGGGCTATTTCCTTGGATCTGTTTCTCCGAAGGCACCATCCCTTCGACAGCCTTTCTGACAGTTTGGGCCTCAAGGTCTCCATTGTGGGTGGGGAAATTCAGGGAGCAACATGTGTACACAGAAAGACAAGGTCAGACACGGAGTCGAAGGTTTGCTGCCAGTGACCTCTTTGATTTCTTCATTTCTGGCATTTCAGGTTTCTCTGGAGCATCGTTTCTAAGAGCTGTTCCTGAACATATTCCTGAATTATAGATTCCATTAGGTGCATGAAATCCTTGGATTTGGGGGTATGCTGTACCATGCAGGGCAGAGGCCTCTATTTTGCTTCTCTTAGCGGTTAGTTTGTACTCATGCCATTAATAGACTACAAAGATTATATACCACAGGAGCAAATGAGTCCCATTCCTATACCACTCTTGGAAGGTAGCTCCAGAAGTCCTGAGCCACCCTAAAGAGCTAGGGAGTGGGGCAAAAGTCACCTTTCAAAGGCACGTGGTTTTGCAGTTCACCGTCGGGTTCTATGGCACTGGCCTATGGGTGTGAGGGAAGGTTTGGCATCTGCAGAGATAAGCTCCCGGGGCCACGCTAACATCTCGCCTCTTCAACTCTTGTTCACATTCCCGTTAGGCCTTCAGGATAGACCAGGGTCCTGTGTAGCAAATGCTGAGTAATAATTTCTGGTTCCTTGAATTTCATTCACCTCCTCTCAATTTTACTACTAATGTACTTTGGCTCATAATTTAAAAGCGAGGATTTATGTGGGTATGGTAATTTCAAAAGGGGGCTCAGTATCTATTATTCTATAGTGTCTTTCTGCTCTTGAGCTCACAGGACTTCGTAGATGATAAGAAACTGGATCTTGAAGGAGATTTTTCGACGCGTCCAGAGGGCTACCTTTCTGACTGATCAGCTTCAGAGAATTTTCTTGTTTTTTGTCAAACTGTGAAACTTTTGTCCAATCAGAAGCCTTAGGAAAACTCTCTAGCAATATTCTTTATACGTATGTATACCAAAAGACAAAAGTCCCAATTTGAGAGGGATTTCCCTTTTCAGCAGTACTCAGCCAAAGAACTGAGCTAGGGGCAAACTCTTCCATAGAGAAATGTATTAGGCATCAGGTTCTAGGAACACAGAACTAGTCCTGCCATGTTTGCTTCACCAAAATGCAATGAGATTTCCTTATGTTCTTTCCAGACCTCCATAGGGGAACCTTTCCTCCTGGGAACCATCTGCAGTTCAGGTAGATTTCCCCAAAAGAGCAGGTGGATGATAATGACTGGATAGGTTTTTCTCAGAGATGATTAATGCCATGTCAGAAATTTAGAAAAGTAGGCAATTAAAAAATAGGGCTTTATATGTACAAAAGGTTTTAAAAAAATGTCTTTATTAAAATAACAGTTAAGTGATTCCACGCTTGTTGGCAGGAGAAAGCCCTATCCTATTGGCTGGTTGTGCTGTGTCTTCTTGGAGTCTTGCATGGCTGAAAGTCGCTGTTGAGTGTCCCTCACCAGTTCACTCCTGAGACCTGCCTTGCTCATTTCAGGGAACATCTTTAACACATTTTCGTTTTACTTATAGTACTTCCTCTTTCCTCCAAGAAACCAAAAAGAGAAATGGTGCATTGTTCTAGGTTGGGTTCCCTAGGAAATGGATTGAGGAATGGAGCAAAGAGCAAAGAAATATGGCTGCGAGTGCTCCGGGGATGCACAGCTAAGGTGGACAGAAAGGAGGGAAGGACCAAGGAGAACTGCGATGCAGTCACCCGGTCCCATGGAGAGCTCTGGGGCAGGGACAGCCCTCCACAGCAGCCCGGCTTGAGACTAGGAGACTGGGCCTTCTTCCACCACGTGTGCCAACCACTGGGTGTGTGCATCCCCCGGGAGTGCACGCCAACCTGGGCAAGGCAGCTTTCTTGGGTTGAGAGCAACTCCAGAGAGGGTCTCAGCTGAGAGCCTGGTAGCTAACACGCCCAACAGCTGGGGGAATGAACGCCTCAGTCCTAAAGGGAGACATCTGGGTAGCACCCCACAGCAGCTGCTATACACGCCGTATGCGGCTTAGCTCTTAATGTGTGCAAAACCTGATGCAGCTCTTCCCCACGGGACTCTGTTTCCTACCGACACATTTGTTTGGTTGATTTGGGGGTTAAAGTTCTTCTATGTACAGTATGTGTGTGTGTGTGTGTGTGTGTGTGTATACATGCCATACATCATATATATTATATGATATATACATCATATATGATGTCTTATCTATCATGTATCTATCATATATGTCTATTACTGTATCTACATGATTGGGATCTGGATCTACCCATGGGCACTATGCTGGTATGTTCAGGATTTTATGGGTCTTTACAGGTGTCTGGAGGCAGACAGAAGGCTGCAGAGAGGAGGCACTTTTGAAATAAGTTTTTTAAAAATGTGTCTGATTTAAAAATCATCTGCCAGGTCTAGGTGTGACCTGAAGGACCACAGAGTACTCAGCTCTGGTTTCCTGAGTGTCTGTAGTCACCTGATGACGGAAAAAGCATTTTCCCTGTGAGAGTAGTTTTTGATCTCTCTGTGGAGCTGGGACAGTGAAATGTGTTCTTAGACCAGAGAAGCACACACCTTACCAAGGGGGTTGGCTCTGAGACCCTGGCTGCGGAGACCTGCTAAGTCCTAGAGCTTGTCCTGTGGGAGCTGAAGGCCCGCAGGCTGTTCCAGGTTGACTAGATCCTGCTATTGAGGGACACATTCTGAATTAATCCACGTGTACAGTGCCCTAAATTTGTGTAGTGCCTGAGCTGACATTACGTTATCCTCTTTGGGCTTGTGATCAACCCTTGAGGTGTTGGAATTCTTTAAATATGATTTTATGGTTGAGGAAATAGAGGCTTTACGAGGTTAAGCTAGTTGCCCAGGGTCTGTGTGGCTTAGATGTCCCCACAGTCTGCGTGGCTGAGACATCAAGTGCTCGTGCATCTCAGCTGTTCCAGATGCTCCCTGTGCACTCTGTTGTTTCAGTGTAATTGTTGGTAGCACCCCCTTTTCATTTGCACAAGGTTCATGATTTGGATGATACATAATCTGGTTTTGAGCTCAGGCCTTACCTCTTGATGCTGAATCTGTCTCACAGGCTTTCTCTGATGCCTGGCAAACAGTCTTAGAAAGTCAGAGCTTCCACATCTTTGCAATTGTGAATTGTGCTGCTATAAACATTTGGGTGCAGATATCTTTGTTATAGAATGTCTTTTGTTCTTTTGGGTAGATGCCCAATAATGGGATTGCTGGATCAAATGGTAGGTCTACTTGTATCTGTTTAAGGTATCTCCATATTGCTTTCCATAGGGGTTGCACTAGTTTGCAGTCCCACCAGCAGTGTATGAGTGTTCCTGTCTCTCTGCATCCATGCTAACATTTGTTGTTATGGGACTTTTTGATAAAGGCCATTCTCACTGGAGTTAAGTGATATCTCATTGTGGTTTTGATTTGCATTTCCCTGATGCTTAGAGAAACAACCCAAGTGCCCATCAATACATGAGTGGATTAATAAAATGTGGTATATGTATACCATGGAGTACTACTCAGCTATAAGACACAATGGTGATATGGCACCTCTTGTATTTTCCTGGAAAGAGTTGGAACCCATTCTACTAAGTGAAGTATCCCAAGAATGGAAACATAAGCACCACATGTACTCACCGTCAAATTGGTTTCACTGATCATCACCTAAGAGGACATTTAGGAATAACATTGATCGGGTGTCGGGCAGATGTGGGTGGGGGAGGGGATGGGTGCATACATACATAATGAGTGCGATGCACACTGTCTAGGGGATGGACATGTTTGAAGCTCTGACTAGGGGGGGTGGGGGGCAAGGCAATATACGTAACCTAAACTTTTGTACCCCCACAATATGCTGAAATAAGAATAAAAAAATAGTAAAAAAAAATTTTTTCTCTAAATATCACATAATGTGTATCATATATATTTGTCACAAATGTAATTTTTTATAATAAAATGTTATAAATTAAAAAAAAAGGAAAGTCAGAGCTTGTCAAATACGTGTGGCCTATACAACCTGGAACAGTCACTTCTCCATCAAGCAGTGTCAGTGGCTCTGCCCAGGGTTCTCCCTGTGGTTTTCTATCCGTCTCCACAGGACTGGCCGGGAGGAACCAGCATCTGCGGCACTCTTCACTAAGCATTGTCCCTCAAACACGTATGATCACAAAAATCTGGCCCCAATGGACCCCTGATGTAATGCAGAGAAAAGCAAGTGTTCATAGGTTAAGAGGCCCTCTCACATTGTTTTTAGACTCGGGGCAGTTGGGCCTGTGCTGACTTTTATAGCTGAGCTATACTTTCTGGTGGGTGGATTAGCAGTTTTGGCTTCTGCAACTCATCTTCAATGCCTAATGAGATACTTGGTCTTTTCCCAGGAAATGACAGTGTGAAGACACCTCCCAATGACAAGAACCCACATTGCTCTTCTGGTGTGGGGCTGTTGGCACCTCTTGACGACAGCACTGGGTGTGAGGCTGGCACTTGGAGAGTATCTGAATAGTGAGAAATGCATTAGCATCAGGTGCCTGCTGCACCCGGCTACCGTGTGTGATAGATCATAACACTCAAAGCCATCAATGTCTCAAAAGTTCTCCCCCCACCAAATAACCCTAAATGTTATCAAGCCTCTTTGATTTGATAGTTATAAAAGCAATGATGGAATATGTCTTCAGAAAGTCTCTTCATAGTAGGAATTATGACACCCTCTCTGTAAAGACATCAGGCTCATCCTAGCATTAATTTCTATTTTTGATAAAAATGGCCTTCCCTGCTTTCCCTGTTAATGGTATAAACAAAGAAGCTTTGTGTTTAGAATTTAGTTTAGAATAGTCTGAGTAGTCTTAAAGTGACATTAATTTTCAAAAACAACCTTAAAATCATGCCATTCCATAGTTTCTCCATCGCATGGTTGAAAAAGGAAAGAGAAATTTATTTTTCTAAGTGATGTTTTTACCTCCTGGCATAAGAGGGAGAGGGAGGAGGGTGGGAGGGAAGAAGGGAAGGTGGGGAAGGGGAGAGAGGAAGAGAGAGAGAGAGAGAAACTGGAGGCATCTCTTAAATGTGTGAAAATAACAGTCTCTTTTGTGCTTTCACTTTTCATTAAAATACACAGCTAAATTACCAACTTAGAAAGCTCCCGGTTTTAAAACTAACAAATACACCAACAAAAGCAAAAACCAAAGGCCAGGAACCCCCTCCCGACATGCTAGCCAGTAGCCCTGCCGGCTGAGCTTCAGAAACGCACAGAAAATGCCATGCTTCTGTAAAAACAATTGGTATCATTTTGGTTTCCAAGTAACATTTTCCTGTACAGCTGCATCAGATAGAATTCTCAGTTAAATAAGTGACTCACTTAAGAATTGAAAGCATTGGAAAAGGCAAAAAAAAAAAAAAAAAAAGGCCTCCATTAACCGTTGCCATTCCGTCCCTGAATTCCTTGCCGGCAGCTTCAGGAGAGAGTGAAGTGTCAGGTGAAGCTTGACACAGATACGGAGAAGTGTCACTGGGACATTTCTTATCTGAATTACTCAGGGCTGTGAGGATCTAACATATTTCAGTCACCACCGTCTCCCCATCCCAGGATGAAGAATGTTCTGTCTTCAGTGGCACCTTCAGGACTTACTTTTCTCTTTCCTCACTATCCCTCCAGGCAGCCGGAACGTGTGGGTTTGCGCTGTTCCTACTTGGCCTTTTGGATGAATTCCTACGTGGCCTTTTGGTTTAAAAACAAACCATAAATCCTCCAACTCTTAAAATTACCAGATAACATGTGAAATAGACATTTTCACCTTATTTACATATTTCACTTCATTTTCCAGCCACCCCATTCTCTGGCCCCAACCTTAGGTTTTGGGAAAGATTTGGGGATACAGTATGTCTATAGTGGACCTTAACCGGTGACAAAGATTTGTCTTTACATCGTCACTCACATGTTTTGATATTATGGCTTCAAATCATCTTTCCCCAAATGCCTGGCTTTGGAACAAGTCAGTTTAGAGAAAACAGAATAGTATGCCCAGGAAATCATGGTGCCAGAGGCCACGCCACCTCTTGCTATGGATTTCTTTTTTGGCATCTTTCTCCTATGCTATTGTGAGGATGAGCCTTTATCCTATCTAGGGTGCTGTGAAGCGCACAGCAAGGACTGCTGGAGCCTGAACATGACTTTTCTTGGGACGGAAAACAATAATCGGATAATTTCCTGTCATTTTCTTCTTTGGTCCAACCACAATATATAAGAGGGAAAAATGTAATGTTGTCATGGAATAAACAGAAGGAAACAGAAGAAAGCTCTGATTATCAAAGCAATACTCTGATGTTTGCTCAAAGATTTTGGAGCTCTCTTTAGTAGTAATTACAATATTACTGACAGCATATGTACGTGTCAACTGAAATCTTACTTGTTCCTGAAGACCCGATAAGCCCCTGTCCGTGCCCTGTGGACTCCTGGCCAGTGGGTGGGGCAACGGCGCTTACGCCCAGGGCTCCTCCTAGCTCCAGCCCTTACATCTGCTGAATTTGTGTAGGCTTTTAATTATCTTGTCACTTTATGCAAGTTGTCACTCTTTCTCATTGTGCTGACCCAGATGTGGAACTTAGCTCCATCCCACAATAGCCCCCCAAATTACACATATCCATTCTTATGTGAAGAGGAGATTTCTGTGGAATTGTAGGGGAACAGTAGTGGGGGTAGGGATTGAAAGAGAGCAAAGTATTTAATCTCAAAAATACAAACTATTTCAGACTTAATGTTCCTGAATGTAAATGTTCTTAAGTTCTCTGGTATTTGAGATTAAAATTGAGAAAATGCAAATTTTGGAATATTTAGAATATATGGACAAAAATAGCTAATAATATAATGAAGACCAGTGTACCCACCACCTAGACTTATCGAATCTTAATATTATGCCATAGCTTTTTGTATACATCTTTTTAAAGAAATAAAACCCTGTAGATCTAGCTGAGGTTCCTGCACGACGCTCCCTGATCTTGTTCTTTTCCGTCTTCCTGTAGAGGGAGCTGCTCTCATGAATTGAGCCTGTATCATTCTCATGCCTGCCTTGGCATTTTTTTTTTTTTTTACATACATACATAGTCATAATCAATACATATTGTTGTATCATGTTTTTAATTTTATATAATTGATATCATATTATGAGTAACAATCTTTAACTTGCTCTTTTTAAAATTCAACATTGACACGTGTAGCTCTAGTTTATTTCTTAACGGCTATCTAGTATTCCATTGTATGAATATTCCACAATTCATACATTTTCCTGCTAATGAACATTTAGGTTGTTTTCGATCTTAGCTGTCACACACAGTACGGCAGTGAGCATTCTTTTGTTTTCCCTGGAACACCTGTCTGATAGTGTCCTGAGGGGATGTACTAAAAGCCACCATTGGCTGCTTCATCTCGTCCAGACCCCTTAGAGGTGTGCTACTTGCTGATTCTAGCATTTCTTCCTTTTTTATCTCTCTTCCTCCTTCCTATCTATGAAAAATATCCCCTGTCATTTAAAATCTTTTTTTTATTCTTATTTCAGCATATCGTGGGAGTACAAAAGTTTAGGTTACATATATTGCCCTTGGCCCCTGCCCCCGAGTCAGAGCTTCAAACATGTCCATCCCCTAGACGGTGAGCATCGCACTCATTATGTATGTATACACCCATCCCCTCCCCCCACCCACATCTGCCTGACACCCAATCAATGTTATTCCTAAATGTGCTCTTAGGTGATGATCAGTGAAACCAGTTTGATGGTGAGTACATGTGGTACTTATTTTTCCATTCTTGGAACACTTCACTTAGTAGAATGGGTTCCAGCTCTTTCCAGGAAAATACAAGAGGTGCTATATCACCATTGTTTCTTATAGCTGAGTAGTACTCTATGGTATACATATACCACATTTTATTAATCCACTCATGTATTGATGGGCACTTGGGTTGTTTCCACATCTTTGCAATTGTGAATTGTGCTGCTATAAACATTTGGGTGCAGATATCTTTGTTACAGAATGTCTTTTGTTCTTTTGGATAGATCACAGTGGAATAAAAGTAGAAGTCAACCCTAACAAAAATTCTCATTTCTACTCAAAGTCGTGGAAGCTAAACAACCTTCTCCTGAATGATCATTTCATAAATGAGGAAATCAAGATGGAAATCAAAAGATTCTTTGAACTAAATGACAAAGGAGACACAAGTTATCAAAATCTGTGGGACACAGCTAAAGCAGTCCTGAGAGGAAAGTTTATTTCTTGAGTGAACAAGTCAGCTCTTTCTGGTTCTTACCCCTAACCTGAATTCCCGGTTCATCTTTTCATATGAAATTCCATCATGGTGTTCTGTAGGACAAAAGACAAAACAAAACAAATCTCCTTTGTATAGGACCCAGCCCCTTTAGAAAGCAGTTGTGATTGTACAAGGAATTTGATATCTTCATTATTGTGGGGAAAGGACTCCATAGGATGATGATTTTCTATATCTCTTGGCTTAAGGGACACTTATGTGCTTGTGAGATTTTGTCTGGAAGAATAAAAAACACTATTTATTCATTCAACACTTATTTATTACACATGTTTACCTGGCACTGTGCTTACAGATGCTGGAATGATTACAAAGCTGCATAGGATCTAAGGATCTCTTAATCTACTCAAGGAAATAAACACATAAGGGAATACTTAAGGTATTTTTTAAAAAATTTCCTACAAGAGTAGAACAGAGTACTGTGGAAATATTGAAAAAGGAATGTTAAATTTACCGAGAAGGTGGGAAGTCTTCAGAAAGAAGAAAAGAAGGTGGCAGAGGAAAGAATAATTGCAAGGTGTAGAGCCTGATAGTCTAGTGTGTTTGGGATTGGCAAGGAATTTGGTAGCCAAATTTTAGAATCTTGGAAGGAAAATGGAGAAGCAGTAGCAAGTAAGGTAGACTGGTGCCAAATTTTATGTGGTTGCATACACCAGGCTCAGCTGTTTGAATTTTAATCTGTAAGCAATGCAGAAACCACAGGAGTTTTAAAAATGAAGGCATTATAATATTAAATCTGGATTAAAAAAACCCAAAAGACTAACAGGTATCTGTAAGCTTGGAGACCACTCAGGTTACTGTTGTGATGTTCCAGGGGAAAATGTAGAGAAATTGAACTAAGGTTGTAAGGGAGGAATGGATGGAAAGTAATTTGGGGAAGTTGAGAACTAATGAGGATTTAGCACTGTCCAGCACATAGTCCTGTCTCTGTGAGTGATGAAAGGAGGAAGGAGTAGAGGACATGAAGAATACTAGCTTGGGAGGCTAAGAAGGTCCAATGCCATTCTCCAAGAAAGAGAGTTTGGAAACAGGAACAAATTTTTATTAAAAGTTATGAATTTGGCTTAGGCAACTTTTAATGTCAAGTGCTTATGAGGCACAGGATAGAGTTGCCTGTGGAACTATGGTTTAGTATATAGGGGAGATAAGACTGAAGAGAGAGATTTGGGGGAGCATTTCAATATTGTCAAAAGCAGCAGAGAAATTGAGGAAGATGAATGCAGAATACACACTGTATGGAATTGGCACTCAAGGATCATTGTGGATATTTTTCAAGAGCAAAGCCAGTAGTGGTACTGTGGAAAACCTTGGTTGAATGACTGGGAGTTAGTATGGTGGACACTGCTAACTTTATTGCAAATACTTGTTCTCCCAGTCTTTCTTGCCAATAGATTCTTGGTTTTATTCAAGGGGCCCGTGGGCAGCTAGCGATGATCATGTGAAACACTCTGGCCAATGAGACATAAGTGGAAGTCTGCTGGGGGTTTCTGGGAAAGTTTGTGGGTTCTGACAGGCATTGCTCCTTTTCATTTTTCCTCTTTGCTCTTCCTCCTTCTTCCCTCCTAGAGTACTATATAAGGCAACAGGGATGAACATGAGAAAGATGGCGGCGTTGAACACTGAACTAGTCCTGACCTATCTGCCTCTAGAATTATTGTGCAAAACAAACTGTTTAAGAACTTTAATCAGATGATCTAGAAATACATTAGCTGGCTGTGTTTTCATGATCAGAAGCTAAATCCTCAAGCTGGTATCAACCCTCGGCATTGGCAACAAAGAGGCTCTGAGTCTTTAAAGTTGATGGCGAGATCACTCTGACTTCCCTTTATCTAATTAGTCTGTGGACACCTACATCAAAATCTGTTGAAGTAGCCATAAAAATGCAGATGCCAGAGCATACTCCAGACTAACTATATCAGATTATCTTGGAAAGGAGCCTGGATATCTACTTTTAATATATTGAGGTTTGAGAAATACAGCATTAGTTTGATTTCTCTATGCCATGATCAGATTCATGCGTGTAGGCATGTAGGCTGCAACTGTGGGCAACCAGTGAAAGTGAGCTTGTGTCTATTCCATCGGGGATGGGTGGTTATGCTTATATCTAGATGGGTTAAAGAAATGATTAAAGAACTAATTGAAAACTTATTGGTTAGGAAAGTCAGGCTTGGATGTTGACGTGCTCTAGGTTGATTCTATATATATCAATAGTCAGTGCCTTTAAAATGTTTGAAAGAATGGGAGATCTTGAAGGCTACTGAGTCACTAAAGGGGAAATAATTGGGTTGCGAAACCTTTTTATCTCCCTTACCATTGAGCCCACAGGCACATGTGGTACCTCTGGGAAAGCAGTCAGAAATATTTCCATAGAAATAAGGCAGGGAGAGTTGGAGTTGGAAGCCAGGTCGGACAGTTTATATCATCTGTGTTTTGAGAAATCAGTCAAGGTTTTACACCCTTATTTAGTTCTCACTAGAGTTGATTGTTATATATTTCCACCTGCCATTTTAATTTTTAAATAACTTAGATGTTTTTTCTTCTTGTGTTAACACAGGACCTGAACATTAGGTAACATTTAGCTAGCAGTTTACATCGACTGACTCTGCACAACCAAAAGTGGGTTAAAGTTTGACTTGTTTATTTGCAGTTTCTCTCTTTGAACATGTATCTCTGAAGAGTTGTTTTTTCTTAGTGTGGGAAGTTGTCCAAATGGAAATATTCTCCCAAGTAATGACATCAAGATAAAACCAAGATAAAGAGCTGGCATCATTGTGTTTGACAGAACGTATACAGTACTTATGCTGAAATTGAAATGATCAAAACTAACCTCATGAAAAAATGCAAACACTCAACGGTTATATGAAAATAAACATAAATAAAACTTGTAAGGCAATTCTAATACCATTTTTTTTTTTAAGTAAATTCCCTCTTAGAGGACTCATCAGCTCCACTTTAGTCCAAAAGCTTGTTGGGTGGCAGGAATGATGACGATTAAAGCCTGAGACATCAGCAAAACTCCTTCACATCTACAAAATTGTGAAAACAAACCTTTAGGCAAAATGCTAAAAATAGCCTCATTTTGGTGAAATGAAGCTGTTTGAATAAATGAAACTAATAGTTTTTATCTAAACCATCTGTGGTGTGAAATGGGAAGTCATATGGAAAAGTCCTTAGAGACTTCTGATCGCTGTATATTAGAAAGGAGAGGGGGAGGAGAGGAGACGGGGTCTCTCTCCATTTATCTGGGAATTAACAAAGTGATCAGCAAAGTGAAGCTGCAGGCCAGCTTGCTCGGGCTGCAGGCAATCTGGCTTTTTTAGCTGTCCATGAGTTGAAGGTAAATGTTCTAAGAATGCCAGACTAGAATCATTTCAGTAAACTGATAAGTAATATAAAGTAGGAGATTGTTTCCCCTGTAAGGAAAGAAGGAAGGGAGGAAAAAAAGAGAGGGAGAGAGAAAGAAAGGAGAGGAAAAAACCAATCTAAACTCACAGGGACTTTGTGCTATAAAGGACTGTCACTTCTGTTATGGTGGTCTGCTGAAACCACATCATGATACCAGGTGTTAAAAATGACCCACCTCAACAGCTAGCATGGCTTTGTAGATATGCGTATTTTGTAATATTACCCGGAAATTGCAGTTTCATTTAGATACACTGTTCTTCCTTTCTTCTTATATGAAACTCATGCCAAGACCAGATTTAGGTTTCTGTGGGTCTACTTTGGTTAAAACAAAAACAAAAACAAAGCAAAATATAAAATACTCCAGAAATGGTTATAATTTCTGGGGAGATGAATTCTGAGGATTTTCCTCAGGCTGGGGAAGCTGGATAGTCTTCCCAAAGATAAATCTAACTTGAGGAAATTGCAGGCTATTTTTATATGGGACAATTTCTACATGTTTGAACATTATACCAAGATGTTAGATTTCTGAAGGGACTTTATCCATGGACCACAAATAATGGGGAGAGCTTCCTTGGTTTTTGTGTCATCATAGTGGGGTCCTACAGACTGTTGGGACCCCTCACTTAGTTCATTGGCTTTATCAGATTCAGTCTTGAAATTGACATACCCTTCACCTCCCACACTCAGCTAATTCATCTGACGAATCAAAGAATTACAGGTCAATGGGAGGCGACCATATTTATAAAGGAGCTATGACAAGAAAGTTTGTCTAATGTCCAACAAAGCATGATAAAAAGACATGTAAGTGATTTTCCCCTGCCCTTATCCCAGCCTTTCTTTGATTCTGTTAAAAGTAATGTTAATTTTTTTGAAACAAAAGGTTGATGCTGTAGTCTCTTAATCTGGTTAGCAACAATGTGCTTTGAATCCAGCAATGGAACTGTTGCTGTGGAATAAGGTCTAAGGGACCCTTGGACCAAGTAAGAAGGTTCATTTCTGCACAGTTGGCACTTGGCATACTTCTCAGGGTGAGCAGGCCCTGAGCATGGTGAAGAGATAGCTCTTGCCGTAGAAAATGACCACAGTGCCCGTTAAGTCCAGAGCTATTTTAGAATGTAGAACACTCAGTAACTTATGATCATAAATTAATATTTTAGTAAATTCTGTACTCTCAGTTTTCCTTTTTCTATAGCCTGGGCTTCAGCAGGGCCAGGCTCAGAGGGTCTTAGGCAAACACACATCTTGCCTTGCCTTATGAATGTCTAGTCACTTCATTTCTCTAACTGTAAGTATGGAATTAGTATTATTTCTCATCTTACTATCACCCTCCATCATGGTTTGTGGAAAGGACTAGGAGATAGAGCTCTTGGATGTCCACAGTAGAAAGTCACACACTCAGGGGCGTGTTCATCTGTCTATACCTTGGAATCTGGCTGGACTTGATCCTGATTCAAATGTCAAGCATCAGCAGCAAAGACTTCAAAATAAAGTTATTTGGAAGCTAAACTTTGGCAAACACCTGCTTGAAATGTCCTTGTAGAAAGCTTAGCTCCCAACTCACTCCTCCCACTGCAGTGTCATGGAAAGAACCAGCAGAGAACGGGTTAAGAGATGACAATGTCCTTTTGCCTCTGCTCTGACAACTTAGTCCAGCTTGGTGCAACTCGGAAAGATTGGGATTAATCCCCCCCCAAAAGCAGTCATACTGGAAAGGCTAATGTGGCTTTCACTACAACACTATGCCCTTTGTAGTCTGATGTTTAACTACATTGGAATGTTATTCTTTCCACTGCCTTTCCAACTGTACTTGGATTTGAAACTACTGGCTCCTATTCCTGTACAAAACTCAATCTGCCCTTTCTTTCACAGACTTCAAAACATCCAAACCTGTTTTATTCTACAGGTTTCCATGGAATTAAAAAGCAAGGTGCATATTTCACCAAGTGGCTTATCCTCTGTCAGAGTTCTGGGGAGGAATCTCAGCGCCCGTGCTAGAGACTGATGACCACCACTGCACCTTCCCTCAACTTCCACTGTGGGGTCTTTTCCCAGCAATATGGCAGACAGGGCATGTGTCAGTCCTGAAGAAACAAAACACTAATTTTGGAATTCCGATGGCTTTAAACCTTTGATCACCACTTTCTAACTGTCTTGAAAACCTTTTGCCTACAACAGTTGCAAGCTGTGGTTTTTTTGTCTGTGTGAGGTGACTAACAGCGCTACCGCTACCGCTTTCTGTGTGGGGAATGTATTCATCTAGCGCCCAAACCACCTACTGGCTTCCGGCACCTCTTATCAGCTAAGCCATCAGCCCTGAGCTGACATTTCAGCATTTAGAAGCTCCTCACCCCCCACCAAAAAAAAAAAAAAAGTGACAGGAGAAAAGGCTCATTTGGCAATAGTTTGCTCTTGCTGTTTGGCCTGGAGAAAGGCATTCAAAGTGGTAGAAGATTGTTTAGTAACAGCTGGCAAGCACCAGGGTGTGAGGCTGATTTTCAGATATGACAGCCACTTACAGGAATGCTGCCAGATACAGCTGTTTAAAAGCCTTAATAAACAGCAAGTCAATACTAATCTTTGCCAAATTAATCTTTTCCCTGACAGCCCATCAGAGCAATTATGTTTGGGCTTATTGTAAACACACAATTGTCAAACAGGGATGCTCCAGACTTTAAAATACTGTAGTTTGGTCCATAGTCTTTCTTTTGAATGGTATTTTTGTTTTCTCTGTAGAATTGTTAAGCCTTTCCATTTTATTTTCTGGTCACTATTTTTTTCTTCTGGCCTCATGGCAGTGTGAATAACATTTCACTTTCAAATGTCTTTGCTAGCAAGCTGTTAATAAAATGTGAAATGATTCCTGCTGGTGGGCTTCATTAATTAGGCACAACTCTGAAATAGAACAGGTCATTGTTCTTAGTCATCTCCCAGCCGAGGACAAGGTCTTCATGTTCACTTCTTCTCACCGACTACAATGCAGTCTGGTGTTGGATACAAATGACGAGATGTTTGGCTAAGTGTGAAACGAGAAGGCAAAGTCTCATCTCTCTGTGTACACATAGATTGCCAAGTGCATACACCTTGGTTCTGAAGTTGCCTCTTCCACTTGCTGCTCCCCCGTTTCCTCCTTTGTGGTTGGTGAGATTAGGAGCTTCCCCACCCACTTTCCCCACGAAATGGGCTTGTGTAAAAATTTGGAGACTTCTTTGTTAGGAAAGGTTCTTCCATGTTGGGAAATGGTTCTGAATAAAAGTGGGGAATCTCCTTTGAGAATCTTAAAAATTGGACCATTTTTTTTCTTACCTTAATTTAAGTAGAGTCCAGCAAATATAATCTCTTCCTTGCTTCCCAAGTCATATTAGCACCTGGTAATTAGGAAAAAACCCCTCAGTATCCTGTTCATGAATGTTTTAATTTAACATTCCATAAAGCTTGTCTCCTGAGTTTTTTCTCTTGTGCTCAACACTCCTACTTGTCTAGCACCTTTTTTCTCCCTTGCTTCTTATTTTCTCGATGAGACTAGTGTGTATTATATATTTTACTTTTGTCAGAACCAGAAAAACTCTTGTTCAATCATGTAGGCCAAAAAATATGGTACAACTCACTTTGAAATTCTTTCCTTCAATCTTAGGTTTCTGTAATGAAACATTCCCATTTTCTTCACCTCCAAATGCTTGCCTGTAATATTTAATTCTCTTCTATATTTGAAGGGCTTTTAAGTCATCAGGAAACATCATACAATTCCTGTTGAGAATCATTTGTGAAGCTTCACTGATCTTTCTTTATATCGTTGTATTTATTGTGCACCTACTATGTGGTATGACATTCTAAGTTGTTTTGGAGATAAGGGAATTATTCGCTTTCAGGAAGACAAAGATTTGTACTGTGGGGGTGACTCCCATGAATCCAGCCATTAAGGGGAAAGGGGACTCAATGTAATAAACATTTAGGAGTTAAACTCATGATACGAACTTGAATTTTGTGCCTTGCCTTGTCACTATTTCAATGTTAATCATCAGCAAAAGATATGAATGTTTATTTTACTGTGTTTCTATCCTTACTTTAAAATAAGTTATGAGGGGAGTAAGATCACATCCCTGCTTAACAAACAAACATTATGAGAACATCTATGTGTAACAAAATTTCACGTTCCAGCAGGTAACTTATTTATTACAAATATCCACATAAAACTTTTTACTATAACAAAGAAATAAGGATGGTTACTGGGATTTATTGGAGTCTGGTAATTTAAAATATTTGTTTAACATAATGTAACTGTCTAGGACTGATACTAAGTGAGGTACCTTGTTAACAAATATAACTGATTATTTCTTTGAGTATTTTCTCTTAGGACTTTGTAAAGCATTTTTAACTCCATTTGACATTATATCTAAAGTTGTAGCCCAAACCCCATTGTTTCTAATTCTCATACCTTTCAGTAGAATCATACAAAGTTACCATTTTTGTAGGTAAAAGAGCTAAATATTGGCAATTTCATATGGTTCAACCTAATTACCTTTTGAATGAGTGGGACAATTATTTTGCAAAGGGCAAGAGGTCCATAGAAATAACGGTGATATAGAATCTCTTATGTTCTCCTGGAAAGAGTTGGAACCCATTCTACTAAGTGAAGTATCCCAAGAATGGAAAAATAAGCACCACATGTACTCACCAGCAAAATGGTTTCCCTGATCATCACCTAAATGCACATTTGGGAATAACACCAGTTGGATGTAGGACAGATGTCGGGGGTGGGGGGAGGGGATGGGTGTATACCTACATAATGAGTGTGATGCGCACTGTCTGGGAAATGGACACGATTGAAGCTCTGACTGGGGGGGGATGGGCAATATACATAACCTAAACTTTTGTACCCCCATAATAAGCTGAAATAAAAAAATAAATAAATATAAAAAAGAAAAAGGAAATAGACTATTGATGTGCTAATTTTAAAATTTGCATTTATAAGTTTTTAAAATTCCTTAGTAATGAATCTGAGCCAGGACATACACTTGACCCTTAAACAAAGGCTTGAACTGGGAGAGTCTACTCATGCAAATTTTCTTCTGCTTTTGCCTTTGCCACCGGAGGCAGCAAGACAAACCCCTCCTCTTCCTCCTCCTCCTCACCCTACTCAAGGTGAAGACAATGAGGATGATATTTATGATGATCCACTTCCACTTAATGAACAGTATACATATTTTCTCTTTCTTATGATTTTCTTAATAACGCTTTCTTTCTAGCTTACTTGATTGTAAGAACACAGTATATAACACATATAACATACAAAATATGTGTTAATTTACTGTTTGTTATTGGTAAGGCCAACAGTAGGCTAGTTTTTGGGGAGTCAAAAGCTGTGTGTGGGGCCAGGCGCAGTGGCTCACACCTGTAATCCTAGCACTCTGGGAGGCTGAGGCAGGAGGATTGCTTGAGGTCAGGAGTTCGAGAGCAACCTGAGCAAGAGTGAGACCCCGTCTCTACCAAAAATAGAAAAAATTAGCTGGGAGTGGTGGCACACACTTGTAGGTGGTTCCAGCTACTTGGGAGGCTGAGGCAGGAGGATGGCTTGAGCCCAGGACTTCGAGGTTGGAGTGAGCTAGGCTGACACCACAGCACTCTAGCCCAGGGAACAGAGTGAGACTCTGTCTCAAAAAAAAAAAAAAATATATATATATATATATACACATATATATATGTATATATATATGTGTATATGTGTGTGTGTGTGTGTGTGTGTGTGTGTGTGGATTTTTAGCTGTGCAAGGGGAGAGTCTTGGTGCCCTGACCCTGTGTTGTTCAAGTGTCAACTTACTGCTTCCTATAGACTGCTTATGTCCCATGAACATGGAGCTCTTTGCTTTGAAGACAACTAATAAGAATAATCACAGAGACCAACTCCATCCTTAGCTATGTATGTTCACTACTTTGATTAATTGGACATCATTATTTGACTCAGTTCGCCTTGTCAACTCATTCACATTTGGATGGGAATTGGGTTTTTGGGTTATTCTCTCTTGATTGTGTTAGAGACACAACTCATCTTGCTCCTACACACTGTCACACTTTCCCCCCATTTTCTAATCAAATATAATTTTGATGTGTTGGTGAAGATATTTTATGTTCAGTATTAATACTGAATCTCTCACAATGACTGTACTGGAGATTCTTAGCATCCTTTGGAGTGTTCCCAAGGAACACGGTGTCTACCCTCACTGTTCCTCTGTGTCATAAGCTCCAAGCCACTGGCGGGCCACTGGGTCCAGGCTGGATCCTAGAGCCCCAGGTTGGTGAGAGGGCATTCCCAGAGTTTAAGGAAAGAACATGTGTGGCCATGACAGCTGTTAATCTCCACTGCACCCGATCACTTCTGCCATGAAATTTATTTGGGATTTCTCATCTGACTGGGCCTGTTCTTTGGAGACTAATCGATCACCAAATAGAATACGGTCACGCATAGTAAGAGTTTTTATTGACGATGTATTTTCTTTTATTTACATTTGTTTTTACTGTATTTGGTATTGAATTTCAACACTCTCTACCCTGGTTGCAGCTGCTCTAGAAAAGCTGTAAACAACATAGCACTGTACTTTCCTGTACAAACTGCCTGTCAAAGTCAAAGCTGCTTATTCTCATCCCAGTAATTACCTTCTCAGTTTAGACTGAATGCAAGTGAAAATTTTACTTTATCGTAATATAATAAATAAAAGACATTAGTTAATTAGTAGTGCTGGTATATTTCTAAAATACTAAACAGACAAACAATAAACTGTGAACTTAATCACATGAGTTCTTATACAGTTTCAAGACAGGAAAATTAGAGCTCTCAGCTACAGTCATTTTAATAATCACATCGGATCTGCATTATTTATTAGTTATTACATGCTCAAGTGATTCAAGGTTGTACAATACCTAAAATCATTCCAAAGCAAGCATACCTTTTGTCTTTTTAATTCTGACTGGATTACACAATGAATATATTTGTATTTAGTTAAATTGCTAAAATTATTTCACATATTCCATGAAAGAGACATTCTCTTGATTTCCAACCAGACTAACTTTCTTGATACATTCCACGATAAGGGAGCAGTTTGTTAGCTTTTTTTTGATGTAAAAGCTCTGCAAGCCCTCGGCCAGATTCTCAGTGCCTTTTGTTCCCAAGCAAATCTCTAGTACCCTCAGAATTCTCTTGGAAGACCCAGGAATTCTGGAAAGGGAAGTGGCTTGTAGAGGCACAAAAGACAGCAAGAATCTCAATTATTTTCTATCACCAGTTTTCAAATTCGGATGGCTTGCCCTTTTTCTTTTGCTGTCTGGTTACTCACCTTTCATTTTTTGATGTATTCTTGACAGTACACTTCCATTTATGTCTTCCCACCCCTAGTTCACATCTTAAATGTTTTCTGGATTTTGTGAAAAGCATGCATCTTGAGGAATTTTGGTTGATTCGACTTTTTTTTTTTTTTTTTTTTGGTGGTGGGGGAAGGTTTCAGAATTGACTAGAACCAGCTGAGAAGCAAGAAGCAACCCTTTTGAAATAGAGGACCCGTGTGTTTGTTTAGTCTTGGAGCTTGGGTGACTTTTGGGGCAATTCTGGTATATTGTACAAAGAATGAGAGTTCTTAAATATAATAGTTTTTTTGTTTGCATCAGCTAAAGAAATGCGGAAATAAGGATTGGTTACTTTAATTTGCTGCTAAATGAAAAGCAGGTTTGGCTTTATTCATGTCACTGTAAAAACTAAATAATAAAGTATTCACACCAAGCGTGAATATTTTTTTTTTGCCAGCAAAAGTTAAAACATCAAAGAAACCTCTTTCAAATACTAACAAATTTACTTACAAACACCTATATTTATTATTTCATAAATAGGCGCAACAGGTTCCATAAAAAAAGATTAAATACAGACACAGTATGAAGAAACAATAATACAGAGCCATATGTAAAGGTTATAATTTAGCTGTTTCCAATCTGTTTCTGCATCTAATAAAATACCAGGTAAGCATTTGGCAGTTTTATACATAAAAGGACTTAAATGACATTTACTAACCATTACACAAAAAGTGATACAAAAAAGCAATTTTTTCTGCAGTACAAAATAAATGTGTTTGCGCTTCCCTTAACACTAGTTTTATTTTTTTTTTGTCTGATCAATGAGACAAAGCCAATTTGTTTTTAAATTAAAATCATTTGGGAATATTTTTTATTTTCAAATATTTTGAAAATATAGAACTATTAGTTGTTTTAAAAATGAAGTAAAAATATGAATGTTTGCCAATTTATCCCTTATTGTGAAATCAATAAACTGGAATGAGCCAGTTTCAAATTACAATTTAGCTACAAAAACATTCACATTTTATACTCTAGGAGAGTGTAACATAGATGCTATTTACAAACTTGCTATGACTGCTACATCAAGCCATTTAAAAAGTCTTTAGTAGTTTCATATAAACACCCATTATGAAAACCAATGGAAAATCCAGGACTTTTATCCAAGACATCTACAGTTGCTAAGGCAGTTACTAGAGCGCAGCACTTCACAGCAAAAAACCAACATAAAATCTGAATGGTCCAAGTTTCCTTCAGGGAAGAAGAAAAACAATGTCCATAAAGGATTAAAAAAATAATAAAGAAGCATGACTATTTCTTCCAGAGTGGGTGACCCACAAGCTCAAATGGTCCTAAGTGCTTAGCAACTTGTATTTTCTAATAAAATGGGGAACTGCCTTGACTGCACAAAGCAATCCACGGTGAAAAGACTTCCCTGAATTCCTCAGTGGAAAGAAAAGGTGTTCAGATTTTCAGGTAAGGTACAGTGCTTTGTCCCTCTGCATGCCCCTGTATGGAGAGAAAACACACAAAATTCCTTGTTACAAGATGGCCTGTGCTACAGGTGACGACGGGGGAGGTATGGTTTTCAATTACTTGTAGCCTGAGGGATGGACTTGTGCCCTGCAAAAGTGCACAGTTAATTAACCTACATCTAAAGCGAGCAGTGATCTAAAGGCATTTACTTTTGGAGGGGCTAGAGGACTGCTTAAAAATGTCTGGAGCGGTGTCTTCCGCCTGCATGAACCAGGAATCATCCCCACCCATCGTGTTTTTGAAAGCAGGAAGAAACGACGGACGGACAGGGCACGGCATGCATGCTATGAGCGCGGTCCACCACCAGGTGGCGACGACCGGCCGCTTACCCACTACTGCAGTAGTCGTTATTCCAGTCCACCGGCTGAGGGGGAGGATTTCTGCACCCCGAACGCACATACTCCATTGCTTGGGTGACAACTTGTGCAGCTGTAGATGTAGGATTGATAATAGTCTGATAGTCAGGTTGAAGAGTAAATCCCTGAAAGGGAAAGCAAGTCCGCAAATAAGGATCAAAGTGCCTTTTTAAGAAGAAAAGCATCTAAATATTTATTCATTCTTTGCAAACACAGTAGGCCTCTTGCTTCTGTCTCTGCAAGGGCAAGCCTATGGGAAGGGCCCAGAAAACTTGAAACAAAGGTAGAAAAGAATTGCCCACAACCCCATTCTTCTTACCCCTCCCCTTCATTTAACCATGTGTCAGAAAACCTTTAATTATACTCTTGAGCAGATAAATTGAATTGAGAAACAATTTAAAATATAGAGATGCCAACTCAATCAAAACAAAGGGAGAAAAGGGCCTAAACCCCTCAGAGTTTATGTTTTCTATCAAACCTAAGGATACATTAATAGTTAATCCGCAGAATATGCAACAGAATCTTTTTTGAAGGATTCAGGCAGCAGGTGGCTGAGTGTTTTATTAGACTACACCTATTCACATATTGTTCTCAAAACCCTTTTTCTTCATTCAATCACAAAGGGACCATCTGCTTCTTCTTTTATTTGTACTTCTCTCTCAGCTAAAAAATTTCAACCAAAGCTTTTTAACAGTTGTTGGACTAATACTGGGAAAGAGATTCAAAACAACTTGCCATTGGAAGACACAGAGAGAGAAAAGTGAAAGACAAAGCAAATATTTTTTAATTGAAAAATCTATTAACTAGCAAACAATAATCAGACTTCAGGAAGATTCTTTTAATACACTAGCATGGTGAAGTGTTGACTTTTAATCCTAGCAAAGCTATTAAAAATTCAAGGACAGAATCTCTGAAGTATATAGCTATATCTGGTAAACAAAAAGCATTATACACTAAGATTTATTTTTAGCTTCTCTGGTGAATTCAAGAGCAGCATAAGCAAGCTTTGCTGGAAATGACCAAAAAAGCAACTTAATTAACCTCGTGGTTGTCTTTGCAGCGGAGTCTATCCATGGTTTGTAACCACTAAGAAATCAAGAGATTTTAAAATGAACCATTCTCTGTTTACTTGCAGAAAGCTTTTGAAGGCATAATATTGTTGAATTTTTACTTTTAAAAACTCAGCAAGATGATCAGAGGATTGATTTCCTTAGACATTTATGCATATTTGGGTGTCCCTTGTGTAAAGACTCAAAGATGCCTATTATCAAATGTTCCTAATTCTCAATATTGGCTTTAAGATATTAATTTATTTTCCATTCAAATGATAAAGACTTTAAGCCAATGTCCCCACCGACTCCCACCCAATCTCTGAATGATTGGAAACAAATCATTGACAAATGGAGAACTCAGCCAGACTGGTTATTTGACCTCACACAGACTACAAGAAATAGAATGTTTCCTAAATTAACAACTGACTTGTGGGAAATAGGTTTGTCTCTGTAGACATCACCCATAGCTGAAGCTGGAAGCATCTTCCAGAATGAAAGGGTCACAGTAAGAGACACAGCTGGCTGTTTGGGTCTCCACTTCTTTCCAGGCTAATTCTTCTCTCTCCAGACCATCCCACATCTCCAACATGTAGAGTCTCACTGGCTTCAATGAAATGTTTTTACGGGGCTTACTGTTCAGCGTTCTCAGTTTCTTTCCCTAGAGAGTGTGACTCTGGGCAAACAGCAGGAGAAAGGTCTGGGAGAAGCCTTGTCTGGACTCCTTTGACCACATCACAAAGGCTGCTGGAAGGACCCTGGGGTCAGAGTGTTTCAAGTGCTTACTGAATATTCTCAGGGCCTAGCCCATAGCAGTGGCCAATAAATCATGTTTTTCAGTAAGTAAAGTTTAGTACCGATTGTTCAATGCTGCTATTGGAAGTCATGGGCATGTATAAATGTGTAAATGCCAGGGCTTTCCTATCTTCTTAATGTAAAGTTCTCCACATTGGATTTTTACACGATTGATAAAATGTAACCTAGAAGTAAACAAGTCTCAAAAAAAGAGTAGTTGAAAATATCTTGACTTAGTTGAAGGTACGGAATCATATGAAAAAGCAAAACAAAACCAAAAACACAAACACAAGCAAACAAAAAACCCAACCACCACCCAAAAAAGCCCATCTCCCCTTCCCCGCCTTCCCCACACAAACAAAAGAAACCACCATTGCTTTTTTTCCTATCCAATGAAAATAGTTCCTCAGGTGGGTTAGAGAATCATTAGAAAAAATTATGTTTTCAGTTATTAGTTTAAGATTAAATGGGTGACTTCAGTTTATAAAACCAAAATTATGTGTTATGTACAAAGTTCAAAGATTTAGAATTCAGCTAACTTCAATGTCTAAATTTAAGATCACTAATATCGAAAACACCCAAGGACCAAGAAAAATACAAGCTAAGCCTGAAGTAACACATTATTTAATATTATTTTACTTTCTTTCAATTTAGAAAATGAAATATTCTTCTGAACACTCTACAAAGAGATGCTGAGGTCAAACTTGGAGCTAAGTACATATTTATCACTGATGTAAACATGAAACAACAATGATGATATAAATTTTTTTGAAAAATGTTTGCTTAGCAGTCTAATTAAACAAGACTGAATATTTTGCATTTTAATGCTCAGGAGAAAAATCACCAACTGTTTTGTAGCATGCCTGGAATTTTAAATTTCATTTTCTGGTGCCAGATTGAAATAAAAATAGGAAACATGATAAAGATTAATTTGATGTCAGAAGGGACATTTGCTCTTTAATTAGATTTCTGTAGCCCTAGCAGTTTTCTTGTGCCACCATAGCAAGTCCGAAAAAGCCTGCAGCACATTCAAACAGTGATCCTCATATCCACACTTTACTGGGAACTAATTTCATTTCCTGCCTGTCTGGAGAGGTATTTTCAACAGGCATCAATGTTTTTGTCTTCACAACTGATTTATTCATCAATCTCAATGTGATTTTTTTAAACCTTTAAATTACACCCAAATCCTAAAGCAGCTGTTTATTACACAAGGAAATTGAAAATCTGTCTGTGTGATATCATACAAAGATTTTTTTCTTAAGGTTATAAAGGAAGTTGACAGATATTAATGATTTTTTTCTCTTGACCTCATTCAACAATATAGTGAGCAGAAAAAATGGAAGAAAACTGGACAAAAAATAAAATAAAATAACAGGTCTGTGGGTTCAATGTATAAAATATTATTCCAGAAAAAAATGAAACCATTATTTCTGGTGGATTATATAATCATTTTTGTAGGATACATTCATTTTCAACAGGATAATAAAATAGCTAAAATAATGCTGAAATACGAGACATTATTTTAAAAATACAGTAGCTGTTAACTTCTTTCTCTTTTTTTCTTTCTCTTTTCCTTTTTTTTTTTTTTTTTTGGTGTTTGAATATGTGAACATGGCCCCCATGGGAGACAGCAAACATCTTTAGGAGACAGGTAGTTTGGATGATGAATCAGACAGGTCAACTTTCACCCACAGCTTGAGTCCACTGCTAAGGGCTAAAGACTAACTGATGACTTGGACCTTGGCCCCAGCAGTCTGTTGGGACTGCAGTAAATGAAGTGACTCAAGGAGTGATGGACTCCCCTTTTGATCCTGATTTTAGGATTATCAATTTACTGGGGCTGCCGTTCCCCTTCACCTGCAGGATCCCACTCCAATTACATGCCCATGATGCTGAACTTACCCCAACTCAGTTTCTATACACCTGCTTCCAGCTGGCCTCCTTCCCAACTCCTGGACAAGCCCAGAACCCCTTTCCTGGCTGCTGGTCTCTGCAGAAATGAGCCCCCATGCCCTTCCCACTTCCAATCTCTAAAGGGTACCTCCTCTTCTCATCCTGGAGGCCTTTGTGCCAGCCCTGGAGAGGGGCCTTCCTTGTTCATCTCAGCTGAAGGCTCTGCCCTTCCTCCATGCGCTCTGCAGTCAGTCTTCCAGTTTTATTTTGCTCATGGGCTCCTCATTATTTGTTCCTCTTCTTACCACGACTACCCCTGCCCTCAACTCCATGGGGCAGGGGTCTCATTACCTGTTCTCATTTATCACTCAATTTCCAGAGTCTAGACAGTGCCTGGCACATGTTAGGGGCTCCATTAATGTTTTGTGACTCAATTAAATTTTTAAAAATTTCCAGGGAATTGAGATTCTGTAACCTAATCCATAATTCCTTCCTAGAGTTAAACACTTTCATTACTCGTGTCTTTATTTGTTTAAATACTCAATGATTATTTTAACTACTTACCATGATCAAAGCATTGTTAAAGTGATTTTAGTTAAAACTGTCTCCATTTGGGGATCATGCCATTTTGTCTTCTGTTAGTAATGTAAATTGAAATCAGGTCCTACCGTCGCAGTGAGAACACTTTTGACATAAACTAATAGAACCGACTTAAAGACTGATGAATAACTTGTCCAATGCAATATATTCTCTTTTTTCCTATTCAGTTAAGACTCTCTATGAAGAGACAAATCTCTTGAACTTGTACATGTGGCCTTATGTAATTCTGAAATATCTGAAAACTATTCAGGATCACAGCCAGCTCATCCGAGGTATTACTGTTAGAATCAATAGAAAAAGGAACCGTCTCGGAGTGGATGCATAAGAAAGATCTCCCCTTTGAATAGAGCTCTAGCTCTCAGCTTGGTGAGGGGACTGAACTCTTGGCATTATTCCCTCCAGGAACAAACAGCCCCCAGCTACAGCTCTGCGAGCAAAACATGGGTTCTTAGCTGGGCAGCCCCTTAAGCAGCAGTCAACCCACCCGACCAAAGGCGGTGTCTCTCAGACTGTTAATTCTTCATGCAAACACTATTGGTACATTAAAATGTAAGGACACCTAAGAATGCCCCTTTTATTACCAGTGCTGTCTGATAGGAAGAGTGGAAATCTGACCCCCGAATATGACCTTGTCACACGCCTCTCTAGACGAGGTGGGATAATGGCTCTCACTGCAGTCTTCTTCCCCAGTGAGTCCACAATTGCTCTGTTGAATCCAGGTGAGAAAGTTGTCATAGCTTTATCAATATCCTTGGCTTAGGGACCTCTTCAGTAAGGAGAGGCATCCCTTTGCTCTCTGAAATACTTTGATTTTAGAACTGACCAGGATTTAAAGATTTTCCAAATTCTTGGGAGAAACAGGGTTTCTAATATGAAACAGTCTACAGTCAAGAGTGATTGAGAGTGAGAGGCAGCAAGCCTAGCATTTAAGAATCCAGCCTCTGGTTTCTGAACAGCT
Source organism: Lemur catta (assembly GCF_020740605.2). Taxonomy (NCBI): domain Eukaryota; kingdom Metazoa; phylum Chordata; class Mammalia; order Primates; family Lemuridae; genus Lemur; species Lemur catta. Next base: position 92,020,815 of record NC_059136.1, on the reverse strand, counting down.
CTGGGTGGGAATTCTAGCTCCGACCTTATGAGCATATTACTGAACTCTGCCAAGCCTCGGTTTCCCCATTTGTAAAATGAAGATAATGCTAGTACCTGCACTGTACATTTTCTGAGAATTAATGATGAGGTAATATATTAAAGCATTGGGTTTATTATTGTCAGTTCTCGGAAATCCTGTCTACAATAATAATAATAATAATAATAATAATAATAATGAATTTGGGACTACATATAATTTCTCTTTCAGCCTTCCTCTCCCCTTCCCATGGTCCAACTACAGACTCAAATTCCACAGAGAGCTAGATATCAATTCTATAGGAAGCCTATGTTTGCCTTATTTACTTATAGTTCTGAGGACACTAGAGTAATTGGATTATAAAAATGATAGCTGACTTTAATATGGTTTGTAGTTTTGACCTTTATTTTTTTATAACAGGTTTTTAGGATTTTTGGAGGCTTTAAGTTCAATTTCACTTATATAATTTTCTCCTAATTTTCAGACTTTAAAATAACACCAAAACCCAAAAGGAAAATTGATTTCAAAGAAAAGTTAAGCTAGGATTGCACACAAATGGTTTCAATAATCAGGGAGTGGGCAGGGAGGCTTCCACACCTCCTGTGTTTTCCAATTTAAGCCGAAGCCAGATATCCATTTTAAAATAAAATTCTGGTTAAAATGTTCAGTTCTTAGGACTTTCAGGGTTCCACCAAATTTGGTATCAGACCTGATTTCATTTGGCAGCGTTTATTGGCCTCGATGTGCATACCAGTCAAGACTTTCTCATTCCCAAACAATATTTTTTAAAAAAAAATTGTAGAATTCTCTATTCCAAAGAGATCTTTGGCAGCAGTTGGCATCTTAAAATAACAAATGTACTTTACTCAAGAAACAGAAAACAAGAAGGGTGATTAGAAATGTGAGGCAAAATGGATACGATGAAAAAGAAACTAGTGATTACGAAAAGCAGCAGCCATCAGTTGCTGTGATGGTGTCAGGCCGCACAAACTCACCACCTGTAAGTTACAGTTTTTAGAAAGCTGGTATGTGTTGAGTGTCCTCAATTCCCTCTCTGTCTCCACTTAAGTAGAAGAATAGAAAACACATACTGCGCATCCTTTGCCGAACAGACTCCCTGACCCCAGCCCTTCAGAAGACGGGGCTACCTGTGCACCCATCCGAGCCGCAGGACTTACTTGCTGCATGGTGGGAGAGTGCAAGGCCGCCTGGACCTGCATGGGGAGCTGGTTCCCGAGGGGCTGCTGCATGGCGAGAGGCTGGTGCTGCTGCATGTTGAGATGCTGGTGAAGAGGTGGGCTGATCTGGAGCGGGGGTGGGGGGGACACGGCCATGTTGGCTATAGAGACAGTCACTGGCATTTGGTTATTCGGCTTGGGGGCTATGTTCCTGGGGAGGCTAGGATGCATGGCGGTTAGGTGAGGATTCATTCCCGGTTGTTGGTGATAGTGGGAACTTAGGTACAGAGCCGAGTGGGCCTGGCTGGGCCCATGGAACACGGACGGCTTTGAATTGATCAGCTGAGGAGGTTGAGATGTCTTAACATCCACAGGTTCACTGTAGCTCTGTTGAGGAAACAAACAAGGGCAGAGTTAAGAGCCTGATATGTGAAGTATTGGATGCTTTGTGAGTTTACTCATAAACTTTGACTTGAGTCAACACCCATTACTGTTCTTTCTGTTTGTTTTTAGAGACAGGGTCTCCCTCTGTCACCCAGGCTGGAGTGCAGTGTCCCAATCATAGCTCACTGTAACCTCAAACTCCTGGGAGCAATCCTTCCACCTCAGCCTCCCAAGTAGCTGGGACTACAGATGTGCACCACCACGCTTGGCTAATTTATTTATTTATCTATTTTGTAGAAATGGGGATTTTGCTATGTTGCCCAGACTGGTCTCAAACTCTTGGCCTCAAGTGATCCTCCCACTTCAGCCTCCCAAAGTGCTGGGATGACAGGCATGAGCCACCATGCCTGGCCGCCATTACTATTCTTGACTCTCTTATCTAAAAATTCCTCCACCATTATTTGTAACATGACTTATACAAGACTGAGCTTCTTCTATCTCCTTTATTAACTCTAAAGCAATCTACAATGATGTCTTGTTCCTTTGCCTAAATGTTAAATTCTAACTTGGTGACTTTTCTCATCATCCAAACCAAGATGGGGGTGGGGAAGGACAGAGGCCGTGGATGCCGTAATGGGAAATACACGTGTAGCTCACTTGGAAAGTAACTCAGCTCTGGAGTTCTTCAAAGGAATGATTATGTTTATTTTTTTATTTTTCCTTTTTATATTCTCAAAGAGCCTAGGCCTAGATATTTTCACAAAGAAAATAAAGCTGGTTGATGGAAATGGATATGGAAGAAAAGAATTCTAAAATACCTTTCAGAACTCATATAAAACTATATTAATGTGTTCTTCAAAGTAACCACAGAACTTATCTTGATTTTTTAAATGAAGTTGGTGATGAATTGTCCCCCATAATGAAGTGGATAAAAATAATCTCTCTTAGAAATGTTAGAGTCCATCGTGAATTAATATAATTTTGCCCTAATTTTTTCCACACCTTCATGTGGTCATTTCCTAATAATCTTTTAGTTACTTAAAAACTAGACACTTCAGTGGAAATGGAAAAGAATCAAGCGTTCACCCTGAGGCATTTCCTCTTGGGCAGGAATCTACCCCCTACTTTTGCTGAGAGGAAGAGACTGATACAGCAAATGGTGGAAAGTGGAACCAACTGGAGAGAAAAGAAAAATGCCAAAATGGCCGTATGGAGAAAAAAGTCACTTTGTCAGAACGAGGTATTGAGGGCACATATATGCTATTATGCTGTGACCTCAATGTCATGCTTCTACAATTCTCAAGTCAAAGTGAGTTTCTTGCTACTCTGCACCACGGAGTGGGGCGCCCCGAGGCCCCTCCTGGTTGTCCCTGGTTGTCCCCGTGGACCGCCAGGCAGGGCACTTGGGGAAAGGGGTTTATCACACACAAGGGCACGGGACTCAAGCCAGGCAGCTTCATTATCAAAGTGAGCCTACAATACTGTTAATCATACAACGAATTTGTCCCCAGTAATGTAGGAAATTTTAACGAAAATCACAATGAGAATGATGCTACACATCTTTGCTGACTTGGGGGGGGGACAGGCGGTGGGAGGGCTATTAGCTCCACATTCTGTCTGTACATAAAGGACACATCTGACACCCATAAAAATATGCCAACCTCTGGAAATGTGGGGTCCGGGAGACCCTGACTGCTGCATACAGAGTATACAGTAAGGTGTACCCAAAGAATCCAAGCCTCTTCAAAGAGTCTTCTCATTCAGATATTTGTCTCTGTGTCAATGTTGATGCAGCCTTCTGAAATGGGCATGGGTGTTTAGACTCCCTGCCTTGTGTATCAACATTAAAAGTGTCAAAAATTGTTCCCCAAAAAGATTTTAAAGGGAGGCTGTAGACCAAAGAAGTTTTATTAAATATAGTTCCTAAAAGGTGCTTTCAATGAAAAAAACAAAACAAGTTTTAAGTAGTTTTTGTTTTTTGTTTTCTTTTGGCTTTCATTTTAAAATTCTTATTGTCGATGTGCAAATTAGTTAACAATTCAAGGAAAAGGTCAAACGGGTTAATACAGGCTGTGTAAACACTGACTACTTCTATATCAGAAAAACATGTACTGCAAATGATACGCCTCAAAAATTATTCCATATATGGCAAGAAGATAATGTGTTAAGCCTGTGAGTTTAAGTAATCTGGAAAAGTATTTTTGTTTTGTTTAAATTCCCTCTTTTTTAAGCCTATTGCAGAAGGGCTAGTTTCATATTAGTCACAGACTGTGTCAACTTCATACTGGAAAGAATTATATCTATAGAAATTAATACATGTTGGTACACCTTTATTTTTTGCTTTATAGTTGTTTTTAATTTAAAAAGAATAAAAGTCACTCACATTTCTCATGTGATCAAAACTATGAAATACATGTACTTGTGAAAATGTTTCATTTTTTATTTCTCTATTAGTAATAAGTATATCTTATTACTAATGAGGTGATTCTGGGCCACAGAAATAAAAATGTCAAATTCAAAATAAACAATGAATCCAATTCTCCTGAATTCTACCTTTTAAATAATAGCATGTGGTTCACCATCTAGAGAGATGATAGAAAGACAGATGCACGCAGAGATGGAGATAGAGACATACAGATTTATAGAAATCAGTAGAAAGCAGCCTAATTTCAGATACTTTATTGCCAACCTGCTAAAGCTCTCTGTTCTCATGGATAATCACACACAAAACATTATTTTTATCCAGCCATTTATTTGTTATTTATCTCCTCCATACCAAAGCAGGCAAAGACCAGTCTGCTTAAATCTATTTTGAAAGAGTAGTAACTTTCAATCATAGAAAGATTATTGGCAAACTCAGATTAAATAGATTTCCAAACATAATGATTCAGACAACACTTGAAACATGATTTTTAACAAAGAGGGAGGAAGAATTTTGGGAAGTTACATTTTTTTCTCTTTACGTTCTAAATTGTTGAATGTGACAAGATAAGTAGTGTGTCTAGCCACGTGCCTACATACAGCAGGCACTCCAGTGAGTTATCCCCCAATGTCCTTTTCACAAAGATGTCCTAAATTCTCAAAGAGAGGATCTTTTTTATGAGAGGGACTTTAATTTCTATAGCCCATGCATCTAGCACAGTGCAAAGTACACAGAGAACACAAACATGCTTGTTGAAAGAGTGAGTGACTATTCCTGAGCATTGCTCCGTGCCATCACTGTTGTCCCTGCTGAGACCTCTTGACAAGACACACCAATCCTCTTCCAAAGGTGTGAGGAAGTATCTGGAGGCTTGGAAAATCCACAGAGTATCAGATTGACCTTCCTTACTCTCTTCTCTGCTCTCAGCATGGACCATACCCTTCCTGAAGTGCTGAGAAATTACAGGCCTTCATTCCGTCCTTCGGTCGGGTACACTGTCCCTGATGGCTCACTGCTCTTGGGGGGATGGCGGCAGCAGGGGAGCTGGCTCTGTTCCACCCAGCTTTAGAGAATTTGTACCTTTATGTAAAGGTCCATACATTTAGCTGGGGAAAAACCGCTACTAGTTTCACTTCTGATTAATTATTAATAAGACTAATACAATAGACCATCTATTAGTTATGGAGCTATTTTATTGTTCTGGAAGACAGGTAGAATAAGTTCATTTTCAATAGCAAGCTACCATGAATTCATAATCTGATTAAATGGAAATATGAAGAAAACGTAAATTAATATACTCTCACGGTAATTTTCTTCCAATTTATCTGTGAAAACAAGGCTATAATTTTGCTGATCAGTTATACTGTATATGAAGATCTCTATGCCTACCATCCAGAAAGTAGAACTAGTTTCTCATGCATATTAAATAATTCACATTTGTTTCTACTTTCAAACATATTAACTGCTTTTATTTAGTGATGAATGTCTTGTGTTGGTCACCTGACAAATGTGATTTTACTAGTGCATATACAACTGAAAATCAACCTTTGAATCTGACATGTTCAGGGGAACATGTTGGTTTCTTGCTGTTAGTTTCTGAGTATATTCTCTTTCCTACTTGCTTTTGGACCATAGCTTCTGAAAGATGTTTGCTACAAGCACAAAAGGGCATTACTGGCCTTAGAGACCTTTTGGGTCTTATCTGTAGAGGCTTCCTCTGACATATGCAAAATGTACAAAGGATACAACTCTATAAGACTTAAGATACTTCTTATTAACCAAGCTGTTGGTTATCCAAGATGGCTGCAATCCCATTTACTTTGTATAATGAAGATGATACTGCACAGTGTATTAATTCCCCCACTCTGGGATGATATGTGCTATAAAAATGAAAGATCGACAAAGCAATTGTTATTTAAAATAGCAAAGTATAAACACAAGACATAAAACTCAGTGGAAGCAACAATATAGGAGTTGCTGAACCAAATCAAATTAATAGTCCATCTAATTTGATTCTGGTTTTCAGCACTGACCGATACTTGATGCATTGGAAATTAAACAAAATTTATGCACCTACTCAATTGTGCATTGTTACTTCTGGAAGGAAAATTCTTCCTGGTCCATGCAGGTGATTAACTTATACCCTGAAGCATGAGATTTTATTATCTTTAAATCACAATCTGGGTTTACAGAGCTGCAAATTTTATGTTAACAGTCATAAAATGATCCATCCTATTTGCAAATTCAGCCTCAGTATTTGTCTCGATAGCTCTCATGGCATAAATTCTATAAGTTTACCTCATCCCGTAAAAAAAAAAAAATCATTTCTTTTATTTGTTTTGAATTCACTCTCCTTTAATTGAATTTAGCATTGTGTTTCTTTATTACTGATCATGGCAAAAGAAAATTTGCTTAATTTGATTCAATATTGTCCTGTTCTGTACATTAAAAAAAATGTTTTCATTGTCCTTTATAAGTTTTGGTACTTAATGAACTACTCAAGGTAGAAACAAAATGTGATATTTGATGTGTGACTTTAAAGTCATGAATATGATTGCTTTAACAAGCCAACCAAATGCCATCTCCTTCCAGGTTGGCACTTCTGGAAAGCTGTATACTTATTTCAATAATGCTGCTTTGACTTGGGATATTTGGGAAATTCCCTACTGGAATTCTCTTTAGAGCCAGTGGGACACTGTTTTACATATCCTCAGACAACTCTTTGTCTTTTGATGGCGAATTTGATTTTTGGAAACAGCTAATAGTCACTTGAAGCCAAGTCTGTGGGTTATATCTGGGTGATGTTAGGGGAAAAGAATGAGGTGTGAAAACAATGTAACAAGATTGATTTTCTAATGTGGCTCATAAACTCTTCCTGGCTGCAGTTCTAAAAGAGGAGTTTCAAAAATTTTTTGAACTCTGGGAGCAATAATAAAATAAGTTTGTAGCCTCCCAAGGTAACTACTTTGAATGCAACACTCATTTTGGGAATATAAATTTTGGTCTATGTGGTAAGATGAAACTAGTTCCATTGCTCTAAAGTTATACATTGTTTTCAGCATAATAATTTAGATCCATGTCTAGAAATTCCTGAGTCTATGGAAAAACCATATTTCCTTAAGCTTTATTTAATAGCTCAACCCTGTATGACCTTCAATAATGTGTAAAACTGCTTAAGCCAGGAAGCCCCAGCCTTCATGATAGCTTATATTCTTGGCCCTCTTTGCAGGGTTCATAAAGACCATTTCACTTAAGAAAGCTTGAGATGAATGCACTTTTGTTTATATCTAGATCATTTCTTATTTTTATAAAGGGACATAGCTATGAAACAAATTTTGCTTATTTTCATTGTCACTTCTAACATTTCTTTGTATTAAAGTAGCTTTGCAGACAAATCAAAAATATGATCCTGCTAAATTTTCAGTGATACACAAATCTTGTCTTACTCCTTTGCACACCTACAATCACACTAAAACTGAAATTAATAATATAATAGCTTGTATTTATTAAGTGCTTCCTATGTTCAGGATTCTAAACCATGCAGGTTCTTTTTAAAAATTTTTATTTTAAAAGTTTTATTTTATTGTGGTAAGAACACTTAAGATCTATCCTCTTAACAAATTTAAATGTACAATACAGTATTGTCAAATCAAGGTCCAATGTTGTACAGTAGATCTCTAGAGCTAATTCATCTTGCTTGATTAAAACTTCATGCCTGTTGACCAGCAACTCCTCATTCCCCCTCCTCCAGCCTCTGGCAACCACCATTCTCCTCTTTGATTCTGTGTGTTTCACTATTTTAGATACTCCTATAAGCGGAATCAGGCAGTACTTGTCTTTCTGTGACTGACTTATTTCATTTAGCATAATGTCCTTAAGTGAACCATGTAATTTATATAGATTTTCTTATTTTATCCTCATGGAAACCCTATGATGTAGCTCCTATTGTCTTCTCTGTTTAACACTTGAATAAACTAGGACTTAGACTATCTAAGTAACCGCATGAAGACATGAGGTTGGGAAGTGGGAAACCTTGATTTGAACCCAGATCCATCTACCTCCAGTGACTGCAGACTTTTCAGCTCTCTGAGGACTCTTCCAGTATGACAGTGGTGGCACTTTTAGAGGTCCTCAAACAGGCTTCCCTTGATTCCTTATGAGGTTGAAAATACTTTAGAGACCTTCTCCAATCCTTACTTATAACTTTTGCTTCTGTTTTTAAACTTCTCTACGGAAAAAATTGTTTATTCCTATAATTCAAGAGTTTAGCAATGCTCCCTGTACAGATGAAATTCCTCTAGGTTGAAATGACATCTATTTTCTTGTTTTATAATCAGAGAAAATGGAGCGTGAGTAATCACTATGCCATGTTTAATGCCACTGTGGACCTGAACATCTCTAAGTCTTTGTTTTCTCGGTTTAGTAATACCGCATCCTCTCTTCTCTGCTACTATTTTAACTTGTGACCTTTCAGCCGCTTTTATGACTTTTTCCAACTTTCTCCTTTAAATGAAAGAGCCTAAAATTGAATAAAGTATTCTGGGTTCCGACCAGTGCTGTTGGCCACCCTCTGTGCTCCCACTGATGGGCCGTGCAATTCTGATGTGCGGGGAGTGGCCAGTGCTGGGCAGTTCTGTCACTGGCTCCATATGACTGGGTGAAGCACCCACCCAGCAGCAATGGCGTGGTTCAGAGCATGGTGTCCAACTTCTACAGACCCAGATTCCTCTGAAGGTCTCTAGGTAGCACCTGGTGGGGGTAAGGGTGGCTGAGAGTGGGCGGAGTTCTGGACCTCAGCCTCATTTTAGCCAGGGCAGTACTCTTAACTGTTTAATGTATAAAAGTTGGCATGGAATTTAAGTGGAAACAATAAGAGGTCCCAGTTTCAAAGATAAAAAATATTTGACAAGCACTCACGTGGAGAAAAGCCTACAAGCTCTAGAACAAGACGGGGAGGAGTTTGAGTTCTCACTCTGCTACCACCAGCCTCTCCCCACCGTGGGCAAGCCAGTTAATCTCTCTTCCTGGAGACTGCCTAGAAAATGGGGCCAAATCCTACTGTGCAGGGCTGTTGGGAGGATGAGTAGGAAGAGATGTAAAATGCCCAGCACAGTCTATGGTGCATAGAAGATACTCCACAGCAGGGTGTCATTTGTATTCCTGTTACTATTGGGAAAAATCCAGAATCCTGCTGAGAGCGTGCCAGCATTGTCATTTTGAAGTCCAAAGGTTAGAATATTCATTTGCTAGGACTGAGCTTTTTTATTTTTTGGTAAGTTTCAATTTGACTCAGGTGTGGAGTTATGTTAAGTAACATGCTGGATTAGATGCTTATAGTACCTTGAAACTGCAGAAGTAGTCACTGAAAGGGGAAGAGCATCATTAATCCTATGACTCGGTTTCACAGGTAGTCAATGGTCCCCGGCTGCTTCCATTTTTGATTATGTTCTGTAAGAAGCAGCTAAGTTTTAGAGTCCTGTTTTGAACCTTTTGAGTGTTACGGAACATTCCACTTGGATCTGTCAGCACCTAGCCCTGGGCCCAGCGTGGAACAGGCATCCTGTGGGCCTGCCCGGGATGCGGAGTGTGGCCGCGAATTAGCAAGACCCATTGGCCTAGGAGTTCAAAGCCTCGTTGGGCGAAACGAATGCCTTGCAAAGAAAATTGGTACTAAAATGTGTAGCTCTGGAGGAGTAAGTCCAAGTTGCTGGCAAGAAATTAGGAAAACGGACTCTGGCTAACACAGTTTTTCATGAACAAAAATGACCTTACAAGAGAGAATGACAATGCTCTGCCGGGACGCCGGGGCAGTGGGCGTTTTAGGGATTCAGGAGAGCACGCTGGTAGGACCCGTGAGCAGCATGGCCCTGCAGAAAGCCCGAGAACAGTGCAGGTCAGCATCTGCACTGGCTACCCGTGTGACCTCTTTCCTGTTCAGTGAAACGTGGATAATCAAGCCTACTTCAAGGGATAAGGCACTAAGGGAATTGATGTACGTAAAATATTTCAAAAATAGAAATGCCACCAGGCCACCCCCTACTGAAACCCATCCAGTGGCTCCCCTTTGTCCTGAGAATAACCCTAGCTCCTTTTGACATCCTGCAAAAACCTCAGAATTTTCCTCCTGCCCCTCTTCCCAGCTTCAGTCCAACCACACTCCCTCTGTTCACTCAGCTCTGGCCACACTGACCTCCTCTCAATTCAAGGGGACATTTTCCGTGTCATTGCCCTTGCTGTGGCACTGCCTGGCTGGCACTCTCCTTTGGCTCTCTGGGTCCACAAGCTCCCCTCCTCCTTGGACCCCCAGTTCCAATGTCACCTCTTCAAAGAGGTCTTTGCAGAGCACCTTAGCAGAGTCCTTATTTCCTTCGTATGCTTGGATTCTCAAGGATATCGGTCATTTATTAGTTTATGTTTTCACTGTTGGTTCTCTTGGCTAAAGAGAAAGTTCTTTGAGTCTAGGAGATGGGATTGCCTGTTCCCCACTGCATGCTCTGAGCCAGGCACAGTGCATGGCACAGAGCACATGCCCAGGAAAACTGGTGGAATGAATACATGAAAGAATGAACAGGAAAAATATAGAGCTTTGCTGGTACATGGTAGGTAGTTCCCTGGAATTGTAACTATGAATTATATTGTGTACCATTTTCTGTTTGCTCCTTTAGCTTTTTCAGAATAAGGAAATAATTTATAATATAGTAAAAAATTATAATGTAGAAAAACATATTTAAATATGGATGGTTATTATTTGACTTGTCATAATTAAAATGGAAAACAATGAGATTTTTATATATGTTACCATATGCTATGGGAAGGTAGGCTGGAAAATTTTCTGTAGGTGCCTAGAAAGTTATACTGCAAATATCCACTCACATACAACACCAGAGGGTCATTTTTCTAACCTGGAGAGGGTGTTTGTAACTTTCCTTCAATTTGTATACACACAATAGATAGCTGTACATAAATAGATATTCAACAGCTCCAGCAAAATTCCTACTGCCAAAGAAAAGAAAAATGTCAGAGTAAGCTGTAAAAAAAGTGCTTGGTTTTTTAAATGTAGAAATGGCAATTCGCAGCATTTATACAAATTGCCGTATACTGCGGGTTGCAACTCTGAGACTGAATAGTAAAAAAAGTTGCAGCTAAGAGCAAATCTGAGGACACTTGTTTTGAAAGTGAAGGCTTAGTCAGTATTATAGCATTCTGGCAATCAGCATACCATTAGCCAGAGTGCCTTGTATTAGGATTGAGACCTCATGTATTGGTTTTCTTGTATGTAACATGCTCCTATTAAAACTCTATTTAAAATGTTCAAAAAGGATTTCATCTTGGATCAAATAAGGAGAATTCACTTTTTAAAAGTCTCCCTTGGCAACAGAGTGAGACTCTGTCTCAAAAAAAAAAAAAAAAAGTCTCCCTTATATTTCTGGCAATCTGTGACAATATCAATATGCCTAATCCAACGGCTAGATGAATCTGACATTTTGTACATTATTTTTTTGTTATAATTTTACATTCTGTGAATTCTATACATATACAGAAATGTGAGAGGGTATGAGCACAGAACATAAATAGCTTCAAAAGGAGTTAGATAAATTAGAAAGTGTGAGATCCACAGTGAGATAATACAAAAGAGCTAGAAATTTTAAGGCAAATCATATATAATAAGTTTTCCCACAATGTCATACCTCAGAAGTGGAACATGAAGTTGTGTTAGACTCCTGGCATACTGAAATGCCTTATACCTTTGTTTTTTGAGCTTTTTTCTTCTCTGTGTCAGTACATTTAGTACATATTTTCCTCAATAAAAAACTATATAATTATTTTAGAGTTGTTAGGATAGGATTAGATATTTGTGAATGAAAAAACAAAGTATTTTTTGTGAGTGAACGAGAGGAAGTCCAGAGCCCTGGGCCACAGTTAGTAAACTAACAGCCACGTTTGTACATAAGATGACACAGTGTCTAGTGCCTGTAGCCTCAGGTTACCTTCCTGAGAATTCTAAAGGCAAATTGTATCTTTAGTAACATGAGACCAAACAGAGTCAACTCTTGAGTATTTATAATAGGAAGGACAAATGTTTAAGATATTCTAAAGCACAACATATTTTTAAGTGGTGTTTTTATTTTCAAACAAAATGATGTGATTTTTTCCCTCCTGACCAGCTTACCTCTTACTGATGCTGTAATAAGTCTAGAACTTCAAACAGTTGGCATCTCCTCAGTAAAGGCCAAAGGGATGGGGCTGGGGGAGGCCATTTAAGAGTGGGATATGGGCCGGGCACGGTGGCTCACGCCTGTAATCCTAGCACTCTGGGAAGCCGAGGCTGGAGGATCGCTCAAGGTCAGGAGTTCGAGACCAGCCTGAGCAAGAGTGAGACCCCGTCTCTACTAAAAAACAGAAAGAAATTAACTGGACAACTAAAAAAATATATATAGAGAAAAAATTAGCCAGGCATGGTGGCACATGCCTGTAATCCCAGCTGCTCGGGAGGCTGAGACAGAAGGATTGCTTGAGCCCAGGAGTTTGAGGTTGCTGTGAGCTAGGCTGATGCCATGGCACTCCAGCTGGGCAACAGAGCAAGACTCTGTCTCAAAAAAAAAAAAAAAAAAAAAAGAGTGGGATATGGAGAGATAGAAAGTTGGCACAGGATTAAGAATGTGCTGTGACTAATTCACAGAGCCAATAATCCACAGGTGGACAATATTTTATAAAAGGCCCAGAGGATGCTGCTCTGGTCTTTTGGGGATGAACAAATATTTCCATAACATATAGCTTTCTTTAGGATTTACTTTTTTCTTTCAACAAAGAAGATTGTGCAAAAATGCTAAAGTGATCTTTTATGCCTTTAAATGACTATCAAAATCTGCACCGAGATGGCCACATCCGTCACAACACCACACAATCGCACGTTACCTTGGATACGAGGCTGGCTCTGTATGCTGCTAGTTGCTTCAGGTACTCCTTCTTTGCAGCCTCGGTTTTCTTTTTATAGACCTGCAACAACAACAATAAGTCTTAAATTAGAAAGTGCATCTGCTTTTGTTTTCAGAGAAGTACAATACAGAATGATAATTGCACACACATACACACACCTATAGTTATATAATAATATATATCTCTCCAAAGATTGTGTTTTCTTACTAAAATAGGCTTTTAAGATGTATGGCAATAGACAAGATAAGAAGATTAACAACAGTAAAATTTTACATTTTGCATAAAGCATATGAAAGGATTTATATGGGTTACTTTGAGCATGGAGGTAGTTGGCTTAGAAAGATACTACTGATGAAGGTTCCCAGGGAAACCACACACGAGTAAATAAGGCATCCGTGTTTATATAAAGGGCAGATAATTCCACTGTGCGTTCATATCCTAGCATATGTTGTTCCATGCTAACTACAACAACAAAGACTTCTAAGATGACGAATCATATTTAACAAGCAAATCAAAGGAAATGCAGTGGAATTTGCACTATTGTAATGGATTTCATAACTATTTTAACATTTTGAGTCGTGAAGTCCTGTTTTCAAAGACTCAGGAAACGGGGATGGCAGTCAAGGCCGCATCCGGGAGTGGAAAGGGACCTGCGTGGCTGAGGACCGCACGCGTGCCCCGCCCTGCAGCCTGCTCCGGGCTGGCCCTTTCCAGGGAAAACACTGGGTCACACGGATCCGTGGACGCCTCATTTTGAACAGGTAAAAATGTTCTGAAATGCATTTCAGTTTACAGGAGCTTTTCATTTCTGAGAGGGAATCATCTTGAAAATAAAAGTAAAATCATCCTAAATTGAGCACAAGTACTGCAAAATGACTTGCTTGTGTGCTAAAGGTCACCTCGCTAAGTTAAACAGAGAGCAGTCATTAGAGTCAAAAATGAAAGATTAGCAAAGTGAACACACGTGGTCGTCTGCTACCACTAAGTTGATTCTTTTAGGGCTTTAGAGTATATTTTTGGCAATCTTTTGAAATTAGCCAGAGAGAACAAAATATTTTTCATCATTGACTGTGTAAATGGAAATGCATTTTCACTGATACAAGTGTTTTGAATTCCCCACATCTTGAATTTCACAGCAGGGAATAAGGCCTGCCTAATATGTTGTAATGCTGAGCTCAAAAACAGACACACAGATCAGTATAGAAAAGCGGCTTTAGAATTAGTCAAAGTAGTTAAATATAAATTATATCTAAAGACCAAATATCTGCCAGTCGGCGGCCGAAGTCAATTTATGGTTTCAAATGCTGACTGTGGTTTGCTGAGCCCAACACCAACTATGAAATTCAAGATGTGAGAAATATTATTGCTCATGAACATTTTAATTAAAGCAGAACATTTTACTTAAGTTAAATAAATGACTAACCTGGTCAACAGAATTGCAACAGGACCCTATGAAATGAATGTGCTAATTATTCTCCTTAAGGGAGGTCTTCAGCCTTGACTTTTATATATGGCATTTAGGTATAATAAAAGCCAGTTAAAAGTAAGGCATTAAAAATTAGTACAATTTTATCATATAATCATTGTGCTATCTTTACTATGTGTGAAACTAAAGGAACTTTAAAAATTTTATTTAGGAGTTTTTTTTGTTTTTTTTTTTTTTGTTTTTTATTTTTATTTTTTTTAAGTAAAAAAAGCCAATAAATACTTTGGTTCAAGTACAGAAGGGTTCTAAATCTACTGAGCTAATTATTGGAAGTCAAATCTAGATTTTCAAAACTCACACATGAAAACAAATAAATGCCCCAGTAAGCGCCTTTGAGCAGTAGGATCCGTGTATATTGCGTGCCTCAGTGCGGCCACGAGCAGAAACATAGAGCTCTCCTGCTTTTTATTGATTTACGTTTTTCTTGAGAGACAGATTTCTGTTTATAGTTTTCCTTAATCCTCCTCTCCAAGACATAATTTATAATTAATGACTTTAAACTGACAATGTTTACATTTGCTTTTAATACCCTAAAAACTGTTTCGAGAGGGTTTTTCTCCCACACAGATGGAAAACCTATTCAGGACTCTGAAGCAAATACTTAGTAAATATACCATTGCTGGTAATACACATTTGTATATCCGAAGCATCTCTATCCAGTTTTTATTAATATGCTACTCCAAGTGACCCCATTCAGCTGACAAGGGTTCGTTTTGCTTCCAAAGGCAAATGTAACACACTTTGTCCGCGGCATTGCCCAGAGCGGCATTTTCTCAGCAGCAGCAGATACCACGGCACTGCCAGCTGGCCTCCCTGTAGTATCTATCATCTTTCTTTCCTTGCTTTCTACTGCAACAGCAACAGTGTTACTATGATGCTGTCCGTTTGTTGGGCTACTGGCAATTAACATCACACAAAGTGTTAACTTTCCTGAAATTTGTTGCTTAATAACCAGGGGAGAAAGGTGGCCAACTGCGTGCATGTCAGGCTGATGTGTGGCCCTGGTTTCACTGCAGAATCGATGCTGTTAGGGGCTACCTGACTAGCATTCAGAGTCCCCTGTTTTCTACAAATGGCTCCCTATTGGCTATTGATGATCGGCAATGTGGGATCATCGTGAAAGTGCCTAAACACCACTTTAGAAAAGAGTAAACTCATCATGTCACATTACATGGATTGATGGATCCACTCTTTCCTGAATAGCTGCAGATGTTCTGAGGGAGAATTCAAAGGGGGGTAATTTCAGGAGGTAGATTTCTGTAATTGTGTTTAAAGGGGAGCAGCCCAGACGAGAATGAAAGTCTGAGGGGGTCTCCTCAACAATAATTAGAACCTTCACCTTTGAGAACTACTCGATGGCTCCAATTTTATACACTCTGTATGTCTTCTAATGCTACTTTCTAAAATAGGACAAGGATGCTGTTTCAATTTTATAGTTAATGGAAATGTCTGAAAGACAGACCTCAAATATGAGAGAATGGTAACAATATGTAAAAATTCCATGTGCAGGTGAAGTGGGAAAATTCTTACTTTAAAATAGATACTGAAAAATTATCAGTAAAAAGTTGCTCAAAAATGTTTTAAAGCCTCTAATTATGGAATGAGAAAGTCCTCTGCTGGCAGAAATCAAAGATGTCCCAGGACTGCATCTGGCAATGAACAACCACTGCAGAGATCAACTGCACAAATCTTGCAACCCATGAAGATGGGTCTGATTTATGTCAAAGTTAAGTTTGGAAAAGAAACGGTCCCTTGCTCTCAGGGAAAGACAAATATTTTAAAGGTATGTGATTCATACAGTAAATATTAGTATTTAGTTGAGTTACAAAATGGCTTCCAAATGGGCCACAGCTGTTTGAAATAAAGTGCAGAGTTGGCCAGATGAGGATTTAAAAAATCATAATACATCATTTATCATTTTCCCCAGCTCATCCAAACACTGTTGAATTCATCCTGTCCTAACTTAGTTATACGCTATGGTTTGTTATTCCAAGAAAGCTACCAGACCCTATCTAAGGATTGCATCTCAGTGGTTAAACTAAAACATATATAATGGCTAAACTAAAACATACATAGATAGTCATCAAATAGCGATTCTAGAGAATCCAACCCTGTCACATGATCTAGCAATTCACGGAATCATTTTTGAAATGTTCTAAATACCAGCATGTACATATGTTTTTATAGGCTAATAATCCCTAACTGAAATCAGTAGCTCCATATCAATGCCTATGGCAAAGTTAAACAGAAAAATATTCTCATATAATCTGTCATTTCACTCTTTTATTTTCTGCTCCTTCCCTAAACAAACAATCCATTTAACTCATACAGAAAAGCAAAATCTTACAAATACCATTTAATTCCTTCTTCCTACCTTCTTTTCTGCTCTGGCCTTCAGTTAATCTCTAGTCATAGTTTATTTTAATAGTCTTTACAATAATAAGAAGAAAAAATATAAAATTCTTCCAATTCCAGATTCTATTCAAAAACTAAAAGGCATTTTTCTTTCTGGTTAACTTCAAATGTAGGCTTTTTTCCACTACTATTTTATATTTATAGAAAATGCTTAGAAATATAGTTATGTCTAAGGAATAAGAATTTAACCACGATTCCCTGCCATATCCTTTAGAAATTTAAAATTTGCAGCTTCTTTCAAGGCTGTTGCTATTGAGGTCAGTTAGAGCAAGTGTATCTGTATTTTATATAGAACTAAGTCCTTAAATGTGGTTACATTTCCATCTCGTGTAACTTGCTCAGCATTTTCTTAAGCGTTCCCAAACTCAAAGACCTTTATAAAATGATATTTAGAGGATTTAAAACATTATACAATGTGACAAAAATCTTTCTATCAATTCCTTTTGAGAACCATCTGATCCATCTAAATGGTCTCAGCAATATTGGTACGGCTGTTTCTGGGGGGTGAGACCCAGAAGCAAGCTCCTCGCCTGATAAAATGGCTACAAAATATATCTGCTGATCATTAAATGAGGATGACTAGGGAAAGCATGGTGTTCAATCACACTTATCAACATACTGAGTGTTGGGTGACCACTGTGGTGTGAGACACTAAAGCTATGGAATCAAACTCAAAAAAGGTATTAAAACTTATGCCTCATTTGTGTGCATTTTTGTGTCAGGCTACGTATATTATAAGAATTAAAGATTAGATATGTGTAAGATTTTATATATATAAGATTTTACATAGAGGGAGAATTAAAGAGTTTATATATATATGCATATATAAATAAGAATATTGCATTGATGTTATCTTCGTTTCACAGATAAGAAAACACAGACTAGAATGGGTAATTATGTCACTCAGTATCTTACAACAAGTATATGGCAAAACCATGGTTTGAATCAAGTCAATCTGGTGTCCAGCGATCCATCTTTGCTCAATGGGTCCTTTTAGCTGTGAAAACTTCTTTTGGTGCTTTTCTCAGACACACAGCTGCAGAGCCTGGTCTCTTGTTCACTGCTGAAGCCCCGGCATGGAGGGCAGTGCTTGGTACATAGTAGGTGCTCAGTACATATTTATTGAGTGTAGAATCCCTGGGCTCCGGTTTCTCCTTCTATGTATGGGTCACCATTAAGCATGATTGCTAAGGATGAATGACTGAATTGCATGTTCTAAACTAAATGTACATCAATGGAAGTAGTGGATTGATATACAGATATGCAACCCATCCCAAACATTTTTTCAAATAATACATAAAGCACAACAGACTTTAATGAGTACTCTGTTCGAATTATCTCTATACCAACTTTCAAATGAAATGTCTGTTCCCACTGAGCACGAGCATATGAATATTTGCATGTGTGCTACATACGCTTATGCCCATGAAGCCATGCAACAATCACATTTATGTGCCAATAATTATATGTATACACACAAATACCTGGACTTTCGAAGTAAAATATGCTCACCATTTCAGGTAATAATTTTAATTGCTCAGTTTCAAATTCCTATGACTATAAACTTTGCTTCCACTATGGTTTTTAAATGAACAATTGTCTTATGTCTCCCTTACTCCTAGTTTTTTTTAAAAAATGGGGGATATGAATAATGTTTCTAAGAAAACGGCCAAGATAAACAATGTGTGAATGACACAGTGCAACAGGATTTTAGTCAACCTTAAGTATTGTTGACATAAAATCCAAATTTTATCATAAGATAAGAGGAAAAAAAAAAAACCCGGCAGCATTTATGGAGTGGGTGTCTGAGCACCAATGAGGAGGAAATGATTAGATTCTGTGGGCTCAGAGGATTTGTCAGCTGCCTCATAAGTATAATTCTGGCTCTTCATATCCCTGCTGCTTCTAATTTAGCAGGACAGGCTCATAATTGAAGCAAATTAACTATTTACACTTGCCACTTCTACCAGGGAAGAGGACACAGCAGCAGGAAAGAATGAGTAGGAAATTACATTCTTCCCACTTGTGTCAGATCTGCCCTTATATAAACACATTAACAGTAATTTCATGAGGCGTCAAACATAGGAATAAATACTGAGGGATAAAATAATGAGGTGTTGCTATTGAGCTGAACTGCTATGGCTAATATCCCTGGATATGAATTATGCATCCTGAAAGAAGGCATATGTTACAGTATTCAAACACGTTCCCTGCAAGTGATATCTGCTCATTACTCTCCGGATCCCGAGGTAAATCCACTCCCCTCGTCCACGACAGGGCTAGCATTTACAAAAACACATGCTCTGGGCACCGTGGGCTGCGGTTTCTCCTGCCCACACCGAACTCTGAACGGGCTTTCCACTCCGTTTTTAGCATAACAGCATGTTTATTTAGCTCTTTGGCTGCAGCTTTAAAGCCATTTAATGTAATGTAAACAAGAACATTTTGTTTGTAATTTGCTAAATGTCTTACAGCCCGACTGTGTCTCCAATTAGGAACTGAAGGTTCATTTAGTAATTTACATCTGGTTCTGATTTAAGGTGACTTTCCTTTTCCACTTAAGAGCTGACTCTCCATGGCTAAAAAGGACCCAAGAACCCTTTATAGCTCTTCGGACCAACCCTGTCTGCTTCAAAGTGGGACAGGTGCTTTTATTTTGTAGGGTTTGATTTGTTCTATCTATATTGTCACTGTGAACCCAGATCCCACACTACAATGACCAGAATCAGAGAGTTCAGAAATAATGGAGGTAGACAGGAAATTTAGCTGGAACCTCATAAAAAAAGATGCTGAGGGTTGCTGAAACTCCAAGGAGCCTAATACAAAGGGCGTGATATTGTTAACTTATTATTTTTCTTTCTCTGTAGGTTCCAGTCAGGGAAAGATAAGTAGCAGAGACCAACATCACAGCAATACTTATGTTTTATTTCCCTTTCTCCATCTGGTGCCTTTTAAGCAACTTAGTATGCTTCTGAAATGGGCTCTCCATTGTCTTACGAGTCATTAGCATTTAAAACCCCCGGTTGGAATCCCAAACACAATTCTGTTCCCATTCCAGATTCAGCACCATCTTCCAAAGTATTAAAATGGAGAGATCTCTGATAAGTGGAGTTTGTTCAGTGGCTTTGGTAGGGATGATTCATAAGGGAGGTTTTGTGCTCCTTGAGGATTTTTATCGCTTCTTTCAGCTTCCTTTTGATTTTTCTTCTTTGAAAGATTCTTCACAGAAACCAAAGTACATATAGTTTCTCACTCACCATGGATTCTGAAAATAAAGATCTGCCCTTCTGCAGAGGCTTCGCATTCCCGCCTCTACTCCAGTGAGGAAGCATGTGATATAAACACACGGCAGCGCTATTAGTCATGTTCCCTCTGGCTGTCAAGAAAACATTCAATTGCAATCTCGCTAATAGCTGTTTTTCCTGAAATATTGTAATTTTCTGAGCCCCCAATAAGTCATCAATAATTTTGTCCGTTTTTCCCAGTTTGTGTTTATATTTGTAGCTGTTCATAATTGTGGGCTATTATGACAACAGGATTTTCGAACAATTGTGGCACATGAAATCTTAGCCCTGTACCCGGACCAGCTGCCTACACAATGCCAACAGCATCACGTGGGTCTGTTCTGTAACGTGCACATTTGTCCAGAATTCTGAAGTTTAATCGCCTGCCTCGAATCTGCTCCAGGAACATTCCTTCAAAAATACATAGCAGTATGTGTGCTCCCCAATTTGACTATTAAATGAGAATAAAACACAATTAATTTAAGTTTGAAACAGAGCCGTTATAGTGTGTTGGCACAATGAGTCAACATAAAGGGAGAGAACAGGTGGTGATCCACCATCATAACACTTTGGGATATTTCGCGGGAATTTTCTGGATGCCCAAATGTGCATTCTAGGCAGGCACGTTTGCTTTGCTGGTAACTCTTGCGAAGTGTTAGAGAAGGGCTGTCATGGAGCAGCAGAGGGGTGGCCCAGACAGTGCCAGGTGCTCCCTTTGGTCAGCAGCGTCTGAATTTCATTCATTCGACCCTCCCTGTGTCCCTGGGATGGCCCTGCATCCTATGCGTGTCTTACACCACACCTTTCAGCATAACCTGCAGTCTCACTCTCTATTAAACAAAACCACCTGTTATGAGGAAGGGATGGCCTACATAGAACTGCTGGAACTCAAAGGGGCATAGGGACAAACCATTTTAGAGTGACCCAAACTGCTCCCAATACCTCGTTTTGGTAACTCTGAAACAGGTGCCCGAGTTTCAAAATACTTTTATTTTTATAAGAAAAAGTGATAGAGTTATTTCTCTCAAGGTATTGTCCTAAACAACATTGGCACAAATTTTTTAGCAACTGGATTTTGATTAGGAAATTGATTTATAATATCTAGTGAGTTATACAGGTCAACTATTACATAAGTGCATCATTTATAAAATGAATTCTCCCCCATCGAAACCCAACTATTTTCATTAAGAGAGAACTCAAAGTGGACTCATTATAAGTTACTTATTAAATGAGAAATAAGATGCAAAACAGAAAGAAGAAAATATTTTGTCATCATATGTAGTATGCGATTAAAAAGCCTTGAATATTACATCATAACTGTAATCATATCTTCATTAGGGCGGCTCAGCCTCAATTTTAAAAGCTGGAATGGGAGAATGGGGGTAATTTCCCTTTTTAACATGACAAATGAGAGCAGTGAATCTCATATTTTTGGGGTCTGTAAATACTTTATATGGTCAGACAAAAAGAATGTGGAATGTTATCTTAATATTCCTCTCTTGCTACATTAAAAACAAAAAGGCAAAATTGAAAGCAGTCAGTTTAATTTTATGTATCTTCATTTCAAAAGTGAATATGAGATGTTTCTAATCTCCTTCCTTTTTGTTAGGTGTGTCAAAGCCAAAATAAAATATAGAGGAAAAAATTAAAAAAAAACCTTATTAGAATTAGTGGGAAGAAACCTGCTGCTTTATATTTACTGCCTTGAGGAAAGAACTGATTTTCATCATGGGAACATTATTCTTTTCCACCAGAAACACAAGTACAGGCACTTATTTTTTAAATATTGATCACGTAAAGGACCAATTGTGGGCTAGGGAAGGCCTTTGCAACCTCTCTCCTTTAAAACCACTGGTTCTGAAGTGAGAAATAGTTAAGAAAAGCAACTGGGGTCAGGGAGGTGGATGAGAGAAGTAAGACGTACGGCAGTGGCAACCAATGTTTCTTGAAATACAGCTTTGGACAAAGGAGAAGCTAAAGCCCACGGATGAGCCTTGGAACAATGCTTCCAGTCCAGTCTTTGGGGCTGGGCAGGGGAGAGGGGCTGAGTTTCACAGGGAATCCTGTTCAGATGAACAAGAGTCGCTGCACACAACCCCCAGGGAAGGGAATCGCTTTCTGGGTGCTTCCTCCAGGAAATTTTATCTCACAAAGCACGAGAGTGTATGGTTTTGAAGCCAGGTGTATTTTCAAGAACACACAGAGGGCTTACTGGCACAGAGAGAGCACTATGTCCTCACAGGTGGCATCATGGGTGACGTAACCCAGAGAGCAGGGAGGGTGTGGGAGTCCTGGTTGATGTGCACTGAGTTTCTCAATCAGCGATGCTCTGCTGTGTAGAGGAATGAAGTCCCTAAAATTCCACCATGACTGTCCAACATCAACTGGGAACCACACCTCGCTCGGATTTAGGAGTATGAGCACAAACTGATCCGAGTTAGGATAGAAACCAGCTCTAAAACCTGAGACTGTATTAGGTTTCCATTAGAATCACATAACACGATGTCAACTACCCTCTTAAAAGGGAGGTGGTTTCAGTGGTGTTTCCCCCCTCAAAGACCACTCTTGCCACACAGAGCTCCACCCAGTCGGCCTGTGCTTTCCGGTGATGGCACTCCCTCAGTCTTGAAAAGGACGTAAGAAAATATGCAGAGATTTCAGATTCTAGAAGACAGCTTTGACTTACAGAAAAAAGGGGTTGGAGAGAACTAGGGGAGCAGGTTCTGTTTCCTTAGCAACTGGTTTTATCATTACCACTGTCATTGATCTCCTAGGGTTTGTTAGGAAAAGAACTGTAAGTTGAGTGAAGAGTTCTAATCACAGTAATCCTGTGTGCCAGCCATGTAACCTTACACATCATTCAACACAACAGGAGTCTGTCTTGTTCTCTGCTCCATCCCCAGTGCCTAGAACAGTGCCTGGCACATAAATGCTCAACAGATATTTGTTGAATAACTAAATGTATGTATTTAATTTGTCTGGCTCACTTTGTAATATGCAAAGTAATAATTTCCCTGTCTACCTAAGTATTGAGTAGAACAAATGATATAAAGGATGCAACAGTGCTTTCAAAAGTATGAAACACTACATACATTATAGATATTGATATGTAGTCCGAATATAGAGGTCCTTGTAGATGCATAAATAAGTTTGAGGTTTTCTGAATTCTACATACTTTCCAGGACGTGATGAGGAAAGGTTATGTCTCTATTAAGAATCAACTATGAGACTAATATATCATTAATGCAATTCAGTATTCTGCAATGGCTGAAGCTGCATCCACATAATTATTTCAATGACTTATTTTAATGATAGTACTTTTTAATTTGGGACAATGAAATTTTAGATGGTGGCAATGGCCATCTAGTCCCTGGTTTAGAAACATAACATTAATATTGCTTCTTTGTTTAGGTGGGAACCCTCACTCCCTCACCATGATTCTTGTCTTCTGTAAGACCTTCTGGGCTACCTGTGCCATGGCTGTGATGTCTCACATGGTTCTCCCTAAGCATGGTCCTTAGCCACACTACGGCAATCCGCAAGAGAAAGAAAAAAACAGGCATCTGGTCCCATTTATCACAGCCTAGAATTATAGTATAAATATATATGGAGGATTGAATAACATACCCTGGTGGTCTTTAGGGAAGGGCTAAGGGCCTTGAATTTGAGGTTCATTTAGCAAAGAGGAAAGAGGGTTTTGATGACAAAAGGGTAAATACTAAGTGCTGTAGTGAGGTGTGGACAGTTTTCAAAATACTTTTTGGATTTTTTTTTTTTTAGTCTTTATGATCACATTGGCAACTTAAGGAATGATGTAATCCTGGCTGGGATATGTAAAAGTCCTTCCAAAAGTAACTACACTATATAAACTTTGGAACAAAGGAACTAACATGCTATTTGTGGAGGAGCAATAAAAAAGCATAACATCATGTGACTGTCTCCTAGAGTCTGGTTCCGAGGGGCAAGTCTCAGCCCCAGCGCTGGAATCTGAAGAATTCACCCGAAGCCCTCAGAAGCCCTTTCCTTAGAGTGCAGACCCTGTCTCCATTCCTCCAGATTCCCACTCCATTCTGAATCCCTTTTTACCTGTTTTTGCTCTTCTCCTAAACCGTCCCACATTGAAGCCACAATTTTAGAGACTTCACCGAAGGTAGCGTTTGGATTTTGGCCCTTGATGGCGGCCTGGGTATCACGAAAGAATAACGCGTAGGCAGACACAGGCTTCTGGGGCTCGTTGGGGTCCTTCTTCTTCTTCTTTTTGGGAGTTTTTGGTTTTTTCCCCATATCAGAGGCAGGCCGCTTCTCTCCACCGTTGATCTGAAATAGAAATGAAAATGGAATTACAGAGAAACTCGGAAGATCTGGGGCCAAGGCATATTGTTGTTTTCCTGTGAGACTTAAACACATACACTCACCCACACATATCACACACACACAGACTTTCCTGGGAGACACTTGATTTTTTTGTTGTCGTTTTTCAGATAAAACTTCATAGTTCATGTAGTCTTCATATTCATCCTTCTCCCAGCTTAATTTAAACAGCTTTAAAAAATTTGTTGATTCTTTTTACAATATTATTACACTATTAAATATTATCCCTTTAGTCTCCTAACTTTTTTTTCTCTTTCACTGTAACCGTGGCAGCAGCAGATTTCTCTTGTAGTAACTCTATTGCAGGAACAATCTAACTTGCTTTCTTCTGAGGAGTTTATCCTTGTCTTCCTCATCATCATTTTAAAACCACGGGTGCAGCATTTCCAGTAAATAAAGGCAAATGGTTTTTTACTGTACATTTAGGTCTATGGAATGCTGCTGGGAAAATCTAGCAATACTTATGGGTTTAGAGAAGGGCACGATCTAGACCCTAGATCAGTGCTGTCCAAGGGCACTTTCTGCAAAGACGGAAACGTTCTATAACTTGCACAATCCTACACGGTAGCCACTAGCCACGTGAAGCTAGTGAGCACTTGGAATGTGGCTAGAGTGACTAAGAATCTAAATTTTAACTTTATTCAAATTTAAACAGCTACATATGACTGATTGGCTACCTTATAGGAGAAAGCACCTCTAGAAACTAGATTCTAGAGATTTCTAGAACAGCTTTTTACTTAGTTTAAAAGTAGATTCTATTTTCTCCCATTGTTCTCAAGCATAAATATTTGGATAATTGTAATTGTTATTCTGATATAATTGGGGAAAAGTACACTGAAGACATTTAAGAGACCTGCATTTGAATATCATCTTTGTTACTAACTAGATGTGATGCCACTTCATCCACCTCTATAAAATAAAGGATTTTGGCTAAGATTTCTTTCCAACTCTAATATTATGTGAATCTACATGAGTATAAAGTGGTGCTGTGTGAAAACTCCTTTCCACATGTGTTACCCCCCAGCATACAGCCTTACGTGCACCATCTCCCGAGACAGTCGTCACTGCCAAGGCAGCTCCTGTACCCTCACCGTCTATTGTGGTGGTGGTGGTTGCTTTTTCTTCTCTGCAGATGTAATGTAATATATATCTTATTCAGATAAATTGCTAGGTGGGATATTTGTGTAAAAAAACTGCCACCATTGAGAGGAACCATGATATTCAGGAGACCTGTGGATGTGTTCTCAGAGGGTCTAGCTTCATGCCCTCCTTTGACTATTTTTAGCTGCATTATCTTGGTCAAATTAATTTCCCTGGGCCGCTGTTTCCTCTACTGTGAACAGCAGAGGTTATAGTACCATTTTACGATTACTAAGATGGTATATACTTATATATTTTTTAAAACTTTAAAGGAGTATTCAACTATTAATTATGACATGGTAGAAACTTTCAAAACAATTAATTGAATGAATAGAAAGACCTTAATATTAATAGGTGATAACTAATGGTCCGTTTGAAAGATAAGCCCAAACACCAAAAAGAGACAGGAAAAAAGCTAAGTGAATTCTTTCTCTTTGTCTTTATTGAGGAAGATTTTAAAAAGGTTATCATTCTGAAATTGTCTACTGAAGCAGATCAAAGAAACCCATGGGGACAGGATGCTCTGAACTGAGTTGACAAGCCAATGTAGATTAAGACGAGATGATAACTTTCCCAGGATGGATCTGAAAGGTGGTCATGTAAAATTACTGGCCCCCGTGCGAATCTGTCGGAGGACTAGCACGCAGGGACTGAGCTGATAGTGGACAAACTGATGTGATAGCTCTAAACTTAACACACAGGCAACTGTGACCTAGAAGGGTGGTTTTCAAATTTGCATGCATGGTAGAATTTCCTGGAAAGCTTTTGATACTCTGATGCTCAGGCCTTATGCTACACAGATTAAATCACATACTTTCAGGTGGGAGACTGTCCCTAGTCATCCCTCTCAACTCTACTCTTCCAACTGGCATTTAAATACCTTGAGAGATAAAACAAGCAAACGAGCAAACTTCCTCTGTGCCCCAAGGCTATGTATGGCCATATCTTTCCTCTTTTCACAACCAAACTCTTCCAAGTGGTTGTTTGCTGGCCCTGTGCAGCCTCCGCAGCTCACTTCAGTGAACCTTCCCCTCACTTAGCTCTGGATAAGGTCACCCATGGCCACGTTGCTAAATGCAATGCACTTTTTAGCCTTCCCCTTGCTCGATTTCTCACTGAGAGGGCCCTCTTTTCCACTGGCTCCATAGTGTCACCTGCTCTGGGTTTTACTCCTACCTTGCTGGCCTGGGTGTTTCTAGAATCATTTTTAGGGTCCTTCTCCTCCTCTTCCACTTGGCTACTAAAAGGTAGCATTTTTGATTTTTTTTTTTTAAACCCCCTTCTCTTGTTCATCCGCACTCAGGTAATCTCATAAGTACACAGGGCTTCCATTACCATTTGTGGGTGGATGATTGCCAAGTTCTCATTTCCCCTGAGTTTTGCACACATAGAAACAACTTCTATTTGATGTCTCTATTTGCAAGCCTCAAATACATCTCAAACTCAAGTCAAGCTCCTTATTCACTCGTTTAGCTCTCTATATTTCCATTCATAGCATCTATCAAACTTGTAATTATACAATAATGTATGTGGTTGTTAAATCTTCTCCTGTCTCCGAGCGTAAGCACTGTCAAAGCAGGGTCCACTATCACAGTTCCTGATACATAGTAACTGCTTAACTCTGTTATAATAGTAATACAAAATAACAAAATAATAGTTTGTAAACATGGCCATTTTTACATTCATAATCATAAAATAATTATTAAAAAAATAATGTCAATAAGGTCCACAATGAAGAATATTAAAAATAGAGTAGTCAACGGGTATAAACTTTCAGTCAGAAGATGAATAAGTTCTGAGAATTTAACGTACAGCATGGTGACTATAGTTAATAATACTGTACTATATACTTGAAATTTGTTAAGAGAGTAGATGTTAAATGTTCTCATTAAAAAAAGCAACTAGATGAGGTGGTAGATGTGTTAATTAACTTGATTGTGGCAATGATGTCACAGTGGACATGTATATAAAATCATGTTGTATACTTTATACAGTTTTATTTGTCAATTATACCTTAATAAAGGTGGAAAAAAGTGAAGTGATCCTGATGTTAGTGGGCATATTTCATCAAATATTGGGAATATTCAGAAGTAGGGAACAAAGATAAATGAGATAAATGAATGCTTATCCATATGGAATATTACCTAGATTCATTTTAAATTTTAATTAAAAAATTAATGATCTGACACACTGAAATCTTCACAATTGCAGATTATATCGATCTTTTTAAAAAATGATCAAATGTCAATCATGGAGATAAATTTCCTATCATCCAATGTAAGTGTTCTTATTAAGAGATTTCCCCAAATTATTTAAACGGTTTCTGTGATGTTAATTGCAGGTGTCAACTTGACTGGATTAAGGGATACCTAGATAGCTGGCAAAGCATTATTTCTGGGGGTGTCTGTAAGGGTGTTTCCAGAGGAGACTGGCATGTGAGTCGCTGGTCTGAGTGGGGAAGATCCACCCTCAATGTGGACGGGCACATACAATTAGCTGGGGCCTGGATAAAACAAACACAACAGAGAAGGGGCAATTTCCTCTCTCTGTCTCTCTGCATGCGCTCTCTTGCTCCTCTGCTTCCCACCATGGGGTGACGTGGCAAGAAAGCCCTCACCAGATGTGAGCCCCTTGACGATGGACTTCCCAGCCTTTAGAACTCTAAGAAATAAATCTAAATTCTTTATGAATCACCCAGTCTCAGATATTCTGCTACAGTGGCACAAACTGGACTAGGGAACTTTCCCCTCTGTTGTCCAAAATTGTGTTTGAACCACTGATCTTCATGCTTATTTCCTTTCTAAATTGGTATTTGTACAGTCTGGTGCAAGCTTCAGACCTGCTGGGCGTGTGACTCCCTGCCGTAATGGAAATGAGGATGTTATCCTCTTGCATTGACAACAAGGCCCTACTTCCTAGGGACGACCTGATGAAGCAGGAGAACCTGCTTACTACCAGTGAGAAGCTCAAGTGTATCAAAACCATCAATTACCATTTTGAGGCAATATATGGCAACCTATAGAAAACCCTAAATAATTCCATGTAACGAAACTGTTCGGTTAGTTGTCTAGAGGCTTTCGCTATTTTCCTGGCATGTCCCTTGGGGTTAGCTGGTCTTGCTCAGTTATAGAGTTTCATTTAGTAGGAGTAAGCATTTCACAACTTCTGCCTCCACATTTGCAAGGTTCAGAAGAGACCATTATGGAATGTAACTCTGGGTTATCATTGTGTATCAGATTGAGTACCTGAGAGGCACTAAATTATAAAGCTGAAGTGTTGCTTACATTAAAGCCAGACCACCAGCCAGTCTGACAATATTACATCATCTTTGCCTTTGCCATCCCTAAAAGCAAGAGCATATTGATTTGCTTTCAGTCAACCACATACTATGCCTTCCCTTTAAACACTCATGATGGCTGGGTGTGGTAGCTCATGCCTGCAATCCTAGCACTTTGGGAGGCCAAGGTGGGAGGATCGCTCAAGGCCAGGAATTTGAGACTAGCCTGAGCAACACAGCAAGACTGTGTTTCTACAAAAAATAGAAAAATTGGTTAGGCATGTTGGAGTGTGCTTGTAGTCCCAGCTACTTAGGAAGCTGAGGAAAGAGGATCACTTGAGCCCAGGAGTTTGAGGTTGCAGTGAGCTATGATGATGCCACTGCTCTCTAGCTTAGGCAACAGAGCGAGACCCTGTCTTAAATAAATAAATTAATTAATACTATGTTAAACTTGGTTTGAATTATCTGCCATGCAATTAAACTGGCATCTAAGAAGACCAATCTAAAGGATACACATAAAATATTCATTATTCAAGATTCACTGCCTTTTCTTCCATAATTAAACTATGTCATTAAAGCTATATTCTTGGAACATAACATTCTGATCATTCACAGAGTCGCCCTCATAGAACTGAACTATGATCAAAGAGAATGCCCTGACTTTCACCGAAGACTTACATAAGGTGGAAAAAAAAACCTATGTATGAAAGACATCTATTTTTTATTGAATACAATGTGCTTTGGATGGAATTTTTTTATTATATTGCTCAATGTTCTTGTATCTATTTTTTATTAAATACAATGTGCTTTGGAGGGAATTTTTTATTATATTGCTCAATGTTCTTTTATAACGGATTATTGGGTATGCATAGTATGTTTGCTTTTTAGGATGCAATACAATGGAATGAAAAGTCCCTGTTTGGTTTGATGTCTAATGTATCCGAGTACTTGGGCAGTGCTCTCTGCAGTATAAGGCTGTTTGTTTCATGAACACAGGGCAATACTCACTGATCTGTGTGAGTCTTATTAGTTTTCACTTTTCTCATGTGAGAAGGAGGCAGCAATGAGCTGCTATGTTAGACTCTGTAAAGAACTGGGAATTTGTAAGGCTTCCTTCCTGGAGGTAGCTTCATCACATATGTGAAAAACACATGGCCATTGCTCATATGCAAAACCTCCTTGAAGAAAGAAATGTTGCTATAATTTGGATCCACCTCCATGCCAATAATGGATTGCACTTTAAGAGATACTTGGCTCTTTTGACCACAAACTAACTATTTGGAAAGAACACAATGAAGACAAATATAATTGTGGTGGAAAAATATTATAGCTAAATGGATTTATAATCTGTCCCTTGACCTTAATTGGGGGTAGCGTCTGGATCCTGAAGTCTTACATAGGCGGAAGAATGCTCAGAATTTTACATCCTTACTTTTTAAGAGGCCCTGACTTCTAAGGTCTAGAGCAGTACTGCTTCATAGATTTTCTGGAATGGCAGAAATGTTCTCTGCACTGTCTGAAAGGGTAGCCACTAGCCACATGTGGCTGTAGACCACTTGTAATGTGGCTAGTGTGACTGAGGGATTGAATTTTTAAAATTTAATTTTAATTAGTTAAATTTAAATGTAATCCATCATACATGACTAGTGGCTACTGTATTAGACAGTATAGTATTGTGTACTGATCACTGTTGTAGAATACAGTAGTTCTAACAACTAGGGTTCTATGACTAGAGAGTTAAATTTTATTCCAACATTATAATCTTTAGAATATGGAAGAACCCATATAACGTAAAAATATAAATTCCCTAGGATGACAAGCACATTGAAAGAAAGGAGCAGGTCCCACTAATCTTTACCTCCCTCACAGCATTGGTACAGTGTCTTACATGAAGCGAGTCATTATACTTTTCCACTCTTCTATTCTACAGCACTGGGCAAAGGCTTAGAATTACAAGGCAAAGAAAATTTGAAGCACATACCAAATTTGTGTGAAAATCATAGCAACTAAGAACATAGCTGAGCTGAGGCCCTAAATATAGCCTTGATTACCCACAGACTTATTTTGCAATCAATTAAGGCACTAATGAATAAATACATACACAAATACACAAATAAATATTACTTATAAGCTTTACATAGATGCATGTGCTTCATGTAACTTTACTCATAGACAGATTTATTTCTCAATAAATCTGGATGTGCCCTTAGGCTTTTGGTAATTCACCTCCTGTCATGTCTTATTGCTTAATTATAGTGATGTATTTAACTTATTTATCACAAGAAAACAATAATCTTTCACTTTAAAAAAGCATGTGCTAACGGTGTTGCTTAGATAATACTTCTTAAGAAGCCGGAGTACAGGAGCTAAGACTATCAAGGAAAGAGAATCACTGATATTGAAATGTCCCTGGAGAAGTTAGAAACGTCTATAAGCATATTTAAAATAAACTGCCGTGGTCCCAAAGCCTTTAATGGAGCCGGGAGAGCTGTTTAATGCATACTATCTTGCGGTAATCGCTGTAGTTTAAAATAGATTTTAATCAAGCACCATCTGCATAATAGGCTGAACAAACAACATAGAACTCCACTTATAACTCTTATCATATAAAGTAAATATTATAAAATCTTCACCATAGAAACAAGGCATATAACAGCACTTTTTGTGATGGTACTGTTTCTGTAAGTGAAAATTTTGCTACTTAAATTCATTCTCTCTTTTCTTTCTAAACTATGCCATCTGAAATCCCCTTATGAGAATAAATTCAAATAAGCATGGAAAGTAAGTCATCTAGTTACTGTGAAATCAGCAAGGCTGTAATATTTTTTTCATTTTACAATTGGGTTTATTATTATCATTAATAATAACAGTACATTCAATGACTCAAAACATCAATTATAGAAAAATGCATATGAAGTGCTATACTTTTGAAATGATTCACAAGTGTGGGGTATTGTATCAGTGTCACGGTTTGTAAAGCAATTTCATTTTTAAGGATCCTTGATTCTGCCAAACATAACTGAGTATTATTTTTGTGTGAGTTTAGCAAAGGCACTTAGCGGATTTATATGAAATAGGAAGTTTGGGCTACTGTCCAGAAAAATTACTTTAAAGTAAGAAAAAAGATTAGTTCTAATTATATTACACCTACTAGTTAAATTGATCAATTTTGTTGGATCCACTTGATCTTTTCTAAATTTGCCGTGTAGGGCAATATGTTTATTTCTTATCCTCTAGGATTGAGGGCTTCTACTGCCTTATAAAGAACGCAAGCTGTTGAAGGAGGGTCCCATTGAATAAAATGGCAGGTGGTTATGTTAAGTCTCACTTTATTTTTATTCCATGAATTAACTGAGTATGCTCAGTCATCTAGGGTATGTCTAAGAACATACAACTCTTTGAAAATACTATATCCTGGCATAATTTGATTACTTGAATGGATTTTAGGAACAATCATTTGGAATCAGGTACTAACTGGCTGTTTGAATTTTATCCTTTCCTCCTAAACTAGTTTGTTAGGCTCAGCCTTAATAAATGGAATACTTTTTAAAAAAATAAATGAGGGGGCATATATTAATTTAATTGCTGTGGCTTAAGAAATTCTTTAAAAGTATCATACATATTATATCTATAATGTGATGAACAGTTGCATAATATAGTTCAATGTCAAAAATATCAGACTTCCAAGTCCCAATTTTAATATTTTATCCCATTGCTAGATAAATGACACTTGGTTCTAACACTGCTTGATTTC
The DNA here is from genome assembly GCF_020740605.2 of Lemur catta. Lineage (NCBI taxonomy): Eukaryota > Metazoa > Chordata > Mammalia > Primates > Lemuridae > Lemur > Lemur catta. The sequence continues at coordinate 91,988,149 of NC_059136.1, read as the reverse complement.
ACTTAATATTTATAGAAACCTGTCTGTTTGTCATTTTTACTTTATTCCAGGAGTCTTGTTGCCTTTAGAAAAGTGGCAAATACAAACTACTTCTCTAAAGGTTTATTTAATTGCTGCTCTAGTGACTTATCCTATTTGCTTTGATGAAAAAACCTTCTGCTTCTGTCTAGTATGGCAGAGCACATGCATCGATGAACTACCAGATTAGTAACAAACCGTTAAAGGCAAAAACTAAGTGAAAGCAGGAACTCAGGAAAAGCAGAGTACTAAAGTCAGCGTTCATACTGAAGATACTGTTGAACCTGGTGTAAAATTGAGGTAAAGGGTGTAGTAGACAGAAGACAACGCCCATGGCTCACCAAAAGCAAGACGTTTAATAGGAGGGGGTCCTAGTAAAGTCAGAATGTAAAATAACTAGACTCTCAGTGCAAGGGTGAAGTAAAATAATTTCCTTTATACGTGCCCTCCCAGGACCTGCAAGGATGATTGCTCTGGAAACTTGATACGAAATGAAGAGTGGCACACAATCTCTTCTGTTCATTCACAAACAAAAGCCAGCATTTGCAAGAATTTGTAGCCTGAATACATACAGGGGTGGTCTGAAAAAATTTAGGTCGTGTGGTTCTAGATTGTAATGGTCCAAGAAATATGGTAGAAGCAAATACAAATTATCACTGGAGGATTCCACTTTCAAACCAGGTCTAAAAGAATTCTTATAAAGTTCTAACAAATATCAGCTCTCATTCAAAAATCACAAAAAACAAAATGAAACAAGCTATTAAAACCAACAGAATCAGACCCCAAAAGACTTCATGTATTAAATCAGCAAAGCAAAGGTATAAAACAAATATGTTTAACATGCTTAAAGGAATAAAAGAGATTAAATAGATGGGTAAAGAGCAAGCAACTAAAAAGAGTCCAAAAAGATTTGAGAAAGAACCAGATAAAAGTAGAAAAAAAAATTGAGCTTAAAACCTCAATAGATCATTTTGAATTTCAAATTAGATATAGCTGAAATGAGAATTATGAACTGGAAAACTGACACATATAAATTAATCAGAATGTAATCCAGAGAGGCAAGGAAGTAGAAAAGGTGAAAAACAAGAGTTGTGGAGGAAAGGAAAGAAAAATCTAACATTCATCCTCTCAGAATTATAGGATTAAAATGGAGCAAGCATGGGGTAGAGGCAATATCTGAAAAAAACAGAGGATGAAAACTTCTCAGAACTGATGAAAGACAGAAATGATTCAATTCAGGACAAATGTCAAGAAACCCATGCACATCACAATGAAGCTGCAAGACACCAAAGACAAGAGAAGATCTGAAAACCAGTCAGAGAGGAAAGGCAGATTAGACTGTGAGGCAGTAGAATTCTCAAAAGCAATAATGGAACAAGGATTCAATGGAATAATATAATGTCTTCAGAATGCTGAAAGAGAATAACTGTCAAACTAGAATTCCGTACTCAGCAAAGATATTTTTTAGGGTAAGCATGTTTCCAACAAACCCTCGTGAAAGAACATTTTAAAGGTATAAAAAAAGTGATGTCAGGTGAAGGAAATACACATGTGAATACATCTAAAGGAAAAAAAAAGACTGTATAAATAATAAAAATAGCATTTCATGAGGCTTTTTAAATTACAGAATTCAATTAAATTATAATTAAAATGAACAACAGCAATAACAGTCCCTAATATAAACTGGGAGGCAGGCGTATAGAGTTAAAGTAATCTAAGAAAGAAGGTAAAGATATCGGTCAATTTTAGACTTTTATGCAACTGTGTACCAGGGTAGCTTCTGAAAGTAGAGAAGAAATATAAAATTCCTAATCTTAAAATGGGAAAGAAATATTAGAATGAGAAAAATAAGAGCAACCTTAAATAAGGCAAGAAAGAAAAGCAAACATAGAATATTTGTGGGATAAATAGAAATCAACATACTTAGATATAGAAATAAACCCAAGTATTTTGGAATTTATATTCATATAAATGCAGTAAATGTTCCATTTAAAAGTAAAAGATCATCTAACCATATGCCATTTATAAGAGATACACATAAAACATAAGAATACTTTCAACAGAAAAGCAAAAAGTAAAAGGATGGAAAAATATATACTGTGATTGTTAGCCCATAATTTCTGTAAAGGGAAAACTGTGCCAAAAATGTAATGCCAGATGCTTTAAGTGTCTTAAACTATCTTATATATTACAAATACTGGATTACCGGCTTAGAACTACAAGCTGCCTAAGTTTATATTTCTTTGATGCTTTACTGTACATCTCATTTATGACAACACAGCTTCACAGCAACCAAAATCACGGGTAGTGCTTATAAGGGGATAATTTATTTTACTGATGTAATATTTACAATATTTCTCTCTGTCAAAACAGACTTATTTCATTTAATCATTCAATTAGATAATTAGAATCAATATATAATTGCTTAAAGAGAGCACAAAGTGTTAAGAAGGAAGCTTTAAAAGCTGCTTTTTCTGACGTGAAACCAAGTATTCCTTTTTAGTTTGCTTGTTAGAAATGATTTAAATGATCTTTTTGACTTAATGCTATTTCCCATTTAACTGCAGCTGTTGCACTACAACATTCCACATAAATCCTACTCACATATAAAGGAAAAATTCCAGTTTAATCTTTTACTGTGATGAAGAATGCTTGAGCATTTTCATCAGAGGATTTTTCTAGCCATTTAATAAATATAAGTTCAATAAATGAGTAGGAGGATTTTGAATCGGAGAGAAGGTGAAAAACAGTGTGTAGAATTGGAATGGAAGGGTGAATTTTCTTGAGATGAAAAATACACTTAAACTTAACATGACTTTGTGAAATGTTCAAGTCATTTTAATGGGTGCATTCGTGAGAAATCCACCCCTAAACCTTCACACATCACTAATTCGGGAATATATCACTATAGAATATGCATTCTACTATACAATGCTTACATAATCACTAATAAAGAACCATAAATTATTTGAGATGTGGACACTGAGTGATTGGATCACTCACTGGCAAATTTCATACCTGGAAGCTTATAACACGTAAATTCATGCCTTGGCAAAATTATAAAATATGGACTTAAGGGGTTAATAGCAAATGTCGGAATCTGTGAAATGTTATTTCTATGAATTTCAGATTTCTACCCACTCTTCTACTGTATAAGTTGAAGATTGTTGAAAATGCTGTTGTAATTAAAAATTATCCTGTATAAAATTTACTGTCAGAAGATGCTACTAATTTTGCATTTAATTTCCTGAAATGTTGGCAATGAACACTGATAAAGATATAATCCAGATGCACAAATGGATCTTTACTATGAACAGATTAATTTTTCCCCGCGCAATATAGTATGTATCATCTCTGTTTAGGAAATTGACGTGAATTATCCAGCATAATCCAAAATCTAGATCACTGGCCGCAAACAAATTCTTGGTGTTCACATTTAGGTCCAGGTACTCACTGGCTGTTAGGTACCATTTGAATAATCCATATTTTCTAAAGAAAATTATTTTGCCCTCTAAATGGTCAATTAAAGGACAGGCTTTCACTAGCCCAGTAAATTATTTATGTGATATCAATTATTCTCCTCTTGCCTTTTTACCTAACTTGTGAGAGACTGTCTCACTGACAACAGGGAGAGACAGCGGCGGTGGAGGGATTGGCGGGGCAGTGATTTCTGCCGTGCAGCTGTTCTAAAGCATGCCTGGGATTTGTTTTAATCATGTATAGAAAGACAGCAGGCACGGGAATGATTGTTACCAAGTTTATACCAGATCCCTAGAGAGGAGGCACGGTGCTCCACACAGGGCCACGTGGGGGAGCACCCAGCTTGGCCAGGTGGCAGAAAGAGGGCAAGGGTAAGGCATGCCCAGAGCTTTTATTGGGGATTTTGCGGGAAGGGATGGGTGAGGCAGGGTAGGCCTGCTTGGGTTGGATAGTTTGAATAATTTTGGCAGGCTCTGGGCTATAGGGAGTCATCCCCAGTTGTTCAATACCTTGCCTGGGGGTGACATAGGGCAGGGGGAATGTTGGCTTGGTGTGTGAGAGTTTGACAAACGAGATGGCTGGGGTGCAGCTCTGAATCGATTGGTTTGTACGTCAAAGGGGAACTAGCAGGCAAGTCGTTCACTATTTCTAGGAACTAGCTAGCCCTGAAAGGAGTCATCTCTCCATGGTCGAGGCCTCAAATGCCAAAAGATCAAAAAAATAAGAAAATATAGTTAATATAGCAGTCTTGTCTTTGTCATCAGGCTAAATAAATATGTGAATCACTATTTATCTGGACCTTTAAAAAATCAGTGGAGTTATAGGAAAGTTAAGTATATATATTAAGACCTCACAGTGTTGCCTTTGGTAGCATCTTGACAGTTTAATTTCTCAAAAACAAAATTTTCACAAAGGTGAAAAGAAAACAAAGTGTCTGCTCAAGTGAGTATTCATTAATAAGATTTTTTTTAAAGGAGGAATATCTAGTACTAATGTAATAGCAAGTGTTTTTCACAGTAACTAGGCACAAGAGTCCTCCTCACTGGGATGAATGTGGAAGATGCTTAACTGATAATCAAGGCAATACAAAGATAACTTTGGTGTCAGAATGAGAGTGTACTCAGTTTTGGTGCATTTTTAAAAGTTGTCTCTAACCTTTAGGAGAACAAACTACCTTCTGCAGCTAAGTTTCTAGTCTAAGGGCATTTAAGACTCATCTCCCCGTCCAGGTAACTTCAAAGAATGACACAGCTGGGACAGATAGAGAGACAACCATACTGGCATTGGGTTATCAAAAAGTATGCAACGAAACACCACGGCTTCTGCTTTAGGAAGGGAGTCATCTTCTATCCCTGGCACTTACCATCCTCATTCTCAGTATGAAATGGTTAGGTCAGGTGATCACAAAGGTTTCATCTAACCATGACCTTATAACATGCAGTGCCTTCATCTTACCCGTGGGAGATTGCCTTCTTAAAATAAAATGGTTACGCTGAATAGACGTTTTTGAAGGAGTGGTGAATTAGGCTTCATTCTGGATGTTGAGTGCCTTACTCACTACACAGATCCTATCTTTTGTGGGTGCAAACAACTTTTATGCTTAATACATCTGTATGTAAAGGGTTCGGTAGGAACTTAAAAGTATAGTTGGACAAGCAAGTGGTTTAGTCTGTTCAGTTTGTAATCTCATGCTTCCTTGACAAAGTGTACGTTCCCTACCAATGTTTCTCATTTGGATATATGAACTTGCACCCATCACAGGCCAAGAAAGGTGCCAAAGAATATTTTCCCATCGGTTCTAAAAAAACCCCTATTCCTACCTTAGAGGTCTCATCGCCTTCATCTTCATGCACTGAACTGGACGGTGAGGGAGTTGCAGACTTGCTTCCAGGTGGGGAAGGGGAGTTGTGGGGAACGTTGCTTCCTCCCATATTCAAACCGAGCTGAGCACTCAGCTGTGTCTGGTTGATGGTGGTCAGCTGGCCGTGCGGCATCATTCCCGGCTGCGGCCTGATGTCTGCGGGCCGGTCCCTCGGTCTCATGGCTGCCATCTGAGGGTGGGAGCTGTACTGAGCTCCTTCCGGGTTCCGTATATCTTGCATCTACAATGGATGAATGAATGAATGAATGAATAGGAAAGAAATAATTTTTCACAAACATGTTTCTGGCAAAATTTTTTTTTTAATTCTTTAGACTGCAGGATGTCTTGCTGAGCCACACACACATTAATTTTCTCTGGGGTAAAATAATCCTGACAGTATATGTCACCCTAAAGGATACCAGAAGAATATGAAGAGAATAAAATTTGTGGATTCACTCAACGTCATATTTCATTACTCAAGATCTGATTAATTGTATTTACAGTCTTTCTGTACTAATGAAATGTAGACATAGATCATTAATATATAATTATACATTATGTCATAATCATAATATATTTATATGATGTAAGTTTCAAAATGTTGATGCTCATTAGAGTGTCTGTCAAAATTATGTAATTATTAGTGATTACAGTATTCACAGCAATTCATTAAACCCTTTTTAAATTTATCCTGATTATTTAAGAAAGGTTTTGGGAGTTAATAAGTATACTCTTGTTCTTAGTTTAAATCTTTATAAAGTAGTATTGACCAAAATGATCTTCTAACTACCAAACTCAAAACACTTACAGGCCGGCATTCACTATTTGATTAACTGACTATTGAAATGACTTGACTGCACAGTCAGATTTGAAAGTAAAGCTCTAAAGTTGCAAGGTCACCATATTAATCCTTTATGCTATCTGGGTCACTGTTTTTTTTAGCCTTAATGAGACTCACTCTTGTAATTCAAGCAATGAATTTTGTCTTTGTAAGGATTAGAATTAAAAGCATTGGAGGATGAAGCTCTTAACGTATCTAGAGGTCAAATGTGCTGTGTAAAAGGAGAATGGTAGATTTCACTTAACATTTCTCTGGCATTTTCAAACTTAAAGTAATGGGGAATATTTTGCGGTGCTTACAGAAGCAGCTCAGTTTTTCCATTTTCAGGGAGCTTGGGGAATTTGGGCAGGTAGAGGGTGTGAAAAACAAGAGAGGAAAAAAAAGAAAACTGGGGGAAAAAGGATATATGGCTGAAGTTACATGTTGGAACTGTAAAATCAAATTAATAATGTTTTCTTACTCTTTCATTATAAAAGAGAATCCCACACAATGTCAGATGTTTAGTAAATTACCTGTCTACAAATGTTCTTGTGACGTGGAAATACTTTGAAGACCAATTAAGTAAATTAGTCATAGTTTTTGTTTTTGTCTTATAATAATAGAATCATTTCTCTCTAGTTATTTTTACCAATCTAGTTCAATCTATCTAAAACTGAAATTGCAGCTGTTTAGGGCGCCCCTGCGTGCCTGTGTTCCCCTCTGTAATAGGTTTACTGCCTCCACCACGAGCCCTCCTAGTAGTCAATTTCACCCCTTTAGATCTTTTCCAACTCTCATTACTGCTCCGTCCTCAGACTCAGTTTCAGGCATCCTAGACTCCTGGTATTTCTTGGTGAAGGCTTAGGCTGGGCCCATGATTTTGCACCTGCCATTTTCCCAGTCCAAACCAACAATTTTTCCATAATCAAACTGTATTTCTCCAACCCTACAGAAGTAGCTCATAATTCTTCTTTTCATGAAGTCCCTCATTAAGCTGTTCTTACTCTTCAGTGATACATGTAAGAGCGGCAAAGGCTCTTAGTGACTCAGTGACAGTCTGTGGAAGAGGAAAATGGGGGACGGAAGCCCAAAGTGCAAGCTTGTTGAATGTTTGTGGAATAAATTTATGAATAAATATAAAAGAATAAATGAATGAGTAAAGCCCAGAGAGGTTAAATGACTTGCCCCAAACCAAAGAGTTGGAGTTAAAATCCGCATCTTCTAATTCCAGTCTTTGACACTTCCCACTGTATTAAGCAGCTGATTCATCATTTTACATATCCCATAAAGGTTGTAGCTAATTAAAGATAATTAAAACACCTTTTCAAATGTTGTTTACCCAAATCAACAACTGCTTTATCTAGGCCGTTCCTATCCCCCCTACTCACATTTATGAAAATGGTTTTGCCTCTTCTTAGTTGGTCATGTAACATCTATGTAATACAATCTGTTCTTCCTTAGGAAAGAAAGCTAGCTTTCACAGATATCCTTAAAGTCGTGCCATTGACAGAGGGGACCATAAAAATCAGGACCGGGTTTTGAAAATACACAGAAGAGACAGTATATATTAATGCTAAGGTTTTTTTTCAGGCCTACGCTCAAATGTCCTAAAGTTCTAATTTTTTTATGCCCTTAGCACGCAGAATTGCTCTCATTATGGGCATAGAATAACAGATACATGCCCGCAAATGCTCACTATCTAACCCCAGGGCAGCTTTCTCTCCCAGCCCTGCACCAAATAAGGCACTCACGTGCACATTCAAACTTATGTTTGTAGAATACACTTTTATAGCCCTATATATTAAAAGTATTAATATTCAGTACAAAATCATACTTAAACTAAATTATTTTTCCCAAAGTGCGTAACTAATTGCTATCTTTATTTCTTCTTCGCATAAATTCCAAGTTACAAAACACGTACAGTCTGTAACGTATCTATTCTGAGCCCAATTCTTCTCACCCTTTCAGAAATCTCCAGGTTTTAACATGATATTAGAGGGGATGATTTCTAAATCAATTTTCATATGGTTTCCAGATTTATGACCACAACGAAAAGTGTTCCCAATGCTTAAAACAATCTCATGTTATTTGCAGTTCTTTGAATGGTTTTCTCCTGTTGTTTTGTGTAGTGGGTAGGTCAATCTCCGAGCACCATAATCTGCCTTCCCACCCTAGTCCTTCCTGGGAGGTAAAGGAAGTGGGCGTGGCTATGGAGGCGTGACAGCCTCATTAGTTCAAAATACTGTGTCACCAATGGTGTTAGGTCAGGCAGGTAGCTTTAACACCGAATCAAAGAACGATTTTCCTGCGTGGAGAGTAGCAAGCATATCTACCTCTTCAGCCCTCAGATGCCTGTACAGTCAGATCTTAACACCCACAGTCACATTTCTAAATTAGGAGGAGTATTTCATTTTACCTTGCTTTCATAACGGGCAGTTCAGTATTAATCACTGCCTAATGCATACTATAGGGAAAATTAAACTGGATGGAGTTCCACTGATTACTGAAAATAAGAATAATTAGTACCTCATGCTGGTAAGCAAATGTTTTGATTACTGGTTTCCTTCTAGAAAGACATTGATCAATTACAGCTCCTTCATGTCAAATACAAAACCTGAACTAGCAAAATATTTCCTGTTAATCCCTAATATTTTAAATTTATTGTGAATAAGTCACATAAATCATGCTTAATAGCAACAGTTGTTCTCTCTGATTCTTCTTGACTCCTTTGCTGACTTTTCTTTTCTCTACAGCTTCCCCTAACATTCTGTTCCAAGTCATGTTTCTTCCACTCAGCTGAGATTCACCACGGTTTTATTAATCAGAAATGTTCTAAATTAAAATGTACAGTTCTGACCCGAATTCCAGGCCTAATTCTGCAACTGCTTGCTAGACATTGCTCCTTGGACATCACTCATGCTATTATTCTAGAAAGGTGAACAAAATTTCCTTTCCCAAACCTGTTTTTTTCTATGTGACCAGTTTTTGTTACTGACACCTTCATTCTCCTTGTCAGGTCTACTCAAAATGTCCCAGTCATTTTTGACTTTTTCCTTTTCTACCCAACTCTTTTGAGTTCTGTTGAGTCTACGCCAATATCAATTTTTTCCACTGGCCCTTCCATCCATTTCCACACGCACTCATCTATCTCAGGCCTTTACTACCCCTGCACTTGTAGTAGCTACTTAACCAAAAACTAACCTCTTCACATCTACCCTGAAGACTGTTGTGAAATCAATCTTCATGAGCCATGGGCTCAAAAACTTTCCGATGACATCTGGCCACAGAATTAAATCCAAACTCTTCCGCATGACATTAAAGGTTCCAAATAATCCTTATTCCCTAGAACTGTCCTTCACATACTCTATTGTCCAGCTGAACCCAGTGAATTGCTATTCTTTGCCCATGTCTCTCTCCCTTGATCATGTGTCTGTGTTTATGCTACTCTTTCATCATTCAGTAACCATTTTCTGAGAATTTTCTGTCTGAAATTTTTAAAAAGAGGGGAATAAACCCCATATTTTGCTCAGTGATTTGTAGCTTTCCTAGGACTTTGACCTGTGGAGACTTTGAATGCCCCTTTCAGGAAGCCACGTAGAAATGGCTATTTTGCACAAGCCTGTTCAAGTTGGGAGAGGTTAAATGATCTCAGACCTTTCTACCAACAAAGATTGAAATAAAAATGAAATACGCTTATTTTGTATACTTGTGCTTTCCCACAATTCCATGCTGCCATTAGCATCTTCACATATCCAAACCCTGAATATACTTTAACCTCACATTCAAAAGTTGGCTCTTCTACAAAGCTCCAAGAACCTTCTTATTCTGAACTGCCAAAGCATTTGGTGTGTACTTTCTTCATGGGACACCACTTTAAAATTTCTTAGTCTAATGCATATGTACCATCCAGATAGTAATCTCCTTGATTACTCTCCAGGACTAATACATTTTTCAGTCCCTCATGAGAGCTCTTTTAGTTTTATAGTATTCCAGGTATTCAAAAAATTTTTGCTGTGTCAGTGTGTTAAAGAAATGAATACTGTCAGTATAAACTGACTTTAATGGTTTCGATGATTTTCCTTTTTTTCTGTGAACTTCTTAGTCACAAGATGAAAAGATTTGATTAATGTCTGTTTCCCTTTGTGGCAGAAACCTCAAGTTGTACCCTTTGACATCCATTTTCCTTTTGTTCTCAGGAACAGGCCTCCAGCATTTGGCTGTCTGATCACCAGCCTGCTAAAGGAGGGCATCTGGAGCTTCCCTGGCAGCCATGTGTGGTCCTGTGACCATGACACGCAAGTGAAAGCACTGTGTGGTACTTCCAAGAAGGCTCCTTAAAGGGGAGAGCTCACCTTTCTTTGTTCCTTTCTACTTCCTGCTGGCAAACATGTGGGGATGATGGTAAGAGCTAGGGAAAGTGTCTTGGACCAAAGTCTAGCACCTTAAGGATGTTGGAGGCACAAGAAAGGAGTCTGGGGGTGTGACTATCCTGGAGCCTGAACAAGCTACTTATTTGCTGCTGTTGTTGTTAAATAATATTTTATTACAGAATAGTTTTAGATGTATAGAAAAGTTGCAAAGCTAGTACAGAGAGTTCTAGTGCATTCCACACTCACCTTCCCCTATTGTTATCGTCTTACATTTTATATATATATATATGTATATATATGTATATTTTATTTCAGAATATTATGGGTGTACAAACGTTTTGGTTACATAAATTGCTTTTGTACCATTTGAGTCAAAATTGTAAGTGTGTCCATCACCCAGGTAGTGTGCACTATACCCGTTAGGTGTGAATTTACCCCCTTCCACCTGCTGGATTTCCAGTGAAAGTTACTTCCATATGTGCACCTAAGTGTTGATTACTTAGTTCCAATTTAATGGTGAATACACATGGTGTTTATTTTTCCATACTTGTCATGCTTCGCTCAGAAGAATGGTCTCCAGTTCCATCGAGGATAATACAAGAGGTATTAGTTCACCAGTTTTTTTTCTTATGGCTGAATAACACTCCATGGTATACCTATACTACATTTTATTAATCCACTCATGTATTGATGGGAACCTGGATTGTTTCTACTTCTTTGCAACTGTGAATTGTGCTGCTGTAAACATTTGAGTGCAGATGTCTTTTTTATAGAATGTCTTTTTTTTCCTTTGGGTAAATACCCAGTAGTGGGATTGCTGGATCAAATGGTAGTTCTGCTCTGGCTACTTATTGTGGGAGTCTTGAATGTGAAAGGGAAGTAAACATCTATGGTTGCAGAGTCACTGCCATTTGGGGTTTTCTGTTACATGCAGCTGAACATGATCTTAACTGATATGCCCTAATAGATTACAAACTCAAAAAAGCAGGAAGAGAATCTATTTTGTTCACCATTGTAGCTCTAGTACTGAGAACAGATCTTGGTACATAATAGATACTCAACTCATAGTTCTTTAGTTACACTGATAGATTTAGGCCAGGTACAATTAGGATTGATGCTGCCTTCACAGAAATAGTGTTATAAATCCTTGATATCTTGGGAACTTTATTTGCTTAATTTCTAGGGCTCAAATGTCTCAAAGCTAATTTCTAATGTGTGTATTTCTCATTTTGTTTATTTTCAAGCCCAGTGAACTCATATTTCCTTGGCTAAAAGTCCACCTGTCATTGGCACTTTAGTTTTGAGTGGCTCTTAATATTTATCACCTCATTTGGGAAACTCAGTCCATTTGCAAATGGATGCTGGATTTCACCTTTTTGAAAACCAGATCTGTTCCCCAAAGTTTTACAGATTGCTGTTGAGGAACAATGTCAATTAAAATAATGGAGGGGGATAATGATGATGAAGAGATTTTAATTTTTCCAATTAATGGAAAGCAAAAGTGCCATTAGAATTAATTAGGAAACCAAAACAGCTCTCACGTATTGTCCCTCATGCCAGGCCTTGTCACCCACGGCTTGGTGCTTCTCCCCTTGCCTGGTTACCTGCAGCTTTAGAGCAGCTGGCTGAGGACAGAGCTCAGGTGTGAAACTTTAAGCACAATATTTGATAACTATTTCAGCACGTGTTTTCACTGTATTTTCCTTGGATTTTCTTTGAAAAGGAAAAAAAACCTACATTGCTCATCTCAAGTTATTTTTTAAAAAATGAGTAAGATTTTGGTGTAACTAGAATACTAAAAAAATAAAAATATCCTTGGAATAACATTAGTTATATTAGTGACTCAATGGTGTTAAAATTGCATACTTGGATGGCACCAGAATGACTGCAGGCCTGCCTTTCAGTGTTTAAAACTGCGTGTGTTTCACAATCCTTCCAGAGTCTATGTGCTTCCTTGAAACATCAGCACCCTTCCCTGTCCAACATGCCAGCCTTGAAAGCTATCATTATCTCTGCCTCTAGCAGACAATCTATATCAAAACAGTTGTACACATAAAACTCCACCGCCGCCTTGGCTGGCTCTGCTCTGATCCAGCTGTTTGAGTGCCTAACAGTTGGTACACAGAGCGCTGGAACAGGGGTAGCCCCGAGGCCTTATTTGCTAATGTTGCTCACCAGCTGCTGCTTTCTGTGGTCTTTACAGGCAAAGCCTGGAAGCTTGCCAGTTGCAGCAGGAGCAAGAGAACGTGAGGAATCTCTGAAGTCCGTCCATTTACCTCTGTCTGTCAGCATTTGACACCCTGCGCTGTGGAGTGCTTTCCCCAGGGTGATGAGGAGACCCTGCTGGCTTTGGCTGTGACAAGCGCTTACTCTCGGTCCCTTTTATACACACTATCAAACACACACCATCCTTAGCATCTAAGGAAAAACTTCTGAGCCTTGCTCTTGGTTGTCCACACAGGCTTGCATGATTAATTGGGGCAGGAAAGCGAAGCGGTTTCATTTTTCTTAGGAATAATGCACTCCAAGAGTCTATGAGAGGAATGTAAATGTTGATATTATTTAAGTCTCAATTTGATTACATATTTTTGCCAGGGATTCAATTAATATGTAAATGTATACACCAGGACAAATGTGTGGGTAAATTTAATAATCAAATTTTATTTATTATTTTCCTAAATGCATTTCCAAGACAGAGCTTAATTATTTGTTGTCCAAACAAATTAAATAAATCATTTTTACGTGATCTCCTTGTGCAATGTATTTGTTGTTTAGAAATGTGTACTTTAAATAAATTTTATCTTAACATTTTTGCCATTAGACTTCTGACACTGAACACTGGTAATTGACATCGAAAGAGGGAAAGTCTGGAAAATACATATGTTACATTTTCAAAGACTAAGAAAAATGAGGTTCAAAAGAAAGGTTGGACATTTTTATAAAAACCTATTTTTATCCTCAATATCTTATGTCAGAATAACTTGATTTCAACTCTAAATTTCCAAAAGCAAAATTGTTTTTGAATTTAACATTTGGAATCTTCGATTTTCTTCCAATGGACCATAGAAACAAGGAAGGTTCAGATTTCTTTACAGTATGGTAAAATGGAATATTAGAGTAATTAGAGTAAATAGTCATTATGAAACTATTAATCACGGGAAAGCAAGAACTCTGGAGCACAACTCATTAGGTACTTGCTAACTGGACAGCCATAGCACTCTCTAGAACCACCACCACTGGGGAAGATTAAAACTGCCCCCCAAAACAAATGCTCATGCAATTCCATGTGTCTGCCCACTATCCTTCATAATCTGGTCTCCTCCATGAATGGGACCCTAATACTCAAGGGATCTGGTGTGTTAGGAGAGAAACACCACTGAAGCGTTTTAAAAGTGACGGCTGAAAAAAGTGACGGGTGAAAATCACATTGGCTAAAACCCATGTCACCAATTTTTTCTTGCAGTCCTCTCCCAGGGATGAACCCTAGATCACACAGAGGGAGGGGAGGACCCTTGCCTGGCCCTGGTGCTCCTCTGAATGACACTTCTGCTTGTGTTGAACCCAGCAGATCCCGAGAGAAGAATCTTAGTTGCCTTACTGTATACATCTGGATTCATTTTTATAAACAACGGAAAAAGCAATTTTACTTCATTTTATTTGATTTATTTTTCTTCCTTTTTCTAGGTGGGAGGTCACGTGCTATAGCGGAGGGAACCCTGCTCACGGCACCAGGCTAGCACTGTTTCTAACGAGTTGTCTTCCTTTTAATTTCTTTGTCTCTCATATTTCACCTTTGCAAAATGGAGATAGTCTGTCAACAACAAATATTTACTGAGTGCCTACTATGTGCTAGAGCTGTTCATGGTACCTGGCAAACCACGGTGACCTCGCAGACTGAATGAATCACAGCCCTGATGCAGTTGCCCAGGGGCAGAAAGAGACAAGACAATAAAGTATTATCTGTCCTTTGCTGGTTAGTGAAAGGTTTAAGGAGCCAAGTCAGAGAGAAGTGTGCTGACTTTAAATGCTTGCCTTAGGGTACTGCTGTGAGGATTAACTAAGGTAAGGATTATGAAGGTGTTTTGTGAAAAATAAACTCATTTCTGTGGTTGTTGCTCATGCCAATGTTTATCTTTGGTTACCATTCTTTTTTATATATATTATTTAATTTTATTTATTTCGAATATTATGGGTGTACAAATGTTTTGGTTATGTAAATTACTTTTGTACCATTTGAGTCGAAGTTATAAGCGTGCCCATCCCCCAGATAGTGTGCACTGTACCCGTTAGGTGTGAATTTACCCATGCCCTCTTCCCCCTCCCACCTGCTTGATTTCCGATGAATGTTATTTCCATGTGTGCACGTGAGTGTTGATTGATTAGTCTGCAGTGAGTCACTGACATAGTTGTGGCCAAGCATTCTGGTAGCCGAACACTTGCATCTGTGGGGACCTCCCCCGGGATGGGCTGGGCAAGCTCGTAGTCAGAGAGCACAGGGTTTCACTGCAAGAAAGTCACCGGCCTAGATAAAGGGTGAACTTATAACCTGAGTTTTAATAGCTCCCTGATCCAGAGTAATAGGCTAACTAGTAGATACAAAGTTCAAAAAAATTTTAATGTATAAAAAGGTATTCCAGTTCCTAGCACGGCATTTCCTTCCATAAACTATGTACATATAATCTGTCCTTTGGATCACAACTAGGGCCAGGAGGTTACGGGGTAGAGTGATGCCTTTTAACTGCACAGTTGGAAAGATGTTTTCTACTCAGATTGAGCCACCTCATTTCTGATTGCTTCATGGCAATGCCATTTGTCTCCTGCTGTGATTTTTAAACTATCAACGTCAATATTACCAAGCTTGACACACTGTGCTTCAGTGAGCCCTTAAAAGGGCTTCCTTGCCCAGCACAAATAAAGGAAACGTGCAAATTGGCAACAGGCAAAGTTTACTTTTAATCAACAGGGAGCATCTCTCATAATTCCAGTTAATGACAAGACATGAGGGCCTCGTCGACTATAAGCTCTGTCTTGTCTAAAAGGGTTTTGGGGACCATGTGGTACACCCCCAGTTCCCAAAACATCTGAATTAGCAGTTCCTACAAAATTTTACACTTCTGGTAATAGGAGTCTATGATGATTAGAGTTGATAAAGCCCTTTATTTGTATAGATCATGCCTTTGGCATCTGCACTGCCAAGTGCAGGCAGTGTTTTGGTCATGGGGGCTATGATCTTATATTAAAAGTGTATTTGAACATGCTAATGTCTGTTCACATCTCATTTGTTTTGATGTGCTCAGAGAAGGGACTGAATAATGTGCCTTATTTCCAGAATACTTTCAAAGACTTGTGTGCATTGAAACAAAAAGAAAGGGTTGGAAGGGTGGCAAAAAGAAAATTGGGAAGTGCTACAAGACATGCCCTCCGGGAGTTGTGGTTTACCTACCAGAACTACTCTGTATATTTATAGCAGCACAAGTTAGCTAGAATGGTTCTTTATACTATATTTAAACCTGAGAATTTAACTTGCTTTCTCATACTTTCCACTGGAATGTTAATGGGATGCTAGCAAAGATGGAGATGTCAAGTGGAATATTGACTTCTTAACATCAGTTCAGAATAGTGATATTTGAGTTCATTTAGAGGCTCTTAAATCATTAGATACACATGACATTCAGCTTAAAAGTACATCACAAGAAGGAAAATTAAAACCTTATATTCTGCTTGAGTCAGATAGCTTCTCCATGCAGAATATTTGTATGTCCCCAAGTTATTGGGGACTTGAAGAAAAGCACAATTTTAAATTAGTATTTTATTATGGAAATCATCCAATAATCCTTTTAATAGTATATTATAAAACATTAAAATAGCATGAAACCAAGATAGGAAAAGACTGGAAATCCTCTCCTTTTGAGCATGATATTAATAACTTCAGAAAATCAGTCCAGGAAAATTACAATGTCTTTCAGTTCCTTTAAAGTGTCTGACTCTGTAAGTGACCTTAAGCTCCTTTAAAACAATTAAAAGATTCAAATATTTGTCTGCCAAAATTTTATAGCATGTTAGATAATGGGATGAACGTAGTTATATACAGTCTTTATATTTCTGGGTATACCTAATTTAGTTAATATTAACATTACTCACTCACTTATGTTTTTATATACTTTGAGTCATAGAAGGTCAAGGTCTCAAAACTAATCATAAAAACTACTGACTGCTATTCATGCTAATATAATAACCCTTTCTTTAAAACAACTGCCAATAAATTTCATTATAAAAAGTTATTAAAAGGGTTAAAAACCTATTAAATGTCAAGGAATTTGCCTGACTCAAACTTCTAATAAAGAAAGAGAATAGGCTTTCTTTCTGAATTATTTAAATCTTTACTGACTGTGCACTGAACCATGAAATTAGAAAAGTGTTATTAGAAGTATTCTCTGGTTTTTATAAAACTTGGAGCCCAGAATGTATCAAGCCATAGTCTTTAACTAGACTAGTTAAAGCAGTAGGTTTTTAATCCCAAATACATGGCTTCTACTGATATAAAGATCATAATTAAAACTCTATCCTGTAACTTGGCGATAATAAAATTTTTATTACAGAAGCACACATGTTCATTTAGAATATATGAGCTACATGTTCTAATTTTAATTTGGACAAATATCTTTAATTTTGGGGGGATGTTTCCATGTCCACTAACATAGACCTTCTCAACCAATAATTAGGTTCTAATAGTGACAAATTTTAAAGCACTAATGTTAAGAATTTGAATTATCTATCATTTACAAGTTTAATACTTACCAAATAAACATCAAAATTAGATAATTATGATCTAAAGAGTTAAAAAAAAACTATCATAATCCTGAATGATTATAACCCTGTATGACAGATGGCATAAAATAAACTTGGGTAGCAATTATTAAAAAATAGAAAATATATCTTTCACACTTTAAATCTGTTTCTCCAGGAAACCACGCTTAGCACCACTGATTTGATCTGGTTTCTGCAGGACAAGCAGGGAACTCTCCTCAACTGCTCAGTCCTAGCCTTTGATAACAGTGGCTTTAAGTTCTCTTATTAATAATATCGAATACTTATTGGTTGCTATGGTTTGGATATTTGGCCCTCCCAACCCCATGTTGAAGTCTGATCCCCAGTGTTGGAGGTGGGTTCCAATGGGAGGGTATTTGGGTCATGGGAGTGGATCCCTCATGAATAGATTAATGCCCTTCCCCGGGGTGAGTGAGTTCTCACTCTACTGGTTTCTGCTGCAGCTCCCCCCAAGAGCTACTTGTTAAAAAGAGCTGAGCACTTCCCCCACTCCTTGCTTCCATTCTTGCCATGTGATCTCTGCACACACTGTCTCCCCTTTGCCTTCCGCCATGAGTTGAAGGAGCCTGAGGTCCTCACCAGATGCAGATGCTGACACCATGCTTCTTGTACAAACTGCAGAACCATGAGTCAAATAAACCTCTTTTGTTTATAAATTTAGCCAGCCTTAGATATTCCTTTATAGCAACACAAATGGACTAAGACACTGGCCCCACCTAATATGCCATGCACAGTTCTAAGAGGTTTTCATGGATTGGCTGCGTGAGCTCTCACTGTAATCAGGTGGGACTGGCCATCACTGCCATTGGACCCACGAGATGCCCAAAGTCTCAACAAGGGGATTCTTCAGTTATTCAGTAAGTGGATCCGCTGGAATTCATCACAGGCTTCCTGACCTCTAAGCCTGTATCATAATCATGACACCTATACTAGTGACACAGTGTATGATCTGATGTTTTGAGCTGTTCTTTTAACAAATGATGGTTGGAAGGGATTGATGGGGAAGATGCAGCTAGAATCCAAGATGACTGAATTTAATGCCATGATTCCTTGGGTAAGAAATTCAGTTAAAAATTTTTTACTGAACACTTACTCTATGTCTGGCACTCGGAGAAGTCCTAGGGGAAATAAAGACGGATAAGGCTGGCCCTGCGCTCAAAGACCTCACATGCAGTAAGACCTACTATAACACAAGTCAGAGGGGACTAGTTGCTATGACCAAAATTACGCTGCTCTAGAATTGTAGGGAACAATGCCACAAGAAGGAGTCTGTCTGCACTGCATTGAAACTGCAGTGAGCCTCACTTAAAGTTAAGAATGTTTTAACATAGGAAGACATATGAAAAATGGAAATGAGTAGAATGTAACTCTGGAGGCAACCTAATTGACACCAGACACATCATCTGATTGTTTGACAGTCAGTATATCTGCTATATTTTCATAAGAATAATGATTTGTCTAAGATAATGTGAAATAAAATGAACAAACATAAAATAATTATGTGGCTTTTCATCTAAAGTTAAGGATGATTTTAAACCTTAAAAATTCGGTATACAATAAAATCATATTTTTAAAAAATGTGACTATGAGCAATGTGACAGTTTGATTACCATTTGGGAGTCAGTAATGTGATTGTTAAGTGTTTTACTTTGTAAGTCTTAGGATGGCTAGAGATGTAGCCTGTAGTCTCCAGACTATATGTCAGAAAAGATGGTGAAGTATGAAGTTGTTCTAACTGAAAGAAGCCGAAAAATAAAAAAAAAAATACTGACATTTGATGCCATGTTAGCAGAGAGATCATTTCACCAATCCCCAAATATGGGCCTAATGTTTCAAAAATAACTTGGGCTTTTTTCATTGGGTCCTAAAAAACATTTATGGGCACAGCAACAGTAGCCATTTTTATCTGGATCTTGACAACATTCATTTCATTAGCTAAAAATGTTGCCACATAAATTATGCTTTCACAGAATGACTGACTCAAACATTTTGATCAAAACCTTCCTTTATATTGCCCCACTTGTCAATCAGTGCCATTCACTCCCTAGTGAGGCATGTTATCCAGGAGGAAAGAAGGAAAACAAAACACTCTGCAAGAGAAAGCAGAGAGTACACGAGCCTTACTGTGGTCTGGATTGGGCTCATGGATTAATTATATGAAAGCTTAATAACTCTCTGAGACAGAAAGAAAAAGGAAAAGGAGTTTGAAACAGATTTGCTGTGAGGAATGAGCATTTCTTTCCCTTTAATAGTAAAAGACTAAACGGATGCTTGATGGGTTTAGGAGAGCCGGTTTCAGGAAATTTTAACAGAAAAGAAGACCTTTCTCTACTCATTTCGTTCAATTTTTGATGCAGACAACTGTTTTCATTTACTTAATCATTAAGTCTTTCTCACCTGATCTCACTGAGGAAGGTGGTGGATAGGTGAGACATTAGGGAGCTGTTGACTTTAAAGACATAGCAAAGCTTGCAGAATCATTTCTAGGCCATTGTAAACTTTTAAAATTGTCCACAAGGGGTTCAACCACAGGAGGGCGGTGAATACATTTGTTGATTATAATGATTCTGGTGTGGTCCCAGCCATTACAGGGAGGCCGTCTCAGAATAAAAATTCAATTAGGTTAGTGGTTAACTCTGAATATTCATGCCAGAAATTTGGATAACATAATTTCAGTAAAATGTCCAAATATTCTCAGGAAAGAGAGTGTCTTTTCAAATTTAATATAAATTTAATTTGGTATCCTAGTAATTTTTTTCTGTTTGTTTTAATTCTTGTTGAAAACTGTTCTAGAATGCTTTCTCTCACTTTTCTGTCCTGGTTAAACATCTGATTCTAAATGAAATGTAATATATATTTTATCAAGAATCTCGAAAGATTTCAAAAGCATGAATTTTCCTCTCAATAATCATTTTGCAGTTTTATGGCTGTGGAATGTGGAACAGACTGGACTAATTATATGTTGGTCTGTGGGCATGCTCTTATTAAATATATTTTTGGTCTTTAAGTGGTAATAAATGAAAAGAAAAGAAAAATAAAGTAATAGCCAGCCAATTGACAACTTTGTTTAGTTGGAGTCTTGCGAATAATGATTCTAATTTACCAGGGGAATTTTTCTTAATTAGAAGTATATTCTTTCATTATCTTTTTTCTAAATTATAGTAATAGCAATGACATGTTTTAACAACAAAAAAGAACTACTATGATCTTAGATAAAGCCTAAAGCCTATTTGAGGATAAATGCAGATACTAACAGAACTACTTAATAAAAACCTGTGTTGTAGAAGACTTTACTTGCATTTAGCTACATTGTTGTATGAGAAGGTACAATGACTGACAAAGTCACCAAGCATTGGTTCAACAGTAAAGTCCAACAAGGGCAGAGCTCTGGACACTGAAAAGGATAAATTATTTCAGGATTTGCATAATCACTAGACGGATAAAACTCAAACATTTCATTGCTATGGGAATAAAAATAGAAGCATTATTTATTACTAAAACTTAATTGCAACATAGTAACTGATAGGAACAGCTGTTATTAGAACTTAACTACTGGACACAAACTTTTAATCTTTCTATCCTTTTCTTAAACAACGCCATAAGGCAATCTTAACTTAGGTAACTTTGCAAAATGATGCCCTGCCTCTTGAAAAAATGTTAATTGGCAGAATGGCCATTTAGAATGGAATTACAATTTTACTAATTGACCATTTATATCTTGACACTTGAAACTGCTGTCCTCTTATTTCCTGGTGACACAATAGTCCAAATACCAATGTCAAACTGAGTGGCTTTTAAAATAATGTTAAATATGTGTGTTACTGCAAGGCAAGATATTTCTTGCAAGTTATGAAAAATGCACTTTGCTCACGGGTAAAATGTGGTTTAATGGTATGGAAATAAGTTCACAGTTCCTCTACATTGTATTTACAATTTTGTGTCTAAAACATATTTAATATCTCTAGCATAATTATATGACCACAAGACGACAACTCCAATAAATGGGAAAAGTCTCAATTACATTGATCAACTGAAGGAAAGAGGAACTCATGTTATTAAAGTTTAGAGCCTATTATAAGGGAACAAGAGAGAATATCTACCCAGCAGTTTTAAAATTTAAAACCATCTGATTATTTTTCTGAATCTACATTTACAAAGGCTAATAGAATTTTCCAGGAACAATTTATTTTCTCAAGGAAAGAAGTATTCTTGGCAAAGACAGAAGTCAGAACCTTTTGGAAGAAGTGCATTATATTTTATTTCCCCTTTCATAGGCCAGGGGTATTTTAGTTAAAGACTATAAACACTTATATTTTAATGTTTTTCTTTTTTAATGAAACAGGCAGATAGCTTTTATTTGGCTTCTGCTCCTTGCATTCCTCCCCAAACTTTCGGGGCTGCT
Source organism: Lemur catta (assembly GCF_020740605.2). Lineage (NCBI taxonomy): Eukaryota > Metazoa > Chordata > Mammalia > Primates > Lemuridae > Lemur > Lemur catta. Next base: position 91,966,370 of record NC_059136.1, on the reverse strand, counting down.
CACCATGTGTAGCACACATGCAGGTGCTGGCCCCGATTCAGGGCAGGGGTTGGAGGAACTAAAGGGGAAGGTCAAGATGAACAGGCTCTCTACCTTTCAGTCTCACTCAAGGGCAACCTCCTCAGAGACACTTTCCCTGACAAGCCCATCAGAGCTGAATCTGTCCTTCCCATCCCAAGCATCTTTTCCACAGCATGATCATAACCTACAATTATCTAGGGCAAGACTCTGCACACTTTAACATGCACATGAATCTCCTAGGGATCTTCTTAAAATATGATTCTGATTCAGAGAGTCTAGGAAGGGGCCTGAGACTGTGCATTTCTAGCAAGTTCCAAGGTGGTGTCTGTGTTGCTGGAACGTGAACCCAAGTTTGAGGAGCAGGGCACTAATTCGTGTATTTCTTGATTGTTTGACTCTCCTGACCAGGATCTAAATTCTGAGGGCAGGTTCCTTTGCCTGCCTTGCTTACTGCTCTGTTCTCAGTGCCAAATTCAGGCACACTGAATAACTGGGCTCGGAGGGCAGAATTAGGCTGTAGCCACTGAATTGCAAGCCACGAGGCAAAGCTTCATGATCTCCAAGGGAGTTTCATCTATTGTTTGCAGATTCTTTTGCTAGTCCACAGGATACAGAATGAACAGCTGTCAATGTGGCACTTTGGCATGGCTTTTCTGTGGGATGGACTGATGAGAAAGTTATCTCTTGCAGGTCTTGGGTTATTATTAATTAATAGAGAATAAGAAATACAGGGGCTTCCATCCATTAAGCATGATAGAGTTCATTGGCTAACGTGGGCATTAAACCATGACTCCTGGTCTTTCAAAGTTTTAAAAATCTAGGGTAAAATCTTCCTAAAGTACTTAAAATTTAGTTATTTAAAATTTCCTGACATATTAATAACTTAAGAAAGAACTAAATGAGAATAAAAGTACAACTTAATAAAATTTGTGGGATGTGACAAAAACAGTGTTTAGAGGAAAATTTACACCATTAAATATATTAGAAAAGAAGATCTAACATTGATACAAAGCTTCTACCATAGGAAACTAGAGAAATAATAGGAGATATTTAAGCCTAAACCAGGCAGAACAAAAGAAATAATAAAAACTAGAAGAGGAATCAATGAAATAAACAAAAAAGAATGGGGAAAAAAAAAATCAAGAAAGCCAAAAGCTGATTCTTTGAGAAATTAATAAAATTGATGGACCTTTGAACATGTTAATCAACAAAAAAGATGACAGAATTCACCAACATCATAAATGAAAGAGGGATCATTACTACTGATCCCAAGGACATAAAAACTAAAGAAGGAATAATATGATTAAATTTGTGCTTACAAATTTGACAATTTAGATGAAGTGGAGTAATTCCTTGAAATTAAAAAACTATCAAAACTCACAGAAAGAGAAACAGAGATTCCAAATAATCCTACATATACTAAATAAATTGAATCAATAACTAACAATCTTCTAAAAAGAAATCAGTAGGCCCAGATAGTTACTACCAAACATTTAAGGAAAAAATTATATCAGCTCTCTACAATATCTTCCAGACATTAGAACCAGATAAAAGACTTCATAACCCATGCTATGAGGCCAGCATTACTCTAACACTAAAAGCAGACAAAAATACAAGAAAGGAAAACTACAGATCAGTAACTCTCATGAACATAAATGCAAAAATCCTCAATAAAATATTTATAAATCAAATCTAACAATGTATAAAACAATTAGACACTACAGTCAAGCGGGATTTATACTAGATATGCAAAGTCAGCTTAACATTAGAAATTCTATCAATGTATTCCAACACATCACAGGCTAAAGGACAAAAATCGTATGATCATATCAGTAGATACAGAAAAAACATGTGAAAAAATCTAACAGCCATTCATGATGAAAAACCTTAGCATACTAGGAATAAGAAGGAACTTCCTCAGCTTGATTTTTTAAAAATCTAGAAAAACCCTACAGTTGATATCATACTTAATATTGGGAAAGTGAGTGCTTTCCCCCTAAGATCAGGAACAAAGCAAGGATGTCTCCTTTCACTACTCTTATTCAACATTGTACTGGAACTCTTACCTGACGCAGTAAGACAATACAAGAAAATAAAAGGTTAAACAGATTGAAAAGGAAGAAATAAGACAGACTTTATTCACAGGTGACGTGATTATCTATGTAGAAAATCTCAAAGCATTAAGAAAAAGTCTCCCGGAAATAAGAAGTGAATATAGCAAGTATATGGGACATAATGCTTTTCTATTAATATATAACAACAGAGAAAAATTGGAATTTGAAAATTTTAGAAATGCCACTTACAATAGCACTCCAAAAATGATATACTTAGGTATAAATTTAACAGAACATGGACATGCCTTATATATAGGAAACTACAAAACTGATGGAAAAAAAAATCAAGGGAGATCTAAATAAATGTAGACATATTCGGTGTCCATGCATCGGAAGAGTCAATATCATTAAGAGGTCCATTCTTCTCAACTCAATCTATAGATTCAATGAAATCCCAATGAAATCTCAGCAAGCTACTTCATAGATATTGACAAAATAGTTCTGAAATTTATATGGAAAGGCAAACGACCTAGAATAGCCAACACAATACTGAAGAAGAACAAAGGTAGAGGACACATACTGACAGACTTCAAGACTCACTATAAGGCTACAATAATGAAGACAGCATGGTATTGGCAAATGAATAGACATACAGATCAATGGAACAGAATAGAGAGCCCAGAAATAGACCTGCACAGATACAGTCACTGATCTTTGGAAAAGAAGCAAAGGCAATTCAATGGATAAAGATAGTCTTTTCAACAAATGGTACTGGAAAATTGGATATCCATATGCAAAAAAAAAAAAAAAAGTTAAACAGAATCTTTTATTCAATATTGGTGGGAATACAAAATGGTACAGCTAATGTGGAAGACAGTTCGGCAGTTTCTTACAAAATTGAACATAGTCTTGCCATACAATGACCATACAGTTAGCAACCATGCTTCCAGAGATTTACCCAACTGACTTGAAAACTTATGTCTACACCACAACCTGCACACAAGTGTTTATAGCAGATTTAGTCAAAATCACCAAAAAAGTTCTTCAGTAGGTGAACAGAGGAACAAACTGTGGTATATCCATACAATGAAACATTACTTAGTGATAAAAGAAAATGAGCTATCAAGCCATGAAAAGACATGGATGAACATTAAATGCATATTGGTAAGTGAAAGAAGCCAGTCAGAAAAAGCTACCTAGTACTGTAGTAGGTAGCTTTGTCCTTCAAATCCCAATTGAGGGACAATCTACAAAATACCTGACTGGTTCCATAATCCTTTTAATCATATGACATTCTGGACAAGGCAAAGCTAGAGAACCAGTAAACACTGGTTGCCAGGCATTCAGGAAGGGGAGAGGGTTGAATAGGTAAAGCAAAGGGGATGTTTTTAGTGTGGTGAAACAATTCTGTATTGTACTGTAATGGTGAATGAAAGACAATACGCATTTGTCAAAACCCATAGGATTTAACTGCACAAAAAGTAAATCTTAATGTATGCAAATTTAAAATATTATTTAGGTGGTTGGGGGATCCCAGGGTGGAATGTATCATGTGACAAAAGAATGTTAATGTAGTGCAGATATATGAAACAACCTCACTGAAGGGAGTGGGATAAGATGCTGACCTAAGTAACTCTGGAAATGAATAGAGTCTATAAGACTAAAGGCAAAAGAACTGTCCAGAAGCCCTGTACTCTAGTTGATAAAGTTCTTTCCCATGTACGTATGGGTTCACAATTCTGATACCAGTATGCATGTGCCATGGAATGGAATAGTGAAGCAAATGGACAGCAGATGGTGAGGCCAGGTTTCTCATGACTGTGGTGGGAGGTTACAGCAAGGGAAGCAAGGGAAGGAGGCTGTGTGGCAATGGATTAGCACTGGAGAGATCAGTATGAACTCAGTTTAGCTTAATACAGATACACATGTTTACAGATAGAAATATTTATCGATATCTGTTATATATACAGGTCAGTATCCCTATATATATCTCCCTATGCTGTCAGCTAAGAGGTCCTTGAAGCAATAAAACTCCAGTTGCAATGAGCACCTGTAGCACTAAGATATTAGTTTCTGATACCATTCTCCAAGAAAAGGAACCAGGACTTGGAGAAATGGCTCGTTTCTAGCACAGGGGCAGAAAATATACAAAATAAGCCCAGAGAATTTTGTAGTGGCAGGCGGTAAGAAAGTGTTCAAAATACTGTAGAGAAACTAACAGCGCATACAGACAGTGATGAGCATTTCCCAGATGGAGAGAAGAGCAAACTGAAAGAGCTTCCATTGGCCAAAGCTGAAACAATTTGAGCAATAAAAAGTATAAAACAGTATTGAATCATAACCCAAAGTATAAAAATAAATAGTACATGAGTACGGTAGTACCATGAGTACATAGTGATAAATATGAATGACTGAATAAATAATATGGGGGAGAATATACAAGTCTCCAATGCAGAAGAATTTCAAATAATTTATGTAGATACTCACCTTCAAAGAGGAGGAACATAAATCCCCACTCCTTACATGTGGGATGCACATAACGACTTTCTTCCAAAGAACATGGAAAGGGAGAAACGAAAGAATAACTTAACAGTGGAGAACCCTGACAAACACTGCCTCAGACAGGTGACCACAGTCAACCTCAGCTGTGATAACAGGAACCCTTGGTAGGATGTGATGAGCACGGCACTTTATCTCTGTAGTCTTCCTCCCCAAAACACATCACCTCGGTCTAATCATCAGAAAAACATCGGACAAATCCCAATCAAGGAACAAACTACGAAATACCTGACTAGTTCTCCTCCTAACTGCCAAGGTCATCAAAAAACAAGGAAAGTCTGAGAAACTGTCACAACTGAGAATAGTCTAGTGAGACATGATGACTAAATGTAATGTGGGTGGGATCCTGGGAAACAGACATTAGGGAAAAGCTAAGCATATCCAAATAAGGTATGGCTTTAGAAAATAACAGTGCATCAGTATTTCATTCTGACACGTGCACCATACTAATGTAAGATGTTAAAATTAGGGAAAACTAGGTATGAGGTATATGGGGATTCTCTGTGGGTATCTTCATAGTAATTTTGTAAATCTAAAACTTTTGTAAAATGAAAAGCTTATTAAAAAAAAAAACAAACGGGCCCAGTTTTACTCCCAGTTGTTGAGCTGTAAGCTAATCAAGAATCAGATATATTGGTTCCCAAAACTGTTTATGCCCATTGTTCATGTTAATGTGATTACAACATTCATTCAAATAGTACATAAACTGATTTAACCTGCATGCATGCAAAGACAATTCTTTCTATAAAATTTAAGTCTAATGCCTTGGAAAAACTGAATAAAGATATGCCACTTAAAAATTTACCACTTAATTACAACATGATGATACTGTAAAAGATTATTAAAATATTGTAAAAATCCACAAAGAATATTCTTTCAGATTGCCTCATAAGACTCTTTAACTTCTTGCACCATTTTAAAGAAATATACAGAGAAGATTTTCATAGACAAAGTCTATGGCTGTTGTTCATACTACAAAGACCACATAGAGCTGCAATCCTGGACCCAATTGGTGAGACAGTGTCTTGGTCCTACCCCAAATGTCTAGACATTTATATGCCATCTGTCTTTTTAACCTAGTAACTACTATGTCCTGATCTTTCTACTGCATCTAAAAATTTTAATTGCTTGTAAAAAGAAGTTCTCTGCACACTACAATTTCACATGTGTCAATCAAAGTGCAGCTGAGAGTGTTAGCACTGAGTCCGTGTCACTCCCCACGTGCTCACTGTGCTGGCATTTGATGGAATCTCTCAAAAAGAAAGCACTAAACTTCTACTAAACATCTCTCGGGGATGTTTAGTAGAATATCTCACGACTTTCAGTCTTTGCTCACGGGGGAGGCTCCATTTAGATGTTTAGCTATCAGAGGTTCCATGAATATTGGATATTTCTCCTCCATCATCTATTTAAGGGCAGAGACCAGAGATTTCCTGAGTGACTTATCCCTTCTTGAAAGAAATACACACCCTGAATGCCAGGAGTTTTTTTTTTTTTCCTTTTACCATGATAGATGAGGGTCTATTGTTGGCCAAGCATGACAGGGAGCTGGGTCCTGTCATTAATCATACTGAAGGCAAACAAACTTCCAGAGTATTCCTTTTACCTAGTGAGTCCAGTGTAAGGGACTTCATCCGTCTGTGCCTGACATCCATTCTACCAGACTTCTAAGTGCTGGAAGTATGTTAGCTGGCCCATCCATGGTTTTGTACCCCCTCCCCAATCCCCCTCAGGGATTTTTAAAAAAATACTTTGGTATTGAAACTTCAGTAAGGGAAGTTTTTTAGTTTAGTAATACAGGATTACCTTTTCAGAGTGATGGAATTTTTATTTTGTTCTAAGGAAGGAAAAGAGTGAGGGATGTTTTGAGTATGTGTGGGTAGACAGTGGTAGGAATATGTGTTCCCAAGAACACTTTGGCTTCCTAAGACTTTTGTGAGCACTAAGGTAATGCTGGCTTCTGGATTCGCCTACTTGAAGCATTTCTGAGCCAAGATTGGAAAATCAGAGCCAAAGACGAGAATCATGCACTGTTTATTCTTGAGAAAGAAAGTCTATTTGTATTGGACTCAATTCCCAAAGAAGGATGTCTAAAAATCCCAATAGCGGTTGCAGAATGCAAAAAGAAAGGCAAAATTAAGTTTAATTCACCTTAATTTAAAACACAGATATTATGCCATGAAAAAGTTTTGGGAGTAGAAGACACTGTTGCAAAGGACGCAAAACCATGTAGGGTATCTAACACTAAAAGGCTGGGAATGCGTGTCGTGGCCGAGACCTCTGTAGACTGTATCTTTCTCTTTTCCATCCTAAAGACTATATCTAAACACTCAGGAGGCGGATTCCTGCATTTTATTTGTTCTAGGAGTCACTGAGCACATTAGAAGGCCTTTGAGCACAGCCCACGGTTCACAGTGTCTTTCAATAGTATGTTTTAGTGTTTGGGAACAAGTCCAAGACCTTTCTGGTGGTGAGTCTGTCACTGCTTCTGCTTCACACATGGGCGGTCAGCTAAGGAGATTTTTTTCAAGGCATTTCTTTTATTTTTTTGTAAAAATAGAGGTATTGGTTTCTAACTCAGTGAGAAAGCATGCACTTTATAGATTCTGTTGAGTCAAGAATTTATCTTCCTTAGAAATTCTTTTTTAAGTCACTCCAAGACCTCAAGGATGAAGGTATTACATGTATTGTCTATCACAAGAGGAAGGTACTAGTTTATAGTAACTCATTAACTTTCTGCATTATCTCTCTGTCATTAAGTTTCTCAAAGATGATCTTCTGAGTTCAGGGATTTTTTTTTTTTTTTTTAGCGCAGGTTCCATGACAGCTTAGTCTTGGAAAAGTGATTTCCTCTTAGAATAGTGAAACAATCTAAAAAGTAGAGCATAATAAATTTAAAAGACTATGATTTACAGTCTCATGGCTGTGCATTAGAATAATTTAAACGAAAATTCTTCTGGTTCAATATCTTTGATATTTTCGGTGATGTTTCTTGGTACTTGGTTTTGTGTACAGTGAAAGAAAAAGGAGTAAGCAGAGGGTATGTCTCCCATCCTGGCAAAAGTTCTGGAAGGGTTAGGAGAGATGGACTCAACTCTAGGTTAGCCACAATTGGCAGTCATAAATAGTCTCTAAGTCTCAGTTTTTGTTCTTTAAAATATGTGACCAGATGATTCCTGAGGTCTTACTGCTCTGGGTTTGCATTTTTAGCATATGGATATTGCATGAATTACAAAAGAATGAATAAACAGCATTAAGTCAGTATAATAGAGGTTATAATTGTTGTTTAAGAAAGGCAGACCTGGCTCTTAAATTGTAGATTATTTTTCTTTGTATACTTAACGCAAAACATTTAATAAAGCTTCCAAGAATGCCTCATTTTTCTACCAGGTGTTATTATTTGATTAATAAACTAGGTATAGAGATACTTATTTCAGAAACATAAACATTTCTACAAAATATGCATGTTAGTAGTATACAATCTTTTTTTTTAGAGAAGATTCTGCTAGATGATGTATTAAGGGGGAGCTATGTACCTTCAAATAGAAATACAAGCATTTATTTAACAACATATGACAGAAATTGTATACATCTTTTTTTTTTTTTATCAACTTGAATTTTCTCACGAGAATCGGGTTAAGCTAGGCCAATGTTGGGTACTGGTGGACAGAATAGAAAGTGTCAGGATTCAAGGTGGCCGAGACAAGCTCTTCAAAATTCCAAGTTCCTTGGGTCGAATGCACTATTTTAGGCATTTCATTAATTTGGATCAACATACTTCTCTTTTAAAATGGGGGGGGAGGGGCAACGGTAACTATATGAAGCATGAAGCCAGTCACCATCATTCCTATCTTTATTTAAATGACTTCAATTTGATTGCTTTCCTCTGAAAGTTTATGTGATCAGTTTCACTGAGCAGATGTGGTTTTGGAGGAGAGCAGATGAGGACGTGGGGCACTGCCCTAGGGAGACAGAGAAGACACGATGCCCGGCTAGGTGCAGCCAGCAGGTAGCACCAAGGGAGCAGAAAAGGAGGACCCTTCAAAGGCTGGAGGAAAAACTTGTGTTTGAGAACCTTTGCTCCACAACTAGCCACGCAGCGCCTATTACATGCCAGGCACTCTGCTGGCGGGAAGAAAATAGTTACAATTTTGCCGAGCCAGTTCTATTTTTTCCTTGAAATGCAAATAAACATGAACAATACACTTTCAGACATTTCAGAGGATGTTCTGAATTCCAATGAGTAAAGTCCCTTCAGTATATTATATTTTGAACTTTTAGGAAGAGGCACATTAATAATTTAGCTTTGAAATGAACTAAAGTGAAATGATGTAGAATTAAAAGCATCACAAATGCTGCTAAATTATTTATGGAGACCGTATTTTGACTAAAGGATTGCACTTACAGAATGATTTATGTCCTAGTTCCTGAGATCTCAGTTTACAAAAGAAGACAGAGCTGGAACCAAATTTCACAACTGTGCTTTTCATTATGAAAAGATGTTCCATACGTCTTCCTTTCTATTAATTATTACAGCGATGCATCTAGATGGTCCATGGAAGCATTACATATGATTTTCAAATAATTCCTCTATAAACCTGAAGGTCTTCATGCCATCTGTTTGTACATTAAAAACAGCAATGGAACAGTGACATGCACTTTACCGTAAGAAATACATCAAACAAGAAAATAAAGGCACAAATGTTGCTAGTTATAGTAATGCCAGAGGGAACACATATAGTCCAGCATAACTTTCCCTCAACTTTCTTAGTTCTGCATTGGCACACTCTGCTTATAACAAATGTATTCACCTTCTCGATCTCGTGAAATGGAGACTCAACAAGTTCTTTTAATAACCTTCCAACCTTGCCTGCTATTTACACACACAGTTAGTGGAATCACAGCACTGCACATAATCCAATAAAGCTCACACCACTAAAGATATATGTAATCAAGGATCTGGAAGAAGATCCTCTAGGTTATATTCAGTCTCTTTTAACTTGTACTTCACAAAACAAACAGTCTCTTCAGGCAGAAAGAAAATATATGTCTGTCATCTAAAGCAAACATGCCGTCGTGCAGGGTACTAAAATGTGCAGGCCTTTCAAACACTTTTTAATCCCAGGAACAGCCTCTGTTTCACTGCAGACGTAGATGAATATTTGGAGAAAGGCTACACTTTTTTTTTTAAAGCCTCAGGAAAACTCTCCAATTGATTTTGCCTGCTCTCAATATTTTGCTCTGATTGTTCAGGGTGATGAGGCTGACGGAGGGGTTGCTTTAGGTTACCCCACATGGAACACTGATGTGTCAGGTACCCAGAGGTTGCCAGCAACCATGGTGGACACAGACTCCCTCTAAGATTTCAGAATTCAGATCTCAAGCTCACTATGAGAAGTACAATCAGCTTTCGGTTTATCCCATTTCGACTAACAGTTCTTCCTCCTACTTCATAAGAAGGTGGAAGGAGGCAGTGACTCAAAGGTAGGTAGCTCGTAGAGGAAAGGAGAGAATCTAAAAACCCCTTTGCCCTCCCCAGGTTCAACCAACACCAGAAGAATAAGGAGTAACACAGACGGCCAAGTCCAAGCGATGGTCTTTAGAGAATATGCTTCTGTAATACGCTTTCTTAAAATTCCACACAAAACCTTTTGTTGCCAAAGAAACCTTAGAGTTTTGGTTTATCATCTTTCTTCTCAACCATGCTTAATACCAGGGAGGTTTACCCATTTTTCTTTTTTAATTTGCTCTGAAAGAATTCCTTAATACTTGGGTGAATGCGGGGATAAACCATGCCATGCGAAAACAGAAATATCATCAATCAAGTTCTGTTTCACAACAACGGCACCAGGGCAATGTATTCTTGGCCTAACACAGTCAGCTTGGTTTGTCTTTGATAAGAATTCTATTTTTCTGGGCCTTTTTCGAGTCCTGTAACATTCCAGGGCCTTTCTGTAGCTTCCAGCTCTCTTATGGATGAAAAGGGAATAAACCTTTGTAAAGCCATTTTTTTGAGAATATTATATCCTTTGCCAGTAGACATATCTTCACATAAGAACTGTATTTGGGTAAATGCAATAGAAGGAAAATGAATAAAATCTCATTTCCATTAAGAGCTATATTCATGTGCTAAGGCCTCCAATTAGAGTTCTGTGGAACTGATGACACTTTGATATTTGCTACAGAAACCATACTAGACTACTGGCAGGACAGCTAAGAATTTCTATGTTTCTATGGTAATTTATCTTAGATAGTTTTACCATGATGGCTAAAAGGAAATGTCAATTACTGCATACAATTTAGAAATTATACTCAAGCCTTCCAGAATTTTAAGTAAAAGTCAGATGTTTTCCCAACAAAATAAAAAATAATTTTCTCCAAAGGAGCACTGCTACATTTCAAGAAAACCTCCCTAATTCTTATTTAAAGACCAAAAGGAATCACCTAATTTTGTGACTTAGAGATTTTGAAGCAACAAATGTTTAGTTGTAGTTATTATATTAAACAAGTATGCTTTATTATAAATGAAAAAAAATTAGCCTCAAGAGTGTTCAACCATGTAATCTAGACATCTAATAAGTTCCTTACTGTGGTTGACTAGTCTTTTGGGAAATGCCACATTATGTTCCTGAAAAGAAATCAAGAAAGTGGCTTGTAATAAACAAATAATTTCTTAAAAATAAAACTAAATGAAATAAAACCAAACTTTCAGTTTGTAGTTGACCAAATTGCAAAACAAATGAGGCTCTCTTGGATGCATTGTCTATGACAAATCTCAGGATAACATTTTAGTTATTTGATCCCTAAGAATTAAAAAAATATTTTTTATAGGGCTACCCACACATGGCATGTCATCAAGGCCACTGGGGCAACCCGTTTCTGACACTTCTCCTTTTACTCTCCTCTTTGTAAGAAATGGCACTGAATAAATGATTATTACGTTTTATTATCTTCACTGTCTTTTGCTTAGATCAGATCTAATTTAATTAGATCAGATCTAATTTTGGAACATTCAGAAAGAAAGGCTGGTCCTCAGGAAATTCATTTCTGAAGAAACCTAGATCAGTTTACACAGCTACTGATCTAGAACTAGAGAAGATTCCGGGGGTATGGGCGACTCATAAGCAGATACGGAAGCCTTGCGGAGAGAGGAAAGTGAGCTGAGTGCACTGTGGGTCTACCGGCATGGACGTCAAAGTTCCAGGGGCAGGGACAATGGTGCCTAGAGAGAAGCAAGGACCAAGGGGAAAGGTATGGGCAGGTTATTTAACATCGCTGAGCTCAAGTTCCTAAAATATAAGATGGGGGCATAACAAAACCCAACCCCACAGAATTGTGAGAGTCAAATTGCACATGCACAATATCTGGCATATATTAAGATCCTAACAAATGGTGACCACCATTATTATAGCCATTATTGCCATTAGCTGGAGAGAGTTTTAATGAACTTAAGACTTTATTTTGTATCTGGAGGGCATAATCATGAGAACAGACCACAATGGCGGGCAGCTGAGTGAGTATCCTCTTAGCAGATACTGGATGGGCTATTAAATAATAGGAAATGCAAGCATTCTCTCCTTTTCAGCTAGAATAAGACTTTAAAAGCTAAACATGTCAAAGCAAGATGAGAAGGATAGGACTGTGAATGTGCCTGGAATGGTGAAGTCGCTCACAGCGTAACAGTGAGCTGCAAGAGGACTTCTGTTGACCTAAGATTATCTTTGAAGCTTATTATAAACAATATTTCTACGCCATCCATTTAAGTTATTTATGTTTTAACATAGCATTACTTGAGAAGAAGCAATGGATTTACTGGGCCTACTAAAAGGAGTCTTGCTTTTTATCAATTCAGTTGCATATATTGAAGGTATACATGAGTAAGTAGTTGCACCAAAATGCGAATAATATACCAGTTACCCTCTAAAGGAAACACATCACCAATTGATTGATTTATTCAACAAATAATTATTGCAGGCCTCATATATAATATAGGCAGCATTGTGCTGGAGGTGGGCCAGGAATATGCTACGTGGGTGGAGGCAGGGGAATTGAGCTGTAAAGATTGAAAACACGGATACTCAACCTTTAGGATTTCACCACCAACAAAGTGTTTTCAAAGTGATGGAAATGGCAAAGGTGTACCAACTTTAAATGTCATTAAATGAGTACACTGCAAATACGATTACTATCTCATTATCACCATTTCATAAAGGCAAGGACATTTTAACACTATTGAAATTAGAAGACAATTTCTGAATAAAAAAATTGTCCTCTAAAGATAATAAATTTTGCTTTATGAAGGAATTTCATACATTTTCCTTATTCTTGCAAGGCGCAGTAAGAATTTTAGGATTGACCAGCCTCCTCCTTGCATGGACACATGGGAACCACTGACTTGGAGGCTGAGAGTTTACAGCCCAGTTCGGGAAAAATGATGCATATACCAAGCCACAGCATCAGAAGTATACTAAAAACCCTGTTGTCATTATCATGAAATTTGATTATACATCACATCAATTTTTAAACTACCCTGTGCAGTGCATAGGGAAGACATAATACTCACTTTTTCTCACGGGAGGAAACCAGTATTCAGAGAGGTGCGGCCACTGGCCTGAGATTCATGTAATTGTGCAACTGTGACTAAAATCTAGCTCTTCCACTCCAGTAGCCATTTTAGGAAACCACAGTGCATGCCTGCTAGACCAGGGCTCATAGAGAACATAACTACTTTCATTTTCCAGCTGTTATGCCCACCCTAATGGCATTTTACAATGCCATTATGATGGCATAAGAATGGAATGAGATCACCCGAACATACACTTCTTTTTTGAACTCTTAGTTTCCTGAACTTGCTGATGCATTCTATGCCTCGCTTCACAATGCCTTTGTCTTTCACTGGACATGCACCTACTGTCATACTGGACAATAGGAAAATAAACAATTACAAAATGATGTTGGAGAAGCATTTCTTAGTGGTCCAAATTTGGTTAAAAATTCTTAGCTATGACTATGATTTCATAGTACTTCGGGCTTACTTAAAAGAACTTGACAAAATGAGTTCCACTGAGGCTGGGCCCTGCTCCGCTCTGCAATTGTCTAAGCTTTTGAGGGTGTCTGTGTCCAGGCAGTCGGACTGATTTCACCAGAAATTGGGCCATTTCCTCTGAGATCACTCAGCCAATGTCATTATATTTTTGAAAAAATTTTAGAAAGTCAAGTTCAAGATCAACATAAAGAAGACCTTTTAACAATAGACTGTAAGGAAGTGGGATGGTCTGCCATGCAACGAAGTCAACTCCCATCACTGAAAGAATTTATGCACAGGCTGGACAAATACATGAGGGAGATGCCGTATGATGTATCAGTGCATTGCAGAGAGGGTTAACTGGATGATGTCACTCTCAACTCTAAGGATTCTTTAAACTCTGTCATGCATGCTTTATTTACTGATAGGATCAAGAATTCATGAGACACAGACCCACCCAAATTGAAGATTCACTCTTTAAGGTACAGAAAAACAATGTCTACTTAAAGCATTTCTGAGCCAAGATGAGAAAATCAGAGCCAAGGACGAGAATCATGCACTATTTATTCTTGAAAAAGGAAAGTCTATTTGTATTGGACTCAATTCCCAAAGAAGAATGTCTAAAAATCTCAATAGAGGTTGCAAAATGCAAAGTGAAGGCAAAATTAATTTTAATCCACCTTAATTTAAAACACATATTATGCCATGAAAAACTTTTTGGAGTAGAACTAGTAGATAAAGGTAAACCATTAGATTAAAGTAAAAGAGCTTAAATGAGAGACAAAGAAGCAGAAAAGATTCTGAGGTCACTCACACACACACACACACACACACACACACACACACACACCCCAGAACCCACGTGCTTTGTGTTTTTCTTTTTTTTAATCCATCTTCCCAGTAATCTGTGTCCTAATCATTTTCTCAGCGAAGTCATTAGGTACCTATATGGATAGCCAGGCACAGTGCTAGGTTCTGGGGTTATGATTAGAGTTTGAAGTTCCCATCTGAAATCCCCATTGTCTGTTCAACACTATTCCTTCGGCACTCAGGCTCACTGTCACCAGCAGGCCATGAGGCTGGGATATGATGTCATGCCTTAAACTCTCTGGCCTCACTTTTCTTACCAGTAAAATAAAGGACTTTGACTGTAGGATTTATTTGGTTTCTTATAGATCACACATTTAAAAACATCTGTTTTATTATTCCATTATATGGCCCATTAAAATCTTAAAAAAATATACATTCAAAATGACTTATTTCACTACTTTATTTTTTTGTGTGGCCAGTGATCAAAATGGTTAGTTTAGGGAATTTTATATTGTAATGAAACTTCACACTGCTTCTATTCTTAAAACCATTTTCTATATTCACAAATGATCACACTGCTTTCAAAATTTTCCTCCAAAGCTTTAATCCTATATTGAAATTAATCAGTGTGACAGCCTTATAGAATAAAAACTGCCATTTTCAAACCCAATTTTACTCACTTATCAAAAACCATCATATCTGAGAACTTCTTTATCTGGATTAAGTAGACAAAGTATGGAATGTAGGATTTCTGTGAAATTGTTCATTTGTATATTTTTGATAAAAGTTCTACTGAACATACAGAAATTATAAAAATGAGAAGCAGTCTGCAAATTGAAACCTCAAAGAAGACATCTGATTGACTTGAAAAATAATTGGTATCTTTCCACTTAATCTACATTAATGTAAACAATAAATCTTCCCCTAAACAAAGATTGTGTGAATCTTCATTTATCTTTTATGACAAGAGAGCAAAGGTTGTAGTTTAATGAATGGAAAGAAGCAACAAGGTCAGTTTTAAAAGCCTCATAGGTCAAATGTCTGACACTGAACATTAAAAAAGAAAAAAGCCCTAACATGGTAATTTCTATTTTAGTCAAACCACCAGGGTCCAGCTGAGGCTTCAAGTAGAAAGAAAGAAAACACCATAATTTTGTAACACAGAGACAAGCAATTGGAATGACAATATCCTTTTAGGATGTATTCACCAGCATTTTAATAGGTTCGAATTAGGTAGATTTTAAAATAACTTTGAAGTTTTGAGCTATGAAAGCTGACAGCAATCCCTGGCATTGATAAAGGGATGAAGAACAGCATATACTTTTATTTTACATATGCATTGATTTCCCCCCCAAATGGAAGACCTCTGCCATCTAAAAAGGTTATTCATAGATCCAAAGAGCTGATCAGGGTCATTAATAACAATAGTAAACTGATCATCATTCCAATGGGACCTGACAAGTTTCTTTTCAAAGTGGATACTAATGTATTGATGCCTGTGAAGTTCATTACAGCAGTAATAAATCATTAGTCTCTGCAAAATGATTTATAAGTTGGTTGAAATGCATTACAATAGACTGTCAAAGAGCTTTGCAGGCATAAGAAAACTCTCTCTGGTGCTTCTACCCAAATTGTGATGGCTTAGAATAATTAAACACCAGCACCAACAAAACAAAACCTACAACTATGGTTGTCTCTAGTTTGCTTACAAACCGAGTTTTAATTCAGCATAGTCTTGGTCCTGTCTTAAATTACTACTGTCTTATAAAGGCTTTAAAGTTTCTTTTTCTTTTTTTTTTGTTTATTCTCTAAAGGTTCACTGTGACCCTTGCTTAAATTTCTTTAAGCTTTACTAAATAATGCTGAGAGCTTTTCCAGTTGCAATTACTCCCTTAAGATTATTTGCATGCATAATAATGTACACAGCAAATACATTCCCAAGTATTTACCATTCTAAGCTAACACTGGTATTGAAGTGATTCAAAGCTGAACATGGGTTGAAATGTTTATTTCCAAACATGTGTAACAATGTCTTTAATATTTTTATAATGTTTTCAAAAGAGTTACCTGTATTTGCAGGTACTATTTGTATTTCAGAAAAGGAGGAGGAATAACCTCAAAGGTTAAAACAGTATTAACCTTTTCCAGAAAATAAAAGTCCTTTCTGGTAGTTAAGAGTAATTCAACATTACAACAGAGAAATGGGTTATAGATGACGTGTATTTGTTTAATTTGGGTTCAGGCAATGAATAAAAATTTACATTCTCCATCATTCCTATTTCATATTGGGAAACATGGCAACAGAAGTCATTTCATGGCTATTAGTACCATATTTTAAATAAATCACCTTAACAGATAATTTTCTTTGATTCCAGTAGTCAGATTGGAACCTATCTATTGCTAATTCTGGCTGCAAAACTGATACAGTTGCACTTACTTCTAAAGAGTCTGTTTTCTGGATAGCTTTAAACTCTCTGTTAAATCCCACCTCTTGCTGTATCACTCACCTTTCTCTAGTCACACTGGCTTATTCTCACCAAATGAGCCTGTTCTGATGGGAATAATAATTTATTTGGATATATAAAGAGTTCTACTATGGTAGTGAAAAGAAAAGCCAATATGCCCTGCCAATGCCTAGTATCACCAAAAAACAGTTTTCAATTCAGATTTACTTATTGCCCGTCCTTGGCTAATGTTTCTGTGACTTATTGTGGCTTCATGACGAAGACTGCACAAGCCCGTGGTTAACAAGAGCCATCCTGCCCTGACGTGCTACAGGTTAGTCTGGAGTGTTTGCTGTATTGATTTTCAGAGGTTCGTTGCTGTATTTCTGCAGTCCCCAGTCCCCAGGCCACTTAGCAGGAGGTGTGTGGCAGGGTGAGCAAAGCTTCATCTGTATTTACAGCCGCTCCCATCACTCGTTCGCATCGCCGCCTGTCAGATCAGCGGCAGCATTAGATTCTCATAGGAGCTTGAACCCTACTGTAAACTGCACAAGCGAGGGATCTAGGTTGCAGCTCCTTAAGAGAACCTAATGCCTGATGATCTGAGGTGGAGCTGAAGTGGTGATGCTAGTGCTGGGGAGCAGCTGCAAATACAGATTGTCATTAGCAGAGAGGTTTGACTGCACAATAAATGTAATGTGCTTGAATCATCCTGAAGCCATCTCCCCCTGCCCCACCCTGGTCCATGGAAAAATTGTCTTCCATGAAACCAGTCCCAGGTGCCACAAAGTTTGGGGACCACTGCTATACTTCAATCCCTGATGTTTGTGCTTCAGTGAGGACTTATATAACATTGACTCTGTACAATTTGGCTGTTACCCCACTAAAGTCCATATAATATATCCTGAAACTTCAATTAAAGTGATTTCCTAGCGTAGGGAATCTGCAACAACATGGGGCTTGTTGGGACATTAACCCACGACTCTGTCCATGGCATACTCTTGTCCTTGGGATCTTAAAGATAATTTTGTTGGAGTTTCAGTGGTTTCACACAATTGTACACCTGTCATGATTTATTCCTGATGGTTGTCTTAAAGTGCATTCTACTAATGGATCGCTATTGCAGAGTCTAAAAGGGGCCAGGCTCTGAGAGGTTTCAGGTGAGAGCAACCTTCTTACATGCGTGTGCTTCCATCTAGATATTCTCAAACAAACTCTCAGCCTTCATGGAGCAGAATGCTGGAATCCCCAGCCTGCCACCCTCATGCTAAATTCCTAACACTCTCACTTACACAAGTACCAGAAGTTAAGGAAAGCTACCATAGATATGAGTGCCATAAAGTTTAATTTCAAAGTGCAGTTAACCCTAGTTATTTTATCCAATTGTCCCCTAAATTTGTTAATTTCTTCTGTAAATGATAGTAGTTCAAAGTGTTGACACCACAGCCACATCAGAAGAAGACCTGCATGCCTTCCTTGCTGAGAATCAACCAGCGCTACATGCGGACTGTGCATGTATGTGTCTGAAGTGGATTTCTTCCTAAATGAAAAATAGGAAATCCAGATCAATGGCAAAGAGTTCACAGATTCCACTGGTGGTCAGATAGAAATTCACATATTTGGCAGTTAAAAATAATTACTTTGGGGCTGGGCGTGGTGGCTCACGCCTGTAATCCTAGCACTCTGGGAGGCTGAGGTGGGTAGATCGCTCAAGGTCAGGAGTTCGAGACCAGCCTGAGTGAGACCCCGTCTCTACTAAAAATAGAAAGAAATTAGCTGGTCAACTAAAATATATATAGAAAAAATTAGCCGGGCATGGTGGCGCATGCCTGTAGTCCCAGCTACTTGGGAGGCTGAGGCAGGAGGATCACTTAAGCCCAGGAGT
This sequence comes from Lemur catta, assembly GCF_020740605.2. NCBI lineage: Eukaryota > Metazoa > Chordata > Mammalia > Primates > Lemuridae > Lemur > Lemur catta. Next base: position 91,947,572 of record NC_059136.1, on the reverse strand, counting down.
TTGAGGTTGCTGTGAGCTAGGCTGACGCCACAGCACTCACTCTAGCCAGGGCAACAAAGTGACACTCTGTCTCAAAAAAAAAAAATTACTTTGGATGCTTAAATGACAAGATAATGAAAACACATTCTTTGAACAAATGTTAGGAGTGATAATTACGTATGAAAAGTATGAATTTCTTTAAAATGAATTTGTATCTGAATTACCCTATTGTTTGCAGGAGGTTTACAATTGATTTTTTTGGGTTTTCCAAGTATATAATAACATCATCTGCAAGTAAGAAGTTTTACCTTGTTTTTTTTTCCATTCAATTTTTAATTTATTTCTTTTGTTTAATTTTATTGGCCAGTACTTTCAATGTGTTAAAAGAAGGTGTTATAGGGGCGTCCTCGTCTCATTTTTGACTATGACAATTATTCTAATATTTCTCCTGTAAACATAAGGATGATTTTTATGCTCAGATAAATGTATTCCATGACATTAAGGAAGTATCCATTTAATCCTAGTTCACTAAATTTTAAAAATAAAAAATGGGTGTTGAATTTTGTCAGATACTACAATATAGTTATCATGTAATTTATGTGAAATAAATGCATTTCCTAATATTGGGCCATGTTTGGAATAAACTTTCCTTTTTCAGAATGTATTCTTACTCCTATTTTTTTGTTAATATTTTATTTATGATTTTGTGTTGATTTTCATTAGTGAGTTTGGTTTCTAGTGTTTTTTTTGTATAGTGTTTGTCAATTTTTACTGTCAATATTATACTTACATCATACAAAGAAACATTGCAGTTTTCCTTTTTGCCCTGATGCTTTGGAACAGTTTTTGACAGCTTTAAATACTTGCTAGAATTCTCCTCTAATGTCATTTAAACATGCTGCTGTTTTTATTGGGAGAGGGGAGAACTTTTGACAACTCTCTCATTTTCTTTCTTTGATGTCAGGTTTAAAAATTTTCTATCTTTTCAGTTTTTTATAAATCATATTTTTTTACAGATTTTTGAAACTTATTTACCAAAAAATTAGCAAAGTAGTCTTTTATGATTCTCTTAATCCTCTCTGTGAGTCTGTGTTTATTTTATATATTTTGTGCTTTATTCTTTTCTTCAGCCAATCTCTTTCATTACATTTTCAAAAAACTGGATTTTATTTCTTAGTTCTATTATTTTTCTGTTTCTTGATTTGTTATTTTCTGCTGTTTAATACTTTGCTTTCCTTAAGTTTATTCTGTTATTTTTTTATTTACCTAACTCTTAAATTTTACTTTTTCATTTCATTTTTATATACTTTATATAGTTACTGACATAATACTTTTGTATAACTTTTCCTATAAACACATTAGCTGTACAGTTAGATGTCACTTGCTTAATGATGGGGATACTTTCTGAGAAGTGTGTTATTAGGCAATTTCATCATTGTGTGAACATCACAGAGTGTATTTACAGGAACCTACATGGTATAGCCTACTACGTGCCCAGGCTATATGGTATAGCCTATTGCTCCTAAGCCACAAACCTACACAGCATGTTACTGTGCTGAATACTGTAGGCAACTGTAACAAAATGGTAAATATTTGTGTATCTAAACATATCTAAACATAGAAAAGTTACAGTAAAAATACACTATTATAATCTTAGGGGACCACCATCATATATGTGTTCCATCATTGACTGAATCATCCTTATGCATTGCATGACTGTATTTTACACATTCTGATATGCCATATTTCATTTTCCTATTTTTTAGAGGTTCCAACCAGATGGAAAATATAATAGAAGAAAATATCCCATTTATAATAGCAAAATGAAATATACCTAGTAATAAATAGCCAGTAATAAGTTTAATAATAAATGTGTAAGATACATAAGAAAACTTAATGAAAACACTGCTGAAGGTCCCAAAAGAAGACTTGAAGAAATGGAAATATATACCATGCACTTGAAGAAAAGAACTCAATAACATTAAGATGTCAGTCTTCTATAGGTTAGTTTATAAATATAGTGTGATACCAATAGGAGACTATCAGGATTTTTTTGTTTTTGTTTTGTTTTATGGGGTTGGGCAAGTTGTCCTAAAGTACAAATAGAAAAATTAACAGAAATAGCCAGGAAGAGCAATGAAGAAGGATTAGCACTAATAGATATCAAAATATTTCCACAACACTTGAAAAAAATAACAACAGTAGAGTATTAGTACAGGAATGGAAAGACTACAGAATAGAAAATCTGGAAATAGACTCGAGCGTACATTTCAATTTACTATATAATAGAAATGAACTCTGTAATCCACTGGATCCAAACTGGGGGGATCAAGGAGGGATTGCTCAATGTCTGCCATTGAGTTAACTGGCGAGTCACCTGAAAAAAATTAAATTGCATCCACATCTCCTACCTAACACCAGGATAATTTCCTATAGACATTTCATACACACAAAAAGAAAATATGAATGGCTCTTTATATGGAAAAATACATCTAGATTTTTTTAATCTATCAGATTAGTCAAAATCCAAAAGTTTGATAAGGCTAAGATAAGCAGCCACTCCCATATCTAGAGAAGGACAACATAAATTGGTACAACACATATAAAGTGCAATTTGGCATATCCATTAAAATAACAAATGCATATGCATTTTTAACCTAGAATTCTACAACTTCACTTGCTTTCATATAGAATATCTGTACAAGGCTCTTTACTGCAGCATTGTTTACAACAGCAAAAAACTGAAAACAAAATATCTTTCAACAGGAGACTGGTTAACTGAATTATGAAGAATACACACAATGGAACACTATGCAATGACAAAAAGAGAGAGAGAGAGAATAAAGCAGCTATAATGTGAAAGAGTTCAGGTGAAAAAAGAAAGGAGTGGAGCAGCATGTCATCTTTTGTAAAAGAAAAAGTAGGGGCTGGGAGACAAAATAGAATCTATAAGCTCTGGAAAGAGAAGAAACACGTTACCTCTTTTGGTGATGGGGACGGAAATGGGAAGTCAGGGGATAAGAAGGGGACGCCTTTTGGTTTAGAACCACATGAATGTGAATGTGAATTTAATTATTTGCTAATTCACATACTTAAATGTAAAAGGAAAGGTTAACAGCAATTTTATTTCTGTTTTATTTTTTTCATGTACAAGACAGCAATTTCACAAAGAAAACAGCAATTTTAAAAATGACATTTATACTATCAGCAATAGATGATCTCCCATAGGTGTCTTCAAATAAGATTTTGCCTCTTAGGAGGGAGCTTATCTAATGGAAGTCATGATTTAAGTGGTGAATTTCTGTGTCCAAAAGACTTGTCGTAGCAAAATTTCAATGCTCACCTGTCTTGTAATCACTTTAATGTTGGTAAGTTTGTGTTTCAAAATCAACAAAAGGTACATTATTAGTTGCCAAGAGTGCAAAATTCAAACTATGACTAAAGTGATCTCTTAACATTATAAAAACAAAGTTTCCAATTTAAAAACCTTAGAGGCTATATATGTTATGACATATGACTCACACTTTCCCAGATGGATATGTATTATTCATAAAGGTTGGGTGTAAAAATAGAAAAATATTTTTAAAAAATTTTGTTGGTGGGAAACCAAAGAAGGAAGGTGTAATTATCTCACATTTTACAAAATATTTTATGTCCATAATTTTGATAATTATCTTTTTTTTGCTCTCAACAGCAAGATATATTTGATAATACATTAATTTATTCAGTAAATGAGAGCTATTATGTATACAAAATATGGTTGGGATTCTACACTAGGGGAATTCAGAGAGGAATGCAGTGCAGCTCTCACATTCAGAGTGCTCACAGCAGAACAGAGGACTTACGCCGCTCACCAACAATTAAGAGCAGAACGTGGGAAAGCGCCGTGGGAGGGATATACAGTGCCATGAGAGCACAGAGGCAGGAGACAGACCACTTGAGAGACAGTTCACTTGAGAGCACTTTGAACTGAATTATGAAGGGTGGGTAGAATTTTATTCAGTAAGCAAAAGTCAGGAAAATAGAAAATTCCAAGTTGAATTAATTTCAGGTAGGCCGGAAAGCATAGGAGGTGTTCATTAAATGGCAAAGTATTTAATTTATTGGATATTTAGGGAACATATTGAGAAATAAAGAGAAATAAGCCTGTAATATGAGGGGGCAATGTCCAGTGATACTGGACATCCTGGAGGGAGTACAGGGTCACCACGTCACATAACTCCAGGAAGCTATGATAGTAAAGTTTCAGATGTTGGCAAGCAGGAGAATAGTATAATACAAGGATTGATAAAGTTAGGAGGAGGAACTAGGTTGTATCAAGGAAACTGTTAGATTTGAGGGCCAGCAGAGAGCCCTGGAGGGGGGTTGCTCTCCAGCCATCTGAAGTCACGGAATTGAAGGTTGAAAATGAGAGTAGTGTGGGAGACACAGATGTGTCGGTCCCGTAAGTGGCGTGATGGAAACTGTGGGACTGGTTGAGATCTTGGGGATGCAGAACCTGGGCTGGTGTTCACACTTAAGATTGGCAGGTGAGGTGGGGCCAGTGAGAAGTCATGGAGCCAGAATCACACACGAGCAGGAAATGATGTTAAACACTGGTGTGGGCATTCGCTTAAGCACACTGACCTCTGAGCTCCTCCCTCCTCTTCCCTCCTCCTGGCATTTTATAGGTGAGCAAATTGATGGTCTCCAGGGAGTCACAGAAGAAGAAGAAGGAAAGGCCACCTTTGAGGTTTGGAGCAGTAAAGAAGAGAAAGGAAGATGGGGCAAAAAGTTGAGAAAATGGCAATCTTTAGGAACAGTTGTTAGTTGCCTTTTAAGAAAACAAGAGACCTAAATGCATTTGTAGGTAAAAATCAGCCAGCCCAAAGTGAGAGCCAATATTTAAAATAAAGAGAAGGATTTGAAGGTCAAGCATGCATTTAGACATGCTAATCTGAAAAAAGAAAAATTTAAAAAAGGGGAATAAAAAACAAAAAAGGAAAGAAAAAAAAGGTGGAGGAGAGTTTTCTTCCTCAGAAGCCAAAGAGAAGGACCAGTCAGGGGACCATGATGTCGTGCTGTGTGCTTTAGACGTTCAGCCCTGCGTGATATACAATTTTGAGAAAACCGAGGCAAGGAGAGTTGTGGAAACTTGAACTCGCCTGACTAGTGCAGGGTGAGTGGTGTCAGTGTGGGGACGGGCTTTCCACCCAAGCAGTTTGCCACTTTCCTGCCAGTCACTGCACTGGAGTGCCTGCGACTGGGAGGGGAAGAGGTGAAAACAGCACCCCTCCAGGATGGGAAGGAGGAAAGTTGATAGAATTTCGTTAGATGACTACAATTTCTTCATGAAATGGAAGCTAAGCTCCCCGTTGAACTAAGCTGGGAGCTTAGGGAGACTGGAGGGCTTTAATTTGAATATGATTTTAAATACAGGAAGCAACTCTTTTTCATGTGAGATTTACCCCATATTCGGTATTACAGTTTCTGCCTTAGAAGACTTTGCAATGGGAAGGGTCTGTTTCTGGCAAACAGTGTTTCACAGAGAGCTACAGCTATCTATTTTTTTTTTATTTACACATGTTGGGCGGCAACTGGTATCAGCCAGTTTCTACTACCTAGTGCATTTTCTCAACCATTCGTATTCATAACATGCCATAGATGAAATTAGACAATGAGACTGATAGGGTGTGAGAAGGGGGGGGAGGAAAGTTACCATTCCTGGGTGGAAACCATTTCTAAAGAGCTTAATCATCAAGCTTTTCAGCAATTTCAACAATTTACTGTTGTTATAATTGCTTTGCTCCACTTTCTGCATATCAGAGACACACTATGCTTAAAGCCATTATAGTCTAACATTTTGGTTCTCAGCGTTTCTTAATTTTATGGCATGCCTTAGTGCAAAAACAATGATGAATTCAATTCCAGAAGGCACAAAGTTCTAAAGGAGACAGCTCTGAGGCGAGGGGGCAGAGAGAAAGAAAGAAAGAGAGAGAAACCAAATCATTTATGGACATCTTTTCCTCTACTTACAGTAAAACTGCTTTTCCTAGTGGATTTCAGTCTGTTGCATTTTTCTAGTGAGTACTGTAGTAGTTAAACCGAACAAACACAAACTTGAACTGCCCTGATACTAGATTGAAATCCATTTGGATTACAGTTGTACAAAAGATGTTACTTATTTTGTATCCAAAACAGATGAAGGAAGAATGCATGACTTTGGGCTCCCATGGAAGTGTCAGATGGCCACAAGAACTCTGCCTGTGCAGCATTTCAAGTACTGAGTTAGCTGAGAGATATGTAAAATTACACACTCTGGTTACATTTGATTCAGATGCAGCCTGTGCATGTCAGTTTCTTGGCTAAATGTATGGATTGTTTTGCTCCCTGGAGGTGGTCTTTGGAGATGTACTACATTGGGAATCAGCATCTCCTTGATTTTAGCTTCATTTCTGCATTAATTCTGGATGACCTTGGGCAAGTCACTTAATCTTCCTGCTCCCCAATTTACTTAACTCTATAATGAAGCTCCCTATTGCTCAAGAGAGTTGGAGAAGTAACTGTGGGGACTAAACATTAGGATAACAAAGATGTAAGCAACAAAAATATAAAACGTTACAGAACTATGTAATTACCAAGCCTTAGAAATAACTAGAAGCAGATGAATTTGTTGGTCCAACACCACATGCTTCAGGTCAAATAAAAGTGTAAGTGCAAATAAATTGTCTTTATATTACTCCACTATTATATATTGGTTTATTTATTTTGCTCCAATTGCCATTTATTTCAGCAATCTCTAACTGCTTTGTGTCTACAGTAATTTTGTAAAGTTATAATTTTGCATGGGAATCATGATTTACCCTTCAAATTGTCCCAAATTATACACATAAACACACACAGAAACACATACATGCACACACTGCTGTAATCTTGGGGAAAAATCGAGTTCTCAACGATTTCATTCTCATCTTTGGCTAGTTAAAAGAATATTTTTTCTTTTCTTCAAAAGCATTGTTTATTTTTATATAATAACTTGAAATTATTGCCCATGCCAAATATTACCCATTTCCAGAGGATATTCATTACTGCAGTGGTACCTACGGAACATGCATCATATTGCCTAGCAATAGTGTTTTCAAAACGGACAACATAATTTTAACAGCTACAGCACATAACTCCTTTTAGTACATGTTTATATAACTTATTTGGTTAATTTGGTACAAGTTCAGTGTAAGTGTTATCTTTTTTGGTTGAGATAACTTAATGGCTCTCTAAGAAAACAAATCAGCACCACTTCTAACTTGTGGAGTTCATCATTGCTTTAGTTGCCTTTGATGAGTTTTTGTTCCCTTAAAAATACCAACAAAGTGCTTCGTAGGACGAAGTTGGTTTTACATTAGAAGGAAGTAACAAAACCTTTCAAAACTTCACCCTCAACATACAACTAACATGAGCTTCAACTTTAAAACTGTTTAAGGTGGAAATGCAAAAGTATGAGAATAAAAAAAGATTGCAGAGTAAATGCATGAAGTGGCAAACTCAAGGTCTGTTTGCTTCTTAGTGAGCAGGTAACCTCAGCAGCAGATTAGAAGGAATTCAACTTTCCATCTATGAACTAAATGCATCTTTGGTTTTTTTGTTTGTTTGTTTTTGTTTTTGATACAAGGTCTCATTCTGTCACCTCAGCTAGAGCGTAGTGGCATCATGATAGCTCACTGTAACCTCAAACTATTGGGCTCAAGTGATCCTCCTACTTCAGCCTCCAAAGTAGCTGGGACTACAGGCGTGTGACACAATGCCTGGCTAATTTTTATATTTTTTTGTAGAAACAAGGTCTTGCTGTTGCTCAGGCTGGTCTGGAACTGATCAAGTGATCCTCTCACCTCAGGTTCCCAAAGTGCTAGGACGACAGATGTGAACCACTGCACCTGGCCTAGATGCACTATTTTTATCTAATTTAAAAATAAGGATCGCTTTTTAACTGAATAAAAAGCCCGTTTACTAGACTAAAATGGGTTGCTCTTTAGCTTATTGGGAACTTGATTCTTGAGAATGCCTCCTTTGTTTTCAATTGTGTTGAAAATCTTAGTAAATTCCACTAATGTGCTTTGAAATAATGGTGCAAAAGCCATAATTCAATGTGTCTTTGAAAGCTGAAAATGTTGCCATGCCATGAGACCCTGGGTCTGATTGGGATTCGGGAAATCTTTGTTGATTGCCTACCCTGCTACAACAATCTGTGCAGGTACTTCACAAACATCGTGCCATTTAGTTCTCAAAACAGCTCAGTGGGAGAAAAACTCTATTATTAATATAATAAAGGCAAGTGACTGTCATCCAGGGTTAGTAATAAGTTGAGCTGAGCTTTAAATATGGATGTTCTGGCTTCCTGTCCTGGACTTGTCCCCTTTATGTTGATATTGATTTAAAAAGAATAGAAGAAAGAGCTAAGTCAATATTAGTTTTGATATACTGATATAGTCTTAAAAAATAATTGGTATTTGCTTGTTTGCTAATCATTTATATTTCCTAATATGTGCATCAATAACAATTTTGGTTATTTTAGGGCTTGGATTACTTGGAATCTTATTAGATTCTAGTTGAGCAGACTTTCTTCTATTTTCAAAGTATGGTTAGTCTTTGGAAAACTTAAAAAAAAGACTCAGAAAGTGTACCTGTATAAACAAAAAAATCATACAGTAGTTCTTCATGCATAAGATTACTTATACATAAGTAAATGTAAAATATATGATAGAAAAGATTTACTATACTATTTTATATAAATATTACATGAAAAGAATATAAAAATAAAATACAAACAAAGTTGTACAAAAGAAGAGGAACAAACTTTGGAGAGGTACAAGTTCTATAGCATGTTAGAGATTTGGTGAATTAGTTCTCACCACTCAGTTCTTCATAACACTGGCCATGGAGCCCAGCAGTTAAAGCTTTTGGTTCTTTGTGTGTCTAAACACACAAAGACTTTGTGTCTAAACACACAAAGACTTTGTTAAACCAAAGTCTGACCTGACAGAATTTTGTCTGACTTGAAAATTATGTGAACCTGCTTCATTCTATGTGTCACAGTCATAGGCTTCTTCCAGCAATTGTCCTATGCAGGAAGATGCTACAATTCCATTTTTTCTGCATAACATGGCAATTTGTTTTGGTTGGAACTGCTCTGGGAAGACCACCAGAGAGGCAGACTGGGTTTTAATTTTTGTTTTATTTAATTTGTCTGAGCCTTCGTTTCTCTATCTATAAAAGTGGAGGTTACAGTGCACACCACCTGGGAGGACGCCGTGAAGATTAAATACCACACTGCAGCCACAAAGCTGCCAGCACAGAGCCCCACCCATAGTAGGTGACTTATTATATAAGTAATTAAAGAGCGATTGGTTTTACATCTAGATTATTTCAAAATGTGATGTGAAGAAGCAGTTAATAAATGCTAGACTCTCAGTTGTCTTTCTAATTCTTATTTTTCAATATTTGTAAGATTCTAGTGTTCACATAACTTTGATTCGCTAGATTTCATTGCTTCCTACATTTGGCTGTGTCAAAACGTGGGGTAGAGCCTTGCAACCTTGACACAGACAGACGAGACAGGCCATGGCTCGTGCAACGGAGGCTCCGGTGACAGAGGCCCGGCTGCGTTAGGACGCAACTGTATGGCTAGAGGGGACAACCCACCCAACTTAGGGGGAAGGTGGCTCTGCTGTCGAGCCTCTGGTAATAGGTAATGCATGTGACACTCCCTGAGCCAGCCTTCAAAATACCATACTATCCCAACATCTTTTTAAAAACCACTTTTTACCTTGAGCCAGGAAATGCCATTTCAGTACTTTAGTCTATCTGATGTGCTGGGTTGGTACTATCACCCTGCATGGGCCACACGACAACTGGCCTCAGAACAGACAAAACACTCATGATTTACTTACTCTTCTGCATCATCCCCAAAGAAATGCTGAGATTTATTACACCAACATGTCCCTGAATCAGGGATGAGTGAGACATATGTACTATGCCTCTAGTAGCATAACAGCATAGAAGACTTTTGTTTAGTCTTTTGTCATATTGTTACATTTCTTTTCCAGACTATAGCTCTGAATGTTTGTAATTCTTAGAATGTTAACCCTGGAGATAATAATAAAACGTATTCCTCTTAATTGTATTGGCCTTCTAGTATCACTACTGATGGTTTGAAAAATCAGGGTATTTATACCATGGATTATAGAATACTTTTCTAGACATAGAAAGTTCTAGAAGCAAATTCACCTATATAGATTGCCCTGCCTTTCCTAGATGATGATCATCTTTTTCACTGGTTATCACTCACATCTTACTCTACAAACATGTATATTTTATTTTAAATTGATTTTCAACTTACTCTTCCTGCAACTTTTCTTCTAGATGGCAAATTTAGGAATTTGTGTGTAGAATTCCTGCATACTACAGAAAAAATTAACGTGAGAAAAATAATACCCTGTGAAGACAGTGTCTTTAGGACATATTCATGAGGGCATAAGCCATGTATAAGTCCATGTCAACTACAGGCGTGATAGAAACCCATCGTATGGAGACATTTATCACTCAAAATCAAACTGCAACATCAACTAAAACTCAGGAATGTGTTCTCTGGTTCTTTTTGACCTTCTGTTGTTGCTTATTTGAAGATCCTGGCAACCGTCAGTGATGGAATATTCATGAGGCTATAGTCATTCCAAGACTAAAATGTTAGATTCTGCTACTTTTTCATAGATGGCTGTAGAAGTGGGATTTCATTTAAATAGAAGTCTTTTTTTTTTTTTAACACCTCCTACATACATGAGTCAGTAACAATTGTGGTTGAACCATGAATGTAATTTTCATGAATGATAAATCCTCTTTGCCCTCTTACCTTGGATATTTCTGCAAAAAAATTTTTTTTTCTACTAGTGGCTTGGCAATCTGTCAAAAGATTGCCTAGCTCCTGATTTCACCTATGAAGAAAACATTTTTAAATTAAAGATTTTCATGTTAAAACATTTATTCTGAATTTAATACTGATTTCCCACAATCACAAGATAAACTATTAATAATAATAGGGTTATAAACTACAGCACTATCATAACATTTTGAGAATAAATTTGATGCAAACATAAAAATATTTTCAGGCAACTTCCTCCATTAAAAATCCTTTATCTTGTAAGCACATGGTAAATATATACAGGATGTATCTCGTAATTCTATGTAAATATCAGAAAGAGTTTTCAATTTGTCTCCCTCAATAGCCACACAGGATTATTATGACTGTAATAGTTTTATGTTCAAGTGCGATTCTGCAGCATTAAACTCACTGTTAATCAAATCAGGCAAGCTCTCTCTGGAATTTCAATTTACACCTTTGCAAAATATTAACAGCAATTAATGTTTGATTTATTCATATGTTTGATTATTCATATACAGCTTTAAAAAAAAGATTCTCACCACTCTAAGCTGTCTTCTTTTATCTTTAGTTATTCTGAAAAACTATACCTTTTAGTCCCAATAGGTTATAATGAACTTTAGTAAGGTACTGCCAATGCGTTAAAGATCAAAGCAAAATTTGTTCTAGGAAACTTCCAGTTTGGGGAAGCAACTCATGCTGTTTCTAGTTTGAAGTAGTTGTGATCTGGTAGCAGAGCATCACGCCAAAAAGTTTCAGGAGCTGTAAGCAGTGGGCCCAAGGGCAAGGTTTCTGGTAAGAGGGATAAAGGCAGCATTTGGGCCCACACCAGTGAATGCCCAAGTAGTTTCTGCTCACATATTTTTGCTTGAGTCCATGTCATTTTTTCACTTCCCAATCTATTTTCTTCTTAGATTAAGAGAGTTGCATGATTCCCTTGCAACGGAAACTGTAGGGGTGGAATCCCACTAGCACATCGTGTAGGAGTTAGAGGTGTTTAATCCCATCTGTGTCTTTGTAGCTGCTTGACCTTGAGAAGTCAGTTCAGGCTGCATCCCTGACCTGGTCTTGTCACTCCAAATCCAGTGCTCTTTCCAGGAAACTCTCTGCCTTCTTTAATGATAGCTCCTGTCCTACCTATATGACAGAGTGGTTGTAAAAATCTAATGCAATCACATACATGAAAGTTTGTAGTATGCTGTAAAGAGCTGTAGGGTACAGGCTAACACAATCATTTTTCATCTTTACTTTCCTACTTTACACTAACTGGCCAACAACAGTATAAGCTTCTTATTCTTTACCAGGAAAACCAGCCCTTGCAGACAATCATTTTACAAAAATCGCTAATAATCAATATAGGTAGACACTCTCATTTTTCAATTTTTGGCCAGAATCTGGGCTTTAGACACCAGTCTTTTTAAAAAGATATAAATTCTCTCTCTTTTGATAAGTGCTTTGAGACTTGCTCAAGCAAAACTATATCTGAGCCTCACACACTATTATGATAGAGTGCTCAAATGAGAACTTCTCCACCTTGAAAATGAGAAAGCCGGGTCAATGATGGAATTCATGAAAAAGGAAATACAGGTTAAATATTCCTTATCCAAAATGCTTGGGACTAGAAGTGTTTCAGAATTTATATTTTTAGGGAGGAGGATTTTGGAATATTTGCATTATATTTACATGGTTTGGCATCCCTAATCTGAAAATCCAAAATCCAAAATGCTCCAAAATCTGAAACTTTTTGATGCTCAAGGAAATACTGATGGAGCATTTCAGATTTCAGATTTCTGGATTAGGGATACTCAACCTGAACCACTATCCTAATTTTAGTTAAAAGAATAATATAAGGAAAGCTAAACACCTATACTAAAGTGAAGATCTGAGGCTATCAGTTGGAAAATTCACACTCCAGAAAAAAAAAAACAAAACACCATCAATGAGTATTATTGGTTGAAATTAGAAATTTGTTTGCCTACAATGACCTGTTTCAACAAATATATTTTCAATGCCCTTTTTTAGCTGTACTCTAAGGATAGGGCCAAGATCGTCATTTCAAGAGATAGTCCTTTTGTTGCTATCTATATGGCTAATTATTCTGTACAAAATCCCTTCCATTTACAGTGATTAATAACATTCCCATTTGACCCTTCCTCTTTGAACTAACTTGCGGTAGCCCAGGTTTGAACTGAATATTTACTTTTGGACAAAGAAGTATCTACTATTCCCCCAGTAGAATAAACATTGGCCCAACATAACTGTTTTTTCAACCAGAAATTACGTTATCATAAAAATGAGTCATGTGCTAAACATTCAGAATCAATGTTACATAAATGCTATATAACATATAGTATATATTAATAGCATATGACATATGCTATTAAAAATGTAATGCTTGGCATTTAAATAATTCCCATACACACAAGTAGATGAATATATACCTCATATTTTGCACAGCAAGATAAAAACAATATATGAAACATTCTAGATGTCCATCTAATGATAATATAGAAATGTAGAAAATGAGTAGCCAAAAGAAAATCATAACTGAGCATATCAACTCCCATGTCAATCGTTTCTACTTTTAAGTTGTTTTTTTTTTCCGATTTTTGGATGTTTACAGTTTCTATGAACCTAAGCAGAAGATCTGATTTACTTTAAATTTAAAAAATGCTCATACACTATAACAATTTCAAAAATGTACTTTAGGTAGCTGCTGACACCATCTATTCATGTCAGCTGAGTGTATTTCTTGGGGCAAGAGACCTGCAAGGCAATACTATATAGACCATAATTTAATTACCACAAATAAGGAAAGTCTAGGAATGACAGTGAAATATCTGTATTTCTCCAAGTGGGCAGCATAATAAGATGAAAATGTGTATAAGAGTAAAATTAAATAAGATAAAATAAAGATAATATATAATTAATAGAGTTTCTGGTAAATATTTAGATCTTGGTTGAAATTAATTTTTACAGATAGGTAAGATTTAAATAATCCATTCTTCTCTTGCATTTCATTGTCAACAGAATGTTTCAGTAGTTCATATAACTAAAAAGAATCCATAATTTTAACCCTATACAGTGGAAAACATCAGTAGAATTCTGAATTCTATCTAAGGCCATTCTTAATTAGAAGCCGGTAATGGAATAGCTTATCAAATATTTTATTTCTTCCTTCAAAAATCCACATAGCATTGTTTGGTGACTTTGCTTTGAAGAAAGTGTCTTTTATTACTTATTTTAGTACAACACATTAAAATCAAATATCTCCTGTAGCAAAACGATTCAAGTCCCTGGAACTCAAATAATTTTCTAATAAAAAATGCATGAGACAAATAAATGCACTTTATGTTCCACAAGAAAAGGCAGTTTCAACAGGCTAATGCTCAGAGAAAATTCATTTTATCAACCAGCCATTTCATTCTTTGGTGCTGTTACAAGCTCCTTCCAGTTGCTAGGCAACCATAATTCATAGTACCTTTTAATGGGTACTCTGCTACTGCTGAGAACATTAAGGTGAAGAGAATAAATGCCTTGGGTGAATCTTGAAATCTTTCATTATGCATGTCATTCTATTTCTGTAATGCTATATTGCTGAAATGTTTCTGTGGCAGGAAACTGAGTTGTAGTAATTGCATATTCCACTCATATATGTTTTGTAAGCAGAGCAGCACGTACTTGTCTAAAATGAGTTATTTCAAACATGATTGAAATTGGACTTTTCTACTTCTAAAGGTAGTAAATAAATCTAAAGAAAGAAAGAATAGGTTTAGAGTAAAATGTCTGGAAATTTCCAGTAAGAATGAAGAAATCTTACAGCACAAATCAAAAGTAATCAAGCTGATTCAAGCTCGATCGCGATGGTTTATAAATATGTGGTACATATAAGTTGAAATGTAAAAATATAACAATAGAGAGGTTACACTGCAAGCTTTAAAATAACCTGGACAGACTTTACAAAAAGGTATCCATACACTAGTGACGTTTGTGTGTCCAAGTCATATAGAATAGGATTGGGCACACACCAGGTATACCTCCCATATTGTTGTCAAATGGGAAAGGAATTGTATATTAACAATATTATTTATTGTATAGCATACTATTTCTGGTTTAATTCTAAGAATTATTTTCAGTTTCTTGATACTGGTAACATATCTCTGTATTGTAATACATAGATGCATCCCATTGCATTAAAAAATAAATCAAGGGTTTCAACACAGGGCAACCATCATTAGAATGAATGTGCTTTTCTTCCCCTTTTCTCCTTAAGTTGGCATATGTATTTCTTTCAATGTTTTTATCTGATAGAAGCCACATTTAATTCTTCCTTGTTGCATTTACTTACTGGTCACCATTAATTTCTGGACTGAAAAGAATAACTACACCTCTATCTTTGTGCATAAATGAAAAATTACCAATTCAATCCATCACTGACATGGTGATCCAAATCAGCAGCTCTTAATTGGTGCCAGTTGCAGAGGGACCCCGTAAGAGCATCATTTGGGTCACCCAGACCCACTGAATCAAGATCTCTGGAAACTGGGTGTTGGTGGGGAAAGCACCTAGTTTGGGGCTCAAACCCAGGCTCAGCAAATGATGTCACTTCTGGAGGCTTCTTCAAATGTAGAATTTGGGTACTGCCTTAGTTTCCATTTTGTGTCAGGGAACTTTTATTACAAAGATGCATCTTACATGTTTTCTGGAAATATGAGTTAGTTGATCAT
The DNA here is from genome assembly GCF_020740605.2 of Lemur catta. Classification (NCBI taxonomy): domain Eukaryota; kingdom Metazoa; phylum Chordata; class Mammalia; order Primates; family Lemuridae; genus Lemur; species Lemur catta. The sequence goes on along the minus strand of NC_059136.1, from coordinate 91,931,957 downwards.
GTCATTTTGTCAAAAATAGGATATAAATCTTTCTGTCCTCTGTCACTTGGATTATTTAAATTCATTTTTTTCCCCAAGAGCTGATTGAATTACACCTACCGCTTCACAGTGAAATCTGGTTCTTCGTTTTTTCCTCATTCTATCCTTATGCCTTAAAAAAAAAATGCTGAATATTCTTCGGGAGTGTTTGAAAATCCAGCATTCTTTTTCATGAACTCCTATGCACCTTATTCAGTATCCATTTGCTTAGAATAATGTCAGCTCTACCAGTTCTTGGTGTCACCCCTATTACAAAGCTTTAAAATGACTTTGTACTACTCTCTGCTCTCTCACTAAATGCTGGCTGGCAGCCCAGCCCGAATCATGAACATGAAAGTAGTAGTCCTAAATAAAAATAATACTGTTTACCATTTTTAAGAATATATGTCTTTGAATGGAGCTTAACCTTTTGTGGAAAACATTAACTGGGAAAATAGGATTCATATGGTACATTCCAGGCACTGACCACAGAAATCAAGAACTTCAGGATTAAGTCAGAGGGAGACTAGAGACCCTGAGAGGGAGACTTAATTTTGTAAGAATTGAGGATGCTAAAACATAGTTGAACAAATGTTCCAAGATGGGTATTAAGGGAATTTACTACATTACAACTGTGTAGTGGACTCTGTTGTTTTAGATTGGGTGTTAAAATTGAGGGTCTTGATAATACACCATCATTAAAGATCCCATGATAAATATACTTCTTGCAGAAGGAGGTGGGTTACTCAAAAGCTTTTGGGCAAATTCCAACTATGTAATTATATCCTATCTAAATTCCCTGTGTAGTTTCAAGTGGATAAGGTATTTTTCACTTCTAATCCAAAATTCAGATAGAGTTTTTCTCTGCACTGCTAAACAGCTGCTGCATTTTTTACCCCCAGTGGTATTTAGAATTGGACTCAGTTGGGTTTTCCATCAATTCCAGGAATATTCATCTTTGCTTTCCAAGTTTAATAAGGGATCTTTCAGAATATTGGCTAATATTTACATTACTAAAAGTCTCACTGAATTGAGGGTACATGGGAAATATAGAATTTTTGAACAAGAAGTGACCTCAGGGATCATCTAGTCTTGCATCCTTCCTTCAAGGGAGAAAACCGAATTGCTAATGAGTTAACATAAATCTAGGGCTTATTATGTGGACTTAAGAGATATTTAATTAATGAATGGCCTAAAGTTACAGAAATATGTAATATCAGATCCAGAACTCTTAACCCTGGAAGCCAGCTTGATCTCCCAGGGCTCTTCTCACTACGCTATTGTATTCTACACATATTTCCAATAAAATGGATTCTCTTATTTCTGGTTAGAAGTTAGATGAGCAAACAGTATAAAAATGAACTATACAATAATACCCAAACCTTATTTTGGCAATTAATAAAGATGATATGTTTAGAAAATAGGCCTTAGATCATGTTTTATAAAAAGATGCATGGTATTTCCCAACGAGAAAAATATTCAAATACACTGGTTTGAATGGCTTTGCTAAGAAAGATATTAAAATCCTGGACCTACAGAATGCTGCACAATGGAATAAAAATTTACAAAATGCTTTTACATCATTAACTGTGTGATTTGGGGGTTATATTTGTTTAATAACTGTCTTTCTTGCTTGACTGCAAACACCATGATTGTAAGGACAATATATATTTTTTGTTTACAGCTCTACATGTTGCTAGAGCAGAGAATCTAGTTCCCAGTAGGGGGTACAATAAATATTTGCTCTTAGAGTATTCAGGGATTTTCCAGGGAACAAAGGAAGCACTTGCACATTTATTATTTCACTCTACTTTCACAGCCTATGGGGATTGGAGAACCATTTCCACCTGTGGTTGAGCTCTGGTAGTCTCTGGAAAACAGCATTCACTGGTGTTCTACTGACAAGAAATGACAAGCTCTACTACTGTATTCCTGGCAGGCTCAGAGATGATAGCTATACTCCAACACACACTTTTTTCTTAAACTCAAGCAGCGGCAGCAGCAGGGGCCTAACCATGGCAATGACCCAATTGCCTACTTTTTCTTTACCCACATGGCATTGGCTGGTAATGAATTACACTCAACGTCTCACCAAGCACACTGTGACTTCCACGTGCCTGCTACATAGTAGGAGCTCAGTATATATTTATTAAATGATTGAATGTAAATAAAATAACCAAATATGAATGAATGGGGAGAGCACACTGTGGAGGGAGAACAAGGCTCAGAATAAGAATCCATCTGGTCCTCATTCTTGCCCGTCCATGAATTAGCTGTATAACCATTTAACTTCCCAGTACTGGGGCTTCTTCTCCATCTGTGAAATGGGGAGGGAGTTGACTACACAATTATCAAGGCATTTCCTAGGTCTCAAAGAACTGAAAGGTTGGACTTTCAAGTCCTTTTTGCCCTGGTGGTGCCTAGTGAGAAGCGGTAAGACAATGAAGTCAGACAGCAGGTGAATGAGAAATAAAATGTCTCTATTACACAAAAATAGATAACTGGCCATTGAATAATTTGAAATTATTTTATTTAACTCCCACAGGGGAACAGTTATATTTATTAACCAAATGGATACTTTTCCTAAACAGTACTATTTTGAAAGATCTCACTTACTTAAGCAACATTTACTATTTGAACATTTTCTAATTTGAAAGGCATCCTTTGCAAAAATCATCTTTAGTGACAGTTTACTAGAGAAGTTTTACTTTGTTTTGAAAATGGGGAATATTTCCAACACTTACACTGTCAGAGAGTGACCATGGTCATTATCAGTAAACTGTCTTCTCAACTGGATTAGATGTACAGGTAGGAATGTTTTGGTGGACACAAGGCTGAGAAGTCCTCCCATAGGCTTTGCTGAATTTACTTCTTGCTCCATGAATCAATCCAAGTTCTCCCTATGTTTTGTGTGGGGAGAGATTTCCAGTGATTGCATAGTGCAAGTTCACAATGTGTACCGTGCTTGCATTATTCCTTTGTACTGACAAAAGTGTAGAGTTACAATTTGGATTCCCTTTTCCATTACGTTCCATTATCCAATCATCGGATTTTGATCCTATGGCAATGTTTAGTCACATTTCTGAATGTTCTTTATTGGAGATCAGGTGATGTATTGTCACAATTATGCCAAAGACTCTGAGCAAGAACAGTAAAGCGTCTCATAATTTCACCCTGCCAGCATTTTTAGACCATTTTCCTTTTAATTACTGTCAAATTCAATTTCACACCTTTTCATTCTTTGTTTAAGGATGTACTTTTCTAGGAATATAAAATATTAACTGATATTTACACTTTGCAAAAGCTTCCTATTAATCTTTCCCTGAAACAAATTTAACTGTAAGTTGAATATTAATTCGAAGTTGATGGGGATGACTACAATATAAACAGAGAAAATGAATTTTCTGTCAAGTAAACATGCTTTTTGAAACCTTCTGTTTGGTCCGGCATGCCTAGTGTGAGCGCCACAAGAACTCAAGAAGAGCATGCAAAACTAATATCTTAGTCGTGCAAGAAGGAAAAGAAAGTAGCCACTCAGTATCATTTATCAAAGTACGAGGAAAAACTAAAAAATAAAAACAAAGACCCATACAGTGGAAGGTCACAGCCAATAACATTTCTGCAAATAGAAAAGTGATGCTGAAGCATCAGATGTAAATTGCTGTTTGCTGGAGAATTTTAATGGAGTTCTACGTCACATTATAAAATGTTTAATTGTAACCCCATTTTAATAACACCATCTGATTAAATGAAAAGACGCCTTGCTGATCGCAATTACAATCTGTCAAACTGCATATTTATTTACAGTTTGGTTTTCTAAAACCATAAGATAAAAAAAGAAAACTCTATTCAGCTTGTCAGGAAACTATAATTATTGTGTATCCTTCTGTCAGTTTCTGCATAAAACTTTTGGTCCTAAAATGGATCTAATTATATCTACATCAACATTTTTATAAACGCTACATTTTTTTTCTCCATCTCAGTGAAATCTTTGTCGTTAACTAGGAAAAACATATTCTCTCTTTTAAAAAGGCATTAGCCAGGCTTGTTTGCTTTCTTTCCTTCAAGATGTTATAAAATAAAACATCCTTTTCAAAATATAAAAATATTTGCTTATGTCCCTCTCTCTCCTGGCATGAGATTTTGAATAAAACCAACAGTTTTTGGCTCTTCTGGCAACACTGTTGCTGATTGTCTTGGATATCATCAAATTCCTTCAGTCTATAGCAATGAAAATCTAAGTATTTTTTCATATTTATATTCTGACATTCAAGGCCTAGGAATCCTCTACTAATACAAGTAGTATCGAGATGCTGGAAGCCAGGAGGGAAAAGATTGGTCAGTTAATTTCTCTGAGGTCCACCCGCCCTCCAACTTCTTCTTAAACCCTCTTGTATTTCCCTCGCCACCTACTTCCAAGGCACTCTGTGGCTCCGTTCTTCTTGGGGTTGTCCACCTTGCCATAGGTCCCCTATAAATGTCCCAAACACTGAATATACATCAAGTCATACGTGCCTTGTTCCCTGGCCTTTGAGGGTCCATTTAGGTTAAGGACTTGCTAATCCGGTCTACGGTCTACACATAGTTGTGTTGGGATGTTTATGGGTGATAATGCCTAATATTCTGCCCATTTGGGAGTTATAATTATAGGACTCTAGTTAAAAAAAAAAAAGTCAGTGCACCAGGAATGTGGATTTCAGGCAGAAAGGCAGCACATACAATAGTTTAGGACTAGGGGCTGAACTGGACCCTTCTCACGTCCTACCACCTAGTCCAGTATTGGTGACCATTAGACTGTTTCAACTTGGTATAATCAATGCCAACTTAGAATAAAACCAGTGGCAATTCCTGGAGGGCACAAACTAGATGCTCAGCTTCTTCTATAGGAAGCTTCTATGAGGCAAGTAGTCTGAATTCAGTTCATTGGGTTTTATGCTAGGTGTCTTCAAATTTATGGAAAGATCTGGATGTCTATATAGGGAAGAGCAATCATGATGTGTTTAAAATGAGATGATTTTATGATCTAAAATCCCTCATCATAGAACTGCACAGTGACAGCATGGATGGGGAATCTAGAGGTCGGCATTGCCTGCCCTTTGCACATAACCCAGCCTGTGCAATCTGAACGTGGGGCACAGGCCTTGGGGACGGGACGCCTGCCCACCCGGTCAAGCTCCCTTCCTCTTGGGCACCTTAGGCTTTAGCACCTACCTCCCTCTTCCCAAACACATGCCTTTCTCTGCTCATGCTGTTTCTCCTGCCCTGAAAGCCTGCCCTTCTCATTCCTCTGGGTTTTACTCCTCCGAATACTGCAAACCTTGGCTTTGAATGTCTCCTGAAAGCCATTCCTGAATACTGCTGGCCAATTCACAAGCAACTTCTCCTATGTTCCTTATGCAATACCTCCTCCAAAGCAGTGATCATAACATGTTATAAATCTTTCTGTTTTCTTATATGATATTAAAGGCAAGGGCCACTGTATCACTGCAAGGCCAATGTCTAGCTGAGCACCTGGAACACAGAAGACAACATTCATTTTATGAATTAATCCAAGCATCTTGTCTATTTCTGATGAGGATTTCTCTGGCCTCAACCTGCCTCCAGGGGCAACAATGACTTCAGCTTAACGAAGCCTGCTTAAGGCCCAGGCAGCTTCTTTTTATACAAAGTGTTTTCTCATACAAAGTTGAAAACTGCCTACAGCTTTCTCTCCTTTTTCATCTTTTTGTTTTCTACAGTTTCTCACTAACAGGATGATATCGGTGATCTTCCCTTTTTAAGAACTAGCAGGTTTGGGGATTAGTGAGTTTCCAGGGAATATAGAAAACTGTAGCTTCATGGTTTTCAATCCTTCTAATTCAACATTAAGATCACCCGGGGAATTCTGAAAACATACTAATCTTTGGACCCCACCCTAAAACAATTAGACCAAATGGCTTTGAGGAGGAGCCCAGTGAATTTTGTCTCCTGGTGCACTCGGGCTTGACAACACAACTCTTCTTGCTACTCAACATACGGACCTGGACTGTACAGGCCTGACCTCTCAGGTCCCAGTGCAGACTTGCTGAATCAGAATCTACATTTTAATAAGATCCCAATGACTTACGTGAACATTAAAGTTTGAGAAGCACTGAATATGTTTCTCAGTCTCTTTTGAATCTCGAGTTTCCAAAATGCTCATCAGGGAACAGACTATGCTTCTAGGAGACAATATTTTTAAAGTAGTGGGAAAAATTGACGCCAGCCTCAGAAACCATTCAGAATCATCTTAAATTGCCTAATTGTCCCATACATTGGTGCAGTAATATCCAAATTTGAATTAGGATGTTTTGAAGTTATTACAATAGTCTAGAAATCCATATGCAAACTATATAAATACACAGACGTATTTGAAATGTTTTTCAAGTCTATCCAGACACTATTGAGATTCAAAAAATAGAAATCAATTTAATAGCATACTTTGGATGTTACGTATATATTTTTTTAAATCAATGAATCTTGAAAGTTCAACTATTATCACGCTGGAAAAATTTGATAACTTTTTGAAATTAGAATGTAATAAGTTAGAACTCTCGGACCTAAACATTTTAATGGCAACCTGTCAAAGAGTGGGTAGATGGTTACTGGACCCTGTGAGAATAGAAAAAACATGAGGTTTCGATGTCCAGCTGGCTCTTTATGCAGTGGATGTATTCTCACGGCTAGTAGGTGGCTCACATTTTGTTGGAGGATGTTGTGACAGTATGAATTATATTACTTGGGAACTTATTCCTTTTCCCTGGAATACAACTTTGAAAGTATAAAGTCAGTTAATTGAAGAGCATGATTTGATTTACCAAAATGTTTTAAATGTTATATTTTATAAGCACTTTTAAAGGGCCTTTGTGTGTGTGCACGTGTGTGTGTGTGTGTGTGTGTGATGTAGCCCTGTAAATTCTGTCCAAGGTACAAAGAAATAGGCCTCATAGTAGACTCATTTGTATTCCTCTACTTCAGCTGCCTAAGTCCCCTACCCTGGGCCCTCGCTGGAGCTATTGCTGGTGTTTATTGAGGAGATTTGAAGAACAGTTGCAAAACAGGCATGGTCAAATGATGCTAGAGATCTCAGGATGAGTAGGACATGCATCTTGGACAACCAAAGATTCCTCCTTTCCCCAAAATATTTCTATATTTAATTGCTTAGTAAAATATTTCCCACTTATTATCATTTTTTTTCCAGAGAAGCATTCCTCCCTATAAAGTATTTTGTAGTCTTTTTCCTTTTCACTGTCAAATTACACAACCTCTTGGATGTCTTCCAAATTCCCTTGGGAGTTTATTTCATGGTTTAATACAGGATGACCCATTTTAAGCAGCTCCCTTTGAAAGTGTTGAACAGGAGCTGTTTTAAATAAGTCACTCTCAGTTTGGTATGAGGGTAGCTATTTAATTTAATATCTTGGACCTGTAGCTGGAGAAATCATTAGAACTGTCTAGACACTTCAATGGCAATATTTGAAGAAGAATAAGAATATCTAAATGAAATTAGAAATATCTAGTTTTATCTAAATTTCAATTCTATACTATTTAATATTTCTCTTACTTATTATAGATATGTATGTGTGTATGTATATTATATACATACACTATATATACAGTATGTGTGTTTTTCCCACTAAATTTACTATAATAATGTAAATGTTAAATTTCAAGAATGCACAATTTCATAAAGTATTATATCATAGATAAGTCTTCCTTGATAGTTGTACATTGTTCAGAATTGATTAAATGCTGACATGGTTGAACTGAAGTTGATCATTTCGAACTGCAGTAGAAGATGATCAAGTCATCTCTGAGCACGAAAAAAGAAGATTATACAGTACTCAAGTTCAATTACTTTTTAATGTAACTCCCTCTGCTACCCCTCCAGGCTTCAGCTAAAATGAAAATGGAGTTTTGGTGTTCCAGAAAGTATCACTGAAATGGACTTTGGTTTTATCATAATTCCTGCTGGTTATAGAACTTTATCCTAATTGTTTATCTCCACAAATCCTATAATAATTTTTCTTAAATTTAATGAATTCACATTTTGAAATCAAAGAAGTATAATCTACTTTAATTTATTCCTTTTATGAATTTAAATCAGGTTTTCAAATAGACTGCTTTGGCCTTTCACAGGCATAAGGAAATATACTAAGGTGCTTGAAGACTGTATTTAATTCATTTTACTAGTTATGATTAGGTTTTATCTTAAACTAAGACTAGCCCAAATGCTGGCCTATGGTTCTTTGTGTTTTTTAGAGCAATGGTTATACTTTCCTTCTTATTTCTTTTAAGGGCAGGCTGATTAGATTTTCTTTTTTCTATCTAGGAAGAAAGAGCAGATATTTCTTTGTTTCACATTAAATTATTCTAGAACAATGGCTCTCAAACTTGAGTGTGCACAGAATCAACTGGAGGTCCCAACAACCAAGAGTCTGATTCAACAGGTCTTTTTAACAAGTTCCCAGGTGATGTTGGTGCTGCCCATCTGCCGGCTGCACTTGGAGACAGCCCACGGCTTACGAGGGAACTTACCTTTCTAGATCCAGTGGTGCATGGGAATAGACTGCTTCTCTTTTCTACATCACCAAGATCTTATTTATACCAAATAAACACATGCTCTCCTTTCTCCCCAGGAGCATGATGATAATGCTAACCTTCAGGCCTTCCCAACATACTTCAGTCATGCTTTAGACTCATGGTAGGGCTCTCTCACCATATGACACCAACAGAGTGACTCAGGATAAGAATGGTAAATGGTACAACCCCAATGATGTCTCCTTTGATGACAAATCCTCCATCGTCCTCACTAACAGCTGAAGTTCAAATGTGTTGGTTTCACATTCAAGGGCCTCTATGAACTGGCCCTGATCTAACCTTCATCCTTCCGTTCACATCTACTGAATCAACGTTTGGGGAGATTTGGCTCTCTGCTCCCATTTTACATGCCACTTCTCCCCTTCACCCACTTTATGATTCAATGAAATTGAAATGTTTGTTTGTTTCCTTGGCTTTCCTTTCTATGAGCCTTCTCTTGAACTGTTTTCATGACAATTTTTTGCAAATGTGGGAAGTAAGAACCATTTCAAATCATAAGACTGCAAGATAATGTTTGTACAGCACTTAGCCTGCTGCCTGGCATAGTGTGCTCTTGATGAGACCTTGTTTTCCATTTTCTTTCTTCTTTTTCTTCATTTTCTTAGTGCTCTACCTATAGTGTCATGATAAAGGCATCTTCTAACGATTGCTTTTGTTTGATTTATTTATACATCTCTTCCTTAGTATGTGTTTCACAGAATTTCATAATTTTTTAAGGGGTAACATTATGCCTTGAAGCTAGTAGATGCTTAATAAAAACGCTAGGTGTTACTGTTTTTATTACCAATACTTGGAAGTCTGAGAATCTTTTACAAAGTTCTATTAAAAAGTGTGAAAAAATATTTATTGCCGGATTTTTAGATGCTTGCAAAGTAAGAGAAAAATTTGGATTTACTTATGCTAGAATTGAGGAATCACTGAGTTTTGCTGAAAGTTAGCTTTCACTTAGCAATTTTCAAGGAAAAATATGAATCTTGTCCTGGTTATTGGAATGACAAGAAATGGAGAGAGAGAGCTGAAAGTGTGCTCAATGAAGTGGAGAGAATTGTAGTGGCAGGAGGTCTACCTGGCCTCATTTGGCAGTTGACTAAATCATGGAAACTGGCTTAAGTGGCATTTGTCAGAACGGTTACCCAAGGAAAACGGTGAAGGTCATAGTTCTGAATACTGTGCTGTCAACATCAATGCCTCCTTTATCCAGAAGCAATGAAGTATGATAGGAAGAACCCAATGAGAGTCGGGAGAGGTTGGTCTAGTTCTGCCTCTAGTAGCTGTATAAACTCAGGCAATTCTGAGTATCTCTGAGACTTGACTTTATTGAGCTGTATAATGAAGGGTTTTGCCTAGTGAGCCATGTAATTTTCAGCTCAAATCTCTGATTCTATGATTGTTCCTGCAAGACTAACTCTGCAAATAGGTAGAATCCCCATTTGCTCTTGCAGTATGCTTTTAAGAGAAGGTCTATGCAAACCTCTAATCACTGTCCATTCCACATTGACTGGAATTATCTGTCTAGAGCAGTGGTCCTCATTCAGGAGTATTTTTTCCTCCAGAAGACATTTGGCAATGTCTGGAGATTTTATGATTATCACAACTAGGGGGAAGAGGGTAACTCCTGGCATCTAGTGGGTAGAGGCCAGGTCTGCTGCTAACACCCTTAAGGGGCAAAAAATTGTATCCCCCTCCCCAACAAAAGTTATTAGGTCCAAACTGTCACTAATGCCAAAGTTAAGAACCCCTGATCCAGATCATAAGCCAGACAACAATTTCTCTGTGAGAAGTTACTTCCTTAGCATCTATAATAGTTCTGGGAACAGAGTAACAGCTTAATATATGCTTGTTAGAACTAAAAAAAAAGTATATATTTTTAAGTATCTGATATTCACAGCTCATTAGTCTTTCCTTTGAGTTATTGTGCAGATCCCTCTAAAAATGCGTGTCAACCCACTCATGGATGGGTGACAGATGGGCTGACTGATTACATTTTGTCCAATCATTTATTAGGACACATCCTGCCTTATGTGGAGACACGGAGTCAAGAAAGGAAACATATACCATGAGATGTCATTTATTAGAGGCTCACATCATGCAGAATGTCAAAGGGAAAATTCAGCCTGGAAGCTGAAGCTTGCACACCATCTCTTGAAGATCTGTAAGCTATATTTAATTAATTAAAAATTGTTTATACTTTAAGCAAGACACAATGGTTGTTTTTGAAACTTCATTACTAATCTACTGACACTAAGAATGAAACAAGAAATCAAGTCACATAAAAGTCAATAAATAACTGCAAAGAAATATCCAATTCATATCCCAACATAAATACGAACGGATGCGGTTCAAATTTCAAAAATATTTCTTTAAGACATAAAAACCTATAAAATCTATATGATAGTTTCCCAAAGCCCACATTTTTACCTATAATTATAGGATGTGATAAAAACAACAACAACAAAATTAGAACATATTTGGTGTTAGGCCCAGATAAGTTAAGTAACTTACCAGGACTTTTTGGCTACACTCTCAATATCTCTAATAACTCCACAGTGAGATGCTAATTTTACCATACAACAAGCATTCATTCCCTTACTAGATTCCTAGAAGAAGAAAAGCAAAAGAAAAGGAAAAGATCTCAAACTCTTTTCTGACCTTCTGTATACATTTTGTAAATACTTATGCAAACTATTTGCCAATCAACCAGATCTCATAAAAACTGAAATTTTTATACTTGTTTTTTAAAAACTAGGTCATTAAGGTACTTTCTAAATACCTCTTGGACTCTTAAAATCTCTGAAAGAAGTTATGTTTTCAGTTTCAAAGCCATTTTACTAGATATATTTTCATCTTAATGTTTATACTTCAAAAGTATATTGTAAGTCCAATCAACTACATAGCTGTTATTATGATGATGTTATATTATCTACACACTCCCAGATTTTATCATTTTGAGGGACTATAATCAAGTATCTTGGGGTGGGAAGAAGAATTGTATGGTCTTGGTCCTTAATTTTCCTCTCTACTGAATTATGGCCTGGCACCACCTAAGGCATTTGAGCTGAGAACAATAGCTGTTCTTAGTTTAGAATCTTCCTAAATGAAGGTGCTATATAAATGTAAATTAACAATGTCATAATCCATATGGCTGATAAGCCAATCTCCCTGATGCCTCAATCCTATCTGTATGCTTTCTTGAGATTGTTCTCACTGTGGGCTTTACCAGTTATACATCTCCAGGAGTATGAGTCAGGAGAAGAAGGCAAAGAAAAGATATAAAGCATATTTTAACCATGATAAGTTAGCATATTTGCACAGTTAAGAGTGTATGTGTCAAATGTGCATGTGTGTGTATACACACACATACACATACCAAATTCCTCCACCTGCCTTTATGGAATCTTTGTTATGGTAAGATATTAATAGGAAGTGTGAACTTTCCTACTGTCTTAAAATGTTTAAGGACTCCTTTAATCTATCATAGATACAACACTGAATATATACGTGTCATTCAACAAATACCAAGTGCGTGCCTCTAGGACATCTCTTCTGTCATAGATGCGTGAGTCACAGCAGGCTTAGACAGCCAAGACCCCCACCTCTCACGGATCTTCCAGTCTAGCAGTGGGAGGCGGAGAAGCAAGGAAGCCAGATCATTTCTGAGAGTAACAGTGCTCCGTGTGGCTAATATTTATTCATTTCTTCCTTAATACATGCGTTTTAGTGCCAACTCATTTCATAAAACAGGGCGATGTGATGAGGTGTGAGTGGCAGGCCAGGAGCAACGTGCCACTTAGACCAGTGTTTCCGAGATGTGACATTTGATCTGAGAACTGAATGTGAAGAGCTGGGGGAAGAGTGTTCCCAACTGAGGGAAGAGTAAGCCCAAAGGTCAGCGGGTGGGAGGTGGGAGACAGAAAAACAGTTTGACTGTCGTTCACTGAGGGGCAAAAGAGTGTGAAACAACATCAGAGATCTCAGAAGAGCCTAAAGATCATCTTAAGAAACATGGATTTTTTTCCCCTTTTTTATCCTGGGTGCAATGGGGAGTCCCTGAAGGGTGGCCAATCTAATGTATTCTAAAAAGATCACACTGACTCTTGTGTGAAGAATGCATTGCGGAGGAACAAGAGTTAGGAAAGGGGCCATGGCTATAACCCAAAAAGAAGATGGTGCTTCAGACTGGGTGGGAGCAGTGAAGGAGGAAACAAATATATTTTGGAGGCATATTGGTCGAGACATGTTCATAAACTGGAGGTTGAAGTGAGAGAGAAAGATGAACCAAGGTTCTGGGGTGGATAGTGGTTCACTGCACATAGTACTTGCTCAGTGAAACCCCCAAACATCTTCCCTGCTCCTCCCTGTCATTAATCAAACCATATTTTATGATCCTGCTCAAATGCTACCTCCATTAATTAGGTACCTTTTCCTGATTCCTCAAGTCATTTTATAACTTTGCTATAGTAAGCATTATGCTTTAAACTGTTGCGTGACTTTCTGAATATATACCTCATTTGTTTTACTCGACGCTTGAGGGCAGGACTATTCCCATATTAATTTTTGTATCCCTACCAATCAACATACACAGTATCTCACATATAGTTCCTGGGACCCTCAGGACAGTCTCAGTTTTAGACCTAATTATTACTAGTTACCTGCTGGTTAAAATACACACTGCTACATATAGTAGATGCTCAACTGCCTATCTTAAGACTCAGGCCTGTGCATAAGAATGCATATGAATACAACGCACACAAAAAACCTGGGGTTCAGTTTGGGAATCAATTTTTGAATTTTCCAGACTCCATGAGGCTCTAAAGTAAGACTCTTCTGATGAAGAAATCAACCAAAAAGACTCTTGCACTGCAGACATTCAAGCTCTGTCTACAAGTAGGAAATGGAATGCAGAACAATGAGTTGCAGATATTCAAGGACCTCTGTGCCTCAAACATCTTGCTATCACAGGAAAATATGCATTTTTGGTATTCAGGTAAACTCTGCCATTTTCCACTGTCATGTGAAAGTGCAGAAGATGTAAAGAGAAATTTCCAAATTGTACAGTATATCCTAGAGTCGTTCTTACCTCTCTCTGCACACGCGCGCACGCGCACACACACACACACACACACACACACACACACACACACACGCTAAGCACAAGTAGGGAGGTTTTGAAAGGAAACTCCCTGATAACCGTCTGCAGGGTTATTGTCACAAACACTCAAAAGATTCTCAGAGCAAAGGAACCATAACCTGTTTATGCTTTGTCAAAACATTTCTTTGCTCTCTCGTGGACACAACTCTAATCACTTTCTCATCTCAGGCATTTTATGCCAGAGTGGCATCTTCTTCACCACGTAAACCAAGAGCCCTTTGGGCAAGATTCTCACTTCCCCTGTACACCTGCAGCCCTGTGTTCATGGAGGTGCTTATCCAATAAACCGGAGTAGGGAGGATCCACTATTTTATGCATCATAAAGTTATCATTGAGGTGCCTGAGGAAACTCTTTTGTGATCCACGATTCAGAGTTACGTGCATTTGTCTCCCAATAGGTGTTTGATATTTTCTCATTACTAATGTATTTGTCTCAACATTTTGATAGATTGTCCAGGAAGATTTAATTCCTAATTTTGTCTTTTCCTGGCCTCTCCAGGAATAAGTGCAATACAGTTATTTCTTTTCTGTTTACTTTGCCTATGTTTTTTTGGAATGGTTTCACTTTTTTTTTCATATGACCATTAGAGAATGGTGTGAGAAAAATGTGAGGCACAGTTAAGCTCCTCTCCTTCCTTGCTGTAGTGCTTTCCACTTTCAAGAAGATCATCCCTTTTCACACCCAAATGTGCTCCATCCATGGCCTCAGCCCAAGTCCCTCGGCCCACCTGGACCCCCCTCCCCACACACACACCATTTACAGCAAAGCTTCCAATAGTGAGTTAGAGGAGAACTTGTGCTTAACCCAAACCCTACTCTTAGTAATCTTGGTTTTCAAACCTTAGAAAATTTGCATCTATTTTCTTCTTATTTTTTTCTTTTTCTTTTAGAGACAGGGCCTCGCTCTGTTGCCTAGGCTGAAGTGCAGTGGCACGATCATAGCTCACTGTAACCTTGAACTCCTGGGCTCAAGCGACCCTCCCACCTCAGCCTCCCAAAGCACTGGGATGATAGGTGTGAGCCACCCACTGTGCCTGGCCCCTATCTTTGTAATTTACAAAGGCCGACATTTGAAATGAATACGGATAACAAAGCATTACTTTGCAAATTATATCAGTAACATACAGTATAAAAAATTTCATTGTTTTTATAAAACCTCACATGAGAATAAAGAAATTACAAGACTAGAGTGTATTCAAGAGAAATAGGCATTTATCACCTACTTATAACTCACTATTCACAAGAACCTATGACGACTGATTGCCTTGCTTGGACTGTCCCACTGAAGCCTCCCTGCAAGAGGAACAAGACAACAAGCATTTTCTCCCCTTCACAAATGGGAGAGGGGCTGCAGTGCCTGCGCCAGCTCCTGCCCCCAGGAAGGGCCCATCTTTCTAATTCCTGCCTAATTAGGAATTTGGACACCAAATTTGGGATTCTCTGCCCTTGGACATCCCTGATTTCAATATTCTTTCCATTTATACCAATAAAATATCCTTGAATTTTCAACATGTTTGCATTTTAATTACATCTCTTGGATCATCTTGCGCTCTGAGAAATAGCTCTCTGTCATACCATTTTTAACACATTAATTACCATGTGAGTTGTATTTAACTCACACTAGTTTTGAGCCCGGGGCCTCGTGAAGCATATATAACTCACATGTGTCTTCACTTTGGGAGCTGCTTGAACTATTTTTTCAAGTTGCATATAACCCACGCACAGAGAACAATAAAAAGTAATAGATTTTCATTATATTAGAAAGGATCATTTTATTCTTGAAGTCTTTATTCTATTTTCCTAATAAAACACCGTGGCCCCAAGGAAAAAAATTTTTTTTTCTAGTGTGGCAGTCAATATGTTAAGGGACTATCTTTCCATAGCTTTATGCCACCTAACGCTGCACCGCCATTTTGCCATGCATGCACCATACTGAATATGCCACGACGACGCGCTCCTTCCCCTTGCTGTGGGGACGAGCTGTGCTACCCGCAAGAGCTTCCTGGTCCCCTTCGCCACCCTGGGAGATCCATCTCAGACCAGGTCCAAGTCAGAGCTGCACTAGTCCTTGCCTGTTAGTACAGCCTGTTGCTACCTGAGGAGCTGACGCTGTCTTCCTTGCAGAAGAGGGACATAATTTAAACTATTGGGTTTTTGGCGAAGAGCTGACATCTTCGTTAGCTGGAATGCTACTGTGTTCAACACATGCTTAGAGAATGTACCTATACTCTTAGGTACTAAAAATGCTAATCTTATATCTCACTTAATCACACAGCCACAAGGTGATGTAAATGTTGCTGTTGTCGCATCTTTTTTTTTTCTTCTTCTTTTACAGCTAAGGAAATGGAGCTCAGAGAGATTGAGTGATTCATTAAAGTCGTCCAGCCAGAATTCCTTCTTTTCCTGAAATACTGGATCTCTCATTTTCCTCTAACCATTCTCTTATTATTATTTCAGCAATGTAAAAATTATGTGAGATTATTATTGTTATGGTTATTTTTAAAGGGCAGAACCGTGAATGTTGCCTGGGTTGGCATTGTCAGCTTCAGCCATGATGGTGCCAAGTTCACAGGGGTTGAGGGGAGAGGACAGAAGGCTCAATTGAGGCTTTCAATGTAAATTTCCCAAGCCCCTACCAAGTCTAGAGCACAGCCCCTGACTCGTCAGACAGGCAGGGGTGACAACCCAGCCTGCCGGGTTCACCACGTACCACCTGTCCCTGCGTGTGCTCTGCCTTTGTGTCCTCATACCCCTCCCGAGAAAGAAGGAATCACACTGCCACTCCTGGTGTGACCGTGGGAATTAAGATGGAAACTACGGGTAAAACACCTAGCCCAGGACTTACCAAGAGTAGGTGCCCCATAAATGTCAGTGCAGTAGTTGGCAGAATGTCCCATGGAACACAGACATCAGTAACAAGAAGAGGAATGACAGACGGTGTAAGGAAAACCCAGACAACCAGCCACAGGGGTTCAGAAGAGGTGACTTCTAAGGCAGTGACATGGAGCCCACTGCCTGCCGGGGACTGCTCGAGGGCTTCAGATGCACAGACACGTGCAGGCCTCACCACTGATGGGGAAATTGAGGCAGAGAGAGGTGAAGTCGCTTG
The DNA here is from genome assembly GCF_020740605.2 of Lemur catta. Taxonomy (NCBI): domain Eukaryota; kingdom Metazoa; phylum Chordata; class Mammalia; order Primates; family Lemuridae; genus Lemur; species Lemur catta. Next base: position 91,915,062 of record NC_059136.1, on the reverse strand, counting down.
CCCATGGGCATACTCAGATAATGAGGGGCCAGCCAGCGTTCAAGTGCAGGCCGTCTCACCCAGACCAGCTGGAAAACTCACCACTGATACTGCTTCTCAAGGCCCAATGCCATCGGTAGGTTTGTGCAGGTGGCTACAACACTGCCTGGACAATTTATGGAGTGTTCCTTATTTAAGAACCTGATCTCCCATAGTCTCAACTTTCTCCATGTTTCATATACACAACACTCATCTTCCCAAGTGAACTGTCAGCTCCTCGAGTCTCATATTCATTATACATATCACCTAGCAGATCTGGGGCACAATGAAGACACCCCAAAATGCCTGATGAGTGGGGGAGACGCTGCAGTAAAGTACAGCCCCAGAGAAGGCTGAGCGTCTTCTATGTGCTGGGAAACACAGCTAGCCTTGTGCACTACTGAAATCAGAAAGGAGGCTGCTTTGGGGAAAGCAAAAACAACCATCCGCATGAGAACACACCCCATGTAACACAGTAGCTATTAACAGACATCTTACCCTACACCTGCCCAGTGGGGAAACCGCTGCTGGGGGCTGCTGAGATCCTCGGCCATGCCTTGGTGTGGTCACATTTTAATACTAAAGACAGTGGGATATGAGTCCCAGATATACAAACATAATCAATGTATGAACCTGTGACTGCATATATTTTTGCCAAGAGACAGAAAGACACATAATACAGATGCAAATAGCACACTTTCATTCTATGTGAATAGCAGTTACGTAGTCATAGCTTGACTATTCTTATTTTCCTGTTAAATTTTCAAGCACTATTGTACACATTACAACAGAAAGAAAATGCTTCCAAATGCTAATAATTTTGTTTGCCTTTTGATAGTCTTAATAACATAGTGTTTTTAGCAATGACCTTTATGAATCCACCATCTTAAGAATTGCAGAGAGAATTGTTTTTCATCCATAGCGTTTGCAAACTTCACACCGTATGAAGTATGATCCTATCTCAATTTGGTAAGCCATTAGTTATGTTTGCTGGTTAGTAGAGAATGTGATTAAATATACAATGGATATAAAAAAACATGAAAAATTTTAATAGTGTAATATGTTTTAGGGGTTGGATCATTTTTTATTAAAGATAATCAAGATCATGATTAAAGAAAACAACACTCCCTAAATGTTGAAAAAATAATGTTTTTCAAATGTAACACATTTTGAGAAAGTTTCTCACCTATCAAAAATAGAAATGCTTCCTTGAATTATAAAAAAGGATTTAATCCTTTCTCTGTCAAATAGTACTTATATTTCTCTGGGAAATTTATACAGTCCATTAAATTCAAAGAAGTTCAACTATCAATTTTGTGATTATATATTTATCAAAATGTTAAATATATTTATTAGGTGAAAAAATCTGTTTTCTGGATGATTATGGTATTTATGATATTTTAAATGATCCTTTCCCAAAAGGAAAGTCAAATCTAATATTTTAATGACTGTAACAAATCGTCAAAGACCCTGAAGTATTTCCTACCTTTTCTCTCATGCAGTGTATATTGCTGCTAGCAGAGATAAGTATATAAATGGTTAACATAAAAAGACAAATAATATTGTATTCCTGTAGGTAATGCTTGTCCACAGAAGAGAACATGGAACTTTCAAACTAGAAAAAAAGTGAAATGGAAAAAAAAGCAATACAGAACCAAAACCTGCTCTTAAAACATTCCCATGCTCTAGATAAGAATAGTTAATGAATAATGAAGGAAGTTGTGTCTTGAAATGAGACTGGTTCATTGTTCTCCTGAAAAGCACTGTAGACTAATTCTCCTATGACTCCATGACGAGATGGGCTTATAATGCAACATTTTAATGTTAATAATCTACTTGCACAAATCAAGCAAACGGCAAAGATATGGCAAGTCAAGATAGAATCATTTTGTAATTAAAGAAATATCACTAGTCACATGGACAAATGTTTAATAAACATTAATCCTCCACACTACTTCCCGCTCCCCAAGACTTTGGGGGACTAACCAAAAATATGTTCCTTTAGAAGTCGTGGAACTTTACTGATAGTTTTCCTCCATAAAAATAGCTCTACTCAGAAAATAAATCTCTTCAGCTAAAAAGGAGGATCCACAATACATTGTAATTACTTGTCAAATGTATCAATTTAATAGAGGGGCAGGTTAGGAATAATTATTAATAGTAGTAAACTGATTAAGTATTAAGATTACAAAGATTAGATGTGTGATTAAGACTCAAATTCATTTAGCTATATTGGAGTTGTTATTACAGCAGGGTAAATGCCTTTAGAGCCCCTGATACATGACACTATACTTTTTTTTAAAATTGGAATATTCATATCACTTTAGAAGACTAAAAAGCTGCTTAGAAGTGTCAGCACAAAAAGCAACAATGATGCTGTACCTGTCTGGGGAAAATATTAAGGTTCCCAGTGGGAACAAACGGGTTCATTCATTCGAACAGACACAGTTGTTGAGCTCCTACTGTGGACTGTGCACTACTTAGAGTGTCGTTGCATGAAAGTCTGGCCAATGAAATCAGTAAGCTCTCAGAGCTTCTAGGTCCCCCTCCCTGTGATGAGTTTATGAGGCAGAGGGAGAGCCAGAAAGGTTCGTCTCCACAGGAGGGCAGGTCCTGAGTGTGAGCGCTGAGAGGTGGAGGAAGGAAAGAGGAAGCAGTGCTTGACGTATCAAGCACCATCACTAGGATTTAGGGTGCGGGGGTGAGGATGGAGCACTCATTGGACCTGAAGTGAGGAGGATAAACAAACCATGAGCACAGAGCTCAGTTCTAGAAGGCGGCCTGGAGCGGGACCACACAGGAGCCCTCTCTGTCCCCACCCATGCCTGCACAGAGCCTCCACGGTCACCACCGCTGTCCTGAACAAGGTGCTGTTTTTATTTACTGTTTATTTCTTCTTTCCAGTCCCACCTCTTTTTTCTCCAGGTTCTGTGCTGCTTTTCCCACACTCCCCGCTTAACACTTTAGGAAACACTCCACTAGCAACGTTGAGGTTACAGCTAGTCCCTGAAAGTTCATGGCTAGGACCTGGGAATTCTCACTTAGGGGCCTACTTAGAATCTGTTTGTCCAAAGACAGTTATGTGTATATAACGACTATATAGTTCTCTTTCCTCTCTTTTTGCTAAGGGCTACTTAAATAATGGATACCCAGCCAGAAAAAAATATATCTTGAAGAGCAACGCCATGATGGCCTTCCCAGACGGTTGCCTTTAGGATGTGAAATGAGTTACACAAATATGAGATGGGGAACTACTGGCTAGATACCAACACAGCAAGAGACACACTTTAGGAGCGATCAATAGTCAAAAATTAAATATATCAGCAATCAATGATGCTATTAAGGACCCTACCCTAAAATGCCCATGTAGGGGCAGAGATTAATTTGAAAAATTCAGGAATGAATCTGCAATCTCAGGCTCTGGAGCTCTGCCTTCCATTGTGGTTGACATTCCTTGAGATCATAAATGTCAAAAAAAAAAAAAAAAGAAAGAAAAGAAAAAAAACTAACTTGATTTAAAAGTTGAAAAATAATGACCTTTGAGGAAAGGCTAAAGGAATTGGGGTTATTTGGGCCAGGTAAAATACAACTACAGGACTGACTTAATAAATGTCAAATACTTAAAATCAACTGTTCTCCAGGCATTCAGATGGCTGAAGCAGACAAAGTAGGCTGCAACTGCAGTAAAAGATTTCGGTTTAACTTTAATAAGGAACTTCCTGGAAGGAATCTAAATCTCTTACTGCAATTTAACTTAATGTTACAAGGTTAATTAAACACAAACAGGCTACCAAAGAAAGTTGTGGAATCTTGGCTCTTAGCTAGAAAACCACATATCTTAAATGGTTTAGGTTTACTTCTGCCTAGACTTAAGAAACAGGATTCAATAACTCCCAGAGTTTTGCTTACAGCATATTGTATAACTGATTTTATAGCTTTTTGACTTCTGTCGTGCATGGGTGTGGCACAGATTCATATGAACTCTAAGGTTAAAGAAAAAATATAGTAAGTCCTGTATACCAAGTGAATCTTGAGTTTGACTACTTGGCATAGTAAAGGAAAAGTTATTTTTAAATTGGCTCCTTTCCTGAACATTCTTAAGGAGAACTTTAGTTTGAAATAATATTTTATTATAGCTCAAAAAGATAGCCCCAAATCATTAACATACTGAGTCTGTTGAATTACTTATCAATAGCACATTCAAAATAATCTGTTTTGAGCAAAGAAAAGGCTTAAGTAGAGCTTAACAACTAAACACAAACAGCACTTATTTTTGCCTTATTAAGGATTTGTCAAAGAAAACCCCACACATTTATTATATATGGTCAAAAATAAGAAGAAAAATACAGCCTATTTCTTCCCAGTATTAAAGTAGTTTGATACATTGCTCTCCTGTTCTGCAATATTCAAAAAAGGATAATTTGTGGACAAAAACAAACCAGGCTGTAATTGCTACACATTTGACGAATTGTGGCATAATGCTAAATAATTGATCTTCATCTTTCTTCTTCTGTCAAAGTGGCAAAAGTATTTTTTTATTGCCAATTTTCCCTTTTTCTTTTAAAGAAAGAAACAGGCCACTATGACATCCATTCCATTTTAAACTAATGCTTCTGTTATTCCATAACTAAATGGGCTGACATCATCAGCTCCTTCACGTCCTGAAAGATGGTTAGCTCTAGCCCACTGTTACATACTTTACGCATTACGTGAAATAAAATACCTCAAGATTTGGAAAATATTTATTTTAAAAACAGCAATCAAATTGTCTGTAATCACATTTTCTGCTTGGCTTTGAAAGCTGCATTATTCAATATGCCAGTGGTCCTTTCCATAATGGCAACATATTGGAAATTCATGCTGCTCTAATACATCTGAATTCCTTGATGTGCGGCACTCCCTGTATGCCCAAAGGAACACTCCTGCTTCGGTGTCGTGAGTCCCGTATAGTACCTATGAAAGTGATGGTTGTCAAAACAGTTGTACAGTGGCCTTTGAATGCAAAGTGTGCCATGACTGAATGCTAAAAATGACAATAAATCTGAGTATATACATTATGCTTGCTTTTGTTGCCTGGAAAAAGAAGGCATTTGGGAAATAAACCCCCCAATTTTATTGCTTTTTAACATCTTTTTTTCCATTTTAAACTCCAGAACTGGAAATTTGAAGCATTCAAAGAAATTGAAATAGCCTTTGTTGCTTTTTTCATTGTAAATTTTCTATAATGTGTCATTAGGAACCACACTCTACAAAAAGCCCAGGTTCTAAATGAATCCTTTCTTCGAGGCCATTCTAAAACTTTGCACGGTTTTTCTTTGTATGAAAGAGCTTCTGTTGACTGCACAAAGAACAAGCAATCGCCGCATATAGGCCAGGCAGAGAGGCTTGGATGACTTTATACAAGGTTGCATTTTCCCGGCCACCAATCCATGATTAAACCCAGCAGTGAATGTACCAGAGTGGGGAGAAACAGAAGAGAGGCTCTCGATTTCAGTTTGTAGGAGTCAAAGGATTTTCCTTCAGCCATGAATACTTAACATGGGCATTTTCTTATTCTACCTTCCTCCCAAAATAGTTTTGTAGTTTCTTTTTAACAACGTGAAAACGCCATCCATCCATACAGAGCAGCATCACTTTCTTTTTAATGGCAGAATAACATTTTCAACTCTAAAGAAACTATCTGTTTAATAGGTTCAAAAATCTTAATAACTGGTTAAACTTTGAGGGGGGACAGTTGAAACACTGGGAAAACCAAAGGGCTGGCAAGAAAAATTACTAAGTAACAAATGTGACAAGTCACGTGAGCCCTGAAGTCTGGATCAGAGTTGTGTGGTTGGTAGAAAGAAAACCACAGGAAAATGCTCGCCCTGGACAGGATCACAGAGATAACTAGGCTTGTGGTTTTCTATCTTCTTGGGGGCAGAATGCTTTGTTCAAGGGAGGTTTTATAAGAAATGTGAATAAATGACACCCAAGAGCAATGCTGCTCTGGCTGATTCATTTCCCACCCCTTTCCCACAACAAGTGCAGTGTGGACCCACCGATCTACTCCCTCCCACCTCAGTGATTTGGCCATGCTTAGCGACCTTACCTGAGGCTTGCATTCCGGTGCTTTTTTAACCAGACTCCACTCTCTGAGAAGCGCCAGCAAATCAATTATGAACTAGCAAAATAACTCGGGGAAACTTTGAGAAAAATGGAACTCTTGCATACTGAGTCATGAATGGCTGTTTAACTTGGACCTAGAGAATCAGAACTAATTGACACTTACTCAACAACTATGTACTTACAGAAATTCTACCCTGTTTTATAGTCTGTCCTTGGAAAAGAGGGACTTTAAAAAAAAATGAAATCTCTTTCAAAGTGCCAGAAATCTAAGTTGTTGCAGGAGTCCCAACTGAAGATAAAATGGCACGGGCAAGAATATGCAAAAAAGTGGTGGGAAATTTGGGAAGGAAGAACTTTCACCCTAAGTATGCTGGACCCTATATATGTCTAGGGTAAATTTCAGAAGGCAATATAGATGTCCTACCCTGGTGACCTTTTGTCAGAAAGAGGTTCTCATCGAACATATCTAGCACCTATTGTGTGCCAGGCACTACTTTACAGATACTAACTACTTTAATGCTTACAACATTATGGAATTAAATATCTTATTACACCTATTTTATAGGTAAAGAGACTGAGGCACAAAAGGGTTACTACGTAAGTTGCTCAACGTTACAAGGCTCGTAAGTGACAGCACCAAGATTTGAACTGAGGCAGTCTGGCCAAAAGACATCAATTTTAATCACAATGATAAGTAAGGACACTTGGTAAAAGGTAAATATTCCTTTGGTTAATAGTAGACTTATTGCAGTCTTTTTTGATAGACGTGAAGAAGATTAAGGATTAAAGTGTAAATAACTCTATTTTTAGTAGAGATGGGGTCTCACTCCTGCTCAGGCTGGTCTCAAACTCCTGAGCTCAAGTGATCCTCCCACCTTGGCCTCCCAAAGTGCTAGGATTACAGGTGTGAGCCACTGTGCCCAGTCTGTAATTCTTAAATGTGCCTTTCACCATAAGGTAAGGACTGTTATAATTCTTGTTTTTCAGACAAGGAAGCTGGAGTACTTACAGGCTGAGCCACTAAGCAAGTCATAACCACTCTGAACCTCCATTTTCCATTTGTAAAACTGGGATACTAATACTTACTAAGATTCTGGTTTTTAATTATGGACTAAATTTTTTATGTCTAATATATTAGACATTTGTAGGAAACACTTATAATTGGTATATCACTTATGTTGCCAGTGGGGATAAATAACAAAGATAGATAAAAGAAAATTTATCTTTAAAATAAAATCTCATTAAAGATTATATATTATATATAATAATTGGTATACAAAACAGTAACAGATATGTAACATCTAACAATGTATACATATTAAATATCACGGTAACATCTAAAATATATATAGTATCTAAATAAGAACTAAAATATTTTCACCTCTTTGATCCATTCAAATACTAAAATTCCACCCAGTGAAAATACTAACACAAAGATATAATCACAATACTAACAACAAAAGGCTCAGCTTTCATAACATTGAAGAGCTTTTGGAAAGTATAATTGGAGATAGCTGATCCTACATATACATATATATGTATATCTGCCCAGGGTGGTTTATACTCAGGATTTTAAAATTCACAGAAAATTCATTATTTAGACTCTACCACTATTAGCTTTGCTTATAGTTGTTCTCATATTGTCAGTGACCTGGAAAGAAGACCTTGGAAGGAACACTGTAATTTCCAGGTGGGCAGCATTTACATCCTGATTTCTGTAGCTGTTATTTTTCTGTCTGTATGAGCACTGATGACCTAAACTGTCCCTGTTCGTATATATTTTGACAATTGGCAAACCAGTCCATGGTTCAGTTGCTAAATTTTGTGATCATAGTAGGCATGAGCAAAGTTGCTAGGAAAGAGTTTTAGTAAGTTTTTATAAGGAAGTGTGACGAGAAAATGTCATATTCAAAGTTTCTTTCAAAGAAAATAATCCCTTAGTGCTTTTTAAATTTCAAATATGGAAACATGAAGGGTTGTTCATCTTTAGACCCACATGTCTTTGAGGATGATGCAAAAATGGCTTAAGAGCCCACCCCCTCTGTCCTCACTGTCACCATACTGGTATGTTCCGCAACACCTCTTACCCGAGGCTTTCCCCAGCGGCAGTTTCTTACCGCTGCTGTCCATGCTGCACCCTGCTGCCAGGAGGATTTTCCTACAACGCAGCTTTCAAAATATTTTCCCCTTGAGTAAAAACTGCCAACAGTTTCTTATAATCTATCCTATCAAGCCCAGAGTCCTTTAATTGTTTTTTGAAGTTTTGGGTCAAATCTCCTATTTCAAAATGCCCAACCTGATTTTTGAACACTTTCCAACATGCCTTTTCTTTCCTATTTATCCAGATGAAAACCGTCCTTCAAGGCCTGCCTGCAATCCTATCTTTTCCACCAAATTTTATACCCAGAGTACTGTAATCTCTTCCAATTATGAATTCCTACTGAGTTCATGGCCAGCACAAATGAGTGTAGCCCTTCTCTTGGTCTCTAATTGTGCTCTCTGTCAGTGTTTCATAACTATTTACGTTTCACTCTCCAGAAGGACAGTGCCATGCCTTATGAATCATTTGAACCCTTTCTAACATTTAGACCATGGTAAGCATTCAAAATGTACATACTGAAAAACGGCATTCTAGTCACGTGAGAGCACAAAACAAGAACTGAAGAGGCTCTTTGTTTCTTGAAGGAATTAGTAGACAAAGGATAGCCCCAGATTCTTCCAACTTTATTAGATTTCTATTGCAACTTTACAGTGTATCAAACTCTGGCTCCTGGAATCCAGCCAGAGATTCAAGCCTTGAAATAGGAACAACAAATTTAATCTCCCAGTCTACTTTCTCTAAGACCACACTGGCTTGAAAAAAAAATGAATTTAATATAGATTTAATGCTAGAATCAACATCATTAACTAGACCTATACTATCCAATATAGGAGACACTAGGTGCATGTGGTTACTCACATGTAAAGTAATTAAAATTAAATAAAATAAAAAATTGGTCCCTGAGTCACACTAGCCACATTTGATAGCCAGAACTATTGTTACTGGACAGCACAGATTACAGAAGAATTCGTCATCACACAAAGTTCTTACTGGGCAGTGCTGAAGATTGTCCAAAGCTTCACCAACACCAGCATTTGCAGTTGCTTTTTGCTTACAGCATTAAATGCTAAGACCAGTACTACGAGCAGGCAAAGTAGCCCCAGAATGTGCTTTGAGAGGTGTTGGGAAGGAGCAACATCCTATGAAAGAAAAACCCAGTAGGTATGACTCATTTCCACGAACTAGAATGGCACATTAGAGCGTCATGCCTCAAGCTTAGGCCAAATAGGGGGACTTTGTCTCCTCTCTACTCTACCTTGTAAAGGTTAAAAGTTCCAGGGGAAACATCATGTTGATGCAAAAATGCCTAAGTCCAGTTTTTGACAGCAGGTTGAGTGGGGAGAGCATAAAGACATTTTAAGAGCAGAAGCTCCTGATAGGGAAAGAGGAAGGCCCAGCGGGCAGAGGGCCTGAAAGTGACTCATCTCTTGGCTATGACTGAGGCCAGTCCCAAGTGTGCCAATGCCATGGGCAGCAAAGCTGGAAACATCCCTGAGCCCTAGTTACTGACGTTGCACAAGCATCTTTAAAGAGTGAGGTCTCCTAAAGGTATGTGGGAGGGTCCTAGACATGCTAAGGAAAGTCAAATGTGACTAGAAAAAAGGTAAATTTTATAAAGGTAAAAGCACTCTCAGACTTGATCTGTGTAAGTGAATATCTCATCATCCCTCCTGTGGCCCAACTCTCATTCCCACTACAAGGAAGGAACATGGAGGATGAAACTGGTCTTTCTTATGTACACTGAATAAATCCTTCCTCTCCCTCATAGGCAACAGGGGTCCCTAGAAGGCATGACCTGGACACCTTATTGGGCTCATGACCTGAAGGCTTAGTCACAAGGAGGAAGAGCCATGTGATCTTTCAAGATGACTACGGTGAAGCGCAACACTTTTCAGGTTTACACATTTAGCATATTTGTTAAAAAAAATCCATTTATTCTTTTATGGAGTTAAAGTTAATACTCATAGGGTAAATCTATACAGGTGGAATATAATCTAAAAACTGGGCGACACTACTGAGATTTCTGCCATTGCTAGTGCTGCAAACAAGTTCTCCCCTCTTGGTCACCCAGATGGCTGCCAGTTTTTAGGAAAATTCTATATACTATTGTGGCATTAGGTTCTGGGCTTCATTTCCCAGAGAAACTACATTGGGTTTCTTTTTTTTTTTTTTTTTTTATTGAGACAGGGTCTCACTCTGCTGCCCAGGCTAGAGTACAGTGGCGTCATCATAGCTCACTGCAACCCCGAACTCCTGTGCTCAAGTGATCCCCCTGCTGCCTCAGCCTCCCGAGTAGCTGGGACTACAGGCATGCGCCACCACAGCAGAGACGAGGTCTCACGGTGTTGCTCTGGCTGGTCTCGAGCTCCTGGCCTCAGGTGATCCTCCCCACTCAGCCTCTCAAAGCACTAGGACTACAGGCGTCCCCTGAGCCTAACCTGGGGTCTCCTTTATCACCCCCTTATGTTCATGATTAACAGAAACGCCTCCCTATTAAATCACTCGTTAGAGATATAGCCTCAAATGATTTAAATAAGCGATAATACTAAATTTCTTTTATCAGAAACAATGTAATATGAGCGAGTTAATCAATTTATTCATTGTGAACATGACAGCACTGTTCGGTGACTTACAAAAATGACAAGAGAGTTAGTTGGACTGTTAATTGATGGAACAATGAAAACCGAAAGTCACTGTTAACCCGGGAGGAGAGTTTTATGACATGGTCAAAAGCTCTGCCCTTGGCTGCATACTACTGAAATATTTTTTCACTACTGGGATATAGACAGAGAAATTACTAAGTTTTTAGATGGGCCGAATATGGTGGCTCACGCCTGTAATCCTAGCAAATCTGGGAGGCAGAGGTGGGCCGATCGTTTGAGCTCAGAAGTTTGAGACCAGCCCGAGCAAGAGCGAGACCCCATCTCTACTAAAAATAGAAAGAAAATTAGCTGGACATCTCAAAAATATATAGAAAAAATTAGCCGGGCATGGTGGCACATGCCTGTAGTCCCAGCTACTCAGGAGGCTGAGGCAGTTGGATAGCTTGAGCCCAGGAGTTTGAGGTTGCTGTGAGCTAGGCTGATGCCACAGCACTCTAGCCTGGGCAACAGCGTTGAGGCTGTCTCAAAAAAAAAAAAAAAGTTTTTAGATGACATAAAAATCAGAAGGAACGCTTTTACAATTAGCAGTGTTCCTCAAGTATGGGGTACTTGTTAAAAACACAGACCCCTGGACTCCCCAAGGCAGGGCTTGAGAATTAGATTTTTTGCTAGTTTTCTTGTTGATCCACATCCCCATTTAATTTGAGAAATTTAGACCATTAGACAATTCAGAGTGATAACAGGCCCTATAGACTAAAATACTTTAATGGAGATAAATTTGGATGACCAGAATTATATCTCCAAAACAAAAAAGAAAATTATTTTCTTGCTTTCCTATGACGTAAATTTGTGGAATGTTAGAGTGGAAAATATGGGGGAAAATCAAAGTTAATAGCAGTTCCGGTTCCGAAGATGTGGGGATCTCACTTGTTGGGAGGAATCTTACATTAGACGAGAGGTGGCAGCTGCTATGATTCCTTTTTATCTGAAGCTGGTGAGCCAATTTCACTCTGTGGCAGACAGCACATTCAGTGTCAGCCGGTATTTAGTACTTTGGGTTATGAATACGAGTGATCACACAAATCATTAACTGATTTTGCCTTTACTTAAATATAGAATGGAAAGTTGCTTTAGAAATGTATAGGATGGATGGTGCGTTTGATGGCTGGTACTAACGGATCAACACTCAGGTGCTCACATGGTAGTAATACTCACTGGGTGCCGGTCAGGTCGGGGGGTGGGGGTAGAGGGGGTGAGAGGGGTAAACCCACAGCTAATGGAGACGGGGCACACTGTATGGGGGAAGGAGACACTTGCAGTCCTGGTTTGAGCGAGGCAAATGCATTTCATGTAACCAAAATGTTTGTACCCCCATAATATCCTGAATTAAAAAAAAAGACAAAAAAAAAAAAGAGAAATGTATAGGATTTATGGACAACACAGTTTCCATAGCTAAACCCAGTTGCAGAATGCTGTTACCACAACCCAAGGGTCCTCGAATTAAATGAGTCCCTGCCCTCCTGTGTCCCTCACTCCCCGGCACAAACAGGAAGGCAGATTCTTACCACAGAAATGGAGTTGGAGAGCAGTGTTCCGTCCTGGGCCAGCATATTGGAGACGGTGATTTCGGGGAGGTCCATGTTTTGTGGATGAAATGGTAGCAGGCCATTATGGTTCATCGGGTGACACAGAGAATGGTAACCGGATTCGACTTCATTCAGATGCACCAGCGAGTGGTCAGGGAGGGACGGAGGAGTGATTGGTGGAATGTTAAAGTCTTCACTTTCCAGGCTTGGACCAGGGTAGGACTGTGCAAAGACAAGAGTGACATTGTGGCAAATTATCACCCTCTTGTTCTTCATCATCCTATCAAACACACATGACCCTTCAGATATTATTACAGGCAGCATTATGGATTTGGCAAAGACGTTTCAAACCCTCAGATTGCCTCAAAGGCAGATCCACTTCTGTTATAAAGACTGCATCCATTAGGCAGTTGTATTTTTCCGAAAAGGTGAACTCAAATGGATTTCAGAAGTCCCATTAAAATTTTCCAGAGTTTTAATCTAGCTGAATACCTTTTTCATGGGAATTGTAGAGAAGGAAGGCAATTTATAAAATTAATGTTTGATCAAACATGTTTCACAGGACTCCCTACTGCTCAGATCATGGATGTAATAAAAATGAATTCCAGAAGTTCTGGGGCAATTGCTTTTGAGTTTTGAAAAGCTACCCACTCACAATTGACGAAAGAAAAGTTCTTAGTGAGGAAGTAACTTAAGCATGCTACTTAAGTGTGGTTGCACTGAAAGTCTGATCTATTAAAAAAATAACGTTAAAAGCTATTTTTATCACGAGGATTTTATCATCAAAATAAAAGTGAAGATTACCTTCATGATTTCTATTAACATTTATTTGATTTTCCCTAAAAGCTGGTAAATAATATTACAATCATTTAAATGAAGTTCATTGCATTTTGAAAGGCAAAATACTACTAATATCATTATAATACTAATTATGGAATAAAAATCAATCAGTAAAATAAATAGCATTAACATATCTGGGGCATTTTCTTTTACAGACTAGCTTCAGATAAAATCCGAAGGAAGAGGGGAAAGAAGGAAGGAAAGATTATATGAGGACATGCCTGTTTAAGATGGAATGTGGTTGAAGTGTTGAAAAATATAAGGAAGAACTGAAAAATGGAACATTGTTACCAATTAATATCAAATACACAGTGATATCCAGCAGTCTTTTATAGAACAGGTGTCATAATATGAAAAGAAACATTTTGGTCCAGATAATTCTCTCGCAAGCTTATCTTTCAAATTAAGAGAGCCTTCATCATGTTTGGGTGCACGGCTAACAAGGATTCCCTTGTCTAACAGCCCAGCGCCTGCTCAAGTGTGCAAGATTTGAAATGAGCAGGCAGAGGGTAGGCGCCAAAGAAAGTAGTGTAAGGTATTCATTGGGTGTTCAGCCAATAAGCTTCATGCTCCTGCGTCCAAGTGCCCGGGGTTATTTTTTCCAGATGGCGTCTATTTGTCTAACAGAAAGAAAATCTTCAAGTTCCACTTGCTAAACGTTGTATAAGTTTTGATATATTTGTTTAGGTGCTGTCAGAAGACAAGTTTAAATGAAGAGCTACTTGGAACATCTGGAATTTAGATGTGGTCACAGAGAGGCATGTGTAGGTTAGAGACAGAGGGTATATGAAGGGAAGATTTGACTCATCCCTGCAGATAATTTTTCTTAAATAACTAAAGTTCTGCTAAAAAATAAATCACCACCTCTAAAAGTTCAATCACCTGTTATCAAATTCTCCTGCTAACAGTATATATCTCTTGTCTGAAAAATATATTAGTGTTCAGTGTCAACATTACAAGTTTTATTAAATTCTCATATGTGGGATATATTTTAGACCTTACAGATCTAAGCCATCAGTTCTTTGCACAAGTATTCACAAAAGAAGCAGCATAAAAGATGCCTAACAGGACAGTGAGAGAGGGGAAATGTGTTTATTAATGCCTGTTTCATTCATATAATGCACTATATCAAGTCCTTTGACCGTGTTGTCTTTGATTAATCTTTACAATAATCCTATGGTAGCTATTATTACTCCCAAGTTTCCTAAAGAGAAATTTGAGGTTCAGAAATCAAATAACTTCTCCAATTTAACTTGGCTGGTAAAAGATCAAGTCAATACATCTGAGGAACGTATATATGAAGGAAGAAGGCATTTTTATTGCTATGATATTTACATAAGAAGTTTGCTATTATTTTATTAGGCTGAATGATACAAAATTGCCAACACCCAACTGTTTTTGATAAACAAAATTTCATAATTTGAGAATTAGTGTCAGGTCTTTCTTTTCCTAAATTCCACCCATTGTCCACTCACTGAAGTTGAATATTTCCCCTATATAAGCACAAGATTTCATAATTTGTCCCTTTGCCCACATTGCAAATACTAAGTTGTTGATACTTATCTTTTAAGAAGTTAATTGGTGCCTGTTTGAAATTTTCTTGAATAAGGCACAATTAATGCCAATTATAAAGGAGAAAGATATTTTTAATTTTAGAAATGCCATTATACCTCTGAAAATACTAAGGAATAGTCCACTTTTGGTACACTATGACTTTACATCCTAGAGTTTCTTCAGTAGTTAAATCTTAATTTATGGTGTTTTAAAGGAAGGTTTAATTGGTATCATTTTACATTCAGTGATAACAATTGTACTCCAATTTAGCTAAGCTACATGGTTTATTTTCACGTAATTACACATTAACATTATTTAATCCATGCAATTATATACCAAAACCACAGATTCCACAACTTCACTGGTAATGGGTAGTTATGTGGATCAAGAATTTTAACAACATAAGGTTACTTAGTAGTTTCTGTTCTTTACATTAGAAGTCGTAATATGGTTATTTGCCATAAGCTTATTACAGTGTAATTGATGCCATATAAAAGTATAGTGGTAATTGTACAAATGTCAAAATGTCATTGAACTTACAAAAAGTTCAATGTCAGACTAATTACTAATTACTTTTTATGTGGAAATGAATTAGCTAATTCCTCAACATTGGTTTCTATGACATGACAGCTTTACTTTGATTTTTAAAACCTTAATGGGAATACATGTAAGTTTTATAGTACAGACAATCTGCAGTTTTGGGGGATGTAATACGAGAGGATATGATTCAGTATTTTCCCTTATTCCCCATGAAGCTGCCTAGTTGGAATTAGTGCTCAACGTTTGTTGAATGAATAAACAAATGGATCACTGAATGAATGCATGCATGCAGGAATAAATGGATACATGAATGCTAAAGGCATGAAGTTTGTGACTATACCACTGTTATTCAGGCGTTTGAGTAAATAGCTTGTATTCCCAAGACTTTGCACTGGCCAGCTGACAACACGGTATGTAACATTAATCTCACAGTGTGTTAGGAGGCCAAAAATATCCTGTTAGAGAAGTAAACGCTTGAGCAGCTTGAGGAAGGCTAGGAAGGGTAGGTAGCTCGTGTCCCTCTCTGGCTCCTGCTCTGGACTCCTAAAGTGGCTGGCTCCTCCCATTCTCATTGTGACACAGAGATCCCAGAGGAGTCATAGAGGAGAGTTTGTGGGCTCCGGTTCCCGAAGCTGTTAGAGCCTAAAACCACTGCACGCAGGACAACAGGAGCCCTCGGTGACCACTGGGGCACACCAAGGAAGGTCACAGCAGCAGTTTGGATCCCCATGCTGACCAGCAGGAGGGCCTGATTAGACGAGTGGGCATTGGAGGCTACTTTGATCACAGAAAGAGGAACATTGACGAGTCAGGGGCTGAACAGTCAGAGTGACTTACGTGAAGGCCAGCCTGGGTGCTCCAGGGGACCTCTGCCCTTGCCCACTTCCTCAGGCTCATTTTCTGCCTTGGGCTTATTTCCCTCCCTTGAGATCCCATGAGGCCTGGAGTTTGAAGAATCATCCATTCTCCAACCCTCGTGAGAACAAAGATCATTTGATCCTTTCCAAGAGGACCCCTAAGTCCCCATGAGACAACAGGACTACATTTTTTCAGCCTGAGTTAGAGGCCACCAAGGAGTGAATGCCATGTCCCTGGAAGCCGTAGGAGGCCGGGTTCCGGGACAGAGGCTAGGGGAGGCTAAGTGTGGACTTTCAGAGGTGGTGGCATGTTCCTCACCACCCTTCACAGTGCATTTCACCCATCCCAGTTCAGAGACGAGAATCATCACAGCAGCG
This sequence comes from Lemur catta, assembly GCF_020740605.2. Classification (NCBI taxonomy): domain Eukaryota; kingdom Metazoa; phylum Chordata; class Mammalia; order Primates; family Lemuridae; genus Lemur; species Lemur catta. The sequence continues at coordinate 91,898,477 of NC_059136.1, read as the reverse complement.
TGAACCACACGGGCTCCCTCTTCCCCCAAATGCAGCGAATCAATGCTGACTATCTACACAAATGGAGAGAAAGCAGTTAGGGACAGTGAGGTGAAATTCAGGCCAATACTTTTAATTTTATCTTGGACCTTCACCATATTAACTAAAGGTAAATTGGAAACAAGCCTAGAGAGTGATTTGGTCTAAACCAAACCAGAACTGGTCTACATGATCCAAATGGTTCACAGAACTCAAAATGATATTGTGACTTAACCAGCTTCTCCTTATCTTCAGCTGCTCACCGGTTACAGACACAGGAGAGGGCCACCGTGCCGGCGCCGGGCCACATGCTGGGCTCCTGGACTCTCAGTGGGAGGGACGGGCCACTGCCCTGTGTTTAGGGAGCAGGTTCCAAGTGGCACCGAATGAGAGTGGAGTGTGCTCTCAGCAGGCTTGGCTAATTCTGGAAAATGGGTGAACTTTTCAAGGCCACAAGGAGACTGTTGGGAGGATTAAAGCAGTAATTTCAAAATATTATATTACCAACCTCAAGAGAGTATTTTTATAGTTCTAAATAATAGACTCAATGACAACTTCAGGTCATTTTCTTAAAATCTTAAATGTGGTAGTTGCACATTTAGCTTATACAATGCTACATCTTCCTCTGATGAGAGGGAGATAGATTCTGGACTGGCAGAGAATAAGATAATGAGTCCTCCAAGGATTGACGAGAAGGACCACAGAACATGCCGAAAAGAATCAAGGCTTTGGAATCCAGTAGAGTTTACATCTGGGTTCTCCAAAGCATTTATTCCTTTGGGTTCTGAGGCAAGCTTCTTATTCCTTGTGAGCCTCAGTTTCAAAATCTGCCCAGTGGTGTTGTTATGAGCATTAACAACAAAAACATAGGTAAAAAACTCACAATGTGTGTTTGCCAGATAGAAAGATCTTGATAAACTGAAGTTCTACCTAGCTACAGTTATTGCTAAGTGGATTTAGACATATCATGGATTGAGTCATGCCCAAGAAAACACACAACTATAGACAGGATGGCAGAGGATTTAGACATGTTCCCCAAAACCTCATCATAAAAGAATTTCAGAATATTTGCCACTGATTAGACCTCATGGTGGAGAAAAGTACAGCCCCATTCATACTTAATGTATTTATTTAATTGCTCCCCATAAATAGCTAAGATAAGGCTTCATCTTTACTTTAATGGGATTAAATTGCATTTTTTAAATTAAGGAATAAAAAGATGGTGAGGAACAGAGGAAGGTGCTCAGCAGGGGAAGGTGATCAGGATGACTTAACACGAAGAGGGCAGATGTCGCCCTGCTGGCGCTGGCAGACCTGCAGCACTGGCCAAGCAGGTTCTGACAGCCCACTCCCACCCACCAGGTAAAAGGCCAATGAATGTCACTGTCTGGGTTTGCACAGCCTAGTGGCTGTGTCCCTAGAAAGGCAATCTTCCCTGAGTGATTCCTGGATAGGAGGTTAAACTGCTAATCAGAGGGATCACTTTTGAGACTAGAATCCAGAGACTGGGGTTAGGAGAGTAACAGGATCCCTTGGTTCTGCTTCGGTTTGATCCGCTTAGATGCCTTTCCAGACATGTGACTAAAGCCAAAGTCCTTCCCCGGTGTCCAACCTTCCCAGCCTCTCATTTCAGTGGAAAAGGAAAGGAAACTTCTCACCTGATTTCTGGAAGATCTCATTCCCCCTGTCTGTTTAGTTACATACATTCCTTTCTCATCATATTGCTTTACACATTCCATGATCTGGGTATCCTGTTTACATTATTTTCTCCTTTCGCAGTCCACATATCCTTTTGCTACAGCCTGTTCTTATATGCTTATTATACACTATTGTATCTCAAAGTGGAATGTTAATTATGCTAACTTTTTTTTGGATGACAGAGAATTCATGTTTTCATACTGTCTAAATAGGGTGTTAATATATGCTAACCAGGAACAAATAATGGGAAATCTCTTCTGGACTTTGCCTTTCTTCTCTTTTTAAAATCTAGTTTCTCTACCAGAGGCATTGTATTTGTGGGTCTCTGTCCACATATTGCAATCATTACACAGAGCATTCAATCTTTGGTGACAACAAGTCCCATAACTCAAAAGAATTCAAAAGATATCATCTTGTATGTATCTTTAAATTATGTGATGGATTCATGCAATCATGCATACGCTAAAAATATGGCTATGGTTATAACTTTGTAAAATATGTTTCTCATATAGAACTTAATTTGAAAGATAAATAAATAGCCCTGCCATCAAACATATACAGAATGCCTTTATTTTTAATCTGTAACATAAAAGTTAAGGACAGAAGAATACCAATGTTTAAATATGTTTTGTCTTCTGTTATTGAACAAATCTTGTTATGTGGTTCAGATAACTGAATGAAAAGCAAAGTAAACTGAGAAGTTTATTAGAAAAATAATAAACTTCCTCTGTACATTTTCATAAGTTAAGATATTGCATGTAATGGTGATTTTTCCTGAAAGAGTTTAAATAGCATCAACATAATCTCTGATTTCTTTTGAGAAGACCTTCAGAAGTAGGTATTTTTCAGATTCCTTTGTCTCTGCATGAACAAGGGTTGATAGCTCGAGACTATAATGTATTACTGTGGAAAGCTTTGGTCTGTTACATAAATCATCTTAACACTCAGCAAGAATTGTCCAACAGTGCCATTGATGTGCTCAAGCCAATGATCCTGCAAACAATTTTTTTGTCTTTCTTCACATGTTAGACAATAGCAATAAATCATCTTCATTTAAAAACACACAATGTACTAATTTTTCAAGCAACAGTTACCAAAATGAATTTTTTGGTAGAAAGTATAACATTTATTTCATTTGTACTCATTAATTTCTGTAACCCGTGTGAAGTAAAAGGCACTGAGTGCCTCATTTGTTAGAGCTGCATTTTTTGTGTACCTACTATGTGTAAGACACCTGCAAAGTGGGATCTGAGATACAAAGAACCAGAAGACACAGTTTGTTATGAAGGCAGTGAATCAGAAGAGAGAAATAGAACTTAGGCTCCCAATAAAGAGCAGTATGTTTAAAGTGTCAAACTACGGGATATCAGAGTGTAAACAAAAGAGGAATTCCTTGAAGCTGGGGTGATCAAGGGGCTGCTATAAGCAGATTTACACTGATTTCAGGGCTTGAAGATCAGACACTTCTGCTGAGATAAGATAAGTGATCAGGCAAGGACCACAAAACCGACAAATGAGCAAGTCCAGGCAGATTTACAGGCGGCAGCAAGGAGGTTCAACATCAAGGTCAGGTCTTCAACCTCTAAGATAATTTCAAGGGCAAGATTGGACCCATCAATCAAAACAAACTTTGGGGTCCTGGGCTCAATGCAGGCCTCCACTGGGACTGGGGTGCAGTAAAATTTCAGTTCTGTAAAACCAGTGTGCAAAGCCTGAATGTGACCAGAAAACAGGGTCAACGTGAGCCTACCCCAAAGTATGTCTGACATTGGCTCTTCCTGGGGCCAGGGCTGGGGGCGCTCTGAGCCTTGATGTCAGGACTCGCAGGCTGAAGCTTTGAGGATTCAGGGGGTCCTGGGGCCAGGGAGCCAACCACTTTAGTTGGATCAGGTGAGGGTGGGGAAGGATAGCTTCACACTCTTCCATCTATCATGACTGGTGCCAGATTCCCCTCTCCACGTACTTCCAAAAAAAGCCCTTAGCATTTTCATGCAGGGATTTCTCAGGCCAAAATTCATTAATGATAGTGGAGTAGGGCAGAGATATGTTTCTTCTCAGTATCACTTGGGGGTCTACATAAGTCTCCAGGCAGTATTTTTAGGGGACACTTTAAAATCAGGCGTTGTGTGCAATTGTCATAAATAAGGGTCTCCCCTTTGGCTAAAAAAACCCCCAAGCTTCCAGAAAACAAATAATGTACTTCCCCCACAATCCACACATGAACAATTAGAGAGAGCAGACGGAAGTCGAGAAGCTACTTTTGAAAGTTAGTCGGGGCCCAACCACGTTTTTCAGGGATAGGTCAGCATTCCATATTCAGTGCTTAAAGGGAATAATTGAAGTAAGTAGTTTCATTGTTTGGTGTATAATTTTATGTAAAATGCATTCTATACTTTTTTTAGTCTTCTACATTTTTTTTCAATTCTCACATTGAGTTCAAACATTCTGAGATCCAGTTCCACAGTTTTTGGCTTTATTTTATAAATAACCCATTTAACCAGTTTTTAAAAAATAGAAAATATATATTTAAAAAATCACCTTTAATCCAACCACTAGGACAAAATGAAACATTATTAAAATGTGTATCTTTCAAGATTCTTTTTACTGCATATTTACTAGCTTGGTTTGGGCTTTTGGTTTTTGTTTTTAATAACAAAAGTCAGATTGTAGAAGTCTGATTTTGAAGCCAGAAATGCTAAATGCAAATCTCAGCCCTTCTCTTAGTAGATGCAGTTATTTATTTTCTCTAAGACTCAGTTTCCAAAGCTATAATATAGGGCTACGGTATTTAGCTCATTAAGTATATATCAGGAATAAACAAGATAAATGAGATAAAGAAGCAATCAATAAATCTTAGCTACACTGTTATCATACCATTATATAATTTAATCTGATCACTTAAAATGGATTGTAATTTTCCATGCCAATAAATATTATCTATATTACTGTTTAAATGGCTGCATATTATCTTCATGTTCTATAATTTATTCTACTAGTTCTCTGTTTTGAACATTTAGGATGATTCTGATTTTCTTGTTACCAATCACACTGAGTACCTTTATTCATTATTTCCTGAGGATAATGTCCTAGAGCTCTATGTTTATACTTAAATGGAATCACAGAATGCTTGCTCAAGAAGAAACCTAAGGAATCATCCCCCACTTTGCAGATAAAGAAAATGAGGTCCGAAGAGGTTAAATTATTTCCTTATTATTTATAGAATAAGTTGGGTAGAGGGGAAACCCATGGTATCATTACATAGATTTTTTTTACATTTAATAATTGAATAAAATGAATTGGATTTTAATGTACTATTTTTAAACATGTACAGTCTTTGAGTTTCAATAAATTTTCATTGTTTAAAAAAACTTGTGTTAAATTGATTTTTGCTCATGGTCAGGGTCAGGCTCTATTTGCTTAATCAGATGCAAGCAGCCAGCATGGGGTTGTGTACTCAGTGTCAGCCTATTTTTATAGGTATCTATTTTGTATATCAATTTCCAAATACATGCTGTATGTGCTCATGGCAATTGTTTTCATTTTTGTCTCTTCAGTAGAAATCAATAAATAGTGGGTGTATAAACTCACATTTTGCATAAAGAAGCCAAATTAGCAAAGGATGGGAGCTAACAGATGGCCTGTGTTCTTGGTTTGGCTCTTCAATCAAAGGGTCTAGAAGACAGGAAAAGAAGCCCCTGTTTCTACTCATCACACGCTGACAGGCAATTCCTACTCTTTGGATCTTTGTACCAGGAAAGTATCTTTAACTATTGGAGGTCATCTCACTTCCTAAATCTTTGCTACAAAGAAGGCTTGTGCTGAAGGTAGGGATGTAGAAGAAAAAACAGTTGAACAAGTGGAGAGAATTTCCCCAGTTTAATGAAGATAAGACCCCTCCACATTCGGTTTCCCAGAAGGTGGGATCCTTGGGGAGGAGTGGTGGGCAGGGTGAGACGTCTTCTATGGAAAGACGTCCTGTGCTTTGTTAGCATCCAGGGTGGACAAGAAGAGGCGCAGAGTACGGAGTGCAGAGGGAGCCGGTGGCGGTACAGGCGTGGAGGAATCGCCACTCTGGATCAACAAATCCAGGGACAGCAAAGAACTACCATATTTGTACAGCTTTTATATGTGAATAAATAAGAAATTACTGCTACTGTAACTAAAAAATGGTCAAATATCCATGGTCTCCTTTGGCCCAACTTAATATCTCTCAGAGTATTCCCACCTGCGTAACACACTGCTGTCATCTCAATACTAAAAGGGAGTGAAGCCAGTACGTCAACATTGTGACCTTACAGTTCTAAAATAAAATTAAGCCTCCCTGACCAAGCCTGTACAGAGCTGCTGGCCCCACCCCACCCTGCAATCCTATTGTCCCCCACTCCCATTTCCTCCAAGGCCACTCTGCTTTGTGATTTTAGAAAATAATGACTCACAGTAGGCTTAGCTCTTCTTGAAGAAGAGCCTTCTCCTGAAATGCCAGGAGGCCCAGCTGTGTACAGGAAGCCTTCGTTACTGGGCTCAAACCACAACCATCAGAGCCCTTGTGAGTTTCAGACCATTTGAACAATGTGATGCTGGGCCTCAGAAGTCACTTGTTTGGCTTTGCTACCAACAGGATCAATTACCATAATTTATGAACAGCAAGGGATGTGTGGAGAACATTTTCCAAGATAGCCACCAATTAATTTCAAATCATTAAGGGTTATACTTAAAAATTTTCTATGTCCAAACAGTGAAATAATCACAGAGGACACAGGAGAAAGAAAAATAATACGGATATAGATAAAGATTAAACCGAAACCCTCTTTTTGTTTCTGGGAAGTCTAGCTAGGTCTGCTCCCAAACCGAGGAACTGAAACTGCAAAGAGAAACTTGACCCTTTTTAGAAGGTGTTTGGGGTGGCAGGTGAGGATATGCAGAAGGGGTGGGTGGAAAATACCTCAGCTTTTCTCAGCCTCAGTGTTCTTATACTAAAAATGGGCATAATTGCTTCTACTTGACATACTGACATTTTAAAAATTTAGTGTTTGTTTAGAACAGTCTTTGAGCACCTTGGAAATGGAGTTGGCATAAACAGGTGACATTATTCAACATGCTATTATTCTTAATTTGAAATACTATACTTATTTTGGGGGGGCATTCATTAGTGACAGGTTTACTATAAGTGGCAGAAAAAAATACGGCGTGTTATAATTTCAAGATTTAACAGGAAGGGTCATTTAGTCTTTCATAATTGTCCACGTGCTGAAGAAAAAAAGTCTTCAAAACACAACTGTGAAGAAGCCAAAGGGCTGTTTTCAAAATGTATCAAATGCCAAGGCCTAACTCCTCAGGTGTCTAGTGGAGCCAGAACGTCTCCTCCCAATGCCTGAATGTCCACGGAGTAAACCACGAGCCACATGGAGCTCAGCATTTTGAGAATCTGTTTTTACCACTAATGCTATTTCAATCAGATACCTTCATAATTTTTATCACTGAAATACATTTCCCTAGTGCTTGAAAAAACACACTATTAGACAATTATAATAAAATTCTCATGCATACCCAGCAACAAACATTCCTTTTCTGAAATAAAAAATGAGTCTTATATTCACAAATCACACAGCTTGGAAATGTGTATGATACACAACATTTAACCTGTCAGCAGCCTCATTAGTGTCAATGAGTAGAAACTGGCAATCAGTAGACGGTGTGCTCTACATGTGTTTTATGTTTTAAAATGTTCCTAAAATAGGCCGGGCGCGGTGGCTCACGCCTGTAATCCTAGCTCTGGGAGGCCGAGGCGGGTGGATCGCTCGAGGTCAGGAGTTCGAGACCAGCCTGAGCAAGAGTGAGACCCCGTCTCTACTAAAAATAGAAAGAAATTATCTGGCCAACTAAAAAAAATATATATACAAAAAAAATTAGCCGGGCATGGTGGCTCATGCCTGTAGTCCCAGCTACTAGGGAGGCTGAGGCAGTAGGATCGCTTAAGCCCAGGAGTTTGAGGTTGCTGTGAGCTAGGCTGATGCCACGGCACTCACTCTAGCCCGGGCAACAAAGTGACACTCTGTCTCAAAAAAAAAAAATAAATAAAAAAAAATAAAATAAAATAAAATAAAATGTTCCTAAAATAGCTCTGCTGGTGAGGTTGATATAAAACACTTTTACTGGACAAATGAATTTCAGTTTAAATTTTATGGTCTATTTACATTTTTTTAGAAATCCATATATTCACATAGATGACCATTTATAGCTAACAGAGTCAATACTCAACTAAAATAATAATAATAATAAATAATAATAAAGGCTGGGGTGGGTAAAGAATTACCTAAAGTTCAACCACACCAATGTGGTTGGTCAAAAAAAATATTCAGAAAGACTGATGTGTGTTTGGCTATCACAGGCCCTAAGATATATATATATTTGTATGGTGCCTGTACTCAGCATCCATATAGCTATTAAGACATTTTTATAAACTACAAGAAATATGTGAGCTATTTCAAGATATAATGCTGAAAAACAGACTTCCATGTAAGAAGCCAATTTAGGAAGAAAACAACATAAACAATAGTAACTTGTGTGCTCAAGTGAAGCATCTTTTTAATTTTGAGTAATGAAGATGTCAAGCCAAATGCTAGAGTAGTTTAACTTAATTAGGTGGCCTATTTTTCCAGGCATCCTTTCATTTCCCATTGAAAACTCAGCTTGTATGCAAGGCAACAAGAGCAATTTGGTCTGTAATGAATACCTCCGGGACTGCACAGAGTAATCATTTGAATGTTACACTGAAGACTGGTCTGAGGAACTAGTCTGGGCTTGTTAAGATGCCAGACTTTGTTGGACTAACTAGATTACTCCAAGTGTGGCAGCTTTATCATTTTATTGGGTCAATGGTCAAAAAGTCAAGTTGATTTTACTTCTGAAATTTCTGCCAAAAGGAACCAATCTAAAAGTAATTGGTCTAATTTATATTTCAAATTTATGTCACAATCATGGAAATTTTATGGCCCATAGTAAAGAGATTTTTTTTCCCCCAAAATAATCTTAAAAATATTATACTTTCCAGGCCCTTTTTGTCATACCTCATTTACACTCTAACCTGAAGAATTTCTTATTAGGGAAACATGTAATTAAAAAAATATGGACTCATCAATATGTTTGCAAACTTTAAAACATCATTCTACCAGTAGATTGGAGAGAACATAGTACAAAAAGGAACTTGGAGAATCCTACTGGTTCCACTGCCATTGTATTGCTGATGATAAAAAACAACATGATATCATTGTAAAAATAATTGCCTATTATTGTCTAGTTTATTATCATGTTAACTCTTTGAGTCTTGCACTCGAAATGATTCTCCAATAAGACAGGAGTGCTGGAACATTCTGTTAATATATAATGGCATTGGCACACAGATGACAGGTGCTACTGCAATAGACCAGGCAGAGTTGGATTTGCTAAATGTCTACAATACGGGGCTGAGAATCATTGCAATAGAAGACTCAAAGAATGAATGTGATTTAAAAAAAAAAAACTGTAAACAAATTATCTTAATTAATTTACTCATCTTTCAACAAATAATGCTGCATACCTCTGTTACGTCAGACATTATTTTAGGAGATCCGGACAGAAACAAGAGCAAGTCCCACCTTCAAGAGCTCACAATCAAGTGGGCAAGACAAGGGCATCCCTGGTGACTCTAGTGTGCCACACGACACACTAGAGGGGCAAACACGTGCCTCGATAGCTGAGACTTACAGACACTGGCAAGGCACAGAGGTGTGCACCATTTAGCAGATGGTGCTGCTAAAGAGAGATGGAAAAGTGGAAGTGAGAGAAGGTGAGATGAGTTCATGAGAAACTGTAAGGCCCAGAGCTAAGATAAGAATTGTGTAGTTGGAGAAAAGGAGACAGATTCAAAAGTTAGGCAAAAAAGTAGAAGCAACAACATCTGAAATTAACTAAAGGCTGAGTGATGAGGAAGACTTCCCAGGCCCTGACTTGGGTGTTCGGGTAGGTGGTACTGACACTTACAACTATAGGCAGCATAGGGAGAAGAGACACGTGGGGGGTGAGGAAGCAGGTTGAAGGTGATGAGTTGTGTTCTGATGGATTAATACGTTGAATCCGCACCGCTGTCAGAGACAGGTGCCCAGTGGAGTTAGACATTAAACCAGCAACTCACATGAGAACCGCCCTAGATACGCACATAATCTTCAAATTTTATACTCAAAATGTACTGTATGAAATGTATGTCAAATGCTTAGTTGTAAGATTCCAGGAAAACATAATATTGCTATATTTTACCATTGTTCTTTTTTTCTTTTTCTTTTTTTTTTTTTTTTTGAGTCTCACTCTGTTGCCCTGGGTAGAAGGCAGTGGCATCATCATAGCTCACTGCAAGCTCCAACTCCTGGGCTCTTATTTTTAACCTAGAGATTTGAGGGACCAGGTAAGAGACAGAATTCCAGTGGGGGTTGTGGGAGCTGGAGCAGGGACAGAGATAAAACTGATCACAACATAAGAATCATCTAATGTATGATTCGGGGTCAGGACATTTTTAATATTTAGGGTTTACTATGATGCTAAAAATTAACAACAAAAATTAGTTCAAGCTCAAAGGATAATATTCATGGAAAGAAGGAGGAAGGAAGGAATGAAAACCAGAAGGAAGAGGGAGGGAATGAAGGAAGCAAGGCAGGATGGAGGGAAACCAAACACAAGGAAAAGGTTCAGGAGAGCAAAGGCCAAGGTCATGGAGGAACTGATGTATTGAAAAATCTGGTTCAGTCAAGTAACCTGAACATCTCCATTCCCTGACACCAGAAAAATCTTCTGATTCCCTCTGTTAACAGATTATTTCTTGAATTAAAAAGGTCAGTCCTTCTCAATCTTTTCACACAGCACCCCGACTGAGGCTGGCATGAGAAGAGCAGAGTCCCTGTGTCCAGAGAACAGGGGAAAATGCTGCCAATGTGGGTGGAAAGCACAAAATGAACAGGTAGCCGTGGGAAAGGACATTCTTGAAACTGCCATCAAAGAAGAAAGAATGAGGAAAAGCAATGGCATATGTTCAAAACTAAATTGAACTAAAACAACCTGGTGTCATGGAAAGTTCTGATGAAGAGAACTAGACTCCTCTTCTTCCTTGGATGTATTTAATTCAGACCAGCATTTGTTATCTTAAGAACAGTGACATGTAATGAACTACAGAAGGTACTACCATTATTCTAGGGGCTGGAGACTGGTCTAGAGTTTAAGAGAAAGAGGAGGAGCTCACAGCACGTGTCAAAGCCAGAGCCTGAGTGGGAAGCCCAGTCCCTTCTGCCATGTTTTTGTGTTCAGTGGCATATTGGTCTATTGTAGGTGGCTTTTTAAGTAAATTCTATGGTATATATTTAAAGTATAAAATGTGGCAAGATACATACAGACAGCAAAATGGTTACTATAGTGAAGGAAATTAATATATCCCATCATTTCACAAAGTTACTTTTTTTGGGACGGGGGGTGGCAAAAACAGCTAAAACCTACTGATTTAGCAAAAATCCCAAATACAGTATTTGGGATAACATCCTCATGTTGTAGGTTACATCTCTAGACATGTTCATCTTATGTATCTGCTACTTTGTATCCTTTTGGTCTAGATACTGTCACCTCCACTAAGCATGACAAGTTCAGAATGAGGAGCAGGTTTCTGACGAGCTGCTTGTCTGGCCTTCCTGTCATTAGCTAGTCGCATTCTCCCACAAACTACAGGAAGGACCCTTTAAGTCCATGAGGTAGGAAGCGACATCGTCTCTTTAGCCAGGGCTTGGAAGCACACAAAGAAATTTTGGCATTGTATAGTTCAAATCCTACCCAGAGTAAGAAAAATTAAATGATGTTTAAATTAAAGTACTGAGTGACCAGCACATTAATAGCTATTATAGGAGAAAATAGTCAATATTCCAAGAATGGCGCCAGAGTGAAGTGGAAGTCTTACGGGTTTTTATTACATACTTGTCAGGTTTATTATGGGGCAATATATTCCATTTAAAAGCTGCCTATCAATTACAAAACTATATGCAAAAAGTTTTAAGGATTTGTATACTCTAGCTTAAGAGGTATAGAATGCATGCAGTAGTAGATAGTGCCAAAGAGCCCTTTGGGACTGTCTAAAAGAATATCATTAATTTTTACGGTGTACTTCCATTTTTGGAGCAGTTCCAGCATTGGCTTTCTATAAAAATCATTTCAAGTTTAGAATTATGCTATTTGCTTGCAGCAACATCACAGGAGCAGTAGTGCACCATATGTTGCTACTTAGCAACTTAGTCTATAAGTCCCAAAGCATGTACTGATTTGAAAATTGAACAGGAATTATAATTGTTGAGTGATGCTATGAGGCAAGTTGTCTTGGATTACTAAACTATGCAGATGTTTGATGTTATGTAGGAAAAAGAACAAAACTATTTTTTTTCTGCAGGATGACTAAAATCTTATTTATGGTCGCCTAAAGGGGTAAATTGATTAAAATTCCCTAAAAGAATACCAGGTAATGAATTCTTGAACACACTATATTACAGTAAACAAAAGGAATGTTAAGTGTAAAATTTAGCTAAGGCCATTCAACTTATGTAATTTGTGAAGTTTATCTTCCCCCAGAGTATGTATTATGTTACATTAGTCTAATCTTTAAAATAGCACATTCTAAAAACATTTTCATATATACTACACTATTAAAGGAATAGTTTGCTTCTGGCTCACAAACCTGCCATATCTTTGGAAAGCACAAAAAGTATTTGGAGCTTTCTTTACTCCTTTATAAATTATCACTGGCATTTAAAACATTCTTAGTAACTACTGACTGATATACTAAGAAAGATCATGGTAGTTGTTTGATTTCAGTAAAAGCTTCATATTATGCATTGAACTTGAATTTAAAAATCTAAGGAGTCGAGCCATTATGATGTATGTGCTCTGAACTTCCAATCCTTTATCCAAAACTCTTTAAGAGGAACATAATGATTCTCTGAGAGGGAGCAGCTGCTTTATAAGAGCAATCATTTATGAGTTTGTGTTTCTACTGTTTCAAGCAAATTCAATTAGTCCTTACACTTCAAAACCCTAAAGGCACCAAAGAGATGATACCGGGTTGCTTTAATCTAATAGTAATACTAAACTTGTCAGTACAGTTTTGGGATTGATGGTTAGAAGAAAATTAATAGTAACATTTTTCATTTTTTAATCAAACAGTCCTATTCAGAACTACCTATGGATCTTGGAGGCTACTTAGCCGAATGAATTCAGTTAAGTAAGAATTCTAAATGCAAAGCTCAGCCTTGCAAAGGTATTCTTAGAGCGACCAATTTCGTTGAATGGAAGGAAATGTAGTCAGGATCTTTGAACTTCACAATGACCTTTCCGGCTGAGTGATACAGTGTAGTTTCCAGAACGTGTGCCAGAGAAGGCAGTGATCACAGTGACCTCTAAATGTAAAGTTCACAGAGATGCCGGCCTGCCTCTGTTCTGAGTAAAGCACGAGACGTTTTCTTCAGATTGCATCCCTAACATATACATTAGATTTAATTCACTGACATCCACTCTGAAGAAAAATAGAAGCCCATTCCCCCACCCCTCCTGATTATCAAATCAATTTAAGCAGATATTTAGGCATTGAAAACTACTATGTTAGGGTTTACACCATGGTTACTAATACATGAAACTCCAAACTACCATGGTTTTACTGTTCTGGAAAAAAAGATGCTGGTGGTCAACAAAATGCTCCTGCGGACTCCCTCACTTTCATTTATTTACTTTTGTGTACCATGTTCTTATATTTTATGTTACACTGGCACCCAAGGGCAGTTATAATTTTGCTTTAAATGCCCTCACTGGATTAAAGGGCCTGGTCTTAAGTATCTAAAAATAAATAGTCAAGCATTTACTTTTATAAATGTAACCATTTGCATTCTCATTGGACTTTTGTTGTCACTTCTCATGATTAAATACCTTGTCAAGCATTCTCAGTGAAATAGATACAAAGGTGCCCTTGAAAGTTTCAATCATGTCCTGCTTTGGGGCCTGAAAGCTACTCCCCCACCCCCAGCCCCACCTCTTACCTCCCAGTAGATCCTGAGAGCAGCCTCATAGCGCCCACCGGCCATGTGATTTTGGTTATGCATGTAACATTTTGTTGAAAATGGCCCCAACAGTTGATAATTAAAGCTATTTGTGACATGTGTAGCTTATAATGATTAACTCGTCTACAGTCAGAAGCACAAATAACCTGCACCTGTAAAGACTTTATTTCCTAAAGGTAAAACAACTGTTTAGGAAAGATCATGCTGGCAAAACAGCTGCTTGCCGTTCTGGAGAGGAAACAAGGTAGTATCTTTCAACAAATGCCAACTCCGTGTTTTATCAGCTCTATCTCATTAACTGGAAACAAGGCTTAAATGCTTTGTTTATAAATTATGATTATTCCTGATTGCGGCAGTTACTGATAGTGCTACTCATTTGCAATGCAACTCTTTGAATTTGTTTAATTACAATTTGAAACAAGGCAGAGAAGATTAATTAACCCACCTGGCTGGCTGGCACATAGTCCTGGCTCGGCTCTGTCATGCTCATATACATGTTCTCACCGTCAAACTGCGAACGAAATAATAGTAAACATTCAGCAATCTTCACTGTGGGTATGTTTTTGTTTTTTTGTGCTTGTTTTTTTTTTTTTTTTTTTTTCACCATCAAACTGGAAAACAGTAGCCATAAAAAAATACTGCGGCTGGGGCTATGAAAAATCTGTCATAGCAAGTGAGCCACATCTTTTCTTTGATGTTTCTGTTGTCATCCTTACTGACCCTGGATGTCAGTGATTTGGAGTAATTAGTGCTGTAGTAATTACAGCAAGCAAGCAAGAAATGAATGGTTTCCTTTCATCTGCAATCTGTTTTAAAACAAAATGGCTCATTTTGCACGCCATGTATACATATTGCAGTTCGGTTGTAATGAAGTATTAAATGAATGGCACGATTTCTGAAAGAAAGGAATAATGGAAAATACATGAGAGCACAGCTCAGTGCATTCTGAGTTTAGCTCTCAAAAAGTGCAGAGTTTTCATAATAGACTAAAACTGGCATCACAATAATAGCCTTATGATTAAAAAATTTTAACTTTACAATAATATTTGAAAAGAGCATGGGCCCCTGTAACCATGGCTAAGAATGATAATAACAATAAAAATAGACAGGCACAATGAAATTTCCTCTGAAATTTTTCAAAGACATAGAATAAATGTATTAGAAATGCATAGAAATTCATACACAAATGTTCCAGTTAGGAACAAGATGGAAAGAAGAAATTCACAAGAGCAGCACAATTGGAAAACTATCAAGTAGTTCAAGCAACAACAACAATACCAACAACAAAATGCTTTTCATTATTTGGGTTTTGGAAAGCAGTAATCACTCCATTCAGACTTAATCCTCAGCTATCTTTAGTCACTTGATAAATGGGCAAAGCATTCCTCTTTTAGTTAGAGGAAGAATTTTCCCAAGGTAACAATCAAAATGGACAAAAACAATCAACTTCAAAGATCTGGGTCTGAACACACTTTCATTGAATTTCAGATATGGGAACTTGAAATCTGAAAAATTACTTTTTTAAACTAACAGTGTTATGGATAGAGGTGCAAATGCACAGTCTTAAGGACATACCTTATATACCATCAAAAAAAGGTGTTATACCAAAACAGAAAAATATTGTATTACAGACATTGCATTCCACCACCTATGAGCTGCTAGTATAAGAGGGTTATACAAACATTAGGGATGCACTAAAGTTTCTAAATTGTAATCAGCAGTCGTGGTGCCTTGAAGATTCACATAAACATAAGCTGTAAAAGTAAAGACCTCCCTAAAGACACTGAAGCATTCATGAGATTAAACTCAGAGAATCAAAGGATTTCCTCACACATCACCCTGTAAATATATTTCACATTATGTGAACAACCTAGCTAAACAGACATGAAATTACTTATTGAATGATGTGGTTGTTACCACAAATCAGAAATAAAGAGAAAAGAAGCGCTGGGTATTTTGGTTGCTTTGTCAACGAGCTTAGGATCCCTGAGTCCGAGTGGCTTACCCAAGGTCGCTTTTCCGTTGGACAGGTGCACTCCTTCAACCCCAAACAATCTAGCCCCAACCGTCTCCCCGCCACTCCCAACAATCCAAGACCTGACAATAAGCCTTACTGAGCATTCTCCATAACCACCCACTGTTGGAGTACATTGGTTTGTTTGCAAATGTTTTTCCTGTTAAGATGCCAAATAACCATTTGAAATATGGACAGTTTCTCTGACTATAATAAACTAAACTGAAGTAGTGAAGTGAACCAAATACTCCACTGCCTATGCATATTCTATAAATGTGTTACTTTCTATTTCATCTTCTCTAACTCGTTTTCTAAATCTGGCGTTGTTCGCAAGCCAACTAAGGCTTTAAAGTTTTGGTTTCAGTCTTTCCAAAGTGTACGCTAATTGAGTATAGTCAGTGTTACTGCTCTTGATAAGGACTCTTTCCTCAAAAAGCACCAATGCTTAAGCAATACTGAGCCAAGGCTGAAACAACATTTTACAATAAAAGACATGTGGTTATAGGAGTACATTCTATGTCCCTGCCACCTGTATCTTGACAAATATTAAGTGATATGCATTAACTGATTTAATCTTCACAACAACCAAGAGTTAGCTATTATTATTACCCATATTTTACAAATGAAGCTACAAAGGCAAAGAGAAGTTAAGCTAGATACTTAAAGTTACATAGCTTATAGGAGGCAGGGCTGGGATTCAAATCCATGCAACCTGGCTTTTTAGCCTATGCACTTTCAGAACACATAAATATATCCTGAATCACAATGATGAGTTGGCTATCAATGCTGAAGATCATATCAAAAAATTATCAAAGCAGATTGATAACAATATCTCAATGACACTGGCATATTGTCCACACTGCCTGTAGTATTGTGAGGATTTCAAAAAGAAAGTGTCACGATGAGCTGTCAATTAATAATCAGCCTGGCAGAATATCTCTGGATGCTTGGAAGACTGAACAGGAGTATGATGGTTAATTTTGTGTGTCAACTTGACTGAGGCACAGGATACCCAGATATTTGGTCAGACAGTATTCTGGGTGTGTCTGTGCGGGTGCTTCTGGGTGAGATTAATATTTGAATTGATAGACTGGGTCAAGCAGATGGTGCTCCCCAACAAGGGTGGGTCTCATCCAATCAGTTAAAGCCTGAATAGAACAAGAAGGCTGACCTAAATACAGGAATTCCTCCTGCCTGACTGTTGAGCTAGGACATCGGCCTTTCTCTGCCTTTGGACATGAACTGAAACACTGGCTCTTCTTAGGTCTCAAGCCTGCCGGCTTTCAGTCTGGAACTACACCATCAGTTCTCCTGGTCTCCAGCTTGCCAACTGCAGATCTTGGGACCTCTCAGCCTCTGTAACCATGTGAGCCAATTCCTTATAATAAACCTATTTTTGTATATCTATATATAGAGATATAGATACATCCTGTTGGTTTTGTTTCTCCAGAGAACCCTAATGCGGGTGACTTTTTTTTTTTTTTTTTGAGACAGGGTCTTGCACTATTGCCCAGGTTAGAGTGCAGTGGTGGGATCACAGCTCACCGCAACTGCAAACTCCTAAACTCAAGTAATCCTCCTGCCTCAGCCTCCTGAGTAGTTGGGACTACAGGCACATGCCACCATGCCTAATTTTTAAAAATTTTTGTGAAGTTGGAGTTTGGCTATGTTTCTTAGACTTGTTTTGAACTCCTGGCCTCAAGTGATCCTCCCACCTTGGCCTCTCAAAGTGCTGGGATTATAGGCATGAGCCATGATCCCCTGCTAACTTCTTTTATTACTACCAGGATATTCAGAACTCCTCTGAAAGCATATTTCTGGAGGGCCTAGAATGGAGAAACACATTTATTTCGCACTATCACTTGCTTTTAGAGGAGGAGAGCCACAGTGATTTTGCTGTGAGAGTCTCTGGTCTCATTTCCTGTCACACCCACTTCCTGTGCTCCAATGTGTCCCACACACAAAATCACAGCCCTTTGTCCAGAATCCTTCCTTCCCTTCTGCTTCTTGCTTTGTTTCTTAAACTCCTCAGCTCCCCCCTGGAGCTGGGCTCTCTCCAGGCTCTGGCTCCCCGGAGCAGCCTCTGCTTCTGGGCAGGTTTTCTTATCAGGTGACTAACTCGGCTGGGCTGTCACCTACCAGAGAGCAGTTGCTTATTTTTAGTGTCTCTACAGCACAGGGCCAGCACATAATAAGTCTTCAGGGAATGTATTTTGTCTAATTAACAAAAATTAACATATATTTGCTAGATTAAATAACATATCCTTGCTTGATTATCTTCCTAGAAAAGGTGGTGACTTGAGAAGAGGAAGAAGATTCAGCTTTTAGAGAATGGTTTGATGGCTTCTGAAGGAGGTTGACTCAAAGTTTGTACAGTGGATTCAACTGGTGGATACAGGAGCAGGGGCCCTTAAAGGGAAAGGAAAAAAGGAACAGAAAGGACAGAAATGGCCAGGACACCATGACTCAAATGCCAGATTCAGTTCTTCCGCAAGGTTTTTATTTAATAAGATTTCATTTAATATAAAACATATATATCGGCCAGGAATCAAGAGACCTGACTATCAATAAATGTATGCCCTCTTTCTGAAGAATTCTGAGTTGCCAAATAAAAATACATGCGTATCAGAACAGGCCTAGTCGTTCCCCTTGTGGCAAAGGATTGTGGCTGGACAAACTCCTGGGCCCAGAGAAGAGTAAACCAAGACCCCAGCATGGGTCGCCCTCCTGACCTACACTGGGTTCATACTGTCGTCGTACTTTCACAGCTCCGTCCAACCACACCAAGAGCTGGGTGCAGGGGTCTCAAGGGGCCTCCTGCTGATCTTGAAATCTTAGAATGCACCCCATGTCACGGGCCTATAGCCATTTGTCATTTGAAGTAGAATTATAGCTCACAGTCCTAGAATCTTGGTTTTGGAAAGATCCATGAAGTCATCATATCTGAATCCCTACGTCATGATTGAAGAAATAGATTTTTTATTGGTGGTGAGGCCCATCTGGGAACAGAACCAAGGTCTGGATTCCCGTTAGAAGGGTTTTCCACCATGACATACTGCCTTGTGCTGCCTGATGCATGCAGAGTGGGGGATCAGACCCTACATACGGCCATTGTGCTGAACTTCACCTCCGTAAAAGGCAGGATTGGGTTTTATGACTCTTTGCATATGAGGTGTTTGCATGACCCACACATCTGAAGGTACAGCATTTGCATGATTACGCTCTAAGGACCCCACCTCGCCCTACGGGAACACCATATGAGATGACTGATGACCATTATTAATAATTGTTGCAATAGAATTGTTGCATGAAACATAACTAACTGCATTTCCTTCCTTCTTATGTTCATCACAGTTACTATGTGGAGAAGTCAACTGAATTTAGGCATCAAAAATTTTCAAAATATATCTAAGCTTCCTAGGACTTTAATTTCCATGTATTCTCAATTTAAAACCTGAAGTAAAGTTTGGAAGAATAAATAGACTGACTTATTTAAATCTAAATGTAAATGGCATCAACCCAGGATTAGCCTTTCTGACCAAGTGCTTTTAGACTCTTTATTGTGTTTTTATTTCAAAGCACCAGGGGATGCAATCATATAAAAAGTCATTTATAATCTTCTAGTACAGTTTTTTGAAATTGTTTTTAGAGGATATTAACCAAACCCATAATCCCAAAGAGCTTTCAGACTAGGTAGTTATTATTTCTTCTATTTAAAAACTGGAAGCAAAAACCTAGCACCATCTGAACATAGTGAATGACGAGCAAGACTGGGTGACATTAGCCTACCAAAACCACTGAAACAAGAAAAATCAAAGATAGAATTCCAGTATAAATCAATCATTGGCTCTGGTATACAAAATGGGATCTTTTTAGGGAAACCATTAAAAGAAAACCAGAAAACTGCTGCTGAGAGGGGGGGAAGAAAAAGCCTCATGGAATTCATGAAACAGTACCACACTGTATTGCCTATAAAGGGAAAAACCTTACATTTCTGAGTGTTTTCTGAAGGAATATTTGATACTTTGATTTTTTTAGAAAAAGAGCTAAAAATGGAAATGTTTATAACAGGGAGTTAATTTGACATTTCTTAGAAGATGCATTCTAATAAATCATTGTAAGAGAGGGCAATACCCTTAAAATAAAATTTCCATTTTTGTATTGCTTGGCCCAATATAAGATTTCAAGTCATCTATTTTTTTAATGGAAGAAATAACTTAATGAAGTCAAAGAACTTTGCTGCTTCATATAGAGCAAAGCATTTGAAAGTTAAGCACGACCCGAAGGGTGAAATGTGCACATGAGCACAATTGTAACACTGTTCCCATGCGCAGTAATGACTGAGCAAGGCTGACACGCCCCACTTACTCCACATCCTCAGCATCCTCAAGAGGAGGTCAGGAGGCACCGGAGAGGGACTACATGGCTATTTATCTCCCAGTGTCAAGGCTGAACCTGTGGATGCAAGACAGTCTTAAGTCCTCCGGCCTCCACGCTGGGCCCTGCTGAATGAAGCTGGTTCTGAGCACAGTGGGCCCTGGAAAAGTGGCTCGAGCTGAAAGGAAGCGATCAGGAAAGCCGAGGATATCAACCCCAAAAAGAAAAGAAAGCAGAGTTATTCTGCTAGTGCCTTGCATAGGTGTGTGTTCCGACGCAGGAGGACACGGAGCTGACCTAGGGAAGAGCAATCCCTCTTGATGGGGCTCCTGTCACTTGAACTTGAGTGGTACACGCTCACTGCAGGGCTGAACCCTATGGAGAGGAAGAACGGCCCGAGGCATAGCACGGCTGCTTGGAAGACTTGGCCGTGGGCAGGGAAGAGAAGGAGAAAATACTAGACCCACAGCTTAGAACCTGGACTTCGCTCTGGGACTGAATTTATATTCTCATTTTTGTCCTAGTGATACATTGGTTTGAGGAAGAACTGCTTATCACGTTCCCTTTGTTACCTGTGAGAACTGAACTTTTCAATAATAATGCTGCGATGCATTTTATCCTAAATCTGTCCTCGTAAATGCTGTCCTACAGGGTGGCTCAGTGGCATACATCTCAAGGAGAGAAACACAGCAGTTTCCCTCTGCTGCTAAGGGTAAGGCTACAATGCAGTGTCTTCCATTGTTCTATTTTTGTTTTGGGTTTTTTATTTTTCTGGTTTTTCAACAAATGCACTAAACTTATTAATTCAAATTAATATTGCATTCTTTTAAGTAGTCACTTAATAAGTTTCACAAGTGAGATCATGATGCCATAATGGTCCAAACCGGTTTGAACTTCTTCCTTTGGATGCACCTTCTAACTCCATTAAATATATTAAGCCATTTAATTTTTGTAACAGCCTTGTAATACGACGACTATTATTACTCTTAAATATGACAAAACTGAGACACAAAGCAGTCAAATAACTTGTCTGTGATGGATCCGATGACATGCTCCCCAGATCTGCTCAGCCTACCTGACCGTCGGGCCTTGGCCGCTGACCCTTCCTTGGCTTGCACAGCTGACACCATTGCTATGGTCATGCAGCCCCCAGGGGAACCCCTTCTGTTGCCACCACAGCTACAGATCAAGGTGTCTCAAGCACAACACCAATTACGTAAAGAAGCTCTGCACCTGAGCCACAGCTGAGCAAGTTCTGCCTTCCTCAGCATCTGTGCAGAAGGGCTAGACAACATACTCTGAGAGTATGGGGCCATCATTTACTGTCCCATGGAGAGGACTGGTCCAGGGTTTTCCCTGTGGCAATTCTGGAGATGTTCCTTGTGTCCACCAACCAGAGGTGACTTATTGCAAAGCCTCTTGGAAACACGCTCTTTCTGTTTTGTTCTCCCTGCCTCCCCATCTTTTTTCTCCCCCCTCACTCTAGTCTCCCTGGGCTTGCACTCCCAGCGTTGACATGCAAGCTTTCACTGCAGACCCTGCTTTCTGGGGAACGTGGACTAAGATAGTGCCAATGGCACCTGTTACAAAGTGACAACACTCTTACCTGCAATGCTACACTAATCTCATCCCACCTTTGTTCTGCTTTCATTGCATTCTTTTTAAGCCACGAATTCTATTTTAAATTCCTATGCAAAGACAGAAGGAAACTTATGAAACAGAAGAAACAAGAATTTCCTATATCATGAAAGCAATACTCCATTTGGAAGAAAAACAATGCAAGTTTCTAGGAAACTTCATTAACCCCCCAGCTTTCAACACCAAGCAATCCATTTTCAGTATGTATTATTTAAGAAAAAAAAGAATGTGTGGATGAGAGCTCAACTAAAAAACATTCTGGTGGAATTTAATGGCAATAAGTTTAATGGAATCAAAATATGGTTTTTACTTTTAGTAAAGACACAGACCACAAGGTGTCTGATATCAGAAAATGAGGAGCAAAGACTTCTAATTCCATGTGGGGGCCTTATTTTTTTTTAAAGAATTCTCAAGTAATTTCTGAAATTTTATAAAACTGAAAGCTGTTATAGTTGAAACTCAGTGCAGTTTCAAATGGTTGGTTCAGAATATTTCTCTGACTTGTCATGCTTTAGACAAATTTTTCTGAATCCAGTGTGAAGGGAACAATTTGAGAAGTACATTCAAACTTGCTGCCTAAACTCACTTATTTCCATATCGTATCAGCTCTCACCTCATTTACCACAGCACCTAAATTCTACCTAGATGTGGAATGAAAATTGTGAAAAGTAATTACTTCGGGGGGTTGGCCCTTTTACTGCTGGTATTTCTTTTTAAGCCCAGTGAACGTTTTTCAGTATCTGACAGACATGTGGAGAAAAGGTGAGAATATTTTTCTACACGTGTCTGGCTTGAAAGAGTATGCTCAGTTCTGGGAACTTCAAAACAAGAAAAATGTAAGTTTAGAAGAAGTTCAGGGCATTGAAAAGGTTATGGGAATTGAATGACGGATGTATGAAAAAGAGTAACAGAGAAGCTATATTTAGGTAACCATTGAGTGGGCTGAAAAGAGTTATAACTTTTAAAAAAGACTGAGAACTAACAATTCTTGAATAATTTTGACATTAAAAATGGTGGTACCAAATAAAAATACAAATAAGAAGGTACAGGGTTATTAAGATGGAGATTCTCACTTCCCTATTATTATTACTCAGACAAATTACATTGTGACTAAGTATAGCAATTGTGTTACAGAAATAGACTTTTGGTAATTAAAATCTCCCAGCAGTAAGACAGGTGTTTAAAGGTATTTCCGTATATTTAGGGCCAACCTGACCAATTAGAAACATAAGACGGTCAGCCTAGATCTACAGTTACTCAGTTTTCTCTTAGAGATATTTGACATTTACTTTTTTCATATTCCGGAGTTTCTATTTCCTAAATGAAAACATGATGCCATTTTAAAAAGCTGGATTAAATAGCAGGAAAAAAAATCCTTCAAGTCATTGAGTATGAGTGTGGATTTGTCCATTGTGAAAGGGAGCAAAGCTGTGTTAGCATATATTTTTCATTTTGAAGATTTTGAGAAGTCATTTAATCCATTGTTACATCCAAAGCAATATAATGTTTTATTTTTCTTTAACATCTTCAAATACTATATAGTTATATCCATTCTTGCCTAGTCTCCTTTGATATTTAACCCATGATATCATGGACTTTTCCTGCTGATTTATCCACATTTTTATGAATATTATGGCATGATTTTCCTTGTTTTAACTTAAACCTTCATGCATAAGTTGTTCCCTTCTCAAGACATATTTATTCCATGTATTTTAGAGTTTCAGTTTCAAAGTTTCTTTTGTTTACACTAGTTCTATCTAATCCCCCTAGATCATTCTCCCACTCCCACTTGATTATTTTATTTTTTCTGGTAGCATTTTCCCAAATAATTCATCCTCCTCTTTGACAGCGTCCATTTTATAACATGATACGTTGTCAGAAACATGTTGGAGCTGAAACTAGAAGACTTATTGCTGAAAACAGCTCGCCTGCTTCTACTCAAAGCCTTGGTTTCTTTTGTCTTACTTTCTAGAATGGCACCATATGATGCTCTTTTGCTGAAAAACTGGGAGAAGAATGTATCGTTGCATGATACTAACAGGCATGAACCACCTAGTATGATCTTGCTGGCACATTAAAATGAAATGATAATCACCCCACTCCTAGATAAAAATGTAATGATTCATTCATTCATTCTTCATTCATTCATTCATTCAACAAACGCTCATTTTGCACCTCGTTAGGTGCCAGGCACACACATACATTGACTCATTTAATCCTCACAACCACCCTGTGAGGGAAGCAATATGCATTTCCTCTTACCAATAAGGAAACTGAGTCCCAGAGAAGTGTTACATACTTCTAACACCACTGCTGTCTGTGTCTACCTCTCTACTTTCCCTTGTCACTCTACAATTCATCCTTGCTTAGCGATTTTCATATGGCCAGGTAATCCCTGCCTCTATGCCTTCCCATCAGCTCATCGGCCCAGAATACCTCTCCATTTCCCACTTCCTGTTATGTATCTCCCTGTTCATTCTTAAGAACATGATCATAGAATTTATCTTCTTCTGAGAGTGCAAGGAAGTAATATTACTAATTATGATTGAACAACAGGCATAAACTTGGATTCTCCCAGCCAAGGAGAATCTGCCCACCAGACGGTAAGCCTGCAGCGACATCATGGATGATTTCGGTCCCTTCTCTGCACTTGCACAAGTTCTCCACGGCATCTGGGTTTATCACAGCCTGTATCTCTTTGTACTGTCATTAGTTCACTACCTCTTTCCTACACTGGACTATGAGCATTTTGAGGGCAGGAGTGTCCTATTTATCTTTCTATCCCCAGCATTTTGTATGTGCCTTGCACATTTTATTTACTCAGTGACATTAAATGAATGATTGAATAAATTCAGCGCAATATCATGAGAACGCAAAGTATTTCAGCTATCTTGCTACTCCATTATGCAGCAGTAACATTTATTCCGTGTGCTTTCACTTCCAAATCAATTTCTGTCCATGAAAATAACCTGATCCTCCAGGGGTACTGGGCAAAAGCTTCTATAAACCAGACCACACTTCCATTTTCTATTTCTTACTGTTCAACGGGGACTAAATTTTCTTTAGTCACTCTAGTTTGAATAATTTGAAAAGCAGTTCATTTTATGAAAGCTTAGATAATAGCTAAAAGCTTCATGGCACCAGGCAGTCAAGTCCTCGATCTCCTCATTGATTCTGGTAGTCTGTTCCAGAAGGCAGCTTGTGCTCACACTGTTCCAGATCACGCTGGTTTGTTCTTTCACGCCAACACCCAGCTGCTGGTGAACACTTTGCTTTGAATCTGTACCGGCATGCTGAGGAAAAGCCAACTGGACTGGCAGACAGAGTGCAGTTCGTTCTTTCCCTTTCAACCATGTTGTTTGTGGAAAATTCAGGCTTCTTACTCCCTTACAGGTGAGGCAGAACAGGACAGAAGTGCAGAGAGATTCTATCATGGAGTGGGTTTGAAATAAAAAGACCCAGATAGGACTTCTGGTTCTGACACTTCCTAGCACACTGGTCTTGGGAACGAGAGCAAAAATTGTACACTCTGTAGACAGTTATGTCAGTTTCAAATGAAATGTGCAAAAGCATTTGTAAATTGCAAAGCACCATATATATATATATATATATATATACACCCCGTGCTACATGCTGGAAACTATGGTACTTCCCCCTCATGGCAAGTTGATTTGACTGTTTCCATCATTAATTGGAAAGATCAATAGTTGGAAAGTAGTACAAAGAATCAGACTCAATGTGCCCTCAAAGACCTGTGAAAAGGTCTTTAATATGGAAAATTACACATAGACATTAGTTTTTATCTCTATATATGTAAATGCAGCCATACCTTAAATATGAGATGATAGAAAAGAGATGAAAGAAAACAATAATGAAATCACCGAAAAAATGAAAACTTTGTAGATCATCACATGAGTATGCATGTGTATGTAAGGATATATGTACAAACATTTTTTTTAGCAATGTGCATATTTATTTACTGTGTGTGTACAAAATATTTTTCTCTTGCAATATTCTATTTGGCTAATGTTGAAGTTCTTTCAGATTACTTAGTGGAGCAGCTATAATAGGACAGTATTAAAATCTACCACACAAAACTGCAGGAGGAGTTTTCTAAAAATGCAAACTGCTAGTGAACTATTCTCAATTCATACAGAAAATATCACCCAGTCATAAAATACTACATAATATCATATTCACTAATATTGCTTCAGCCTAATTTATTGTCATAAAATAAACATATCATACAGATTGACATAAAAATATAAGGTTATACTTAAAGATAATAGTATGATATAGGGTGATATAGATCTCCTATTGCATCTTATTTTCCATAGCTTATTAGTTTTATGCATTAAAGTATCCATAAGATAATAAACACCCATTGTATTTAATTGAACTGCATAACAATTTTTGTTCTAGTTCAATAATTACATAACCTAGCTAGATGCTTAAGCATTTCAGTAATCAGTGTTCCTTATAAATGCTCACATCAAAAAAAGATGTAATCTCTTCTACTCTTGCATTCTTACCTTCTGTAAAAAACACTGTTGTTAATACCTTTTATGCACTCTGTATATGCTATGAAGAATTGTGGCATATTTTTATAACCATTAAGTAAATTAATATTAATGTTAGATTAAGTGGTTGAATGTTTTTTTGCCTCAAACACCTTCTGAATAGTTCTGAGCAGAATATACATATTTTATATGTATCTAATGAGTCTTGTCTCCAAGAAATCCTTCAATGTTACTTGAGACATTAAACTTGCAACAAATAACTTAAACATGTATTGAAGAAAGAATAGGATGGAAACTAAACATTAGAACAAGATTAAATTATCTAAAATGGATTTTTCTTTTAAAAGCAGAACAATGCTGCCTTTTCTTCAGAGCTAATACGACTTTCTTCAGAAAGTGATATTATAGTGCCTATTCCCATTCTACATAATTTAGGCAACAAAGCTCTTTCAACACATGACAGGAAATATCCCACATCTAATATTTAAAATCCATATTTTACAAGACCTCATTACATTCCATTTTCAGGCAGTGAACCTGCATTTGTAACAATCCATTTGTATTAGTGGTTCCAAAAGCTAATGCAGTTTCTTAAAACACATACTTTCCAACATTTATGTAGATTGTACATGGTACTTTTAAAAACAGTGCACTTTCACACCGTCAGATTATTGAAAAGGGAAGGGCTGGTGGATATGCATTCTTAGTAAAGCCTATAAGGCTCCATGCATCTGCTGTTTTCTCTGTAACTACCTTTATATTTTATCCAACAGCAGCCACTGAAAACTCGTTTTTCAGTCCAGTGTTGTTTAAGGTGTGAGGCTCACTTAATGAAAGGTTTCTGTAATGCCAACTGCACTAACCATATGGTTTAAGTAATTCCATTATTCAGATGGTTATTAGCATTTCCTTGGTTCTTTTATGAATTCAAAGTTTTGTTTGATTTTGTTTTTTCAATTGCTTTGCTCATTCTTATTTAATAATATTAAATATCACAATGGATATAAAATACAACCCACATCATCTGTGGAAGTGGTTCTCAACTAAGGGTGGTTTTGCCCCACCCTGGGGAGAGCATTTGACATTTGACAATGTCTGCAGACATTTCTGATTGTTGTAACTGATGGATGCTTCTGGCATCTAAGGGTAGAGGCCAGAGATGCTTCTATTCATTCTCTACTGCCCAGGACAGCCCGCATGGAAAAGAATGACCCAGTCCCATGTCGACAGTGCTGCTGTTGAGAAACCTGGGTCTACGACATGGGTTGAGTTTGTGGTTTTGGTCATTTTCATGAAAAGCTCTGAGATGAGAGATGAAGTCAACTATGAAATGATTCATTCACTTAGGTAATACAGGTAGCCCAAATTCTAAATCATGTAGTAAGTCTACTTTTAAAAATCACTTAGATATGGCCTAACTAGTTTGTACAATGCAATATAATTACCCAACTCTACGGGTCTATAGTACTATTCCAGATGTTTTGGGTGTGGTGTTCAAAAAAATAACTTAAGAGCTTTGATCATCTCAGGCTTACAACTCCATTAATTCAAAATAAAACATACACTGTATTACACATACATTGTGTACAAGTACTTTGAGTAACTACAGGATAACAAAAGAAAATTTTCAAACTAGACACGAAACTGTCACTTGTCATGGTTAAAACCTAAAAGCTCCTAGAAAAATTAGAGATTTGTTAATCAGGATTCTATTTATCCTTTCATGTGCAAAACTAATTATTTGTTTGTAAGATGCTACATCTTCATTAAAACCATTAATATTCTGCTTAGATGGCAGTATTAATTTTATAAATGGACCTGGAATTTCACTACTGTTTCAAGAAGTTCTTAGGATAAGTGAGTATTTCCAAGAGATGTTATCTGTTTAGAAAGGGCAATTCTTTATAGTAACAAAAGGCATTATATCTAATCCACACTATGCATTATTTTTCAAGTAGTCTTACTGGGCAGGCATTATATATTGTTCATATATAAATATGTATAAAATTATGTATACACATGTATGCAATTTATATTTTATTTTTGTATTTATAAATGTGTGTACATATATGTATTAATATATCTTGAGGGCGTGAACACTATTTTTAAGCAACATAAAGTCATCTCTTTAATTTTTCTGAAGAAGAGGAGTCTATGACCAGGTTATCTTCTAGAAGAGCAAGCAATCTAACATTAATTAACACCTCAATTGGAATGTATTCCACACTTTTTAGGCAGCATACAGTTCTATCTAGGAGATATTGTAAGTTCAGTTCTAGACCACAGCAATAAAGCAAATATTGAAACAAAGCAAGTCACATGGAAATCTCAGTTTCTTAGCGCCTATAAAAGTTATGTTTACAGTGTAAGTTTATTAAGTGTGCAATAAAATTATGTCTAAAAACAATGTAAATACCTTAATTAAAACATACTTTATTGCTAAAAAATGCTAACAATCATCTAAGCCTTCAGCAAGTTATAATTTTTTTGCTGATGGAGTGTCTTGCCACGATGTTGGTGGCTGCTGACTGATCAGAGTGGTGGTTGCTGAAATCTGAGATGGTTGTGGCAATTTCTTAAAATAACAATAATATTTGTTACATCGATTGGCTCTTGCTTTCGTAAAAGATTTCTCTGTAGAATGCAGTGCTGTTTGATAGCATTTTACTCATAGTAGGATGTCTTCAAAATTGGAGTCAATTCTCTCAAACCCTGCTGCTGCTTTATTAACTATGTTAATTTAATCCTTTGTTGTTATTTCAACGATGTTCAGATGTTCACAGAATCTTCACCAGGAGTAGATTCCATCTCAAGGAACCACTTTGTTTGCTCATCCATACAAAGAAACTCTTCATCCATTCATGTTTGATCATGAGATTGCAGCAATTTAGTCACATCTTCGGACTCCACTGCTAATTCTTGTTCTCTTACTATATCTACCACATCTGCAGACTTCTCCCATGAAATCCTGAACCCCTCAAAGTCATTCATGAGGGCGAGAGCCAACTTTTCTCAAACTCCTGTCAATGTGGATGTTTTGACCTCCTCTCATGAGTCACCAATGTTCTTCATGGCATCTAGAATGGTGAGTCCTTTCCAGAAGGCTTTTAACTACTTGGCTCAGATCCATCAGAGGGATTACTATCTATGGTGGCTATAGACTTACATAATATATTTCTTAAATAATATGACTTCAAAGTCAAATTTACCCCTTAATCCATGGACTGCAAAATGGATATTGTGTTAGCAGGCAGGAAAATAATACTAATCCCTTGTCCATCTCTCTGCCAGAGTTCTTGGGTGATTAGGTGCATTTTCAGTGAAGAGTCATATTTCGAAAAGAATCTTTTTTTCTGAGCAGTAGGTCTCAAGAGTGGGCTTAAAATATTTAGGAAACTATGCTATAAGCAGAATTGTCTGTACTTTCATCCAGACTTTGTTGTTCTATTAATAGAGCACAAGCAGAGTAGATTTAGCATCATTCTTAAGGGCTCTAAAACTTTCAGAATGGTAAAGGCTTCAACCAAAAGTCAACAGCTGCATTAGTCCCTAACAAGAGAGTCAGTCTGTCCTTTGAGGCTTTGAAGCCAGGCATTAACTTCTCCTTTCTAGCTAGGAAAGTCTTAGATGGCATTTTCTTCCAATACAAGGCTGTTTCATCTACGTTGAAAATATGTCGTTTACTGTAGCCACTTTCATCAATGATCTTCTCGGTAACTTGCTGCAGCTTCTACATCAGCACTTGCTGCTTCACCTTGCACTTTTATGTTACAGAGACAACTTCTTTCCTTAAACCTCATGAACCAACCTCTGCTGGCTTCTGACTTTTCTTCTGCAGCTTTCTCATCTCTCTCAGCCTTCACAGAATTGAAGAGAGTTAGGGCTCTGCTCTGGATCAGGCTTTGGTTTAAGGGAATGTTATGGCTGGTTTGATCTTCTATCAAGACCACTAAAACTTTCTTTGTATCAGGAATAAGACTATTTTGCTTTCTTATCATTCATGTATTTACTGGAGTAGCACTTTTAATTTCCTTCAAGAACTTTTCCTTTGGATTCACAATTTGGCTGTTTGGCACAAGAGGCCTCACTTTCAGTGCATCTCAGTTTTCAACATGCCTTCCTCACTAGGCTTAATCATTTCTAGCTTTCAATTTTAAATGAGAGACATATCACACTTCTTTTTACTTGGACTCTGAGAGACCATCACAGAGTTATTAACTGACCTAATTTCAATATTGTTGTGCCTCAGTGAATAGGAAGGCCAAGGAGAGGGAGGGAGGTGGGGTAACAGCTAGTCAGTGAAACAGAACAACAGTGCTGTTCAACATCAAACAATATTGATCAAATTCGCTGCCATACACGGATGTGGTTCGTGGCACCCCAAAACAATTACAATAGTAACAGCAAAGATCACTGATTACAGATCACCATAACTGATATAATAATTTAAAAGTTTGAAATATTGCAAGAATTACCAAAATGTGACACAGAGGCAGCGAGTGAGTACATGATGTTGAAAAAATGGCACAAGTAGATACATGGTGGGCACAAATCTTCAATTTGTAAAAAACCCAATACCTGTGAAGTACAATAAAGTGTGATAAAATGGAGTATGTCTGTATTTGTCTCCCCAGTTGTGATTTACTAACATTATGAGGTTGTTTTTTTTCTCAGCAGGTTCGGCATGGAGGAGCTGTCTCGGGAATGTATGGAAAGGCCAGGGCAGTCTGCCTGGGATTTTAGATGGCCCCAGGCAATGCACAAAGTGTATGACCTGACATGTGGATAACTACAAGTGAGAAAGGGGAGTCTAGGACTGCTTCAGTTTGAGTGGAATTGGAAGACAATGCCAGCAAATTAGAAGTGGTCAGAGAAAAAAAATCTATAAAAGGCAGAAATCTGGGAGGAGTGCCTCTGGGTTCCCTTCCAAGCCTTGACATGACAGACACTCTCTAGGCTGCTGGGACCTACCTTTCAAACTGGGCAAGTTATTTTCGTGAAAAATGTAAGGCATGTGCGTGCAGAGTATTCTGATGATTTTAGACAACATAAGCTACCTAATGTTTGTAAGTATTTAAACACATTCCTAGATGAAAAACTATACGTTAATGGGTTTCATTTTTAAAATAGCATATTGCTTAGCTTTTTTTAAATTAATAAACCTTATCTTTAAGAGTAGTTTTAGGTTCACGGCAAAATGGAGCAGAATGTACAATGAGTTCTCACATATCTCCTATCTATGCACGCACACAACCTGCCCCACCACGGATACCCGCCACCAGAGTGCTCTGTTACAACTGATGAACCTACATCGACACATCATTATCAGCTACAGTCTGTAGTTTACATTGGGGTTCAGGCTCCGTGTTGTACAGTCTGTGTACTCTGACAAATGTATCCACCATTGTAGTATCATACAGAAAAAGAGCTATGCTCTTTTTAAAATTTTTTAAAGTATTTTTTTGTCTACACAATTAACATTAAGAGGATTCTTTTCACCCAATATTGCCTATATCCACCTCCAGAAAAGTGCCATTGCTGAAAATAAAGCCTCTAGCCTAAAATCCTACTCGTAGTCCTTACCACACTGAGTATTAATTGGATTTTTCTTAAATTAACATTAGAGAAGAGCTATAGAAAATGATATGCCTATTTAATGCTCTGCTCATTTGACATGATACCTTTCCAGAAATATCTGTAAGCAGATACAGGATTTTACATGGATTAAAATGTCAGTAGTTGATTTCATAAAGAGGCAATAGCACAATTATACTTCTTGTGCTGTTCCCTACTCAAACTGAATTTCTGGGAACATTTCCAACTATCCCCAACAGTCTTTCTAGGTTAGCGACCAGGAATGTTTACAAGTGACTAAATTTATATTATTTGGACAAAAATTCCATTTGTGTTTCAGGCTATGTTGATATGGAACAAAACAGAGTAGAGAATTGGCAATTATTCTATTAATTTGATGAATGTGGACAACCATACCAGATATTTCAAAGCACCAAACAGATTTTTTTTGGTCTCAATGATCTAATTTTTGAACCAGATAACTGCCAAGACTCCAACTTCATACTGTTCCGTATAAAGTTCTTCACAATTTTTCAGAATTGCCAGTTATCAGCTAATTAAGGGAAATATATGTAAATACATGGATATTTTTGCATTAAAGGTATATTTCTCACTCCATATTGATGACATAAAGTGAAACAGAGGAAAAATATACACAATTATGGTGATTTTTGTCCTGCTTCTCAAATGGCCAGTATATATTAAAAACAATGGAGTGTGGTGGCTAAGATCAGCAGCTTTGGAGCCAGCATGCTTAGTTCAAATCCTGGCTCTGCCTCTTAACTGTGTATGTGACCTATGCCTCACTTTTTCTTTCTATAAAATGGGGAGATAGTACCTATCTCTCTCAGGTCATTCTGAGGATTAAATGAGTCAGTCAGTACATACAAACTGTTTAAAACAGAGCTCAGATCTTAGTAAGCATTCAATAAATATAGCTATGATCTTTATATTAAATTCATCATTAAGATTAGCCAAAACCATGAAGATCTTTTCTGGATGATGAAAATGTTCCAAAACTGGATTTTGGGGATGGTTCCATACCTATGTAAACTTAATAAAAAATCATTTAATTGTCCATTTAACACAGGGGAATTTCATGGTAATTAAATGATACCTCAATAAAGCTGTTATTAAAAAAAAAAAGATTGACCAGCCTCATTAAGTTAATAGCATTAGACTCCTGAGCTGTGAAGCCCGAGAGTAAAATCAAAAAAGCACAGGGAGGGAGGGAGGCGATGCCATGGCAGCACAGCCTGCCCTCCCCTCTCTCCCCTCGTACCAACTGTTTGCTGTCACAGGAGCTAAAGGGCCTCTGACCTTTCCCCAATCCTGAGGAAATCCCACTCTCCTGCTTTCTTAGTCCCTGCTTCAAAGTCACAAAACATTGCTAGAAATAATCATGAAGTGTGTTGATTAATTCCACTATGCAATCATGTTTTCCAATCTTATCTAGGCCCTGATTTTACTGTTCAACTTTTCCACTAAGTTTCCATCACATTTATCATCTTGCCTATTGCAAACTTTTTTCGTATCTTCCTTCTATGATGATTAACTTTGTCTCTTTTGTATAGAAAAGTCTACCCAAATGAGCTGCCTTTAATTCTCCTCCTCTTCACCTTCACATTTTTGTTTGAACCCAAACTCTTTCCTTCTTCTTTCCTTTTGGCTTCAGAGATACATTTTTCTCCCTTCCCAAGAATATTTCCTCTGTGTACTCTCAACTGTACCTGCTCTGGTAACTTGTCCCACTAGTTACTTCTCATCTTTTATCATCCCCCCATCCTATAAAAAGGCTCAGATTCTTCTTTATTCTTACAAACAAAACAAAACCCAGACAAGCAACCAATAGCTCTTCTCTATCCTCAACTATCCTGTGAAGTTACTAATTTGTCTCACTCCTTTCCATGATCACAAAACTGCTCCAAGTATTAACACTTGGCATGCTTCTGCATGCACTGCTAACCACTCGATGCCTCTTGACCTAAGTGCTGGGCTGGCATCTCCACTCCTTACATTCTCTCTCCCTCCTTCAGAACGGACAACCAGACCTTCCCTCTTGGCTCTCTCAGCCTTTGATTATCATGCTGATCTCTCCAACAGACTCTGCTATGCCCCCAGCCCCCTCCACTCATCCCCAAATCCTCCCCAAAGGAAATGCTGACCACATGCTCTTGTCAGGGAGGAGCTCCCTTCCACAGAGAAATCCCTTCAGGCAGGATCCCGATCCCTGTGCCTCACTCTGTCTTTCCACTTTTACTCCCTGTGGACATCTTCATCAAAGAAACCTGTCAGAATCCCAAGTTGACTGTGTTCACGGCTCAACTCTTTTCCTCTCTACAACTGGTCCTCTATTTTTATGGATGGCACAATTCATGCTCCTTTGCCACTGAAGCTCATAATTTAAATATTCCATGAATCCTTCTCTTTCCTTTGCATACCATGTCCTGCAGATTATAGACCTCAAATATTCATTCCCACCACTTCATTCCCAATCTGTTCCCTCTCACCCTTGTCCAGCCTGTTGGCATCATCATCTAACTGTTCTCTTCCATGCAATGCATTCAATATAATTCTGGGAATAATGTGCTTAAATTGTAGCTTTGATTATGGTTCTCCCCTGCTCAAAAATATGCCCTGGCTTCTTACTGTCAATTGAATAAAATAAAGCCTTCTTATTTGGATATCCAAGCTTTCTGCTACCTGCTCTTAGCTCAGTGAAGCTGGAACCACTGCCAAACCGGCTGCTCCACATGCCCTCTGACATCTCCGTTTCCCTCCTCTCTGCACTTATTCATGTGGTTCCTCCGGTTGGAATGTCATCACTATATCACCAAATGTCCACAGTCAACCATCCTTCTTCTTCAGTCTCAACCAGAGTGAGATTTATCCCTCTTCTGAATCCGAAAACACTCCTTCCATTACTGTTTCTCTTGCATTTGTGTTACTATCTGCCTGGAACATTTGTGCGTGTGTCTCACTTTATCCACTAGCTTGTAAGCTCGCTGAGAGCAGAGACTGTGGACTACAGTCTAGTTTGGTGCCTATGCACGCACCACTGTGCAGAATGGTGGTTCCCACACATGACAAGCAGCAGAATTCCCTAGGGGCTTGTTAAAACACAGACTACTGGACCACTCCCCAAGTGTCGGAGTCAGTAGTCAGGGAAGGGGTCTGAGAATGTGCACGCCTATCAAGTTCTCAGGTCATGCTGATGCTGCTGGTCCAAACATCACAGTTTGAGAACCACTGGCATAGAGTTGAAGCTTCTAGGCTCAAATCCACGTTCTGCCTTTTAAATGCCATGAAACCTTAAATAAGAAGACAAACTTTTTGAGTTCTAAGTTCTTCATATGTAAAAGTCAAATCATGATACTGCCAAACCTACACACATCCAGGATAGTCATTAAAATCAATCACTGAAAATCTGTAGAACTCCATATAAATAAATGTCAAACGAATAAAAGTAATTATACTGTCCACCTTGGAATGTCAAATCCATTTTGGTGATATATTCCTCAATGCCTCTTTGTTCTTGCTCCAGTGTATGCTTTGGGGTTTATTCTCCAGTGAAATAATCACCTCCCTTTTTCCCTGTGGAGGCTCATCTGTAAAAAGTGTTGGATAAGCCCAAAGCCACATTAGAGATCAGAGGCAGGCAATATATTTTAGAAATTCCTCACTTGGGTTTGCAAGGTGCACATGGAAGTAATCTGGCCCATCAGTTGAAAAGCTTCCTTCACTGCAAATGAATGACTTGCTTCATTCCATTATTTGTCCCTGAAATCCAGGGAGGTACCAGGGTGAGGCTAATTTGCCTTGGGAGAAAAACTTAAATGAGTACTAGAGAACTGAGCAGTCAAAATAAATGACATTTTATATATTTTTTTAGATTAAAATTAATGCAAAAAATCCATCATTATGGAGAAAAGCTTCATGACATTGTAGTCAGCAATGATTTCTTAGGTATGACACCAAGCACAGGGAATAAAAGAAAACATATATAAATTGGACTACATCAAAATTAAAAACTTCTATGCATTAAAGGGCAGAATCAACAGAGTAAAACACAACCCCCAGAATGGGAGAAAATATTTGTAAATGATGTATCTGATAAGGGGCTAACAACCAAGCATAAAGAAGTCCAGCAACTCAACAATAACAACAAAAATCTGATCAAAAAATGGATAAAGACTTGAATAGACACTTTTCCAAAGAAAAAATATATATATGGCAACTAACACATGAAAAGATTTCAACATCACTAATCACTAGGGAAATGCAAATCAAAACCACAATGAGATACCACTTCACA
The DNA here is from genome assembly GCF_020740605.2 of Lemur catta. Lineage (NCBI taxonomy): Eukaryota > Metazoa > Chordata > Mammalia > Primates > Lemuridae > Lemur > Lemur catta. The sequence goes on along the minus strand of NC_059136.1, from coordinate 91,862,216 downwards.
CACATTAGGATGACTATTAAAAAAATTTAAAAAATGAAAATGAAAAAAACCAGAAAGTAAGTGTTGCCAAGGGTGTGGAGAAATTGGAACCCTCGTGCATTACTGGTGGGAATGTAAAATGGTGCAGCTGCCGTGGAAAACAGTATGGCAACTCCTCAAAAAGTAAACACACAGTTACTATGTGATCCAGCAATTACACTTCTGGATACATAACAGGTACCCAAAAAATGGAAAGCAGAGTCTCGAGGAGATACATACATACCCATGTCCCCAGCACAGCATTCACAAGAGCCAAAACTCGGTGGCAACTCAAGTGTCCATCAGTAAATTTAAGTGATAATGGATAAACAAAATGTGGCATACACATACAAAGGAATATTATTCAGCCTTAAAAAGGAAGGAAATTCTGACACATGCTACAATTTGGATGAACCTTGAAGATGTTATGCTAAGTGAAATAAGCAAGTTACCAAAAGACAAAGACCAATACTGTACGTTTCCACTTCTACGAGGCACCTAGAATAGTCAAATTTATACAGACAGAAAGTATAAGGGCAGTTTAGGGGAGGAGGGGAGATGGAGTTATTGTGTAATAGGTACAGAATTTCAGTTTTTCAAGATGAAACAAGTTCTGGACATTGGTTGCACAATAATGTTAATGTATGTAACACTAGCGAAATGTACACTTTAAAATGGTTAAGATGGTAAATTTCAAGTTTGTGTATTTTACCACAATTTTTAAAAATAGCTTTAAAAAATCCATGATGAGCAAAATATCAAAATATTAGCAACAGGCCTGACACAAATTTTTGGACAAACTGCCTAGTTTAACGGTACGAGATCAGCTGAACACACAGGTCTCTTTTCATGTTTTCCGGTGAACTGGTGAATGGTGTTCTAGTGTCTTCGGCAGTGATTCCCTACTCTTGGGGCTTTACCAAGTACAGACATGTTTGAAGTTTGCAAGAAACCCTCCCATGCTTAAAACCTGCATTTCTTCATCTGGCGAGAGCACAGAGGGCCCTCTAATGATTCATCAATAGTAATAAAATAAGGGACAAAAAATTCTCACTGTTGATCTATAACTTACGTGCTCTGATTATTGTTCAAATATTAATCTTTATAATAATAAATGGCATGTTCTAATCTCAGTGCACTTCAATAAGCTCATTTGGAAATCCTCACTACTCTTTTTAAACATAGTACTTAAGGGGCATCACTTAAAGTTACTGATGAGAGAAACAGCAGAGAGAGGGCACTTAGGGAAGTACTCAGGGTTCTGCTAATCAGAGGAGGCACCGCAAAAAAGAGGGAAAACCTTCGTGGTATTAAGAGCTGCGTGCTGGTGTCTCAACCATAACGTCTACTGAAAACTACCGCAGGATTCAGAAAAAGAATATGCATTCTCAGTGCTATCAAACTCAGCACTGGTATGCAAGTCCATCGGCTGTACCTGACGCCACGGAAAAGCAAGTGAGATTCTAGCTGGGTGCTCAGTTCAAAATAACTTCCAGCAACATGGATCGAATAAGCCTCTAGAGTCAGGAAGTGATTTGAGGGACGTGTTTTATATCTTTTTTTTTTTTATTATTTAAGCTCAAAGAGCAATTTGAATTATGTATCCGATTATATTTCTTACTGTTAAACGCAGACATGGAAATGTACATCCAGGGCCTCTTAGGAAGACAAAGTAAAAGCAATGTCACATATTGTGCGCCAGCAGGTAATTCAGCGTTTTAGGATTAGCCGAGAGATTTATCAAGCAGCCTCCGAGGGAATCAGAGTTCAAGTCTGGGCTCATCAATAATACATAAATAAACTGAACAATTAGGTACAAAGTGGCTATCTTGTCAGACAACTTATTAGCCGATAAATGATACACTCACTGGTTGCCTTGAGTACAGAGAGGAGACGTTAAAAGAGAAAAAGGGCTGAATAAAGAGAGAGGGGCAGCCCAGTCCTGCCTTACTTCCTGCAGCCTTGGGGCTTCATCCTGCCTCACCCTGTCTCACCCTGCTGTGAAGAAGCAAGGCCTAGGTGTTAACATGCAGAGGTGAATGAAGCCTAAATTAGAAGCCTCTGCTCTGAATTTCATTGCTTTCTTTAAGCACATGTTTGGAGAAGATGCGGACAGAAGAGTTTCATTTTCTGTGGGTCAGGTTAGGTTCTCGAGTTGGTGCCTAAGGCAGAAATAGGGGAGAGTCAAATGACCCTACAAAATCCCTAAAGTGACCCTCAAGATTGTGATGCATAATGAGGCAACATGGCCCTTCCCCCCCCCCCCCCCCCCCCCCCGAGTTCCAGATGCATCTGAGGACTAACCCAAGCAGGGCACTTGCACTGCAGGGCTATGGAGTAGCAAGATCCCAATCGTTACACACCCACCTTCCTCCCAGCACTGTGAAGACCAAGGTTGCAAAGGACAGGCAGACAAACACAGGGAAAACAGATGCTACTCCCTCAGAGGAATGGTGCACTGGGAAATGAACTCTTTTCACATTTTTTTGGTTTTGGTCAAGACACAGAGTTGACACAAGTACCAATTTTGAAGATGCGTTATAAACTAATGAAATATGAAAAAGTAGAATGTAAAATTAAGTGATGTACTAATAATTCTGATTGGAACTAGAAGGGTCCTTGAAAATCTGGGGTGGAGGTGGGCATTGGTTTCTGTTCTAAATCAGTTTTAAGTCAAATATCATGAAGAATCAGAATTATCCTTGACAGCTAAGCCTCCAGGTTAGTGGCTGTGCTTAGCAACTGTGGAGTACTTGGTGAGTTTCTTTAACTAGCAATATCTCGCTCAGCTCAGCACCAGGCTCACATTACCTGAGGCACCGGAAGTGAGCTTGGTGGCAGTGAGATGGGCAGATTCACACCTCCCACCTCACGCACACTCTACAGCTTCCCCACCTCTAAGTGTTAGACGTCTGCTTCATAACTGAAGTCTCTCCTTTGAAAGACATGGAAGTTAAGGCTCTGAGAAAAAACTGGCCCAAATCACACAATTATTTGGAAGGAATCCTGAACCCCCAGGGTCCAGGTGACTCCAGGGCTGTCATGCAGTTTGACTGGTAACAGGAAGTCAATGCAGAGTTTACATGGAGAGACGCTGTCTGGGAAGCACACAGTGGCTGAACAGTCATCTGGAGCTTTAAAGGATGAACTACAATAACAATTTCACCACTGCAGAGAGAGACTGAAATGAAGCCACCATAAAAACTCACAAGAGTGAGTCAAGGCTACCAAAGAAATATACGTTTTTGCAAAGAAAAGTAGGTTTTAATGATGCATTTACTCATCTAAGTTAGGGGCTCATAAACTATGGCCCCAGGCCAAATATGGCCTGCTGCCTGTTTTTATAAATAAAGTTTTATGGGAACACAGCCACGTCCTTCCAGTTCTGTTCTGTCTACGGCTGTTTCCTGCTACGGTGGCAGAGTGAAGTAGTTGCCACAGAGACTATCTGGCCTGCAAAGCCAAAAACATCTACTATCTGGTCTTTTACAGGAAAAGTATGCTAACTCCTGAGCTAAGTCATGATGACAGATTAAAGGTGTTATTAACAAGTCTCGTTTGTTAATCAAGATGGGCAATTCTCATACTGTGACTGACAAAACTAGGTATTTCGGATATTAGGAGTTATTCTGAATAAGTGGGCTCAATGGACCAGCAAGATTTAGAAAGGGTGGGAAATTAATTCGAAATAAATTTTTAAAAGCTTATTACAGGACTTCTCAGTCTCCAATACGCCAATATGCTCTGGCAAGCTCCAAGGCGAAGGGGGAGGCGTTATTTCATGCAGTACTTCCCAAACTCACTAGACCCATGATGTCCCACACCGAGAGCCAGGCCAGTGGTCTCGCAGTGGTCGGCAGGTTGCTCCTTTGCTACAACTATGAGACCTGGAAAAAGACGCCAGGGAGGGTGAAACTCCTATTGCTGGAAAAAGCCATTAATTTCCTCGCTTGCTCACTAGATTCTCTTTTTTTTTTTTTTCTTTTGAGACAGAGTCTCAGTCTGTTGTCTAGGCTAAAGCACTGTGGCATCAGCCTAGCTCAAAGCAACCTCAAACTCCTGGGCTCAAGCGATCCTCCTGCCTCAGGCTCCTAAGTAGCTGGGACTACAGGCACACGTCAGCACGCCCAGCTAATTTTTTCTATTTTTAGTAGAGACGGGGTCTCGCTCTTGCGCAGGCTGGTCTCGAACACCTGTGCTCAAGCGATCCTCCTGCCTCGGCCTCCCAGAGTGCTGGGATCACAGGCGTGAGCCACCATGCCTGGCCTCAGTAGATTCTTTGTATGTACCATAGAAATAATCAAACTTTTCTCCTCCAAGAAACTAGCAGGGATCCACTCCCTATTGCAAAACTTTAGAAAATGTGCATTCTTTTGGCTATGTTCTGTGCATGGTATTATAGAGCGCCCTTCTCACCATGAACCTGTGTCTCCCAAGAGAACAAATGGGCGCTGAGAGGCAGAGGACGGAGAGAAGGAAGCAGCCCTCTATGCAATGATGTGCCCAGCGTCCACTGCATGTTTTAATTTAGCCACATTACACATTTCGCCTTGTTCTGTAACCATTAACTATGTGCTAAACGTCTGCCTGAGTAATTGTTTTCTCTTCAGTGTTAACAAAAGAACTTAGGCTATTTCTCTTGCATCTCATTAAGCTCTTCAAATATTAGAGTTCTAGGAGATTTGGTATTCCTATAAAAAAAATTAAGCACATTCCCACGAGTTGTATTTGACAATGTGTTATTTATTAATATAAACTATTTTCAAATGAAATGTCCTATGACCGCTCTTCCTTTTGAACTCAGAAGAATGAAAGCACATTATGACCCCCAGGCTTATAACCAAAGCCCCCACTCTGGACACCGTCGTCCCCTTTGACACAACCCCAGAGGACCGACTGGCCAGCAGGAGGCCTATGCACACCTCATGACAGCCACATCAGCTCGATCCAGAATTGAGCTGGATACAGGCTGGGCCAATCGGATTCACGCCAGAGACCCAAAGTCCTCAGAGCTGCATCCCAGCAATGGCTGTGCTCCACTGGGAGGGCGCCAGAGTGCCCAGGCTCTTAAACTTAAGCAGCCGTCAGGCAAAGTTTACTTTTTGTCCCATTGTCCCAAGCCACTTCAGATACTGCCTCTTTTAATTCACATAACCACACTATGAAGTGGGTATTGTTAACACCATTTTTCAGATGGGGAAATTGAGGCACAGAGTAGCTAAAGAACAGGCCTATGATCACACAGCTTGCGAGATAAAGAGCTCAGATATGAACTCACACAGGGCTCAGCTCTAGGATCAGTGCTTTCAACCAGCGTATGGTGGCCTCAAGGTTTAGCTGTCCTTGTGTGATTTGATTTTTCAGTTCTTAGATTCTATGAAATAATCCAGGATCCTTCTACCAAATCTTCTATTTTGCTTAAGCTAGCCAGAGTTGGTTTCTGTTACTCACAATCCAAAGAAACTTAAAAGAGGGGAAAGCACGCTTGTATTTTCCTGCCAAAGATTTCCTCTATCAACCGTATTTGAAGGATGCGGAAGTCACTATCAATATCCATCGTCAGTGCCCTGAGTCCACAACGCAGAAGCACGGTGGAGCAGCAGAGGAAGGAGAGGGCAGGGATGGGGGGGCCCTGCGGCACGCTCCCACACACTGCAAGCTTGCATGCACTCGCCGCCAATCTTACAGCTCTGCCCTTCACAGCTTCCTTGTAAGCACATCCCTGCTGTCCAGCAGCTTGGTCTGGACTGAGCAGAGCTGAGGCAGGCGCTCACTCCCCTGGGCGATGGCGGAATCCTCCCACCTTCTGCTCCTCCCCGCTCAGTGTGGACCACAGTTAAGCTCAATGTGTCCCTTAGCAAGTTCCTTTAGAGAAAAAGGGAACTTATTTTCCCCAAAGCTCCTCAAAGACAGTTGCTTTGTGCACAGGCTTTCGTTTGGTTTTTAACCTCATATTTATTGAGCATTTACAAAATTGAGCATTTTTCTAAGTAAGTGCTTTACCTGAATTAATCCCAGTGAGCCCCATAAGAATGATGTGAAATTTTACAGAGGAAGAGCACTGAGGCAGAAAGGAAGTGCGCCACTGGGCTCAAACTCAGGTCCCAGACGGATGGCACCGCCACTATCCTGTGGCCCCAGCCCACGGTGGGAAACACAACCAGGGAAACATGCCGACAAACACAAACTGCGGTGGGGATAAAAATGGTTCATAATTGTGCAATCCAAATTATCCTATTAGCGAATCTGAAGGGAACTGCTCATTTAGGACACAATTAACAAGAAAATTAAGTGTTGGTCTTCAAGCTAGAAAAGACAGTGACTCACTTTCTTCCTCATGCACTAGAGGAAGTCTGATTATCCCAAGTGACAGTATTACTTAAGAAAACTCAACAGTGCCAATGGAGATCCCAAATGTATAGCATATTAATTGAAAGGGAAAACTATAGCAACCTCCGGGGGGACTGTTACCCAGAACAATCGGCCGGATCACTTCGGTCTTCAGAACTTTTTCTGAACGGCAAAAGCCTGGTTAAAAAGCCTACTTTCTCCTTTAAAAACTGTACCTTCTCCAATAGGCTTTTTAAAAATGTTCGGCAGGACTCAGGCTGAAATCAATGTATTTCAAAGCAGCGCTCTGCCCTGGTAATAGGAAACATAAATGAGATTTGTGACTTTAAAAATTGTTTCAAATACACATGCTAGATGATACTCAGACTTGTTCCACATTCCTTTATGTTGTGAAGGGGTTTTTTTGCTAGCAATGAATTCGTCTTCCAAAAGCTCCAGCAACATGTTGATGTTACAAACAGATTTTCGTGGAGACAGTGGATGACAGGGCATGAGGAGGGTTAACGCTCCTCGTAATCAATGGGAAAGGCATGATTTACAGCATCTCCCCCGGCTGTCAGGCATCGGTGTGCGGATCGGGCATCCGGCTGACGGTAGAGACGCTGGAGCCCTCGTTACACTAGTTGTACCTGGCAGGCCGTGCTGGGTCTGTGCAAAGATAAAATGAAAAGTCCCTGGGCAACCTCAGGCTATCTGTCTCTGGTACACATGCTGCTGGCTGTGACTTTATAGTTTATGTAAAAATAGTTGTTTTCTGAAATGAAATGAAAGCAAGACAAGCGGGGCAAGGAGAGGCTGCAACTGAGAAAGAACTTAAAACACCCAGGCATATGTCTGCAAGAATTCTGCCGGCTGAGTTACTTAGAGGTTGACTGACAGCTGCGAGGCAGCCACAGGATTTTCCCCTTAATGTCTTGGTCAGTCAATGCACGCTAATGGTTGCTACAGGTAGAAATATAGCAGTGTTTTCAAAAATGGAAGTATTATAATATTGTACAGATTTTTTTCCTTCCTTATATTGCTTGGCACAGAATGTCTGCTTCAGCAGTACACAAAATATTCCTATCCAGATATTTCTCAATGAATTTTTCTCTTAAAATTGCGTGTACATTTTAGATCCCTGGCATTATTTTTTCCCTTGAGCAGCAAACTCCTTCTTTCTCCGGGATGTATTCATGCTTAACTACTCTCTGTAAACTTCTGAACTTTAAGGATGTTTGGCATTAACCTTCCATAGAAAATAGTGGCCGACTCCTCTCATGAAAGAAAATGCACCGCATCCCAATCAATCATAAAGTTACAAAGGACTTTTTGCTAAGCAAAAATTGCATATTTAGCATTAAGCATTGATCAACGTTTTTTAAAGTTAACTAAATAGAATTCTTTTCACTGAAACATTTTTCACCTCAATTCTCTTCTTTACTTACAAATTAAAGTTTGAAGATAGAAACCACTTAAAGTGACTTTTCTCTGTGACTATTTATTTACTAACTTTACTGTTGCCTATTTAGGATATTCTCATTTGGTAAAATTCCAGTAATAGAGGTTAGGATGGGCTCTCCCTGGACACCCAAGTAAAGAAAAAAGAGAAGAGGGAGAGTGAGAGAACGTGGAATCCTTGTCCAGGAGAGACTCGGTGAGCCACTGAGCTCAAGGAAGGCCTGGCATCTTTGTCCTATAGATGGCCTGAAAACTGGGGTGCCACCAAGACACAGAACAAGAACTAAGCCAACAGACTGGAACCTGAGCTGGGATGTTACCTGTCCTGGTCTTGAGATTGACAGAATAGTCAACGACTTCTTATCCAGGAGGACTCCAGAATTATAAGAGAGGTCCAGAGTCGTCTTGAAGCTACACCTTCATCGCAAATATACTGCTTTAATTGGGGCTGGATTTCATTTGGGAAGGATGAGGGTGTGTGGTCAAGCAATATTTATGGCTAGACCCCCTTCAAGAGGCTCACTGACTTTGACAGATATTAATAGAGCTGATGTAAATTTCCACCAGGAACAGCAGAAGGAGGAACCTGTCGAGTAAGCACAGGCTGTCTCCAAGCCCGGGCTGGGAAAATGTCCTTCTCATCTACAAGGTGCAGGAACCACAGAGCTTTCCATGAAAAAATAATGAAAGCATTTAAGACAAGTTAGGACCAGAGTTTCTTCTGAGAGAGAATGAAAATAGTGAAAACACCCAGAGGTAGGACCAAGACGGGGCTCTGGGGCCGGTGACTGTCAGTTGTGTCATCCAGCTTTCTGGCTTCTGAAAGGGGTGAGGGGCAGGAAGGGAGGGATAACCCGTATATTCCTTTAAATCTAAAATCACAGACCTTTACTCTTGAGTCATTAGTTTTGTCTTTTGATATAGCCGGCACCATCAGTTTATTAGTGATACAGTACGTCTGGCAATTCCAGCATCTTCTATGATGACCTGAGGGGAAACAGCATCTTACCACACCTTGCACAGAATACAGACATGTGCATTCTGGGTGGCTGGGCGACCAGTTGCCGTGGTAGCATAAAGTGCGGTCTAAGTACTGCCTTTGCGAATTGTTCTACCTATGGAAAAAGTTTTCAAAAATAGAACACGCCTGCCGTAGCTTAGATCCACAGCATGTTCTTACCTGTATTTATCAGGACCTTCCGGAGCCTGAGAAAAGTCTAGAACAGCCAGAAAGCGCTAGAGTGGGTAACTGGGAGTAGCCTCTGTCTTTGTCAGTCAGTCTTTCCATGGGGACTCAGAGGAAATGATCACTTTTCAGTAATGTATAGACTTAATCTAGAAATGTCTGCATTTCTTGAAGAGGCTCAAAGGAGCAGTATGACAACACTAGAGACGAGATGGACTCAGAGAAATAATGACTAAGTGTTGTAAGGAGGGAAATACCGATGGATCCATTTGAACTTACCTAATGAACAAATGAATATAACACACACACATTTCTATTAAGGGAAAAAATCAGTAAAGCCACATATCTATATTTAGACAGTAGCTTTCAAAATACCAAGTGCATATGTTCATGTGTGTGTGTGTGTGTGTGTTTGTATTTTAAAAAAAAGAATGCAGTCTCTTCAGACCCGTTGGGAACTCCATGTCCCTGTGGTAGAAAGGTCCTATGTCTGGAATGCTGAACTTCTGTCCTGCGTGACTAGCAATCCCCTGTTGCTTACTCCTAAGTAGACCCAATGGCATTAATCTATCGTAGAATTGTGTCACAAATGTAAGTATATATGTAAAGTAAGGCTATAACATTTTAAATATATATTAAATCAAACAGATCAAACAGAACTTGTATTAATATAATTTTTCTGAATTTCAGAGATTCTGAAATATTCAGAGAGCCTGACACTCAGTTGTTCCAGAAGGAGCTATTAGCTTCTCTCCTCTGCTCATCTCATGCCTATTCCCACACGGGTGACTAAGCACTCTGGATGTCACATTAGGAAGCCTGTCCAGGGGTGGGCTGTGACCTCCTGCCCTGAAGCTGGAAGAGTTGATGGCTCCTTAGTACTTTCTGGTCACTTCAGTCAACTTCTTTCTCATGTTCTACCCTTTTCCAAATCACTGTTCCTTACATGAATCGTATATCCTTACATTATTGTATACAGTGCAGTACAGGCCATCAAATATTTACACAATGGTCTATCCTAGTAGACTATGAGATCCTCAATAGCAGTAAACATGTCTTTATTTCTATATACTTAATAAATAAAGCTCACTTAAATTTTTTAATCTTTCTTCACCAATATCATCACCACCAATATCCTCTGCCACTAACTGTATTTAAACCTTGAGGAATAACTGCTATGATAATGGAGATAAAGGCCTAAGAGTATAGCATTTATCACAAATCCCAATTTAGCCCCTAATGTGATTTTTTTATATTTCATAAGCTAAATACCAACAAGTAGCTCCTTCATAGTATAGAGGTTAGAGATTTCTTTCCCAAAGACAAAATCTGTTTCAATTTCCCAAAGGCAAAAATGAGTTTTCTGAATTTCTGCTTATGAATCCCAAAGTTCTTCTGATTTTATTCTTAAAAGAGCAAATTGCAAACACTCAATGAACTACAATGCCCTAAAAAGCAAAATCAAGATTGCAAAATGACAATCATCTTGTTTCAGTTTAATGTCACCAGGACTGTTACTTATTATTTGTATCAAATTAAGCTAATGCACAGAGCACACGGATGCAGTTTATCAAGATCTCCCCACCCCTCGGATAACACAGATGCCTGAAAATGCATGACTTGGACAATAAAGCTAGAAATACACACAAAAGTGATTACCTCTGAAATGGAAAAATAAATGTGTTCATTTTATGTTGTAAAAATATGGTGAATTGGAGGAGAGAAATCAGGCCCATCCCTTCCTATGCTGGGCATCTTTTCAATCATGAAAAATATACCTTAGCACTTTGTACCTCAGTGACTGATGTACTTGCTTGAATGAATCCTTACCAACAGGTAAAATATCATTTCGATTACTTTGTGCCATTTCAAACCGAGGTGACTCACTCAGTAATGAGATAGAGTAAAAAGCAGTTGTTTTTAGTGGGTTTTTCCTGGGGCTGGGAATCATTTTAATTTACTTGTCCCAGGTGCCACATTTCATCTAGTTGGTATTCCCTCCCTTACTGGGCTTGCTCTCCCCTTACTCAATAAATATGGAAATCTATTCCTCGTCCAGTTTGAACATTGTAATTTTTATAGCAGTTTTACTCTTTCTGACAAGCATATTTCCACCTTCCTTTTAGTCCTGGAGAATGTGAAGAAGTGCACTCTTCCCTGAAAATGCTTTGCATGTGTAACACGTATTTCAGGGTTCAAATTTTCTATATATATATTGTTTAATTAGTCTTTACAACAAATTAGCCTCACAGTGCTCTCCCCACACCAGGAAGCTAAGTTGAGATTGAGATCGTGGAGTAACTGGGCCGGGTCCGGCTGGGTCCAAACACAATTTCTAAGTCCAATTTTAAGGGTCTTCCCTCTCAGTCACATTTCAAAGGAGCATCAGGCCCCTGTCTCAGAATCACCAAGGTTCCAATCCTGCACACAGATTAGATTATAACATTTGCCTATCTTTTAAGTCCTTTCTGGAAAAAGGCAGGTTATAAGGGAGCAAGCATATAATAAGTCATCAGGTAATTTAATAATGAATGTAAAAATAAATTAGGACAATGCCCTGTTCCTATTACTCTATCCCATTTCTTTGTGTTCTTTAATGAAGTAGTACCTTTTCCTGTACCTTTTTTTTATAGTTTTGTTACTTTTTGCACTAAATTATATCAGTGAGCCCTACCTTGCAGAAAAATATGAAATGAAAAATATTTATAGGCAAATTACAGCCATATCTATCCCGTTAGAAAACTATTCTTCCTTTAATCAAAACAACAATGGTCACACCAATTGCCTCTGAAAAGATCATTATCCTCCAGTTTCCACTGATGAGGTCATGGGGTGTCTGGAATTAGCCGGAGGTGTAGCCACTTATGCAATGACTGCCACCATGGCCCCCACTTCAGCCTCCTCTATGGAAACCTGTCTTCAGAGCTTTCTTTCAGACTCACATAGCTGTGGTGGCTGACTTCCTACCTAAGTATTCTCAGAAATGCACAACTATATGAAACTCACATCTTCAAACTAGTCACCAGACCAGACTGACTAACTTCTCTGGCAGCACACTCTGAAAAAGGCCTTACAAAAAAACCAAGGTGAGACTATCTCCGATGCAAAACACACCTAAAGGCAACATTGCCTTTTCCTCCAAATACGCACAGGTAGAAATCTGAAAGTTGTAGGAGTCCACAAAGGTGGGTATTCACAAGCAGATTTGAAGACAACTGGAACAAGTGGAGGGTGCTGTGAAGGCTACTGTCAGGATGAGAGCTTAGAGAGCAGAGGAAAGCCAGGCTGGACACCAGTGGATTAAGCCAAGAGTTCAGTAGAACAACCTCTGGACCCAATTTAAGTGCACTTGTATCTGCGGACTGCACATTTTGGGTCTGCGGCCCTAAAACTTTTATGAGTCTTTGACTTCTGAAGCCTTTCCTAGGCCCCTAGGCTTCAGAGTCATAGATTTCTACCCTGTCCAATGGAGTGACTATACTCATCAGTCTGCCAAGCGCGTACGGATGTCAAGGTCAGTAAGTTAGTTATCCCTCTGTCCCACTTACGTATCGTGCTTGCAGATCACTGTGTGACTAAATCTTGCTGGGCAGGTAGCGTATCTTAGAAATAAAGGTTCAGAGTCAGAACAACAGAGATAATCAAACCAATATTTTACTAGTAACTTCTTATTTTTGACCCTGCATAAAGAATACATTTAAAGTATACATATTATTTATAGTGAGATTATAAATCTGGACTCTGCTTTTTCTTAGGCCATTAATAATTACATAAATGCTCAGACTACAATATCAGATGTAATATTTTTGCCAGGTTAATATCAGATAAATGGCAAATCTGTGCAAAACATTTAATTTGAGAAAGCGATTAGCCTTGGCTCAATAAAAATATATGGTAAGTTTTGAAAAACATTTTAGTTATTAACCAGTAGCAGCCTAAAAGGTGTATCTGGTCCCCTAGCAGCAATTAGGAACGTATGATAAAAATTCACTGCCTACAAAGATTTTGTTAACTGAATAATTAATTCAAATGGTCTTCCTATTTCAATATGAAAGTCCAAAGACTGAACCTGGTCTTAATAAGATAGATATAAGATGAGTGTAAAGTATTAGGTGAGTTTCCTAAACCTTCTGAATTTTGCCAACAGAACACACTCCAAAATCACCAGTTACTCATTTTATTAATTCAATTCAATCTGTTGCTTCCTAGAGCTACCAAATGTTTTCTTTGGCATCACATTTATAATCAAAATGTTTGCTTTAAAATTAAAACATTTGTTTTCGTGACATGAGTTTCCAAGAGCAGCTGAATATTTTCCCAATAACTGAAAAGAAGCTAAATTCAAATTGTTATATAGAGTTTCTGGCACTTCTCATTGGTAACCAGACTAACATAAAAGGAGAACAAAACATTTTTGCTTCTGAGAGTATGGATATAATTGAAAAATAACTGATTTAAACAATACAAATGGCCAGTTTATTTAAAAAATGAACCTGATGAAAGAAGTCCAGAAGCCAATGAAAGCTGAATTTTTTGGTCTTTGGAACATCAGTAAATAATTTCAGGAAAGAATAAGAAATTAAAGCACTACTGCCTAAGAAAGGAGGTTAAATCCCTGTAAGGCATGGCAAGTCAAAAGCGAAAAGAAGAGAAACTAAGAGGTGAAGTGGACAAAGTTTCTGGAAACTGAAAAACAGAAGTTGAAAGGGTTGTCAAGACCATTGTGGAAATACTGTAGACCCTAAAGAGGGGTTGGGGGGAGTTGGATATGGAATTGCTGGAGTCAGTAAATACCTGGGGCATATTTTGGAATGAAATGTGAGTTAAACACACAGAGTTCTGAGTACTTTGAGGTAGTATGCTGGGACAGAGGCCACATCCTTCTGTGGGTGTCTACGGCAGGATTATCTCTGTGCGTGAGCAGATCAGTGGAGGCAAACGTACCCTGGATGTAGTGGCATGTGGATATCTATTTTTTAGAAAGAGGTATCGGGAGCTATCAAGTCACATTCACCCTGTGACTCTGGGGGATTTCTAGAGAAAATTAGATTTATTAACTGGAATGAGTTTCTATCACATCATAAGTGGAAGAAGAGACAGCCAGGCCATTTTGCACGATCCGTAGAGGAACTTACACAGCGGACAAAAGAGGGGCTGGATTTAGTTTTAAAATTCAGATCTAAAATTTAAAATAATGTAAAAGTTTGAAATTCTGCAAACATGGAAATCAAGACAGGAAAACCAAGGTAAATTAGGAATCTGGCTATTTAGTAAAAATGCTAGTAGAAATATGGTTTTCTTTAAAAGAAGAAAAACACAACTAGATACCCTTTAAAAGCATGTCATGTCTTTATAGGGAGAAGAATTTGATCTAAAGAGATCTACTATGTACAGGGTAAAAGAATAGGAAATCCTTCAGAGGAAATGGAAAGAATGGATGTGTATATTCAGTTCTTACAGATAACAGCTGAGGGGGTTATAAAATAAAGCTAAATCAAATTGATTGGCAGCAAGGGAGAAGTGATATTGAAGAGAAAGTGATAAGAAAGGAAAATTGTGTCTATGGTTATACACTCTAGAAATAATACAGTAATTATAGTGAAGACACAATGGGAATACCCAGCATATAGAAAGGAGGTGCCAGAGGCTAGACAAATATTATTTAAAGTTCATTGGAAAGAATGAGCCGGATGCTACAGATAAATGCAGATAGATATTGTCCCATCTGATGAATTTATAATTGACTCTAAAATTTTCATTGTAAACATCTTTTATATCACCCCAATACTAGAATTTTCTTGTTTAGACAGACTCAGTTTGGCTTGAGAATCTTTTAATTCCACTACTAATATGTATAATTAACTTGACACACAGCATTTAGCCTTATTGTTACTTAGTAAATAATTTGCTCCAGGTCAGTACTGCCTTGAATCCTTTAGCACAGCCTTACACAGAAACTGAGAGTTGAAAATTTTTGTAATGTTTGATATTTGTATAGCAATACTACACCAGCAATCAGAAATACACACACACACACAGAGCAAAGGAAATTCTCTTTTGTCACGTATCACAACTTTCACAGTAAAAATCTAGCACACTAGGAAAATACTGAAATAATTCAAGAAATTGAATTCAAACCAGGCAATTCAGTTATGAAATTTAAAGGTGCTTTCTTATCTCATTTGTGTCTCTGCCTTATTATCCATCCTCCCACTAATCTATGTAGAGTCTCTAAACTAGAAAGAGAATATGGACTCATAATAGAATTATGATAGCAAGCTTAGTACAATTGGTAATTATAGTAGCTTCTGCACAATAGAAATCTCTATAATTGTCTTTCAGGCAGAAGTGAGTCTGCAAGAACTAAGATTACTCTTTATCTGCCTCAATGTATTCACCTCCAATGTGGCATAAAAGGCCTTTCCTAGCTTACCTGGGGTTAGACCCAGTTATCAAGGTTACAGTCTTTCAGATGTTGACTACGATGCTGACACATCAAAGAAGCAACAAGAGCCACCCAACAACTGTTGTTGTCTTTCCTCTTCTAATTTTACACTCATTGTTTTATTGACTTAAGTGATGTGAAATATTTGTGGTTCAATCTCCCTTACTTTACCTACCACCTACCTCCCAATCACACCCTAAAAAACTGCACTCAGAAACAAATATCCAATGATGGGCAAAGTGATTCCAGCAACCCACTGCAATCAGTCATCAGTGTGAATGGGACTGGAAGTGACAGGACTGAGCTTAATTGAGGCCATGGTATTTTGTGCCTCACTCAGTTATATGAGCACAAAGGGTTGATAGTAAGGGGCACTTGTAAGTTTTAAAGACAGTCCTGAGTTTGAAGATAAAAATAACGATCTCTAATGATAAGGATTCATTAATGAAACCAAACTTTTTTTTACAAAAAGATTAAAAAGTACTATTCTTTTGGTTAACTTTGGTCTGCTTTTTTCAAAGTTTTTATCATATTCAAGAAAATAGAAGCTATAACTAACATCAGTCAGATGACAAAATGATATATTTGCACTCTTAGTTGCAAAACAAAAACAAACAACTGAATCCAAAGAGATCAGGAAAAATAAGTGATAAAATACTCATAGGAGAAACCTGTTTTATAAATAATTGGGCTGTGGCAACCTTCCCTTTATCAATGAAATTGTCACTCCATTGTCAAGGATCACCTTGACAATGGAACAATTTAAAAGAAAGAAATACTTTCTTTAAAAATGCAGGCCCAGAATAAAATGAAACGCCAGCATTTTAAAATATCTTCTAACCATTTAATATGTATATATTACCAGGTAAATGAAAATTATAATGACTTTCTTTTGTTTTATAACTAAAGAGGCAGTGAATGGTCAATAACATAAATATCATAAAAAAATCTTTCTTACCAGGAATAAATTAAGTCATTAACATTGAGCCATTTAGTTGCAGAATGAATGCACTACAGTTCAAGTCTACTAGGACCATTTCTTGATGCTTTTAAATTGTTGGAAATGGTGCCTCAGATGAATGAAAAGGGTTATGTAGGTGTTTATGCTGGAGAGGAAAATTCCATTTCTTTACATTGAAACCTGTGTTTTCATATGTTTAACTTGAAGCCTCTGAGCTCATTACATTTTGATAAAACTGATCTTTGGTTTCATCTTCTTCAAAAAATAAATGGCTTTGTTTCCTTTTAAATAAACAAAAGTCAGAACAAACTTCAAAATATTTTTACATATTTACCCTTTTTCATTAAAATAATTATACTGTTAGTTACTGGGTAACAAAAGATTATTCTATTATTTCAATATTTTAAAAAATAACAACTTGTATGTTATTATTTTCCATGCTTTTTTTCCTATTTGGTTATTTATTTATACATTATATTCACTGAAATGTTTTCTTTTTCATAACTGATGGAATAAAATATTGTGTTACCATGACTTGTCAGCTGTGACGATTTATTATACCCTACTTCCTCCACTTTCACCTGAGCATGGCCTATACCTATAGATCTATTAGCACTGGGATTTTAATGAGTGATATAAGGAAGAGGGCACTACAGTCTTTACGGAAGTTCAAAATTCATGACAATTATGGAAAAGTACAACACAAGATTTTTTTCAACAGTGAAAGGCAGAAAAAAAAAGAAATGAATAAAATGTTCGGATTTTCGGATGTTAAATGATTGAAACAGTTTCTATTTAAATGCAAATTTGACTTTTTAAAAGATGGGACTACCAGTAACTGCACCCTAAATGGTAAAATGAAAATCAATTTGAAATATGGGATGAATAAAGTATATGTGGACTTTCTGGGAATAATTTTTTATTATGAAAACCCTGATGTATTTTCCTTTGCTCAATCCATCTCAGACTTTGGACAGCTATGTCTGGGATGAAATGCAAACATTTTTTAATTTGTTTCAGTGCAAACATGGTCAGCTCTCTAGAAGCTTCCTTGTTTATTCAAGCCAGATTTCACAAAATAATGATCCATGGTATGATGTATGTAAAATACAAGACCAAAAATAAGAGTTTAACTGCAGCATTATAATGACCAATATTCACTATGTGTTTTTTATGATGTTGGGGAAATCACTTTTAAGAAATGGAAATCACTACATTCTATTGATTCAAGAACAGAATCTTCAGACATAAGTCAGCACTGTTGACACTTTCAAATACATAAAATGTGACATCTGCTCTTACAAATGCACTATACAGGCTGTAAATCATCAAAGAGAAAAACAGTTCAATGTCATTTCAGCCACTGTAAGCTATGGTTTACAACTGAGAGATAAAAATAGTCATATTGTCTCTATGACATCTAAACCACTTTTCTATTGCAGTATTCCATGTTCTAATTTATCTTTGTGGTCGAACAACACACAATCAATTGTAAGCAACTAGTGTAGTTTGACTCCAGTCAACTGCAATTTTCTATAGCTTTATCTTTTCCCCCACTGAGGCGACTTTTAGTAACAACACACTACCTCAATTTTTGTGGTTGCTTAAGTATGTCAAGCTTTTAGCTATTATTCTAAGGGCTAATATACAGCACTAATCCATACACAAAATTTACATTTACTAAAATAGAGACATTAATAAATGATGCATTACATTAATTAAAGATCTATATTCTACTGGGAAACAAGTTTTATTAGATTTAAAATAAGACTAGAAAGAGCATGGCCTTTGTAGAAGATTCCTGGTTTCACCACTTATTTATTAACTATGAAAATTCCAGCAAATAATTTAACTTCTATGAGAGTCAGGTAACACATCTGAAAACTGAGATTAAAAATCCCTATCACTCAGGGGCAATTATAAAAATTAAATGAGACAATATAATTACCTAATACAGTACTTGGCACACATATGCTCCAGATACATATTAAATAGTGACTATTAGTAATACTATCATGGTTACTATAATAAAATATAACATCTTTTGTGGCCATAGTAAATAACAATGTCTGTTCACTTATTTCAGCATTGAAAGAAATGCAACATAGTAGCCTACACCTAGAATATGTGGGATTACATTTGGATTTATTTTTTTGCAAATAATGCCAATATTTAAATATTTGAGAAATGTATTTCATGTAATCTTAACATGAAAATATCATTATCATAAGTGCTTTTGAAAATTCTTCAATGAAAGTGATTACACCAAGTATTATAACCTAGGTACCATTTGTTTAAACTTACTATATAGATCTAAAAGGAAGGTCTATTTACTTTTTATAAATTAATAACAATTGCTGGCAAATGGAATCCTATACACACAAACAGGGATTTTCCTTATCACAATGTTGCATTTATGAAAATAATAATAATATATTAACAATTTGGAAAAGAATTATCACAATAAAAATTAACTACATGGTTTTCCAGTAGAATTCACTATATAGCCATTAATCACCAAATTTTAAACTTTTTTTTTTTTTTTAATGAGCATGAAACAATGAGGAAAGAACTGCTAATCAAGTTGGTTTCTGGAATGATAGAAACCTTCTTGGAATTGAAACACAGGGTCTTTTATTTTTCTCCACCCTACTGCAGTGAAGCTCAAAGCCCAATCTCCCAGTATCCACCAGCCCCTTGGCTGATGCTGAAAGAGAACTGCTGTCCTGGGTGGACTGAAAGCCATTAGTTTAACAGTTCTGATGCATTTTCTCCCTCAAGTCTTTTTATTAGTAAAGCAGCACACTCCAGGGTCTGTACTTGTCAGACCATTATACGTACAACCTTTGGCAGCCCTCCCTGCCTCAGTTGGCCAGATGTGCACACAGTTATTGTGTGAAGCACTCCTGTCATATGCTCTTGCTTAAGGAGGCATTTTGTATGGGTTCCAGGTCTTCTAATGTTCACATAAGCGTGGCAATGCATTTCACTTTCATTTGTAAGAAAACAAATATTCTCTGAACATCTATGTTTTAGATTCATTGTGTCTGTGCTTCTTCTATTTAGTAAAAGCAAACATTTTACATATAACTCCTAAGCCTCTGGTCTGTGCACACATATGCAAGGGTCATACACTGCGAGGTTCCTCAGAAAGAACAAAAATAGAGTTCCGGAAAAACTGAGATGCTGTTTGACTAACTCACTAGGTTCCATCACTGGCTTTTATAGGAATTCCATGCCCTGATGGATTTAATTCCTCTTTTGGAAAAATAGCTGCTGTCCTACTGTGATGGATGTTTTCATTGGAAGAAGGAAGAGGAGGAGGAGGGGAGGAGAGAGAAAGTTGTAATTAGGTATATGCTATTATGTTTTTGATCCATTTAAGTCCCCTAATTCTACCACCATGGTCACCAACTCCTGGACTACAAGCCTGTCACGGACAGGTGCCTCATCTTTTCTAGTCTTCATATTTCTCATAAAAGGCCTAATATATACCTCACACAGTAGTAACATTTATTAAATATTAATAACGGGGCCATCATTTTTTTAAAATTATGCAACCTTTTAAAATTATACTCTGTCATTTGACATAGTTTAATGAAATTCTTTTTTCTTGAAAAATTAATTTAACCTACTGGGAATAAGTCTAAAATTGGTAGGAAAAAAAGAGAAATGGCAGTTACAAATAGCACTTTGTGGACTTTGAAATGTTCAGTGGTAAACAATGTGTCTTAAGTTTTTATATAGTACATGGGGGCTGTTCAATAGCACTAGAGTTTAAGAACAGTACATCCAACAGCGTAAACTAAGGATTTTCAGAAAATATATGAAGGGACCCACAACATGTTGGGGATAGAAATCAATAAAGAAGTTTTGAATAGTGATGTGTGAGTAACTCATTTACTGACAAATCCCAATTTCAGTAGGAAGGAAATCCATCGTTGAATGAATGATGGAACCTCCACCCATCCTTTCTGGAGTAATGTAGGGGTGGGGCAATATCACACACAAAAAATAAGGAAATAAACAAGAGTAATGTTTGGCATTTTTTGGTAAACTTTAATAATCATTCTGTCCATGACATTATGTGATATGCTAACGTTATTTAAATATTATCTAAAGAAATTAAAGTACATGTGTAATAACAATTCTGACATCTTCTGTCAACACGGGATAATATACTTTGGGGAAGTTTGTCTAAGAAGTCAGAAGGTTATCAGCTATGGCACTGATAACCTAATTGAGGAAAAAGTTTCTTTCTTGAGAAAGAAAATTATCTTCAAATTCAGCATGACCATTTTTCCGTGCATTTATCTTTTACATGTTGCACTTCTGTTGAACCTAAATTTTAGCTCATGATCGTTTTGACACTCAAAATCAAGTCGCTACACACTTTTTCATTTTTATAATTTTTTTACTCTTATCAGTTTCTTTCATCAAATAAAAACAGCTTTAATTGGAGTGATTTCTATTTTCCTCAGGTCAATTGGTAAAAGACTGGATGAATTATCTGTGTGTTTGCTTGGATGAGAGGACTAAGCTGTATCTAGATTTACAAGGTATCTTAATTAGTCACATTGAGGCTAATCTGGTGGTAGGATGAAATATATCTTGAAGAAATTGTACAGGTTTAGATTGCTGTCTGTGTGACAAGATTATTAATGGCCAAAGGATAGGTAAGAAACAGTGGGAGTTCCACTGGATGTACTTACCTTTCAATAAAGGGGACAATCTGCGCTCACTCAAACCATGCCCTGTGGGAGGGGCTGTCGAGATGCTTTTTGCTCTTATCTGCAGCTCAAGCCTGGAAAGGATAGGTGGTCCCCGTGGCAGGCCACGCCTAGCCTGCCACTCCTTCACCAGAAGGAAGATCCTTCTGCACAAAAACTCACTTCTTCCCTGACTGACTCATTGCTCCAGAAATCACATGAGATTTAATGATCAGTCATAAGTCCTGCAGTGTTCAATGGGGGTGACACGTTCCCAGAGAAGCCTCTCACTGTGGCCTCCTCAATGGTGTAAAATTTCTCATGGTGGCTGTCTGGTGACATTTTCCACCCAAAAAACTCACTGGCAAATCCCCCTGCCAGGCTATAAGGATGGCCTCCAGCATGGCCGTCGATAAGTTAATTTCTCAACAGAATTTGGCACATTACAGATGAGCAGTTACCCTGGTTTAAAGCTATACATGATGTTTTCTTCTTAGGGAGCGTGAAGGGAGCTGTGGGTCCAAGAAGATTTCAGTAGATCTTACACTCCACATCTCTCTTTTGGTTTAAATTTTGTTTAGTTTTTCTTCCCTTCCTCCATCAAGCCCTTTCTCTATCCTTTCCTTCATTCTTTTCTTTCCTCTCTGCGCTTTTCCTCCCTTTCTTCCTTCCCTCACTTTTTCTTTCCTCCCTCCCTTCCTCTCTCTCCCTTCCTTCCTACCATTTTTCTTTCCTTTCTTCCTTCCTTTCTCCTTTCTTTATTCATTTTTTCCTTCCTTCTTTTCTCTTTTTCAACCTTTCTTTCTTAATGAGTACAAACAAGCCTCCCCGGCGAGGCATCTCTCATCTTCCATCTTATATCTCCCTGGCTCTTCAATCTCCTCTTCTCCTTTCCATGCCTTTTCTCCTTTCCACATTCTATGGGTTCTTTTTTGTTGTTGTTTATTTGTTTGTTTGTTTTAACTGTTTTATGAAGCATCGGATTCTCTTTCAGGCCCCTTCCATTTTCACCACAAGCTTGGGCCACTATCTCAAAGCAATCAAATAAAAAGTTAGTAACTCCCAGTTCTGCACCTTGTACTGCCACTTAATCTCACCGCAGCCCTGCACCGGCAAGAGTCATGTGAAACAAGCAAGAAATATACAAGTAAAAAATGAGCTTTTAAAAATCTGACCAGCTGTAAATAACTTATAATCTAGTTTTGGAATAAACGTAGGAGGAGAATAGAATGTCTTGTTTAAATGTGGAGTTTTTGTTTGATTTGGAAGATTGAGGATAGAATTTCTACCAGAATTACACTCTTGACTTTAAAATGATCTTCAAAATTTATGTCTAAGATACCATATAGTGTAGAATTTATGAATGTCAGTTCCTAGTTCCCTCACCTAACCGATGTGAATCTTGGGCCAGTTACTTAACATCTGGAAGTCTGAGCTTTCTCGTGAATAAAATGAGACTACAAACAGAACTTAATCAAAAGATTATTGCAAATATTAAATGATACAATGTGAGTGAAATGCTTCGTAAGTTACCTAACAGGAAGCAGTCCATAAACATTTGCAAATGATGATGACTGTTATTATTTTTACTATATTTCAGAAAGATCTCCATGAAAGAATTTGAAAATTGGAAGATAGCTGAAGCATTTTAGGTGGTGAGTCACTGACAAGATAATATTAAAATATTGCACATAATTTTAAGAGAGAAGAGACCAATCAAAATTGAAATGTACAATTTGCACAAGTTTTCTTCAGTTACCTTTTTGCCCACCATAACGATACTGGATTCCATCCCAGTGCAAGGGGTTTGGACAGGATTCTGCCCAGCTGCCTCACCTGATCGCTCTATGAGCTTACGAAAGCCATTTAACCTTTCTGAGTCTCAGTCCTTACAGCCCTTTTCAACAAAACTGGGATGATAATACTTACCACATAGTGTTACTGTGAGGATCACTATAATAATGTATTTGACAATGCTTTATAATGAGTCAAGTGCTATTATCCACTTTCTCTGCACCAAGAGAACACAAATATATTTCTCCTATAGTCGCAACTCTTATTAAAAACAAATTGAAGTTAATTGAAAGGACCTGCAGGGTTTTTGACAAAGGATCATCGTACATGTCACCTCCATTAGCCTCTCTGATACAGTTCAGATTGCCCAGTGTGTGTGCCCATTTGCATAGCTGAATCGCAACCGTAACAGTCATGGCAGTAAGAAAGGCTGTTTCTCATCATTGCTTTGGGAAATGAGATAAAGCCAGCACCTCTGGGAAAAGAAGTTTGCCTGGACAAAGGAAGAACTCATGGAAAAACCATGAAGTTAATTTCAGATACATTGTATTTTTAGATGCCTTTTCACTTGGCTCATGGAACATGTCAGAACTGACAATTACACATAATTTATCTAAAGAACATAAAGATACAGGTGGTAACTGGACATTGTTTAACAAAAGCCAAGGTAACAAAGAGCCCAGGGATTAGCCTGCCACCAATGTGATTTCAATCCATCAAAAACTCTTTTTCTTGAAGGAAAATCCTATTTATTTCTACTCTATCTCCTAAGCACAATGAGCAGCTTTTCCTTGTAGAAGAATCCCTGACCCCCAAGACGCAGCCTTACCCAGGAAAGTCGGTGCAAACAGCCTGGCTTTACCCCGCAGAAACTACCACCCCAGCTTGTTCTCTCTCACTGGAAAGCTCTGGAAGGGAGAAGGGAAGCATTTCTGCTTGCATGTTTTTTAAGGGAGCCGAAGCTTTCTGCACATGGCAGTCAGGGTTGACAAAACTCAGCAAATTCTTTTTCCAGTGTCATGAAATCTCCTTACTAATATCTGTATTTGTTCTTCACATCTCTTCTTCAACGGGTTAGCTTTGGGTCGCAAGGTAAAGATCTCTATCACTTATTTTCTGTAACCTTGATCAAGGTATTTGACCTCTCCCGTTTCTTTCCATTAGTTTCCTAATTGGTAAGATGAGGATAACAGCAATAATAATCATAATAATACCACCTTTCTTTTAGGTTTACTTGAAGATTAGGTGAGATTAGATGCAGAAGTGCTTATCCTCTTGCCTGGTGCACAATGATACCCAACACATCTGAGCTTCTCCCTGGCGACCTCTTCCCAAGGGCCGCCATCACCTGCTTCCTCCTGCAAACAACCAAGACTCAACAAGAGAGCTCAGTGAGACTCCCTAAAGGAACCTGTTCTGCACACCATCAGGACAGAAATGCTGCACAGATGAATTTATTAAAGGTCTAGGTGAGTCTTGACACACAAATTCAAGGGGAAAGAAGTTCAATTCCAACACGGCCTGATCTGGTATTTTGTATTGAAATAGAATTAGGCAAGGCCACCCTGGCGTCACGGCATCCTCACCTCCCGTCACCCGCCCTTGCCTCTTCTCAGAACAAAGTGACCAACCTTTTGTATCTTTGATGTGACTATTAGTAAAAATGCATAAATGACATAGAACCCTACTGTAAGGATTAGGAATTTAATAGTGAAGGCCTGATATTTGGAGCTAAAGGCAATTGGAGGATCTTTGATTATTAGTGTAGAACCAACGAGGGATGGCATCCTCGCAGAACGGCTGGGGGACTCCAGAGATGAACATTTCAGCAATAAGTTTGGGGCACGCTGGGATCACTGGGGACTGGGTGCTGGAGGGAGCAGCTGACCGCAAGCAGCCCATGGCGGCAGGGCGTCTGGGGAACGCGATCTGAGACGCTGCCCCACAAGAATGGCCACAGAGAACCTGACCTGCTCCCCTGCTCCACCCACGCTGGCAGAAGCCTTGGGCCTCAACCCCAGACCCCACAAGAAATCACATTTTTTCCTTGGAAAAAGAAAATAGTTAATCTTAAAGGCAGAATCAGGATATTGTTTTCTCTCTAGAAAAGGTTCCTGGATTTATAACCAATATGATAGCATAAAAGCTAGAAAATTAATTCCTATTAATCCTCCTAATTTTATCTTTCATTAATAAAATAGTGATCGTGATCACAGCACATTTTTCAAAGACTCATCTTTTTGCAAATACCTTACTTTCTCTTCAACCTCAGAAATGAGAGGCCCACAGTGCAGTAAGAAGGGAACTCACCATCTCTCAGCTTTACCAAGAAGGAGACCGAGACACGGTGATGCTCTCGCTGGTTTGCTCGGCTGGCTGGCAGATACCTCCCGTTCCCAGGCAGTGTACTCTTTCCCCACCCACATCTGTTCCTATAGGTAAAAAACATACCCTACAATAAACTGAGTCAAGAAACACTGGTGACAAATAGATCAAGCCTGTGGTTAATGCCACGATGTACAGTTCTTGGTAATACTCAGCAATTCTACAATTGTTGGTGCTTGTAGCTTATGACTATCAGCACATTTTTACATATTCCTTCACATA
This sequence comes from Lemur catta, assembly GCF_020740605.2. Taxonomy (NCBI): domain Eukaryota; kingdom Metazoa; phylum Chordata; class Mammalia; order Primates; family Lemuridae; genus Lemur; species Lemur catta. The sequence continues at coordinate 91,836,705 of NC_059136.1, read as the reverse complement.
ACTATTGGCAGGGCAATATTTTCTCAGTTGTAGGATTTCCAGTGGGCTATTAGGTAAGACCATTCTATACCATAGAATTGCTATTGCTTTTGTTTTTGTTCTGTTTTGTTTTTTTGAGACAGGGTCTTGCTCTGTCACCTTGGCAATGAAGCAGTGGCATCATCATAGCTCACTGCAACCTCAAACTCCTGGGTTCAAGCGATCCTCCTGTCTTAGCCTCCCGAGTAACTGGGACTACAGGCAAGCACCACCACGCCCAGCTAATTTTTCTTTTTCTTTCTTTTTTTTTTTTTTTGTAGGCAGGGGTTTGCTCTTACACAGGCTGGTCTTAAACTCCTGGTCTCAAACAATCCTTCTGCCTCAGCCTCCCAAAGTGCTAGGAGTACAGGTATGAGGCATCCCACCCAGCCAAACTGTTATTGTTTATCTGGATGTTACACACTCTGCTCCTGGACATTGCTCTCATCCTGGATTTTAGCATCTAATACAACTGTTAAGTGACATCCTATTTTGGATTTGGCTGCACCAGACTATCATCAGTAATATAATACACTCCAGCCATAAAGGCATAGAGTATGAGGTTTCACATTGTGTTAAAGAAATCATCCCATAATTTAAAACTCTGTAGGCTTTAAGTTCTATCAGATAGGCTCTTATGAGGCATAACTATTCATATGCTAAGCATATTCTGCCCCAAATTTCCCCCATCTGAACTTAATTGTGACTAGAAACATTTTTATTTAATTCAATTTAGTTAAGTAGGCTTAACAAGAAAAATGAAGTCATGTTGTTTCCTTCTGTTTATTTTGATTAGAAAATTAAGAAGCATTTTACAGAATCATCATGTCTCTCTTTTGAGGAGTAAGTATAATATTAAAGCACCTCGCCAAATCCTGTATGAATCTATTTCTAAAATCCATTATCTCAAGTGATTGGTTCTGTGGACTAGAGGTTTTTATTATGGGGAGGGGGGAACAGTCATTGTTTTAGGAATTAATAAAGTTTAAAAGAAAGTATAACCATCCAGCCTATTTAGAGAGTGCTATTTATTAAGAATTAACATAGAAAACTATTACCGGTATATTGAAAACAAGACTTTTGTACAACGGTGAAATTGACAATATGCTGTTACTCTGTGGGGTACGTAAGAAATTAATAAATGAGTTCAGAAGTAAAGCACCGATAACAGTAGCTAAAGCCATGCCTGACAAAAGTTCCTTGAAATCCAGATGCTATCAATAGGTTCATATTGGACACCTCCTTGGAAAATTACCAAATTCCCTTTATCTCTCAAGACTGATCATTTAAAATTTTCCTGTCATCTATTTTCATACAGAGTGTTGAGCTTTTTTATTTTCCCCAAGCCCCTGTAAGGGAGGAGGAATCAAAGCCTATCTTGATATGCAGAATCTACAAAGTAGCTAGAACTGGAAAGCTTCCTATCGGCAGACAAAGCAATCCAAATTCAAGCTACTGTTATGTCAAAACTTGTGAGGAGTAGATAGAAAAATATACCAAGGGAAATGCTGATGACCTGCTGTAAAGCTTAAATATCTTTGTTGCAAGGACAGTGACAAATAGAGAGCAGTTAAGAGTCATCTGGAGTACCAAAATTCATTCCACGACTGTATTTATTTTTAGCATTTATTATTATTCATTGGGTACTCCTAGAATAATGGTGGTGTGAATTATGCATAGCAGAATGCAAGGGGGGAATGGTATTTATAATGCTAAATTTACAAACATGAGAGAAATTAGTAATACTACACTTATCAAAGGAAACAGGCCTAATTAAAGAAATAACTGCTACAAAACCATATGTAACTCAAAGCAGAAAAAGACAATTCAAATTTAATGAATGCCTTTAATATTAATTACAGAAATCTTAACAATACATTGGGACAGCTCTCTTGGAGAATTCAGCTTACTGTTTAACAGTTTCTGACTAATTTTATTAACCTGTACATCTGAGAGGATCAACCCCCTCTGGGTTTAATTAGAAGGAAATTCAATTTAAATCTAAATGTCAACAGTGGTTACTAATTATGGCAGGGCCCTGGACGGGACAGCCAGTCTGTAATCAGGCAGTTCCCTGGTAACAATTAACACTTTCTTTCTGAGTTATGAGTGCGTTAGGATATTTTAAAATAAATACGATTCAGCATGGGACACTGCTAATATCATGGCCCCTACTGCTAGGTGCAGACATGCAGAAGAGGATGCCAAATTAAATTACAGAGATTTCTCAAACATATAGCTGAATAATAAGCAGCTACAAAACTAGGTCAGGGTCGAAAAGCTAGAGCTGAATTCCCCTCCCCCAACATGCAAAATAAATATACCCACTATCTCTGAATAGAAATCATTCTTTTGTTATGCCCTTTGTCAAGAATACATTATTGCAAAATGATATTTATTTCCACAATCTTCACAGCTGTGAGCACGACTGAATTAATCTTTCTAGAACTGATTTCATTTGCAATTTCATGATTACGATTATAAAATGTAAATTTATTACTTAAAAAAGAAATGATTATAAAAGGCATAGATAAAAAAGACAGTTTTTTATCTATTGGTTTGCTTTGCTCAATACTAATGAAATAAATAGCTGACTAACCCTGAAATAAAAACAAACAGTATAAAGATGATTGCAAAAATGTGAAATGAAAGCTAGGAAGACAATAAAAAATCAACTCTTTTAATGTAACACATACAGTGATTATGGGCTTAGAGAAGTACCAGAACATGCAAATTTTGTCATGGTGAGGCTAAGCTTTAATAGTTCGTCATTTGAGATGTTTCTATTGCTGCCACTCTTTAAATGTTGGCATTAAAGATAATACAGAAAATACTTGGGTACCACTAATCTTTTTTCCCCCCAGCTTTCAGTTTTATGCTCTTAAATGATAATCTCCAGCAGGCCATTTCCAGACTGTTTAATATTGATGACCTAAATAACAAATTAGTTTAAAGAAATCCATATTTATAAGACTTCAATTTTTAGTGAAATTTAGTCCCTAAATTAGTCTTCTCTTCTTAAAATATATTGCTTTTTATAATCAATATTTCAGTGCCTACTGTGTGCAAAGAATAGTATTTGATGCTAGGGTTTACATAAGAATTTGAAAACAAGCACCACTGGGTTCAATTATGGCTGGTTAAAAATAATAAAGGCAGGTATTTTTTAATAACTAGGGCAAAATAAATCATTCACTTTATGAAGTATCTTTATTTACATAACTTACTTTTCCCCCAAAATTGGAGTGACTCATTTCTTAAAGATATCAATCTAATTTTCCCTGCTTAAAATTGTGACTCATGAATCTGGCCAAATGCAATTAGTATATATTGTATTAAACATATTCAAGTGTCAAATGCCTATGTACAGAAAGACCACTTATGATAACTATGGCTCAACTAACAATGAATGTCAATAAATGGTTCTATAAGCACTTATGCTCTTAATAGATGCAATACCATCTTTAAATAAATATTAACATGTAAAACTACTATTTATCATGTCAACTCAATCAATGGAGATCATATTTCTATACTAGGAATGCATCAGTTCTCTTTCTGCTTTTACTCAAAATCACAAAGCAAAAATGCAAGCACTGTCACAAGACATGTATTATATTCAACTGGATCCAAACTAGCTGCAGAGGAAAAGGCAAATTAAGCTTGTGTAACAAAATAAGCTTACGTATAAATGAATAAATTATTTTTTACTGTATGTTTCCTTTCCATTTGCTTTACCTGTCTGGGGTACTGAGTTTTCAATAAAATATTTCCACTTATGACTTTCATAGCTTGGTAGAGTGTAAGTCTGGTAGAGCTTTTGGGTCACTCTCTCAATCCAAGTATTATCTATCACCTCCTCCGGCATGAAGGTTAATAACTCCTGGCTGAAGATGTCCATATTGCTCCTTTACTGTTCACTGCCATGAACACTTCCACAGGGATGGAAGGCGTCCTTCCTCCTTGAAGAGTCCATGTTTCACCTCTGGGAAGCATGATGCCTCCACCGGCTGCCACGAACAGCGTGTCTAGCTTATACTCAACAATTATGAGGCTGGTATTATTACATTCTGCCAACAAACCCTTAGTCAGCTGTAATAAACATATGCTACTTATCATATTGTCACACTGTTTAGACATTCGTATTATCATATTGTTTAGAAATTCCATATTTAAATGAAATTTAGAGAGGAAATGTCTATGTAAATTTTGCCTTGATTTCTTTCTTTCTCTCTCTCTCATTCTAAATGACATTGTGCGTCAGAGAAATTTTCACTAACTTCTTCAGCTTTCTCCAGTCTTCTTCAAAATACTACCTGAGGCACTGTACCACCCCCAGAGGGAAACGGCTTAACTAGTGTGCCTCGCTGGTTAATTGTAAAGCTTTGAGGTCTGCTTTAAACTACTATTTAATGACTTGTTTCTCCTTTGCTGAGGATACCTTTGAGATAATTTTTATAGAGACATTCTGTTATTAGACACCTGTTAGGTGCTAGATCTCTCAGAAGAAAGAAACATGTTCTTTAAAACTTAAGTAAAAGCAATGAACAAAAACAATGACACCAAATACATGATAGACAATACATAGCCATGTTTCTTATACCAGTTTTAAACTGTAATTTTCCAGGTAACAGTATTCTGAATATTATATTACAGACTCGGAACAGGTGTCTAGAGCTATTTTCTACATTTTTAAATGTTAACTCTTTCTCCCTACATAACTGAAGCTTTAGTTAAGATCTTTTGATAACAAAAACGGAAGTTCTATAACCACAGCTCAATAATAAGGTGAATGGAAAAACAGTTGGTTTCCGTCTCCCTCAACTGCTTACCTTGATGTGTTCAAGTCAAAAAGAGAAAGAGAGAGTGTACGTTCTCCATTATACCAACAACCACAATGGCAGACGATAAATACAAAGCACTGTTTTGTACCCCCTGTTGGCATAAAGTCTTTACTTTTTAAAATGTTATGAGTAATCTAATATTTAATTTTATTTAGGGCCATATGCTTCAAGCAAAGACTACATGGATTCATAAGGTCACACTGTTTAACAAAATATTTTCAGCCATTAAAATGGTGAAGTCTTAGGATGTCCACTTCCACCACTCACATTCAACACAGTACTGGAAATCCCAGCCAGAGCAATCAGGCAAGAGAAAGAAAGAAAAGGCATCCAAATGGGAAAAGAGGCAGTCAGCTTATCCCTGTTGGCTGCAGATATGATCTAATATCTAGAAAAACCTAAAATGGTAAAGTTTTAGGGAAATCATTATTTTACATCTGATGTCACAGTGTGATAATTTCACAGCATCTTCTCAGAGGACCAGACTTCATCTTATTGCAGACACGGGCTCAGGTGAGAAAGGAAATATCTGAAGTTGGTGTCAGTGGGAATGGGGAATTGGGAAGGCCCTAGGGAATTACTCTCCTGTCCGCCTCTCACCCTTTGCCCTGGCAGTTGGGCTTAGCGATACAGAGGAGCCCTCATGTTTTATTTCAGGATCAGGAAGATTGTAGGATAACATTTCCCAAAGTGAGTCCCACAGTATGATAGTAGGTTATGCTCAAATAGGTTAAATAAGTTGGGACATGTCAGATGTCAGGTAAACAAAAGCCAATGAGTGCCTTTACTGCAAGATTTCCCAAGGGTTCTGAGGACATGGAAGACTTCTAAAGCCACGTATTCCATGTGCTTTTCCCACCTCTTTCCTCTCTGAGGTGCCCCTGAATTGCTTCACTCCTGCTGAGGGACCCCAGAACCTCGAGTGAAACCAGGTTACTGTGAACCCTCCAGGATGAGTTCAGCAACTGTGGACCTGAAAGCTCTGACTTTTCAAAAAAGTTTGAATAGTATATTCATGCCATGCTTGCTGGGAAAAAATACTAAAAATACTGTATTTCAGGGCACAGCCAACAACAATCCCACTATGACTACCAAGAACTGAGAATGGAATAATTATATTTAAAAAAAAAAATACAGATTGTTATGGTTGGCCTGGCTCATGGTTGATTATAAATGATTTAACTTGCCAAGACAGTTTCGTAGACTTCCCAGAGTTCTGCCTACATTGTTAAACCTTGTAGTCTGCTTAATCACTACTGTTATCTTGTTTTAGTTTCTTAATATGAGACCTTGTATTGTTTGATAATCCCTATTTTGTAAAAATTTTTCTTAGGTAGGTCCTGATTCATTTTCTCACCAGAATAACATCACTTACTTTAGTTAATATTCAACAATCATTTGCTTTAATGTTCAAAATTTAAACATTATATGTTGAGAGATAATTACATAATCTAGAAAATTGATATACTATAGATTAATAACCACAGAATTCTTCAGGGTATCCTGTTTTAAACATGCATCGTTAAATAAGAAGTTTGTTAGCCTTTAGCCCTAAAGCCGGATTATTAGCAAATAACTAAGTGGAACCAAAAAAAAAAAATCCACAGCCCTGATCTTATCGAAATAATTACAGAACCTTTAATGTCCCACTAGGCACAGAGAGAAAGAGAATGTAGCACAGAAAGAGTGGCGTAATGGAAACAGACAGAAATAGGACAGTCATTCCACTTTTTACACTGTCTAAAGTTGAAGAGAGTATGAGAACACAAAAATGACTGCCTAGCCTAAAATGAAATTTCAATTTGTGTCTCAATTCACAAAATATTAAGAAAACATTTCTAAGTAAAATAAAAATAAATTGTAATTTCATAGGGTTTACTCTTGTCTTTTCATATAGATACATAATCAGTTAGAACAACAGATGAATATTCCTCTGTGTGTGTGTGTGTGTGTGTGTGTGTGTGTAGCCATATGTATGACATTTGTATTAATATTTGACTACGTAAAATGGAATGAGTGTGCATAATGTGTGTTTCTGGTTTGGATTACAGATTACTATTTTACTCAATGGGCAGTGTATTTGGCTATGTAACACTTAGAAGTTGACTCCCTCTGCAAAATGCTTTTCTCCTGATGAAACTTGGCAGTATGTCTAAAATGAATCATATTTCACTCTTCAAGTTTAAATGTGAAACAACATATACTTGTGGCACATAGTAGGTACTCAGTTTGCAAAATGAATGAACAAATAAATGAACAAATGCTTATCTGCCTTATGAGTCGTTTCCACAATGGTAGTTTCCCCCAAGATGGTACAGCAGTAAGAATTTTGTGGAAGTGCTTTGATGACCAGCCTTCAAAAGCACTACTTTATTTGTTCCATAAACTATCCTGAGCCACTCCGAGATTTTATTTATAGAAAAGGACACTCTGTTTTTTGTTTTTTGTTTTTTTTTAAAGTGAAAATGCTGGGCCATGGAGTCATTCAAGGATCTTCACAATTTGGTACAACCCCATTTTCCAATCATTCCGCTTGGGATAAGCTCAACTATTTGTCATTTCCAGGACTTCCTGTCTCCCTGGTGGGAGTTGTTCGGCTCCTTCTTGCTGAGAATGCTTTTTTTCATCCTCTCTGCATGTCCAGAACTTCCTCTACTTTCTAGGCCTACCTCAAAGTGAGTGCTTCTCCATGTCCACGGCCACAATGCATAAACATGTGTTAAATGAACACAATGGAGTATTTAAAATATAGCTCCTGTCGAAGTCCTAAAATGCTAAGTACCTATATGAAAAGGCATCAACTAGTTCTATCATCAGACATCTTCAGATTTCTTTTAAGTTTCATTTCAGAGTGCTAACCATACCCTTTGTAATGTATTATTAATATAGTAAAGCTCCCACCAATAAATAAACATGCATTTTGATAATTATCAATTTTACTAAAAGTTTCTTATAGACTATAATTTAGGTAATATTAATCATTTCTATATACAAAGGAAGCTTTTCCTTTTATTAAAAGAGTTGTAAAATTTAATTTCCCTAAACAAATGTAACAGCAGAAAATGTATCTAAAACTTTCTAACAAAGGGACCTTTCCAACCACTTCTTTTTTTTTTTTTTTTTTTTTACCCTGTTAAAAAAACATGCTATAAAGTCCAAACACTAATCAAACTCTCCTCTGTGTACCAGCTCCGGGTTGGGGCTTTGGGGAGTGGCAGGGGGATGTTGAAGAGAGAAATGTAGTATAAGATTCTTTGGTAGCTAATAAATACAAGGCTATTGTCCCTGGAAATACTGCCATCTGTTGTCAGAAAAAAAAGGTCACTTGTTAAATTTTGCCAGGCAACAGGTTTTCTACAAGCGAAGAAAAAAATATCTGGCACTGTTTCTTAACTGACCAGGTCATCTTCCAGGGAAGAAATGTCTCTATGTGGCCTACCTTTGGAAGATATCCAAGATACAAAAACAGATTGGTTTTCTCAAGGGGTTAAACAGTTCTCTAAAATGAGGTGACTCTGTTGTAGGCATTGCTTAAAAATTAACATAAGCTGGTATATACTATTTTCATTTTCCTTCAAATATGCACAGAGAGTCAATATCATGATTGAAATTCCAACCATCACACATGGATTAATACTATCTTTTTATTAACTTTTCCTAAAACTTTCCATTAAATTTTATTAGGTGATAAAAGCCACCGTATTCCCTTGTGGATCTATAACATAACAGAAAAGAGAAAAATCACCCAAATCATCATCTACTCAGGGATGTATTGTGAGGGATTTTAAAAGTCTATAATAGTAACATGTTTTCGCTTTTTTCTTTTCTTGTTACAAAATAATTCACATTTCCTATGAAGGGATCATTACTGAAGTCATGTGTCACTTACCACCCTTTGCAGTTTCACCATTTTTAATTAGGAAATTTAAGTTGCACCCTGGTTTAAATGGAGAAGGTGTTTATGAGACATCATTATATCAATTTAGAGTCTCTAAATTAGACTGGATATTTTTACCATGACTTAGAAACTCTAATCATACAGTGAAATAGAGTTAAATGAGTTTAGTGAGTTTTGAAAATCTCACTGGCATGTTCCCAGCCTTTAAACTCATTCCTTTTCCTTTTGGTCACTCACAAGTATCTCAGTAATGGAGGGGGAGGGTCAGTGTAAAAAATCCAACCAAACACTCTGACACGCACTGCGCTAGCGCTTTATATACGCTGTCATTTAATCCACACAACTCTATGACGTTGGCTTTCTACACCCCATTTACAAATGAAGCAATGAGGGAGGGTGTGCATCTCCTCCAATTCCGCACAGCCAGTGGGATTCAACCCACCCACATCCAGCTCCACAGTTCTGGCTTTTCCCCTTACATCATGGTGCCTCAACATATGCACAATTATACCTGCCTCCAAAATGTATAATCTTATTTTTTAGAGTGCATAGTGATCGACTTGCTTTTTCTTAAATTATTTCTGCTTCTTGAAACACAGCAACTGGTAAATCCATGGTGAAGAAAGGGGTCATCTAAGATGCCTGGGTGGAAGCAGATCTCAAACAAGGAGGAAGAAGGATGATTCACCAAATAGTAATAGACAGGTGAGCAATCAGGAGATAGGTGTGAAAGGCTAGGAGAACAGTACACACAGTGGCCTTGACCGCTGGACCAACACCCTCTTGAGGGATGACAGCAAAGCCCAGCTTGTGGTGAGGTTTGGAATTGGGACCTTGACTACTCCAGTCAGAGGTGAAAGGAGAAAAGCATCTATGAAAAGCATGCACACTATTCTCAAATGGCTGGAAACCAGTTGCTATTATGAGCTCAAACTCCTTTCACTGACAGTTATATTGAAATTATGAAAATCTCAGTGGTGTATGACTTCCACCATGCAACTTTTGAAGCTCATACTAATGATGTTTGGCAAACCTGCTTTGAGCTCCCATCCTGCTGAGAAACCGGAGGTCTTTGAGAAGATTTTTGAGTCCATGGCTTAGCTTATGTGTGTTCAATGCATTTTATACCATTTTGAAAATATTTATGAATCCAGTTTAGTACATAGTCAGTGTTCTATCTATGGCCCATAGTCTTAATAACAGTGCTGCAGGAACCTTCCCTACTTGCATGAACTGCAAAAATATAATACCTGAACAGACTACTTTTATTAAAACCCATTCTGAAGGTATCCTATGATTCTAGCTTTCAACATTTGAGAATCATGTAACAGATAAAAAAATCTATAATTCATCTAGTCAATCCCTTAATTTTACAGTTGGAGAAACCCACTCAGGGAAGTTAAGTGATGTGCTCAAAGTTCCACTGCCACTTAGTAACAGAACTCATCCTAGGAGCCTTGGTCGGTGGCTCTCTCCACTATATTCCAAATAAAGGACCCTATTATTTTTCCATAGTCAAGAAGTTCTGACTGTTAAAATGCCACAGAAGGTCACTAAGATTTATTTTCTTGGCTTAGAGACTATTGCTAAGTACCAGCCCAACTTATTAGCTCTGTGAAATCAAGTCAGTTATTTCATTTCTCTCTGAATCTTGCTTTTCTCATCTACGAAACGGGAATCATAATGTTGACTCCAGTGTGGAGCCTTGTTGCTCCAAATAAGTGGGTCGCTGTCCTTCCAATAAAGTGTCACATCCCAAAATGATTATAGCCATCTGTTGGTCACAGATCTTGAGCTTGAAAAAAATAAGTGAAACAGTGCTTAAACTCATCGAAGTTCCAACTTTAGTCAAGTTACGGGAAAATCGAAAAACATTCCAAGTTGGGCACATGGAAGAAAAGAGTTTAGAGTTTTCACTATAATCAAGGCTCTACTTGAGATCATTAGAAGTAACGACAAGAATAAGCAATATAATGAAACGAAAAAGAAAAGAAATAGCTGTATGGAACCTGCTGGGGAAAGTCCTCTCTGCATCTCTGGGCAGAGGCCTTTCTCCCTGCGATTGTGCTGACCTGACCATTAGGTCTCTTCCATGGGACTATGAACTCCCTGAAGGCAACACTCATGCCTCTCTATCTGTGTAATTTCCTGTAGAGAAATTACAGAGCTGACATCCAAGAGGCATTCAGTATGTGCTTGTTGGTATTAAGAGATAAAGGGTCTGGATAGCTATCTTTCACTTACAGCTCAGAAAGAACTGAAATTTTAAAGCATTTGAACCATTTCAGATGGAAATACTTCTACAGTGAATTACGTAATCATCATTTTATTTAAAAGCTTACTTATAGTTTCTTTTCTTCATAAACCCAAAGTTTTTCATTTGAATATTAATTACTTTAATTTGCCATAAAAGGCTGATATTCTCAGGCCTACTGAGTATATGCTTGGTGGTGTTGCAGTGAATGGCCCCAGGCCTTCATGCTTCTTAAATTCTTAGCAGTAGGTATTTTAAAAACAGTTTGTCAGGATCCTGCATACCTGCCAGGTGGTCACGTTTTTGTGGTCAGCTAAAGGCCTGACACCAGTAGCCAGCAGCTCCCTTTATAGTATAATCTGCTGCTTCTAACTGCAGCGGTCTAGGAGACCTTCTCACCAACCCAGCTACACTGTATACAGGACATGAGTTTTAGATAACTGGGATTATCCCTCTTCTGGCTGCTACTTTTTAAAACACTAACTTCTGTGTGCTTGATTTTTACCCCTCCATCCCCACCCCCAAAAAAGGGAATGTCTGAGCTCCAGAACAGTGGCAGTGTGATTATGCCATGCAATTTAGAGTGACAACAGCATATCCAAAGGTACATTTTGTTTTAAAAGTAAAAATACTAAAGTGCATGCAAATTTCAAAGTCAGTCAAATTTGGCAAAGTTTTTAATTAACTAGACTATTAAGGATAATAGTAAGTGTCTTTAAATATCAACTATTAGCAGAAAACGATAGTAGCCACTGAAATCCCTTTATGGGTTAAGAAAGTTCTAGCATCAGATCTCCACCATCAAGTCCTTCACCCATTCTGAAACTGCAAAACAAGTGGACCATATTTTATGTTCATATTCTTTGATATAAAAATATACTCTGTGGGAAAAAAGTTTAGCAACATGATTTTCAGGGATATTTCAGAAAACTGTAATAGGTACGTGACAGAGAGGAAAATCCACCTGACTTGGTGTCTGAAGACCCAGGTCCCAGCACTGCCCGCCAGGGACGGCCGCTTTGGGCCTGTCACTCAGTGTGTGTAAGACTTACATTCTGCACCAGAGGATCTCAAAGGTCCCTCGCAGGATGAAAGTGCCTGACTCTACGCTATTGCTGAAGTGGGACTGCAGTATAACACGGGTGTGTGTGTGCGGGCGTGTTTATACAAAAAGAAAGGAAGAACTGGTAAGTTTATTCATTCAATAAGTCCACCAGCTATTTATTTAATTTAACTCTCCGGGCTTTCCCCAAGCACCTGCTGCACACCCAGGACGAGGCGAGGCCCAGGCCCAGAGGCTCACCATTAGCCAGGCAGGGCAGGGAGCACCACACACAAACAAAGCAGCAAGGTGTACACTCTCAGCCAGGCACACAAGGCCTTCAGCATAATGAATGTCAACAAAAGGAAATGAGATAATATATTTCCTAACTAAAATATATCTGATGTGAAGACCGGCCTGATAGAATGACCTTCATCATACAGTACAGTCCCAAACTACATTTAGCCTCCCCTACAGCCACTCTAACCCTATAAATGCTACACTTTAAACCCACCAGTTGATTATCCCTGCCAGTGCACGTCCAGTACCCTTCCCGTGTGTCTCTGCCCTGCCCCCGCGGTCCCTCTGCCCTCTCCCCTAGTCTCACAGTCGGCCTGGTGACCTCCTTCCTACAAGGCCCGACTCCCACGGAATCCTCCCCGTGGCTCCCCAGCTCGCTCTCCCCAGGCAGGACTGTTCCCTCTCTGCACTCCCTCCCCACTTCACCCTCATCTCACTGCACTTCTCACACTGAAGAACATTGTGTGTTCATAGCCCTACCGTCCCCACTGGGGGGACTCTTCAGGGATGGAGTCCCAGGGATGCTCCAGTTTTACCTCTGGGACTCGTGGAGGTGCAGCCACAGAGGGGGCACTCAAACAGGTTGACTGACCAGAACTGAATCGGTTGGCGGAGATGTACCACAGGACTGCAGACACTCGGGATGACAGTGTCATCAAGGTGTAGGTTTCAAGAGTGAAAACAAAATGAAAGAAATGATCATACACACTATCCTCACTCATTCAAAGACGCTGATGAGTGCCAGATCTGTTTCACTTAATTTTATTTATTCATTCAGTCATTCATTCAACAAGCCAAATGAGCCCCCCTGGAGTCCGTATTGAAATTTCACAATATCTGTGTATACTTCTGATGTGTCCTCTTCCTAAGCCAGTCCATGGTGCCGTGCCATTGTGATGACTTACTTCAGAGTGCTGCTGGCATCCTACAGAGCAGGTTTTAGTGACAGCAAAGTCATGAACCAATAAGAAGGCCCAAGAGGAATGCATAAGAAAAGCAATAGAAGAAGGAAATGTAGCAGGCCATGAATACAACTATCTCACTTTTTAAAACAATAATCATAAAAGGGAGAGAGGGATTCAAATGGAACCTTTTCTGCACTCTATGTGCATGTACTTCATATCATCATGCTGTAGATTCTGCAAGGATTTTTCAATCTGCTACAGGAGCTATTTTCCTTTAGCAATCTGGGTTTGGATAAGAAAGCTTACAAGACCTAGATCCACTAATACTGTCACTGCCGTGAGCCTGTAACCCTTGGACACTGAGAAATGTGATTAACAGCACTTGCCATTTGAGTGACATTCAGGTACCATGTACCGGATAGAGTGATTCTATCAGTTAACTTCTCAAAGTTTCAAGCAGACAGAAAGAAATATGCTTCACATAAGGCCCAGTATTTAATACATGTTAGTTTTCTGACTCCCTTGCTCCCAAGGGCATCAAATATTTGCACGGGAAATTTCCATGAGGATATGAGACAATTTAACACAGCTACAAGATTCGTGAAAAAAACAAAAACCAAAGAACAAACCACCACCAAACCAGTGTTCCTGTGATTAGGCCTGGAGTGGAAAAAGAACTGAGGTCCCCCAGGGCCTCTGGAGGTAGGAGGTGACTGCTGAAGGCTTTCATGATCACAGAATTCCACTGGCCAGTTCCCTGTGTGCATCTTTGCACCCCTGTATTTGTGATCCCACCATGAAAACTACATCCTGCTAAAGGAACAGACCGGATGCAATCCACAAAGGAAACACTTCTGGTTTATGGTCCAATGTTAAAGTTGTGTTCAGATTGTCTGGTTCTAGGCTGCGGGACACTACTGGTTAGTGGTGTTACTAACCAGTTCCTGGTTAGTAAAATACTGGGCTACAGAGAAGACTCCAAATTTATATATACACATACAATCTCCAGTAGGCAGAAACAACTATCTACCTAAGAGATGCTAGAATTACAGACCATGAAATCATCCTTCAACTTGAGATTTGAGGCATTTTTCCAATTTATTATCTTTGGTTTTGTGCTAGTCACATGAAATGCGTCTGTGTGTAATAGGAACAAGTTTGTTTTAATTTTTCAGTGACTTAAAGATGATTTAAAATATGGAAACGTTTTCCGTTTAAAACCCAGGCTTTCTGTATGACAGCACCAACTGGTTTGAGTCTAAGTACCTTTCTAAAACATTCTTGATTTGTTGCACAGATTTATATCTTTTCATGTCTCCTCTCATCATTAAGCCAATTATGAAGGAATTATTACCTTTACTCAATCTGATTCTTTATGGACTTCATTGAAATAGGCTCATCACTCACAATACACTCATGAGATTGGTCCATTGCCCAGAAGTGCACAAAGGATATTTCTGGCAAACCCCCATTAGCCTTATGAGGAGTTACATACATATGATCTTTATCAAGAGATGAATATAGACTTCTATATATTTGAACATGGTAATAGGTCCTTTCTTGCGTAACTGTGACCTGCTGCTCTTCGTTCATGTGGTTGTGAGCCAGTTAAATTTAGCTGGGCTTCATGTTTCACTGCCATCCCACGTGAATTATTAGGCATCAACTCCCTAACATCAAGTCTTACAACTCTGTGTTCAAAGCAGAAACATCTTTGAAATCTCTCGAAGCATGACTTCATTAACAGATGACATACTTAAGCATTAGAATTAACTGTATGGATTTGTATCTGTTACCACGAATTTGTATAAAATAGCAGTGAGCTCCCCTTAATAAGAAATTCCTTTTAATACTGCTAATCAAAACATTTTTAATTCTGTTATTAAAACAGCAGCACATGTTTGACCCAGTTATGCCTAACTTATCATTCCTCAATATGAAAATAAGTAGTTTTTTTCTTTTTAAAAGGAAGTTTATAAATATGCTAGGCACATATTTCCAACTCTTAATTTAAAACTGATGGCTGTAATAAGAGCTACAAAAATGAAATGTTCTTTGTTCAGAGCCATAATTCAGAAAAGGAGTTATTTTACAAAGGCTTGGAAACTATATATTTTGTATCTTCTTAGACAGAGAAAATGAATTGTTTGCAAAAGAATTCATGATATATGCTCCAGGCTATTTTGACAAATGGATAGATTGAGGAGATACTATATATATAGAGATAGAGATATACATATAGACAAATCTATCTGGATAGATAGATACTACCTATGAACACTTTTCTAAATAACACTAGAGTATTATTACACCAACCTAGGAACGTAGATTAGGTCAGCTCCTTCACTTGGCTGCAATGTTAGTCAAAGCAAAAAAATAGACCTTTCGAAAGAACTTTTCTTTTTCACACTTAGGGTTTCAAACAATAGCAGGTTTCATAATACTACTATAAACAAAGACTGCTTGATCCTTCAAAGTTACATTGAAAAGATAGTTCCTGATCTGCCAAAGCTTGTAAAAAAATAACTGTAGAAACATTATGGTAGCCATAAATTTTTTTAAAAAATTGTTTTTATCATTGCTGTAGTTCTTGGCTTGATTAACCAATATTTTAGCAAATCTGGAGGTTCTCAAAGTTGTAAAATTCTGAATTGAGGCTTTAGAAAATTTATTTGGTTTTCTTCAGCATACAAATAGATAATCGCTCATTTTGGGGCAGGAATGCTTTATAACTAAAGTACTTTTCCCCCTGGAGGGAATCGTACTGTCATTTGTTTTTATTTTCAAAATGAAAACAAATGGCACTATAATTCCTAAGGGCAAAAATGACTTCAGTCTATTTCTTTTCCCACACACTCTCATCTATTCATTTTTAGTTAGATGGAATATAGATATAGTGCCCCCTCCCACCATGACTTCTAGTGCCGCAAAATGTATTCAGTTGCTGTACAGTAATTAACAGCTCTTGACTGGAAAACTGCCAGCATGTACAACGTGACACTCTTCCTTTGAACACTAACAAAGTGCATAAGTAATTTATGTTGGATTAAATATCCCTAACAGGGACCCTTAAGTAACCCAATCACTTTAAACAGGCTCCACATGCATGCTCCTGTGCAGTGAAAATGTCAGACAGTGATAACCCACTAATAGCACAATTCTAACTATATTCCAGCCATTAGCATTTTATGACATCAATCCTCATTAAACCTGGCAAGGAAAAAGATACTAATGTTTCCCAATTTTACAGCCAAGGTGGAAGAGAAATGGAGAAAATGTAGACAGGTGCTGTCTCCCAAAAAGGATTAACATTTTTTAAAATGTGGTAGCAATTTTCTGTTAGTACCTTTGTTTGCATTGAAAGAGAGACAACAAAGAGGTAATGGCTACAAGGACCTCGATGGAATCCAGCCAAGAGTGAAAGAAAAGACTGGAATTTCAGCCATTGTGCTCACTGCTAAAGCACTGTGCCAACTCATCTTCCAACCCATTATATGAAATTTAATTTAACCTGCTATGCAATTAATTCAGATGTTCAGCCTATTTTTCTCATGGCAGAATCCCTCACACAATGCCTTATTTAAATATTAATCAGTCCTCTTTCAATTAGGACTAATTTGCTTCACAGGGTTTCTCTCATCTTCTGATTGCAGGAAAATGGAGGTAACTTGCAACGTTTGAGGATAATTAACATGGTATTTTTATAATACTGATACATCAAATGGGACCTTAATGAACCCCGCTGATTCCATTCAGTAAAGCATGCCTCAAAGTTATAATCAAGAGGAAAGCCATTGCCATCTGTTTAAAATACTAAGGAGCACAATTTAAACACAAAATGCTTATTTCTCTAAACTGTCTATTGTAGAGGTCTGCAAAAGTCATTTTTCTATGCAAACTAATTGTACAGTATTTTAATTTGAACCTTTTATTGCACATATACAAAACAGTGACATCTTAAGATGTAGGGGCCCTGTTTAATTAAATGTTGACAACCACAGAAATAAGTAATGTTTGTTAATGTTACTTTTCTTAAGCATGCTGCACAGTTGCCGCTAAAAAGCAACAGTAATAAATCGTACATTTCTAATGAATCTAATATTTCCCAGCCTTTTGTTTAATATTTGAAGAACTTTTCTTAACAAAAGCCACCAAAGCTCTATGAAATGGAAAAACATAAGCATACGCTGTTCGTTTGCTGATTCTAACGTCACTAAGTAAACAGGTTAACATTTACACATAGCCAGTTGTTCACAAAGTGTTCCATCTGCTTCCAGGCAGGTTGAAGGTCAATGTTTTAGGCTTTGAGCTGTTGGAGAGTTCCTTGGTAACATCTAGGTTACTGAGGCTATTGGCTCCCAAGGTCATTATCAAAGCACTCACCATGTTCCAATGGTAATAAAACATGATTGATAACAGATTGCTTATTTACAATGTTTACACTGTAGCCACAAGGATTTCCTCTGTTATCTTTTGAAAGAAGTAGGCATTACAGGTGTATGTTTTAAATACGAATCAGAATCTTCCCTCATTGTCTTTATAAAGCTACTCCACACGCTGGGTCATTATGTCAGAAACATCACACATCAGAATTTCATTGTAAAAACAAATCCAAGTATTTGATAGAAAATATCACATTCATACTAATTATCAATCAATAAAAGTATCAACTAAGTGTCTAAGATGTATTTATCAAATGCAGAGAAGAAATTATTGGGAGTACAAAGAAGTACAGGCAATTCTCCAATCTGGGCTCCCCAAGGGTGGGAAACAGGTATGCAAATGAGCAAAAGAGGCACTAGGAGCGCAAAAAGAACAGCAAAGAGATTGGAGAAAGGGGATTAGGTTGAGGCATCATGGAAAATAAAAACCCATCGCTGAAGTTCTGGTATTTCATCAGTCTCAACTAGTAGTACATTGAAATTATTTATGTTTGTTACTTCACTGAGTTTGAAAATGTCTAGGACAAGATCTGTAAGTTTCTCATTCCAGAACCCACTGCAGTGCCTGTGTTTCATGTAGACTGGGCATACATCAACCATTTATTGATCCTTCCTTCCTTCCTTCCTTCCTTCCTTCCTTCCTTCCTTCCTTCCTTCCTTCCTTCCTCCCTCCCTCCCTTCCTTCCTTCCTTCTTTCCTTCCGTCTCCCTTTGTTGCCCGGGCTGGAGTGCAGTGGCATTATCATAGCTCACTGCAGTCTCTAACTCCTGGGCTCTCAAGCAATCCTTCTGCCTGAGCCTCCCAAGTAGCTGGGACTACAGGCATGCACCATCATGCCTGCCTACTCTTTAAAATTTTTTGTAGAGATGGGGTCTTCCCATGTTGCCCAGGGTGGTCTGGAGCTCCTAGCCTCAAGCAATCCTCCTGCCTCCTCCCACCTTGGCCTGCCAAAGTGCTGGGATTATAGGCGTGAGCTACCATGCCTGGTCTATTTATGGAGTTTAATAAGATTCATGTTCTCATTCAGCAAATACCTAACTGAGCAGATGCCATATTCCAGGCACTGTTCTAATCACAGTTATAAATTAGTGCAAAAAAAAAAAAAAAAAAAGATGAGGCATGTCCCTGTTCTCAAGAAGCTTAAATTCTAGTGGAGAAAGACAGATAATTCAAAAGGTAAACCAACAAATGGAATCACTTCCAACCACACAAGTCAATGAAGAATGCAAAGCAAAGTGTACAGATAGAGATTGAATGGTAGAGACGTTTTTGACTGGCAGTCAAGGAAGACCTATCCCAGGAGGTGACATTTAGACTGAGAGTTGAATGACAACAAGCCAGCTTTGAGGAAGACCAAGCCAGACTGAGTGAGCAGGTCGGGCTGCAGCTCAAGGCAGTAATAAGCTTGGCTAGCATGAGGAACATTCAAAATAAATCAGTACATAAACCAGAGAAGAACATCAAATGAGGTTGGAGAGATGGACATGGCTGGAAAATGCATGGCCTTATGTATATGAAAAGAAATTGGATTTTTCCCCCTAAGTGCAACAGGAATGTGTGAATCAGTGACTTCATCTGACTGTTGTATTCTCTCTCCATTTTGTAGGTAGAAAAGGGATGGTCGGGAGTGAGAGCAAAATCAAGGAGTCAGGTTACGAAGCTTGGGCAGCGATCCCAGTGAGCTATGCCCATGGTCTGGTTAGAGCAGGGACGCCAGGGATGGACAGAAAGAGACGGATCAAAGACGGGAGCGAAGAGAGCAAGTGTGGGGCCCCCAGGGACTTCAAGGGTGTTGCCTTAAGCAATGAAGTGCCTCTTCCTGAGACGGAAACCCTGGGGAAGAAACAGTGGATGAGAAAGATCTAAAATTCTCTCATGGCTGCTTTAAGTTTGCAAAGGGAACTGTGACACAGTAAAATGAAATCATGAAAATAATATTCAATATTACTTAAGGTTTTCATATGAACTATTATATTTACCATAAATGTAACAATTTATTCCATGTTTACTATTATGAGTGACTCCACCAACGAATATTCTTCGCAGTTTTTGCGATAGCTGCTTCCTTGTAGGGCCACCAGCACCCCACACAGTCCGATGCCTGGGAACCCTGGCTCCTGCTGTCACCTCTGACTACGTGCCTCTCCTGTGTCTGTCCCGCTAGTCTAGCTCCTGTCTATGCTTTCTTTAATACTAATGAAGCAAATACTCGTGATTGCTTTGTGAGTGCCAGGTACTGTGTCAGCTGCTTAAATGACATTATTTCATGTAAAGCTCTATGGAAACCCTATGAGGTCAATATTATCCCAAGTTTATATAATAAAAAACCAAGGCTAAAAGAAGTTGAGATTCAGTTTGGATGTCCCTCCTAAGAAGACACTTTCGATGGCCAAGGCCTAGCAAGGCCCTTCCTCTCTAAGTTCTCTGGGCATGTCTCTCCGTTAGGAGTGAGAGAGGGTTTAAGACATGGCCCCAAATTCTTTGACACTCCTCCTCAGAGATCTTTGAAGGCAGAAATCACATTCCAACTCAGGTTCCCCTGTCACCAGGCTGGTGTCCCTAGCACAGAGTAGGCACTCAAAAACAAAAAACAAAACAAAAAAATCACTTACCAACAGTAAACTACCTACAGTGGTTACAAGGCAGTGGGCAGAGGGAAGAATAGGGAGTTATTGTTTAAGGGATACAGAGTTTCAGTTTGGGATAACGAAAACTTTCCAGAGATGGATGGTGGTAGATGGTTGCACAATAATGTAAAATCACTTAATGCCACTGAATCTGTACACTTAAAAATGGTTCAAATCATAAATTTTCTATTACATGAATTTTCCACAATAATAATAAAAAGATCAGTGCCCAGTCACCACTTTTGCCAGAACAGAGGGATATTGGCTGGAATTGATTCCAGACAGGAAGGTCAACGTCAGCTAAGCTATGAGTTAGGAGACTCCATTCCAGAGAGAAGTGGTCTTATCAGGTGGGGGCAAGTCATAATTACATATCCAATCTCTGTACCATGACCGTGGAAGAAAACTATGTGCACTTCAATGTATGTAACAATTGTGTTCAAAGCACACTGTCTAAGCTCTTGAATGGTCTGTGCTATAGATGCATTTTCTGGTAGCAAGAAGAGCAGGCGGTGCTGCCGCTGTGACCTCAGCAGATTAGGCTGCTTCAACACAGGTTCCTAGAGTAATTTTTCAGCTGCTCCTGCCCTTTCAGCCTGAAGTCCTTGGAATCCTCAGGGAAGCACACGGAAAGAAAATGCACCCAAAATAAAAATCTGCTAGCAGCCAAGGTTTTGGTTCGCACGTGTACCACCTCTAAAGGGACCTTCCAGGCGTCTGCTGCAACTGCATTCCTGTCTGACTGACAGAGGCCGGATTCTGGAAAACCCTTCCCGCAGTGCCCAGGCGCTCTTCCCGGTCTCTCATCCAATTACCTACCCGTCGCAGCTTGAGACATTGTATCTGTCTCACAGTTTAAAGACAGAACGGCTGCCAACAGGCCAAAACGATCATTAATAAGTTAACTGTTACCAGATAAGATTGAAATCTATGCCAGTCCTATTTTAAAGTAATCTCTACTATAATTACTACACAAACTGCTGCCACAACGCAAACTCTGACGCAGGAGCAAGGAGGTGAGGGTGGGCGTCCACATCCAACTGAACCGGAGTGTGGCCTCGTGCGTGTGACCCTCCAGTCTCCACCCTGCTACCCCTCCACCCCCACCAGTATAGATAGAGGGCTTAAAATAGATCACCAATGAAAGCAACACCTTACACAACCTCCTATCTCCTTAAAAACGAAACAGAATGGCTTGGTTCTTTCTGTTTGACTCTGTGGTCTAAGAGCACAGCCCCACTGTTGGGCGGGGAAGGCTGCCATCTCCCTGCACCCTCCACCTAAGCCAACGCAAAGACGCCTTCCTACCCCGCTCCCGTCTTCACCCCAGCAGCTCATCATCACCCCATTTTGCATTTGGACTTTTAGCAAGTTAGAGAAAGAAAAGCCAATAATAATCAGAACAAATATCCACACAGCTTGCACTGTGTGCCAGATACTATTCAAAGGGCTTCCAAACATGAGCTCATTTTATCCGCATGGCAGCTCTGCGAGGTAGGAATGATTATAATCCCCATTTTACGGATGAGCACATTTAGACCCATGGAAGTTAAGAACCAGTTCAAAGTCTCAGGGTTAGGAAGCGGAAAGCAAGAGGGAAAGGAGGAAGGCCTGGAGGGGCCTGGGGGAGTCCTGCTCTGATCCTCCCACGTGTGGGGCAGAGGCAGGCCAAGGACACCTTCCCTCCCAGCAGCACCCTGACTCCAGCTTACTATGCATAGCACTTTCATAGGATGCTACAGTACTCTTCACTGGCCTACTCTAGCACTGAACAATTCAATATTTGTCCAACTAGATTTCAGTTGAAAAAATAATAAATGAGTATGTTAAACCTGTCAAATAGTACTGAGTGATACACAGTAAAAATCACATTCTTCCCACCCCAGCCCCCCGGAAAGGCACCCACTGTGGGCACTTTCTCATGTATCCTGTAGCCACAGTTCTGAACATTCATTAAACCTACAGCTTTGCTGAGTGAATGAATGTTCTGGAATGTCCTCTACCTGTTGCTCTCTCAGTCCATTTCCTCTTATTCTGTCCTCTGTAGGAACTAACAGGTCAATGCTATCTATAAAAATATGAGCCCACATACTTAATCCAATAAAACAATAGATTTCTATTCCTAGGCAACATAAATGTGTGTGATGAAAATTAGAACCAATAACTTAATTCGAGTTATGATGACTACAGTAAAACAGTAATTCCCAAATTATGCCTAACTTCCACTCCTAGTTTTTATGTTTGCTTAAGTGAAGAAAAACCATGCACTTCACTGACCTATAATCTCCCAGAGCCTATAAATAGGCATTCCCTTTTCTATCATTTATTCATTTACTCAACAAAACATTCAGTGGAGATACTGTGTGCCAAAGGTGATAGATCCTTAGGCTGCAAAGCCTAACCTGGTCTGACGACAGAAATCTCATTTTTCTTTTGAGATCAGAGATCCTAACAGCCTGGGAATGACAAGTAATCACAATAATAATGATGACAAAACAGTGACGACGCAAACGAGGGTGCTGATGACAGCGCACACTTTAACGGCGTGGCAGCCGATGGGTGGGCACTGTTCTGGTTGCTGGGCATACGTGAGCTCATTTAAACTTTGTAACAACACTGTGATACAGGCAGTTACTGTAACATCATACTCGCTTTACAGAGGAGGAAACGGCCCAGAGAGGGGGAAACTCCAGTCACGTAGCTCCCCGTGGCCACACAGCTAGCAAGAGCTCACACTGCCCCAGGCATAACCCCACCGTTTGCCTCTCGCCATCATGTGAGGTGGCCCCAGCAGTCGTACTCACGGTGTTCCAGCTGCTCAGGAAAAAGAAAGGCAGCTCAGACTTGCCCTGGTGGGAGGAGGGTACTAGCGAAGCTTCCAGGAGGAGGTGCTCTTTGAGTTGAATTTTTAAGTATGAACAAGAGCAATTAGGTGAAAGGGATGGGTGGGGCGCGCATTCTTCACTCCTGGAAAGGGAATAACACTATTGAAAAGCACGGAGACCAGCTGATCCCTTGGGAACGAGAGGGACTGCAGGTTACGTTTCGAGGAGCAGAGGGAGAGCCCCTGAGAGGGAGGCTTCTCACCTGTGCACAGGCCCTGGTCTTGCTCATTTCGGGGAGACTTTGTTATCTCTACTGTGTCTCATCCTGCGTTTTGTAGAAAATTGTTATTTGAACTTTTAACAATTTCAGGACCTTGTTGGTCCCATCGGGGAGCACAACTTTTAGAAATCCTAAACATACCTATGTCCAGACCCTCTACCCAACAGTTGACCTATGTGTCACAGTGAGACCCTTTCCTAATTTATGGATGAAAATACTATCTATCAGTCAACCAATAAATAAAACTAAGTCTCATCTCAATGAACTAGGAAATTCACCCTTCGTTTTCTATGGTAGGTATCAGTATTTATGGGATGAGATTGTTTTATTCGTTACTGGTCTTAACATTGGTATAATTTATTCTTCATAAATCCTGTATGTGTGTGTGTGTGTGTGTGTGTGTGTGTGTGTGTGTGTGTGTGTGACTGAAGACATTTGATGTTATCTGTCTTGATAAGGTCTGTGCTACACTAATTGCTTTATTTTTGCCTGGATCACCTTTCTACCCTTCTCCAAAGCATAGTCTCTGTGTGTGCATTCCTGTTGAGTCTTCATATGTTTTTCCTCCTCATCATGAGGCCTTAAAAACAACGGTCGTTCAAGAATAATACCTGGCAATTCCTCGTATCACCTGAGATGCATGTCAAGAGGTGCCCACAGATAGTCAGGCTGCACCTTTGCCTTTTGAGATATTGTCCAGCCATTTTCTCACCTGTCAGAATCATCCCACCGTGTGGTTTTGGGATCACAGACCACCTTGATATTGAAATGTTAAAACCCAACTAACTATCAGAAGCTCCAATGTTTTCATTCTCTCTCCATTGACTTTTATATCTTGGCCGTCTCTGTTTAATGACATCATTGTGTGGTTTTTCATGAATTATCGAATATCCACATGTTCCTTTTTCTATCTGACACGAATGTGTCGTATTTTTTAAATCTCTTATTAAATTTTGTCTCAAAAAACAAAATTCTCTTCTTCTCCCTTTCTTAAGGTCCAGGTAAGGTTCAAAGTAGAGTTCATGGCCAGTCTACTTCCTCTCACTTTCCTCCTAGGAATTATTATAGCTGTGCTGTGGTTCTCATAATTCTGTGCTTCAAACAATAAAAATAAAATAAGACTGTTTTCCCCTCTTTGGCTCTACAAATTTCTTCATGCTCTTTGTTAAGAATTTTGTTAAATTTATTCCTTCTTTGACTATTATCCTAACTTGCCACTTTTCTTAAGATCCTGAATAAACAAATTTGTGTGTTCATCTATTCTGCCTTAATGTTGAAAAGTATCATGAAAGAGTAGGATTACACAGGACAATCACAAAATCTGAGGGCTCCAGGACAGTTGTGGAGAGCATCTAGTGTCTCCATGACTTCTGAAACTTCTCTGTGGAAGAATTTCCTGACGGTAACATTAATTAAATCCTGACTCAGGCATCTAATATGAATTTTACATGTATCTCCGTGAAGCATATACCACGGTTAGAATGGTAACTCAGCCAATTTATTTTAGCTTAAGCCTTTAAAATATTAAATTTCATTCTGTCATAACAGTTAACATGTTTTTCTCTAAAGAAAGAGAACTATTTAAGTTCCTTTCACAATCTATGACTGTCTGAACACAAAGTAGAGGTGGGAGTTTTCTAAACTTTCATATGACTCAAACAAATATCTACGCAAGACCAATAAGGCATATGACGATTAATAGCCACAAGCAGCTTAGGTTTTGTTTTGTTTTGTTTTGTTTTTTACAATCAAAAATTTGTTCCTTGCTTGTGCTATCTCCTCCCTCATGTAGAGCTGAGTCATCAACATTTTTCTCACATTTCATCAGAGGTTTTTAGCCAACAGTATCATTTTTTCAACAACAACAGTAGCCATTTCAGGGAGATTACACTACTTATTTTTTCCTCATTTTGATAAGGCATAAACCACAAGTGTCCTTAAAAGTTAAAGTTATGATTGGTACCCATGATATGATGTTAGAATTTTAAAGCTGGCAGAAATCTTTCACTTGAGCAGATTCAGCCTATGCCTGTTATAACCTGAAGAAACTCTTCCCCCCAAAGGGGAAGCTGTTTGCTGTCTCCCCAAGCTCACTAATGAGCAGGACCCTGGATACCAGCCCCTCCAGCCTCCTCTGCCCTCATGGGCAGTTCTGGCTTGTTCTTTTTTCAAAAAGTGTTTTGACTTATTTTCCCTTGGGTTGGTTCCATTTTGCAACCAATAACAAGCTGACTGGTAAAATGGCAGCAAAAAGGGAAGGGCCTTTCTCCTGCTGCCTGCCCTGGGACCCCTGAGCTCTCACTGGGCTGCGGGAAATGCCACTAGTGCTCAGCCCAGCTTCGGCCTATCTCTAGGATTTTGTTTTCTTCATCTGTGAATTGACAGTTGGGCTACACAACCTCTGACATCCCTTCCCCGCTCTAGAATTAAAACAATATTCCCCAAATACACTGAGGTCACTTCAGAACTGCACTGTGGTAATCCTACATTATGTCAATTCGCATCAATCATTCATTAGCAGACTTATCTGAAAAAGTATGAGCAAGCTTGATTAAGCAAAGGATGTCAAACTCAACCAACCTTAATCGAATGGATTTGATGTGAATCGCCAGTGTATTGCTCACATACCTGTTACGACTGAGAGCAACAATTATCAAATGTTTTCCAAACTGTCTTCTAATGAATCTAAAAACCTGTTTATGTTGTCGAAAGAACTCTCATTCTACTTTCTTTCCTTCCTTTTTCTGCAGCCAGTTGCTCGGCATTGCTGACCACTCAGTAGTGCTGGACTTCCCAGCACAGCCAAGAACGAGCGTGCAGCTGAAAGCCTGAGGACTTTAGGATTTTGTTTATATCCTCATTATTTCTCTATATACAACGCATTTCCTTGCTCATTTTCATTAATGCTCCCTTCTTTATTTATCTCTTGTTCCCTCACATTATCCTCTCAACAGGATAATGTCCTTTCCATTGTCCATTTTTTCTCCTTTCTCTCTTATCATTACTCTAACTACTTCATTCTGGCATCTCACTAATTCCCCCTTTAGGCTAAACATTAAAGAATCTAAAACATTTCTGTAAATTGCTGAAAAGGGTTTGTTTTTTTCCTTCGGAAAAAATGGCCAGAGAAACTTAGAAAGACTTTATGTAGTTACCTTCTGGTTTTGTGCAGAGGAGAGCTAATTTAAATATATATATTTTTTAAGTATGTCTTCAAAAGTAGAATCAACACATTGGTTTACTGAATTAGCACTTTATAATTAACAATTAATTGTGATTTATGCACAAAGTTTTAGACTCATTAAAGGGAAAATGAAAAATAGCTCATAAAAGTATAATAATCTTTCTGGCTTAACAGAAATTCACAGAGAATTTCAAATATAAAAAGTAATTTAGGCTGGGCGCGGTGGCTCACACCTGTAATCCTAGCTCTCTGGGAGGCTGAGGCGGGAGGATCGTTTGAACTCAGGAGTTAGAGACCATCCTGAGAAAGAGTGAGACCCTATCTCTCTACTAAAAATAGAAAGAAATTATCTGGACAACTGAAAATATGTACAAAAAATTAGCCAGGCATGGTGGCACATGCCTGCGGTCCCAGCTACTCGGGAGGCTAAGGCAGGAGGATCGCTTGAGCCCAGGAGTTTGAGGTTGCTGTGAGCTAGGCTGATGCCGTGGCACTCTAGCTGGGCAACAGAGCGAGACTCTGTCTCAAAAAAAAAAAAAGTAATTTAGTCAAAAGTGGACTCAGAGAAACATCAACTTCCTTCCATCTCAGAAAATCTGGAGATGCTACATCACCTTAGATCATCAGCAGCAACTGAAGTGTGAGGCCTCTCGGTTAGATACAGCAGTAACCTCCCGCCCTGCCAAAGATGGGCATTTTGTCAAGCTCAACAAACACTAATTTGAGTGCTAATATTCTGTGCTAAAGGCACTAATCATTAGTTAAATAAACAAACCATTTGAGTGTATAACTGTCAACATGACCAAAATCTGCTCACAGAGGGATCAACTTCATGCCCAGCCAACTACTGAAGTGCGATAGACCCAATTATACACCACTGCTGAGTCACCAAGGCCATGTTACACAGCACAGACAAAGCATACCTTGCCTATAAAGTCTAAGGGTACTTTGGAAAGGAGTGCAAATCAGAACTGCCTTTGGAGCCCCCATGCTACCTACTGCGTTAGGAAAAGCTTTTGCCCGGCCCCTCCCCGTCCACTCCCCCTAGCTCCTCTGCGATTGCTGAAAACCAAAGAAACTGAGCAGGACACACCCCGGTTTCAAACCCTCCATTGACCCTTTGCAACCAAGTGAGGCCAAAACAAGCTTTAGCACCAGATGGAACCTGTCACTACCCTGTGCTCCCATCACTCACTGGCAGTGAGACTTCAGCCCTCAGCAAAGGGCACCTGATAAGAGGGACCCTGTGTGTGTGTGTGTGTGTGTGTGTGTGTGTGTGTGTGTGTATGTGTAAGTATTAAAGCACCTGACACCAGGTGCTTTATTTTCATTGCATAAATATTTTCATTTTCACTTAATAAAAGGTGTTAAATGTACGCTGTTTTCCTCCCTTTTTCCAATTGGTGGACTGAGGTCAAATTTCTTGCTATGGCATACCCAGCTCTTACCATCTGAACCAAATTATGCTGCTCCGGTACCTTCTTTCACTCCCCCAGCTCCAGCCCCAGCCCCACTTCAGAAGCATCAGTGCTCCCAGACTCACCAGGCACTGCAGGAGTCTACGCCCCGTACCTAGGATGCCTTTACCATTTCTCCCTTTGAACACGTGTACTCATTATTTAATCTCAACCCCTTATGTCCTTCCCAAACCCAGCGAGTCACAGCTCCTTTCTTCCCTCACAGCACATTCATTCATTCATTCATTCATTCCCACATAGCAATTCTACTTTGCGACTGGAAGCATGAACTCTAGAACCAGCCAGCATAAACCAAAGCCCAGCTCGGCCACTACTAGCTGTGTCAACTCCAGTAAGTTATTTAATCTTTGTGGCCCAGTGGCTTTAGCTATAAATTACAGTTAAAAACACTATGTTAGGAATATTTGACAGATTGTAGGAAAGTAATGGGGTGGAAGTTAAGAGTCTTGGATTCTTGTCTTGGTCCTGCCCATTATTACATGAGTGAATGTAGGCAAGTCGATGAAATCAGCGTTAACTGTCTGTCTTACTAAGTGGTCCACCATTACATTATATGTAAACTGAGGGGGAATGAAATGAAGAGTGTCTCTGAGGTCTCTTCTACATCTAAAATTCTAAAATTTTCTCTTAATCAGTTTATTTCTAATCCTTGAGTTATTTATGTAAGTTTTTCTTGCATTAATGGCCCCACCGAGTTCCTTAACATATTCCCAGATCAAATGCAACTGAAAAGAAAATTCTCCCTAGTTTTCTTTTCTGCATAGTGTGCTTTCTTTAATTGGGAACATTTGTACCACAGCCAAAGGGATTTCCGATAAAACCCAAATCGTGTCCAAGTATTAAAGGATTCTGATAGCTAAATAGTAAAGGTTTAGGAGCCTAACAAATCCAAGATTATAGGAATTTGATATTTATGGGTGTTTGTATTAGATGTCAAGGACCCCTAAGTATTACCTGGCAAGGATCAGAATTTGGTCAACCAAATATTTCCTATCATTCTCATCCATGCTATATCCTTCAACTATGAATACTTGATAATAAAGTCAGAAAG
Organism: Lemur catta; assembly: GCF_020740605.2. Classification (NCBI taxonomy): domain Eukaryota; kingdom Metazoa; phylum Chordata; class Mammalia; order Primates; family Lemuridae; genus Lemur; species Lemur catta. The sequence continues at coordinate 91,807,557 of NC_059136.1, read as the reverse complement.
CCTTTTCAGACCTTACTGAATCAAAGAATTTTAAAGCCAGAGGAAACTTTAGCATTTTTAAGATAAATATTTTCTGTTTCTGTCAGATACCACCTTTATATATTAATCCATAATGTTAACAAGCGAAGAACAACTGAGAATAATTTATATCTCTATAGGAATTACTTGCATTTTTATTATTATGGGAAAGCATGGGGGATCAAAGTATCACCCCACAGGTACTCACCTTTGCTGATTGTCAAGTCCATACATCTAATTCTAATTACATAGCTTTAAACTTAGTTCCATGTGTTTGTAGATGTCCACATCTAATCTTATTTGTAAAGTCATCATATGGCTGAAGCCATAAATGAGGTGTGACTATAAGTAATATGGCTAATTTTTAATCAAATACTGTATACCAGAATGTGACCATACGTATAAACTTGTCCTTTCTAAAGTACTAAAGTTACCTTGAGAGTATTCTGTTTTTATTTTTATTTATTTATTTATTTTGAAACAGAGTCTCACTTTGTCACCCCAGGTAGAGTGCAGTGGTATCATCATAGCTCACTGCAATCTCAGATTCCTGGGCTCAAGGGATCCTCCTGCCTCAGCCTCTTGAGTAGCTGGGACTACAGGCACCACCATGCCCGGCTAATTTTTTCTATTTTTGGTAGAGACGGGGTCTGGCTCTTGCTCAGCCTGGTCTTGAACTCCTGACCTCAAGCGATCCTCCTGCCTCAGCCTCACAGAGTGCTAGGATTACAGGTGTGAGCCACTGTGCCCACCGAGAATATTCTATTTTCAGTGTAAATTAACAAATTACTGGTCCAAGGGTGTAAAGTTTCAGCTAGACGAGAGAAATAAGGTTTTTGAGATCTATTTCACAACATGGTGACTATAGTTAACAATAATGTATTGTATATTTCATAATGTATAATCTACATTGTATATATATAGAATAATATCACATTATGGAATGATAAAATCAAGCTAATTAACATATCCATCACCTTACATATTTATTATTTTGTATCCTCTTAGCAATTTTGAAATATACATTATATATTTCATATTACATTAAGTGTGCACAATTAAACTTTATTTTTCAGATAAATTAAACTGGAGAAACTACCAAAAAGTCAACTAGATATGTTTTAAAGTATACGAAAATGTTATGGTAGAATCCAGCTTTATTTTAAAATCTTCCAACTTTGCTATGTTTGAGTATTTTCAAAATAAACTGTAGGAAAATAATCAGAGCTAATTTTAATGAATAAAATAGGCACTTTCTTGGATAGAAAGATGACCCTATAAAATAAGGTAAAGTAAATAACTAATTTTTATATATATCATGACTCATAAATCCTTTTTCTATAGACAATTATAGAATAGGTGTTCCCAACGTGTTGCAAACAATGGCAATACCGTTGGGTTAAATGTGTAGTGTTAAAGGGGATATCATTTATTTGGATCTATAAATTCCTGCAATTATATTCCTTACAGAGCATGAAGGCAACTTTACAAATTCCTCCACTAGCCAGAAATCTAGACCGAAGTGTGTCCCTAAGTAGTGCTACCGTCTCTCTAGCACTGTGTGCTTTTTGAAAGGACTATGCAGGCAAGAATGGAGATTTGATCAAACATGTGGAACTGACTGATGCTGGCATTCAGCCCTGAATTCATTTAAATTATGATACCAAATACAGTAGAGTGGGACCAAGACTTATGAATGGATACTTCCTGTCTTTGAGTGGCACTGACCCCCAAGGGGTGCCCTAAACCATAAGTCTTGCAACCACAGAATCTACTCTTCCTTTTTTCTGTTCCCTTTTCTCTTTTGGAACTCATCAAATTCTCTGTATATAGCTATTTCCCTGAGCCAGTTCTGGTGTAATACTTAAAAACCACAGAATTATGCTAGGTTAGCACCCATTCCATAATAAAACTGTTAAATTTTAGAAAAGCAATGGTAGTATCTTTAAAAGGTTCAAAGGAAAAAAAAATCCATTTTTCCTTCATGGCGCTCATAAAAAAAAAAAAAAAAAAAGGTGGACGACAGCCACCAACACTGTGTGAAGCAACAGCTCTGCCAAAACTGTGAATAATTAACAGATTTGAAAATATAAGTAGCTTAAGCCAATCACACATTTGGCAGAGGTGAAAGTTGACTGTGGTAACTTGCTACTACAAGTGCACTCTTCTTCAAAAACATGATTTCCCACCTGTCCTTCTCTGACTGCAGACAGTGGTTCCCTGTCCGTATTTCTTCAGGCTATGATGGAGCCTCCGAACTCCTGGAGATAACAGGATATTTATAATATTTTCAGATAGTTTCAAAGCATAACAGGATATTTATAATATTTTCAGATAGTTTCAAAGCATTTCAGATAGTTTTCCGTAAAAGAATTTTTTAAGATTTAAAATAAATTAGCTTATTTCTCTAGAAATACATTCTTCCTTCACCTAGAATAGATGATAAAAGGAATCTAAATTTCTTTTTTTATTTTGTTATAATAGAGAATTTTAAAATTCTACTCCTGCACACTTTCGAAATACAACCCATTCCCTCCCCATACATGTGTAAAGATTGGACAAAAGTTGGCCAATGTATTTTAGGGATGAATGAAGTCACTTACATAAATGTCCTGTTTGGGGAAAAAATATTATACACCAACTCCTTAGGAAACACAAGAAAGCATAAAATGAAAAACCAATAGATTAATAGTTTAAATGAATAATTAGGTAGCCCCATATGTTGCTGCTTCCAAAAATTCATTTTAAATTGAAGTATTAGTTGTGGAATGGTCTAGGAAACTGAGGCCACTGGTCCATTTAACCCTATAGATATCAGTTCTCTAAGCTACACACTCACTTTTGTACAGAATTGCCTTAAAGTAATATTAAATAAAATGATGTGGTTTTCATTATTTTCCAGCCTTCTTTGGGTGAAAATTAGGCTCATTTTTTCCTACACAATTTCATTCTTTTCTCAACTCTTTTATCTGTTCCTTGCTACTTTCACACAATTCTCCTTTCTTAATTTTTAATTCCTTAATTACCTGCAGACACATCATATTTTTCTTATTATTTAAACGAGCCATAGTTAGAAGCAAATGCACTGTTCCTTTTCAAATATGAAAGATAGTTTCACCTTTGATAGTACACATCTGTTCTTTTCCATGTTTATGTGATGGTGGTAATAAAAGATTTTTCAAAAATGCCTCAGAGCTCAAGATTTTATTTTTTAAATAATTCATAGGCAAGCCTTGTAACTGGTGCAAAAATAACTCTGCTATTGAGATGCAAAGGAACCATGTTTGATGTTTAATATCCAGGATTCTATTTCCTGCTCATGGTTGTTATTTGAATAATGGCACAGTCTAGATGCACAGTAGTTAAGTCTGTAGAATATAGCAAGGTCACCATGAATTCTAGAGCACTTTTGGTCCCTCCATGGGCCAAAATCAGTCACTCAGGTTAAAATGAGTCCCAATTCATTGGGAGGCAAAACCCGAGTGCTTGAAAAACATCCAAACCAGATAAGCAAAATTCTGGGGCTTATGTTCCATTCTACCTTCCTCCTGCCTGGAAAAAAACTAGTGATCTCTTCTAACTTAGGAAAGAATTAAGTAATAATTTAGTAGAAGCTGACTTTTATAAGATTCAAAAAAAAAAATCTACTAGCAGAGTACGTGTGGTTATCATGGAATGAGGCCAAAATATTTAAAGGGCTTCTTTGCCCTTGGTTTCAGAGTGATTTTACCAGAAAGTTAGAAGTAAAACAGGACTCCAGCTGTGGTACCAACAAAGTCACTCAGTGTGTCCTGGGCTAGGTTGGTTCATCTTGCCCTTCTCTGGCAATCACAACTCACGCCTGTGTGTGCACCCAACAGTGACTGCCAGCACCTGGGCTTGAGGGCCTCTGTGTATAATGACTTTTAGGAAACTGTAGCAGTTACAGAAACCTGCTGCCAGTTGATGATATTTACCCTCTATGTTGCATGATTTCATTCAATCATTCATTGGACAATAACAACACAAATTATAATAACATAAATCCCATATTTCTGGAGAGCTTACCATGTGCCAGACCATTTTACATTCAATATACATACAATATGAAAAATTTTAAACATTCAACTAAGAATTAATAATGGTATTGCAGAAGATTTTCATAAATTAAATATTTAATGGGGATTTTTTTACCCTGCTATTCATTATTTATTTCAAGACAACCAAATTCTCCTAGTGCTTAAGCTGCATCAACACTTTCAGTCCTGGGGGTCTTATTGGGCAAGCTGCAATTTCAGAGAACTAAATAATAATCTAGGTGTTAATGAAACTCAGGATTGCCAAGGGTTCATAATTTACAAACAGGGAGCAATTGAGGCGCTGAAAGAACAAACACCATCTTCCTGTTGGATAATAACACTCTAAGTCTGAGGTCTAAGTAAACTGGATCACCATCCATCACTCAATGACATGCTTTTAAAACTGCATATGATGCAGCACATATTCCAAATATTACCTGTTCATTGGTAATAATGCCCTGCACCGTGGCATTGGCCAGGCTAGAGGAGAATGCGTCCATGGAGAAAGAGAGGCAGCAAGAGCTCCAAGTCTCATGTATGTCTGGTCACTGCCAGCAGCAACACCTACCTGCACTCACTGTGCAAATTAATTACATGTAGTCTTTTAACGACAGGTTAGTTTTTATTGAATAATTCCACAATCAACCAGTATAAAACCAAGAATTATGTTGCAAATAGAACCCCTAGAGTCAGTTCAGAGAATTTTAAAAATAGAAGGGACCTAAAAACACCATCTAAACCAATTTCAACACCTCATAAAATGTGATCACAATGTTAATGAAATTATCAGAAAAGTAACTGTGGTGATTTCCCAATAAAGTTTCCCTCAAATTTTCTGTCTTTGCATTATGAATAAAAAGAGTATGTCTCATAGAAAGTGCTTGCAATACAATTGTGTTCTTGCATACAGTTTTACGTGGAGTTTAAAAATCCAGCCCCAATTTGGAATGATACTCAGAATAAAAATCAATTCATTAGAGTATAATTGTTAACAGCCATTAATTATTATTAGAGTAATATAACTTCAGAATATCATATGAAGTAGAATAATTACTTCACAGAAAATAATCACTATTTTCCTGAAAGTAAACGAGTTACATTCTCTCCTGTTTTCAAGATCAAAATGATCACGATCTTAAAGGCTTCAGTCCTAGCTACTCAACTCCTCAAAATAGGAAAAATTCTCAAAATCAGCCTGCAGTAAAAAGTCTTCTGTTTAAGCCCAATGAAAACATCATCATATGCTGGCAGGTTTCGGTTCTAAAAGTAACTGGCAAATTCTGTTCTTGACCATTATCTGTAGCAATAACCAGGAAGCAGCTAAACTAACCACCCTGTTCTACTGTCTACAGACATAACTCCTTAAAACATCAGGAACTTAGCTAATTCACCACAAAATATAGAACATATAAACAGCAGAGCAAAATTTCTGGTCTTCTGATTTCAAGTGAATATACCATCCCCAAAGAGCAGGCAACAGAAGAATTTTTCTTGGAAGTGTTCATTTTTTATAAAACTAGGAATTAACTGAGCCAAAAAAGAATAAAAGGGAACCAACTACTGATTTTCCCCAGAGATGACAGTTAAACAATTAAGTGCTATCCTCTCTTAAAAGCAATTTGTATTTATATCATGTAACATACTACCATTTCTTTTATGTAAATATGTGCAAGCACAACAGAGATATTGATATATGGAACAGAGTTATTGCAAAGAAATAAAAATTTATTTTCAAAAGTGTTTTAATTTACTCAAGGGCATATGCAAAATTAGTCATAAGCTAGTTTGGAATCTGTTCCATTGACTCACTTTCAATGACAGTATAAGCTAATCAATTTATCTATCCATTATTAGTTGATCAGGTAATTAAAAAGAAACAGCTAGTAACGTAAGAGAACATGCATGCTTAAAGCATCTTTACAATATTTAAATCCATAATATAAGTCAGTTTGCTCTTTCAACTTAGGGACCAAAAGAACACTTAATTAATCACTCAACTGCTAACAAATGTTACTTAGACTTCACTTGGCAATTATGTGGTCACCCAGAGAATCAATGGCAATTAAGTAACTGATCAATAAACTCTCCTCTTCAATGGATAACAAAGACCCTGAAGTTTTATCTCCTGTTCTTTTAAATAAACTAGAGAATACATACATTTTTATCAGCATACTGGGCTGAAAAGACTTAGAACTCCAATTGTTCTATTTTTTAATATAGATTAAATCCATTTTGCTAATGATCATATCTACAATACATCAAAGTATTAAGCATTAAAAACTAGATTAAAAAATTCCTTCACTGAATAAGATAACCAAAGCGGACCAACAGCTAAGTAATTATTCAGCCAGCCGAAAACAGCAGTGTGGTGAACCTGCCTAGCTCTCCGTTTTTCTAATCTATAAATTATTTTAAATCCCTTGTAAAAAGATTTCAATGGGATTTTTAAACAATGGTTTTCAAACACTCAGGTAGAAGAGCATTTCTGCTGGCTACTGATACCTTTATGAACTCCTGAGTTAAACCACTTCTATGGATCACAGAGTGCTTTATAGTTTCCCAAAAGAAAGTGAATCTGTTTGAAATATGAGTATTTAGAAAGTTCGCCTCTCTTTTCGAATGCAGTCAAAGAAGAGAGAAGAGTGGAGTGGTGGGGGTTTCTATACTAGGCAGGCTTTGAAAATTAAAAGCACAGAAGTATATGTTCTTGTATTATATAGTCACACTAATAAAAGCAATCAAACATATCCAGGGGATGCCTGACATGAACAATTTCATAAGCCTGGTATCGATCCCAGATTCTTTTCAAGTGAGGCTGCTTTGCAGTAACCTGTCCCCTTGTGCATTTCTATCACTGTACTCAACGAAGCCTTGTACTAAATATAGGAGAGCTTGGAATTTCATGTTTTGTGACAATTTTTTGTAACTTATATCCTATTGTAAAGTTTATTATACAGTAAGAATTAACGCCAGCACATGAGGAAAGCAGATATAATGAAGCCACAGCTCAGAGTTGACAAGGGAATTAGACTTGAGTTGGAATCCCAGGCAAACTTTCATTCTACCTGCCAGGATTGTTGTTAGGGTAACGTTTGTGAAAGTGTTGCATAAACCACACAAGACCAGTCAAATATCAGAAATGACAAACCAGAGGGTGAGACACCTACATATGCCATCATCTCAATACTCAACCCTGTTTATGTCTTTGATCCAGTACTTAAGGAGTCATCAGATTAATGAATTTAAGCAAAATCAAAATTATGTAATCTTTAGTTGGGATTCTTGTCCCTAACATAGCATCAAAACTAGTTTGAGATCCAGTATAAAGTTTGTAGCACTAACATGAAAAGAATACTTTCACTTCATCTTAATTTCCTATACTAATATAAAAACCTGAATATGTTCTATAAACATTAAGAGAAGCTCAAGTCGACCTTCTGGATCCTACATTTGCATCACCTAACATTTGGTGTATGGAAAATATTTTTCATCCTTTATAACTTCATTTTCACAGAGTTGAATTGTTTTTGTTTTTGATGTGAAATATCTGTTAAGAACAAAACTGAAAAAGCTTCCATTGCATTCTGTAGTATTTCACCAATACAAAAATCCTTACATTAATTCTGAAAAATCATTCTTTGCTTTAAAAGATCAGTATTTATCATCAAACATTTGTGGGCATCTATTATAGGAGAGGCATGGTACTAGAAGCTGGTCATATGAAGATTAAGACAAATATATATATTCTCATATGGTATATGGCATGAAATAATCAGCCAAATTGAACTAGGATGATTTTAGATGACTTCCAAAACACAAGAAGAAAGGCTGTTAATGGTATACCCTGAACATTTGACAGCAGCATATAGATGGCAATTATAATCTAGAAAATAACACTTCATACTATTTACTGGGACATTAAACTGAAGAGAATGGGACAGGTTTAGTTCCTTTTGTGAAGGAACAGATTCCCCACTATCTGATAAGGATGTAATTTCCTTTAGTTAACATGTAAGAAAGCAGTAGATGGGTTTAAGAAAATACAAAGGACAATGAATAAGTCTAAAACAATCCATAAAAATTTCGAGACTATGTCAGATACCCCAAAGAGTTATAGAGGTTGCAGTATCTTCAGGATACAAATAGAACAGATACCTTTAAAAACGCAATTTGCATTTTAGTTTAAAATTGAACCACATTGCCTTGTAAACATTGTGTCTCTATGCAACCTAAATCTGAGAAAACAAATAAAGAAAGAACATCTATTTAGAATTTTAAAAACTTTTGTAAACAATCTGGGCATCCAGTATGTGCTTCAAAATACCTGTTAGATGAAACTGAATGTTTTGATTTCTCATTGAAATAATACAGTGATGCAGATGATAGAAGAAGTTGAACTAATACTTACATTCTCAACATAGCATTGACTCCGGGTTTGTCTCTATTCCATAATTAAATGGAGAAGTTGATCAGTTCTATTTAGTGAGTCAATATAAAGAGTACATCTAAATGATCCTAAACCCATCTTCCTAACCAGCATGAGTGTTTGCCAAAAGTTTTGATTCTCTACTTTGTTTTCCCTTTAGAATCAAATCCCTGCTAACGATTTATATATGATGGAAAAGTAAAGCTAAGGGATATGAACCTACATAAGGCTAAACCTACGAAGAAAACTTTGTTTTGGAGGAGATCTGAATGTGTAAGGAATCATCTCATAATACTTTTTTCCTCTTACATACTTTCATACAGACAAGAGGATGCTTTATTTTAAATATGTAATGGGAACACATCAAAGTATCATTATAAAATTACTTTATATGCATAAATGTTTTCCTACAAACTTACAATCATGCCAAGAGTGTATCTTCATATTGACTTGCAATTTACTAAAGTCATCTTTCAATCAATATTTAGTGCATTTACAAAGCATGCAGTGAGATTCTAGAATATAGATCATTTTAATGAAATCAAATGTCACATGTCATGTGGAGGTAAATCACATTATTTATGCTTATTTATTTTAAAGAATAAGCATTTACCTTCTCTACTGAATTTTATGATAACCAGTGAATGAATTCAAGTGTAGATTTTAGTTGACTATTCTTTTTCTTTTCTCTTCCTTTTGAGACAGGGTCTCGTTCTTTCCCTCTGTTGCCCAGGCTGAAGTGCAGTGGCACGATCATAGCTCACTGCAGCCTCGAACTCCTGGGCCCAAGTGATCCTCTTGCCTCAGCCTCCCAAGTAGCTAGGACTACAGGTGTATGTGACCAGGCCAGGCTAGTTGACTATTCCTGAAGTAAAAATCCCAATTTCTACATTTACCAGAAGACTGTGAGGTTCTCTCCCCCAGCAATGGTCTTACTCAACTTGAATTTCCATACATGCTGTTATGTTTTTGGGAGAGGCAACACAGTACACTGGGACCCAACCCCAGTTCTGCCATTCACCAGCTCAGTGACTCCGGGCAAGTTACGTAACATCTCTGTTCCTTAGTTTCTTCTGATAATATTGAATATTAGTATAAGCCTCAAAGGACTGACATGCCATACCTCAGCATATTAACAGCACACTGCACAGGGGCACTATGAAGATTAAAGCTGTTAATATTTGCAAAGATCTGGGAAAACATCTGACATATAAAAGCTTTAAAATAAAAAAATTTAAATGTGCCCTACTTTCATATCACTTACATAGAACCAAATAATGAAAAATGAATAATGAAGAAATGAAAGAGGATGAATAATGAAAAAATAGTTCTCAATGGTTCAAGACTTAGATGTCAAAATATTTCTTTAGAATCCATACGGCAGTAAAACGAAGGATGATTATTACTTTCAGAGGACGCCCTCGACATTTCTTGGATGAAGAGAAATCATACGTACTATCAAACCAACCACTGTCTAGGTCAGTGATAAAAATTTTGTTCAAAAGTGTTTTGCTTAATGTACAAACGTATACTCTCTTTGACTAAGCCATTCAGTATTAAAATAAAAACACCATAATACTCACTATTTTGACTCCCAAAATTACAGAAATCCCCTCTCCTTTTCTACCTTTTAATACGCTACAATGAGAAAAATGTTATCTCCCATAAAACAGTCAGGACCCCCAAGCCCCGTGCAAAGCCCAGCGGAACACATGGTTTGTGTTTGCCCACATTCTGCCGCAGCCTCACTCTCCGGCACTGCCTCGAGAATCTCAGCAGGTTTGTCTGGGAAATATATTGGTCTGCCTCAACTAGCAAGAACATAAAACATAATCTTGACTGTTGTTTCATTCCTTTTATAAGACCAATAATTCAGTTGTCTTATACCCAGAAACGTAGTCTTTATAACATGTTCTGTTCTGTACTGACATTTTTATACCATTTTTCTTTAAGTGTCATGTATTTCAAACGGCTTTACAGTAAGAATTATTGCCCAAGAGTCACTGCTTCCCTTATGGAATCCAGGGAATTTGGATCAATCTGTAAGTGGTATTGAGGACACATGTGTGCAGTTTAAGGATTTGGGACTTACCGTTGGCCTTGAGATATTCGAACGCCTAATCTATTTCCATTTAAAAGGAAAATAAGAGGAGGATTCTCTAATGATGTTTTAATGTCACTTTTCTTAGAATTGAAGTAATTCAAGACCAAGCAATACCCTAATTTATATAAAGTAAAAACACTTAAGTCAAAAAAGTGTATCTAGTTTTCAAAAAGAAAATCATGTGCACATTTATTAAACATTGTTTCCCAACTTTGCATCTGGTGTCTAGAATTAATTTTAACCATATGACAAAAAACATACCAAAGAATGGTGGAAGAGTGGTTGGTTCAACCACTTAAACTAACTCGAAAGTTAATCTCCTAGTCAGCGTTCATGGCTCAATGCGTCAAAATAAGTGGTTAAAATGATCTAATAAAATTCTACGGCATTTTAAAGCTATATGTGCTTAATAGCAATTTATTTTAATTATTAAATGCTTACATTATAATACCAATAAATAATTTACAATATAATTAGCTCTATTAAAAACAGTTAATGAATAGGCATGAGTACCAAAGTCATTAGCATATAGAGATCATTCTGATCTGTGTGTACTCTCTCCTTCCTCTGGCAGAAAGAAAACAAGAAAACATTTTTAAACTACATTACAATTTCCAAGCCCCGTCCAGTATTCCCAGATATCAGAGATCAGACACTGTTGTTCTTTTATTCTGCCAGTCTGTCTTTACAGTTGTGAGTTCACTAATTAAAAGAGAAGAAAAGTTTGGTGTTTGCTATTAAAACTTTGAGAGAAAAATATTGTTTCAGAAATATGTTTAGCAACATTTCCAGGAACAACAACAACAATGAAAAAACACAGTTCTGAGAATTATATTAAAGTCTAGCCCGTTACAACTTTGAAAACGGAAGTTTCCTCGCCACAAACCAAATACATTCCTCTAAATGTACACTTTCTCATAAATTAGAGAAATGTTCTCCACCATGTACCAGTAGCCACCACAAGCTCATAGATACACAGAGAGAGAGAGAGAGAGAGAGAAAGGAAGGAAGGAAGGAAGGAAGGAAGGAAGGAAGGAAGGAAGGAAGGAAGGAAGGAAGGAAGGAAGGAAGGAAGGAAGAAAGGAAGGAAGGAAGGAAGGAGAGAGAGTGAGAGAAAAGAGAAGAAAGAGAGAGAGAGAAAAAAGAAGAAAGAAAAAGAGAAAGAAAGAAAGAAAATCTAACTGGCTTCATTGTAACAGCTCACAGTTTTCCAGGGACATTTCTAGGACTGTGCCATGTGCCACTGAGCTGATGTGACAACCAGTTTGCTGTATTATCTTTGTATACTCCTTGAGTTGATTCAAAGCTAAGCTTGCTGTGATATCAAAGGGGGAGCTGTGGTAGGATCAGTTGCAAACAGGCCCCAGGGGACAAGCACTGTTGTAAACCAATAGGAGCCCTACCCTTGGATCAACATTAGCAAGCAGGTACCCGATGAGGCAGACCTGAGGAGGGCTTTTCTCTACTGCTCCCCTCAAAGGCAACATTTTCTCATGCTTGAGCTTGTGAATAAAGAACAAGGGCCCACATGCATGCTGTCCCTTCTGTTTAGCCTGTTAGCATTTGCCTACTACAGAGTTCCAGCAAACAAGAAAGGCTGCAGCCAGGGGGCCCTGGCTTGGAAGTGAGAATTCCACTGCAGCCACCATGGAGGAACATACACTGGAGCCTAAATGGACTGAACCGAAGAAAAAGGCTAGAGGCAGATGCCATTACATATGGGAAACTTAATACATGATAAAGGTGCCATTGGGCAGCCACTGGGGAAAAACGTTAGATTCCTGTCTCATGTCTTAGCCAAAACTAAATCATTAGAGGAGTCAAATATTTTAAAGAAAAAAACGAAACCATCAAAGTAGAAAGCACTTTAATTTCAAAGTGGAAAAAGCCTTTTTAAGTATAATACAGAACTCTCTCTAAACGCCTAAATTTCTTTCCCAAACCAGCCACTGGGTCAGTACTCCTAGAACTTGCTCCCTTTATAATGAACATCAAATCCCCTGTCTGTCAACTTTAACCGGACTACACAGAGCTACATCTCAGGATACAAGAAGACACTGGCAACAAAAAACAAAATTTTGTTACCCTTTAGAAGTCCTAAAATAACTTTGCTTAAAGTAACTGCAAAGCGACACCATGATATAAAAGATTATTCATAAACATTTCTCTTGCCAAAGAGATCAAAACAATTTGCTAAACATCCTATAAAAATTAGTAAAATTAATAATTTTAAAAGCTTCTTGGAAGTCCTTTCAAATCAAGGACCCCAAGAATTGTACTGATACCACTACCATGCAACTGCTAAGAGGATGCCTTAGTAAAATGTTTGAGACTAAAATTGCTAGGACCATATAGTTCTTGTGATCCTCCACCCCAGTCTCTGATGTGACAAACAAAATTTGGGAACACTATCTTCTTTCCTGCTTGAAGGATTGAATTTGATCTCATGGAGACCCAAGAAAAAAATATTTGGTGGGCCATGTCATTCATTATATGAAAAGTATGCACATCAATGCAGAAATGCCCACCCTGTTGTATTAACTGAAAGCCATATTCCACCTATTTTGGAAGTATTTGGTAAAGGAACCAACTCTGCATGTGATTCTGTAGTCCCTTTTGAGGAGCAACAACAGAAAGGCAAAAGCAGTGGGTCTTTGTTGGCAACAAGTTAAACCTCTCCATTTTAACTAACCACACTTGGGAAGAGTTGATAAGGCCAAGACTTGCCTAGAAACCCTGTAAACTGATTTGAACAGATAATATACAAAAAGCTGGCCCTAGCCTTTACTAATGTAAGAATCTAAATTTTATTTCCAGAAAAAAGAGTATGAAAGATATCCTTTGATTTACACATGAAGACATTAACTAGTAAATTTAAATAAAAATATGATTTGGGGAAAATATTTCAACATAGAATGAAAAGTATGCTGTAAAATTTCCTATTACTAACTGGTCACATCTTGTGGGAAAATAATCACATAAAAATAGCTAGCATTTACCATGCCTCTGACACTACATCAAGCCCTTTACAAATATTATGTACATACAAGGGTGACAAAGTATCATGATACACACTTCATAGGTTGTGAGAATTAAAAAGAGTTATGATGTGAAAAAACTGTTTAGAACAATGTCTGGGATACTGGAAACAATAAATAGTGGTTCCTAGTATCTCATTTAATCCTCAGAACAAACACCTGAGGCTTAGAGATATTAAATAACTCGCAGAAAGTGACATTGTATGACTCTAGAGCCTACGCTTGTAACTGCACTCTGCGTGAATATAAATAAGCAACCCATTTTCTCCTCTCTCTCTTTCACCACCGAGTCTGCAGAAACAAAACAGTGTGCTCATGAATGTCATATATTTATATATTATATGTAAATGCTGAAACCAAATGCATGCTTACACATTTTTATAGCTTCATTTTCTATATTTTCTACCGTGTTTTACATTTCTATGTATTCCTTTAGTAATAGTGTGTTTCATAAAGATCTTCAGAAAACTTAAATCATGAAAACTTTTAGAAGTTTTAAGTGCCTCTTATTTACTGTCAATATAAGCGAAGTTTCTTTTTTAGTAACAACAATTATTATAGTAAATTACTCTTCTAAGTGCTAACAGGCACCGTACTGGATACAAAGAGTTCATGTTGCATCCTCCAAATGCTCCTAATTCCACACAAGTCAACAGTAGAATGATTATTTTTAATATTATTTGGGAAGATCCAGAGAACACTCTAGAATGTGGACCACAGGTCTAGGGGGGAAAATCATATTTTAAAATGTAAGATAAACATTCCTATCCTGTTTTAAAAGTTCTTTGTTCAGACACTGGTTTATTTATTAGTTGGAAGCTTAAAGAGAAAACAATGATTAAGCAACGAAGCGTTATCATCTCATTTCAGCCAAGTCCTACTCGGGAGAACTTGCTAAGAAGGAGCAGAATTTTCCGGAGCTGCTCAACGCACCACTGGCATTTGGAAGCTGGAGCAGCTTCATCTCCCTAGATCCATCTCTGGTGCTTTTCTGGGAGAGCAGAGTTTGGGGGAGAGCTTTGCTTTTGGGGGAAAGAACGAGGTATAGGTTTCAGGACTATATTTTCAAGACAACCTAGAGGTGGGAGTGACAATAGCATAAGCCTGTTCCTTTGAGGGCCCAGAAAAAGCAAGTGGGGCCCCAGGAGGAGAGAAGGAAACGAGGTGAGACCTTCAAACTGAGCAGGAGCAGCTGTAACTGGTGGACACGGTGAGTGGGAGCCACATGCTCAGCTGCTGGAAGGAGACACCTTGATAATTTCACTTCTCTCTTTTTCTTTTTGGAGACACTAAATTTGGATAGAAAACGAGCGCCGTTCTCATAATCACGTGTGTAGGCCCCAGCTAACGAAGCACAATCTGTGGCTGTTCGTTCTTAAATCGCATGTTAGCAACCACCTTGCCGGGCGCCGTGGGCCCTGGCTCCGCGTCACGAAACCTGACTCCCCGGGCTGCAGCAGCTCAGCCTGCCCCACGGTGATTCCCCACCTGTAACTCCTTCCCTAGTAGCCACTATCTAGCAAGAGCCGCCTGGAACAAGGAGCCTTTTGTCTGTTTGCAATTAACAACAACAAGAAAAGCCATTTAAAAAAATATCTATTAAAAAGGTCAGAGTTTCTCTCAAGAAATTTAACAGCAATCTCAGGGTGTGCAGGGAGGTGGCCAGCTCTGGTGTTTAGCCGTGCTGGTCAGGCACACTGACCGCCACCTTCTGAGCAAGCAGAGACGGCTGGGCCTTTCTTGAGCACAGGAGGCAAACGGTAAAGCCCTCTTCATGGTAGTAGGAGGACCCTGGCCAGAGAGGATTTCAATTCAGGTACACTGGCAGCTTTTCTATTAGTTTAAAGAGGGGAGGAGGTAGAGGTATTTTAAATAGGTGATGAATAGGCTGAACTAGGGGCATGCCAGCCAGTTTGCTGGAAGGCATTGTTTCCTAGGGAATTTATACTATAGGAGAACTTCCAGAGCATGATATTTTCTCATTCCCCTTCCTCCATATCAAAAAATAACACAAAACTTAACTCCTTTCTAAGAGCCGGAAAAAGTGGGGCTATCTTTGATGTTCCACCCCAGATCAGATGAACTCCTACAGACTCCCCATTCCAGGTACAGGAAGAAAACAATTTCATTGGAAGGTAAAAAGAAGAAAACTTTTACTGTTTTACAAAGTATTGTACTGAGAAATATCACCTAGCTAGCAAAAATACAGGCTGGGGAAAAGGAAGAAAAAACTAGTAATAAGTATATCGCCTGTGAACAACATTAATACTAATGTTGTTTCTTAAATGTCCAAACAGTGGTCTACTGTCAAATTAGATAACATGGATTTATAGTATTATTCAAGAAAGAATTCCATATCAGGAGGCCCATATTTCAATGCAGAAAGGATTACATTATTTGTCAAGGAAAACACATTACTCTTTGAAAAATAGAAAAGTTGACCTTGGCAAACAGTGAAATTGTTCCCTACTTGATTTCCCTTCCATGCACTTGTGGGAGGGCACACATTCGGTGCTGCTTTGTGGCACTGTTTCAAAAGATCTCTTGTTATCGTGGCCAGAAATGAGTAGCAAACACCTAGAAAATAGTTCACATTAGTGTTAGGAAGTGATTGAATTTTTGTTTTCACCCTTTATATTATGTAGCAAAAAATCTTGTAGAAGGGAAATCATCTAGATTTTGGTAGTAAATAGGCACTGGCTCAATGTATGCTTATCTTTTTATAATTTTCCCTTGATCGACTGTAGTTCTTTTTTTTTTCCCACAGAGACAAAAATGAATGTGTAGTCTTTGACAAAACTGTAAAACTGTGTAACAGTTTCCCATTTTATTAGGGTGTTATTACCTTATCACTTGACTTTGTCTCAGGTGGCATTACCACTATTTTTATAATAATTGATAACAGTGTTTAATTTTGTCAAGGTAGCATCTGGTATCCCTGTGGATCTCTATGTCTTTGCCTATGAATTACTCAAATCTATCTCAACACACTTACTTATTACAACTCTTCCCTTCTTCACCCCCCTGCTGGCTCCCAATACTACTACTGTTCCTGGTATTATCATGGTATATGATGATAATAACATAATAAATGATAGAAGATGTTTGTTGAGTGCCAGCGACTTTTTTGAAGCAATCTTTGCATGCCAGGCCATTCAATTCTCTTAGCAACATCATAAATTAGATAATACCATTATCCCATGTTACAAATGAGGAAACCAAGGCTCAGGGAGATTTACTTCAACTTGCCAACTGTATCTTGTTGTTTAGCACCTTTCATATTTTATATTAAGGATGAGAAATTAAATCACTCATAACCAACCAAGGCTAGCTGGAGAACAACTCTACTGTTGAGGGAAAAACCTATTTGAAAACTGCAATAGGATTTTTCATGCTGAATGTCCTTCCCTTGTGTCACTCGCTACCCAAAATCTTCCATAAAGATGCTTTTTTTCTTTTGGATTTACTGAGAAATGAGTCAGCAAAGCTTACAGATTACCAAGAGATTGCCCCACAAAAATGTTAGATCATAAACAATGTAAAATAAAAGATGAAAGCAATTTGTTTTCTAAATTGCAAACCAAATCTGTGTTTGAGTGTATATATGTATATCTGTGCATAAAACCATGTTATTAAATGACTGAATCAAGGTATTATGATTGGCAATGCTTCAGCTTCTAAATAATCAATGTAGATCACTGACAATAAATGCAACCAATTGGTACTGACTCCATTGATAAAAGGCACTGGATGAAAAGATCTGATGGAAAGCGATACCAGGAACCAGTGCACACCTGTACATGGAGAAACAATCCGCATCTCTAAAAGGCAATGTTCAGTCAAGGTTTAGTAACTACTGGGCATTTCCTCTCTTTGATGGTCTCCTTTTCTGTAATTTCCTCTCAACCACAGTTTTTAAATAAATTTTTAAAAACATTTATCTGGTAAAAATCCCTCCCTCCCGCCATAGTCCCTCACTCCTAGCAAAACCCCCACCTGGCCTTTAAGAGCCATAACCAGTTCTCATGGTTGGCGGCCAAGTGGTCTGATAACACGAAAGCAACCCCTTGAATAAAGCTTGTTTCTTTACTTTTGGTCATTCCACCATTTAACACTTTCCTCCATAAATCTAGGTGACAAGAAACTCAGAAGCTGTGGAATTACGGCTTCTTGGACACCACCATGGACGAGGAAGACAGAAATAGAGAAAAGCAGATTGTGCGTCTGTCCATCCTCTGTGCCAGGGTGGGAGGGAGGCAGCGGCAGAGCCAAGTAATGTCAGTCCCCAGTTCTCCTGGGCTCTTCTTCAGACTCCGATTTTATTTTATTTATTTATTTTCATTCAAATTTTACAAATGCAATATCATGTTGTTAAGAGTATTTACTTTTCCTAAACTAAACACTCCAAGAAGAGACCCCCCCCCAACCCCAATACAGCATTTTGGGATCTCCAATGTGTCTCCAACCCCAGAAAAATCTGCCCCAGCACCCATGTGATCCTTCTTTAACAGATTTTTTGTTGAAACCCAAACCTAACAGTCAAGCAGAAAGGAGCTAAGAAATATTTCTATATAATTAATACCCATCACCTTCCTCTGAATCTGCCTCTTCCTCCTCCTGGCCCATTCTCTTTCTCTCTCTCTCTTTCTCTCCTCACACAAATCCTTTCTTTGTGCTACCATATTCATTGAGTAATTATCACTCACACAGCCCCTGGGCAGCACCAGGGAACTTAGAATGGATAGGAAAAAGATGTTCTGCCTTAACAATTAAAGTCAAGAAGATGAAATTTGCAAACTGACAAAAAGTTACAAAGCAGTGTGGTAAATGCTCTAAGGAAGGCTGGGGTGGGGGTGGGGTGAGGAGGAGAGGAGCCAGGAGTAGAAAAGGGGGTCTTACCTCCCCCAGAGACTGGAGAAGGCCCTCTTGGGAGGTAATCCCTTAAATGAGACAGGGAAGAATGAATCTAACCCTGCCAGGTAGCCGGGGCAGAACACATCTAAATAAAGGAGCTTTAGAGCAAATATCAACAAGAGGCGGTGCAGGGGGGAGGTGGCTGAGAGAGGATTACTCATGAAACATAATAATTTTATAAATATGGAAAATTTAACCAGATAATGAAATGTGAATTGAGTCTGCAGGCTGCATGGGGGGAAGGGAGGAGGCAGTTCTTACTTAAAGCTTTTATCTAAGTGTGTTTTGCCAGAATGGTTCTGTCTGATGACTATTACGTGTTTTAAGCAGGCAGCTTAGAGGGTTATTGCAGACGGGTCATCTTCCTCTCTTAAAAACAATTCAAGAACAGCTGTTGTTGTTTTACAGTTGTTCCCGGTGACAGAGGTTGAAAACACTGTAAAATTCCTCAATCCTTTACTCTTTACTAGTGAAGTCAAGGCCACCTGTACACTTTCTTGTGTCCTCAACAATCATAAGATCAATGACAATTATTTGCAAGAGAGAACGGGTGTATGTATGCATGTTTGAGAAAGACAGAAAGAGAGTTTAAATTATGGAATAAAAGGAAAACAATCACATTTATCGTCAAGCTTTAAGCCACCTTTTTTCCTGATAATACAGATTAACTTCTCTAAATGATTTAACACCTGTAACAGGGAGGTAAAACTACAAATCCTTCACAGTAAAGAAGAAAAGTTTATGAATTTATTCTATATTTTTATTTTTGCCTACATTTTGAGTCAAAATGAGCTTATAAAAATTCTCCAGAAAAGGCATTTTTTGGCCTTAAACTGTACACTTATAGCTGATATTAGTTACAGGGCTCTAGCTACTGAAACCCTACACATTCCTCAATAGAACTACCTAAAACCTACCAAAGGTTAAGTGCTAATAACTGCTCATTTTTATATTTCTCATCCAGCAATAAAATTTGGAAGATTATTTTGTTCCAAAAGAGTAAAGATTGGCCAGAGATATGTAGGTAACGATCGGATTACTTGACTAAGGATACAGACTTTTACTGAGAGCACAGCTTTGGACTTAATCTCAACTATAAAAGAGAATCCCAGTTTTGTTTCTAAAAATCATCACTGTAAATCACAAAAATGGAAATGTCTCTAGATATATCTAAGTAAAGAGAAACATTCTTAATTCTTCTCGCTGTGATGATATACATATACATAAGCTATGCTATGCATTCCTTGAGGCCCAATGTTGTGCGAAATGTACTATAGAGAGAATAAAAGACTTTGGAAATGACATAGATTTAAAGTCCTTTGACTAATTCCACTGGGATTATTGGAGTGCTTGGGCTGGGGGGAGGTGAAAGCAACGATAGAAAGGAGCCAGATATTAGTGCCTGTTGTAATTACTACGTTCCCTATGGTCTGAAATGCTAAAAATGAATGTTTCCTCTATTACGGGGATATAGACCTTTCTCACTGCAAAGCTATTAGCATATATAATGCACATGTCTGAAAATCATGGCTTCTCTGTCATTCTTTGGAGACCTTTAGGGACCTGGGTTATTGTATAGTCCTGAATTATAGCCAAAGCATAAACTGTAGTCCTCTAGTTTTCCAGCATATTTTTAAAAAATCACTTTAAGCAATTTTACCCGTATTTAACGGCTCAGCCCTTTTCAACAAATTAAAATGTTTGCATTGTCTTAATTCTGGACAAAATTGCTATATAACTTGCAAATGAGAAAGCACATTAACATACTTCATCAAGTGCCAGCATGTCTATGAACAAAATGATTTAGCATGTAATTCTAGAAATCTATGAATGTAATATTTCTTTAAAAATAAACAAGCTTCTCAGAAGTCAAAACATATATAAACTCTTGATCTGCTTATACCATACTAGGGCATATAAAGTCACAAGAAAATGAATGACACTAATTTGTACCTTTTGTACTAATACATTTCCTTCTGTATTTGGGGGGCAAAAATTGTACCTTAACATCCCCTACATTTTTTTCTTTGATTTCAAGGCTTTCATCATGAAAGCTGAATAAAAGAAGAAATATTACTTCCTTATTCAGTTTTATTTTAACCTATGTCAATTTAGCATATTTTAAATAGTCTGTATAATTTTTAAAAACGAAAGAGGGCCATTCTAATGTTAATTTGTATCGATCTTCCAAACATATGATTCTAGATTTCTAAAAGGGGCCCACTTGAGGGGGCTTTTTAAAAGTGAACATAAAAGCGCCCTGAGGCTGCCCAATTCACATTTAACCTACTTACATGAAAAAGGAACTGCTTTGGTTAAGAATAAACTTCCACAAGCTCAGGTTCAAGCTAAACACGCCAGCATATTAGTGAGGAAATGAGACAGCAAATAGTAACTCCTTTCATACTAGTAAAAGAATACTGTATTTATTTAAAACAGTTGGCAGAAATTCTCATTTTAATTAAATTACATTTACTGAAATAACATTTTCATAATTAAACAACAACAAAAAAAACATTTCTCCCAAAGAGCTAGCAAAAAAATGATCACAGTAACTTAAAATGGGCAAAGGAGTAAGACGATGGTTAAAATAAATGTGACTAATTTGGGTTACAATTGCACATTAGTTCAATGGTTTTCAGTGATTCAGAAGCCATTATTATCCTCCCTTGCTATGTAAAGTTAATATAAAGTAGATAGCAAATTTTGTTATTAATGCTTTTTTAGAGGAAGTAACAGGACAAGTTTCATATCTTCCATTTCATTACTTGCATATTAGAATCCAAGATCATCAGATTAGATCCCTTCCCTTTACAAATGAAGAAACTGAGACCCAAAAAGTTAAATGACTTGTTCTTAATCATTTAACTCAGCTGGGAGGACTAGGTCTGGAACTCAGAGGCTTTCTACTGCACAGCTCTGTCACAGAGCGGAAACACCTAGACTTCATAGACGACAGAAGAAAAATCAAAGAAAATAGGACACCATACATGTGGATTATGTTAGAAACAAAATTCTGTTCCAAGCTACCTATGGTTCAGTTTCTTTCACTCCTGGTTCCCACCTCCTAAAAGCTCACATGAGAACCAAAGTTCATGTTCTGAAGGGAACAAAACTTGTCAAATAATCAGTTTAAGTCTCACATATTGACAAAACCAATGAACGAAGAACTTGTTTCCATGATTTACCATGACAGTTAGAGTGAGAGCAAAATTTTCCATGGGAAAAAAAAACAAAACAAAACAATTCTGAATGCAGAATTCCTCCAAACAGACAAAAAATTGCCAAATCGGTCAAATGATCAAATCTCAATTATGGAAGGTACACAGGAAAAAAAGGAGAAACATTCAAATGAGGGGGGAAAGTATACCAAACCACAGGGAAAACAGAACCACCCTCTTCCTTCTTGGATACTGCTGAATGCCGGTCTTGTGGAGAGCAAAGAGCACTATATGGCATAGTTGTGCCAAATAAGGTTTCCGCCATTCAGGAAAGGGCTTACAATAGTTTCATACATGTGCTGCTGGATAATTTAATGAACAAATATGCCACGGTTAAAGCTTAGACAAGTAGGAAGTCTGCTGCCTTTGTACAAAAGGAACACCAGTGAGCTTTCATTAGCTTCCTTCTCCATTATTAGGTCAAATTAAAGTACAAATGAGTGAAACCACACAACTGTTGCTATTTCAGAACAGATTAATAATGTATTAACTGTTCTTACAAAAAAAATCAAATAACAAATACAAGTTAAATTCAACAATATTGAATATCTGTGATAATGACTACCATAAAGAGCCCCTGTTCTTTATTAATTATGGATTGCCTTCCTCACCCAAATTATATGTCTTACAGCACAATTAAATAGATCTCGTAAATTCTTTGCATTGCAAAACATCCCCAAGATTCTTTCAGTAACAACCTATTACTTTTGCTGCCCTGTGTAATGTTAAATTGGACCACAGTATGAAGGCCATTTAAACGCAGAGGCCCCAGTTACTGTTAAGAAAGAAGCAAACAAAAATTCTCCCCAAGAGTCTAATTTGCAAATTAATTTCCTTGTTCACTGTCAGTTACTCTCAACTTACAAGCTTGAGGGTCATACTCATTATGACCAAAAGCTCATTATGACTAAAATGCAACAAAACATGTTAAAAATAATGCACCACATTTCATACGATTGAACCCAAACTGGTAAACACGTAAATATTATGCAAAGTGTGTTCCACAGAACACTAATGTGCCTGGAGATATTAATAGATATTGGGGTGGAGGAGGGGAAGGTTTGGAGAAATGCTGAGTTTTATACCAAGTTGCAAAGTGCCTCTTCTGCTTTTAGTGTCTCTTAATCCCATCCCAAATCTAGAAGGGGGAGAGCGCTGGTATGCTATCATTTTCTAAGTTTTAAATAAGTTAAAAACATAGAAAAACAAATTTCCTAGAATCCCTCTCCATTTACAGAAAAGAAAAGAAAAAAAAAAGGGAAAAAATCTATCTTAAAGGTATAGCTTAACAAATGTTTCAAAGGCAAACTACAGTGATAATAAACATAGCAGGTTATTGTTTCCAAACACATTCCGTCCTTCCAAACGCATCGTGGAAAACTGCTTTGGTAAACTTGGCTGGCCCAAAGCTGTTCTTCATTAATGGAGAGAGAGGAGATCACTCCAAGGATCAAGCTCCTTCCACTACAAAAAATGGACAGGCTTATCTCCTGTTAAAAACTCCACCCTCCATGAGAACTGTGGCACAAGTTTAAAAAAGGAAGACTTCATTTTACCTATTTAATTTGTATATTCGACACACTGAAGATTTTTCATACCTATTTCTCTGTTCAAAATGGCATACCTTTCCTTGACTTTCCAAGATTTAAAATCATACCTGCCATTCCATTTTTGGTATGAAAAGATGTAATCATAATAAATCTTAAATACAAAATCACTATATGTAAAAATAAATAATCTATGTGAATTAATCAAATAACTTGTGAATATTAGACCTTATCAATGGGGACAATAATGGAGTTTGTCTATATAAAGCTCTTTTAACCATGCCTGACACATCATGTTATATAAAAATCTGACATTATTATTATGCCTATCACATGTTTACAGAAGGCCTCATTCTTGCATGTTTAACATTCACATAGGCTTCCTGACATTCACTGTATTTTATCGTTAATTTAATGAAACATGCTTATTAGCTCTGAATGGTGAAAATAATTTTTTAAAAGCAGAAAAAAATCATGGTATTTTTCCCAATGTGCAGTAAGAAATAATATTCTCCATGACCGGTTCTGGGGCAGAGAGTTGAATGTAACATAGTGTCAGCGCCCACAGAGCTTTGCAGAGGCCTGGTGGCAGAGCCGGTGACAAACGAGGAGGAGGGGGAGGATGAAGAAGAGAATGAGGAGCGAGGAGCGGGGTGGAGAGGGGAAAAAAGGAGGAAAAAGAGGAGAAAAGGAGAAAGAAGAAACAGAAGAAAAAGGAAGAAAAATAAGAAAAGAGTAAAAAGAAAACTAACTTTTACTGAGACTTACTCCTGTGTAAGAGGCATTCTAAGCGTGTCGTGGTTTTTGTTAATTTAATATTTAAAACAACTTCATATGCTTGTGTTGACTCAGAAAACAACACCTCAAAACAAAGATCTCAGAAGCAAGAGCTTTGCTCTGCCCTCTCCCTGCCCTCCCATCTCTCAGTCCCATTCTCCCCCAGGCTAGCCAAGGAAACTAGAATCCCTCTTCTCCAAGGTGGGCTGTAGAAACCAGAAACTCTTTTCCCCAAAGCCAGCCATAAAACTTAAAAATATTATATTACTCTAACTTGCCCTCTACCTTTCTGTGTAAAAACTGGCCATAGAGCAATTATCTGACCTACCTTGTTTGACTGCAGGTCCTAAGACCCCCATTCCACAGAGTCCCGCCCCACGCCCAGAAGGAAGGAACACATGCTCAGAAAGACTAAGGAGAATCTAGACAGACAGGCCTTGCTGGGTTTCCTGCTCAGCCTATTAGAATTTGATCATATTCTTTTTGTCCATTAATATTTCTACAGGGCTGTCTAAACTTTGTTGAACCTAAGCATAAAAATGGACAATTTCCCCTGTATCTCTGGGTTTTCAATCTGAAGGCTCCTGCATAGACATTAACAAATTTGTATGTCTTTTCTCTTAAAATCTGCCTCTTGTCAGCGACTTTCAGCGAACCTTCAGAGGACAAAGGTGAAGTTGTCCCTTGGCCTCTACTCTTGGTAATACCCCCATTTTAAAGATTGGGAAACTGAGGCACAGATAGCTGAGGTAACTTGCTACCACCATGATGTGAATGTTGGTGTCTAGCCAAACACCCAGCCAGGCTGACCGTGGAGCCTAGGTGTGTAACCACTTCACTAAGCATTACAGGATTATCTACCATCCTAAGGTAAGGTAAGGAACACAGTGGCAGCTATGGGCCTAGGGAAAGCATACGGAGCGGATGCCGGGTCTGGTGAGACAGGAAAGGCTTTCTGGAAGGAGTGTTGCGGGAATAGTTTGCAGGAGTCAGCCAGGTGAAGCAGGTAGAGGGCATTGGAGTCAGGAAGAGTCACCTGTGTGCATTCATGGTGGCTGGAAACAGCAAGGCTCATGCAGATTCAAGGGCACGGCCCATGCCAGGGGGGCTCCTGAGAAGCCAGGTGTCTGGACAGGAGGGCCTGTGTGCCTTGCAAAGGAGCTGGCAGCAAGAGGGCTGGATATTCAAGCGATTCAGTGAGAAGTGATCAGGGCTGACCTAAGCGAGAGGAAGCAGCGAAGGAAAACAAAGGCAAATAAGAGAGAAATGTAGTTCACGAACAGAGGAATGTTAGTCCATTGGCTGTAGAAAGCGATGAAAAGAGAGCAATGAGGATCCCTCCTCAGATGTTGGCTTGGGCTACCAGGTAATGGTGCAATTCTCCCCATTAGAGATTACAGTAAGGAAACAAGCAGGATTGTGAGATAAATTGTTATGTTTGAAGCTCTTGATGTTGAGATGCAGGATATTTAATTACAGATGTCTAAGTGGCAGCTGAATGTAAAGGTTTTGAAATGAGAAGAGAAATGTCCATTGATGATATCATTTTGGGGACATCAGTATGTAGGTAGTGGTTGAAGCCATTTGTTTGGGATCAATCACCCTGGAAAACAACATGATTACAGAAAGGAGGTCCAAAGGTCAGCCCTGGAGGATGCCAGCACTTGTGACAACAGCTCTTAACCACGCCATTCACAAGCTCGGCACAATTCAACCTGAGATAGCTCCAAAATAAACCATGATTTTCAGTGAATTAAAAAGCATTGGCTCATTGATCTAAGAGGTCCAAAGAAGAGAAACCTGGGAAGAAACAGCCAGAAAGGTACAAGAGAAACCTGGGATATACTGTACAGTGAGTCAGATACTGAGAGGAGAGATTTCTGTAGGGCTGTAGAAAGCTCAAGAGCAATTTGGGTTGAAGCACTTGCACTTTCAAGATGGAAAAGACAAACACATGCTCCTATGGTAAGGGAAAAAAAACACAGGGAAACACAAGATTGAAGACACAGGAGGGAGAAGATGGTAGAGGGACTGAAGTCCCTGGAGGACTAAGAAGAGGACACAGGCTGAGGTCTCAGTCTTGTCCCCAAGGAGGAAGGGATGCCCCTCTACTAAGATCCAAGAGCATCAAGAAAGGAAGAATAGTGGGTATAGACAGATCTTTTCAATGTTGTGGCTAGAAGGAAGCATTTGTTCACTTAATGACCCCCATTTCTTCTGAAGTATGTTTCAAGGTCATCTTCAGAAAATGATGGGGAGAGTGGGATAGTACGTTTGAGAAAGAGGTAAAAATGTGCAATTACCTCTGAGGGGAATGGGAGAGGTGGCTGGTGCTATCACATAATTGTATCTTAAACAAAAGTAATTAAAAAAAATTCTGTAGGATAGAGAAATGAATCACAGATAAAGCTAGAAATATCTTTCAAAACGAGAAAACACAGTGTTTCTTATTTTTTAGATGGAGATTACACCTACACAAGGGAATGATTGCAAGCTACATTATAAATTGCAATTTGGTGGGAATGTTTTTTTCCCTTTTGTTTCTTCTTCTATAATAATTGTGAAAATCCCAAAGACACTGGGAGGGAATCAAAGGTAAGGGAAGTTTAGGGTCTGATGCACTGATATTCCACTTAAAGGAGGGAGGGAATGAGAAAGAGTGGGATGGAGAGCTTTGGAGCAGGACAGTCTTGGTGGACACACTCTCCACCCTTCACACACACCACAGAGCACCTGCTCCTGTAAGGGGGTCTTAGGGAGTGAACAAGTTATTAAGCTGCATATGGAATGCTCCCCCCACCCCGACTCAGTATACATTTTCCCCCTTGGATACCAATCCTCAGAAACAAAGGTGCTCCTTTCTTAATTAATTGCTCAATTATCAAGTTCCAATGGGAGCTTGCTTTAGTTAAGTCTTAATTTCAAAAAGTAGCACATTTGAAAATAAGAGGTATATAGAATTTCTAGGGAAGCAATTGTGTAAAGATTAAAACTCATTAATTTTAGAATTATGAGATAGCCAAACTTTCATACACCTTTTTTGGTCACCATAATGTCCTAGTGTATTAGGGTGCTATCCAGAAAGACAAAATTGAAAGGTAGCCTAAACAATTCACCTGTGAACTTCATCCAAGTAAGCAGGTTTTGACCGAACGCGGCTATTGGGATTTATGGCATAGGTATCAGTTAGACATCGATCTATATCCACCCACTGAGTGGCTCAAACTATTGGCTCTGTCATGCTGTGATCCAAGTACTTAGAGCTATGGCCAAAGAAGACAAACCTAGATAAATTAAATTTAAAAGAAATTCCAACTGTTTTAAATCTTCCATTTTCTTAAGCCCTCATGTTTTCCCTTTGGACAGATTATTACAGAATACTTGAATAATTTTATTAATTGATCAAAAAATCAACATAAAGGACACATATAAAGTTAAAATTATAATGAAATTATCTTTTAAATTCTTTAAAGGCCTGGGCTTTCTCTAATTTTCTCACATTCCCCCTTTTCCATAATCTCCCAGGGACCAGCAGATTACACATGAAAGATGTTCAGGTAAACGTTTACCGAGCTGAAATCCATTGTAGTCAAGGTATAGTTTTTTTAAGTTTGTGACTATACACACAAATAGATCAACATGCTAACCAGAAAGGAAATAAGATTTTTGCATTTCTGATCAATGCAAGAATACCAGCTTAGATTGTATCCTTCCTTGATCATCAAGGCGTTGTGACATACACATAAAGAAAAAATCCTTTTGCAATAACACCCCTAAATATGTTGCCCTGTAAGTAGAAGCAGTGCTGAATTTCTTTTTCTCTTCTCAGCACTGGTGTTTTGCAACTGCTAGACAGCAATAGATCAATGATACTGTCGTAACCAAAAGATGCAGGGAGGGTTCCTGCTTAAGAGCTGAGGAATATTAAAATTAATATTTTAAGGGAAATACACAAATTATGCTAATAATCAGCAAATTACATAAAAATGAATTAAGGAATTGGTTGTTTAGTATCTTGCTCTGAACGTAGTCTGTAGCTGCATATCACAGAAATTTGAAACTACTGAGATCTTCGCGGACCATGATACTATCTTTTCCAGCTATAATGTCTTACATTTGGAAACATGACAAAGCACACCTGCCACTTATCACTTATATTATTTCTAATTTCTCCATTATTATGTCGCAGCTATTTCAAGTGTCATAAGTTTAATGATATTTTTAAATAGAGCAAAATCTATTCTTGAAAACCCCTAAGAGATGGTAGTAATTTCACTTTCTTTTCACTTTTCATTAAAACTTCCAAAATGTTTTTTATTTTGCTTGGCATTATTTAAAATTGTTGTTGAATTCAACTACTTGTATTTTTAATACTGACTAAAAGTAATGAAGCTAATTTACACCAAATATGTGACACGGCAGCCACTTAAATAAATCATTCTCCCACATTTTGGCTCTCTTCTGAATAGCTGAACAATTTAAGTTTAAACGAAGAGCTAAAGCCAATCGCCGCCCCCACAAATGCACACTTTGTAATGGGTCTTTTATACTTAAAGGACGACAAATTAGAGTTTAATTTCCAAATT
The DNA here is from genome assembly GCF_020740605.2 of Lemur catta. Classification (NCBI taxonomy): domain Eukaryota; kingdom Metazoa; phylum Chordata; class Mammalia; order Primates; family Lemuridae; genus Lemur; species Lemur catta. Next base: position 91,778,868 of record NC_059136.1, on the reverse strand, counting down.
GAGGCTCCAACTACTACCAAACAATCCATTTAACTGATACCTGGGACCAAGTAAACCTCTTTCCTTCTATCTGTCATCTCAGAAGGAATTAGAAACATCTCAGGCATCAGCATTATATGAACTTTATTAAGATTCTGTAACCATTATAACCTCTGCATTTTATTAAATATCCTTTTGCCATAGAAACCATCAGGAAAACCTCAAAAAAAAAAAAAAAGGAATAAAAACAACAACAGCAACAACAAATACCCAAAACTTTGTTGAACAAAACCACACAAAATGCATTACTGGAAACCAAACAGCTATTGGGGCTGGTGGGGGTGTAGGGATCATGCTTATTTTATTTAGACTCCAGTTTATTTTCAGGCCAGCGGGTATAGTAGGAGATTTTTTTATCTTAGTTTTTCTATCACAGAATTTGAGTGTTTCAGACATTATCACTGGATAGTCTCCCAGAAAATTAAACAAATCCCTGAGCTAGAGAGGAATGTTCATGGTCTCCATAAATCTATCTAATGGAAATCAAGAGTCTTCTCTTAGACAGCCTTGGAAGGCCTGACTTAAACAATGTCAAGTGTTCTATCTAGAAGTGACATAACAGAATATGCTCAGTTCACCCCGCTGTCCTCTAAAAGACCCCAAAATATGCTCTGGAGTTATGACTCCTTGTAAGACCCTTCACCAAAATAGCCTGGTTCCCAGTGTGCCTTATAGATATTATGCAAAAAGAAACCATTGATTTTCAAAGTTCACAAAACATTCTTCTATTCTTCTGTTGTCCTTGATATTTATTAGTATATATTTTGCTTTTTTTTAAACCTTACATTGTCCAAATAATAATTTCAATCCTCCACTTCAATCCATGGCAGTAAACACCATCACAGAATAAGCAACCTTGAGCAAGTCACTTAACCTCTCAATTTTTAATTTCTCCAACAACACATTTGTCTGCAAACATGCCATCTATCCATTCTCTGAACAAATATCAATTAAACTTCAATTGAAGAGGGGCAAAGAACTTGTGTTCCTTGCTAATATTGCTGCTCAAGTACTTACGTGATGGATGCTTAAGGAATATATTGATAGCTAACTAGCAAATGTACTTTCTACATAAGAGAAATAAATTTGCATTTCTCAGTAAAATGTTGACTATTTGTAGAACAGAGAAAAAGAAACAGACGAAGAGTGAAGCATCTTCCTGGTAAGAAAACTGATCACTGGCCAAGCAGTAAGTACTGAATGAACCTTTATCTAGCACACACCTTGTAAGATACCCAGATGGATCTAGATGAAGAATGTCTGGCCCCTGAGGGATGAACTTGATTGTTAAGATATAATTTATTCACAAAAATGATGAAATGACAGTGAAATACAGTGTAAAATAGTGTAACATTAAGTACAAAGATATAGTGGACTCATTCTGGATGTTATAGATAGAAATTGAACTTAGAGAAAAAATCAAAGTGAACTGGAATTTCAGGGTAAGTTTAGAAGGAAGATATGGCTCTTGATTCAGTGTCTCAAAGGAAGCAAAGAATCTGAGTCAAGTTTGAGCATTTGAGGTAAGACAGCAGCATGGCAAAGACAGAGAGGCTCAGAGACAGCGTGAGATTCCAGGCTTCTGGAAACAGGCAGTACCCGAAGGCTGCCCAAGAGAAAATAAGCAGTCCCTAGAGGAATGGGAAAATTAAATTGTAACCAAGGACGGTCGGACCACCTGTTAGTCTGCTCCTTGTTCACAGAACTGAAGGCAGGGACTGCAGAGCAAGGCTCTTGTGGCGACACAGCCATGAGATGGGACCAGTGAAAACAGGAAAGAGGATAGAATCTAGTAAGACAAATTGACAAGATGTACTAACATGATGAAGAAAAGGTGCCATCAAAGGAGATTCCAAGATTTTTACCCAAAAGGACCAGAAGAACAAAGATGCTGATGACAAAAACAGTGAAAGCTGATAAATTTGGCTATGAATATGTCAGCCTAAAAATGACCATGATGGGGGGATCAAAACATGCTACCCCCAAAATATGGCGCCTTGGCATAGTGTCTGTTTTAAGCTGGAGGAATCTGAAAAATGGCAGGTGCAGGAAGGACTCTCTGACCTTCCCCTGAGCAGGTCTTAAGAGCCTCATGTTAGAGGTGCCCTCCCTGTACCAGGAGGAAAGGAGCAGCCTTATCTGAAGACAGAGGCACGTTGAGAGGGATCGGAAAACAACAAAACAACCAGGCCTTGCTAGTTCCCTCCAGTTTACTACACTTAGCACATACCCTTTTGTGCTACCACATTTTCCCACGACTCTGTTTCATCAAACCTAGGATGAAGACTCTCAGATTCAACTGTTGCTGTGGGTCTCCATTTCCTTAGGAAGGCTCCCATAGCACTTAAAAATGGCATTAAACACATGTGTGTGCTTTTCTCTTGTTAATCTGTCTTTTGTTACAAGGGCCTCAGCCAAGAACCTAGAAGGGTAGAAGAAAAAGGTATTTTTCCTCCCCTACACCTGTAGATATAAAACTGAAGACGCTGGGTTTGCAGTCAGCAGCACAGCATCATAGCTAAGACCTTGACAAGAGATGTGCCCACAGAGTAGTGAGGGTAAGGAGAGAGAGGCAGCAACGGAGGGTCCAGCCAAAGGGCTTTCCCATCCTCAAGGTCAGAAAGGGTCCATGCGATGGGGAGGAAGAGGAGTCTGTAGCATTCAGGGGGCCACGAGAGAGTAAGGTGCTACACACCAAGTGAGAAGGATCTTTCAGGGAGAGGGACCTCCACTGTACAATACACATCAAAGAGAAGCCAGTGAGAATAAAAACGAGTCAGCTGGAAGAATTCAACAGATGTCTCCGAGAAAGCACAGGAGTAGGAGGGTTGAAATGAAAGTCACATTGCGAGAGGTTGATTAGAAAATCCTGGTGAAGAAGTGAAAATAGCGGTCCTCCAGCAACGCAGACTAAAGTGAACCACCCAGAGAGTGACACAGGGAGCTTCTCACTGCTGGGAGAAACCACGCACACAAGGAAGAGATGTGAGAGGGGCTTTGTCTGTATGACGCTTCCTAAACTCTGGCTTTTCCTGTAATGCTGGGCATGACTTTTCACAATGGTGAAACTAGAGTCAAATCAAACACAACTGGAGTCCCTGGCCCCATTCTGGTTCAGGAGGCTGCTAGATTCGAGAATTTTTCTTTGCTCAATTAAACTCTGTTATAAAATTTTTTTTAAAAAATCAAACATAATTACTTAGTTTTTTAAAAAGCATTCACAATAATGCCGAAAAGAAAACTTTGATATTTTCAACTCAACATACTTTTGGCCTCTTCCTACTTGGAAATCTCTATTCCTTAGAGGGACAAATATATACAGTGGGATTAATATAATGGTTACTTTTTGTGCTGGTGATTTTTTGCTAATAAGGTGGCTAATTGTTTATAAATAAATAGCCTCTCATGTGTGCTTTAAGTGAAAAGAATATTACTATTCAAAAAGATACACTCTCCATTAGACATCATAGGTAAAATCCAAAATGCCATCCCCCTATTTGATTATATTTTGCCTTAGAATGTTCTCTAGTTTTATCACCTATGAGCTCTCTTCAATTCAGGGAAAACCTAGTCTAACAGCTACAACTATGATGATCCCATCAGTAGCAATACTAGAATATCATCTGTATAGCACTTTACAAAGCAATTTCACAGACCTTACCTCATACTATAATTTGCTTCTCACAACAACCCAAAGATCCAATAGTATTTTCTCATTTTACCAAGAATATTCAAGGCAGAGAGAGTGAGACCAGGCTGGGGTCCCACAGCACCATACTCCCTGTGCTGGGGTTAGGACAGGGTTCTGGCTCACGGGCCCCCACTGACTGCACCCGCGCTCTGCTCTGGAGTTAACATCTCTGAGAAAGTCTGCTGCAGTCACAGATGACCACTTCTCTCTACATTATAAATATTTCCCCTGTAACTTAAGGTCCCTAACCCTGGGAGTACCTGCTCTTTGTTCTGCCAATGAACTCGCACTGTTTCCTAGCCCTGTTTCAGACACCCGATGTCTATGGTGTGACTCCAGCTTTCTCTTTCCCCTCTAAGTACGTGGGGAAATATTTCACCTGTTCTTGAGAGCACGTGTAAGTTTAGAGTGTTTGCTTCAGTTCCTTTTCACCATAGAGTCTCTGCAGGAGTGAGACCATTCACTTCTAAAATGGGACGTGCCCGGGAGAGGCATGGTGCTCGGTGACCAAGAACAGGTGTCTCCCTGCTCTGATCCCTGGGCCTCTGAGATGCCTCTCATAGAGATCCCTGAACAATAAAGGCTATATACGCGCAGACACTTTCTATTCTTCAGGCACAGAGATGAGCTCCTGCACCACTTCCCTCCTGGTGGGAGTCTGAAGGTTCCAGATAACATTGATGAAAAATGAAGACTTTTCCAGACTAAGAGCCTGAACAATCTGACATTTTATTTACATGGCTGATACTGAATGAAGTTCAATACTTATTGATTCATGCTTGTTTGCTAAGGGCTACGATGTAGAAAATGTGCTATTAAAAAAGGAAAATTTATTTATTGGACTATAAAGAATAGAGGCAATTGAAAGCCTGGCAACTCTATATATGGAATAATCCTTTTTGCCCCTTAATCATGGTAAGACAAATGCTGGATGCAGTAAGTGGCAACTCCCTGCTTCCTGCGCAGGCCTTGGCTGCACTAGGGAATGCATGCACTGCTGCAGGGGCAAGATGAATCGACTTTGGGGAAAAAATATGAAGAGAAAAAAGATATGGAGCAAAAAGTATTATCTACACAGAGAGCTAAATTATGAAAACTATTAGTAATGTCACTAAAAGTCATAAAACTTAATTCTATTTGTGCTACATCCCGAGCTTGGGGTGGTCTCAGGGGCCAGTTTATGAACACTGTGACAAAGCAGGCATGGCAAGTAAGTGGCCTGAGCAGTCACCATCTCTGCAGGCCAATGGAAATGTCTGCCAGTCACCACTCTTCCTACTGGTTAGAGTCCACCTGTGAGTTGGTGGAAACTAGAAATCTTACACGCTGTCTCTGACGGTGCACATGGAAGGTTTTTAAATGGGAGGACTTTGATTCAGTGTAGAAAGAGAACTTCAAGTTAATTCAGGATCACAGCACACATAATTGGAGAGACAGTAAAAATGTAGGTGTGGCTCCTACACAAGATTTTTGCAACTCCCTAAGGAATACGCCCTGATTTGCTTAAGGTTTTTCACATTTCTGTTACCTTGCGACAGAAGAGGGACTCGATGTGTCCATGGTAGCTTTAAGTTTCACATTTTGATTGCATACTCAGAGCATCATTCAGCATCTCTGAAAAGCAGTGCTTGAAAAAGCATCTTTACATGACATCCAAGAAAAGCAGAATAAAACACTCTGAAGGTATTGATCATGTTACTTGGGAAAGCTCTAATAACTGTGACTTGTCAGGCAGGATGAAGCACTGGCTTCCTTTGGCATCATGTTCAAAGCAACAGGGAGGCAGTGGATAAAATTGAGGCAAAGGAATAACAGGTAACTCCATCCTGTTTTAAAAAGCCATAGATAACTGACAATGGGACTTAGTGGATAAAAGCAAATACTGCATGGCAGGCTTCCCTGGCCATTGCAATACTATATCTTTACCAAAAATTGTATGTGTGTATGTATATATATTTCTCCATTTTCCCACAACTTAAATTGAATTATTAAATATTTATAAAAGAGAGAAAAGATAAAATTGCATTACCTTGAGCCATAATAATCAAAGAGATCTGTTGTAATTTGGTTCTCCGATCTGAGTATTTCCAGTCAACTAAAGCGGTGCTTTAATTTATTTTGACTGTCTGAGAAGAGCTTTCTGAAACAGTGACATTTTAGTTCAGTGCTGATCTTGCCCAACTCTTGTTAATACCATTTGGTAGGTCTATAAGTAGTGATTTTTGGATATTAGCTCAATTTTATTTCCTAATAATTTTAATTTGATTTGTCTGCCTTGATTTTAATTTGGAAACGGCTTATATTCTCTCACTTTTTTTTCTCAAATTAGAGACCCACGAATGCCTTAAAGGGAAAGTCTGCTTTTGAAGAGACTCTTCCGCAGAGCACTGGGGAATTGAAAGCGTCACTCTTCAGTGGGTCAGTCTGGATACCAAAGGCCAAAGTGTCCGTGAGGCCTTGACCTTGAGGCCACCAGGGGAGTGATTTGCTCAACTCTAATGGCACCATGAAACTGACTGAGGACCAAAACTGGTGGTTTGTTTGCAAACAGTATCATTGTGCAGCTGTAACTACCTTAACATATATATATGGGCATTAATTTTAATTAATTAATGCCCATATGTCCTTTACATCTCTACCCTTTATGCATACACTATAAAAACTATTTATTAAATGCCATCTAGATGTGGACACGATGCTCATTGTTGAGGGGATAGGAAAAGGAAGAAGATGTATGAATCTTGCCCTTAAGGAAAAAGGAAGCTAATATTTAGTGGGGCACCTACCCTATCACATACCCTAGATTGTATCTGTGTTGCAGTTACAATGGTGCTCAAGAATAAGGTTGAAAACTCTTGTGGTTTCTGTCACCTAAGTGATAAAATGGCTTTTAAGTTTTCTTTTAACATATCTTCGTTTGTGTATCTCCACACTTGTGAATTTGTGTGATTTCTCTGTAAATTAATGGGAGAGGTCATCTACATATTCCCTCCCTTTCTTTAATACTGAAATTAGAGAGGAAAAGACCCTCACATTTATCCAGTCTCATTTTTCCCCATCTCAACCCCTCCACCACTAATTATTTATTTTTAAGGATTCACGGTCAGTCAGGTATTTCCACTGAAGAGGCTGTTTCTGTTTCTGGACGTCTGCGGGGAGGAGGGGGGTAGTGTGACTAGGCAGAAAACCTCACTCCAAGCACAGGTTTTCCTTTGTACCTCCAGGGACAATCAACAGACCAACCCAGGAAAGGAATTCTAAGCCGAGTTGTCTCAATAAGCTAAAATTAGAAAGGGGGAAGGGCAGAGGAAAGCAGGAAAGGAACGGAGGGAGAGAGCTGAGAGGCTGCATAAGGTACAGTGTGGGCTCTTCCTCTTGGAATCTACATATTATTATAATATTTATTTAAGCAAAATTTCAGATCACTAAATCCTAGCTTGCTCTATTCTAAATACACTTCAGTTCCTTATATCATGGTAGGAAGGGACCTTAACAGTCAAACTGTCCTCCTATCAACAATTCAAATAATATTTTAAGAGTTATTCAAATATATTTGGTTATTAGACAGGTTTACTGGAAAAATAAAATAAAAATGAGTGCCTCATCATCTCAGTTTTTAAATCAACACTACAAGGAACGTTTATGGAGATGAAATACATTTGCAATAAGAGTGCTTTGAAATAAACGCTATTGAGAAAGCTTAGCGAATGATTATATTTTATTTCAATAGAAAAAAACAATTGAACTCTGCTCTTGTCTTCTGTTTCAACATCATGTCTCTCTGTCCCTCCTTCTCCTGTAATAAATATTCTCTTGCCAGCCCTGCTACTGACAATAATGTAGGTGAACTCTGCACCATGTACATCTGTCATTATTAATGACCATGGGAGAGAGAAACGATAACTCACTCTTTTAGGAACCAAGAGGCTAAAATGCCGTAGAAATTTCCTTTCACGTTTTTTGCTCAAAGAATATTTGCATTTATCCTTTCTAAATTCAGGAATAAGCCTCAGAAGCAGAATAAAAAAACTCTCACAGATTTAACTTTAATTTAAAAATAATGTTAGTACAAAAGACACTTGTTGCTGTATGAGTGTTAATTTTTATCACAATACTATACTCAATGTTTTACGAATCACAATACACATAATCCTTTTACTTCTCAGGTTATAAAGACATTTTATGGCAGGAAACATTAAATGTCTTTACCACAAGCTTAAATAACGTTCCATATGACTACACCACAGAATATTCTTACTAAAATACTTATTTCATTCACTGAGTTTCTAAAATGCATATTTATTTTAAAATAAGCTTTTCAGGTATTTTATACTTGAATTATGAAAGAAGTCTTAAAATATTGTTTTATTATCAACCTATAAACCAAATACTACAGAGATAAAGAAAAAGAGAGATAGCTCTCTTTAAGAACAGAGGTCCCTCACTCACTTAGAAAAATGAGGGAACAATTGTGTTACTATTGTACAGAAAATAGCCACAGTCTAAATTAGTCATTTTTGAACTGAGTGACAGGTAGCACTCTCCGGTAAAATAAAAATATACCAATTCATGCAAATATCATGTTATTTCTAACTAATTCTTAGGTAGCAACTTTCTGTCCATTCTCAACTTTAAGCTACCTACTATTAATACCTTTTACTTTTGCTTAGCATTAATGCTGATGAAATGTTGTCTTGAGAGTTACTTTTACTTACTGGAAAAAGACTTTTCCAGAACATAAAGTTTAAGACTTCAATAGTTTGGGAGGGCTCCTTTAAAGTCACTAAAATGCTCCGCTAAGTCTCCCTTGTCTTCCCACCCACCCCTGCCAGGGCTTTACACTGTCTTACTGACATGTGAAATTCTAGAAATGTCAGCTTATGGAAAGGGTGCAGTTTACATTGTTATTAGTAGCTCTCTTCAAAACTGTAAAGGAATGTCAGAAAAATAATTTTGTCTTTCAACAGATTTCCAGAATACAGTAAAATAGCCACAAATTTCAAACATGCTTTACCCAAATCCCAAACTAAAATACAATTTTCCAATGTAATGCTAAGTATAAAGGAATTGGATATAGCAATAGATACTCTGTAGTAGTAACTCCGGAACCTACATCTGCTTAAATGATAAATCATGCCAAATAATAAGGGAACAAACCAAACAAAGAAATATAAAAAATAGATAGAAGTGGGCCCCACATATCTGCTCAGAAATTTTCATTATCCTCCGAATACTAATTATAGCACTGAACAAAAAGCCTTTGATCTGAGAGGCATTCTACCACCAAACTTTAAAGAAAGGAACCCTTTCCATTCTCACGTGCAGCTCAATAATGAATGGACAACAATTAGTCATATTCTAATACCACAATTTTTAGCTACCAGCAATTAAAGGCTACATTCAATATTTAAATTAGTTCATCTAGACTGATGTCTAGAAGAGTTTTTCTTATATTTTCTTCTAAAATTTTTATGGTTTCATGCCTTATATTTAAGTCTTTTATCCATCTTGAATTAATTTTTGTACATGGCGAGGGACAGGGGTCCTGTTTCATTGTTCTGCATGTGGCTATCCAGTGTTCCCAGCACCATTTATTGAATAGGGTTGCCTTTCCCCAGTGTATGTTGTCATCTGCTTTGCCAAAGATCAGTTGGTTGCAGGTAGATGGTTTTATCCTGGGTTCTCTATTCTGTCCTACATTCACTTTTAAGAAAAGTTGAATCTAGTCAAACATATTTGATTGATTTTAAAAAATTATATAATACCAAATCACCAATTTGAAATTGTCACTAGCAACTTCATTTTTGGTTCAAATGTAAATATACTGGAGGAAGTCAGTAGCCTTAGTATTGATAGAGGGACTCTTTTATTTAACCAAATGGTCCTAGCATTTTTCTTATTATTGCAAAAAGGAAAGGGAGGGTGTGAGGCTCAGGAGAAAGAGAATGAGAGAGGTTTTTTTTTACAAACCTTTGTTCCCCTGAGTCTCCTGTTACTAATTTTCAGGGTGAATCAAACCGTTCCACCAAAGCCCACAGAGTATAAAACCTTGTTTGATTCTTGGGGTGTAGGGAGCACATCATTCTCCTACCCTCATTCTTATCTTCTCTCCTGTAGTCCACGTCTAATCAGGCCAAATAGGTTTGTTATCATTTCTGTCATTTTTATTCTTTCTTTATTTATTTATTTTTGCTAAATAGAATCTCATCATCAGTGTTATAAAGCAGCTTATACCTTAGCCTCACTTAAATTTTAAGTCACTAAGACTAAAAAAGAAGTTATCAATAAAGATTTCAAGGACATAAAATCACTCAATTCAACAAACTGCTCTGAATCAAATTAGTCTGAAACACTTTATCCTTAAAACTGCAACAACATTGTGATACTAAATATTCAATATTATCAGTCAGGCAAATTGGCCCGGGTCAAATGAGCAAATCTAAAAAATGAGATTGCTAAATTTCGCGGCTTGATAGCTTCGTAATAAATAATGTGTTTCTATTCAATCTGTACATTAAGTCTTTTATGTGGCCTTAAGGCACTCTCTGATGGGTATGCCCATTACAATGTAGCCATAGAAACTGACACATTTATTTCTTGGATTAGTGTGCCATTGAAAATATTAATATGATGCAGTAAATGGGGATTTAATCTAATCTACTGATGGTAGGATGAAGTTAGTAAAAGGTTGAGTGCCCTTATGGAGAAAGAAAGATTATATCTGCAGAGAGAAGCTTGTTATTGGTTACAAAGATCAACTAAACAGTCTATGACATATTATGCACTTTCTACATTTAAACAGACTTTGTCAAACTCAGTGTGCCAGGCTTTCTGCAGGCTGAAAGAGTGCTTTAAAATGAAATATATATTTTTAAAGCTTTCTATATCTAAACTGAAACATCTTTTCTCTGTAAGCATAAACAGAAGAGTACACATCTCACAACACACTTTGTGAAGCATGGTGAAGCTGGCATGCGTGCCCAACCATGAATTGTGTTTTGCTCTGATTTGAAGGCATTTCCTTAGCCTTTCAGCTTTGCCAAGGGTTAAAAAAAAATCAGAAGAACTTCATCAAAGAAAGCCAATTTTGTTTCACATGTTCAGAGAAAACATAGCTAATCAATTTCGCTGTTAATTCTGTTAATTTCTAACTTGAAATCAGATATCGATAAATATTCCTTTGATTGTGGAATAGATCACATTTGACTCTGCTGTCTCCTAATAATTCATAGGACTCCACGTCTGTCCCCCCTTTACTCTGCAGCAAACTACATAAATTTCAAAGATATATTCTGACAGATGAAGCATTGTTGAAAAGCAAAGTACAGCACTTTGTCCTTGAAATGTTAACATGTGATGCCATAAAGTATTCAAATAATAATTTACTCAATCTTTCAGGGTAATTAATTAAAATGCTCGAGATGTTGGAGAAAATCACCTTGAGCTTATAAAACTGGAAAGCCCCCCCTTCCTCTCTGCACGCAAGCTGCCCCAGCAGACCTACCACATGCCTTCCCAGTTATGGGGTTTGATTTCAGAAGATAATAAATAGCCAGGATCTAATTTTGCCATGTCACAACCGATTATGTTTCACAAGAAAAGGTGGAGTGCTCACCTACCAGATGAAGGTGAAACATAAAACCACTTTTATTTATGTCATGCGTCCAAATTCAACTCAACCTGGCCCTGGGTCCTGTGAGTGTGTGGACTTTCACTGTCATGCGAATTTATGTACCTCAAGAAAGTGTCAAATATAAACATAAATTTAATCAAAGGGATGGAAACCTTTATTATAAAAAAATAAACACATTTTTGACAGCTAATATAAATTATTTTAATGCCTTTTTTTTACTACTTTTCAGAAGGTCACAAAGAAAGAATAAGACATTAAACAGATACAGCCTATGGCTGTATCTTAATTCAAGTGATGATTAGCAGTATAATTTAGACCCAGATTTATTTTCAAAGGTGTTTTTTTTTTTCTTTCAGAAGTCCATTTCAGCTCGCTATCTTAATCAATTGCACCATTATGCTTTGTATACTTCTGCAAGGATAGGTAACAATGTGAAGGAAAATTTATCATAGGAATTTATATTCCAATGGGAATAGAATCACACCTCAGTTCTTGAACTTCCAAGTAAAATGAAAGACTCTAAACATTCTCTGGATGAGTTAGGCCAAAAAATATGTTTCTAGATCATGGGTACAATTTGTACAGCATTTCATTCTGGGTACAGAATCCAAGGCAAAGTTTGGACATCATAGTTCTTGTTTCTGTTCATGTCAGGAGGATAAAACAGAAGGCTGATAACAATAGATTAACAAGCCCCGGGTATTACTCAGCCTTAGTTGGAAAGGCTTTGGACAGAATTTTAATGACTAAAAAAATTGCATATGATGAATAAGGATGTCATTTTCAATTAACACGAACAAAGGATCATTCCCATATTTGGCAAATGAGGTAGCTGTGGTGTAAGAAAAGCTGGAGCATTCACAGACAATGCATCACCGCTTGCAAATCAAAACAAACTGATGACATTTGGGTACCCTTGCACAGTGACATGACTACACATTTTTTAGCAGGTACTTATTAGCCACAAGTTACAGATCACACTAATAGCCTTCTCTTAACTGAAAACAGTACTGAGATCTTAGTATTATTAACAGTTAATGAAATGTAATACTTAAACAAACCTAAATGGACTGTAAACCATGCCAGCATCCAAGTTTATTTAACATAAAATAAGTATAGACCTAGAAAGAATTAATAATCATATTCCATGGCAAAATGGAAATCAAGATCTTAATAAAGCCTAATCCCTTGAATTCACTTTGCAAAAAGTCTGCTAACAAAGCTTCATGCTGATGGTGCACTTAGCATATGTGTTTTAGAGCGTAGCATACATGTGTATGACATAGCATACAAGCTTATGATGTAGAAAATGTGTTTATGGCGTAGCATACATGATTATGACCTAGGATGAACTTAGGCCAAAGCATAAGGGTTTATGACCTAGCATATACCTTTAGGGCTGTATGAAATAGCCTTATCTTTCAGTCACGTACTGTTGTATATTTTCTCACTTTAGGGTCATGTCTCAAGCTCACTTGGCTGTGGGACCACCACAGAGATCTCTTTCGGCTCTCCAGTAATCTGGAAGGTACATTCAGTTAGAGTTCCTGCAAGTCCCTCAGATAGCCACTATTTTGGTTAATAGCAGGGCCTGTTGGAAGTGACTTCTCAGATTCAGTGACCACCATGGGATTCCACTCACTCTTTGGTGGCATGTAAGAGCCTCAGAGAGGCAAGACCAGCCTGATTCTATCCAAACTCATTAAGCCAGAAGTTGTGTGTGCTAATACTGCCAACCACTCTGGGAACTTAAGACTTTATGACCAGCATTCTCCAGTGATGGTCCATCAGAATGAGGTCCCCACCAGACTCAACACACTGGCTATCGATGTGATCGCATGCTTTTGATGTACTATGGCAAGATAAAAAAAACATTTTTTCTTAAACATGTTCTACTGGATTACACAAAATTAAAGAAGTGACAATACTGAAGGGCTTCTCAGAGCCTTTCATTAGCTAAGATGTAACGAGTCTCTAAGAGGAGAATATTGAGTGCAGTTATGTTTTAATTCATTTGGACACTTCTCTCAATGAGCACTTATTAAAAAATCCATAAGACATAAATATTTTCTGCACACAGTGTGAAAAATCCTGCCATAGGTAACAGAATAGGTCATTAAATATGAAATGTCCGATTTTGAATCAAAAATATAGTTTATTATATCTCAAACAAGAAGCAGTACAATTAATCAAAGTATGTGCCTAAACCATTGACACAGTTTTGCCATCTTAACGGTAGCTTGTTTATGTCAGCAGCAAAGAAGCCTGGAGAGCCAGGCCTGATGAAATCACAAAAGGTGTTTTCCACAGCTTGTGGAGAATTGAATATTTTTCCTTGCAAGAAGGGGACGAAAGCCTGGAAGAAGTGGTAGTCAGTTGGTGCAAGGTCTGCTGAATACGGCGAATGACAGAGAGTTTCCAAGTCCAGCCTCTGTAGTTTGAGCAGCGTTGTTTGTGCGACATGTGGTCGAGCGTTGTCTTTCAAGAGGATTGGCCTGTCTCTGTTGACCAATGTTGGCTGCTTAATGGCAAGCATCCTCATCATTTCATCCAACTGCGTGCAGTAGACATCTGCTGTAATTGATTGACCAAGTTTCATGAAGCTGTAGTGGATAATATCAGCATTGGACCACCAAAAGGACATCGTTCGTTAGCTTTTTTGGATGAATATTTTGGTTTTGGACTGTGTTTCAGCACTTCATCTTTATCCAACCACTGTGCCAAATGTTTGCAATTGTCAAAAACAATTTATTTCTCATCACATGTAACAATACAGAGTAGAAATGGTTAGCCTTCATATTGTGACATCAAAGAAAGGCAAACTTTGAGACGATTTCTCTTCTGACGCTCATTTAATTCATGTGGAACTCATCTATCCAGCTTCTTTTTTACCTTCCCATTTTTTTCAAATGGTCTAATATTGTTGGAATAGTAACATCAAACCTTGCTGCTAATTCACATGTAGGTTGAGATGCATGTGCTTCCACTATAGCTTTCAGCGCATCATTATCCACCTTGGTCTCAGGTCACCCACATGGCTAATTTTCAAGATTAAAATCACCAGAATGGAACTTCTCAAACCATCAACATACTGTGAGTTCATTAGCCACATCCTTCCCAAACACTTCATTGATATTTTGAGCTGTCTGTGCTGCATTGCTTCCATGATGGAACTCATATTTGAAAGCAACACAGCAACACGAATTTTTGACTTATCCATGGCTTAACAACAATTGCTCTAAAAAAAGTTTTGAGAGATAATCACAAGCCAAACCATGCATTTGAAAGACTGATGATGTACCTTCACAAAAAAAAAAAAAAAAAAGAAAAACCCAAGAGGTGTCACAGTGAAATGTCAGAAATATCAGCCGTCTAACTTAGTACTTAAGGAATCAGATATTTCATGCTAAAGAACCTAATACAATTATCTGTCCATGATTCTTTAAATTTTGCTTAAATCTAAGAGCTCCTTGGTAGAACTCATCAGGTGTTTCCAATGCAGGACATGACCAGACATCATCTGATGTCAAGAGGTGGGCATTGTGGATATCATGTATCCTTTGTATATTTATAATTAAATTTGGAAGGAAAAAGCAAACCAGAGAATGCCACCTGTTTGTTAGCACCTGATATTAACAGAACCATCTCCAAAGGAAGGAGGGACCCAGGATGCTGCAAAGTTAGAGATATAACTCATTCTGAGCATATGATTTCATCCCCTAGTTCACAGAGTAACCAGGGACTTAACTTGGAGAACTTCTTCAAAGCCCATAATAGAAATCAACCGCCTTCTGCCTTTGTCCTTACTTTCTTCCAGCCAGGTGCAAAGCACAGGTGTCCTGCCTTCTACTGCAGGCAACCCCACTTCTGCCCCAGTGGGTCCTGAGCTCTCTCCACCAGCTTTGACACCATCATATTTCCCCACTTGCTCCTTCTCTAGCCATGTTGTCCCTTCACATACAAATACACTCAAGTCTCTCCTGTCCAAAAATAACCATCCAGGCTCTGTCTTCCCCAACAATTGCTCTCTCTCTCCCCTCACCATCTCAGGTAAATACTGAAAGAGCTATCTGTACTGCCAGCCTCAACAGCCTCAATTCCCTCTCATTCCTTGGTCCACAATTGCCTGACTTCCAACCTCAGTACTCTGTTCAAACTAATTCCATCAAGTTGCCAAGGATGCCCTATTGAAAAGGTCTGTGGTCGTTTTTTCAGCCTCTATCTTATTATAATAGTCAATGTTGATGACACACTTCCTGGGACTCTCTATTCTCTTGGCTTCCTCACTGTACCCTGATGCTCTCTGACCACTGCTTCTTATTTCTTTTGGGAGGTCTCTTCCTCTGGTTACCACCCCCCAAACGTGGGCTATCCCGTGATTCTTTTCCTTCATTCCCAATGGGCTGTTCTTACACAATACACAAGCAGAGAAATCTAGGTGTCAGTCTTAGCTCAGTTTTGTGCTTAACACCCTAAGCACAAAACTGTTTTCTCACCTATAAAATGGGGTTCATAACAGCACATCTCTCATAAAGTTATTATAAAAATTAAATGAGGTATCATAGATTATTCGGCACAGGACTTCATGCATGCCTGGTACGTGGTGCCTATGAACATTGTTATCATATTGGAAATGATTTTGTTTCACAGTGACTAGCAACCAACCAAGCATCCACCTCTTATTTTCCCTCCCACATGCATCCCAAATCTTTCCGCCGATCTCCACCCTGATAGATCAGTACTGCCACTCCATTCTTCTTTCAGCTTAATCTAGATCCAATGGTTTCCAAATTTCTTCTAAGAAATTCTAGGATTCCCCTTTTTTCTATCTCCTGTATTTATTAAATTTCAGGATAAGAACTGGGTTTTTTTTTTTAAAAAAAACAGGCTTTTGCGGGCTGCTTTAAAAGAAAAAAAGTTGGAAAACTATCAGTCTGACAGATTCCTAATTGGTATTCCAGCTTTCCAACCTGTCATCATAAATCCACTCATCATACTGAAGCCAGAGTAATTGTTCTAAAATCTGCATCTGATACTTCACTTCCTCTAGAAAACCTTTAAATAACTTACAAACATCAACAAACAAATGCCAAGCTCTTTAACCATAACTCATGAGAAGAGTCTTGCCCCACCCCCACCCTCCTCCCTCTTGTTCTAGCAAAATCAACCTGCAGGCCGCTCCCCAAAGGCTCATGTAGACTGATGCCCCACACCTTCGCTCATCCTGAACTCTCGATCTGGGAAACACTTCCTGCCCTTATCCTGGCTGATTCTTCAATTTCCATCGTCTGCCCACCCCCATCCAGGAAGTCTTTGAAATCCAGGCTGGGTTAGAGCCTCTTTTTGTGCTTCCTATGCATTGTTCCATCTTATCACTTCCCATGATTGGGCAGGATTGGCAAACAGGTGGCAGCTTGGATCCCAAAACCAACAAATAAGCATCATCTAGAAGTAGAATCTTAAGGCTATATCTGAACTCAGTGAGAAAAAGTCACAAGATCTACAAGCACTTCCTCCATGGGCGCAGGATAAGGTCAGGGTAGAACTTCTGCAGCTCAGACCTATCCATCCTTCCTATGTAGTAGTGAGAGCCTCCTTCCAATTTTGACTTCATCACTTACTGGTTGTGAGTTGTATATTATGCCTGAGATTCATCTCTCCATTACACTGTCCACTCTCATAAGAGCTGTGGAGAAATAATGCAGGTGAACACATCTACAGAACTGTGAAGTCCTTGAGCAAACTATGTGTTATTCTTGTTTTAATTCCCAATAGAACCAAGCACCGGTGGTATGTGCTTAGTTAACAACCACTGAATAATTACCATGTACTTTGTTATATCTAGACGTAGCCTAAGTGCTGAGTACATTACTTTTATTGGAAATATTTCAGTTGCTAGCAAAGCTTCTGAACTAAGTCCTATGAATGTTGTTACTTCAATAAATGTTTTCCTTAAGCCCAGTAAAATAACTAAATATTTACAGCTATTGCTGTACCTTCATAATGATGGAATACCTGTCTAGAAAATGTTCCTGAAGTCTTTTCTTTCTCCTGTAAAGCATAAACTTTTCTGCTCAGATTCACCTGCAACTAGAACCTGTTTGCTTGAAATACATTCTTGCTTCTGCATATATGATTTTAATTAAATAGTAAAGTGACTTGATAACGTTAGTGTTTAGCTATAAATCCTATTTTTTTTCCTTAATAATTCATCCTTTTAAAAAAGACCCAGGAGGACTCACTTAAAGACTTGATCAGCTTATCCTGACATCTTGGTAAGTGCCAATAACAAAGTTTCCTGCAGAGACTGTCGCATCATTTGCATTTATCTACCAGCCTGCCACACTAAACAAGACAAATAATTTGCTTATAACACTGAAATATCAAAAGGAGTGATGGCAGTATTAATGTAAGCAGGCAAACTGGGGATTTTCAATCATTATTTACTGAACAATTATGAAAAGCAAAATAAAAAGAATATGACATAAAACATGATTCCAATTTGTTTAAAAATTACATGTTTTACAGATTTGTAATACTCAATATATATTAAGTATATCTTTAATAGCATAAATATGCTTCAATGAAAATAGTAAAGAGAATGGAAACATACACACTAAACTATTAGCAGATATTATTTCTGGAAGCGAATGAGAGGGCAGAGTGGGAATGTTTTAACTTTTGTTTATTTCTATACAATTTGAAATGTAATAAATATAATATTAAGAATTATAAGTATTACATAATTATACTATTAATTATATAGTATATTATAATAGCATGATATATTACATATGGAAATATATTTTTAATATTATAAATAATAAAGTATACTATTATACTATATACTATACTATATGCTATTATAATATACTATTATACTAGTATAGCTTACTAGTATAATATTGAAATAATATTATACTATTATAATTATTACATAATTATTGGGTTTGAAAGATTTATTATAAAAATTGGAGGGCTAATTATTTTATTTAATTATTATAATTGTAAGTAATGATAACAATTGGGTTTGAAAGACTTTGTAATTAAAATATTTTTAAAATGCAAACCAATAATTGGCATGAGTCACAGTGCTGAAGGACTTCTGAAGTGGTGTAGAGTGTAGAAGCAAATCCGCAGACTGTACTTTTAAACGGGTTTGACATTTCTGAAGAATGAGCAGGATTCTTTAAAGTTATCTAAGCCCCCAAGGAGGTTTACATTTCTACAGACAACTCTATAAGAGAAACACATATTTTAGTCACCTTCCATTCTGGTTCCTAAAGAAAAGACATTCAAAGAGCCTTTTGGTCTGATGTCACTACACTTGGTAGTGGCACAAAAAGCCTACAGCTACACTGGATCTCAAAATAATGATACAAAAAGAAGACTAGTATTGGATACTATTATTCGAAGTTCACGAACATTTGCATTTCTTTTACAGCACTATCTCTATGTTACATGTTCATTATACAAATGCCTTATGCACCCCATTGTGTTCTAAGCACCCCAGGGCAGGAACTATGATCATATTTGTATCTTCCATGATTTTGTTGTTAATGTTTGTTGAATTAAGTAATTGAGGTCACTTGTTTTAGGATATAATTTGACCTTATAACTACATACATAAAGATAATATTTACTTTAAAAGCTTCTTTTTTTTTTGGTTTTCCATAGAAATTTCAGAGATACTTTCAGCCCACATTCTAACACATTAAAAAAATTACACCTAAGATTTCAAACATTCCCTTCCAGAAACTTTCTTGCATTGTCAGTGTTGACTTTATGTGCATTTAGTTCTCTCACAAATACTCTGCAAGAAAAATCACATTAAAAATAATTTTTAAAAAGCAGATTCTTGCACATTCTTTAAAAATAAGACTTCCTATAGGTGAAGCAAATTAGCATTTTCACAGATGTTCTCATTGAGCCAGTGACTCGAAAGTTTAGGTAAGCACGCTGGTCACCTTATGGCTTCCAGAATTCAGCAGAACTGACTGACTAAATAATTGATGTGTGGAGATGTATTTGTATCAGCTCACTCATTTAGCACATCTCCATTCCATCACATTTACCAGTCACATGATTTTAAATAATTCACTTAAACACGCTGGACCTCAGTTTCCTTTGCTGTAAAATGGAGATCCAAACATCCCACTGGCCCCCTCACCCCCACAGCACTGTTATGCATTTCAAATATATGTACAAATGCCTGAAACTATGAGGGGCAATACCAGTTAAAGGATAATTGCTCCTTATCAAATTACTAATAAAAGAATAAATGGAATGATAATGTCTCTTTTACACTCTTATTATCACCTGCTGAAATAGACTAACATGCTTTCAAAAGTGACTTTAATTAGTTTAATTTTCTAGCACCCATTAGCACTCCTAATAATAGTAATGGCCATTTGAGGAGCTTTTGCTCAATCCCTATCATGCAGAGACTCTCTAACCCATCTTAACGTCTTTGCACGGTGGCAATTTACTTTTTACTAACCTCAAACCAAAGCTAAAAGTGATAACCAATACAGACAAAGCATCTCTCCAATTTGAAAGTGAATTCCTCCCCTCTTCTACAGACTAGATGGTAATAAAACTGTGTTCAATGAAATCCAGATTGTCCTGAAATATCTTAAAAGCAATTCTTAAAACTTGGTGACACACACAAAAATTATGAGTCTACAATTTAGTTAAAAGATTAAAACTCAACCCAGAAATTCACAACAAAGTTAATCTGGCTCCTGCTTCACAGACAATGGTCGTAATATCATTTCCATGAATTTTAGAGATAGCTGGAGATACAGTTTCACAGGAGGGGAGACTCACTGCTGAATCTTGTAGACACGTGCGTACCTCCAGGAGCAAGTGCAGGGTAGACCCAGCTAAGACCCAGGTGGAGTGTGCTGCTGTGTACTCACACCATCTTTCAGTGAAAGGCCTCCTGCTCTTTCTGACCCGGTGCCCCAAAGGGTGTGTCCTACACACAAAAGTCTAAAGGCATCTTGGGTTGAGACTTCTGTATCTGACATCTCTTGGGGTCTAAGGTGTCAGTTTATTAATGTGATGAATTAATCTGAGTTAGTGTATTGATGGGACAAAGCTACAGCGCTATCCCAGATGAGATGCGTATCCTACTAGGGCCAACTGCAGACAGTGCTCCAGCTTTTGTTTTGGGACTTATCAGTGACTGAAGGGACCCACAGGACCCATAGGCATAAGTGGGGGAGCAAGCACTTAACCCGGAAGTCAGCTGGCACTTTCAGGTGGGATGTCCCTGAGGTGACGCCATGTCTGGGAAGGTTCTGACCACAGGTCTCAGACAGTAACTTTACCAAGCTCATGACTACACTGGTCGGATATTACAAACAACGCCACCGGCTTCCATACCATTCTGAGGAGGCCAGGGAATATTAGCCAATGAGTTTCAGAAGTGTTGGAGGTTACAGACAGCAGGAGTCCCTCTGGCAGTGTTTATGCAACCAGAGTGAGTTTTGCAGAAGCAGCAGCAGCAATGGTAACAGCAGCTAATGTTTACTGAACACTCCTGTCCCAGGCAGTCTGGGTGGGTGCTTTATACAATTTGTATCACTTAATCTTCACTATAAATCCTATAAATGAAATACTATCATTATTTCCATTTTGCAGATGGGGAAACCAAGGCACAGAGAAGTAAAGAAACTCACCCCATGTTTCTTCTGCTTCCTTCAGGCCTAGAATTCTTTCTTATTTATGGCACATTCTACACCAGAGCTGCTGGAAAAATCTATCTGTATAACTCAAATAAATCAACAGTTAGCAATTGTAAAATTTCTGCTATGACCTTGAATAACTGTACAGGATGGTATAGAAAGTCTCCAGTGTTCTCTTGAGGAACTGAAAATAATTTAAAAGTTTTCAAATATGTAAATGTTACGTTTCACAAACATGATTTTAATATTTTGTTTCCATGGATTTTGTAAATATAAAGGTTATCTTTGGGACTACTTCAACAAGTGGTTGTCCAACCAGTTGGTCAAAGCATATCGTTGTTTTTCAATTCTTTGAGGTGGGCCTCTAAATTTGGATCAAAGCCAGGTTTTGTCTTTGTCCTAACTGAGATGAATTACATATGGCCCTATCTGGTCAGGGGGCACATTGCAAGGAATACATCACGTGGAGCAGCCAGCACAAATACGATCTTGGTGCAGCTAAGGTAAGAGATGTAAAGACGTAAGAGTCATAATGAGCCAAAGTCCAGGAAAAGGGCAGCTACTGGCACATCCAAAAGCATGGCCCCGTGGGTGCCCACGGAGTGCCAGCACCAGGCTCAACGGCAGCGAGAGTGAGCTAGGGAGCAGCAAGAGAGCTGAGCAAGATTCCTTTTTACAATTTTCTGAAACTTTGTTTTTAAGGCACTGACCTATTAATTCCTTTCAAGTACAGTGACAGAAATTCTAGAATATTTGCTTCCATGTGTGAACCAAAAACGTTAAGAACAACTGACTGAAAAATCTAGTGCTAAGAATATATTTTCTCTTTCATGCTATTCTCCCTGCATTTTTTTATTTTTCAAGTATAAACTCCCCCCACCCAAACCAAAAACTTCTTAAAGTCAGGAACTCTGCCTCCTTGAACCCTGCTGATACTGTATTTGTGAAAGATAGAGCCGGGTGATATAAGGCAGGTCCGTTTTGAAAGCCTGCACACTCTCCACTTAAAATAGGCCTTTCAAGTTGCCTGAGTCAGAAAGGCTAGGACTTGTTACAGTGCTGTAAGAATCCTACTAGTGATGATAATAAATCTGGGAGTGGGGCAGGACATTGTTTTAATCAAGACGCCTAGATGTGGCTGTGTGGCTTGTTTCAGGCCCTGCTAAATCCCTGGCCTCTTCCCAGCACTCCAGGACCTCTGGCCACCTGTCCTCCTGCACTGTCCTTCCTGACATCTGATTCCCAAGTTCCTTTTCTAAGGTACGATCCATGACTTGCCCTACTAGTACAGTGATACATACCTAGGAGAAACATTTTATCCATTGCCACCATAATAAGCCCAAGTTGCCCTTTAAGCCAAAAATGGTTCAGGCATACCTCAGTTAAAAAGAGTGAAGTTTTATGATAAAATGTTATGCTGAAACTAGTTAAAACCATGTTCATTGTCTGCTCTAAGTTTTGCTTTTCTGAAACCTACCTTGCTGTGCTATTTAGTTGTTATGATGGATGCCATGGTGCCTTTTCTCTTGATATGTAACAAATAACAACAGCATTAGATTTTTAAATTTGTTGTCTGTGATGAAGATGACACTCTGGTTATTGTCGGTCTCAGAACCTCTTGATATTATGGAGTTTACTGTTTAACAAAACAGTGGATACCCCCGACTTCTTGGACAGGAGAGAATCTTAGAGGTGATTAAGCTTCTAGTTTTAGAGAGAGAGAAAAATGAGAATTAAAAGTAACTTGCCCCACATCATGTGGTTAGTTCTATAATTAACCCCAGGGCCTGGGATTCCATCTCCAACTTCTTTCTACCACACTGAGCTACAAACAAGACCGTTTAATGAATTGATTTCACTACCATCACTAGTCATCAGAAATAGATAAGAAATTACCTAGAAACCAGACCCCAAATAGTTTAATGGCAAATAAATTAGTAACCATGTTGTTTCAAAAAGTATACTGAAAAAAATTGAGGTATGCAATCAATTATCTGAATATTTCTGAACATTTGACATTATAGACTTATAGGAATACAGTACCCTCAGGGTATTAGCACTTGACTCAAATCTCCAATCTTTCAAAGGGGAAACAATCACTCTGTGTTGGCATTTGACAGCAAGAAACACATAAGGTGATTATATTTCAACTATTTCCTATTATTTATATTTTAAATGTCATTACTTTACAGGATATGGCTTAGTATGTTGTTGTTCTAATGTAACTACAGTTTGGGAGTGAGATAAAATTCACTCCCAAAGAAAAAAATTCATTAAAAAGGGTAGCAGACTGTACCATATGGCTCTCAAAGTCAACCAAATCTCTTTTTGGAAGACTCTCAAAGACCCTAAGAACTGGCTATTTTAAAAGAATATTTCTCTTTGTAATGTAAAAGAAAGGTTCTTGATTTTGTTATTAAATGTAAATGTATTCCATATTTGAATATATGGCATTCCAGTTTGCATTTAAAGACATGGAGTGAAGTTGTGTCTTTTTTCCCCATAAAATGTGATTATGGAGAAAAGAAGAGCTTTTGAGAGAATTATTTGAAGTAGAAAATCTTAACCTGTTTCAGGGAAAAGGAGCTCTAACACTGGTCAACACCATAATTCTCAGGTTGCTACAGACACAAACACACTAGACTAATATTGTGTTGTTTTCATTTTTTTCTCTTTGACAAAGAGCTCAAATAAATATCCAACATGCTAAAAACACACGGCCTAATTCTGCAAGCTATTATAATGAAGTCCTTTGAATTATTATAAATGCTTGAGCATTAAAAATTCATCAGCAAGGAGAGAGAGGTGCTCTCTATTTGTGGTGTTCTGAATTTAAACACAGCCTGCTAAGAATGGCTGATTGTCCTAAGGAAGCACCGCTGACAGACATCAGCAGGTCTGTGCAAATGGTGTATGGAAAAGGTAATAAGAGCTTCAGGAGTATATTTCAGCCCATATAACAAAGTAATTGTGAAAGTGTAATTGCAGTCTGATTCCATACCATATTAGGGTAAAAAATGAAATGGTAACAAAATATGAGATTCAGAATTATTTTGTAAGTAATTTCTACAATGACTGTCTCCCAGAATATGTAGAATTCATCAGAAAAATAATTTTAAAATGCCCAATGGTGTTTACCATTTTAAATCCATTATGATGAAACTGAACAAAATGAACACTGATTGTTTTGCCATTCTAAAAATATCCTGAACTTATGAACAACTTCAAATATAAAAATGGTATTGAATGATGTTAAACAACTGATTTCAGCCCATTAAAGCATTTTTTAAATGGGTTGAGCATGAACTCTATTGTTTATTTCTGAATGATACCTAGTTCAAATTTCCAAAGATTTAAATATTTGCATGATTAGAATTTCAATTTTTAAAAATTCATTCCTTTGGCTACTTCATAAACAATCACTACTGGCTGAAGTTACCAAGTTATGCATCCTACGGGCTATCAGTTGCTCTCACAGCAGGACTTGAGACAGGGCAAGGAATAGCTGGTTTTACTCTCAGCCGTGTCATCCAGACTCAAGGAAAGGAAAAGCAGCAGAGAAGATAAATTGTGAAAGAACACAGGGATATGTAGAGCTCAATAGTAATAGTGTTTAGGTCAAATATTAAAGTTGTCCATTTAATTCTCAGTTGACTCATCATCTATTAATTGGGTTATTTATATCACATCTAACATTATTACGTCTGTAAGTGCACAATTTTTTTTTCTTTCTCTATCCCCACCACTTTAGCACAGTTCCCGGCACATAGGAACCACTCAGAAAATATCTAATGAATAAATTAACCAATATCTACAAACGTCATGCGCCTGGAAGCGGAGCCTGTAACAACCCTGTGACACACACCTCAAAGCCCATAGAAAAATAGGCTATGGAATCATATATAAGGAATCTGCTTCTCTTTGTCATTAATTTTTTGTTCCATTTTTATGGAAGCTTGTGAATAAATGTGCCTAAACCGCAGACATACACAGTGCTCCTTCCCCAGCCTGCCACTGCAGATGAAACTTCATGATGTGTTACACGTAAGGAATTACCTTGATTTTGGTAAAGGCAAAATCTAAAATGCTCATCTGCCTAAACTGAGTCTCTAGAAGAAGAAACATATTCTTGTCACTACAAGGGGAATATCCGCTATTTACATATGCCTGTTTACAAAGAACTTGTTTCAAAACAGATTAAGGATTAAATGAAGTAAAGAGGGGGAAACTCCAAAAAGCAAAATACCCCTGAGTCAGTGTGTTATGGACATCAAGTAGATACGCATTTTTTGAGAAGTCCTCCATGTACACACCTAAAATCCATGCACGCCACCCAGCCTAACGAGAGCTACTGTTGTCCCGGTACAGTTGGGTCTACTGTGGCGTGTCCCAAGGATGAAGGAGAAGATAGGACAGGAAGGCGGCCCAGAAACAGAAGCCTGCTCTAGGCAAGGATGCAAGTGGGAGAGTGCTAGTGAAAGGTCATCTAAGAAAATAATTGAAAGGAATCTTGAAAATAATGTCAACCATCTTACAAACTATGCCGTCTATGGTGGAAGGGAGGGAGGGAGGGAGGAACGGGAAAGAGAGAGGAAGAAATCCATGTCTTGGCCACTTGTTACATTACAGGCCTTGCTCTGTCCTCTACCTGCCCCCGCCCCACCCCCAAGCCATCACCATAATTGTTCAATTTCTTCGTGATCCTTTTTATTTTCCTGGATTTTCCAAATATTTTCACGTTAAATCCTCTACTAACACCTAATGATATAATATCACACCTGCCTACCTTCTGCCATCACTAAACATCATCAGTTTATGCCAGTAATTAGCATTTTTTCTCTTCCACCTACACATAGGATATTTGACTTCCACTCTCTTTGTCACCATCTCCCTTTAAAGCATAACGTCGCACTACCTAAGGCGCCAGCAATTGTTGAGCCTTAGCTAAACAGTCTTCCAGTTTAGACTAAGATCAAGTACTCTGTTAAGCTTTCTTATCAAAAGTAGAGAATTAGTGAAAGTCAGGGAAAGAATGAGGGGAAACAAAATGTTCCATTCTCTGTGGGAGAGATGGCCTAATAAAAGGAACTCTTTCAAGGTCGCCAATTTACTTTTTAATAATAAGGACAAGAGAGCATTATGTTGTTTCATGCTTCTCAAACTCATACCCCTAAGAGCAAAGAACTATATGTCAAGGCAGTAGAACATAGAATAGGATGGACTATCTTCTAGAACACAGAGTTGACGCAATTCTAAGTGCTTTAAAGTATCATATTTACATTAAAATAAACACGAGTGTGTTACAGAAAATAATATAAAATCCATATATGGCTTAAAGATGAAACCTTAGCCTTCTAAGACCTGTGCAGGTTACAGAGGCACTTCAGGGTCTTCCGCCAGCCCCTCAGGGTATAAATTCGGCAGAAAAATTTGAGAATCTTGTTATGTGGATACTGAAATATTGTGAGATACCATCAAAAGTGCTGATAAAGATTTCTGAATATGTTTGCACACTTTATTAATATGTTCCCAAAATTTACTAATAATATGTGCATTTATCACTGAGCAAGAAATTTCATGAAAGCAAATACTAATAGCCCTATTGCATATGTGGTTCTTATTTGAAAATGACGCCCATCATTTTGAAAAGAGGTGGGAACTCCAAAAAATAATTCAAAAAATTAGGAGTAACTTTTCTCTTCCTCGTTGCTGAATTTTTAAGGCCAACTGAAATGCCATCTCCTCCAGGAAGCAACCAGGATTCCTCCAACTGCAATTCATTACTTTTCATTCCCCACCACCAGCACACTGACCACAGACTTCATACCTCATCAACTATGCTAAGCCGTGTTACAGTTATGCCTGTGCCTCTCTGATTAGCCTGGAGGCAGGGTCCAGGACTTACTCATCTCTGTGTCTCCCCCTCTCCTCTTAACACTCAGTTGGTGTTCACTAAATACTTTTCAATTTCTAAAAATGAATTGTGTCCCTTATTAACAAAGCCCAGAGCTTCTTAACAGGCACATTCCAAATAACAAAGTCTACTTCTTAGGCTAAAATATTCTCATTTCATCCCTGTGCAAATATTTGTATGGGGACTGCATTAGAGCTACCTGAAAATAAGAAGTTATAATGGAAACAGTGACACTGCCTTAAGTGAGGCAACCAAAATAGGAACTACTTTAATACTTTTACTGAAATGTTCTCTGCTTGATAAAGTTCATTACTAGAATATCATCTTTAAAAGTGAAATGCATTCAGCTGAGCACTTTTTTCATTTTGTAAATAGAATTTTTCTTGCCTGAGCTCTCAGTATAAAGTACAAAATAGTCTTCCATAACATTAGAAAATGTCACCCCATACATAGAGCTAAATTTTTAAAATAAAATAGATTTTCTTCTTTAGCATTTTAAAGGTACAGTAGTGCCTTCATACAGCCATCACCCTGTACTACATACCACATTAAGGCTGAATGAAGCATCAGCCTGCAATTTGATATGTTCTAAAATGTGTTGAGATAACATATTATAGCCCAGAACAAAGTTAAGTCCCTATGGGATCTCCTAAGGCTATAAAGTCACCATCCTTTCAACATTACCCTACTTATTACGATGGTTATATTTAAAATGACCCTGGCACTAATCTTTTTCTCACCTATTCAAAATGACATAGAAAAGTAGCTATGTGCTAAATTTACAACCCAAGTGCCAAATATTCACATCAAATGAAAAATTATATATGGCATATTCATTACGATTTTTTTTTTCTGTTTTTACTTAAGTAAGTTCTTGATAAGTCTGGGGTTATTATAGCCAAAGTTGCCTTACAAAAAAAAAAAGTTTTACTCCGCTTTAAAATCTCACATGTACTGGGTTTTAGACATCTCAGTAAGATAAATGGCAAATCACCACCATTGCATGAATCTTTGACCTTTAAGTTATCAAAAAACCAAGAAGCCATTTTCTATGAAATGAACATTCATATATTTATTAACGTCATTTTACAGTAAGCATTGTATTCTTGCTATTTTTATCAAAATTCAGAAACAATGTTATGAACCTTCCACCTCTCAGAAGTACATTCTTTCTTCCCTCCCCCATCCCAGGCCAGGTCTTTTCTAAAGATTAAAAGTTACAGAAAGGCAACTGGCCTCAGTAAATTTTTCCACTGGCTTACATTTTTTCTTTCTTTTCAAAGTACTCTTTAGGGCGGAAAAAAAAAAGAAAGAAAAGATAAACACACTTCGTACAGCAAGTGCCATAAGAAAAATATGTTCTGGCAGACTTTTCCCAACTTGTAACTGAAGAGAATTTACATCATCCAAGTATATTATAAGTGCAGAGAGTAAAAGAAAGAAATCTGAAAATAGATTTTTGTTCCACTTTCAAACTCCGAGGCCCAGGGAACACAAGTGTTTCACTTCAGAAATGAGTAACCAATGACTTCAGTACACATACACCTTTCTCCTTTTGGAAAAACTGCACATAAAAGAGCATTTTTTGGCACGGCTGACCTGCAGAGATATGGAGCTAAGCAGAGTCATGAATTCACTCACTCTGATATGCACACATGATACGCAATTAAAATCTCCATTCACATTCCTGCCGGCTTGTCAATCATGAGGAAAGCCTTTTTGACAACATTCAGCGAAGCGTACCAACTAACCGCTCAACAGGAGCTTAAACAGTAACAGCTTTTGTTACTAGCAAGAACGAATTTTTTACCAAGATTGGGTTCAATTTCTAAGAAATCATTATGCTCTGAATTTTCGGGCTTTTCATTAAAAATGAAAATGTGTCAAAAAGATTTTGTATGGCAAGCTATATGATGTCATACCTAGAAAATATGAGGTATGTAAAAAATCCTAACCTTTTCATCTGGGGGAATCTTTTTCAACTTTTTCCCCCCATTTAGAACAATGAACAATGATCTTATAAAGCAGTTTGCTGGGGAGGAACATGACATTTCCAATTCATTCTAAAATTTTTCAGTAGAATTTTAAAACTTTTAAAATAGAACAGCACTCTGAACTCAACTCAAAAAGTCTCCGACCAGTTTATACACCAATGGGAAAGTGACTTTTTTAATCATGAGGAGAATATATAACATGTTAGAAATACTGCATGCATCAAACCTTTCAATTTATGGAGGTCTACAGAAAATATTATGCACATAAATTCTTTCCAGATGAACCCAGAAAGTACTCCGCTCATAACTTAGTTTCTGCTGAACATCTAATCAAAGACTGTGCCCTTCATAATAGCGTATTAGTGTGCTTTAAAGCCATAAATCCATAAAAACAGGGCTCAGTAAAATTGAATACAGGATGCTTGTTAATCTGCTGCTGTGTCTGTTTTGAGCAACTAACCTTGGATTACAAATTTGAAACAAGTTAATACTATCAGATATTGAAATATTTGTCTTCTTACTTATCATGCTCTGTAACTGAGAGAG
Organism: Lemur catta; assembly: GCF_020740605.2. NCBI lineage: Eukaryota > Metazoa > Chordata > Mammalia > Primates > Lemuridae > Lemur > Lemur catta. The sequence continues at coordinate 91,749,359 of NC_059136.1, read as the reverse complement.
CAGATGCATCCTGACCATTAACAGTCATGACAAATTGCCTTGCTAATGAACGTTACACACTGAAAGTGCCATAACTGATTAAACTACAATTTCCCACTACCAGATAGAGAGAGAGTTGGGGACTCCAGCAGTGGGTGACTCTGATATTCTGCCAACAGGCCTTCAGGGCACAGTGCGATGTTTAGAAAAACACTCTAAATTCCATATGAACATATTCTGAAAGCCTATGTGTATACAACAGGTTTTTAAAGCACATTAGATAAAACAGCTTAGGTTGTAGCTGATGAACCATGAAAAATAGATGTGTTTAACTATTTGGTATCCTTGCAAGTATGTGTTAAAGAATATTCTCTGGTGCGGGTTTCTCTCTCTCTCCTTCCCTTTCCCCGCCCCCAAAACATTGCGTGTGCTTTGCATTTCACATAAAATCTTTCTTTTGTCAGTTCTTTTGTTGGTGCAAAATTGGCAGCAGTTCAAATTCAAAGTACTCCTATTCATTTACTGACCAATGTCATTCTAGTTCACATCAGCCAGAGAGCTAAGCTCTAAAAAACATAAAAGACTTGCTTCACCACTGACGAATAATGTGTACATTTTTACAGAGCTTAAACCTTAATGCTTTCCCTGAAACTAACAATACAGTATATCTTATCATTCCTTTTTCACAAGCAGGCAGCTGCTGAAACGCTTGCCACTTCAAAATATCAATTGCTTGCCAGAGTTGTCCTCAACACACCCTGTCAAACTCATGTATATTGTGCAATGAAAATGGTGCAGGGCTGAAAGCTAGAAATTGTGTCAAATTCTGCTGTAAGGGTATGATGTGCAAAGAACAATGTATGACAACCGTAGAGACTACAAACAATGGCACTGGAGCCAGGGACTTCATAGATCACAACTGCGCCTGTACATATTTTATTGTAGGCATTATATATTTAAAGCATGACAAATGTACCATTGTACATTATGTGCTGCACAAATAGAAGCTCCTCCCACTCGTTTGCCTTTTGCATTTCTCTTGATGATGGAAACATAGTTGAGTTTCATTTCTTTCTCTTCTCTTAAAACATTTAAGGTTCCCAAATCATAATGGGAAAAACACACACACACACTAGGTTATCAAAATGAGTAACAGAAAACAGAAGACAATAATACAAGATGAGAAAATGAGATCTTGTTCACTTAACATTTTGGCTTCTCTCTGAGGACACAAAAGCAAGGATTACCTTAAACACAAACCGAGGGTATGAAGAGAACTACACTATCACTGTGCCTATAAATTGTTGTCTACCTAATTTTAATGCAGATAAGTGCTGGCTTATTGATTTGCACGATTTTCCAGCAAAATGGAAATCCCACATGAATATGTTCTTTGTGTGCAGAAAATATGGCTTAAGAAGCTTTTACTATTATTGCTTTCCTATGCCAAAAGAACAATTAAGAAAATAATATTTCACTACTGCATCAGGTCTATAAACTAACACCGATTATTTCTGTTTAGATTCTAAATATCCCTTCCCACTTCCCGATTTGCTCTGTTTACTTCAAATGATTCTGGTTATTGAAAAGTTGTTTTTCTTTTAAACATCTCCTTAAATAACAGGTAAAATCTGAAAATATTCTAGTTTTGGTACACACCTATTTAACTATAAAGGAGCTCATGGCTACAACCACCCGACACTAATTCAGTCAATGACGGTGGAAATGGAAACATGTTTATGGGAGAAGATTACTATGAATATATATTAATTTCTTCTACGGCCTAGCTTAGGGTACAAAACCTTTATCACACAAGTAGCTTGGAGTGGAATTAACTGACTGGAGGCTAAGGAAAATGAACAGATATGCTTTTAAGGTGTTAATAAATATTTTGGAAAGAGAATAGGTGGTTTAGGTGCTTAGGGGTGCTGACCTTTGCTATGTTGATTAGTGGGACAATGATGCATTATTAACACACAGCAGCTGTACCTGAACTGCTGCCATGAATATAATAGCCTTTTATAGCCATCAGGGGAGTGAGGTTTATTAACCACTAGACATGATTAGCACATTATGTGAACTTTAGTAGGCAAATTATCTCTTATTGAAATATAATGTTGGTTATAACTAATTGTAAACATGATTTTTAAAACTTCCCAGTGAAAAACTCACATGTTTTACTACGGTTCAGCTCATTATTGGCTGATAATGGCCGACAAAAACATGGTCTATTGTGGGACATACTTACAGGAGTTGAATCTCAAAAGGCAGATTGTGTCACAGAAGGCTGCCTTGAAAATTATTTAGCATTACAAGTTCAGGGATATTAGCATACATGCAAACTTTCTCTCCCTAATTAAGTAAAACTGTTCATGAACTAGAAAAGCTGCTTTGGGATTTTTCTTCCTTTTCATTTCTTTAAGTAGTTCTTAAAAGATTAGTTTTGCAGTAAATTTTTGAGAGTTACCTTGAAAAATAACAGCATAATTTATTTCAAAAAGCTTAATTTTGGGAGAGGAAAGATTATCCCATTAGCCTTAGTAACTGAACATAGCTCTGAGAGTCCATTATGAATAGTCTTTTATGCCCTGGCAGGAAGTCATTAACATAAAATAAATCATTAGCTTTGATATTAAGCTTCTAGTATCTGCAGGTTTCTATGATTAATGTTCATGACTGCATCTGCCAAATGATAAAATATACTTTTTGTTGAAAGGTTATCCAGTCTCTTTATTATTAACATTTCTCTTTATACAATTGTTACTGGCATTTTAGGCTGAGGCATATTGGTATAGAAAAGAAGAACTGGTTTTTACAATGGTATGAAGACGCCAATGCATATAAAACTTTACCCATCATTTTTTAAATCAACCATTTAATTGAGTTAAAAGACTTAAGGAAATCAGGCAGCACACAGATACTCTTTCAATGTAATTGGACTATCTTTAGACCCAGTTGGCTCATTCGTTAATTAATCTTGCACATTATATTTCGCATCTCTGACCCATATATCAGAGGAAGGCACAGAGAGGCAAAGCTTGCTTCCCTGAAGTCAGGAACTACAAGAGGGCATTTCCCTCTTTCGAGTTACGCTCCACTTTTATCTTATCTTCTTACAGTGCAAAACAGGCAACAGCCCTCATCAATTGCATCTCTCCTTAGATGCATTGACTCTTAATGCGGAGAGGGAAAAAGGGGCCCCCTGGGGGGCTTCTCAATATCTGAGGGAGGGAGATTACAGACTGTACCTACACATACCCCATTTTCCCAAATTCACCTTTGACCCTCCAGAAAGGTTATCTCTTTAACTCCCTTCCTGAAAGAATCACTAGTCTGCAACTTTTGAAAACACTTTTATTCCACTAGGGTAGCAGAAATAGAAGAAATGGGCTGAGAATATAGTATTTTGCTAAAGTCTACCATTCTTTGAATTTCTGAACATCCTTCACCACAGGATTTCAAAATAATCTACCTCTGTTGCCTCCTTAAATTCTCATAAGGCTTCCTTGATACAAATATAAATTATTTTCTCTACTGGATACATGGAAGATAGGGACACAGAAGAATTAAAGGTTTTAGTGTCAGAACTTTCACCAGACATAGAACAAAGTCAGCCTTCTCAAGAGAATGGAAAATAGACGGGTAGGAATCATATCCTCTCAGGGTTAGATTTATTTTGCCTAGGGAATAAGTCAACACAGATTTAAGGGCACTCAGGGTTTGGGGTTTGTTTTTTATTTTTTTTTTTAAATCTCAAATCTTCAACAAAAAGGAGTCTTTTCTTAAGAAAAGCCTACGGTTTTCCTCAGGAAGACATGGTTCTTTAGTCTCATTAGGTTATGACATGTCCAATTAAAGCCCTAACATTCTGAACAGCATCTTTTCCTGTGAAATATGGCTAAGTTTCTTACAAGGGAGTGGTAATTAGGCATTCCTAGTAGCCATGATTTTCTTTGTTGTTGTTGTCCACATTGATGGAGTCTGCCATTTAGGATAAATTCTCATGTATTTATGGCCAGAAATATGTCTAGAACCATGAGAAACACGGAAACACACACTCACACCCAAATACATACATACACACAAATCCACGCCCATACACATACACACACCAATTTCTCTGGCTAGGCAACCCTTTCATAGTGGCCTCAAAGACATCAATCAAAAGGCATTTCAGGCAAAAGCTGGCATCATCGCTACTGTGGATCAGATACAAATAACTTGTAAGACTACACAGTAACCCAAAATACATTCTATTTTCTTGGCCACTGGCAAAAGCTTCTTATCAACCAACCATGGCCCTCATTTAATTAGGAGTCCTTTCAAGACAGTTTCATAAAAGCACATTAACTCAGGAATGAAGCACAATATATACTCGGCTAAAGCAGAACCATTTAAATTTCCCAAGTGAAAAATGGACAAACAGAAAAAAGCATTAATAGTGACCCTGGTTTCATGATTTTTGGTACCATAAATATAGATCGGTGACAATTGTTCATGAGTAAAATGGAAATATGAAGATAACTTTTAAAAGTTAACTTTATAATTTTTCATCAAGTAAGGCAAAAACGTGCCATATATCAAACTAAAGAGGTCTGGGAAAATACTGATACCTCCTGTTAGGAAAGAGCAGGGTGTTTCTTTCTAGCTCTACCCTCCCTTCTCTTCTTTTCTGCTGCACCATCAACATCCAAGCACACAGCAATATAATGTTCCCATTTTCAAAATGAATGCTGTAGGGAGAAACATGTTATAACTAGGAAAAGCTCATTCAGGTTAATGTGAATTCCATGTCTCAAAGTATTATGGAAGAACTGCTATAATTAACAGTCTGTTGGCACTTCCGTTATAAACCACATTTCTAAGCAGTTTATAACTCAACTGTTTTTAATGAGAAATTGCTCTTTGGGAAGAAACTTGGCATGCATGGTTTAAAACAAAAAATTCTCAAATTCATTAGGGCAGATGTAGGCAGCATCATCTTGGCACTCCAGTTTCCTAGTGGACAGTCCATTTAACACAATTCACCATCAACCAAGGGGGACCACAGGCTATCTGGTTCTGAAAAGTGCACATTCAAGGAGTAAGATGAATTGAAAATATATCAATAACTCCAAAGTGGAAGTAAATGAAAGGGAAAAAAGCATTTTTAAAATTGGTAAAATTAACACCTTTTATAAACACTCAATTTAAACAAACAAGGGAGCATTGGAGCATCTAGATTCCTCAGATGGAAGTTTCTTGCAGTCACAGTATCTAATAGTTTATAGTGAGCTACAATCTTATTTTCTGCTAAAAGTATAAATTTTAGATTCATGGATGTGGGTACATACAATATAAGTTTTATTCTAAACAACTAATAATATTTTTAAAGTGTAATTGCTAATAGCATTTACTCAACTCATGATAATTATATTTCATTTTTGAGACATAAGATAAACATCCTACCTTATGACTTCTCAGAAATTTTGAGATTCACATTTAGATAACTAAAATGTAGGGTGATAACTGATCTAAATTTGATTAATTCAGTAAGTTCTGCATGGCCAACTATTCCCGTTTTAGTTATCTATGTATATTCAGATGAGAATACATAAACATGCTAGCTAACCCCTGTACTTACTGCAAGTGTAGCCCACCTAACCTACTATCTGCTAACAGATCACAGTCCCATCTTCACAACATTTTGGAGTGTAAACAAAGCCTCCTCACTGAGGAAGGATGTTCAAGTGGCTTATCTTTGAGCTCTAAATACACTGCCTAAAATGGGGGAGTGTTGCTGGGGGTCTATGGCAGCTTAGAAATATCGCCCATGGTTTTTTCCTCTCAGCATCATATTTAAGTTTTCTAAGTCTATTATTATATGACTCTAAGTCATTCATTTGGATGGGAGGGATGGGGAAATAAGAGCATGATTTGGGATTTTAAAAAGGGGATATGGGCTGATAGATTCCAATCCAGAAAATAGAGTCTAGGTTACTGCAATATGGATATGTTAACATGATTATGACAATGACGATGGTGAGTAGAAGGTCAAGGCAACCACAACAATGAGTTAAGTGCCTGAGGAGGTAGGGGAGTTCAGATTAGAAGTTCAGACCTCCTAGGATCAGACTAAGATTGGAGAGGAGAGTAACAAGGAAGAGGGTCATCCTGGGAGTGGGGATGGCTGCAGAGGGGCAGGCAGGTGGGAGATGAGAGGCGCTGGGTACACAGAGGGACCTGCTGCTGAAGGCTGGCTTCAGTCGAGAAAGGAAGGATCACCAGGATTTGAGGAATATCCCCACAGTCTTTTCAACTTTCTAGTGTCTTAGCAAAAGGTTGGAGATCATTAGAATAAATCCTCTTTCCCAGCTAAATAAAATTCCCTGCCCCCGCCCCCGTTTTTTAGGCTATCCCGTTTGAATTGAGCCCATCACACAAAACATATAACCACTAGAAATAGTCCCACACACCAAAATCAACATTCAACTTAGGCTTGGTACCCAGGAAACCATTAAACTTGGAAATTTCCCTACTTTTTCCAGTTTTAAGTGCTTTACTTCCTTCCGCTGTTCTTAATCTCCTTGCAATCACATCATTTAAAAACAAATCTACAATAAGCATAAAATTAAATATCCAAATATTAGTTCCATTTTTGTAACTAAGCAACATGTCAATATTCTCCTTAATACATCACTTAGTAACTTTTAAAATATATGATAAACTGTGAGAATACTAAACCACATTTTTTATGTTAAAAATAACATCAGATCTCTCCAGAGCTCATAACTATAATTTTTTTGGCATAGACATTTAAAATTGGAATTTGTAATACTGCAATACCCCATAAAGTCAAGATAACTACATTTGAGGTTTTTGTACGATATCTGATTTAGTGGCCAAAACCATGATTGTTTAGTTTATGATCTTTCTTGCCTATGCATTTATTTAAACCTATTTAAAGACCTCAAAACTTGTAGAAGGTGCCAGCCAATAAAATTCCTAGGGGAGTTTTAATTATACAAATAAATGTATGAAGTATCAACTATGAATTTCCCAAAGTAGAAGTTATGGAGGTGGATAGAGAACTAATCAAGCATGATGCTCTAAATTGCTTATTATCCTCCCCCTCCTCCTCTGCCTCCTCCCCCCTCCACCTCTTTCTCCCCCTCCTCCTTCCATCCTCTTCCCTTTCCTTACATTTATTAATCAAAATAGGAATAATGACTCCATCTTAATGGGGCTTGCAAATTCTGTATTTTAGATGTGATGAGTACTGCCACATTGAAGTACAATACATAATACACTCTAAATAGGAAAATAAGCTCAAGAAAGATTTTACAGAGACTATAATTAGTCTCATTATTCTCAAAAGTTATCAAACCTCTAATGTTTGCCCTGATATTTTCAAGCAGAATTCATCACAAATGGGTCCTTCCCCTGGTGTTTATATGGAAAAAGTATACACTGTCCCTTTCATTTCAATGATAAAAGTCAAATATTCCAAATGTCCATTATTCTTTACTCCATATATCACGAGTATCAGGCATGAGTCTGTGTTTTGGACTTCCCTGTTTCTAAATCAACCAAAGAAAGATTCAGGACATAATTCCGCAAAGGCAACCACTGAGCATAGTAAAGCCCATTATTTCCCCTCCCACTGCCGGCCGAGGTCACCATCCCTGTCATTAGCCATGTCATAACATAATTGTATTACTACTCCTTATGTGGGCAGACACTGAGCAATAACTGAACACATCATATCATTGTAAAAATGAAAAAGAGCCACTTCTTTGTCCTATTTTAGCATAAAATCAGTGAAAACAATCTTTGGAAATGACATTGCACTAAGAAACTGAAAGGAACTGTTATTACTGTGTAGGTATAGATTTAAACTGATGATCTGACATCTTCAACTGGAACAAAAAATAGGACTATATTTTACTACTGAACTCCAATTGTAAGCTCATTTAACCTAATTTCTTTTGGTAGCATTCAGTTCAATTAAGGGATACACTGTTACTTAAAATAGTCTAATTAGATGAAACTCCACTATGGTATCCATCTTTCAATGTCTGAAATATAACCATGCTGTAAGTTTCAAAAGGGGAACACTGTTACCTCTAGCTTACATGTGTCTGTCCAGTCTATGAGCTACACTGCTATTTCAAAGGCTGACCTATATACAGCGACATGCCATCCGTTCTGGCTGTTTGTATAAGAGATGCCTCGCACACTTGCCATAACCATCATTCGCATTGTTTCTGCAATGGGCTATGTACAAATGGAGGCCAGTTTGCACAGTGATATGTTCATAATGTAATGTGCTCCTACAATAGAGCAATGCTAGATAAACTGTTTCAAAAAATGCCTCCTACAGAGTTTATTAACTGAAAAATGTAAGTAGTGTTTTGGCAATCTATAGAGCAGCAGTGCTGGAAAGTGTCAGCAGAGTAAAACAATCATATTTTAGTTTAGAAAAGCTTCAGGAAGAGGATATTCATTTTCTCCATTAGGATCTCTTCTGACATTTGAAAAAAATGTCAGTGGGAAACTATGGTTACAGTATCAGGACACTAAAACACACAAAGATACTGGTTCCGCTGGGATTTAGCACACCAACTTTAAATAGCAAAGTGTTGACAGGTTTAAAATAAAGATAATTAGTAATTTATGATCTTATCACCCTATTAAAAACAAATCACCTGACAAAGTGACTGTTATTTGTAATAAACTACACATTCATTACACCTCGGAAGGAGACAAGGTTTACTTTGCAGTCCTGTTTCTTTTGAGGATGTCTGATCCAACTTGTTTTTACTAAATGTACGTACAGATTTCTTACTTCACCTCTTCCAAACTTCTGTCCTTCTTCCATCTCCCTGCAAATCCACTTGAGTCACTGCAAAAATGAATGCTAGCTGACTACATTCTAAGCAGCTAAAATCATGGAGCTAGACAGAAATTGTGTACCAATGCTAATCATGGTGGAGTAGAAAACTCAAGTGCCCGGGCTTTGTGGGGCCTGGAAAACTACCCAGTACATTTAATATAATCAGAGATCAGTGACAAATATATTCGATGGACTGCTTCATCGAGATGGGTCAGGGAAGGTGTACATGGAGAAACACTTCCATGAAGTCTTCTCCTACTAGAAACATGTCTTATGACTTTGCATTTTTAAAAATCTATTATTCCCTGGATAAGTTAAATAGAAGACTTGCAACTAGTCTATAGAAAGGGTGGCTAATTTGCATTTAAAAAGAACAGTTTGCTTCTTATACATGGGGTGACTTAAAAGGAACTTCAATGAGCTAGTAAAGAAATTCTGAAGACTTTCTAAATTAATTTATTCAATTCACAGCACAACCCACTAAAATTATTTAAAGCACTTAATTGGAAAATGATTTAATATATTGAAGTAATTCCTGATTTTCCAAAGCATTTAACTTTTAAATTAAATCTGACCTTACTATCACAAGAATGACGAGTGAAATGTGTATCCAAGTCATTACCTTCTTTTTGGAGCCTAAAATCACTGATAAATTTAATAAGATTTGGCCAGTTTCATTGCCCAAATGGTTCTGAGCTTTTGGTTCCGGTGACTACTGCAGGATGTGTCCACTCTCCAAGAAAGGACTGCTACTTTATTTGATTTTATTGGTTTTTTTTAGTAATAGTATTGGTGTCATAAGCAAAATAAAACGTAACACAATACTTGAGTGTAAAGGCAAAGCAGATTTTAGACTAAACGAACGACGTTCCCAGGAAATAACAAAACTTCATCACACAAACTCCTCTGCTTCTGCCGAAGTTGCCCCGCACCATTCAACTCGCCCCTAGGTACAGGGCTCCCCGTATGATGCAAGCCTTTCCGCCTTGCCCATGACAAGCTTTCCCTCTTTTCTAACTTGCCTAAACACCACCGGCACACACCACAGCCCTGTGAGTAGGTCTCACACTGCAGACAGCGTCGAGCAGCTTCTCCACAGGGAAGAGTGTGTGTGTGTGTGTGTGTGTGTGTGTGTGTGTGTGTGTGTGTGTGTGTGTGTGTGTGTGGATTGTCCAAGACTCAAAGCTGCGGGTCGGTCTCATAGTGGGCAGCGCAGGGGCTGGGAATGCAGCACGCTAAATACCTCTGTAGCACGTAAAAAAGCTGTTTGGTGATGACTGGCCACCAGGCAAACGCTGGGAGTCCCAGGATTTTTCCCGTGGAATACACCCTGGGGTCGACATGGAAGTGCCTGCAGGGGCTGTGACTCTCAGGCGGATTTATCACCAAGCGAGAGCCGGGCATCTAAAAGGTCCGCCCAGCGTTTCAGAGAACTCAATTCTCCCCGCCAACGTTCAGCCAGCGGGACTGCTTAGACACGTCCAACAAGCCCGAGGCAGGAACAGTCGTAGCCCTGCAGCTTCTCTGAAGGACCAGTTCCCGTCTGGCCTCCCTCTCGCAGATAAGAATTCGAGAAGCCAGGAGAGTCACCCCTTCCCTAGGTATCCTCTGACTGCCCTGTCCGCGGACCCGGCAGAACTCTGCCGCAGCCCCAGCTGGCGCCTCACCTCCGGGTCACCAGCACAGTCCGCCTCGTCCCAGTCTCCCGCGGCCCAGGCACCCGGGGTCAGCGGGCTGTGGACCCGCTGTAGTACGGGACCCGGTACCGGACCCTGCCCCAACCCTGTGCCGACAGAGAGCGCTTTGGACTTGAACGCGACGTGCTCGCTCGGCTCCCAACAAACTTGCAATCTCCGCACGCACCCCCAAAACTGGAGCTAGTCCCCAAACGGTGACCCGGCTACTGCACAGTCCCCTAGCCCGCGGACCAGTTTCCGGACCCGAGGCTCGGCTGCCCGAACCGGTTTGGGAAAACAAAAGAGTTGTGGAGCAGTTTTCCAGGAGGCGGGGTAGGGGCGCCTCCCGGGTCCCTGCACCCCAACTCCCGGCTGCTCCCCTGGCAACTAATCCCGGGCAGGGAAGCAGTGCCACGAGCCTCCACTGCCCGGGAGAGGGAGGGAGGGAGAAGAGGGAACTGGGAAATAAACTGAATTCTCTTCCTCTGCCTCCGTTCCTGGACCCCAGACACACCCCCAAAGTATTCCGTGGTTTTCTCTTATTATTTTTTTAAACGCCCCCCGGCAAACCTAGGCAGGGATCCTTAGTCACAAACAGCAGGAAGGAAAGAATCCGAGCAAATCGTGTCACTTTCCGCACAATCGCGGTGTTTGGCAAACCCCCGGAGCTACTCCACAATATTTACTACCCGAGCGCACGCAGGGCTGCCGCCGGCTACGAGCCGAGCGCGCCCGGGACCGGCCTCCGCCGAGCCGGCCCCGTCCACCGAGCGGCCCCGCCGCGGCCCGGCCGCCGCCGCCCCCCTCCCGGGATCAAGCAGCGAGAACACGGTGGAAACAAAAGCAGAGCGTTCACCTTGTTGCAATAGTAGGGGTCCAGGCAGGGAGAAGGTCCCAGACAGGGAGCGTCGGGCGCAGCGGCGGGCTGGGCTGGAGGTGGATAAAATCTTACGTCCATTTCACTCTCACATCAAGCAACTCCTTTTCTTTTCCTTTTTAAAAAAGTGTTCAGCAAAACAAGCTTAGACGGAACAGAGAGAGGTGTCTGGGCTCAGGAGTAAAAGAAACACCTTCCTTCCCTCACATCCGTTTGTGGTTTGTTTAAGAAGAAGAGGAGAAAAAAAAAAAAAGAAAAAAAAAAGAGGGGGGAAAAGCGCTCAACTCTCCCCCAAGCCGCGGCGCGCACCCGTCGGCGCCGAGCGCGCAGCCTGCTCCGCCGCCGCCTCTCGGGCCCGCCGCCGCCGCCGCCGCCGGGCAGGTAACTTCATGCGCTCATTGTCCCCCCGCCCGCCCCCCCATCCCCGCCTCCCGCGCCCCTCGCCGCCCGGCACACGCGCTCGGGCTCTGGGTACTGGGCGTTTTATTGAAGACTCTGAGTTACTCTGATGGTAGTTTATTTTTTCCACCTTGGAGGCTCGGGATGGGGGTGGGGGCAGGAATCAAGAGGGGACAGGGCAGGAGGGGGGCGAGCGCCCCGGGCCGGGCGGGGAGGGCAGCGCGGCGGGACTCGGGCTGCTGGCGGCCCAATGGCTGCCGCTCGCGGCCGGGCCCCGAGGAGGGAGGAGCGGAGGAGGAGGAGAAGGAGGAGAGCGCGGCCCGGCCGGGGTGGTGGCGGCGGGACCCCGGGGAGTCTCCGCCGAGCCCAAGCCGCGCTCCTCGGGGCCAGTGCGGCGCACACAAAGGGGCTGGCGAGCCCGAGTCACCGGCGGCCTCGGGGCACAGTGGGGAGCGCGCGGCGAGGGGGCGCTGTGGCGCACCCACCCGCAGCCCCGCCCCCGGGGCCGCCCCGGCCCCACCCCGCTCCGCGGCCGTCCCCACGCCTGTCTCTGAGCCCCCTCGCACCCTCTCCGCGGCCGTCCCCACCCCTGTCACTGCGCCCCCGCCCCATACTCCCGGCCGCTAGTGGAGGTGACTTTTCTGCGCAGCGCTGCTCCTGGGGGCCGAGAACCCGCAGGGAGCGCGGCCGTCCGCGCGCTGTGAGTGGGCCACTGTCCTAGGGACCCGCGCCGCCCGCCGGGGCTGCGCGGGCTGTGAGAGTCGCCCCGGCTCTGTTTCTCTCGCACGGCTCCAGCCCGCACCTCTCCGTGACCCGCACCCCACTGGAGGGTTTGCGAGGGCTGAGGCTGCCTTGCGCACTCACAAAAAGCCGTAGGGGGGATTCGAAGGATAAATAAGGAAACAGTTATCAGCACATGATCAGGCTAGAGGAAAACATATGGGTTTGCTAGTTGACCTTCATGGGATTCTTCTCTTTTTATAGCTGGACGCTCAATAATGCGCTTGGCGGGCCCGGGAAGACCTGGAGTCCGCCTCCCCTTTCTGCCGTCCGTAAGTGGGATGAGGAAATCGCCAGCCGTGTTTTCCCCGCTTTGCCTCCTCATCCCCCAAACTCGAAACTTGGTGTCTCCTGGTGGCTGGGACAGTTTAGGATCTCTTGGCTGTGGTCCAACATTTATTCCTGGGACCGGTGACCTTGGTGGGAAGTCCAAGTAGGAGTGGGCAATATTTACCTTGTCAGGAGAGAGCAGCCTGGCACCATGGGGCCAAGACCCTTCTGGAATCAAGGAGGATACTGAGAACCTAGTGCTACTCCACACCCCCTCTAGTACACGTTGTTTGCCAACTGGTCTGTGCAACTTCCCATAGCTATGTCCCTTCCCCTGCAATTGAGAGCACCAAAAAGAAACAGAGACCTGGGGGGAATCTAAGACTGTATAGGAAATGGTAACATTAACATTGCTAAGCGCCTTGTCTATGCAAGTTTCCGTCAGGAACCTTGTGTTAAGCATTGCTTTGTACTCCTTACAGCTCTTCCTCTTTCTCTCCAGCCATTGTCTTTCTTTCTTCCCGTTATCACTTTTATACACAGCAAAAATGTAGCTCTCATCCCACCTTCCAGATGACATGGTGGAGGTGGGGGTGAGAAGAAGGAGCAAATGAAGAAAAAAGAATCCCTCTCCACATTCAGGAGTCCTTCAAGGGACAAAATAAGTAAGAAAATGTGTTATTCCTCCTAATAAAGGTCTTTATAATAAAATTTAAATGAAGTTTTGTGATTTATAACATCAGCTTTCAAAATTCAATTGTAGATGCTAAAATATGCCTACATGTATTTCCTTCCACAATAATAATAATCACAAGCCTTTTAGATTCAAATTAAATATTCCTAAACTTAAATTTCTGTCATCAATCTAACATTTATTACCAATATATTACATCATTTCAAAACTTGGTTTTTAAAAATTGTATTAGAATCCATAATTGATTTGTGTGCTGGTCCTGTGAACATCAGGAAGATGAAATGAAAGGGTTCAGGGCTGGAACAGTATCATTATCAGCATCTTGACACCTGGGAGATGATGACTTCTCCCCATTTGCTCTCAAGGACTACTACTTTTCTCTACCCTGAGGGAAAACCCAAATGCATGGGACCTGCAATTCCTGTGCTTAATCAGGGCCTGGTTTCTCCCATGTGGAGTAGGTGCAGTCAAAGCAGCATGTCTGTGTGTGGTGTGGTGTGATGAGTAGGAATATGAGCTGTTGAAAAAAAAATCTCCTAACTCCAGTCACTTGTACATAGAAAGTAGACCATGAAGGTCATCTCGGTGTAATCTGAAAAAATACTTTCTTTATAACTCTCTATCCAAGGCCCGTCAGAAACTCAATGGATACATTTCTACCAAAAAAAAAAAAAAAAACTTGGGAAAGTTGAATATCTAAACCTCTGAGTGAATCTTATTAATTTAGAAAATAGAGCAGTACTTGTATTACTTTTCAGTTTCTAGGACATTCAGCTCCATATCCTGGCTAAATAAAATACTCATTTATTTGTCCATTCATTCATTCATTTGTATATTATTCACCAGCTAGATTAGTGAAAAGCACTAATACTATCTACCATATATAGGTATGAAATATAAAAACAAATTGCTGATAATAGTTTCTGCTCTAGATGAGTGTATAGTCTTCTAGAGTAGTCTTTTCCAACCTTGTCTGGTCAGTGGAGTCTGTTAGCAGTTTTTAAAAGTACTTATGCCAGGGCCTCACCTGCATAGATTCTGATTAAATTCATTTTGGGTAGGGCCTGGGCATAGGAATTTTTATAAACTCCCCTGTGGTTTTAACTTTCAGGGAAGATTGAGAACTACTGGTCTAGAGGAAAAGATGAGGTAGGCACAAAGAAAATGTTAAAAGCATGAAATCTTAGCAAATAGGCTGGATTGTTGTTTTGTGTTGACACTTACAAGAGAACATTAAGGATCACCATTCCCAGCACCCCATCTTCTGCAATGCCCTTTTAGAGAAGGAGTTTGGCAATCTACCCAGTTACTCCTAGTAAACATGTATGAATTAACTGTATAGGTCCAGGTTACAACTTACTCCTCTGAACTAGGAACTGTTTATATTGTAATTATCAGAAAATGTATGCCCGCAAAGAAAACATCTCCTTGCTAGTACTGTTATAAAACCATCAATACCTTCAACTTATGAAATGCCTACTATGTCCTAGACCTGGTCCTGATTTCTTTACATTTAGTTTAACTGTCTCATTTAATTTTACAGATGACATGGGAAAGCCTAATCAGTAATTACAAACCACACTGAACATTTGACTTTGTTGCCTCAACATGGCCCGTCTTCATTTTAATTATAGTTTCACAAATTGTTGTGTTTTCAAATTTGCAGTTGTTTTCACTGATCACATTTTATGTTTACTGATTCTTCATATTATGTAGGTAAGTCCTAAATCTTGTAATAATGTCTCCAAATCACATACAGAATGTGTTACTTTGGGAAAACAGCCTCTAGACAGTTAATCCTACCTGTGATTTATGAGAGTCTTATAAAAATCATTCAACAAAAAATGGCACTTCCAGACAGGCATTTTTTGTTAGATTTTGAAGTTAGTTTTCTTCAAGGGTGGAAGCCCTCTATAGATCGAATATGAGAATGAAACAACATATAGAGCGATTGATTTTAGAAATGCCAAATATAAAAACTAAAATCAAAGAATGCCATACTGTAAAAATGAATTAATATTCAGTCCTTAGCTGGCTTCTTATTTAAGGGTGAATTTTTCAGAGATAGCCAATGCCATAATTTTTTGAGTGTTAAGAAAGCCTCATTCTTTAAAAATACCATTCATTTGGCACCTCATATGGGCCACCTTGTCTTATAAGGCATCTTGTCATGCATGTGTATACAGGTTTACCTTCCCAACGAGGTTGTAGGGTGAAGTAGCTATACTTATTTCCTTAGAACCTAACCAATGCTGAGTCCTACATATTTTAAAAATTCAAAAAGCATCATTAATAGTTTTGATGGGAAATGTTTTCATTTTCTCAATTTACCAGTTAGAATTTACTGTTGTCCAGGGTTACTTACCATGTTTCTAAAGTAATTTAAATGTAAAATAGAATGATATGCAATAAGTAATATCCTGCAATGGAAGAACACAGAGTACTGAAGTTTATTTCCTGGAGAGACTAGTGAGAAATGACTAGATTGTAAGTCTTTGAACCAGAAAATAAAGGATTTCAGAATGATGAGGAAAGTTTGAAGGAAATGATACAGGGTCCACACATAGCTCACATAGTACTAAATGACTCATAAAATGCAGTATTTTTTACATAATTTGGGAAGTGTGCCATGCTTGTACATCTCACCATTGAATGTGGTACAGTACTTTGATCTTTAACAATACACAACATTTGTGGCATAATAGCTGTAATAGGACTATTCAGCTATTTTACACGGCAATAATCCAGTCCTCTCTCATCAGGATAAACTGTGAGGACAAATCCTTTCAAAATCAGAATTAGTTCCTTGTAGAAGAGTGAGGCTACAATTATCCCTTAAATAGGAGCAGCTGCAACATGGTATCGGCCTGGAGCGTGGCAGTGAAGTGTTTTTCCAATGCAATTAAATGGATTTTTTAATGCAAACTAATACTCTATAAAAAGTCAATTGGAAGGGGAGTAGGTGTGGAATTGCTGAGATGAAAGGAACAATCATTTTGCTTACCTGAGTTAATATCCTGCCTTAGTAAATGCTATTTTGGTGAAAATAGATAATCAAGGCTCATATTTTCCCCAAGAAGTGGGGCCCAAAAGGGAACGGGAGTAATACAAAGGAAAGATAATTCTGGTTTCTCTGAACACTCTATAACTTATTTTTAAATGTATTCATAGCTATGTTTTGCTATTGTTTTCTGAAAGGGTACGATGAGTCAACAGCAACATTTCAATTTAGAAAGGAAAGGTAATACTCGGGTGGAAAAACAAAAGATAACTCATAGAACTTAGACTAGTCAGTGCCTATGTCCAGAGTGAGACAAAGAAGGATGGGAACTTAGTTTCTTATTACAGAGATGGTTAAAGGATCGGAAATAATACCTGTAAGAAAGATTAAAGCACCTGTCTAGGGAGGGAATACTGAGAGGCAAGGTAATGTCTTCAAATCATGTACATCCGGAGTTCTTCCACAAGCGACAGGGGAAGAACACCTCCATCAAAGATCAACAGGAGGAACTGGAGGCTGTAGTCACACATGCAAATAATTTTCCCCAGTGTGATCTTGAACGTGTTGCCAAAGGAGAGTTGTGGGCTCTCCACAGGACTGATTTTAAAATCTCTGCAACCAAAGAAGGCTTGGCAAGTCACCTGTGCACCCACTGACACCCTTCTTGAAATACGTCTTCTTTATATAAGACTGAGTGGGCAGAGGGTTGGAACTTAGTCCAAATTATCTAAAGGACTTCGGTGCTCATAAATTTTGGATAACATACAATGCAGTTCATCTAAACAATGAGCCAAAGAATCTGTTGTAGTCCTTTGAGGCCTAAAAATGCTTTCTTTTGCATTAGGTCTTATTCCTGAATATTTTCAAGGACTTTGATTACACATAAAAAATAGCAAACATCTGATTTTGCAGGTAAAATTTAAGATATGACCTAAAACTAGCAATTAAGGTAATTTAATACATTTTTAGAATTTACTTTTGTAAAAGGATAGGCTCACATGATAATAATAGCCGTTTCGGATGATCTCAGAGCCAAAGATGAAACAAAATGCATCCTCCTGCCTTACTATATAATATATTTTGATGTGAAGCCTTCACTAATTTGAAATTCACACAATTTTAAGACAACGATTCCCCAGCTTCCCACTCAGGTTGATAGCTGCTGCTGAAGTCCCACTCCTCCCATGCAGTCTTCCAGGGTTGATTAGGTAAATATGACTTTGCATTCCCCTACCTGATCTCCCCCAAGAGTAGGTACTCACTGTTTCCTTCCACTAAAAAGTCATTTATGCTTGACCTTATAATCATAATGTGATTATCTGTCTACCAACGTATTGCTTTAACATTTCCATTTTCTTCCTAATGACTTTTAAATATACCTTTCTGTATTAATGTGTCTGACACTGATTTTAAGTTCCTAGAGGGAAGGGACAGAATCTCTTTGAGTAGGAGTTCTGGCCCCCATATATCATCAGTTTCTCAAAAATTACTCTTTGCAAGAAGACAACTGCTCTGAATTGTGTCCTTCCTCCCTTGCCCCATTTCAATTCATATGTTGAAGCCCCAGCCTCTGATATGATGATATTTGGAGATAGGGCCTTTGAGAGATAATTAGGTACAGATGAGGTCACGAGGATGGGGCCACCATGATGGGATTATTGCCCTTAGTCTTTCTCTCCCTGACATGTGAGGGCACAGTGAGAAGGTGGCCTTCTACAAGCCAGGAAGAGAACCCTCACCAGGAACACATTATGCTGGCATCTTGATCTTGGACTTCCAGCCTCCATCCAGAACTGTAAAAAAATAAATTCCTATTGTTTAAACCACCCAGTCTATGGTATTTTGTTATAAGAGCCCAAGCTGACTAAGACAACAACTTAACTTAGCAAATTTATCCTTGGTCTCAGAAAGAGTTAATTTAGGAAGCTACTTATAAGCATTTGCAAGGTGTCATAATATGTAAACACATCCACATATTTAAGGCATCTTGGAAATAGTTACAGTAATCTTATATTCTCTATGCTGCCACATCTGTGTTGTTGTAGTCTAACATCACTTCTAGTTAAAGTAATCATAAAGTATGTCTAGTGGTGTAATTAACAATACAACAATACTTGTTAGTTGGTGGTGTTCCTCCACCTCTTCCTTCCCTTCCCACTCCTTCTTGGCTGTTTTACTCATTTATGTTTTCTCTCTTTTCCTTTTTTTTTCCTTTGGAGACAGTCTTGCTATGTTGCCCAGGCTAGTCTCAAACCCCTAGGCTCAAGTGATCCTCCCGCCTCAGCCTTCCAAATAGCTGGGACTACAGGTGTACCACCATGCCCAGCTTGCCCATTTATGTTTTCCGTGTGGACTTGTAATCTCTGCAACAGAAATTAGCCAGAGAATGAACAGACAAAACAGTCTGTAAGCCAAGGGAAGAGCATGAACAGAGTCAGGCTTTAAAGACAAAGAAAAGTTTGGGAACAACCAAAATAATTGGATATTTGTTGTAGTTTTTAATGCACCAAGATGCAGGTGGGGGAAGGATGGATGTCTCACAGCAGCAGTGAGAGGAGATGTAAGAGCTTGTTCAGATCATTGAAACTTTGTGTGTCTTAACTGAAGAGCTGAACTTTACTGTAATGGGGCTGAGAAGTATTGAAGGGCTTTAATATAGGAACTGACTTTGATATGTTTGTATTATAATATTTTATGGAAAATGGAATTTTCACACACTATTTCTGTTGCAGTAAGGATTCCATAAGCAATTACAGGAGGTATTTATTATAGAAGGAGAGACCAGATATACCTTTTTCTGAGGTTTTGTTAATCTGTTAATCTACTATAGTAACTATAGTATAAATATACTTAGAAAAATATTTAATTGCACATTGTGAACCTCTGTGATCTACCTCATATTTTGCAACCTCAGAATCTCCCTCCTCTCAGTCCCAACCTCAGCATCTTCAATTATTGAAAACTACTTGGACAGGATCATAGCCCCTTAATTGCAATTCTGAAATTCAAAAAGCTCTGAAAACTTAAAGCTGCTTTGTGACACATTGGCAGCAAAACCTAGAGGCTTCATCTAATCTGAACTGACAAGAGGCTCTGTATAGAATTTATTGATCCTGCTCAATGAATATTCATATGTGTTGCTACAGAAATATTACTGTGTTTGATTATGGGGTACTAATTAAATCTCACATTAAATGGAGTTTATGTAATATACTGTAAAACATTCCAAAATTAAAAAATATCTATATGAATTTCAAAACACATCTGGCCTATAGGGTGTCAAATAAGGGATTATGGACCTGTAGTTGTAGTAACCTAAACTCACCATGACTTATTTTGAAGCAGAGGAATAATTTGTCTACAATAATATCCACTGATACTAAATGTACAAATTCCATAGGTTTTGAGAAATGTTTACATTGTAAAGCACTGGCACAATCACAATACAAAAAGTCTACAGTTCACAAAGTTTCTCTGAGCCCTTTGCAGTCAGTCCTCTCTCCTAACCCTCAGTCCCCAGAAATTACTCACAATTTTTGTCACTCTAGTTTTGTTTTTCCCAAGATGTCATATAAATCTATATATAGTGTGACCCATATACAGACCCATACAGTATGTGGTCTTTTATGCCTGGTTTCTTTCCCTTAGTATAATGTGTTTGAAATTCATCCATGTCATGATAGTATCTATCAGTAGTTTGCTCCTTTTTATTACTGAGTAATATTCCATTATGAATATAACACAATTTTGTTTATCCATTCACTGGTTGATGGGCACATAGGTTCTTTCCTGTTTTAACTATTGGGAATAAGGCTGCTATGAAAATCCAAATCCAAATCCAAATGCTTGTGTGAATATATTTTTCATTTTAGGGAGATAAACATTTAGAAATGTAACTGCTAGATTATT
The DNA here is from genome assembly GCF_020740605.2 of Lemur catta. Classification (NCBI taxonomy): domain Eukaryota; kingdom Metazoa; phylum Chordata; class Mammalia; order Primates; family Lemuridae; genus Lemur; species Lemur catta. The sequence goes on along the minus strand of NC_059136.1, from coordinate 91,728,899 downwards.
TTTCATTCCTACCAGGAATTTATGAGAATTTTGGTTGTCTAAATCTTTGCCAGTTCTCGGCATTACCAGTTTTTTCAAGTTAGTCATTCTAGTAGGTGTGTAGTAACAATTCATTTAATATTAGCCATTTTAGTAGATTTGTTATAATTTTTATTAATTTACTTTTCCCTCATGACTAATGATGTTGAGCATGTCTTCATATGTTTGTCATTAGTAAATCTTCCTTGATTAAGTGTCTATTAAGTGTTTGCCTTTTAAAAATTTTGATGTTTTTCCACTTATTATTGACTTGTATGAGTTCTTTATATATTCTGGATGTAAGACCTTTATCAGAGTCTACTCAAAAAAGGCTACTAGAAGTAATAAGTTAGTTTAGAGACACTATAGGATACAAGGTCAGTATGCAAAAATAATTACATTTCTATATACTGGCAACAAACAATTGGATATTGAAAAAAGCACCATTTATAATAGCATCAAAATAGGAAATAGGCATAAATTCCACAAAATATATACAAAATGTGTGCACTCAAAAAAGACAAAACAATGCAGAGAGAAATTAACAAATACCAAGATAAAAGGAGAGATATACCATGTTCATAGTATGGGGGCCTCAATATAATTAATATGTCATTCTGCCCAAAATGATCTGTGGAGTCAATGAAATCTCAATCAAAATCCCAGCCTTTATTTTTGAAAATAAGAAGTTTATTTTAAAATTTTTATAGAAATACAAAGGGCCAAAATGTTATTCATTTGAAAAAGAATAAAGTTGGAGGAATTGCACTACTTGATTTTAAGAGTTACTCTAAAGCTACAATAATGGATATGACATGGTAGTGGCATAAGGATAGACATATAGACCAATCAAACAGAATAGAAATCTGGAACTAGACCCACACATACATGGTCAACTGATTTTCAACAAAGGTACCAAGGTAATTCAATGAGAAAATGTTAGTTTTTTCAATAAATTCTGTTGGAACTGTTGGATATTCATTTTCAGAAAAACCCCTTGCTTCATACCACATACGAAGATTAACAGAGCACAGATCTGCATATGAGCTAAAACTATAAAACTAATACAAGAAAACATAGGATCAAATCATTGTGATGGGTTAGACAAACTTTCCTTAGTACACAAAATGCAATTTATTAAATTGGATTTTAGGAAAATTAAGAACTTGCTTTCAGAATACACTGTTAGTGAAATGAAAATGCATTCCATAGGCTGAGAGAAAACATCTGACAAATGACTTGTGATGCTCATGTTTTTAATGCTTCTCTGTTTATTTCTGCTATTTCCTCTACCTGACAAGGTAGAGAGGTCTTTGCATACAGAGCTGCTATTTCTCTTGGAAACTCAGCTAGGACATTAATTAGGTCACCATTTTGTTAAGGAAGACTTCCCAGACTCTCCAACTCTCATGTTCCAGGCTGTCCATAGCTTCAGTTAGATTGTACATTTCTGGTCAATTTGCATGTCTGTTTTCTATAGTAAGTAATTAGCTCATTGAGGGTAGACAATGCTCTTTCTGCTATCCTGGGTTCTTGGTCGGAAGAACACTCACTTTTTCCATACGCCCCCAACTCCTCTTCCCTCAACAAAACAACCCTTCCAGATATAGCTCTATATCCTTCCTTCCTATTAGTACTAAACTTCTGGAAATAATGCCCTATCTCTTCTTCTTCAGCCCACTCTTTTATTCTTCAAGACACAGCAGTCTACTTCTACTCCTGAATTGTTTTCTATTGTAACTGTTCTAAGATTTCCGTTGAATTTATAACTGTCAGTTTCATCAGGCACTCTGTTCATCACCTTACTTGACATTTCTTGGAGCTTTAAAAAATGATTCCCCATTAGACTGTGAAGGCTTTGAGCTATCGAATCATACTATTTTGTCTTGGTGCACAGACAGCCAGGAGCACCCACATGAAGAGAACAAACAGGTGGAGAAAGCAGCATGACAAGAAACAGAAATGAGAGAAATCAAGGGAACGTGGAGTCATAGATCATAAAGAAGGAGCGTGTTCCAGTAGGGAATGTAAGACATATGCCCACTCCCTCACTCAGTTGACCACCCATTCAACAAACACAATGTGAATATTACTTTTACGCCAGACACGGGGTTGGGCCCCAAGTCTACAAAAGCTTTTCTACACCCTCCCTTGTATGCTCATCTGCTTCCAGAGCTCCAGCTGCAACTCAGTTTCCAATTCCTCTCAATTCTATGTCGCTTTCCTATTTTCTGAGTCCCAGGGACCTGTTTCCAACTGTCTACCAGCTGTATCTGGCTGTATTTCTGAAGGCACTCAAACTCAGCATAGACACATACAGTTTTCATAAATCGAGCACATATTTTCTCCTGGAATACATATCTCATTTAATAGTAATACTCGACACTCTGCTGTGACAATTAATCATGGTTCTCGTCCTTTCTCAAACCTTATCTGGACTATTGCTATAGCCTCCTATTGGGTCTTCTTGAATACAATTCAGCAGGTATGCATCCACCAGGACTGTGCAACTAAAAGATGATTTAAGCACAACACTGCCCTGTTTAAACACCTCCAACAGCTTTCTGATACCCATACACACCAAACCATTTGTTGTCCTACAATAGCCACACGTATTTGACATCTTTTCAAGCATTTGCACCTACTGTTCCCTCCGTGAAAGAACATCCTCACCACCCCATATTCATATGACAACTTTTATTATTTTCAATACCCAATCAAATATTCCTTCAATAGAGTCTTGTTAACTCCCCTCCTCCTGCATACACTGTGTATTCCTTCATCGCTGTATTGTAATGATTTGTTTATAAGCACTTCTTGCATTCTAGATTATATCTCAATCATTGTTGTATCCCTAACATCTGGAACAGAAACAAGTACAAAAAGCTAGTTCTGAAAAGGCAAGTATTCTCTGAATACTTGTGACCAGCTTCTATTAGGTGTTATTTGGGAATTGTGTCATGTACTTTATGGTGAATGCAGTACTTTGAAAAAGATTTAGCCACTTCCTTAGCAGTGGTTTATCTCTCCCTCAGAGAAAACCAGAATGAGTTTTTTAATAAAATGATTGAAAAGGTATACCGAATCTCCAATTTAATTATTTCAATTCCTGCAAAAAGTTCTTTTAGAGAGGCTGCCGCTTGGTAAAATGTGATAAAGTCCAACCCATTCTTAAAAATTGTAAATTAATTTACAAATTTCCATTCAAAGTTTAATCTGCTATTTTCACATATGAAAATTCATAAAGTTGCTTCCTATTGATTTAGTATCTTTGCATCTATAGTTTAAGCTAGTATTTAATCTCTTTCTCAAAGCTTCCAGAGCACTTGGTACTTATCAGTGAACATTGCCCATTTTTACTTCCTTTAGAATTAGGTAAGGACTCCGCACCCAGTGTTCCAGACCCCAACATAGATTTCTAGGCTTATTACTTGCAATTTTTTTGTGTAGAAACACAAAAGCAGATCACTGCTCATTCTTTTAACACTCTCTGAATTTGTCTGACTTCCACGTGCTTGTTCATGGGCAGTGCCCTGCCCTGACTTCTGCTTCCTGATGTTACCCTCTTGTCTCTGTTCTCATCCTACCTGTCAAGGCCTTCCTGAAACCTCTCCTGTTCCAAACAGTGGCACCTGAGCTCTCCCCATTCATTCCCCACAGCACTTGTTGGTGATCCTTTGATGGGACTTCTCCTATTTCAGCTTGTGCTACAGGTATATGTATTTTATCTTATCTCCTTTTTCAACTAGACAAAAAGTTTTCAGGGAAGTGTTACCATGCCGAGTTCATCTCTGAGGCTCCTGCAATGCCCAACACAATTTCTAGAACATAACAAATACTCAAAAATTATTTGTTTAATTGAATTAAGTTAAAATAAATTCAAGCAGCTTTCTCTTCCCTATATGTTGACAAAATAATTATAATACATAATCACAGTAAGCAGTAGAGCCAGGACCTGAACACTGGCAGTTCACTACACTTTAAAGCCCTGCCTGGCTGATTGAGTAAAAAATTGAAAGGAAAAGTATTTTACACGAATCCATAGTCTTTGAAACTATACCAGATGTTGTGGTGTGTCTAGTTCAGGAGCATCTAAATCCATAGGTACCGACGTGACTTTCTAGAGTTTTAGTTTCACCTAGAAGGTTGTTGGTTATCTGGAAATGAAGATTGCAGTTTGCTCGTTTCTAAGAATAGCCAAGACTGGAAATTCTCTTAAATAAAGAACTGATGAGCTAGCAGGGTCACAGATAAGGGGGCAGCATCATAAAATACTGAGGACCAAGGCTTTTATTGCCATACTGAAGGGTCCTCATGATGGAGTTTGGCACTGGGCAAGTGGGTCCCAACAATGGGGTCATCTCTGTTCAAGCTGCCCATGTGAGTTAAGGGAGGGAGCCACACCACACGTATCCAGGATAGAATGGAAATCTCTTCTTTCTCTGGTAACATCGTGATTCTGGGAATTCCGTATAACCCAGTGGAGAGAGCTGGAAATCCTAGAATATTAGAATTCTTGCCAATACTGATGAATGGATGCTCAGAGCCAGATTTTTCTTGTACCTTGATGTTGTAGGTACTTGTTACACAAGGTAGCCTCAGGGATCCAAGGTATTTCTTGAAGCTGAAAAAGCTCAGTCCAAATGTTTTCTTAGTAGGGTAATTAGAGATAAAATTAGTCCAGTTTATTCCACATCAGAAGAGAGTCAGAAGATGCAACCAGGCCAAATGACTACAAGTTATAGGAAGCAAAAAGAAAAGAAAAATCAAAGTGAAGTTATCAGTAATTAATTAATATAGTAGTTTAAGATAGGAAAGTACTTAATTTTGCTAAAGTGTTTGTATTTTTAATTAATTGCTAAGCTGAGGCTTACAATTAGAATATGTATTGTGGCATTTTAATAAAGTGTAACTCTCTGAAAAAAAAAAAAAAAAGCCCTGCCTGAACTTTGTTGCCTCAATGACAGATATAGGTCATTAAATAAGAAATGTCCGATTTTGAATCAAAGTGTAGTTTATTATATCTCAAACAAGAATCAGTACAATTAATCAAATTATGTGCCTAAACTATCAATACAGTTTGCCATCTTAAAGGTGGCTTGTTTATGCCAGCAGCAAAGAAGCCTGGAGAGCAAGTGGTGATGAAATCTTACAAAAGGCATTTTCCACAGCTTGTTGAGAGTTGAATGTTTTTCGTTGCAGGAAGGGGTCCAAAGCCTGAAAGAAGTGGTAGTTAGTTGGTGCAAGGTGTAGTAAATATGGTGGATGACAGAGAGTTTCCAAGGCCAGCTTCTGTAGTTTGAGTAGTGTTGTTTGTGAGACATGTGGTTGAGCATTGTCTTGAAAGAGGATTGGCCTGTCTCTGTGGACCAATCTCAGCTGCTTAATCTCAAGCATCTCGTTATTTCGTCCCACTGGGTGCAGTAGACATCTGCTGTAATTGATTGACCAGGTTTCATGAAGCTGTAGTGGATAATAGCAGCACTGGACCACCAAACAGACACCATTAGCTTTTTTTGATGAATATTCAGATTTGGACTGTGTTTCAGCACTTCATCTGTATCCAACCATTGTGCCAAACACTCTGTCAAAGAGAATCCATTTTTCATCACACATAACAATATGGTGTAGAAATGATTCACCTTTATGTCGTGACAGCAAAGAAAGGCAAGCTTTGAGACAATTTCTCTTCTGATGCTCATTTAATTCATGCAGAACCCATCTATCCAACTTCTTTACCTTGCCCATTTGTTTCAAATGGTCCAATATTATTGCAATAGTAATGTCAAACCTTGCTGCTAACTCAGGCGTAGGTTGAGATGGATTTGCTTCCACTACAGCCTTCAGCTCATCATTACCCACCTTGGTCTCAGGTCACCCACGTGGCTCATTTTCAAGATTAAAATCACCAGAATGGAACTTCTCAAACCATCGACATACCATGTGTTCATTAGCCACACCCTTCTCGAACACTTCGTTGATATTTTCAGCTGTCTGTGCTGCATTGCTTCCACAATGGAACTCATATTTGAAAATAACACGAATTTTTGACTTATCCATGGTTTCACAAAAATTGCTCTATAAAAAACTTAGAAAGATAATCACAATCCAAATTGCATGTTTGAAAGAATGAGGATGTGCCTTCACAATAAAAATAAAACAAGAGGTGTCAAAGGGAAATGTCAGAGATATCAACTGTCATAATTAGTACTTAAGGACACCAGATATTTCATATTTAATAACCTAATAGAATATGTATTACAAAGTTATTGGTCCAGCTACATAACTCAGTTCTAACTGCAGAAACATAAAAATTGTCCTAGAGAGACTGAACATTTTCTCCCTGAAAGCATGTGGAAAAAAAATGTTTTTATTCTATGAAATTAGTTTTAAGGAGTAGGAACACATTTTAATAATTTATCATCTATTGTCCAGCTTAATTCTTTCTACAGGTAGAGATCTGCAGACATATAGATATGATCATACTTACTATCCACTGTCGCATTGAGTGTCCCCAATTTGAGGACCTGGACTACTGATCAATGCACAGAGGCTCAGAGGTGGCATAGGTGCACTGTATTTCCACCCAAGGACGTGGGGTCCCCAATGAGCCTGGCTTGGAGCTCAAGGCGTATTCTGGGCCTTTGGGCTTCAACAGGCAGGAAGAAGAAAGTTCACCGCAGAACATCCGTCATGCAAGCACTCCAAAATCCAATAAGGGAGTCTAAAAATTAATGTCAACTTCATTTGTCCTTGCATCAAGTAACTGCTTATTCTAATTGAAAGAATTATTTTTATTCGTTTTTAGAATATGAGAAGGAACTGACTGAAGCAATGAGGTAGCGTTGAATGTCCCTTCTGCATCATGGAACAGATCTGAACCTATTTTTCATTAGTGGCCTGGCTTTTTCTGGGGGAAAGAAAGAGCAGAAAGTCTCTTTTACAAAGTCCTTTCACAGCAGGGACAAAACTCTCCTGATTTTTAGGTGTGCCTTTTCCTTACTTGCAGGTGAGTTTACTCCGTTATTACCATTCGGTGTTTCGAGTCAACGGGCAGTTCACCACCTTCCAGACAGAGCACCTCCTTTCAGCTCCGCAGGCCTCTGGTAAGAATATCTTAAATAGGTTTTTATTTTATTTTATTTTTTTACTTTACAAACCAGGTACAGTTTCTTTTCCAAATTATTTTGAGTATTTGAGGTTCTGGCAGGAGACAGAGACGACAAATTAGATCAAGTAATACACATTGCCAAGTGATCAGACAGAAAAATAATTGTACAGAAACTAAAATACCGACCACATTGGCCGCTGCTCTGTGGCGCTTTGTCAGCTCCCCTCTGAGGGCTCCCCCCAAAGTCGGTGAGCGACAGTTGCGCCCCTGGCTGGAAGAATGTTGGCCTCCTGCTCCAGCCTGGAAAAGCGCTCCAACCCTGTCCCACCAAGACAGCTTCTGCAAGAAAGCTCATGAGTGTTTGCTAGTAAAGGTAGGTCTAAGGTTTCATTTATCTGGATCATTAAGTAAACTTGTAAGAATATACTGAGGAAAACTTTTTTTTTTTTTTTTTTTTAGATGGCACTGTTTAGCTTTTCTCGCCTTAGCTTGAAACTACCCCAACACAAGCAATAATTTCTGCCAAGGGAGTAGAAAAACTGCTTCTACACTCTTGGCGATTGTGTGCGCTGTCTGGGTGGGAGAGGACGGTGTGGGATTGAGGACCCAGGCTCTGAGATCCACCCAACCTGGGTCTAAATACAAGTTTTGCTATTGGCCAGACTTTGGGGAGTGAATCGTCTTTCCAAACCTCAGTTTCCTCATCTATAAGTCAAGGGTGCTATTAAGAGTGCAGTGCAGCTGGGCGGTGGCTCATGCCAGTAATCCTAGCACTCTGGGAGGCCGAGGTGGGAGGATTGCTTGAGATCAGGAGTTCAAGACCAGCCTGAGCAACAGCAAGACCCCGTCTCTACCAAAAATAGAAAAATTTACCTGGGCGTGGTGGCGCTCACCTGTAGTCCCAGCTAGTCAAGAGGCTGAGGCAGGAGGATCGCTTGAGCCCAGAAGACGGAGGTTGCTGTGAGGTAGATTGTGCCACTGCACTCTAGCCCTGGGGGACAGAGGGAGACCTGTGTCAAAAAATAAATAAAAATAAAAAAGAAAAGAAAACAGAAAACAGAAAAAAAATGTTCATTGCATACCTTATTAAAGGAAGGCCCATGAAGGCCAGTCATTCTGATATTTACTGAGCGCTAATAGCAGGCACTGATTTAAGCTCCTTATATGTATTATCCCATTTAATTTCTCACCCCATGAAGTAGGCTCTATTAGTAACCCTGTCCCTTGGAGAGGAGGGTGGGGCACAGAGGTAAAGCGGTCCAGCTCCGCAGCAGGGAAGTACAGGATTCTAGCCCAGGCTGCTTCCCCAAAGCTGATTTTTTTGCAGGCAGTGCCAAAGTGGCTCAGGGTACCTGCAGAACACACGGACACGTGTGCATTCATGAGCTGTGCGGCATGGCCCGAGGGAGTCACGAAGGATTGTCGAGGGCAGAGGTTTGTCGCTGGCCTGTGCAGGTCCTGGGTTGGGGCATTTGGAAGAAGGGGTGGCTCAGAGGCCACTCTAGGGCTCCTGCTATGCTCTGAGCTTTTCCTGGAAGCCTGAGGGGTAGATCAATTTTTCTTTCCCTTCTTTTCTTGCCTAATATTTGCACCTCACCCCACACCATACTATCCATAAACATCACCAGCCGATAAATAAATGAATACTCCCGAGGCTGCTATTCAAGACCCTGTGGGCTGGGAGGCCTAATAAACATGTCTGGTGTACTAGACATGATTTTTTTGGGGGGGCTCATCTCATGTTTCCAGATGCTCCATAAATACTGCTCTCTCTGTGGAGTCTTTCCTCACCTCCTTGCCCAGCTTGAATGTTTGCTTTTCTTCATGATGTCTTCCATACGCTGCTGTGGACTAGGCATGCTCGTGTACCCTTCTCAACCAACCAAAAGACCATAATCTTCTTGAGGACAGGGATTCTGACTTGCCCATCATGGTATCTCCTACAGCATCTAGCATCTAACAACTAGAAGCTCATTACAAAATAGAAAAATGTAAAGCTTCCATAAATCAAACCATCTTGAAATACAAATGACAGACTGTGAGGAAATCTTTGCAATTTATGTTTGTGATTCATAATATACAAAAGTTCTTTAAATTAAAAATTTTAAAAATACTTAAAAAATAGATAAATGACACAGTCATTTTACTGAGGGGAAATGCAAATAAGCAAATAGCCAATAACATGAAAAAATTCTAATACTCACTAGATATTGAGAAAAATGTGACTGAAATCACTCCCCCTCGATTTTTTTAAACATACAAACAAAAACTTTAAAAGATTTACTTCAAGTCCCCCCACCAAAAAAAAGGAGAGGGGGAAGGTTTACATACAAGGGGTAGTGCGAAGGAGTGAAAGAGATTGAAATCATATATTTTATGTGTAATTATGCATAGGGTTTTAGTCTGTTAGGGGCCCCATAACAAAGTACCAATGACTTGGTGGCTCAAACAACAGAGATATATTTTCTCACAGCTCTGAAGACTGTAAGTCCGATACCAAGGCATCTGCAGGGTTGGTTTCTTCTGAGTCCTCTCTCCTTGGCTTGGATATGACCACCTCCTCTCTGTGTTTCCACGTGGTCTTCCCTCTGTCTGTGACTGTGTCCTAATGTCCTCTTCTTATGAGGACACCAGTCATATTGGATTAGGGCCCACTCTAAAGACCTCATTTTAACTTAATTACTGTATACCTTTAAAGACCCTGTCTCTAACTATGTACAGTTGCATTCTAAGGTACTAAGGGTTAAGACTTCAACAGGTAAATTTTGAGAAGACACAATTCAGTTCATAATGTATAGATATATATAGATATAGATAAATAAACAAATATATCCCTAATAAATAGATAAATGTATGTTTCAGAAACAAACCAAGTAGGATAAACTCCAAATTGTTAGTCATGTTTACCTCTAGGGTTGGGCTGGAATGGATAGAAAATATTTGCTTTGTTTTACTATTATAAAAGGTCTGGAATTATTATTTGTTCCCTTTTAGTTTTGCAAGGTTTTCAGGTAATAACAAGTTTTTCAAGTAATTAAATTAAAATAATAACAACAAAAAAGAGATTAGAAATGTCATAGACAGAAAACATACCATCAGAGGCATGAACTGACCAGATGCTCATGCTCATCAATACTATTCCCATTGTTGGGCACACAAGGAATCTATATTAACCAGCCTTCCTTGTAGTTAGATTGAAGCTTTTTGACTGAGTTTTGGCCAAAGACAGAAAATAAGCCACTTCAAGCTTTGGCCTTAAAACATCTCCCATTATCTTCCTTACACTCTATCTTCCTCTCTCCTCGGCAGCTTATTGAATGCAGAGGATCTAGCGAAGGAAGGCCAAGGGCATTCCATGAGGTGCCAGAGGCCCACGGTGGAAGGAGCTGGGATTCCTGAGTCACCACGTGGAGGAGAGGCATTCAAGACAGCATGATCTATATCTGACTTCCTTTGTATTAAGTCACTGTGTTTTAGTGTTATTTGTTCCAGAAACAATCATTAATTACTATGACAAATATATCACCAATACTAGCTCCTTTCTGTAAAGAAAATAGAGTCCATTAAGATGAAAAATGTACACAACCTTTGAACCAGAAATTATTCTTCTAAGAAACAAACATTTACAGTTAAAACCATGAGTATATAAAGATGTGCTTGTAAAGATATGCTTGCAATAGGAGAACAGCCAACTATATTTTCCATTCATAGGAAAATGACTAAACAGATTATGGCATATGATTTATTAAATCCTATATGGCCATAAAAAAGAATGATCTAACTATATGTACTGATCTGGAAAGATGCTGATTATGTAATGTTATTTACATAATAAACTGGTAGGTAAATATCTATAGCATGATTTGTTTTTATTAAAGTTACACGTATAAATGTAAATACACTTAAGAAAAATTAGGAAAAATAATTTATATAATTTCATTTTAAATAATTATGTTAGGTAGATAAATTTTAAAAATAGCTCTAAGTCTTCACCTCTTTTTATCCATGTCTCTTGCAATATAATTTTGCAGTTTCTTCCATCAGAAGGTGAAGTCATTTCCCCATTCTTTGAGTCTGGATTGACACTGGAATTTGCTTTGGACAATAGAAAATGATGAAAACTATGGTGGGCTAATTTCAAGCCTAGGCCTAGAACACATTCATTCTTTTGTTTTGTTTTTTTTAGCTGTGCTACCACTGTGGGAGCAAGCATAGGCTAGCATGGTGGAAGAGACCAGCTCAGATTAGCAAAGCTGGCCACAGACGTACAGACAACCCAGTCTGAGACCAGGAGAGCTGTCTTGCTGCCCTGTGGACCCTTCCCAGCTACCCTCCATCCTTGTCTCACTCCCCTGCTTGTTTTTTTTTTTTTCCTCTCTCTCTCTCTCTTTCAGTAAATATAAAATTTTCTTTAACACATTAACTGCCTTGTGAATTGCATTTAACTCACCCTAGTTTTGAGCCAGAGGCTTTGTGAAGCATAGGTAACTCACATGTCTCTTTATATGGTAACTCACATGTCTCTTTATCTTGGGAGCCGGTGGTATGCAGGCAACTTGGGCTACCATGCTATAACATACATGTCAAGTGATGGGTGGCCACCCCCCCCGGAAAACCCTGCAGTTGGTTTGTGAAAATCTTGTTGATGTTCTTATTGTTACAATTAATATTGACAATTTAATTGCATATAACATGCACAAAAACAATAAAAAGTAACAAATTTTTCATTAAATTAGAAAGGATAATTTTGTTTTTGAAGTTTTTATTCTATCTTTGTAATAAAACGCCATAGTCCCAAAGAAAAAATTTTTTTTCTAGTGTGGCAGTCGATGTGTTAAAATTGCCATAAATGTGTAGGGTACTCTGATAGCCCAGTCTCAGGACTGGGCCTGTAGTGATTGAAATTGGGAAAGACACTTCTTAGTTCTGGCAAGTTACAAAGTAAACAGACCCTTCACTAAACAGTGCGGGGCGGGGTTGGGGGGTGTGGGGGGGAAGTGGTGTAAAAATTATCATCACAAAACAAAATTATTCGCTAGGTGAACTGTTTCTTAACAGATAGTCTACTTTTTTCTTGCATTAGATCTTACCTGCTTTTATTTTTTAAGTGGAAGTGTATAGATATTTATATTTTTACGTTATATATGTACTAATATGTAGTATATATAATATAAAACTAATAATAGTATATGTACATAATATTAAAATATAGGCATATATACTTGGACAATATATAATGATATATATAATGTATAATATAAAATATAAATATGTAATACATATTATATTTGTATATATTTTTTCCCCATTAGTCCTCTGGAGCTGGTCACTCAGACCAATGAGATGTGTGCATCTGCTTCTGTCCTTGCCTGCAGCATACAGGCTCAACCGGCCCTCTGTCTCTGGATATAAAGGGAGTGAGGAGGCATAAAGCTGTTTATCGGGGGTTTAAAGGAGCGTCGTGGTGGAGATATCACACAGTTTCATTGCGATGGCCACATTTTCACATGAGTGGCCTTCGCCACGATGAGAAAGTATTATGAATAGTTATGACAGCACAACAGGAAGACGAATGGATGTTTCAAGGGATGCCTCATATGGAAATAATTTTTTTTTAGGAGGAAAAGATTGATTTATGTGAATGTGATGAATAAAACCAGGAGAAAAGCTGATGATTCTATTAGTGTATTAAATTGTTAATAGTTGATCAAATTATATCTCCAAATTCCTTTAGGTGACAATTAGCAGATTCTCTTTCAAAGACAATGGAAATAAGCAACGAAGTTAAGCAAGATGTTGGGACAGCAAATAATAAATGCCGAACAGTTCCAAAAAAGCCCTGGGGTAGAAGAACAATATTAACTGTAAAATAGCCAAATTAAAGATCACTTAAAGTCAGATTTCGATATGGTATTTTCCTTTCCAATAGAAAGCATGAAATTTCATTAAGGCTTCTTCTGATTACTCAAAACAGGGAAATAAGGATCTTTTCTTTTGTAGAGGAGAGTGTTGGCTGAGAAGCCTTCATTTGCTGCTGCATTTCCTTGTATCATTACATAATTGTTCCCTTGTATGCCAGTTATTCCATAGGTATTGAAGTATGCCGAGCTGGTGAGCTAATTCTACCTTTTAACATAGTTCTATGCTTAGAGTAACATTCACAAATATTTTGAGTGAAGAAATGAACAAAGAGCCAAACTGGCTGATTAAAATCACCTGATATTCTTACAACGGAATTGGTTAAACATAGAGTACACTCAGTTAATGTTCAACCTCACGAGTAATCAGGAAATGCACATTAAATCATCTATGATACATCACTTTTCACCTATCACACACTGCAGTGAATTGTAAATTGCTACAACCTTTCTAGAAAGCAATTTGGCAAAATGTATCAAGAGCTCAAAAGAGTTCATACCTTTTGTCAAGGTAATAACACATCCAAGAATCCATTCTACAGAAATAATCAGAGATACAAAGATTTTTGTATACCTTCTTGTAGTTGTAGCATTATTTATAATTATAAAAGTATTAAGATTTTTGAAATATTGTCTGAAAATAGAATTGTTGCATTTCTATGATTAAATGCTGTGAAACCAATTATAATCACAGGCTTGGAGAACACTTAATCACATGCAGAAAGTTTCAAGTTAAGTTATGTATTCTGGTTGTGTGTGTGTGTGTGTGTGTGTGTGTGTGTAAGAGAGAGAGAGAGAAATGTTTAGAAAATCTCTCCTTGCATAGCAAAAAAAAAAAGCAGTTTTATAAAATATATAAACAGAAATATTTTTAATGCACGACAAAGCTTCTGCCAAGGAAAAAGAATTCCTTAAAAGTTAGAAAGGGCAAGAAAAGGAAAGATTGGAGAAATTATGGCACAAGTAAGTATAGGAGTTAGTATTTTACTTGGGGGTTACCTTGAGTGGGTTTAGTGAGTCCTGTGTGTAGGGGATAGGAAATAAACCATGGTGCTGACAAGGCTAAAAGTCAGATCGTAGACCCTCACTTACAAGGTGAACTGCTACAGGGCGACACTCACCCTCAGTAGCAGATAGGGGAAACGCTCCCTAGAGAGATGGTGGGATGTATATTTTTGACTCTGAGAAAAAAGAAGAAAAAAACTCTATACCTGAGTGAAGGCATAAACTTTGCTTACGCTTACCTGGAGCTGAGGCTTGTCTTGATGTTACATGTAAACGAGTCTCCAAAACTCCCAAGATAGAAATTTAGTTGAAGTGTTATAGGATGGTAATGTCCTCAAAGCTTATAGTTTTATTTCATTCTCTTCACTCTGGTGATGAGGGAGAGCCTCCTCGCCTTGGGATATGAAGATGGCTGAACATACCACACTCAGCCCTGGACACAGGAGATCGACAGCGGTTTGTTAATCGCGTACACTCACGGCCTGGGGAAGGAGAGTATTGTGCCACACAGGGTCACATGGAGGTTGTGTTTGCAAACAGAGTGAATAAGCAGGGACTGTAGGAGGCAGTCCCTGTAACATTGAAAGGGTGAGGTGAATCCTGGTTCCTGTAAGAGGTTATAGTTGGTTTGTTTGAATAATTCTGCAGAGTGGCAGGAAACTAAAGCCCACCCGGGGGTAGGCAGGCACTGTACTTGGACTCTAGGATAAGTAGAGCTTTTTGGCTAGGGGACCTTACCCAAGGGAGTAGAGTTGGGAAGGAGGATTACAGTTTGGCCATTTGCATCCTCCAACTTTCAGATATCAAGGCAGCACATAATATTGAATCTTAATTTCAGGCCTTATATCAATATCCAGAAGAAGCAAAAGCAAATCCTCTCTGAAGAAATGCATTTAAAAACTAGCCTCAAGGAATTCTCACAGTTGACATGCTAAGACACATCTCTGGACATATTAGCTACCAAGCTACCTGAGGGTCACACTAAGCAAAAAAATATATAGAATCAGATCTTTAATAACTGGTTGTTAGAATTATCTGATAAAAATATCAAATGATATGTTTAACATAACTTTTAAAAAAGATAGTATTAAAAGTTTGGCAAAAGAAAATGAGACGACCAAGACTGATCAGTGAGATTTTTGATTAAAAACATAGAGATCCTAGAAATTAAATCAGAGACTGAATGGACTGGTTAAGCAGTTGTAAAAAGAATCAGCAAACTAGAAGAGCTATCTGAAAACATGAGTGATTAAGAGACTTGTTTGCTAGAATGAGACTCTCCAATAAATGTTTAATTAGTGTTTTAGGATAAAACAGAAAGAATGAGGGAGAAGAAATATTTAAATATATAAATGTTGCTAGACAATAAACCTTAGATTTGGGAAGCCCAATGAATTACTATACAAGCAAGCAAAAAAAGATGAAAAGTAAAGGTTTAAAAAAATAAACAGGAAGTGTTTAACGCAAGCCAGACCGACTTGGGAGCAATTTGTGTATATTAACTCTTTTAATCCTCACATGTGAGGTTCATTGAGAAACAGAAAACTTAAATAATATGCCCAAGGTTCCCAGCTAGGAAATTATAGGCGTATTCTGGCTCCAGAGTTCATGCTCTTAACTGCTTATAATACTGGCTTTAGAAGACAGGCTAAAGATATGTAGGCACATCTTAATGAAATGGTGAAACACCAAAGGCAATGAGATCTTAAAAGTAGCCAGAGAGAAAAAGACAGATCACCTATAAAGGACAGGCAATTAGACAGCTGGCTTCTCAGCTGCAACAGAAACCAGAATAAAAGTACTTGGTAAGAGTAACTGTCAATCCTGAATTATCTTTCCAGATGATGATTAAAAAATATATTTCAGGCCAATAAAAATAAAAAGGGCTTATTGCTAAGAAGAATACACCAAAAGAAAAATCACATACTTCAGATAACAGGAAAATGATCTCAGATGGACGATGAGATATAGGGAGGTATTGTTCTGAATTAGCAGAGCAAAAATACGGGATGAGGGAAGAAGCTACAAAATACTCAATAAATCCAAAATAACCCTATGAAAATATTTTTTAAAAATACAAATATTCCTCCGTAAGTTATCAGACTTTAAACAAAAGCAAAATGATAGGTGATAACTAACGTAAACTGTGATAAATTGCAGCATCCAAAATATAAGGACACAGAAAGATGAATGGATGGAAAAATAGACAGCAGGGATATCTAAGAATGCCAGGAAATTGCTTGTCTGCTCTCAGATACGTTCCTCACTTTTTTCCCTGCTCTGCTGTTTGTCACATAGATTATTATGGGAATTGGCTCATGGGAATTGGATTATGGAGGCCAAGAAGTCCCATCATCAAGCCTTCTGTAAACTGGAGAAACAGGGAAGTCCATGGTGTAATTCATTTGGAGGCTGAAGGCCTGAGATTGTTTGGAGGGGTGGTGATGGGCCACAGGTTTAAGTCCCAGGATCTAAAGGTCTGAGAAAAAGGACCTTTGATGTTCCAGGGCAGGAGACAATGGGTGTTCCAGTTCAAGAAGAGAGAAAGAATTGACCTACTTCCACCTTTTTGTTCTATTCTGGCTCTCAATGGATTGGCTGATGACTGCCAATGTTGGTGAGGGTGTATGTATCTTCTGTACTGAGTCTACCAATTCAAATGCTAATCTTTTCTGGAGACATCCTCAGAAACCCTCCCAGAAATAATGTTTTACCAGCTCTCTTAGCCCAGTCTAGTCGACACATAAAATTAACACTGTTCATTTACATCATTTTGGAATAAATTGAAATTTTAAAATTTTGTTTGTTACCTAAATTTTTGTAAATGTTCCAGGGACCTTTGAAAACAAAACACAATGATGTGCTCCATAATGATTTTGGTCAACAACAGATAACATGTAGAATGGTGGTCCCATAAGATTATAATACTGTATTTTTACTGCATCTTTTCTATGTTTAGATATGCAAATACTTACCATTGTGTTGCAATTGCCTAAAGTATTTGGTATAGTAACAGGTATACAGGTCTGCAGTCAAGGAGCAACAGGCCGCACCATATAGCCTAAGTGTGTAGCAGGCTGTGCCATCTAGGTTTGTGTGAGTGCACTCTGATGCTCACACGATGATGAAATGGCCTAATGATGCATTTCTCAGAATGTATCCTTGTCGTTAAGTGTTATATGACTGTATAATGTGTGCACGGTACAAAATTCAATACAGACATATATTACAAGATGAAATTCTATATCTGTACTGTTTGCCTTTTTCATTTGACGCAGGACAAGAGAAGCATATTAAAGTCCCTCACAGAATTTGGTTTTCAGTTTGTTTTTCCAAGACAAGAGTCTTAGATACTGTGATATTATGATAGCATATCTTTTGGATGACTGTTATACGTCCTTTGATGTTTATACACCTCTCTTTGCCTTAATACTTTTAGCTGGGAATTAATTACAATGTGTCTGAAACTACTAATGTCATTACCTCTCTTTTATGTTTACAAATGTCTTATCTTCTTTACATCATTTGTCTAAGGTGTCTCTGATAAGCATTGTAAACTATTTTTTTTGTCTTTTAACAAAAATTATAACCATTATGGGATCTTTTATCATTTTGCCTCAGGGGATTTAGGACCATATAATTGTTATTCAATTTGGTTGTTTTCCAGTACATAGATTTTCTTCTGAAAATAGTTTAGATATTTACTTTTGATTTTATAGCCACTTATATAAAAGTATTTAGATTTAATTTTGTTTAACATATTCTGATGTTCACTACTAGTCTATTATACCAAAACTTCTGCCTTGAGATTTTCATTCTGATTAACATATAGTATCTGTATTCAAGGTTTTTTTTTCAAAAATGTCCTGTAGATGGCACATATTTTGAGTTTTTGCTTGTCTGAAATTTTTTTGCTTAATTCATAAAAAATTAATTGGTTATTTAAAATTATTAGTTGCTAACCTGTTTGCTGAAAATTCTGTGAGCACTGTTCTATGTTCTCATGACACTTGCACTAAAAAATATAAGGATGATTTTGTTCTCCCTTTTTAAATCTTTATTTTTTAAATGAATGCTAAATTATCTTTTTTTAATCCTTGGAAATAAAAAAAGTAACGTGCTTGGGGGCACATGAAGAGAGTCTTAAATAAAATTTGCTTGAAAATTTGCCAGTGTAGTCTCCATATTTTTGTTTAGAATATTTACGTCAATTGGATCTTTGATTATAGCTTCTATATCTGCTGTTAGAATTTACTTTTTGCTATTTTAATTTATTTTTAAAATACAACTATATATATTTTATGTTGTCACTTTCATTTTCTTCATTGTCACTTCTTCTCATCTCCCCTACTCCCTGACCTGGATTCTTGGAAAGATTCAAAAGTTCACCTGCCCACACTGAGAAAGGTGACTAACAAGACTACAGAGGCAGCTCCAGGATTTGTACTCACTTGGGTGGTATGAACAGCTTCAAGCCTGATTCTCAGCTACCTATTCTATAAAGAAAGTTTTCTGTATACCATATATAAGCTTTATATGTACACACCGTAAAAGAAACTCCTCCTCGGTCCCTCCCTGTCTGGCTCCTGACCTACTGACCTTGTGAAGAATGAGATGCTCAACCCCAGGGCTCTTTCTTCCCCTGACTCTGCCCGTAGCTCTTCTCTTGAGAAGGTACCCACTGTGGGGTGGAGCAATACCTTCAGTCCAGGTTCTCCCTGCCTCAATGTTTCTGAAATGCTTCCTCTTCCCTGTGGTCTCTGAGTTAATCAGAAAGCTGGTATGGGGGGAGTGGTAATCCTGGTAAGGAATGTAAGAACAATACTCTCTTTGCCCAACTGGGGTTTGATTCAGATACTGGTCTCTGACCAGCCAGAGAGGAATCATTTCAACACGAGGGTTTAATGTACAGGTCTTAAATAATGAGCTTGAGCCAACTGCTTTCCACCTAGTCATTTCTGGTTTTCTGTCTCATTTTTGAAAAAGAAAAATTAACACGAGATTCATACAACATAAAATTAACCACTTTAAAGTGAGCAATTCAGTAGCATTTAGTATATTCACATAAAAATAATATAATACAATATAATATAATAAAATTTCAAAATATTTGCATCATTCCAAAGCAAAACACTTTACCTACTAAGCAATTTTCTTATCCTTCCTTTCTCCAATCTCCCAGTGCTATAGTTTGGATACTTGACCCCTACAAATCTCATGTTGAAATTTGATCCCCAATGTTGGAGGTGGGGTGTAATGGGAGGTCTGGGTTATGGGAGTGGATCCGTCATGAATGGCCTGGTGCTGTCCTTATGGTAGAGAGTGAGCTCTCTATTAGTCCCCATGAAAGTTGATTCTTAAAAGAGCCTGGCACCTCCCCTCTTTCTCTCTCTCTTGCTTTCTCTCTTGCCATGTGATCTCTGCACAAGCCGGCTCCCTTTCACCATCTGCCACAGTGGGAGCAGTGGGGGGCCCTCACCAGAAGCTGAGCAGGTGATGGTGCCATGCTTCTTGTATAGCCTTCAGAACTGTGAGCCAAATAAACTTCTTTTCTTTATAAATTTCCCAGCCTCAGGTATTCCTTCACAGCCACACAAACAGGCTCAGAGATGTGGCAACCACCAATCTGCATTCTCTCTCTATGTATTTATTCATTAATAGTTTGGATATTTCACATACATGGAACCATAATCATACAAGATGTGACCTTTTGTGCCTGGCTTCTTTCACGGTTTTGGAGGTTCATTCGTATTTTAGCATGTATCAGAACTTCATTTATTTTACAGATTAATAATATTCCATGTTAGGTATATATCAACATTTGTTTATTCATTCATCCATTGATGGAAACTGGGCTGTTTCCACTTGTTGGCTATCGTGACTAGTGCTGCTATGAACATGTGTGTACATGTACTAGTTTGAGACCTTGTTTTCAATTCTTTTGGGTCTATACTTAGGAGTGAAATTGGGAGTCATATGGCAAGTCTATGTTTAACTTTTTGAGGAACTGCCAAAATGTTTTCCACAGTGGCAGACCCATTTTACATTTTCAGCAGCAAGGGTTCCAATTTCTCTACCTCCTTATCAACACTTGTTATTTTCCATTTAAAAAAAAAAAAACTTAGTGAGTGTGAAGTGGTACCTCATCGTGGCTTTGATTTGCATTTCCCTAAAGACTAATGATGAGTATGTTTTCATGTGCTTATTAGCAATTTGTATATCTTCTTTGGAGAAGTGTGTATCTGAGTCTATTGCTCAATTTTTAAATTGGATTGTTTTCTTATTTGTTGTTGAGTTGTAAGAGTTCTTTATATATTCTGGATAATAGACCCTTGTCAGACATAAAATTTACAAATATTTTCCCTTATTCTATAGGGTGACTTTTCACCTTCTTGATGAGATCCTTTGACATGCAATAGTTTTAAATTTTAATGAAATCCACTTTCTTTTTCTATTCTTTCTTTCTTTTTTTTTTTTTTGCTGTGCTTGTGTCATTTCTAGATAAACTCATTTTTAAACCCTATGAATGATGCTATTACTCTGTCTTTTGAACTTAAAATACTCTAGTGGCAGTACCTTTTATTTGGGATAAGCTATCTGTATATTGAGTTAAAGGTAATGGAATTTCTGATTCCCTTTGATGGAAACAGTCACTTCCTTTTGGTGACAAACCTGAAAACAGATGTTCCACTGTACAGTTGAATTACTCTTTCTAGTTAACATATTATGCACTCCCCTGGAAGCAGTTAGTTAAAAATTATTCTTTTCTCCCTTCATTGTCAATATCACATATGCTTTAATCTGCAGACATATATACAATGTTCTATGTGGTATCAAAGAGGAAACGCATTATTCTGCCTAGAAAAATGAAGACTTCCATGTAGCATAATAATTGAATTAAAATTTTAAGGTAAAAAATATTTGGCAGTGCAGAAAAAGTTTGTAAGGAGAGTTGGAGAAAGTCTTTATCTTATTTGAGTGCAGACTTGTTCCAAGCTATGGAAGCTTTTCCTCTTCAATGTGTATGATTCTTTCCAACCTTATTCTTCTGGAATGATACAAGATTCATACTCAACTTGAATGAGAATGAGTGGTCTTAGGGGCCAGCCTAGAAAGAGGAAAAAATGTGCAAGAGCAGTACTATTCATTTCACTCATTTAGCAAACAGGTGCTGAGGGCCTACTATGTCCAGACCTGCTCCAGATGCCAGGGATGCAACAGTGAGCAAGACAGACAGGATCCCTTCTGCTACAGCACCTGCATTATAGACAGGGAGGCATACAGTAATCAAGTAATGGTGGTGCACAGTGGTTCTAGATCATGATAAGTAAAGAAAACAGAACTTGATAATGTGATGTGCAAGGGGACACACACATGGTCAAAGAAGCCCTCTATGAAGAGGTGGTGTTAGAGCTGAGATTTGGGTAATGAAAAGGAGCCAGCCAGGTGAGGATGAGAGAGAGGGAGTGTGCTTTGAGAATGAGCTAAGGAAGTTTAAAGGAAAGCAAGGAAGCCGTGCCCTGGAGCTGGCTGTGCAGGTGAGAGAGCATTGGGAGGTTAGGTTGGTTAGATGAGCAGGGGCTGAAACTCCTAGAACTTTGTCTTCCATGGCAAGGAGCAGATCTGGCTACAGCAACATGGGCGCTGCTCCATCAGCAGCAACTGGGCGTGGAGCAGGTGTCTGCAGTGGCCCAGGCAAATGGGTCTGAGGGCAGCTCTGAGGGTAGCTACAGTGGCAACTGAGACAAGGGAATGGCAGCATACAGTCATCAGGTACACATGGGGAAGGGGACACCAGCAGCTTCCACCCTCCTGAGTGTGTATGTGTGCCAGGAAAGAGGAGCTCCAAGCAGAATCTCAGGAGAGCCCAGCCAGGGTCAGATTGGAGTGAAAGTCTTCTGTGAGCTTCATCACCTAATACAGAGTATGATTTTTCTCTTGTGTATTGGTGGACTTCCCACTCCAGAATACACACCTTTTAAGGTAGGACTTTGCTTCATTCATAGCTGTGTGCTCAGTGGCTAGAATAGTACCTGACGTGATATTTTGATAAATAAATACCAATAAATCTGCTACAAGTTAATGAATAAAAGAATGATAATAGCAAGGATCTCTGATTATTTGTATTACTAATGTGCACTGGGAATACAAGAGTTAATATCATTTTTGAAATGGAGATCCTTCTTTAATTTAGCTACGTGGTTCCAGATTGCCAATATGTATATAAAACATAGCCAAATGTTTCTTTCTATCCAGTCGTATCTTACCAGCGTCAGTTGAACACAAAGCCTCATTGTTGAAATATTTTTCAAGAGAATTTCTTTTAGTGATAGTGAAAATCTGAAAAAAAAGGAATTTTTTCAACCTCAAGACCTGTGCATGTGTATGTTTAAATGTATCATAGTCTAAGTTTTGGCTCAGTGTAATTATTAATTAAAACTTCCAACTGAGGAAGTAATTTTTCCCCTGCTAAGCATGATTGAATTAGGAAATGTAAGGAAAGCACTTAAAACGTAATAAGAATGTCATTTGGTAGTTTATTAAGCTTTTAGCACTGATATGCAGCCCAGAGAAGACATTCTCTGTCTTCATGGACTGAAACTGACAGAATTCGTGATGCATGAAAAAGTCTGTGTCATGCTTTGGGGAAGGCCAGTAACTGAATCCAATTTCTAGTATCTTTAGGAGGTAGGAGATGATCGTTTTTAAGAGTAGCTATAAATACTGAGCCCTCTGGTTGTCTTAGTATATGCCTGCATGTGACATCAAAGGAAGTCACGATAAGGATAAGTAAGACCTCCACTCTTGATCTAAATGACAGGAGAGTTACATGTCTGAACCACCGAGAAACACTTACATTATTGCTCAGGAAGATAATACTTGTACATTCTTAGCATTTCTGTCTTCAGCCAGATCACTTACAAAATCATATGCTGTCAAAACCAAAAATATTCCATTAAATTAATAAGTGCCATTCAAAAAGTTTGTAGTGTTATTTTCAGCACAACTAATATTAACTGTGAATCTGCTCAGAAAACCATATACTTTTGGTACATTTCAAGTGACTTTTATTTATTCTTTTAATATATACTGATGGCCATGTCATATAAGTGAACATCAAATAAATCTTAGCTGAAAATGGTAATAGTAAAACAAACTCTTAGACATGAAAAACACTTTCATGATTGTGATGCCAATCTTATTATATAAAGGGCTGGCTGAGAAATAAAATGAAAATCAAACCAATTGTGAAAAAGCAGATGTTTTGAAAAATGTATAAACTTAGTAAAAACAAAAATGTTAAGTTAGATTGGGTGCTGAAATTGGCATAGAAGTGAAATGTTCTTTCAAGTGTTTTAGCATTTTTTCTTTTCTAATAATAAATGTGGTACCTATTACATGGTTTTTCTTTTGGCACCCACATGAATCATGGTACCAATATGAATCACGATGAAGTCAGGAAAATGCATAATAATTGCAGATGGGAAAAAAATGAAAGCACTCACTACATTGTTAGCAAGTCTATACTGAGAAAAATTTTAGTGGTGGAATTCCTTATTCTAAATTTTAATGCTGGGGGGAAAAGTTTATCACCTGTCAAAATGTATTTGAATCTGTCTAATTCTATTTCCAAGGTTAAAAGCCTCACCAAGCCACTACTACATGTATGGAAACAGCCTTCAACTCGTCTCTTCCCCACCCCTGTCTCTCTACCATCCTTTCTCGAAGGGCAACCATAGCAATCTCTTAAAACCATCGTTCAGAACAAATCATGCTCCTGCTTAAAACTCCCCAGAATATCCCTTTTACAGGAAAGACAAACCCAAATCTCTGCCCCTGGCTTCACCTGATCTGGCTCTTGGTGTCCTTTTTTATTTCTTGCCACTGTCTTTCCTGCTCATTAGACTGCAGTCACATTTACCTTCTTCTAATCCTCAAACAAACCAAACTTTTCCACGCCTCAGGGCCTTTGCACTGGCTGTCATCGCCGCCCACACAGTTCCCTACCTAGATCTCAGGGCTGCTTCTGTCTCATCTTTATTCTCAGTTTAAATACCAACACTGCAGAGGTTCTCTCTGACCACCATTGTACCACCCCACCCTGAGATATTTCCATTATAGCCTTATTGCTAACTGATTTATTTCCACTAACTTGTTTTCTTGTTTACTGTGTGATACACGTGCATCAGTACAGAGACACAGTATTCCTTACTGATCTTTAGATGGCTGCAGCATCTGTAGTGATATCCTCTACTTCATTCCTGACACTGGTATTTGTGTCTTCTCCATTTCTAGATTTGTTCATCTTGCTAGATATTTTGATTTTGATTGATTTTTTTCTGAAGTCCAGCTTATTGTTTCATTGACTTTCTCTATCATGTTCCTCTTTTCAATTTTGTTGATTTCTGCTCTTATCTCTGTGATCCATATTTCCTTCTGCTTGCTTTGCATTTATTTTGCTCCATGTTTCCAGTTTCTCAATAGGAACTTAGGCACTTTTCTTCTTTTCTGACATAAACATTTGCTGCTATACATTTGCCTCTCAGCACTGCCTAAGTTGCATCCCACATATTTTGATAAATTTTGTTCTCATTTTCATTCCATTCTGTTCATTTTAAATTTCTTTTTAAAATTCTTTTTTAGGCATGGAATACTTGCAAGTGTGTCTTTAATTTCTATGTGTTTAGAAGTCTTCCTGTTCTCTTTGTAGTTACTGATTTCTAATATCATCCTGCCATGATCAGAGTACATACTCTGTGTAATTTCAATTTAACTTAGATTTATTTAGGTTCATTGTATGGCCCAGGATATATTACTTTGGTGAATGTTCCATGGGCTCTTGGAAAAAAAATGTATATTCTGCTGTTGTTAGCTGGAGTGTTCTATATATTGTATGCATTTTTATATATTTTATTTTCCATATATTTCAATTATATGCTGCTAGTTGATTGTGTTGTTCATGTTTTCTATATCCATGCTGATTTTCTGTCTAATAGTTCTACCAGTAGCTCAGTGAGATAAGCAGTCCCCAGGTATAATTGTGGATTTGTTTATTTCTCTTTTCAGCTTTATCTGTTTTTACTTCATGTATTTTGAGGTTCTATTGTTTGGTGTGTACACATTATGTTTTCCTGGTAGGCTGATACTTTTATCATTGGGTAATGTTCCTCTATTTCTGATAATTTCCTTTGCTCTGAAGTCCACTTTATTAGATATTAATATAGTCATTTTTGCTTTTTTTTGGTAACAGTCTCATTGAGATATAATTCATATGCCATACAATTCACTCACTTAAAATGACAATTCAATAGTTTTTAGTACATTCATAGTGTTGTGCGACCATCATCACAATTTCAGAACATTCTTATTGCTGCCAAAAGAAATCTCATGCCTTTTATTAATAGCTATGTTCCCCCAATCCCTTCATTTCCCTCCCCAGTTCACCTCAGTCCAGGCCAACCATTAATCTATTTTCTGTCTCTATGGATTTGCCTTCTGGACATTTCATATAAATGGAATAATAGGCTATATTGTCTTTTGTGACTAATTTCCTTCACTTAGCATAATGTTTTCTAAGTTTATTCACATTGTAGCATGTTATCAGTACTTCATTCACTTTTATAGCTGAATAATATTCCATTGTGTGGATATACCATACTTTGTTTAATCCATTCATCAGTTGATAGACATTGGGTGGTTTCCACCATTTGACTATTAGGAGTAATGTACCTATGAGTGTTCATGCACAAGATTTTGTGTGAACATGTTTTTATTGGGTATATATCTAGGACCAGGATTGCTGTGTCAAAGGGTAATGCTATGTTTAATGCTTTGAGGAACTTGCAGAATATTTTTCAAAGTACTTGCAACATTTTACATTCAAATGAGCATTGTGTACAGGTTCTGATTTCTTCACATCCTCACCAACACTTGCTGTTGTCTGACTTTTTGATTCTAGCCATTCTAGTGAGTATAAAGTGATATCTCACTGTGGTTTTGATTTTTATTTCCCTTATGTCTAATGATTTTGATAATTTTTATCATGTGTTTATTGACCATTTTTATATTTTGCAGAATTGTCTATTGCAACCCTTTTCTCCTTTTTATATTGGGTTATTTGTCTCTCTGTCATTGAGTTGTAAGTGTTCTTTGTGTCTTCTAGATACAAATCCCTTATCAGATATATAATTTGCAAATATTTTCTCCCATTAAGTGGTTTATCTTTTCACTTTCTTGATAGTGTCCATTGAAACACAAACTTTTTGTTTTTATCAAGTCGAGTTTATCTACTTTTGTCTTTTGTTGCTTGTGATTTTAGTGCTGAGGTAAAATGAATATCTACTTATAAAAAATACACTTGGGCATGCTACTTGACACTATGCCACTTAAAATGGATCAAAGGTCTAATGTAAGAGCTAAAGCTAGAAAACTCTTAGAAGAAAACATAGGGTAAACCTTCATGACTGTGGAGTTAGCAAGTCTTTTTCTTACTGCCTTTTGGAGTTCTCCTTTGGTTGCCTTTGGTACCATTTCAAAGGTTTAAAGCTGTGTTTAGGAGGGAGGAGCAAAGGAAAACCTGCTAGTGCAATTCCATCTTGTCCAGACAGGAAGTTCTACCTAATAAGTACTTTTAAAGTGATCCAGAGTAGCCCATTCAGTCTTTGAGTTTTCCCACTCGAGCAGCCTGGGCTGGGTCGTTGTGGTTTCTCTGTCTTAGCAGCATTCTTTGGGACTCAATCCATTCCATTCACCTTCTGCTTAATGGGCTTTATCTCAGGTCATAAATGGGGATTGTGCGGAGTCATCAGGGAGCCTCTCATCTCTAATTTTCACTCCAGTTAAATTTCTTTTATAAAGGGAAGTGTCATCAATCATTGCTTTGTCAGGAGAGGGAGAAAGGGAAAACAGTGACCAGCACTTTAGAGTAAGGGTTAGGGTTTACTAACTGTTGCAGCTCTTCTCGGATATCCCAGTTATAACTGCCAGCATCTCACACTTTCCCAGTCAGTGTATTGATTCCAAGAAAGAAAGCTATTTAGAGAATTCATTAGCTGAAATTTTGAAGTGATTTGACTGAGAAGAATGAGATGGGGATGCTCTGCATATAAAAACATTATTTTTGCTTTGTCTTACCTGAGGATCAGCATTGTTTTCAAAGTAGACATTGTGGGCTACCTTGGTCTTATGCTTTGTTTTGAAAGTGATGTTCCAGTAAAAGATAGATCATTTATTCCTTAGAATAGTATAGAAAGCCTTTTGTAATGTAGCTTGACCATCTCTCTCCAGACTCTGCTTCCACTTCCTCATACACAACTAACTTACTTTCAGTAACTATTTGTATTTCCCACATTCTTCTTTGGCCTGAAATTTTCTTACATCCTACTTGATTTCTCTGAAATATCCATCCCTACACCTTTAGTCAGTCTCCAAAAAGATCCTCATAACTTTTTATTTAATTTCCTTAATAATCACTACATGACTATAAAAATTCAAAATGTTTTCAGTGAAGGTTTTTCTTGGATGACTTTTAGAATCTGAATCACCAATTTAATTAATACTAGGACATTATATTATGCTATGGAGTCATCTTTGGGCAATGGCCAAAGCAAACTATCAAATACTGGTATAATCGTGAATGGTTAGTTCTCTGAATTCCAGTGTATGAATTAAATGGAGATATTTAGGTCTAGTAATTTATATGACGGCATAAAATTATACATGTTTTGTGATAGACAGAAGACATGCTCACCAAATCCATTACTTCTTTTTGAGGGCATAGTTAAACTGTTAAACTACATTTCCTAGCCTCCTAGCATTTAGGTGGTGCCATGTGAATAGTTTTAACCGATGGAGTTTGAGCAGAATAATGTCACTTTTAGACAGATAAAAGCACTTGTGTCTTTTCTACATGCCACATGCCTCCTCCCCACTAGCTACCTTCTAGCTGACCAAGAGAGCCATCTTTAAACTGTGGTGAAGGTGGTGGAGACAGCATGGCACAAATTAGAGTGGACTGGGGCACCTGGCCTCCGCCTGTCACAGACCCACATTGAATACACTGAGCCTATTTTCAGCCATTAGTGGACTGACAAATACATGTTTTATTATTTACCCAAATATTCCCATAATTATTATCTCTCTGGTCATATAATCTATGTTCTTGAGGAATGTTGAATGACCTTCAGTTCTCTCATACTTTCTATAAAGTCTACATGAATTAAATTCATAAATATTTATTTATTCTTAATCCTATGTGGGATTAACTCCCAAATTCCATACAGGAGAGATGCATTTCTTAAGTGGTACTTATCTTCTAAATAGTCATAAAAATCTGTTTGTGTTCATTAATTTTACACTGACTTCTTTGTAGATGTCAAAAGATGCCTGGAAACCAATGTTCACAGGACATTTTGAATCTTTTAGGAAAGTTTTGTGCAACTGACTCAATTTCTGTCTTTCTTTCTTTCTTTGATGTTGTTTATTTTTTAAGAGCACTTTTGGGTTTATAAGAAAATTGAGAGGAAAGTACAGAGATTTTCCATAGACCCCATCACGACACATGCATAGCCCCCGCCATTCACAACACTCCCACCAGAGAAGCACATTTGTTAACATTAAGGATACTATATTGACACGTCATTACCCAAAATCCATAGTTTATATTAGGGGTCACTCTTGGTGTTGTACATGCTATGGGTTTGAAAAAATAATATGTATCTCCCATGATAGTATTATACAAACAAAGTTTTCACTGCCCTGAAAATTTTCTATGCTTCGTCTATTCATCCCTCTCTTCTCTCTACCTCTGAAAATCAATGGTCTTTTTATAGTTCTGCCTTTTTCAGAGTGTCATATAGTTGGAATCACGCAGTTTATAGCTTTTTCAGATTGGCTTCTTTCACTTATTAATATGCATGTATGGTTCCTCCATGTCTTTTCCTGTCTTGATAGCTCACTTTTTGGTGCTGAATAATATTCCATTACTTGAATGTACCACAGTTTATTTATCTATTTGCCCACTGAAGGATATCTTGTTTTCTCCCAAGTCTGGACATTTATGAATACAGCCACCATAAACATTCATGTGCAGGTTTTTGTGTGGACATAAGTTTCAGCTCCTTCGAGTAAATACCAAGGAGCACAATTGCTGGATTGTATGGTAAGAGTGTGTCTTCCAATGTGGCTGTACCATTTTGCATTCCCACCAGCAATGAATGAGAGTTCCTGTTGCTCCGCATCCTCACCAGCATTTGGTGTTGTCAGTGTTCTGGATTTTGGGCATTTTAATAAATGTGTAGTGAATGGTATCTTGTCGTTGTTTTAATTCGCATTTCTCTGATGACATATGATGTGGAGCATCTTTTTATGCTTATTTGCCATCTGTACTTCTTCTTTGGTGAGATGTCTGTTAAGGTCTGTGCCCATTTTTTGATTGGGTTGTTTGTTTTCCTATGTTTGAATTTTCAACGTTCTTTGTTTATTTTGGATAATAGTCTTTTATCAGATATGCCTTTTGCAAATGCATTTTCCCAGTTTGTGGCTTGTCTTTTTATTCTCTTGACAGTGTCTTTTGCAGAGCAGAAAACTTCATCAAGTCTATGCTGATTTTTTCCAACCAGCATAGATTTTTAACGAAGTCCAATGTATCAATTCTTTCTTTCATGGGTTGTGCCTTTAGTGTTGTATCTAAAAAGTCATCACCAACCCAAGGTCATTTAGATCTTCTCCTTTGTTATCTTTTAGGAGTTTTATTAGTTTTGCATTTAAACTTTAGATCTGTGATCTATTTTAAGTTAATTTTTGTGAAGGGTGTAAGATCTGTGTCTAGATTCTTTTTTTTTTTTTGAGACAGGGTCTTACTTTGTTGCCCTAGCTGGAGTGCGGTGGCATCATCATGGCTCACAGCAACCTTGAACTCCTGGGCTCAAGTGATCCTCCTGCGTCAGCCTTTCAAAAATGCTAGGATTACAGGCATGAGCTACTGTGCCAGTCTAGATTCATTTTTTTACACGTGGATAAATTGTGCCAGCACCATTCGTTGAAAGACTATCTTTTCTCCCTTGTATTGCTCTTGCTTCTTGTCACGATCAATTGACTATATGTATGTGGGTCTATTTCTGGGCTTTCTATTCTGTCCCATTCATCTATTTGTCTATTCTTTTGCCAATACCACACAGTCCTGATTACTGTAGCACCGTAAGAAGTCCTCCAACTTTGTTCTTCTCCTTCAATATTGTATTGGTTATTTTGGGTCTTTTAGCACCTGAAAGAAATAACTGAAAACCAATGTTCACGTGACATTTTGAATCCTTTAGGAAAGTCTTATGCATTGTGCGCTAGGCACCCCACTGAGCCACTCTTGTCAACAGTATCAAAGGCCTCTATGTTGCTAAATTCAATGGTCAGTTCTATTTCCTTTGATTTCACCCTTCTTACCGGTACACTTTCTTCATGTGGCTTTGAGGACATAGACCTGTTTAGATTTTCCTTCTATATCACTTAACTGGCCTCTCTAATTCTATGCTTGTGTCTCTGTAGTGTCTTATCAATACTAGACAAATTATTTTTTATAAAATGTGAGTTAATCTTGTCACTTCTCTCTTAAAATCTTGAAAGCGGCTGCTCGTTTTATGAGAGACCAAAGTCCTTATAATGACCTATGAGGCCTTATATTTTCAAGTCCCTGCCTACTTATCTGGCCTTATTTCCCATGTTTCTTTCTCTTGCATCCTCTGTTCCAGCAACTTTGCCTTCCTTGCTTCTGCTTGGCCATGCCAGGTACTCTCCTAACCTGGGCCCTACCTGCTCCCTGTGAGAGAAGAACACTTCTCCCCATTTCAAATTTCCTTAACCTCAAGTTTCAATTTAAATGTCAACTTTCCAAAGAGGCCTATGCTGACCACCCTATTTAAAATTAAGCCACGCCTTACCCTGTTCTAGCTCTCCTAATTCCTTACCTTGCTCTACATTTTTTTTTTGCCTCACACTTATAATTTATAATACATTATATATCCAACCCATTTATTATGTTAGTATTTATTGACAGGGACCACTTCTATCCCTACTAAAATATAAGTTCCACAGGGAAAGAAATCTTAGTCTTTCTGTTCACTGATGAATTCAAGACCCAAGGACAATGCCTAGCACATAACACATGATCAATATATATTTATTGAATGAGTGAATAAATCTTTCACCCAAGAAAGTCAAAATCATCAGCAAAGATACAAGAAATGATAATTTCTAATTGCTACAAATTAGTGACTTTGGTTTGTTTGTATTAAAAAGATCATCCAACAGATCATGGAAGGATTCACAAAAACATCGAAACATGTAGACTGACAATAAATTAGCAAACAGCATGATTTTTGCAACCAGCATCATAGGAACTTTACCACCAACAGCAGGTCTTTGATTCTGGGGCATGAATGGAAGCCAACACTCCAGCCTAATTAGATTTTACAATGCAGAATATGAATGAATCAAGTCTTTGTTATTAAACTGTTATTAAAATACATTATTCATACTAATATCACAAATCATACTTGGGAATGTATTCTTGATTTGCTTTATTAGCCCTGTGATTTCATAAATGTAACTATTGATTGCTTTCAAATTATCTGAACACTTTGTATCCATGTAGCTTCTAAGCCAATGTTCCTCAAAATGTGTTTTAAGAAATGTTAACCAGAATTTTATGAACAAGGGGGGTTCAAGCTCAGGTAAATTTAGAAAACATCAAGTTACACAGATTTCTCCACTGCAGAACTGCATATGGATTTGAATTTCCATCAAAGAAATATGGTGGACAACATTTCCCAAATTTATTTTGATCACAGGACCTTTTAATCAAGATCCATTTTAAATTTGGGGAAACGATACTGTGCACCAGTGAAATTATGATCCAGTATCAGATTTGTGGTCAGATTTATGATTGTATTATTCACTTCTTCACAAATGACTACTCAGTAATAGCTTTTTGTAGGACATCAGATATTTGAGTTGGAAGGTTTGCAGATGCCTGGGTAGAAGACATACAAAAACTATGTGGATGATAAACATTTATATTGCACTAATGTAGAGGGTCTGGGTCATACAAGAGCTGAAATTCGAAGGGAAAATGGTAAGCAGCAAAGAGAGAGAGGCTGCAGAAAGGATGGAGAAAGGGTTGAGCAATGACATAATTAATTCTGTTAACACCTAATATGCAGCCAGAATCCAGATTTGGGCAAAAGAAGAAAATCTTGGGGATGCCTCAGAGCTTATGTTGTGTTGAACGTGAAAAAGAGAGGGGCTCCTGTTTTATCCCTCACTTCCAATTCTTCAAGCTACAATTGTATTAAAATTATCAAGAGTAAGTAGAATACACATTTCATACATTATGATTTTTTTTTCCTAAGAAAAGAACAAATCGCCTCAGGAAATTAGGTTGTTTGGACATTTGTTCCTCTTTGCCATTGCTATACAGTAGTGTTTATTCTACAATTCCAAAGGACGTCCAATTAGCAACACGTGTAACATAACTGCGTAAGCCTAATTTATGTGTTATGAAATGTTTCCTAATGACAGTAATAGGAAAAAGAGGGTTTGTCATTTGAGGGAAAGGAGCCAACAAATCTCAATCAGTTATTAGTTGCATTGATTGGAGGAAAAAAGGGCAAACTTTTACTAATTTTGTTTTGTCTCAGCAGTAAATAATTTTATTTTGGGCCAAAAACTGCATTATGTTGAGATATTTCTGAGAGTATAAAAATGATCATTTATCTGTGAATATGCCATTAAGTGGCCTATAAATAATTATATAGGTATATAAAAATTATATATACACACATTTGATATTTATTTGTTCAACAAATCTATCTTGTTCCTTTGGATGCACAATTTTAAATAGGCTTGCTTGAAATTTATAGGCCTATAGTTTGAACAAGAGCTTTACTCTGGCCAATCGTTTCTCTCATGATATCATGTGGCAGTTAATTTGTATAGTTTGTCAGCATACTCAGTCTTGATATCTATTACTGAATTAGTATCTTCAGCACTTTTAGGTCAATATTACTCAAGAGTATAGTCAATTGGGTGCCTTTTCCTCATTGGGTGCTAGTTTTCGTATGAGCTTCTGCAGCGTCAGAACTTGCAATGGGAAGGAACGTTTTTCCAGCCCAGTGGCTTCTGCTGGGTTGTAAAAAGTCAGCTTGTATTTAAGAGAGGGAGCATAGCCTATGACACGACAGTCTCAGCTTAGTTCATTGCTTCTGCCACCTGCCTTCTGGCTTAATGTTGGAAGCAAGAAGCATGCAATTAAGTGTGAGGAAATGAAAATAAATGACACCGTTCATTGCACATTACAAAGTGCCTGGCAGAAAGAATGCTGCTTGTAGAGACCCAGTGACCCTGTGGAAATTGTGCCTCTGCCTGAGAAAATGCTGGGACTGAGACAGTGACCTGGGTTTTCTCTGTCACCTAATGTACCTACTGTTGATATTACACGTCTACATTTCCTTCCTGGTTTAAGAATCAAAACCAAATAAAATAATGTTTGAAAAAACAAATAAATCGCAGGTACAGCCATATAAATGCCCAGGATAGTCATTGTTTAATGATTTGTAGAGAGTCAATAATTAAATTTGAATAGAAGGAAATACTGTCACAGTGACATTTCAGCTGATTTTGTAAACTCCACTCTATAAAAACAATGACTTTAAATAATTGATTTCTTTTTGTACAACCATTTAGAAATTGCTTTGTAAAATAACAAATATTGTAAAGCCCAATTAATTTTCAAAATTATGTCTTAGAAAGCATTTAAGTAAGCTACATTGGATTGACTTGGTAGCAGTCAGTCACGCTAAGTTTACCTCAAAACAAGCTCAGGCAGGTGGATGCTCCATTGCATTGTGCACAAGGACAGTCCTACCTTTTTTCCAGTGAAGAATTGAGAACAGGAAGCAAATTGCTCTTGGTCACAGAGCGCAGGAGAGTACGACTGAGCCGGCAGAGAATCTCAGAAGCCTTCAATTTCATACTAAGATTTAATCTAGTTAATAAAGGCATCTTTTGGATGTGTATATCATTTCAAGATGAGAATAGCATTACAAATCATTCTACCATACAGATTTAGTACATGCTGCAGAGAAACTGCAGAACAATTTATTATATGCAATATTTTTTAAAATATCAAGGGAGTTGGGAAATTTGTAGACTTTTTAAGAAACTGAGGAGTGGTTTTCATAATGAAAACACATCACTGATATCTAGAGGAACCCAGGTTATGGAGAATGGAGCATGCAGGTCTTTTCATTCAGCAGAAATTGCCCGAGAGCAGATAGGACAATGAGAACCTTTGTCCAGCAATGCAAGGATGATCTGCGTTAGGGAACTGCCTCCCTGAAACTGAGAATAATCAAATACTAAGGACTCAGTAATAAATTCATACTTGATGTTTTTAACATTTATTGTAATTCAAATCACTAATGTCAACATTGCTGATATCGGTAGTAACCTAATACTTCAAGTTTCCTTTAAAACTATTTATTCTGATTCAAATTTTGATGTCAAATTGCTTAGCAAGTGGAGAACAGAAGTTAAGGACCTACACGGTAGGTCTTGGGGTGACCTGTTATGCGCTGCCCAGAACCTCCTTATCAATTAAGGATTTATCCCTTGGCTGCTGGGAGGGCTGCTGGAAGGGAGCTCTCAGCTGTAGCTCCTCTTTGGGGTTGTGTTCAATGAAGGCAATTGCCTCCCCGGAGAACATACCGCCTTCTGATGCCTGATCGATGTCTGTGTATAAGGGCCTGGCCCCCTTGCCCTCGCTCAGAACTAGGGATTTGGAAGAAACATGTTGGGAAAATTGGTGACATGGAGGTCTGGGAAAGAGGTATGTGGCTGTGTCTCTCCAAATGGCTGCAGAATGTGAAGAGATCTGTGGCCCATGTGAATGGTCACTAATGGATGTCCTCAGCAAAGGAGGAATTTAAAATGAGAAGGATAGTATGATGACTTGTTTTGTTGATACCAGTCAGCCTCTTTCCCCAGCCACCCCTATGGGCTCATGAACAAAGTGACCATGGTGGCAAGAATGGAGGTTGTGCACAGGCTCAGTGATATAGACGTCCACTCATCAAGGCCAACCTGGCCACAGCCACTGCTGAGTGACCCATCTGCCAGCAGCAGACACCAACACTGAGCCTCTGATATGGCATCATTCCCTGGGGTGATCAGCCAGCTACCTGGTGGCAGGTTGATTACACTGGACTACTTTCATTATGGAAGGGGAGGCATTTTGTTTTTAGTGGAATAGATTCTACTATGGATGTGGATTTGCTTTTCCTGAAAGAAATTTATTCATAGCAAATGAAGTGTGGCCATGGGCCTGTGCTCATGGAATTCATTGGTCTTACCATATTCCTCACCATCCTGAAGCCCCTGGCTTGAATGAATGATGGAGTGGCCTTTTGAAGACCCCGTTATGACATCAGTTAGCTAGCAATGCCTTGAGGGGCTAAGGCAGTGTCATCCAGAAGACTACATGTACTCTAAATAAGCACCCAATATATGGTGCTGTTTCTCCCATAGCCAAGATTCATGGGTTGAGGAATTAAGGGGTGGGAATGACAGTGACTTCACTCACTGTAACCCTTGGTATCCACTAGCAAAAGTTTTGCTTTGCGTGCTTGCCACTTAAGGCTCTGCTTAAGTAACAGAGGAACTAGAGGTCTTAGTTCCAAAGAGGAATGCTTCCCCAGGGTATACAACAATGATTCTATTGAACTGAAAGTCAACACTACCATCTGATTTAGAAGGATTTATGAAATTCCAAATTTATTTTCTTTCCCGAATGCAGAATTGTGTTCCATCTCTTTGACTTCTAACCAACATATTTTGCCATCTGTAATTATACTCACATACAGAGAGAGTGAGAGAGAGAGAGAGAGAGAGACAGAGAGAGAGAGAGAGAGAGAGAGAGAGAGAGAAATAAGTGAGTATGCTCTCTTTTAATCAATTTTTAAGAGAAAGATTGCCATTATTTCTCTAATTCATAGCAGCAGCAACATGGCAGAAAAAGCCCAGGCTTTGAGCCAGATAGGCAAATGTGTTCAAATCCCAGTTCCTCGCTTTACTAAATTACTTAATTTTTCTGAGGCTTAGTTTTCTCATCTGTCAAATAGGAATAATGATACCTGAGCAATCCATCTGTGTTTGAGTGTGAAATAATTCAATAAGGCAAAGCATGTCATAGACTCAGTTAGTGACTGGCTGGTCATTAAGAGGAACAGTCCTGGTTTGTTCTTGTTATCTTGGAATAATTATTCATAATTAGACTAATTAGTGCTTATAACTATATTAGTGATTACACTAATTATTAATTGCACTTCTTTTCAATCTCAGAAGCGTGGATGACAAATTACATGTTTACTCTAATCATCATCAAATATTAGTTTGCATTCTCCACTTTCTTGTTGCTCATGGTTGAGAAGATTTCCGTAACGCGGAACTCAGTAGTGCCACCTCTGTCCTGTGAACTTCAGTTGGTGACTGCAACTCCTGGTTTTATGGTGAATCAAAATGAGCATAGGGGTTGAAATCTGTCCAATGATGGAAGTGTAAATTGATTAATCCACTCCAGGAGTTGGCTTTATTCAAGGGGATGTTATGAATTGAACATCTGTGCCCTCTCAAGTTCACATGTTGAAGCCCTAATCCCTAATGTGATGGTATTTGGAGATGGGGCCTTTGGGAGGTAATTAGATTTAGATGAGGTTGTTTGAGTGGCACCTTCATGATGGGATTAGTGGCCTTATAAGAAGAGGAAGAGAGAAAAGGCCATGTGAACACATAGCAAGAAGGTGGCTGTCTACAAGCCAGGAAGAGGACCCTTGCCAGTGAGTGAAACTGATCATGCTGGCACCTTCTAGCCTTCAGAGCTAAGAGGCTGTGAGAAATAAATGTCTATTTTTTAAGGTGCCTTGTCTATGGTATCTTGGTGTAGCAATCTGAGCTAAGACGGCATGATTCAATAGATACCTTGCTTCCCCATACAGAGTTCTTGACAAAAACCTTAAGATAAGTAAAATGTAACCTACCCTTTAAACATTAAGATGTGAGAAGTTAAAAAATATTCCATAGAATTATTG
This sequence comes from Lemur catta, assembly GCF_020740605.2. Taxonomy (NCBI): domain Eukaryota; kingdom Metazoa; phylum Chordata; class Mammalia; order Primates; family Lemuridae; genus Lemur; species Lemur catta. The sequence goes on along the minus strand of NC_059136.1, from coordinate 91,691,712 downwards.
TGGTCTCGTATTTCAACACACATTTTACCTGGGCCTCCCTGTGTGCCTTGTGCCACACAGAATACTCTGGGAGGTGGGGCCTTCAATGGCTTGCTCATGACGTTCACCAGAGGCGGAAAGTTGGACCACGGCCCTAGCCACAGCCTGTGAGGACACATTTCTTATCCTTTCTTTGCTAGACAATTTTGAGAAGGATGATCTGTCAGGGTATATATAGAAGCCATTAGCATGATGAGTGAATTCTATGGATAACTGATGGCTCTTTAAAAATATGGCCTTAAGAAGAGACAGAAACTTGTAGGGTGTCTTTTCCAAATAGCAGATTGCTATATTTGGGTGGTCTGAGGATTATGACAAATGTCAAGGACCACGTACTGCACAAAAGCAGCTCATTATAGCTGAGCACACAGAATGCCATGTTCAAGGTTGAGTGGCTGATTTTGTTGCAAGCACTAATTTTCAGATTACACAATTTGAAAATTTTAATTAGCCATGAATCCTTATAGGGATAACTTTCCCATAGCTCTTTACAATACTGTAAAAATAAGTCAGATTTTGCTTCAGCACCATAAAGAGCTCACAATAAGGGTTTTGGTGTGATATTGATTGTTTCCGACTCAAATGTTAATTTTGAAAATTCGTATTTCAGAAGAATTAATGGCCCAATCCTATGGCCATTCTGCATTTCTAAATCTCATTAAAGTTAATAAATTCTGAAAATTAAAATAATAAAGAGGGCCTTTTCACTTTGACTGAAGTTTTACTGTTTAATAAAATAAGATCCACTCAAGCTCTTAAATCTGTTGGTGATGTCTCCTTTACAAATGGCTGCTGGATTCATACACAAAGTCTTTATTGTTGGGTTCATGATGTTGGCAGCATGAGGGACAAAGCAAAAAAAATTTATTTAATGTGCTGGGCTTAGCTACTTAGACTCAATATACACCAGATTTAGAGAATGACAAAATCCAGTGAATTGACAAGAGCAAAATCTTTTGCAAAGGAAGCATTCCACAAAATGTTGCGTCCTCAGAGGTGATGCCAAAAGAGATTGGGTATATATGTATATATATATTTAGAGCATTGCAAAGGACACAGATAATACAATTCTACATAATAATTGCAGTGTTTGAGATGGACTGTTAACACTTTTGCCTTGTCTAACTCTTGCATTTTTTCTCAGTAAAGTCAAATCATTTCCTACTTTACTATATGTGTATGTTTCCCCTTGGATTCCAGATCCCTCCAAAGCCATGTTTTAGAGGGTCTCTGTGGGATAGTATATTTTCCTCTGAATTTCTATAGTTCAGATATTTTTGTAACTTTCTGGTAGGCTCAAAGTTTCAAGCAAACTCCACAAGTTTGTTTGCTTCTTTAATCTTTTTTCCTGTGGGCTGTTCTAAACCTATATTACCTAAAACAGGAGACAAAGTTATCTAACCTTATGGTTCTTTTGTTAGCATCTGTATTTTTCACATGGGGACACTGAAGTAGAGAAATTAAATGCCTCATCCAAGGTCACACTCAAAGTCGTGAATAGATATTCTCGATTCCTTCCAGCAGTAGTGTTTATGATTTTGTTAGGCATTTGGTAACCTGAGTTTCAGTCTAGACATCCTTGCGTAAACTCAGAAATTGACATAATCTTTTATTGTTATTAATATTATTATTTTATTTTAGAGACAGGGTCTCACTCTGTTGCCTAGGCTGGAGTTCACTGGTGTGATCATAGTTCATGGCAGCCTCAAACTCATTGGCTCAAAGCCATCCTCTTGCCTCAGCCTCCTGAGTAGCTGGGACTACAGGTGCACACCACCACTCCCAGCTAGAAATTGCCATAATCTTTTAAACCCCATTTTACACTAGTTTAAAATGGGGATGCTAGAATTATGAGGCAGAACAGCGTGATAAAATACTAGTTATTTTCTTTTCTAAAAATTTTTATCATTAAGAAGAAACTAATAATTAGTAACACTAAATACACCATCAAACTGAACAACCTTTTTTGCTTAAAGTCTGTGATGGTCTAAAATCAGAGTAAACAAACTCAAAAAAGTAATTGAGCACAATTCCAGGAAAGCAATTGAAGCTGTTGAGATAATTAAGCTACATTAGTATGTGATCCTTAAATTTTTTCCAGAAACCAAATGAAACTAATCAAAACTAACAAACAAAAACCCCACACTATTCAAATAGTAAGACAGTGGTTAACAAAAGTATTGAGGATGGTTGGGAACAAAGAGAATAAATCATGAAAGTTCTGTATGTTCAGAAATTATTTCCTCTTAAGTATTTCATTAAAGATTACTTCAGCTGTAGAAATATGATTTGATGTTTATATTTTTCAGTTCATGTTCCTATTCTGAGATTCCTCTGGAAGCGATCTGCAGTGGATCACAAAGCTGAAAGATTGCTCAGTAGAGCATCTGTTACCCAGCATCTTAGCCAAGCCCTGAGGAAATGTCCCACGCCCCTGCTGAACTCATTGACATATAGAATTTTTCTTTCCTAGAATTCCTAATTTGGAACACAGAGTTAGTATCACACAGCATCGTGCTGGGTCCTAAGATCAAAGCAATGCACTCCCTTGTACATAAGCTCTCTGGTTTGTTGAGTCATGGTTTGTGCTCTCTGGATAAAGAGTGAATTTTATAACACTCTTGACTGCTCAAGAAAATAAGCACAGTCCGAGATATTATACTTTCAATAAATAAAAAGAGCCTCACAGACATTTTCTCCATATATACGCTCTGAATGAAATAGTGTATTTTGATCAAAGTATATGTTATCCAGTCTCAGAAATCTAAAAATCCAAAGACCGTTATTCAGTCTAAAAATACCATGGCATTGATAAAGTATTTTTAAAATATGAAGTTAGATTCACAGTATCTTTAAAGAACTCAGTCTATGAGTCACTCAACACATTTGTTAAGTGTACTAGTCTTCTAAAGAATGGTAAATAAGAGAAAAATCCCTGTCCTCGAGGAGCTTACATTCTGGTTAATAAATACCAATTGTACAGGGTAGTCCTGATGGTCAGAACAGATGGGTGTTGGGCCAATGGCGATCAATGCACGAATAGCCCCAGCGGTTCCCAGTCCCTGTGTGCTTATGTGGATTCTGCCCTGTTCCAGCCTCCATCTCTCTCCCCTCTCTGAGGAGGAGGCTGCTTGCCCAATGAGCTCTTGGGTTTTTGAGATGAAATATTGTGAGGAAAAGAAGAGGGAGGAGGACGAGAAAACACAGGGAGAGGGACCAAGGGTGTGGTTTGCGGGGGGGAATTTTGAGGAAAATACCTATGGTTTATGAGGGCAATACATTAGGGATAGGGAGAAAGAAGATTTTTATAAATGTTGCTGGGGAACTATGAGTCCCCTCAAGGTGTTTGAGGAAACAAAAATGTTGATTTATTTTGAATTTTTCTGGGGGTGGGGTGGGTGTTGTGTGCACGTGTTCTTTTAACTACTGTACCACTTTGGAACTGAACTGTGTAGGTCGTAATTTGTCCTTTCTAGTATTTCTAGGGGACACAAAGTAAGCATCATAGAGAGTATATATATAATTGAAACAAGGGAGCAGCATGTTCCATAGTGCTTCAGGGACTAGGAACTTTCTAGATGAGGGGATGTGTCAATCGGGAAGAGGGGGATTCTGGGAAAGGAGCGTTATCAAAAGGAGGAAAAGAAGGCAAACAGCCCAGAGAAGAGGGAGGAAAAATGTAAATGGAAAGACAGATTATTGCATTAGTGAACTTTATGGGGATTTTTCAGGTTTCCTATTCTCACATGTAAAGTTTGCCCCTACAAAAAATTGCTGCAATAAACATAGGCACATTTATTTGTGCCACTGTTTCTGCAGAACGGATTCATAAAAGTGGATGGAAGGGTCGAAGAGCACAGGTGTAGTTTATTTCAACAAATGCTTCCCCAAAAGTTTGCAACAACTCACACCTTCACCATCAAAATCCTACGGACTATCCCAGTTGGCTTGACTTGGGTCAGGCTAGCATCGGGAACCTGTGACTGTGCCAGATGGTGTCTGGGGGACTAACATCCACCAGGTCACCCTTGCTCACCATGTATCCCCAGTTCAAGGACAGTGCCAAGCACACATTATGTATGTTTCGTGCATGTTACTGAATGAATGCATAAAGAGCAATGGAATGGCAAGGCAGAAAGTGGGGACAGAGATGTTGGGGAAAATACGAAAATGTTTAGAAGGTAATATTCATGGACACTTTTACCAGTTGGCTGAAGAAAGTAAGGAAAAGGGAGGTACAGAGGAAAACTCTGAACACCTTCTTTATGATTAGTTATGCATCTATTGATTTATTCAACTTATTAAATTAAATATAATTGACATACAGAAAAGTACATATGTGAGTATACATTAAGACAGATTTTCACAAACTGAAGACGGCCATGTAACCAACACTCAGATCAGGAATAGATGACGTCTAATCAACTCACTTCTAAAGTTGAGACTGGCTGGGTGTGGTGGCTCATGCCTGTAATCCCAGCACTTTGGGAGGCCCAGGAAGGAAGTTTGCTTGAGGCCAGGAGTTCCAGATGGGCCTAGGCAATATTTCAAGATCTCATTTGTACAGAAAATAAGAAAATTAGCCAGATATGGTGGTGTGTACCTACAGTCCTAGCTACTCGGGAGGCTGAGGTGGGAGGATCCCTTGAGCCCAGGAGTTTGAGGTTACCAGTGGACTGTCATTTCACCATTGCACTTCGGCCTGGGTGACAGAGGGAGACCTTGTCTCTAAAAAATAAATAAATAAATAAAAATGAAGTACAGATTAGCTATATTAATGGAATCAATTATATAAATGAAACCTCTTTTATGGAGCAGTTGTATTCATTGATATTTAATGTTGAATACCATTGGTTCTTCCTGAGGAATTGTCTTCCATGTGCTACGAATGAATCACAATGTATTTATCATTCTACTTCTCCTGGTCATTTGGTTAATTTCAAGTAGTACTGCTAGTAGTGGTCTAGTACATCTGTTATGAATTTCTAGTAGTCTGTTGATGAACAAATGTAGATATTCATACTGGGTATATTCCTTGGAGTTGAATTGCTGGATCACAGGAAATTTATGTATTGAGCTTTAGTAGATACTGACAGAGTTTTCCAATGTAGCTGTACCAATTTACTCTCTTACCAGGAGTGTGGAGAGTTCCTAGTTGCTACACACCCTCACTAACTCTTGGTATTATCTATCTTTTTCATCTAGACATTCTTGTAGGTATTTTATTTTAATTGCTGTTTTATGTTTTAGTATTTCCCTGAGACTAATGATGTTCACTTATTTGCTAATTGAATATCTTCTATTTCAAGTGTCTGTTGAAACTTTTATCCATTTTTCTACTAAGTTATATGTCTTTTTCTTATTGATTCCTACAATTTAAAAAATACATTCTAGGTTGGGCATGGTGGCTGATGCCTGTAATCCCAGCACTTTGGGAGGCCCAGGCAGGAGGATTGCGGGAGGCTGGGAGTTTGAGACCAACCTGGGCAACATAGCAAGACCTCATCTCTACAAAAAAATTTAAAAAATTTGCTGAGCATGGTGGCACCTGTATTCTCACCTACTCAGAAGGATGGGGTGGGAGGATCCTTGGGGCTTAGGTGTTTGAGGCTGCAGTGCACAGAGAGACCATCTCTAATAATAAAAGTACATTTCAGTTATATATGCCTTTGCTAGTACATGTATTGTGAATGTTTCCTCTTGTTCTATTGATTGCCTTCCAGTTTCTTAAGTGACACGATAAAAATCTTTAATATAGTCTGACTTAGTACTTTCATGTCTTTATATATTTATATATATAAATACACACACACATATATATATACACACCGTCTTAACCACTTTTAAATGTACAGTTCACTACTGTTAAGTACATTCACATTGTTGTGAAACAGATCTCCAGAACTTTTTAATCTCACAAATCTGAAACTGTCTATACTCATTAAACAACTCCCCTCCCCCCACCCCAATCCTGATAACCACCATTCTTTGTTCCTATGAATTTGACTCCTTTAGATACCTAATATAAATGACATCATATAGTATTTGTCTTTTTGTGGCTGCCTTATTTCACTCAACATAATGTCCTCAAGGTTCATCCATGTTGTAGTATGTGACAGGATTTCTTTCCCTTTTTTAAGGCTGAAAAATATTCCATTGTGTGTATGTTACAATTTGCCCATTCATCCACAGATGGACATTTGTGTTGCTTCCACCTCCTGGCTATTGCGAATACTGCTGCTATGAACATGGGTTTGCAAATATCTCTTCAAGACTCTGCTTTCAATAATTTTGGACATATATCCAGAAGTGGGATTGCTGGATTATAAGGTAGTTCTATTTTTAATTTTTTGAGGAGCCTCCATATTGTTGTCATAGGGGTTACTCTATTTTACAGTCCCACCAACAGTGTCCAAGAGTTACAATTTCTCCACATCCTCACCATTTGTTTTTGTTATTTTCTATGGTGTTTTTTGTTTTGGACAGTAGCATTCTAATGGGTATGAGGTAATATTTCATTGTTGTAATTTGCATTTCTTCGATGATTGACTATGGTGAGCACTTTTTCATATGACTGTTGGCCTTTTCAAGGAGAACTATGAAACACTGAGGAAGGAAATAGCAGAGGATATAATCAGATGGAAAACCATACCATGCTCATGGATTGGCAAGATCAATATTGTTAAAATGTCTATATCACCCTTTTCATGTCTTTTAAAAGACATCTTTGATACTCCAAGATTTTAAAGATGTTTGATTAGATTTTCTTCTAAAAATTTAATTTGTTTTATTTTATTATTCTTTACCTTTAACATTTAGATCTTGAATCTATTTGGAATGAACTTTCAGTTACGGTGTTATGTAGGTGTCAGAGTATCTATATGTTGTGTTTGTCCTTATATATTAACTAATTCACCTAGTATCTCCTCTCCCTATAATATAATCACCTTGGTCATTAATTAGCTGATTGTGTATGTGTGGGTCGGCTTCTGCATTCTATTTCATTCTATTGACCAGTGTGTCTACACTTGAGCCAATGTTATACTGTCTTAATTACTACAAATTTATAATAGTTTTCAATATTTTGTGGTGTAATCTACCAGTTTTGTTCGTCTTCTTCAAGATTGCCTCGGCTATTTTTGGCTCTTATCATTTCCATATGAATGTTAATAATTTTGTCACTATTTCCCACAACACAGAAAACCAGCTGATATTTAATTAGGATTTCTTTGACTCCATATGTTAATTTAGGGAGATATGTCATCTTTACAATATTGGGTTTTCTAATCTGTGAAAGTGGTACAGCCTGAAGTTTTTAAAAATCTATAATTCCTTTCAATGATATTTTATACTTATTAGTGTAGACATCTTGTACCTCTTTACTTACCTTCGCTCTAAAGTGTTTGATTTTGATGCTATTGTAAATAACATTGTTTTTAAAATTTCATTTTCTCTTTTTTGATGATATACAGAAATACAATTGATTATTTTTTATTGACTTTGTATCCAGAAATCTTGCTAAATTTATTAATTCTAATAGTGTGTCTGTAGATTCATGTATATTTTCTACATACAAAACCATGTTGTCTTAATGATAGTTTCATGATACCTTGTATTTATTTTATTTTCCTCATTACACTAAGATCTCTGGTAATTTGTCAAACAGTAGTATTTATAGTGGTCATTGTTTTCATCCCAATCTCAGAGAAAGCTTTCAAGATCGTATCATTGAATATAATGCTTGCTGTGGGCTATTTTTTTTAGATAATTCTTTGCCATATTATAGTTTTCACTTTCTAGTTGTTGACAGGGTTTTCTTTTAAAATAATGAATTGAGTATTAAATTTATTCAAATGCTCTTTATACAACTAATGATGCAATCATATGATTTTCTGTTATATTTCTTGATTTTCAAAAATATTTTAATTAGCTATTAACTCTACTTCTACACATAGAATAAATAAATATCAGACATAACCACCCTAATGAGAGATATTATTTTTCCTAACCAAGAAAAGTTGTAAGTCTTCCTTCAAGGGTAACTTCAGTTCCTATTCTTTTTGCTCAGGCCTGTGTATTTATGGGCTGGGAAACATGTTAAGAGTTCTATCAGACATACAGAGCGAATTGTATCTATAACCTGAGTTGGACTTAGGAAGCTGTGCACCTCTGAAAGTTTGGCATCACCTTGTAGCCTTCCTGTATGCTGAATATCTAGGGCTTGGCTTCCACTCCAGTTCTTGAAATATATGTTTCTGTTTATCTGTAGAACTGGCCTTAATGCCGTATCCCAGACTACTTGGCTATGACCACAGTCACCTGCTTTTTTTCTTGCTAACTTCTCCTTGAGGTCTGATGTGTGTCTTTGTCCTCCCAGTTCTAAGTTGGCAGAGCCTCTCAGCACAGTTACTTCAACAGTCTTCAGACTGGCAGTTTTACCATGAACAGCTGACTCCCACCCCTTATGGGTCAGACCTTTTATAATTAATATGTTTGAGTATAGCCATGCTTCTTTGGCCATTGTGCTTTTGTTACTGGTTAAATTTGGGGGGAGCCTGCTGAACAACTGAGTTAATCACTCTAAATTTGGCCTCTTCTTAGGTTATTAATATTTCTGTTTTTCTCTCCATTCCAGAATGCTGTGAGTCTTACATATGTTTTAGACAAACTTAAATATTTTGAAAACAGCCATGTAGTGAAGGCTCACAGGACCACTGGGCATCTAATTCAGAAAAGCCACAGAGAAAAATGCTCCTTCCACTCTCCAAGGTCATAGCAAGTCCAGTTCAGTTTGAGCAATAGAAGAATATTGTATTTGTGTATGGACATAGCCATTTCCTTCATGGAAAAATATACATTATTTGGAATTCTTGGCCTCTGTTACCTGAAACTGACCACAATCAAACTCTGTGAAGAGACTGAAGTGAAACAGGAGGATGAAGCTGGTGGGAGGTGTCTTGCCCCAAAACAGTCCCCAACTGCAACATTTTCAGTTTATATTATGGGGACATTTAGACAATCATGATTTCTCAAGAGAAAGTTCAAAGGAGGCCTGACAATTAATTTCGGGAACGCTTTTCACTTTTGTCTGATTCTATAATAAGTAGGACCAAAGGCACATGTGGTGGAGCCTTCCTTCCCATGAGACAAAGAAGTTTTCTAGGATTTGGAAGACTCCTTCGCAGGGTTGTTAGGATTAGGTACCTGCTAGCTTCCAGGTTGCCTGAGTTTACAGACACCCTATCAGTTGTAAAAATATGCACTGTTTTCTTTTTTTTTTTCCTGCTCTAAATGTCATTCTATTTTGGTTATAACTACAACTTAATTGTTAAAATTAACAGTCTTTGAAAGATTCTGTTATTTATCCATGTAAGAGTCTGTTTGACTCACCATAATTAATGTCACTTTTAAAACTGTGTGGAGGGCAGACCTAATTTTTAGGAAGATTCTTCCTTCCTTCCTTTTCCTTCCTTTTCCTTCCTCTTCCTTTCTTCCTTCCTTCTAAAAACATAAATAAAACTGTGTGGAATTGAGATACACAGCCAAATGTTATTATAAGTATCAAGAAGACTTTTGATTTTGATTTTATTGTACTTAGCTGACTAAAATGATGTAATACTGCAAATTGATTGATTTTCTTTAAAGTTTTTCATACATTTCCTTAGAATCGTTACCATTTTATTTGATGAAAACTTTTATTATAAATAATTCGGATATACTTACTACCCAAACAAGAGAAGAGAATTGCTTTCCTAATAGGATATGTTTCCAGTGATAGGGTAGGTGTCCTATAAAAGCTAAATAAATAACAAGTAACACCTTATATTTACCTTGATGCAGGTGAATAAATAAAGTGACAGTGAAATAAATTATTTTTCCTGCTAGCTAAGCACAGAGTCAACCTTCTTTAATAAGGTAATGGAGCAACAGAGCAATACTTTATTTGCTTTTCACCTTTGGTATGGAAGGATCACATCTCCAGGGAAGGCGGCTTCAACTCCAGAACTTCAGAAAACATAGCAATATTGTTGCCTGTGTTTTAATTCATCTATTCACTTCACAATTATTTCTTTAGTTCCTACTGAAATGTTCTAAATCTTGAAAGATGCATTAGGACAGAATTATAAGGCTTTATATCATATTGTAAGAATATAAACATAAGTTACTTTTTAAAGCCACAAAACATTCACCTTATGCATGTCTGTGCAAGGCTAACCAAAGGCACAGTTTAAAAATTTTTTCCTTTATTTTTTTCCACATTATTACACCTCCTTGTGGTTTTTTGTTGTTATTTAATATGTTTTTTTAAAGTATATTTTCTATTGTGGTAAAATATACATAAATAAAATTTACCATGAAAACTATTTTTAAGGTACAGTTTAGTAGCATTAAGTATATATTCATATTGTTGTGTAGCTGTCATCACCATCCTTCTTCAGAACTTTTTCATCTTCTCAAACTGAAACTCTGTACATTCAACAACAAATCCCCATTCTCTCCCGCCCCTACTCCCTGGAAACCTTCATTCTTCTGTCTGTCTCTGTGAATCTGACAGTGCTAGGTACCTTATGTAAGTGGAATCATATAATATTTTTTTTTGTGACTGGCTTATTTCACTTAGCGTAATGTCAAGTTGCATGCGTGTTGTAGCACGTGTCAGCATTTCTTTTCTTTTTAAGACTATGTAATATTCTATTGCTTATACACACCACATTTTGTTTATTCCTTCCTTTATTGATGATACTTGGGTTGCTTCCAGCCACATGAACAATGATACTGTGAACATGGGTGTACAAATACCTGTTTGAGTCCCTGCTTTCAATACTTTTGGGTATATACCCAGAAGTGGAATTGCTAGATCATATGGTAATTCTATGTTTAAATTTTGGAAGAATTGCCATTCCGTTTTCTACAACAACTGCACCATTTTATATTCCCATCAGCAATGTAAAAGTGTTCCAAAACTTTTTTACACATGCACAAATGTTTTTAATTTTGATAAAGTTCAATTTATCTATGTTTTTCTTTTGTTGCCTGTACTTTCTATGTCACATTCAAGAAATCATTGCCAGATCCAATGTCATGAAGCTTTTCCTCTATGTTTTCTTCTGTAAGATTTTATAGTTTTAGCTTTTACGTTTTGATTTTTCGGTCCAATTTGAGTTAATTTTTGTATCTAGTCTAAGGTAAGAGTCCAACTTTATTCTTCTGCATGTGGATATCTACTTTTCCAGTACCATTTGTTGAAAAACTGTCTTTTCCCCTTTAAATGGTTTTGGCATCCTTGTCAAAAATCATTTGACTATACATATGATGGTTTATTTCTTGGCTGTCTATTTTATTCCATTGCTTTATATGTCTGTCTTTAGGCCAGTACCACACTGTTTTGATTAGTGCACCTTTGTAGTCAGTTTTGAAATCAGAGAGTGTGAATGCTCCAACTTTGTCTCTTTTTTTTTTTGTCCAGATTGTTTTGGCTATTTGGGATCCCTTGAGATTTCATATGAATTTTAGAATAAGTTTTTCTATTTATGCAAAAAATGGCATTGGGATTTTGATAGAGATTACATCAAAGTTCTAAATTGCTTTGGTTAGAATTGACATTTGAAGCAATATTAAGTCTTCCAATCTTACTTTGTTTCAGCAGTGTTTTATAGTTTATGGTGTATAAGTTTTTTACTTCTTTGTTAAGTTTATTCCTAAGTGTTTTATTCTTTTTAACATTGTTGTGAAGGAAATTGTTTTCTTCATTTCCTTTTTGGATTATTTGTTGTTAGTGTATAGAAATAAAACTGATTTTTCATGTTAATTTTATATCTTAAAACTTTGCTTAACTTGTATTTAATTGAACTTTTTGAGATAGTTGTGCATTCACATGTTGTTATAAGAAATATTAGTAATAGAGATCTCATGTACCATTTACCCAGTAGTAGCAACTTGTGAAACCAGAGTACAATATCACAACCAGAAAATTGACTTTGATAAAATCCTTATTCAGATTTCATCTGTTCTGCACGTGTGTTTGTTTGATTTATGCAGTTTTGTCACACACATAGGATCATGTATTCACCATGATAGTAAAGAAACGTTCCTTCAGTATAAGGATTCCTTGTATTTTCCTTCTATAACCATACTCATCTCCTTCCTCCTCTCCTAACTCTTGGCAACCACCCATGTGTCCTCCATCTTTGTAATTTTGTCATTTCAATAATGTTGTGTAACTGGACTCACAGATGTAACCTTTTGAGATGGACTTTTTAAAATTAGCATAATCCCTTAGAGATTTATTCAAGTTCTTATGTATATTAACAGTTCATTCTTTTTTATTGCTGAGCAATATTCCATGATATGGATGCACTAAAGTTTGTTTAACCATCCACCCATTGGTTATTATAATGAATAAGTTTTAGGCTATTATGAATAAGTTTCTATGGACCTTTATGTAAACCTTTTCTGTGAACATAAATTTTAATTTCTGTGGATTATAGGGTATTTGCGTCTTTGGATTTGTAAGAAACTGCCAAACTTGGTTCTAGTATAATTGCACAATTTTACATTATTACCAGCAATGTGTGAATGATTCAGTTTCTTTGTATCCTCACTATCATTTGGTATCTTCACTACTTTTTATTTTAGTCATTCTAATAAGGGTATAGTGATATTTCATTGTGGTTTTAATTTGCATTTTTTACGGCTAATGAAATTGACATCTTTTCATGTGCTGATTTGCCAGCTGTACATATTCTTTGGTGAAATGTCTGTTCATATTTTTGGCTCATTTTGATTTATATTCCTTTTTTGTTTGTTTTTAACTATTGAATTTTGAAAATTCTTTGCATATTCTAGATACTAGTCCTTTTTTATATATGTGATTTGCAAATATTTTTTCCCAGTCTATGGCTAATTTTTTTCAGTTTCTTTACAGGGTCCTTTATAGAATAAAATGTATTAGTTTTTAAAATGAAGTCCAACTATCCATGATATCTCCTAAAATTAGCACTGGACTTGGCACATACTGGGCAGTTGATATTTCTTTGCTAAAAGAATAGAATGAAATAAGTGATAAAGAAACTAGTAAATTTACTTCTAATTTTGTGGTATCTACTGTTGATATCTTGATCATTGTTAGAACTGAAAATACTAGGGTCTGTTAATTTTTTGATGTCTCTCACATTGTACAACATGATATAGGAGCATATGAGAGAATGCTTACTGTGTTGGCGGGGCAGGAACTAGAGAATAAAGAAGAGTTAGAAAAAGTGGAGAATGTGAAGGAACAAGAACGAGTAGGAGAGGAATGGGGTAAAATGCCCTAATGCAGCCGTTTGTAAAGCAAAGCCTGTGGACTCCTGGGAGGCTCAAGGTGTCATTTGCGTTTTGCACTTCCTTGACATTTGCACCAGTAGTGGGTGTAATAGCAGTAGCTGGTGCAAAATCAGTTGTGGTTAAAATTGCTGGAACTTTAGTATGAATCAAAACAGCGGCCCCACACTGTATTAGATGTCATTATATTCTTTACCACCAGCCACTTGCAGAAGAAAAAAAAGCCAGTTTCACTTAAGAATATTCTTGATTAAATAATTATTTTTATTAAATCTCAGTCGTTGAGTACACACCTTTTTATATTCTGTATGATAAAATGGCAAGTAGACATAAAGCCCTTCTGAGGCATACTGAGGTATTCATGGTTGCCTCCAGGAAAAAGCACTTTAGTGATTATTTTAGTTCCAAGTGGAACTAAGCACTCTTTGCATGTAACACCAATTTTTGCTTGAAATAACAACTGATGGATAAATTATTTTTTCAAACTTGGGTATTTGGCAGACATTTGTTTGAAAACCATGAATGTGGCCACAAAGTGCCTATTAAAAGTAGTCTTGTGTTCTGTTTCATTCTCCACCCAAAACTTGACTTTCCCCATACTGTTTTACACATCTTTCATGTTGAGACTTGCAGTTACTAAATCAATAACGTTGATAATGTATGTTTGCTTTAGATCCAGACAGCAATAGTGGAAGTATTAAAAATTGCTATCAGATTGTCATAATGACTTCCAACATTATATTCAGAGGGACAATTTGTTTAACAATTTGTATGGAGATTGGAGGGGAATATATAAAAAACACCCACTTAGTATATATATCGCTCTCTGGCCACCCTGTAAATACCCATAGCTTAGCAATTAGTAAATATTATTTTACTTGCATGTTTACTTGCTGCCTTTGAGCACTAGACAGTACTCTTGGAAGGCAAGGATTATGTCTTACTAACCATGACATCTTTTAAGATTAGCAGTGGGCTTGGTGTATAGTGGGCATTGGATATGTCTTTGCTGAAAGAATAGAATAAAGAAGTGAGGGAGGGACTACTAAATTTGCTTTTATTTTGTGTTTGTATATCTACTGCTGACATCTCGATCATTGTTAGATTTGAAAATTGCAGCATCTCATAATTTTTTGATATCTCTTACAGAATTTACCACATTTCTAGCCAATGTTGATGCTAACTATCCTTTGAGCATGGCAATTATTTTTGGGTGAAATTTGGGCAATAATACATATTTTATAAGGCTGTGATAAGCTGTTCTGTATGTGTGTGTATATATATGTATATGAAGCAGTTAGCCTATATTCTACATATCATAACTGTTATTTTTATTACAACTGCTGCCATGGTGACTGAAACAGAAAAAGTGCTCTTATCTCTCCGTTAACAGTCATCTAACTTTGAAATTTCTACTTGGGACCTATAGATAAATAATTCAAGATTAGCCCTAATCTGTTTGGGACACCAGTTCCAAGGTAATGTTTTTGGATCTTATATTTATCACCCTATCTTGCTATGTTCTCAATAGGTAAAGAAACAGGATCAAAAGCCAGAAATAGGCACCAGCCCACTCAACATCCAGAACCTTGGTGTATGAGATATTGTTGGGAGAACACAAGCAACATAAGAGCAGCACAGCAGACTTTATTTGTTTTATTCATTACTGGATTCCTAAAGGTTCCTCCATAGTAGATCTTTAATTCATTTATTTCCAATGAATGGTCACATCACCAGTGTTTAAATTTTAATTGTGAATGAACTTTCCTGCTCTAATGCTGTAGGTTTTCATTTCAGACAACAGCACTGTGCAACAAATAATGTTAAAAAAAAAATGTGGGGAGGAGGGGGCGTGATGGTGTGAGAGAGGTAGCCAAAAAGAAGTCTGTGTAACCAATAGAGAAAGTATAAAAAGGGGGTTAAAAGATCTGAAGAACTTGTGTTACGATCATAAATGTTGGGCTGGATGGCAGTGGTTGCCAAAGGTTAGCAGGCAGGGAGGGATGAATAGGTAGAGTACAGAGGATTTTGGGGGCCATGAAACTACTCTGTAGGATGCTATGATTGCGGGTACATGTCATTATACATTTGTCAAAACCCAGAGAATGTACAACACCAAGAGGGAATGCTAATGTAACTGGGAACTTCAGGTGATAACGATGTGTCAGTGTAGGTTCATGAATTGTAACTAACGTACCACTGTGGTTAACAAATGTACCACTGTAGTTTGGGATGTGGATACGGGGGGAGGTTGTGCCTGAGTGGGGGCAGGGGACACATGGAAAATCTTTATACCTTTTACAAAATTTTGCTGTGAACTTAAAACTGCTGTAAAAAGTAAAGTCTATCATAAAACAGGCTAAATGGTAACCTCATGATAGGTCTTCCACTAAACATTATAAAATAAAACCACTTCCTCTGGAAAATTAATAAACAAGGTATTTTTTGCTTTGCATCCTTGGTTTCGGGGCTTAGTCATTTCGACTACAATGGAAAAATCTGTTACTTTTGTTTTCCCAGAAATTATGTTTCATTTTATAATAAATGCATAAAATGGTGCATGAAAGTATAGGACTTTTTGGTTGCATAAATCCAGCTAGTAATTATACAATTAGTTTTTCCCATAAACAATAACTTAGAGTCTAGATTGCCCAAGGTACCATGTCAAGTATTCTAACAAATGTAGAGATTTTTAAAAATAGTAATCTGCTTAATTTATGAGGTGACTTGCCATTTTCAGAGCATTTACACATAAAGTTTTTCATTGTTTCTCACAACTCTGGGCAGTTGGCAGGGAAAGTCTCAAAACTCCCAATTGAGATATTTTTGTTAATCAAAAAATTATATTTTTGTACAACAATACAATTAAAACAAATAAGAATTTTTAAAAATCACCTTTTACCCAACAATCTTAAAAAATAAATTTAATTTAAAAATTTTTAAAGCTTTTTAATTGTTCATCTTTGAATACTAATGACTGTTGGGTCAGAGGGTTTATTCAGAGAAGTTATTCATTTATAGAGGTAGAAAAAGTTAGCAAAGTTAGGTAGTCAGAGGAAAACATGCTACTAGTAAATTCAGGAAAAGATGTAGGATCAGTAAGACCCCATCAAGTAACAGACAGACCACAGGAACGGACCTGGCAGAACTGAGAGATGTTATTTTATTTTTTTGATGCAAGAATAAGGGGAGTTGAGAACACAGTTGTCGAAATAACCAGGGAGAGTTACAGGCTTTGAAAGGTTGGACTCTGGGTGCCCCACTTTGGCGGTCCTGGATAGAAGTCCTTTCCCCTTATTAAGGTCCCCCGTTGTAAACTCTACCTTACAAAAGACATAAATAGGAAAAGGAGGAGGAGTAGCTCGTGTCTACTTAGTTTTGTCTTGGAAGAAGTCAGAAGAAAGCTGTGAGCAGAGCTGATACTACTGATGAAGAATGGGCTTCGAGGTAAGGGTATAAAAAACTTCTGAGGACTTAGAAGTTGTTTCTTCCACTGATTTTGTTGGCAGTCACTGTTGCTTTCAAGTCATGGGTTGCACATCTATGATGTCTCCCCTATTCTGCCAGCATGGCTGTCTGGGAAGAAACTTGGAACAGGAAATGTTGGCGACTGGTATTGGAGAAACTATAAAAGTCTGTTTATTATGTGGATCTTCTTGTTCCTTACTAGCAGCCAGGAAAGTTAGGCCTGCCCACAGTGCCCAACGTAGAACTCAAAAGTAGAAACTCTAAGTAGAAGGACTCAACTGTGTGCATAATTTTTAGAACCATAGAATAAAAGTCAGTTTTCTTTGCTTTTATTTTGCTTCACTTTAGATAATAACTAGATTTAAAGTTGTGAATAATTTTACAATTATTATTTCAAATGACTGCACCATATTATAGAAGGCATTGTTGTGCATTTTACTATTTCTGGGCACTTAGGAGACATCTAATTTATATTTTATAATTTATATCATACATATTGATGCTGTGAACATCTTTATTCTGTATTATTGCATGAAAAGTAGAGTTTGAAATAGAAACTGTAACATAGACTATGAGTGTACAAGCTTCAGTAGCTTTGCTTTTGTTTTAAATTTCTGCTAACAATGTGTACATCACTGGTTGAACTTGCATCTCTTTGCTATTAGATTTCATTTTCATTATTATTAATTATTTCCCCTGGGGTGTGAATTACTAGCTCATGTTCTCTTCCTTCCTCTTTCCATTCTGCTATCTGGCCCCATATGTTTCCTGCTTTGTATGCCTTAAAATCTAATAGGAACAATAAGGGAATGTACTCAGATAACTGTAATGTAAGTTAAAGCATTAACCCTCTTTACTCTGAATAATAATTCTACCACCTCAATGAAACAATTCTTGACAGAATTTTGAGGAACTTTTTTTGCTGAATTCTAAAGTGAATTCATATTTTGCTTCCCTGCCACCACCCCCCCCTCCTATTCCTCTTCCCTATTTTGATGAATGTACCCAGGTACCCAGGCACAGATTTCAGTAGATCTTAACTCTCACCTTTCTGTCATCTCCCTCACCAAACCTGGACACCTCTACTTACTGAGAAACCTGGCACCATGCACTTTCCTTCATCCCCGTGTTCCTCAGCTTAGTTCAAGCCATCCTTGTACCTCGCCTGGTTCCCTGAACTGAGACCTCGCCTGCTCCTGCTGTCACTTCTCCCCGCTCCATCCACAGAATTTCCTCTACTCTAATCCATCGGCCATTTCTTCTGGCCACTCTCCTTTGTCCCTTTCGCATGCTCTTCTTCCTCCACTGACCATTAAATATTGGAGTTCTTTAATTCCATTCTCACTTCATTCTCTTCCAAGTGAATCACATTCATGCCCTTTCTTTAGTTCAGGATTTATAAGCCAATCATTCTCAGATTTTTATCTGTGATCTAGACTATGTGAATCAGACCCATCTATTCAACCACTTCCTTCTCCTGTGTGATCCTGTAATCTTCTCCTTTATGATCCAGACCCATCTATTTCCCCACTTTCTAAATATTTCTGCTTGGCTATCTCCGTCTCAGAGCTTCCCATGGTCAGCATATGGGAGGCTGGACCACGAGCTCTTATTTCCCCCGCTTTTCAAGTTACCAACCAGGAACTTGGGAATCATCTCTGTCACTTCTTACCCCCTGATTTTCTTCTCTATGTTGAGTCCACCACCAAGCCCTGCAGATGCCACCTGCTAAATAGCACTTGAATGTTCACGTCCCTCTATCTCTGTTGCCACCATCCTAGTCCAGAGTATAACCCTAATTGACCTGGAAACTCTAGAAATCTGTAACTAGCCTCTCCACACCCACTCCTGTTCCTCCACCCCAATCTTGGTATTCACACTGCAGTTCATGCTGTTTTCAAAAATTCTGATTATGTTGCCCCGTTGCTCTAAGGTTACAAAACAAAATCCTTATCATGGCTTCGAGGCCATGAATGGTCTGGCTCTACTCTCGCCCTTCCTACATTCTCACCCTCTCTTCCTTACTCTGCACTCCCACCCTCCCAACCTTCCTTCTGTTCCCCTCGTGCTCCACGTTCTTGCAGCCACACTCCCTCAGTCTGAAATGTTCTTCTCCACACGCTCCCCCACCAACCTTGCCCACGCATTCTGATTGCACTCCACATCTCAAATGTCATTCCCTCAAAAAGCCCTCTTGACCCAGCAGTCTAGGTCAGGTTCCTTTGCTCTATGATCTGAGAAGACATTATCCGTTTCTTCACAGTGTTGATCGTATTTATTCTCCCAGTAGGCTCTAAGCCACGCAAAAGCTGAGGTCTGGACATTACCACATCACCTGGAATTCAACCACTAGCTACTAACAGTATAAATAAATGGCATTCCCAAAATTCAAATGGGATCACATTCTTCTCATATTTAACTCCTTTAAAAAGCTTTTTGTTGTGCTTAGGATAATGTTCAAGCCCCTTATGTGGCTTGTAATTCACCTCACGCTCTGGCTCCTGTTCTGTCCCTGACCTCCTCTCAATTCAGTGTCATTGTGCCAGCATTTACTGGGTGCCTAGTATGTGCCAGGTGGTGCTTTGTGCTGAGGATTTCGTGACGACCAATGTGAGACACAGTGCTTACACTTACGGAGCTTAGAGTCTCAGGCAGGCTTTAAACAACACTGGAAATATTGATGAACCAAGTGTTACATAAATTATAAAAACACCATCTCCTTTGCACTCCTTTGCTCCAGCCAGCCAGAGCAAATTATTTTAGTTCCTAAGGGCACCATAGTCACTTATCTTTTGGTCTTTGCATGTGCTGTCCCTTGTCTTCCCTCTACAGGCACACCTGTCTCCTTTCTTGACCTTGCCCCACCCCTGCCCAACTTTGCCTATTGAAAATCTTCACAGTCTTGCCCCAACCTGTGGATTCCCGTAGCACCGTGTACTTCCTGGCTTAGCACTGAAGCCTGTGAGTGCCTCTTACTTGCCCACGTGCTCCGGGGAGGGCAGGCCTGTATCCGGCTTGGTCATTGTGCCAAACACATAATAAGTGCTCAGTAAATATTCTTGATCAAAGTGTTACAGGAATTCAGAGTAGAGGAATGTTATTATTTTACAAATGAGGAACAAGTTATGCAGTAGTTAAGATGCCTTACTTCACCAGGAGAAAGTCAAAACCACATTTAGAATTACCAGCGTTTGCTTTCTCCCACTCCAGCCATCACTGTGCGTTCCCACCCTGAGTTGACTTCTGCCGTGCCCTGCTTTCTGCCACTGGCCAGAGTTACTGTTGGCAACGAGATTGTAGCTGTCAGCAAGGACCTGCCACAGCAAACATCCTTTCCAGGACAGCCCTGTCACCACCCTTCCCGGCTGGGTGTTAGAAAAAGCTGGGGACTCCTGAGTAAAGGCTACTTAAAGACGGAGTGTTTGGTGATACCATTTCTGATCACATGGCGTCACATGCCATTTGGACCAAGGAAGGTAGCAAAGATTTTCCTGCATGTGCCGATGGAGGCCATTGTGTCAGTTACCCCGTGCTGCAGAATGGCTGTGGAGGCAGCTTGTCTTTCTCACCAGTGGAGTCTGAGTAGGGTTTGGAAAACTCAATGTGATTTTTGACGTGAAAAAGACTGAGGTACCTCAAGTAATGTGCTCCTGAGGCGAGAAATAACCTGGCACGCACCTTGTAGGTGTTGGCAAGGGGCCACGGGTGAAGGAAACCCCGAACAGTGCTTGGGGACTTCCTATAGAATTGGGAACCTGTCCTTTTTGGAAACTTGGCTATTTTTATGTTGTTTGTTTTTTCCCTAATTATTTTCATTTTGCTCTCCCTGAGCATTTAATGAAGTTCCCTTTGAAAATGTCAACTGGTCCCAAATGTGCAATGAAGACTCAGGGAAACGTTTTTTTGTCTTTTGTTTTGTTTGTTTGTGTTTTTTGGTGTGTTATCAAGTGCAGTTATGATATTCGGAGGGGTGTGTGGCCCCTCGAGGGTGCGGCGTAGGGCTGGTCACAGGGATTAAAGTGAGAGGCTCCATGGCACCGTGGGATGGGAATAGAAGTGTTGATGCTAATTATGTCCATCTGAGATAATTCTGCCTTGTATTTAAAAAGAAATGGAACCACTTGGATCTGATATTGCAGCATAGTCTGTAAAGACCCCACACTTCAGAGTTTAATGGCTCATTTTTTTAACTACAGTGAATTTTAACCTGGAATTATTATTTTACAAATTATTGATGTTTTTGGTTCCAACTTCTATGTCTGACTTAGAATATTTTCTCCTGCCATTTAATTTTTATTTATTTATTTTTAACCATAGATCTTCTCACATAAACCGACACAGACCCACATGGAATTGCTACAGCTGATTTTATGCTCTGGGTATTTTAGAGACAATTTATAAACCATTCAGAGAGAATTTTGTGTGCCATTAACCAAAAAGAAAAAAAAAAAAGTAAAAAAGAAGTACCTTTCTCCAAATGGAACGTATCAGCTGTTAGCCAAGGGAGATCTAAAATGGTCTTCTCCTTCCGGTTATCACTTTGCATTCAAATGCTCATAACTGTTTTAGAAAGCTTGACGCCCACACTGCAGGATCTTGCTCCTCTTTAATTTTCTCTAATTTGTGTAGTGAATAACCAAATACTCATAATGCAATTAGAAGATAATCAGGCTTGTAATTATGTTAATTGCTGGAGACTTACATCAATCCTCCAGCAAAGTGATAGGATTTGAGGGGAACTATTAATGTGGCAAGAGAGTGAGCGAGAGGCCGGGTTAGGGAAGTGGGTGAATTGATGAGCAGCTTTGACTTGTACCATTTAACAACACTGAGAAGACAACAAAGCCACACATGGGAAGGCCTTCAGGGTGGGTGCTTGAGAAACAGGGTTTTAGGTCCAGCAAATCAGCCTCTTCTTTTAGTTTTCTTTCTGCAAAATAAGTACATTGTCCACTTATATTTATCAGCAGAAGCCTAATTCAAAGAAAACAGATAAATAGGTGAGGGAGAAAAAAATGAGAGAGAGAGAGAATGAATTTTGGT
Source organism: Lemur catta (assembly GCF_020740605.2). Taxonomy (NCBI): domain Eukaryota; kingdom Metazoa; phylum Chordata; class Mammalia; order Primates; family Lemuridae; genus Lemur; species Lemur catta. The sequence continues at coordinate 91,669,839 of NC_059136.1, read as the reverse complement.
ATTTGCACAAGCTACCCCATCTTCCACATTATTAAAAAAAGAACTAAACAAAACAAGACTTTATTACCTTCTACGCTTCTACCCTGGAAGTGTCCTTGTCTCGTATGGTGATGACCAACAGTCAAGCAGGAGCTGCCACTTGTCGATTGTAATCTGCACAGCCCTGGCATGAAGGTTATTTCTAAAAACAACACATAGCGATATTAGGTGAGTAGTCCCAGTTTTCTCTGGAGCTGGCTGGAGCTGAGCTGGGCATCCCGGAGTGTGCGGTGGCGCGGCGGTTCTCGCCTTCTCCATCGGTAGGATTAGTGTGGGAAGCCCCACACTTGCCTGTCCTGCGCCCACATCTGCTGGGCCGTGTGTGGCAGGTGGAAAAGGCTGTGGTGTTGGTTAACTGCCACGTAACAAAGACTATACCACCACCCTTGTATCACCTCATGAAGTCAAAAGTAACATTGCTTCACAACGGTTTTGTCTATTATCTGGATATACAAGACCAGCAGCCCTTCTGAGCAGCATTGAGCTGGATGCCACACATCAGTTATGATTAAGATAAATTAAAAGACTCTTTTTTTCCCCAAATGTGGGCAGACTAAAATGACCACAGAAACACAAGCAGGGCTATAAAAGCCAAATCTCTACCAAGGCTACTCAGCATGAATACTCAGCGCTCATTTCCGTCATGACATATTTTATATCCTTAACGTCAAAATAAAGTGACAAATTTGGGTTTGTAGTTCACCATATGCTTACTGCTTCTTGGCCATTTGGGAAGCATATTGGAACTATACAGTGTATAATTAAACCGTAAGAATGTTATAAGCTGAGTTAAATAAGGTGCATTACATAATATTCACTCATTTTCTGCTACATTTTTGATTAATTGTGGACCATTAATGCAAACACAGGTTCTTAGGGTTTATGAAAATTTGAGTCATTAAAATGACCCACATGATTAGATTTTACAGGCTATTAGAAAGCTAAAAAGGAAAATATATGCTGAACCCAGAGCCATTTAAAGGAGACAATTCCACTGAAGGTGTCAGTCAACTGGCAATTTATTTCAAAAATAAGAGGATAATTCTATCATCAATATAAAGTATCCACCAGTTACAAATATTCCAGAATAAATGAGGGATTTGAGAAAAGGCCAAATATAGTGAAATGGAGTGATTAGGAAAATATATTACTCATAGAAACTATGAACTTTTCCTGTAACTTATTTATGGTTGGCAAATTGTCCAAAAACCTAATTAGACAAGCTGATGTTCTTGGAAGAGATCTCAGACTAGCTCATTACATTAACTCCATAAATTTGTTCTTTCAGAAATCCCCAAGTAGGCAACTAATCATACATAGAGTTTCTTGCTTTTTCTCATTCCTTAGTTTCAACTTTTGTCATTGGCTAGAATTTTATTTTTACTGCATACAAAAGTAATTGAGCCAGAAAAATTTATTTAGCTTATAAATCATCACTCCAAATCAGATGCAGATTTAGAGATAATTCCATTAACATTCTACTATGATTTCTCATCAGTATAAAAATGTGAATTTCATCTCCAAACCCTCTTTAATGAGAATAGAATTTATTACAGTATTGTTATGTACTGAGTGCTGAGGGAAAGGATGCTCATTCTAAAATGTAACAAATCTTTTTTAAGATTGAAATTGGTTTGTTGTATTTTTAGTTCCTCTCAAGGTCATAGAACGATAGAAATGCTAATAGCACAACAGTAGTCACAATGATTATTATGGTCAAACTCACAAGGAATAGATGGCTTCCATTCTAACTACATGTAGGTAAATATACCATTATACCACTTACATTATATCTCATACAAAAATAACATTGTTGCTTGAGATAGATGGGGTATAGTACGGTCTTTGTTAGAATATCACATTTAGCTCAATTAGTGTTTCATAAAATGTTATAAAACTAAGTGGAAAAGAAATTTAAAAACATATTTTGATTGTATAGTCTTTTCCCTCCCTTACTAATGTGCTTTTAATCTATGTTACAATTTCTCCTATAATTAACAAATTTGGTTCTGTATAGATTTTCCCCAAACTGCATTCAGCTTTCTATTGACTGTGGCATGATTTTAGCTTATCCCATCTTATGCTGATTTTCTTCTTACTTGTTAAAATACTTCAAATGATTGATTAATGCAATGGAGAGTAGCTAAAACCTGTATTTAAGGTTTAAAAGATTATTGGACCCAGACATCCTGAGAGTATTAAAAATTTGAAGGAAAGTGGCTAGACAGGAACACTGAAATTACTTAAGAACTAGAATTTGTCAAAATCAAGCTCATAGCTCTGGACAGGGACATTCAAAATGTGTTTTAAAAGTAAATATTCCATCTGTGTAACATAAAATCCTCTGTGAAAACTCTAGAAAGAATTGCCTTAAGGTATGACTAAATTATTTAAGCCTTATTCCTTTTGAAGTCTAATTTGTACCCCTCGATGATATTAATAGTCAAAAATGGAAGTACATCAGTAATGTCATAAAAAACAAAGCTAGCAGTATGTTCATGTATTATACTAACGTGAAAATCAACTTTGGTTGATGCCAAAAGACTAAATTGAGAAAAATTAAAGAATGTTTTTATAAGCTCAGTATTGTAATGATTTATTCTGGCTAAGAGATGGCTCAAAAATTACTTCAAGGACTTGGGTTGTTGAAGGAGAGAACATGATAGTCATCCTCTTCTCTATTGGAGCTAGAATAAGAGTTCAACATGTGGTTTCCATTCACTCAGTAAAACTGTTTTCAAGCAAAGAATGTAGAAATAGTAAAACAAACTTTTGAAGAGGTTTAGGTAAACTCTGTGTGTGCGTGTGCGTGTGCATGTGTGTGTGCGTGTGCGTATGGAATTTTGAGAGAAATGTAAGCATACCACTGTAGACAAAGGTTTGCCTTGAAATAAATCTTTAAAAATTTGATCAAAGGGGCATGTTATTAATAATTTAGAGACCAAAAAACCTCTTAATGACCATATGGTCTTGGAGGAAAAATATTAAAATATTAGACAGAAGATTAGATTAAAAATATACCCAGCAATGTTAAGTCCATTAAACTCACTGTCAATGACATTAGGAAGGCTATACATCTTGGATTCAGGAATATCACTTATAAGACTTTAAGCCAAAAATACAGCATAATATGGAAATAAATCTTATGCACCAATGCAGCATATAAAGGCTTATATGAATAAATCAAATGTGGTATTTTATTTCACAAAAAGTTTAGAATATGCCATTGTGCAAATGGCATTATAATTATGGAAAGGTGTACCCTCTCCTTTTCAACATTTCATGGTATAAAATAACACACTAACTAGAATTACTCACAAGTTTATCAGTTATGTTAAAACCAAATGAACATTAGGTTAGAAAAATTATTTTTATGGGGGTGACAATAAAAGTATGCTTATGAGTTAAAAGACTGAGTTCTTTATGAGTCATTTAAAGTCAAATTGCCAAATGATATCTGTACAGAAATCCTGAAGTAAATAGGAAATTAGGAAAATAATTAAATCATTGAATTATGATGGCACCTGTGGGGAGTATGAATTGCCACACAAGCTTGGTCCATTTGACACATTCCCCTTAAATGGACTGAAGAGAAAGCCTCCTTATGGTTATTCAAATGAATACTTTAATTATTATTTTTGTTAAAGGATCATGCTATTACTGGTATGGAATGAAGAATCCATAAAGCATTTTGATTAAGCACACTAAAATTGTGTTTCCCCAGTTAATGTATGAACTGAATTAGAATTTATTGAAGATAAAAATGTCACTTTAGATATGTGATAACTCCTGCAGTCTCAAATGAATGGTAATATCTCAAATGGATGATAAAAGATTAAGTCTGTTTTAAATAATAACTCATGTAATTTAGAAAGCAATTGACTGGTGGAAAAGGGCTTTGTTTTTAATACTTCTGATTTTCCTATAAATGGAATAGAGTAATGGTGCAAATACAGTCCTAAATAGTAAATAACTCTTTTTCCTCAACAAGTCTGTATTTTACTCTTCAATTAGTTATGATTTTTAGGAGTAACTCTCAATCAAATTATCATCTTCGGGTCTATGGGTAAACCAAAGCATCTTTTCCTGATATCTCTAGGTATCTTTTTCTTACCTGATTTTTAATATTCCTAAACAAATTAATTTTAACAATCATCTAATTTTTGGATTTATGGAAGAATTTCCATGCTTTTGATCTCACCTCAGTATAAAAGTTCAGTACCAATAATCTCTAAAAAAATAAACTTTAATCTTTTTTTTTTTAAATTCTCTTCAATTTTATTTTTATTTATTTATTTTTTTTCCTATGAACAATATTTATACAACAGGCACACCTACAGCCAGGACTCAAGCATTACAAAAATGATCCATGTATCCTAAAATATTTGTACCCCCTTAACATTTTGAATTTAAAAAAGATGAAATCTCTTAAACAATTTAAATATTTAACATAACAAATAGAAAGTTTCTGATATATATATATATATATATAAAAGCATTTTTTTCCCAAATTGGTGTGCTTTTTTATTTTATTTATTTTATTTATTTATTTATTTATTTATTTATTTATTTTTTTATTTCAGCTCTTCATGGGGATACAAAAGCTCAGGTTATATACATTGTCCGTGTCCTGCCCATCCCCCTGAGTCAGAGCCTCAGTCAGAGCATGTCCGTTCTCCAGACAGTGCGCCTGGCATTGAGAAGATAGTGCCAAGAGTTACCACATACCCTTCACCCATTTTTTCATATTACCCTGATATGGCACATTTGTTACTGTTAATAAGCCAATGTTAATAATCAAAATCCATCATTCATACAGATTTACTCAGTCTTTACTTACTGTCCTTTTTCTATTCCAACACACAGGATCCCACATGATACTGAGTCACTGTGTCCCCTTAGTCTCTTCTTGGCTGTGAGAGTTTCTCAGACTCCTTGCTTTTGATGACCTTGACGGTATAGATGTGTCCTGAGCAGGTTTTGTAGAATGCCCTTCTTTTGGAATTTGTCTCATGTTTTTCTCATGAATAACCTCCTTTGTTCTCACTTTTCATCTGTCTCGGTTCTCCCTTCATAGCAATCCCAAATCTTTGCTATCTATCAGTGGTTCCCAACCTTTTTGGCACCAGGGACCGGTTTCATGGAAAACAATTTTTCGGCAGACTGGGGGGTGCTGGTGGTGGTTTCAGCACAGTACATTTATTGTGCACTTTATTTCTATTGTTATTACATTGTAATATATAAAGAAATAATTATACAACTCACCATAGTGCAGAATCAGTGGGAGCCCTGAACTTGTTTTCCTGCAACTGGACGGTACCATCTGGGGGTGATGGGAGACAATGACTGATCTGAGAGGAGGCAGAGCTCTGGTGGTGATGGGAGTCATGGGGAGCGGCTGCAAATACAGATGAAGCTTTGCTCCCTGGCCAGCTGCTCACCTCCTGCTGTGTAGCCCGGTTCCTAACAGGCCACAGACCGGTACCAGTCCACGGCCTGGGGTTTGGGGACTTCAGTTATATATGATTAGGCTCTTCAGAAGGATTTCATCACTCTCAAGCTTGTGCTCTAGTCTTCCATGAGCGTAGGGAGAGGTTTTCCCTCCTTAGGAGTGACCAGTGCCATGTGTAGCCAGCTCCTTACGAAGAGTGAGAATGGCCAGCGCTGCTTGTCTACCTTGAGCACCCAGCTGTAGCAAATGCTATTGGCTCTATCATGGATTTAACAGATCCACCCCACAGGCTCTGCTGGAAGCTTATTTAAAGACATGGGGAAGAAGAATTTAAAGTTATATTAAACAAAGCTACTCAAAAGTCATAAAAAGTAAAAAAGTAAACAGTATTTTAACTTTTTTCATCACATGGTCAGAAGTACTTCCAGTAGGTGGCAAAATTTGCATTGTCCCTCCCTTTAGTCACCAAAAGTCCATTTCTGACCAATATTATCATTTTCTCCATTGACAATTGTATGTTCACATGCAAAGACAATGAACCTACGCACTGACCTTATGCCTTTCACAAACATTAACTCAAAATGGATCATAGACAAAAATGTAAGGTGAAAAAAATATAAAACTTCTAGGGAAAAAAAGTAGGAAAGAATCTAGTGACCCTTGGTTTAGTGATGAGTTTTTAGATATAACATGAAAAGCATGATCTATAAAAGTTTAATTTGATAAGTTTATCTTTATTAAAATTAAAAATTTCTTCTTGGCTGAAGACATAATTAAGGGAATCCCAAGATAAATCACAGACTGAGAGAAATATTTGCAAAACAAATATCTGACAAAAGACTTGTATCAAACATACACAAAGAACTCTTATAAATATGATGATAATAAAATATGCAACCCAATTAAAATTGAGGAAAGGATCTGAATAGATACTTCACCAAAATATATATACATATGACAAACAAGCATATAAAAGGATTCTCAACATCATTTGTCAGTAGGAAACTGCAAAATTTTTAAAAAGCTAATAATACCAATGCTGGTGAGTATGCAAAGCAACAGAAACCCTAATTCATTGCTGCTGGGAATGCAAAAACAATTCAGCCACTTTGGAAGACAGTTTGGCTGTTGTTACAAAGCTAAATACAGTCTTATGATCCAGCAATTGAGCTTCTAGTTATTTACTTAATTGATTCAAAAACTTATGTCCACACAAAAAAACAGCACTGGAATTTTTATAGCAGTGTATTCATAATTGCCCCAAACTGGAAGCAACTAAGATGCCTTAAATAGGTGAATTGATTAACTCTCTGTAGTACACCCAAACAATGAATTATTATTCAGTAATATACCCCCTTAATATTTTGAAGTAATAAAAAAGAAATATTATTCAGTAATAAAATGTACCATCAAGCCACAAAAAGACATAAACAAATCTTAAACTCATATTGCTAAATGAAAGAAGCCAGTCTGAAAGGCTACATACAGTCTGAAAGGCTAAATACAGTGTGATTTCAATTACATGAAATTCTGAAAAAGGCAAAACTGCAGCAATCATGAAAAGAGAAGTGGTTGCCAGGGTTTTGGAGGAGATAGGAAAGGTTGAATAGGTGAAACAGAGGATATTTTTAGAGTAAGGAAGCTACTAAGTATGATACTGTAATATTGGATAAATGGCACTATGCACTTGTCAAAACCCACAGAACTTTATGGCACAAAGAATAAACCTTAATGCCTGCAAATTAAAACAAAATCATTTAGAAAGTCAGAGACTCCAGGATGGAATATAGAATGTGACAAAACAAAGCAATCTAACTCTATAAAATGTATGAAACAATCCACAAGGGCTGAAGGGGAAAGATGCTGACCTAAGTAACTGGAAATATGCAGAGTCTATATGACTGAAGGCAAAAGAAATTGTGCCTAAGCACTGTGCTCTAGCTGATGAAGTTGCTTTGTGTGGTGGTACAGGTTACATGTCTGATATTGCTACTTATGTACACTGTAATTGAACAATTAAATACATATAAACAAATGGCAGGTGGTAGGAGCCAGATTTTTCAGTGTTGTAGTAAGAATTAAAGATAAGCAAAGGGCAGGTACTAGGAATATTTATATATTCATGTAGCAATGGATTAGAGTGAGAGACGTCATATGAACTCATATTTAGGTAAGTATGAGTATAGGTGATTATATACCGAAATATTTATGAATATATGTATATACACAGATTAGTATACACGCATACATTTCATTATTCTGTCAGTCAAGAAAGCTTGAAAGCAATGGCATTCTACCAGAAACAAGCACATTGAAGCATCCAGATCTTGGTTTCTTAAACCATTTTCCAACAAAAAGACTCTTGGAGAAATGAGTGATTCTAGGGCTGGGCCAGGGAATATACAAGATGAGCTTGGGAGCATATTTTAGTGCCAGAAAGTAAGGAAGTACTAAAAAAAAATTAAAAAACTTACATTAATAAGGGAATGTAAAAAAGACACAAATCAACTAAAAGAGCTCCCAGTGGCCAAATCTGGAACAATTTGAGCAAAAAAAAAAAGCATAAAGTAGTACTGGATTATAACCCAAAACATAAAGCAAATATTTATGAGTACACAGTGATAGGAAGCAATGATATAATTAATTAATTAATGAGACAAAGAGCCAAATATCTCTTGTAGAAGAATTCCAAGTAATTTATGTAAATACTCCACCCTGAGGGAGGTGGGCATAACTTCTCACTCCTCAAGTATGGGGTGCACACTGTGACTTCCTTCCAAAGACTACAATATGGGGAATGGGAAAAAAAGAATAGCTTTCAGTAAAAAAAACCTGATAAACACTTCCTCATGCCAGGCAATCAAGGTCAACATGAACTATGACAGGTCATGTTGAGCGTGTACACTTGATACCATGTGATGAGTGGCACTTTATCTCTGGGGTATGCCTCCCAGTAAATCATAATGGTAGTCTAATCATAGAAAAAACAACAGACATATCTCAACACAAGAACATTCTACAAAATGCCTGCCCAGTACTCCTCAAAACTGTCAAGATCATTGAAAACAAGAAAAGTCTGAGAAATTTTCACTGCCAAGAGAAGCCTAAAGAGACATAACTACTAAATGTAATGTATCCTGGATGAGATCCTGGAAAAAAAAGGACAACACCAAGTGTGGGGATTGTGAACTCTCAGTATTATCTTTTTTGTTAAATCTAAAATTCTTGTAGAATGAAAAGTAAAAAACAAGTATGTTAGGATTTTTCAACCTATGTTCTTCATCTATTTACCTCTTTTCCATGTCTTCCCCTCTGCCTCTGTTGCATTCTGGCTGATTTTTATGATCTACAGTCCAATTCACTAATTCTCTCTTCAACTCTATGTAAAATGCTATTAGATTCTAATTTTGGCTTTAGTAATTTTTATTACTAAAAATAATATATTCCTTTTTCTTTTGCTTTTGTAAAAATGTGCCACTTTTCATCATTTTTAGTTTCTTGTGGATATTGTTATGCTTATCTATTATTTATTCAGAAACAGTAAATATAATCATTTAACAATGTGTTCTGAAAATTCTAATTGTTTGTGTAAATTTATTTCTATTGTCCATTTTTCTAGTGGTTTTGTTTTATAGTGCTTTGTTTCTTTGTATACTTGTTTTCTGACAACTTATTGTGTGTTGTCATTCTTGAAAAATTATCTGAGGGGAAGGAATTCTTTAAAGACTAGAATTAATGTGCCTTCATTTGGAGAAAATGATTGTTTGTTCCTTAACTACTCTTGGGATACTTTTATCCCTTTCATGGCTTAAGTTTGCCTGGATCATCCAGGTAATGTGAACCCCGTCTGCAAATTGACCCATAACTCTCAGGTTGTTATTTCTATTTCTTTTTCACCATGTTCCCTGTAGTACCGAGCCATTAAGTTATGTAATTGGGTGGATTTACTTGTGGTTTATCTTTACTCTAAATCATTTAGCACTTTGGAAATTCTTCTTAATGTGAAGAGGTTCTCTTATTAAATTCCTTATTTTGGGTGGCCGCTGAGCCCTATCTCCCATCTGTCTCACCTGATGAGGTTGTCAAACTGAAGCCTGATTTTCAGGGATCAGAAAATACTTCAGAATATAAGTGTCTTCAGTATTTTGGTCGTCTTCTTCCCTTTTTGTGTTTCTGACTTCCCTTATGTTTTGCCCTGGCAGTAGTTTACTCTTTTGTTAGATGGTTCTTGTTTTTGTGAAGATACTTTTAATATTTTATCTTGCACTTTAGTTTTCAGAGTAGAGCTATGGCTTGAATAACCTGGCCCACAGTTAATGAAAAACAAGGACCTAAATTATTCTTTTAGTAAATATTTCAGTGCTTATTTTATTCCCAACACTTTTTTATAATAGATGCTGGAAAGACAGCAATAAATAAGACAATAATCTCTGTTCTCAAGGAGCTCCTATATGTGATTAACAAAAATCAAAAATTCAAAAATTAAATAAAAAAATAAGAAAACTTCAGATATCTATGTTAAATGATGTAAATCTTAGGAAATTGGAATTCAAGGACATTTGATAAATGTCTGTAGACAGATATGGGTTTGGGGAGGGAAGTACTCTTGGGATAGTTTTGAATAGCTGTAATGGAAGTTATTCAAAGGGAATGACAGAATTTCCAAGCAATAATATGGATCAAGTTGAATTCAAGTAGTATTAGTTTAAAATGAATCCCATCAATATAATTGATAATTTTCCTGTTAGTATTTCGCTATTCACACACAAGAGGTAGAGAGAAACAGAAATTTACACTATTTTACATAATAGTATGGCACATGCATTTCCTCATCTAAAACATACTCTGAGTGCAAATCTAGCTGCTAAAATATTTTTTTACAATGTCACAAGTAAATATAGTTTAAATCATATTATACCAAACAGTACTAAATTTTTATTAATTATTTTATTTATTTATTTAACCCAGATTGTCCTTGACAATATGTTCATTTAAATGAAGATAAAATAATATTTACTAACTTTATTAATATTTTTAAAGAACCAACTTTTGGCTTTGTTGGTTTGTCCTGGGCCTTCCTTGACAATATGTTCATTTAAATGAAGATAAAATAATATTTACTAACTTTATTAATATTTTTAAAGAACCAACTTTTGGCTTTGTTGGTTTTTTTCTTTTTTGACACAAAGTCTCACTTGGTTGCCCGGGCTAGAGTGAGTGCCGTGGCGTCAGCCTAGCTCACAGCAACCTCAAACTCCTGGGCTTAAGTGATCCTACTGCCTCAGCCTCCCGAGTAGCTGGGACTACAGGCATGAGCCACCATGCCCGGCTAATTTTTTCTATATATATTTTTAGTTGTCCAGATAATTTTTATTTCTATTTTTAGTAGAGGCAAGGTCTCGCTCAGGCTGGTCTTAAACTCCTGACCTCGAGAGGTCCACCCACGTCGGCCTCCCAGAGGGCTAGGTTTATTGGTTTTTTTATATTGTATTTTAGTTTTATTTCATTGATTTTTCTCTCTTATTTTTAATTATTCTTTCTACTTTCTTTTCTTTTTCTTTTATTAATGTGGAATCTTAGATGATTGGTTTTCAGCCTTTTTCTTTCTTAATACTTACATTGAAGGCTATAAATTTTAATCTAAGAGCTTTAGCTTCATTCCACAAATGTGGATATGTGATATCTTCATTGTTATTAAGTTAACAATATTTTCTAATTTTTTTGTGATTTCTTCTTTGACTAGTGTGTTATTTAGAAATTAGCTGCTTCATTCCAACAGTTGGTGATTTTCTAGTTATCTTTTCTCATTAATTTCTAGTTTAATTCCAGTATTGGCAGAGTACATACCCTGAGTGAGAGCAATCCTTTGTAAGTTTTAATGCTTCTTTTATAATGTAGCATATGGTTAATTTTGGTAAATATTCTATATGTAGATGAAAAAATATGTATTTTGTTGTTAGTGAAAGCAATGTTCTATATATTTCAATTAACTTAAATTTGTTAATTATGTTTTCTGTCCATGTCTATTTTTTTATCTTCCTGTTCTATCAGCTCTTGAGAATGCTGTATGCCAAAGTATCTTACTATGATTGTGGATTTATCTACTCTTTCTTAATTTATCAGAATTCTTTCATTATGTTATTGAGTACATATTGATTTTGAATTGTTATAATTTCCTGGTGGACTGATGCTTACTTACATCCTTTTGAAATATTCCTTTTTATCTCTAGAAATGCTTTCTGCATTAAAATATGCTTTGACATTAGTATAAAATAGTGTATTTCTTTTGGTTAATGTTGGCATGGCATATATTTTCCATCATTTTAATTTTAAATATTTTGTTTCTTTTGTTAAAGATGCACTTCTTGTAAACAGTATTTATTTTTATTTTAAATATATTTTAATTTTTTAAAGCTTTTAATCTGAATCTTTTTTTATTTTAGTACAGTTTTTTTCCTTAGCAAAAATGTTTCTTAGTTTATTTGTCTAAAAGCATCTTTATTTCACTTTTGTTTTTGAAGAACACTTTTGTTGGTTGTAATATTCTAAGTCATCAATTTTTTTAGCACACTAAACATAATATTCATGATATTTCACTGTACCCTGGCTTCCATATTTCTACTGAGAACTTAGCTTCCAGTCTTACTATTTCTTTGTTGAAAGTAACATATCTTTTTTCTCTTTCTGCTTTTAAAATATCTCTTTCTGTCTGTACGTATGTCTGTCTGCCTCTGTCTCTGCCTTCCTGGAACACCACCCTCCTCTCTCAGCAATTTTATTATGATGTGCTAAGTAGGACTCTTTGTGCTTGTTCTGCTGAGGTTTATAGATGTTTACAGAGGAATCTGGGGTTGATAGCTTTCAATTCAGAAAAATTCTGTCATTTTCTCTTCTTCAATCTATCATTAAATCCATTTTAGACATTTCCCACTTTAGTTTTTGAATCTCTACTTACTTCTCTTTTATTCTAATTTTCTGGTGAAATTCTCCATCTTTTTCGCTTATTTCCTTTACATTTTTCTATGTTTTATTTGATATATTAAGCATGGTTATTTTAATATTCTTATTGGCTAATCTCAGTATCTAAATCACCAGTAAGTCTGTTTTTATTATCTATTTTTGTTATTGTTGGTTTTGGTTATTTTAGTTTTATCTTTTGGCAGGTAAAATTGTAAAGTCTCTAGATAATATAGAAACCCTCTTTCTTTTCTTGGATGATTACATTAATCTTATCAGGCACTAGATGAGTCTAGCCAGTATAGAAGTTTCGGGAAGGCTCAGTCTACTTCTGGATCATCCTATGATTCTAGGCTGTATCTCTCCAGGATTTTCCACTGGCTAAGTGGCATATTCAAGGAGTCCCTCCTGAGATGGGTCTTGAATTCTATTCCTCAGTTTTCTTAACTGTTTTGTCTGCTACTTGCACTTCTTCCCAATTTTGCAAGTGTCTTGAAGGCAAAATGTCTATTTGTTTGATGAATATCAAATCTCCAGTTTTGTCCCTCCAGCCTCATGGGACTGTCAAAAGCACAGATAGTTCACTTTTCCCCAGAGTTGGTCTTCCTGCCAGGACAAAACCCACATGATCAGTCTCTCCTCGTGCACATAGAATCAACAAATGGGAAAAAGGGAAAAAGAAGCTACGGGTCATCAGTTCACCTCTCTTTGGTTCTTCATTTCTCTAATCCTCCTTGCTTCAGTAGGTCTCTAATACCTTTAAACAAATTATTTTATAGTATATTCAGATTTTTAGGTGTTCTCGGTAGAAGGATTGTTCTATCATGAGCTATTCAAATCTATACAGAAGCTCATAATAACAATCAAATATTTATCATTTGTCAAGGATAATCATTTGCACCTGCTTAACTGGGCCTTTGAATAGAAGCATATCAGAATCTACAAATTCTCATAAGATAAATAGTTGCCTTGTATCTCTTTAATTTTCTCTTTATGTTTTCTCTCAGAATATAAAGGGTAGCCTTGCAGTTGAATGACAAGTGATAGGATTCTCTTTAGTGTGCTTCAAATTCCGTGTGCATGGTCACCACTCTGGAATTGGTATTATTACATATGTTATGGCAAAGTCTGGATTACTGGTAATTTCATAATTATTAATGCAAACAATTGCTTATAATTTACTCAGTAATTCAGTATTTTCTTGTATCGAGGATGGGGTTAATATGCTGGCCCAGTGTTGTAACTTTTAATTGCTTATTTGAGAGCAATCCTCTACAAAGCCTTAAGGTTGCCATTTTAATGGATTCTCACAATGACAAGTAACTGTAAACTGATTTAGGATTTTCTGGCTAATTCTATTGAGGCTTTTAGTTTCTCCCTCCTACATCCTAAACATTGTTAACTATTTCTGCCAACTTCTAGACAGTATACCATGAATGCTTCCAAACATGTTCTCCTAGCCACCGTTTGTTTCTCAGCCACATCCAGTTGATGTGGTGATGTCTTTAGTGGTGTCTCTCCAATATCAAGATGCAAAGAGCTCACTAGTGCCCCATCGCTGAGTTGCCTCCCCCTGTTGCTCCTGCTTCTCCTTGACGATCCCGATGCATCCTGTCCCACCAGGATACTTCTCTATGGCCATGCTGAGGGGGAAAGGAAACACCCCTTCCTTTAGCCCCTCTAACTTAATCCAGCTTGATTAGCTCTAAAGAGATTTTGTAAATAGAGGTAAGCTTGCTTAGAGATAACCAAGGCGCCTTTATTTATAAAATATCACAAGCATTTTTTGTGACTATTATTTAAGTGTGTTTCTGCCGACAGTCCTTTCTACAACTCGGATGTGAGTCTGTAAAGACTGGACTTGAGAACCAGCCTCTGAAGCAGAGCACAAGGCCAACCTCCCAGGCCCCCACGACCAGCGTGCGTGCTCCTCCTGCCCAGCTCTTCCTCCAGAATGGAATATATTTGAAGTTTTACTTACTTTTCTTTTTACTCTATTTACAACTTTTAAGAACTATTCTGGATCCTAACAGGAATGCAACAGCTGCTAATAATTACTTGCAAATGCATGACATGTTTTCTGGCCATTTAAAAAAAATTAATAAATCATTTTTGTACCTTGACTAGAATTGCAAAAATAAGCAAATAAGTAATTCCTGTAATTACTTATTTACCTAATAACGTTATTCATATAATAATATAATTTCAGTAGTAAAACCAGGCGAGAGTCTGATGCTAATTTATTTAAAAATTTCAACAATCTGGCCTCAGAGCTGATACCTGCAAGGTGAAATCCAATCCAGAGTATTTTATTTCTTGCTTCAACTTCCAAAATATCCACCGGTAATCATTTTTTTTTGTCAAGATTGAAATAGTAAAAGTTCATGATTAAAGAATTATGGATATTTTTTCTGATGTCTAATAAGCTGCTGTGTTGTACTCACTCTTCAAACTGCCTGCAGCTGCCTGCACCATGTCACTAACACAGTGAAGTTACCTCAGTGCTTTCTGCCCTTGCCCTCCTGCCCGATGTTTTGTCACCCCGCAACCACTCCGAAAAGATAAAGAGATGGCCGGTGAATAGTTTCCTTGCATTTGGTTTTATTTTTCACAGTACAGTTTTTAACAAGAGACTGCCCATGTAAAAGTGCTCACTTTTAAAAATGTTTTATTTTACCACACATAGAGGTGCATGGCAAACTTATTATCTTCTTCAGAAGTTAGGAAGACACAAGTTTTAAGGATGCTTTTTCTTAGTTTCTGAATTGTGGGTGGTATTTGGGTGAAGATAAACGTTAGGTCATTTTAGGTACAAATAGTCTGATACTTGTGAGGGAGATTTTCTGCAACAGGCCTGAAGAGCTTACTTTCTATTAACTTGGGCTATTCTAGGGGCCACCAGTCTGTCGCTGGTTACCTGAGGGCTCGAGGAGCCTCCTGAGTATATAAGCCGGGTTGCCTGATTCCTAAAGTCAGCTGGGCCACAGAGATCACCTCTTAACTTTCTCTCAAGGGCAAAGGAGTCGGGGGTCGCAAGCTCAAGTTGGGCAGCTGGTTCGGTGGTGACCCAGTGTGGCGTCACTCACGCTGCTTTCTCTCTGAGATCCAGGGAAGTGCCTGGGATCCTGCTTAGAAGTTTGGAGGAGGCAGGCCACGAGGGTGAAGGAGGAGGCTATCTCTAGGTCGTGGAATGCTAAATTAGATCATCCATCAATAAGTAAGTCAAGAAAATTTAGGTCCCAAGAACGGTGCAAGATATGTGAAATCCAAACATAAAAAGACACAGCCACTGTCTGTCACTAGAGAATTTTTTCTCTATTTTAAAGAGGAAAATCAGTATTTAATTTCAAAGATGACCATTATTAGCTTCTACCACGCATTTCTCCTTATAATACACTTAGTACAAAGGAAAGTAAAAAAATGTGTTTTCCGTCTTCAAAGGATTCAGTATATACCTATGTGGATGCTTTTAATTTCCACATATGTGTATCCAACTACCTACTCAACATTCCCTACCCAGACTTTTCTACTCCCGTCTTCTGCATCTACTTAAATTGTGCCACCATCCACTTAGGGGCTCAAGGCCCAACCCTGGGGGTGGCCCTGATCGGCTCTGACATATCAGCCAGTTCTTCCTCTCTGCCTCGGCAGTGTGCCCATGTCTCTGCCCCGTTCTTGCTCTGCGCTGTGCCACTCCAGTCCAAAGGTTCACAAAGACCTGCCCGCTCAATTTCAATAACTCTTTTACAGATCTCCTAGTTTTAATTCTTGTTTTTATACAATCTGAGGTCTATTAAGAGGCCAGAGCTGTGTTTCACTGAATTTAGGAAAAAAAAAAAACTCTTCATGACTGCCTTTCTTTCTCCTGTGAGCTGGAACCTACTGCCCTCGACGAATGGGCCTTAGTTCTGTTTCTCGATTAGCCAGGTCCAGTCCCAGTTTAGGGCATTTATACTTGCACCTTCTGCTGAAACCTTCTCATGGTTAATTTTTGCGTTTCATTCAGGTCTTTATCGTAAGGTTCATGTTCTGCCTATTCCATCTAGTGGCTCCCTGGTCACTCTCTACACTATTACCATCTTTGTTATTTTCATAGAACTTATTATACTGTAAATGATATATTTTATTTATTTGTTTGCTCATCTACTCATACAAGCTCCACGAGAAGGAGGATCTTGTCTGTTTTCATCAATGCTCTGTCCATAGCACCTTGAAGAGTGGCTGGCACACGAGAGACACTCAGTAAATATTTGTGATATGAATAAATGAATGGAAACTCAGTATACTTATGTGAAAGAGACAAATACATTGGAGGCTTTGTATTTAAAAAATGTCAGTTGTAACAAGAGGTCCCAAGGAATACAGAAGAAAAAGATGTTTTTGGGTTTTTAGATTAAGCAGGCAGGATTTAAGAAGAAAATATTTTTAAATCTTAAGTTTTAAAGATTTGAGGTGTAGGAACTGTTTATTCTCAACAAAAGAGAGCTTTTAATAGCTCCCACTTCCAAATTCATTGCTATTATTATTAGCAGTAAAATGGTACAAAGTGGAGAAGCAGGTGGTCTTAATTCTATCTGTAATAAATCTCAACTATTAACCATTTGATGAAACAGGGAATCTGTGTGGTATTGACTGCTCTTACCGCTAATAGATTTCATTTTTAATCTTCTCACAAAATGTAGTCAGCTCTGTCCTTGCTCTTAAGGGTCATTCAAAAGGCTAGATTATAAAGGTACAGCTACTCTGCTTTGAACAACAATTGGGTGAGTCTGATTGACTGTTGCCAGGGCTAGCAATTGAGCCATTGCCATTACTTCTCCCATATGCAGCCAATGAAAGGTGAAAAGAAACAAACATATTTCTGCTAGAGCACAGAGTTCCAAACTTTTCTCTAAGCTTTTCTCTTAAGGGTCTGAGTCATAAGGCCTGTTCAAGTTCTCTTGATCATTTCCGCCAGAGGTAACAGATGAGAGCAAGACCAGGGTCTCTAGAAGAACAGAATTCAGGAGCAAATAACTTTAATGAAAAGAACAGCAGGCTGAGAAGATAAACTAGTATTTGAAGTCCTACTACATGCCTAGCTCTATATAAAATAGAATAGGTCGTACTACTACTTTCCCATGAAGAATGCACTTTTATTTTGGTATGAGAAACTCTCTTGAAAAATTAGCAAATAGCAATGTATCAAATGAAGTACACCAAATAATTATTAATAATTTTATGCCTCTCCTGTTCAACTGTTCTACACTCCCTTGCAGAATCTCGTAGCTTTCCTAAAATGCTGCTCTGAGAATAGAAATATCCCCTCTTTTGTTTCTTTTCTAAAGTCAACCTTTTCTGCAAGGAGACCAAGCTTCCCTGATGGATGCCTTCCTTTCGTAAGCTTTAAGTTTTAGGTGGAAAGGGGAAAAGAGAGTTACTGTTTCTCTCTTTCCTGCCTGTCATTCACATTTCATCTTCAGCTTTTGCTTTCAGCAAGACCAAACACACATTTTCATTTTTTGACAGTGGTATTTCTTTACCCATAGGCTTTGAGTTAATTCTCATAATTGAAATTATTTTCACAAAGGGTCAAATTTGTATTAGGCAGAACTTAAAAAAATGTCAAATTGTTTTCCCCCTAAATTTAACAAACTTTTACCTTCTGTTAATTAAAAAAGGAAGGCAAGTCATTAAAATATAATCACAGCTCCTACCTTTCAACACCATATGCTTCTACAGACCTTATCATGAACTATATTTTTATAAAAATATCACATTTTTCTCATTAGAGTGTTACTCAAATCAAAAGTTCTATTCCTCATGTAGGGGACTAACACCAAATTCTATTTCCTTCTTCATAATTTCATGGACAGAGGATATGTTCTTATCGTAGATTTTAGCAACCTCAGCATATTATTTTTTATCTTTCCTTATTAAGTGGAGAACGTCACCCTTTCACTTGAGACAATCACTTTATAGCTTCTTTTTGGTATATCTGAAATGCCAGCATCACTCCTTTTGCACTTTGAGCCCATTAAGTAAAATAAGAGTTACTTGGACATAAGCACTTGGACATAAGTCAATGGGATAACCAAGAAGGTTACTAACTGACTAACAGGTGGGTGGCATGGACATACCAGGCAAAGGGAAGATTCATGTCTTGGGCAGGATGGCACAAGATTTCATCCTGCTACTCAGAAGGGCATGCAATTTAAAACTTATTAATTGTTTATATCTCAAATTTTCTATTCAATTATTTTCAGACCATGGTTGACTACTGGTAACAGAAACACGGAAAGCAAAACCACAGATAAGAAGGACCACTGTACTTATATTGTAAATATTATTAGAGCCATTATAATAATATAAAACACTGAAGTAAAGTCAAATTTCTACAAGCTCACATGTGTACTTCAAGTATTGATTATTAAATATCTTTTCATGCATTTAACATGCACATATAAAATTTAAATGTAAAATCATTATAGTGTCATAATGAATATTGGTAAATTTATTAATATATATTGATTTTTTTCTACATTTGCTTTTTTTTATTATTTCAGAATATTACAGGGTACAAATGCTTTGATTACATAAATTGCCTTTGCACTGCCTGAGTCAGAGCACGCACTGCCCCTGTTAGGTGTGAGTTTACCCATCCCCTCCTCCTCTCCCACCTGCCTGACATTTGATGAATGTTACTTCCATATGTGCACATAAGTTTTGATCGATTAGTACCAATTTAATGGTGAGTACATGTGGTGCTTGTTTTTCCATTTTTCTGATACTTAGAACAATGGGCTCCAGATCCATCCAGGATAATACAAGAGGTAGTTCAGTATTTTTTTATGGCTGAGTAGAATTCCATGGTATACATATACCACAGTTTATTAATCCACTCATGTATTGATGGGCACTTGAGTTGTTTTCACATCTTTGCAATTGCCAATTGTGCTGCTATAAACATTCGAGTTCAGATGTCTTTTTTATAGAATGTCTTTTTTTCCTTTGGGTAGATGCCCAGTAATGGGATTGCTGGATCAAAAGGTAGTTCTACTTTTAGTTCTTTGAGGTATCTCCATATTACTTTCCATAAAGTTTGTACTAATTTGCAGTCCTACCAGCAGTGTATGAGTGTTCTATCTCTCCACATCCATACCAACATTTATTGTTTTGGGACTTTTTGATAAAAGCCATTCTCTCTGGAGTTAAGTGATATCTTATTGTGGTTTTGATTTGCATTTTCCTGATGATTAGAGATGTTGAGCATTTTTTCATGTGTTTGTTGGCCATTAGTCTATCTTTATTTAATATTAAAATAACACTAATTAGGTTAATTGCCTCATTAGAAATTACAATTTTCTCTTTGTTTTTGACGGGTCAATCTTCTTTATAACCTCTCCAAAAGGTTTTACCAAAAGATTATCAGATTCTAAGAGGAGAGTAACAAAGGGCAGATTTTTCCAGCTACTGTAAACAACTAGAAAACTGGAGAAAATACATGTAATAAATTTTTGTACATTAGACAATAGGCAGCACAGAACTCTGATATTTGAGATGAAGGAAACAAATGAAATTTTTTCTTGAGGCGTATTTCAGTTCAGTACATAGAGAGGGGTCCCAAGTAGATGAGGACGAGATTGGAGTTTAAGGAAGCTAAGGAGTCTAGAAGTTGTGGAACAGACTTTCAGAGGGGACACTATAATACATAGAAAAATAATCTTTAGAAAATGTTATGAGAGTCCCTTAGAGCAGCAGTCCCCAACCTTTTTGGCAGGAGGGACTGCTTTCATGGAAGACAATTTTTCCTTGGGGGGTTGGGGTAGGGATGGTTTTCTGGATGATTCAAGTGCATTACGTTACATTTATTGTTCACTTTATTTCTGTTATTATTACATTGTAATATATAATGAAATAATTATACAACTCACCATTATGCAGAATCAGTGGGAGCTCTGAGCTTGTTTTCCTGCAACTAGATAGTCACATCTGGGGGTGATGGGAGACAGGGACTACTGATCTGACAGGAAGTGGAACTCAGATGGGGATGTGAGTGATGGGGAGTGGATGTATATACAGATAAAGCTTTGCTAGCTCCCCACTCTCCCCACCTCCTGCTGTGCGGCCTTGTTTCTAACAAGCCACGGACTGGTACTGGTACCAGTCTGCGGCCTGGGAGTTGGGGACCAGGACCGCAGCCATAGAGTGCTTAATTCTAACATGTATGCACATAGAGTGAAATTATATGAAACTAAGTGAAAAATACCAGGGAGTTGCAAGTGGAATAACTACCACAGCTTACAAAGGTAGAGAAATAGTCCATCTTTCATCAGCTGGAGTAAAGAGCTCTTTTTGATTGCTCAGGGAATTCAGTAAAAACTTCAAAATGGTCTCACTTTAACATTAGGGTTAAAATTTGCTTAGGGTAAAAGCTACTCGAGACCCGCCCTCACAAGGCTTAAAAAGTAGCCTCATGAGGATTGAGCTTACTGTAAGAAACAAAGCCTCTCAGAACAAGTACAACAAAATCAAGTATGCAATAACAATGTACCAAGCATCTACTACAGAAATTATTAGATATGACAAGAAACAGAAAATGCATCCATGAATAAGAGAAAAATCAGCCAAGAAAAACAGGCCCATAAATGATAAACATGATGGAATTGGCACAAAAGGACTTTCAAAGAACTATTAAATTCTGTGTATAAGCAGGGATTTAAAGGAAAACATGAACATAATGAGGTGAGAAATGGAATATTAAAAAAAAAAAACAAATTGAACTAGAGATCAGAAATACTGAAAAGAGAAATACACTGGATGAGATTTATAGCAGAATACTACAAAAAAAAAGATAAATTAACTTGAAGACATAGTGATAGAAGCTACTTAAAATGAAGCACAGAAGAAAAAACAAAATGTAATAAAATGAATGGATCATCAGTGAACTGTGGAACAACATCAAATTATCTATCAAGTATGCTATTTGAGTTCCAAAAGGATGAAAAAATTTCAAAGAAAAAATCTGAAGCAATAATAGCAAACAGTTTCTAAATTTTTAATACCACACACATTGTAGTAAATTATTTCATGTAAGTGATAAAAACTAAGACTTAAAGGCAGCTAGAAAAAACAAATATTATATGCAAAGAATGGCAACAGACATCTTGTGAGAGATTATGCAGCCAGAAGTCATCCAAAGAACATCTTGAAAGTGCTATAAGAACAAAATCCAATTTGTCAATTAGAATTTCATATCTACACAAATGAATCAAGAGCATCAGAAATCATAATTATGTGAGCAAAGTAAAATAATTTTTCTCAGTTTTTAGATTTAAAAAAATTATTTGATCATTTGAACCAAAAATAGTAACAATGCCTTGTGAGGTCTATAAAATTTGTAGAAGTAAAATGTATTATGAAAATAGCACAAGGAACATGGAGGAAGAAATGTAAGTATACTGTTTTAAGGTTCTTATATTTAATGTAAAATATAATATTATTTGAAGGTAGGTTAAGTAGAAGATATATGTTGTAAATCCTAGAGTCGCTAAACAAAACATAAATAAAACAAGGTATAGATAACAAGCCAATAGTGGAAATAAAGTGAAATACAAGCAAACACTCAATTCAAAAAAAGGAGACAAAAGAGGAAAAGAAGAACAAAGAATAGATATGACAAATAGAAGACAAAGAACAGGAAGGTAGAGTTAAACCCAAATATGTTAATAATTACATTACATTAAATTCTAATGGAAAGAATGAGGGGCTGGATAGAGCATCAAGACCTGAATATGTGCTGTCTAAAACAAATCTATTTTAAAGAAACAGTAGGGGCTGGGCGCAATGGCTCATGTCTGTAATCATAGCACTTTAGGAGGCCCAGGTGGGAGGACCACTTAGAGCCCAGAACACCCAACCAGACCCTGTCTCTACAAAAAATGAAAAAAATTAGCCAGGTGTGGTGATGCATGCCTGTAGTCCCAGTTACTCAGGAGGCTGAGGCCGGAGGATTGTTTGAGCTCAGGAGTTTGAGGTTGCACTGAGCTGTGATTGGGCCACTGCACTCCAGTGTGGGTGAAAAAGTGAGACCCCGTCTCTAAGAAAATAAAAATTAAAATAAATGAATAAATAAATAAATAAAATAGTAAGTTAAAGGTAAAGGATGGAATAAGCTTTATTATGCAAACTTAAAAGAAAACTGCAAAAGCTGCATCAGATAAAATCTACTTCAGAACAAAGAATATTACTAGACATAGAAGGGTATTCCCCAGTGAAAAGGGGTGAATTCATCGAGAAAATATAATAATCTTAAATGTGTATGCACCTCATATTGTAATAGAGCTTCAAAATACCTGAAGCAAAAGCTGACAGCTGTGAAAGAGAATGATTAAGTCTACAATTACAGTTGAAGATTTTAACACTCCTCTCTCAGTAATTGACAGAAATATAGAGTATCAGGAAGGATATGGAAGACTTGAGCAACACTATTGGTAGACCATGTTCTAGGCCAAAAACTAGTCTAAGTAAATTTTAAAATATTGAAATAACAAAGATATATGTTGTGACCACAATAAAATTAAATTGGAACTCAGTAACACATATATCTGTAAAATCCCCAATTACTTGCAAATTGAACAACACATTTCTAAATAATCTATGGATCAAAGAAAAAATGGCAGAGGAGCTCAAAAAATTTCAACTAACTAAAAATGAAAACACAAAATATTCTAATTTGTGAAATTCTGCTAAAGCAATGTTTAGTGTAAAATTTATAGTTTTAAAGGCTTATGTCAGGAAAAAAAAGAAGTATACAAATAAATTATATAAGCTTTCACCTTAAGAGTGTAGAAAAAGATCACATCGAATCCAAAGTAAGTAGAAGGAAGGTAATATTAATGACAAAAACAGAATCATTGAAATAGAAAGTAGGCAAACGATAGAGCAAGTCAATGGGTCCAAAGGTGGTTTTTCTGTGTAGATGAAGAAGGCAGCTCCAAATCATCACTTTGGTGAAATACTGGGTAATTTGGAACCACCTAAGTTGGCGAGAGAAAGGAAGGAGAGAAATGTGACCCTGCTTTTGGGGAATGTTTCCATTTTCCAGAATGTTTTTCTACCTTCAGGCTACTGGGCAGTTTGTTGGAACACTGTTAGTAATAGTCTGTATCTCGTTAAAATAGATAATATCAGCTCCAGGTAATTCTCACAGATCTTTCTAAATAGGGGTTTCCAAATATCACCCCCAGGTCTGCAAATAAAGGCACAAAACATTGATATAATTGAAATAGGGTCTATTGTTTAAAAAATGACAGAGGTTTAGGAATATGAACTGTAATATTTGAAAGTCTCTCTAGATGGTCTATATATTTCTAACTCTATAATTTGATGACTATGTAAACTACCAAGTGGATTGATAGATGGAGTAGGAAATTGAGTATTTAGAGGATGTGTATAAATTAAGCTTAATTAATGAATTGAGTATTGAAGTGCAAAGTGATTGTAATTCCAACCTGATTATTTCAACCTCTTCACTTTCAGGTGAGTTCAAGATTCCCGTTGGGAAGCTGGGTGTGGTGGTGCATGCCTGTAGTACCAGCTACTAGGCTGGGCAGGAGGATCCCTTGAGACCAGGAGTTAGAGGCTATAGTGTGCCATGATTGTGCCTATGAATAGACACTGCACTCCAGCCTGGGCAACATAGTGAGATCCTGTCTCTTAAATAAAAAAAAAAAGAAAGAAAGAAAGAAAAAAGATTTATATCAGGTTCATAGAGAAGTCAAGTGCCAAGTTTTCCAGAAAAAATAATATTTTCATTCTTGCTCTCATTCTTCCTAAACTATTTCATTTGCGTCTTTCATGAGCTATTCAACAATTTATATTTCTTGTTCTTTCTTGGCTTTAATTATATCACTTTCATTTGGTTCCCTTTCTTGTGCTGGGATTGTGGCATTAAGATTTCTCTTGTTGACTTTCCATTCCTTCCTCCCTTTCTTCCTTTTGCAAAAGCAATGAAATATGAAAAAGTATAAATGGACCAATGATGAATAATGTTTGAAAATTACATTTTAGTAAGTCATCCTTTTGGCCATTTTTTCCAATGAATTTTCAGAAGTGTTTTACAAACAAATGCCTTTAATATGTTTAAAATTTTAAAGATGTTTTTCTTTGTCGTATCATCTATGGTTGCACAACTTAGAAAGGTAGTAGCTTTTGGATATTTAGAAAATATTCGGTAGTATTCTTGTCAATCAGGAAACATTCTCAAATAGTGTAATAAAGTCTTCAAAATTTTCTCATCATTTTCAAAAAATGCACAGTGACCACTCTAGCAAAGTATTTGTAAGAAGAATAAATACTCATTGAGAAATGTTATTAATAAATGTGGAGAAGATACAAAAACTAGGGGTATCATTTAAAACTACACTATTTGGGATAAAAGTTGATACAAGTCACACAGTTAATGTAGGCTTATGAAACTGGCTACAAATCAAAATTTTTGTGTAGTCTTATTTTTTAAAAAATTACACTTTTAATTATTGTCTTATGTATTTTATATATGGACCAATTTCCTCTCATTTTCTTGAAGAAATTCTTATATTTTCCATGTACTCTTCCTTATGAACTTCAGAAATGTTCTGTGTTTTAACAAGAATCCTTCTAAAATTTTGTGTAAAGCTTAATTAACTTTATAATTTGCTTTAAGAATAGTTATTAAATTCTGTATTTCCCACTCGGCAGAAATCATACATCTTAAATATATTGTGGATTTCTTTATGATGGCACATGTTTTTCTGAAATTTATTCCTAAAATAGTGTTTCTATTTTCTATTACCATGAGTTGGTTATTTTGGTTTCCAATATATATTTCAGCCAAGTATGTAAAAAATGAAGAATATATTGACTTTTGTGTACTTATCTGTAACATAGTTATAACTATACATTCCCAACCCAAAGGGACTAACTGGGAGTCCACACTCAGCTCTAATGTTTTGTTTTATTTTTACACTAAATTACTATAGCTGCTTTTGATATACATTTATGTCATCTGTTAATGAATCTAATACTGTTTCTTTTTTTCCAAAATTTGGTATTCTAATTTTTTCCTGATGAATGGCGATGTGAAAAATGAGTATCTTATTTGTTGAAGATGCCTTTAGAGTTTTTAATGTTGAGTTTTTTGTTTAAAATATTCTCTTTATTAAGAAAAAAAATTCTTCTACTCCCATGAAAGTTTTAAAATTTGCAATATGCATTAAAGTTATCATCAAAATACAGAAAGTTTTTTAAAATCTATCTTATGTCTATGATAACTAATAGCTCTCTTAATATTGCA
The DNA here is from genome assembly GCF_020740605.2 of Lemur catta. NCBI lineage: Eukaryota > Metazoa > Chordata > Mammalia > Primates > Lemuridae > Lemur > Lemur catta. The sequence goes on along the minus strand of NC_059136.1, from coordinate 91,644,076 downwards.
GCATCTCTACATTCCTGGGATAGAACTTCCTTCATCCATGACATAGCATTTGGTTGAAAGCAATTTGATGAGAAACAAATTGGTCATAATGAAATTTTCATAAAAATAAAATTGGCCTCAAAATAAATATGCCCCATTACTCTTGTTTTAAGCAGGTTCTCAGTAGTGTCAGTGGTCAACTCTGGATCAATTTCAGTCAATTATTTTTAAAAAATAGCATTGGTTTGACATGAAGTGATAAAATATTTAGTATGTTTTCAGTTGAGAGTGATTAAAAGAAGAAATTGTTGATAAATTAATGGAAACATTTCTGAAGGAGAAGAGACATAATTCATTAAAAATTAATTGAATTTTAAAATACTTCAGAAATCTTAAAGCCTGAATAACATAGTTTTCTAAATGTTTTCTTTTCACAGATTTTAATCTTATTTTCTCAATGCACAAAAAACAGTGATCGAAACAAACAAAAAAGAATACACATTATATAACCCACTCTGAGCCTATCATTATTAGCATATTCTTGCACATTTTTCCAGATCTATCTCTTTCTATCACACATACAAACTGTTCTTAAATTTTATAAAGATAGAATGACTATTGCATGTAGAACATGGTTTATTTTCATGAATATCTTTCCATAGCAATGGGAAATTTCTCTAAGATCATTATCAATGATTATGTACAATTTCACTCATATTGTATTCCAGTGGACCATCTTTTACTTAGTCTTTTACTATGGGACATTTTTATTATTTCTAACTTTTCCTTATTATGAACAAAGCAAAAATGAATTTTAAAAGTTGATTGTAAATAAGAATGAAATATATTTTGAACTGAAAAAAAAAACAAAAACAAAAACAAAACCTCCCAACATTAAAATAAGAAAAAATTAAAAAGACTCAAAATAATTTTTAAAAATCCCCCCAGAGTGTACCAGTTACTGATACCAGCTGCTCGAAATACTCATTTTCAAACAATTGTCATAACCAAATATATTTGAACAATTGACTCTGGCTTTTTAATATTTAGTGTTTGTATCTAGATTTCTCTGTTTGCTGTATTATCAATTTTAATATGTCACATAAATATATAACAGTTTGATATTTTTATCAAGCTTAAGGTTTTTATCATATTTTACTAATTGAATAGATTAAATAGCTTCTCATTGTATTTCTGTGTTCTAGAATAAAGTATCTAACATGGAAACAATATATTTTGTGATATTTGAAATAATTCATTAGTAATTCTCTCAGTATTCAGTATATTTTGGATGGTGATTTTTGACAAATGTTTCACAATTTCTCACATATAACATGCCTGTATAGATTTTTTTCAACTTGTGTAAACTTCTATAATTTTTTATAGAAAGTCACCATTTGTTTGAGTTATTAAAATGAATTAGAAGTAGTATATCATAATTCTTTAAAAAATCTTATTTCCTTCTCCATTCTTATTTTAATTTTGGTCTTTTTTCTATTAGATTTGCCTGGAATTTTAAATTTTATGTGGTTTATTAGCAAAATCAGCTCTGAGCTTTGTCATTGACTTATTATTTTCTACTGTTTAAATCATTTCACCCTCATGTAAACATCACCATTTCTAGAAATAATGGTGTCTAGTCACTATAGATTGCTGGAATTTTTTTATGATCCTTCAGTAATCAGCCCAAATTTCTAAATTTTAAAGACCCCACACTCTGGCCAACCACACAAACGCGTTGACATAGAAGAACAGGTAGCATAGCTAGGAAGCCTTTTTTGTGAAAAAAATTACTGGACTTTTACCATACTATGTAGAAATATATTTCTAAAATTCTTCCACCTGTATCTCATATGATCAGATCTGTAGTGTTTTCATCTAAATGTGTTTCTAAATATTCTATATTAGTGATCTTAAATTCTCCTCTGACATAATTGCCATTGTAGGAAGAATGTCTATTGGTTTTTGTGTTTTCTGACATGTGAAGTATTTGATTTTATTGTGTTGGATCTCGAGAAAACAAGGTATACAATTTTTGGTGCTTTAAATCTGTTTATTTTTACTCTTGGCATAGTACTGTCAATGTTTGTATGTTTTCTGTGGACATGACTGTTGCAATAGAGTGAGAGGAAGAGAGAGTTAATGATTGTTAAGGACCTGCCGTGTAAAAATGCTTTCAATATTTATCTCATTTAATCCCCATAACAACATAGTGAGGTAAGAGTTATTAGCTACATTTTTTTCCCAGTGGAAAAACAGACTTGCTCGGTCCCATCTTGAGTAAGTGATAGTACTGGGACCTAGGACCGGGTGTGTGTGACACCAAAGGCCACTGCCCTTTTTACAAGATTACAGTGCCTTTCAGGGAGATGTAATTCCTATTAGGAGTGTGTAGAGTTTGATATATATCTAATTGTTGTACATTTACTGTATTATTCATTTCTTTGCTGTCCTTATTCAATTTTTAATGGGGATTTACCCAGGATAATTGGATGCTATAATTTAATAGTGGATTTTTAGAAATGTGCATTCCCTAGGTATCAATCTCATCCAGACAGTTAGTGGCTTCAACAACTACCTCTTCCTGCTGTCAGCTTCCAAACTCTTATTTAAGCTCCAGACTTGAACTCAGCAAATATGTTTTTAAAAACTCAAATTAAATGTTTTATCATATTATATTGATTATTAAGGATGATTAATAAGCATTTACTACAGAGCATGTGGAAAACAATGAAAAATATAATGAAAATCTCTAATTCTGCAAGGTGAGATAATCATTAATATTTTTATGAATTTTTTTGCTGTCCAATTTCTTTGTCTTTTTATATGCACACAAATATATATTTTATCAGTTTGAATCCAACCAGTTATGACCTCCCTTTTTATTTAACAACATAATGTGAAAATTTTCATATTATCAAATATTATTTGAGAATGTGATTATTTATTAGCTTCATTGTATTGTGTTGTGTGTATATATTATAGTGTAACAATTCCATATTGGGTATTCTGGACTACAATTATATGTAATTTTTATGCAAGTCAAGGGTGGATATTGGTGTAAATTTGAATTGCACCTAGTTACATAACAAATGATCTTGTTTTTTTTATTTCAAAATATTAAGGAGGTACAAATGTCTTTGGTTACATGAATCACTTTTGTAATGCTTCAGTCACAGCTATAGGTGTACCCATCACCCAAAAAGTGTTTATTGTACCCATTAGGTAGGTTTTTGCCCCTCTCCTTCTCTCCCTTCCCCCTGATTGATTTCCACTGAGTTTCACTTCCCTCTGTGCACATGTGCGCTCATTGGTTAGTTCCAATTTAATAATGAGTACATGTGATATTTGATTTTCCAATTTTGAGATACTTCACTTAGGAGAATGGTCTCTGGTTCCATCTAAATTGTTGCAAAAGGCATTAATTCATCCTTTTCATGGCTGAGTAGTATTTCATGGTATACATATACCACATTTTATTAATCCACTCATGAATTGATGGGCACTTGGGTTGTTCCCACACTGTTGCAATTGTGAATTGTGCTGCAATAAACATTTGAGTGCAGGTGTCTTTTCTGATAGAATTCTTTTCCTTTGAGTAGATACCCAGCAGTGAGATTGCTGGATCTAATAGTAGGTTTACTTTTAGTTCTTTGAAGAATTTCCATACTGTTTTCCATAGAGACTGTACTAATTTTCAGTCCCACCAACAGTGTATAAACATTCCTTTCTCTCTGCATCCAAGCCAGCATCTATTGTTTTTGTACTTTTTAATAAAAGCCATTCCAATAGGGGTAAGGTGATATCTTGAGGCATAGATCAATGGAACAAAATAGAGAACACAGATATAAAATCACCTACCTACAGCCAACCGATCTTTGACAAAGAGGACAACAATGTACAGTGGGGAAAAGAAACCCTATTCAATAAATGGTGCTGGGAAAATTGGATAGCCACATGCAGAAGACTGAAACAGGACCCCTATCTCTCACCACTCACAAAAATCAATTCAAAGTGGATTAAAGACTTAAATGTAAGCCATAAAACCTAACAATTCTAGAGGAAAATATAGGAAAAACTCTTCTAGATATCAGCCTAGACAAAGAATTTATGACTAAGACCCTGATGAAAATCATGGCAACAACAAAAATAAATAAATGGGATTTGATTAAACTAAAAAGTTTCTGCACAGTTAAGGAAATAATTGACAGAGCAAATAGACAACGTGCAGAATGGGAGAAAATATTTGCAAGCTATACATCTGGCAAAGAGCTAATAACCAGAATTTACAAAAAACTCAAGCAAATCAGCAAGGAAAAAACAAACAACCCCATTAAATGTGGGCAAAAGACATAAACAGAAGCTTTAAAAAAGAAGATAGACACATGGCCAATAAACATATGAAAAAATGCTCAACATCACTAATTATCAGGGAAATTCAAATTAAAACCACAATTTTAATAAAATTTTATCATGCAGGGTGGACTTGGAATTGAGCAGTAAGAACTAATAGTGGTGAAATATGCATCTTATCTTTGACAATTTCATTTTCAACAATTTCTCTTAATGGTACAGTCCATTCTAGGCTAGACTTCACCATGAACTATCTCTCCAGCAATATCCCAAACTTTCCTCTTCACAAAACTTGCATTCCTTAATTAGTCTTTCTATCAGGTGGTCTAATACTGCCAACATTTTTCTGTGCTAATGATAACAGATATAAGAACTAAAGTGATCCTTCTAGGTAATAATCTATGGACAGGTGAACTTAAACCACATTTTAAATAGAATTAAATGTTGTAGTATAAATATTTATGAGACCATTCATTACTAATAATTCTTCTGTTCTTGGTATCCCCAGAATTTCATCTTACACTTTCTTGAATTTGTTATCTGTACATTTTTGCTTTCCTATAAGTGGTTTGTGAAATAAAGAGAACATTTACTTTCCATTTGACTATGTTATAATAGCTTCTAAATAGGAAGGTTGTGAGAAAATGTTCACATATAATGTGAAGCTATTGAATTTTTTCATAAAAGGCGAGAAAAAGCAAAAAAAAAAAAAAGAATCTCATTTCACCTAATGCATTTCACAGATTGCCATAAACTAAGACTCTTTATCATTGGGAAGAAAATGCTGCTTTTCTTCAATAGGAAACAAACATATTTGCATCATAACAGAATGGGAAAGTTGTAAATAGAAGGGTCAATTTTGTTTGTTACTATGCAGACTGAGCTAACTGTCATAGTTCTCAGAGACATTTGGGGAATATTTTTACACAAAAGGTGAGAATCTAATAATTTATTCATTAGAATCTATGATTACTTCCCATACATAAATAAGAATAAGCACATTTTTAAAAATGCCGGAATCTCAATGACTTCAGGTCTTCTAGGGCAACTTCATCATCTATCTTGATGATTCTTTTAAAACTCTAATTTCACAACACTTTGTTTGTGTAACTTCCATACTCATATAACTTTAGTCAATACTGGCCATTCCATTGATCTCTTCATCTCTTTGATTTATTCTACCTCTAATATCAGGGATACAGAAATTTCTGTCCTATCATTTGATAACTTCCATCCTTTCCTAGAGAAGCCAATCTTTATGTCCACTGTGCCATGGAACCCTGGCATAGTGCCGCGTTTTTCATGGCCACTGTCACTTTCCTGAGTATTTTGGCCTCCGCTTCTAGTCTGAATTGTCGAGTGCTTTATCTCTTTGACTTCATGCCATTCCTTCCTTCTATTAGCTTAATTAATTTAATCTCAATTAATCCCCAGATTCTAATTCCCATTGCTACTCTTAATCCTCCCTGACTGTGGAGAGTTGATAAAGTGATGTTGTTGAGTGAATCTGTTATGCATCCATGCTATTAGCCTCACTGGGGCTCTCACTACTGCTGTGAATTTTGTTTAGATAATTTTTTGAGAACTTCTATCCTCAGTATCTGCAGTGAATGCAGCAATTCTTTTCAGCTTTTCTCAAGTTACCAACTTGACTCCAGCTCCCTGGTTCTGAACAGATACCTTCTAAACTAACCAGGATAAAGGGTCGTCTGGTCTGAGAGCTGCTACTCTGCCCTGTTGTACTACGATCACTCCGGCATGCTTCTTTATTTCCCATATTTGGGAAAGAGTTCCTTATTGCAGTGGTTCTCAGGCTCTAGTAAATCGCAGAACCATCTGAAAAACTTAAAAATGGAAGTTTCCTGCATTTACCTTAAGGACAATGAGGAAGCAGGTTTGTAGTGGGGCCCAGGGACCGGACTGTGGAGAGTCCACGGAGTACTTACGGAAGGACCACAGGCTCACTCTGAGAAACACTGCTTTGGGGCCAAGTGGCCTCTGAATCTCAGCTCTCCTACTAGAAAGGCCGACATAATTCAGGGTACCCAGTTAAATTTGAATTTCAGGTAAACAAGAAATAAATTTTAAGTATATGTATGCCCTAAATATTATAAAAGATATACTTATGATAAAAATTATTTATCTGCTATAGTTTTATTTGCTAAAATGGACGTCCTATAGTTTTACTCGCTAAACCTGTGACCCTACTCCTTACCATACCCAAGGCTTTGCTTCACTTTCCCATTTCCTTTTTTCTTTTTGTCTCCAGTGGCTGTTGATATACAACTCCCGGCCATCTGCCTACAAGTATGCTTCAGCTGCCTACAAGTGAAGCCTCAGCTTCACTCCATACACAGAACTACACTAACCTTGGACTGTGTTCCCACAGGTATTTCTCTTCATATTTCTCCAGGCGTTATCTGACTATGATGACTCATAATTCCCTTTATTTCTGCTCTGTCTTTCATGTAGATCAACCTTCTTTCTCACACTCTAGACTTCTGCTTATTATAATTCAACTTCTCCTGTAATACTCAACTCAGGCCCTTTGTATACCTCCAACATTGCACCTACTTCCCTCTCTGATAACAATGTATTTATAGGCACGATTTCCACACTAGGCTGCAAGTTAGTTCCTTGGGCACTGGAACTGTACCAGCACAATGCCAAGTATGTACCCAATCAGTGTCTCTGAATGACTCTATAAATGTAATCCTACCTTCTGTGTTAATCATTCTCTGTTCTTTCCTCTGATCATTGCCCCCTTCTTAGCCTTGGCTTATAAGTATTTGTGTACTCATTTTACTCACCATCTCCCAGTTCTTATTTTTTAATGGCAAGGATCAAGCCTCATAGACTCTGGTATCTACCTCCGTATGTAAGTCACTGTATTACAGCATATAGATCTTTTACAGCAGAACTGCCCAAACTGTTGCCATGCTCTGCTGCCATTCCATGAACAGGCCATGAGTATGCCAAAAAATGGATTTCCAGCAGCCTGGGACAGTCACCTCCAGCCACCAGCAGTCCATTTTCCCCAATGTGTCAACCAAACACATTTTCTACGTGTGCTGTGATGTGGAAAGATGAAGAATCACTGCTTTGCGGGTACCAGTTGAATGAATGGGTAGATAACTTCTATTTACTAGTACTTAATCTTGAATGAGTTGCTTAACTTCTCTGCCAGTGTCCTTGAAGAATTGTTCCAAAGTTGAGTTGATATTATTCATAACAACTCTTTGCTTTGTTTCATTATTATAATGACAATGATGATTGTGCAAAGAACGGTGTAAGGATTATAGATGACACAGAAGAAGTTAGGTACTCTGTCCTTAAAGAGGCGTCAGTATAGCTAGGGAGACAAACACACACACGTAGAAGAAGAGCAGCCTGTGGTAAGTGCCAAGTGCATCCTGCAGAGACAACGTGAAAGAGGGTTCAGGTGTGCAGTGGTTAAGGGAGGGCTGCCCAAGAAGGTGGGTAGGAGCTGGGGTTGCAAAAGATGGCTAGAAGTCCTGTAGTTAACAAGGGACCTGGCTGACACTGACTCTTCTAAGAAATTACCCAAGAAGGAAACCAATATTACAAACTGTTTTGCACTTTCTAGTTAGAATCATCAGCAAGTGGCAAATTTCAAATTTGATTTACTTAAAGTTTTTTTTTCTTTTTTAAAGCCAGTCAAATTTAGCAGTGGGAAGTTACTTGAAGTTTTTGACACATCATTTGGAAATATTTTAATGACAATTCCTCCCCTCTTTAATGATTAAAAAATAAGAAAGGCATCCATAAATATAATTTCCTTTGTCTTCCTCTATTCTGGGTGTGGTGACGCTGTTTCGTTACCTTTATTTGCTATGATCATTCTTTTTTCTCTTTCTTCTTGCTCCTTTCTCTCTTCGTTTATGATGAGAATAACTTTAGATGAAGAAGGAAGATGACTTATCAGTCAGGATTCTCAGTGCAGGGGCAGGTGACCCCTCTGTGATCTCAGCCAGTTGGAGTTTTTGATCAGCCATAACAAAGAAGATGATGCAAAGGGGAAATTCCAGCCCTGAGAGCAGTCTGCACAGCCACTGGGCCCGCGGGCTCCTCTCCTCCGAGTGCTTAGTCAGGATTCAGAGCTAGGGCAAGTCAGCTGAAGAACTGGAAAGTAGTGCCCACCTTTAAGAAATTTCCTAAATTGGCCTCATCAGCAACAGCTTTAATGTGATGCTGGGAATACACTTCCTTTTAAGAAACATTTGCTACACTGGCTGCTTTGACTTATGGTTTATCTTAAAATGAGTCAACCTCACTGATACCTTACAATAGTGTTACAGAATTAGCTCTCAGCTCTAACCTGAGTACACAACATTCGTTTCCTATAAATTACTACATAAGCTCTCAGCCATTTAGAACACAGGGCACTTGATTCTTTCCAGGCACAATCAGTGGAATGCCATCTTTCCTCCATGGGGTAGATACCATCAAGATTTTGTTCTCCCTATGTAACGCTTTATTACCTATTATCGTACTAATACAAGTATTACAATAATGAAAGCAATTTTTTAGTGTTAAGGAGATTTTTTTCTACTTATTAGGAGGACCAATATCCTTATTAGGCAACTGATTTATGTGCAAAAGTTTCACTGGAGTCCTTAGCACATCAAGGAATGTCAAGGTTCTGGGAGAGTTTTCATGAAATGGTTTAGAATAAAAAAAAAGTTGTCTTCATTTCTCTCTGAACCTTTCCTTAGTGACTTACTTTCAAGAATCTTGTCTCGTGTGGTCAGAATCTAGTCCAGTTTTTTCAGCACATCATTCCCATTGTCCAAGAGTGTTCGGTCCATAGAAGTTCAGGATGCGTGTTGACCGACTATGAGCTGCACTCAGGGATCCTACTGTCTTTCCTTGGCCTTGCTTTTGTTATCTCCACCAAAATGTATTCATCCTTTATTTGAATCCTATTTGGCATATGCTGTGCTGAGTAATAATGAGTTAAACAGATAAATGATTGAGATGATGTGTTAACACTATTTTTCTCTCTTAGACAATGTTAAGTCCAATTAAAATAATGACATATCAAATGATAGTCCTTTTAAAATGTTATTAATAGGGAAAATTTTAGGCAGTGTGCAACCTATGGGGAAAATATTTTCATTACTAATAACTGTTTACATGAATTGATTAGGTAATTCTTTTTTGGCATTTCATAAATGACACGGTGCAGGCAGCACATTGCATGGCAGCTGAGACTTGGAGGAGTTGTGAACGTGACTCAGATCAACTCTGTGATTAGAAATTGGCCACCCTGGCCAGTGTCAAAGAGTGAATTTATATTTACAGATTATTAAATACTAATGGCTATAATAAACACGGCAATCAATTATTGTACTCACTAGATAGCTTAACCTAAGTAGACAGGGGGATACATTTTTGAGATCAAATGGAAAAAGAAGAAATGTAGATTATCTTAGTTAGTTTCACTGTTATGGGTCAAACAATAGGAAACTTTATAGCTTTCAATAATCTGTGCTGACTGGGAGCAAAAACTGAAAAATACAGGAAAGTAAGATTGGGAATAATTCAATAATTTACTTAAGAAAGAGACATCACTAGTCTACTCATTCTAATTATTATTAGAAGCAGTGTGCATTGCTTTTGTCTCTTTTCCTTTCTTTCTCTCGAGTCATTCAATTTTGGTGACATTTCATATGAATACTATAATTATCAAAAGCTTCCATTTGGAGAGAGGTATAACTCTACCTGGAAATGGGATCATCTCTTGATGGCTTGTCAAGGTGACGGCAGTCTCTAGGTCTGTGACTGGAGACCTACAGTCATCCTACATCCTACATCCTACAGCTGCCTGCTCTCACCCTGCTCACCTTTCCTTAGCTTTCTCTTTGCCTTTGGAGAGTGTTCCAATGGTAGACTTTGCTATGTTAAAGCAGAACACAAGTACCTTGTGTTATAGGTATGTAGGCTGAGACTAACGTGTGCACATTTTTGTCTCTGTTTATCACATTCTGAAGAAAAGATGTACAATCCACATTTGCTTATTTTACACACATAGATTCATAAGCATATACCAGCACAGACACTCATTCACAAGGATGACTTATCATAACGGAATATATGAAGATAGCTTCTGCCATTGTTGAAAATTTCCTAGGCTATCTCCACAAATAAATCACACATTTATGAATCAAAACAACAGAGATATAAAGGCTACAAACATGCATATTCCTCATTAATAATAATTTACTTATCAGATTTCAGAACCTAGAATTTTAAAAATCATAATAAATTCACTTTAAGGAATAGCAGATTCCTCAGGGACACAAAGGACTTGGGCATTCCATATCACCATTTCGTATTTTTTAGTTAATTCCAAAGCTGCCACTAAATAAAGTAAGTTATTCTCCCTCCTTTTTGTATCGAAACAAACTCTTCCAACCTGTCAGGTTTGACCTTCCCAGAATTGCTCCTCCACCGAAACTGACGTCCTCGATCCCCAGGCCAACTATACTCATATTTAGAGGCAGTTCTTGCCAAAGAAGACTGCATGGATCTCAGAATCTTTTTTCAGGGCAGTTAGAACTTCTGCTTCCATAAATTTGGTAAGCCTTGTGTGGAGTGCAAAGACCCTTTCTGCCTCCCAGGGTCCCAACATTTTTTCCTCTCACCATTGCTGCTGCAGAGCACGGAAGCTGGTCCTCCTGAGCTGGTTTCCTGATTGGATCTCCAATTCCTAGAGGTTCCTGAGAACAGCACTCAATCCAGTTCTATTTGTCTTGGTCCTTGTCAACACCCTCCTACAAGGGATCAAATCTGCCCTTCACATCCATCATGCTAATGGTCAGGACCTTGTTTCAAATGAGTTGGACCACCCAGAACAACGAGCAGATCTGTTGACTGACACTGAGAAGCCAAACCTCTGCATGACCCACCAGGTTGGACCCCTCCAGGTTCACTGCAAACTTGGATGGTACCTGAGGTAGTCACATGGTGATGGATGTCACAGTTTAATTATGTGTCATCTCTCTTTTGAAAATTAGCCCTAGAATCTGGGTAGCTTTGTTCCCTACCCCCCATGCCTGTAAAGACAGTGGATACAAAATATTAGTTTTTTTTTTATGCTGGCAGCTAAAGTTTCTCTTAAAAGACGAATAGCTCTATTTATAAAAATCTTGATGTGTAATTTTAGTTGTGGAAAGAAAGTTTGGAGCCTGAAAGTGTGAGCGAGAAGAGACAAAGAGCTGTACTCTGTTTCATAAGAAATGGGTATTGAGGGTACATAGGTTTTGGAGCAGGTTAAAGAAGACAGAGTTCAGAAACATTGCTAGAGACTGGGATCTAACGAAGAAGGGTGATTCAACAAATTCCTTGATGGCAAGAAATGGGAAAATGGAGTTTAAGAACAGGGATTTCTAACATTTTACTTTAAATAGCTTACTATAATATTCAAAATATAGAAAATAAAATTTGGAGTAATTCAATAACTTCGTTTGGGGGAGTGTTTAGTTACTTATTTTAAGCATTATTAGAAGTTCTATAAATGAACATTAGAATTACTTGGTTTCTTTTCCTTGCTTTCTCTTTTTCATCCATTTTTGGTGATATTTCAAAGAATGCAATACTTTCTGAAAATACCTGCTAAGAAGAGGGCATTGCGCTATCCTCCAATGGAATTGTTATGGGAAAGGCACCTCCTGTTGTGAACGCCACCCCTTAAGACCTTTAAAACCCTTGGGGCAGGCTCTGTTAAGCGCTTATTGAAAACCACTGAACTGAGTTTGCTCTGAGTTCTTTTCTAGATTTGAAATTCTGCAACTATATGGCAGATTAATGCTGCTCATTTACAACTCATCTCTAATACAAAGGCATTATAATAAGCTGTAAAGGTGTCATTAAGCAAAATATTTGATTCATCAATTTCCATACTTTTAATATCAAAATGCTAGCATGTCCAATGACATTACCTCCAAAGCAACCCAGATTCTATCGCTTTTCCCCATATTTACTAATATATCTCTAATCAAAGCCTGGAATGCTGCAAAATGAAACATGTATAGAGCATTTAAGACAATGCCAGTTGTCCTCCTGGCAACTCCATCAAATGAGCATTATTGTTATTGCCATCTTACAAGTAAGGAAAGAGGCTCAAGAAGTTAAGCTACTTGCTACAGGCCACGTAGCTAATACACGAAAAAGCCACGATTCAAAGGGGTCCAGAGCCTATGATCTCATCCCATACCACAGAGTCTTGCCAGAGTCTCCTACCTGGCCTCCCTGTTTCTGCTGTTGCCTGCCAACATTTCCCACACCGTGGCCAGAGTGGTTTTCTAAAAATGTAAATAAGATCCTATTATTTCTGTCTGCTTTAAATCAGTGGTGGCTTCCCATTGCACATAGAATAAAATCGTATGCCTTCCTTACTGTGGCTTAATAAAGCTCACTGGATATGCCCAGCCTCCTTCTTTATTGTCTCTTCTTCCCATGGTATAAACTGCACGGGTGCAGGGATGCTGCCGGTCTTGTTTAATGCTGTGTCCCCAGCCTGTTAATGGCACCTATCACATAGCAGTATTAAAACAATAAAGGAACAGATAAGTAGACCATTTAGATGGAAGGTAGGTAGATGGGGAGAGGAAACTCTTATTATATTTATTATGTGGATCATTCTTCTGTCTTTATTCTTCTCCTGAAAACTCTGAGTGCCAACATACCAAGGCAAGTCTCTTGTCATTTCTGGATTTGCCAAGCTCTATTACTCCTGTGTCAGGACTGCGTTTACATTGGATCCAGAAAACATGCTCCTCCAGTCTATGTTCATACTTACACTATTCCGTAAATGCTTAAGGATCTTGTTGCAGGGAGGGGATATACCACCCTTCCTTTCATCTTTTAAACTAAATGCTTTATAAATTCAAGCACCAATACTTGTTTAGGAAAAAAACCTTTTACATTATCAATGATTTTTTTTCTTTTGAACCACCACCAAACTATCAAAATATTCTGAAGATGAGAATATAATCTTCCTACTCTACTGACTGATTCACATAGTAAGTAAATTTTTTCTTGTCAATGACTTTTTCCTACCTTTCTTGGTAGATTTCTTTATATCCTATAAATATTGACAGTAAGTATGTTTTTCTGTGCCAACATAAAAGATAATCCTTATTGTTAATATGTCCATACTACCAGAAGCATATTGCCAGATTCAGTGCAATCCTTACCAAAATTCCAATGGCATTCTTCACAGAAATAGGAAGCACAGGTCTAAAATTTTTACAGAAACACAAAAGACCCCAAATTGCCAAAGCAATATTGAGAAAGCAAAACAAGTTGGAGACATCATACTTTCTGATGCCAAATTATATTATAAAGCTATAGTAATCAAAACAGTATGACACTGGCATAAAAACAGATGTGCAGACCAATGGAACAGAATAGAGAACCCCAAAATAAGCCCAAACATATATGGTCAACCAATTTTTGGCAAGGCACCAAGGAGACACAATACGGAAAAAATAGTCTCTTCAATAAATGGTGCTGAGAAAGCTGAATTTTGACATGCAGAAGAATAAAATTGCACCGTTATCTTATACTGTACAGAAAAATCAACTCAAAATAGGCAAAAGAAAGAAAGAAAGAAAGAAAAAAAGAAAGAAAGAAAGAAAGAAAGAAAGAGAGAGAGAGAGAGAGAGAAAAAGAAAGAATAACCCTAAACATAAGACCTGAAACTATAAAACTCCCAGAAGAAAACATAGGAGAAAAACTCCTTAACAGTGGTCTTGGCAAGGGATTTTTTAGGTATCACACCAAAGGCTTAGGTTACAAAAGCAGAAATAAATAAATAGGATTACAATAAACTAGCAAAAAAAAAAAGCAATTGAACAAATGAGAAGGCAGTCTATGGATTGAGAAATAATATTTACAAACCATATATCTAATAAGAAGTTAATATCTAAAATATATACAGAACTCACACAACTTAATAGCAGAAAAATGAATAACTCAATTGAAAACTGGGCAAAGGACCTGAATAAACATTTTTCCAAAGAAGACAAAAATGGCCAAAAGTTGTATGAAAATCTGTTTTTCTCTGAGCACACATACACACACACACACACACACACACACACACACACAAAATCTGCTTTTCTCTGAATACACACACACAAAAATGGTATATAAAGAAGTGCTCAACTTCACAAATTAGCAGAGAAATGCAAATCAAAACCACAATGTGTTATCACTTCACACCTATTAGAATGATTGTTATCCAAAAAAAGAGAGATAACAAGTATTGTCAAGGATGTGGAGAAAAGGGAACCCTTGTACACTATTGATGAAAATATAGATTGGTGCAGGCACTGTGGAAAAGAGTATAGAAATTCTCAAAGAAATTAAAAATAGGCTGGGAGTGGTTGCTCATGCCTGTAATCCCAGAGCTTTGGGAGGCGAGGTGGGAAGATCGCCTAAGGCCAGGAGTTCAAGAACATCCTGGGTTACATATTGAGACCCTGTCTCTAAAAAAAATAAAAAAAAATTAGCCAGATGTCGTGGCTAAAATGATAATCCATTTTCCAGGTTGCCTAGATGAAAAAGCTTGGAATCAACCTTGAGCCCTTTATCTCTCTCACACCCCATTGCAATCAATCAGCAAATCATGTTGACCTTAGTTTCATAATATTTTTTGAATCCAACCATTTCTCATGACTTCCACCTTTACCCACTTCGTTACAACCACCATCCTACCACCAAGTTATTGCAATAGCTTTCTCAATGGTCTTTGTATTTCTGCCTTGCCTCCCTGTAACCTATTAGTAATTCACAAAAACCCAAATCAGATCACGACACTCCCTTGTTTATACCTTTTGAATGGATTCCCAACTCTCTGCCTTTATTTAGCCTTACATTATCTGACACTTGGCTAGTTTTCTAATCTCATTTCCATCCTTTCTTCCCTGGCTTTCTGCTTTGCAACCATAATGGCTACCTTTTTGTTCCTTAAACGTATAATATGCTCCTATATCATGGCATTTGCTCTTGCCGTTCTTTCTTCCTGGAACCCTCTTTTCCCAGAGAAATTTCCGGGTCATTTCTCTCTCATTTTGTTTATATCTCTTTTTGAAGGAATTTTAATCTGTGAAATATTGAGTTTTCTGACACATGACTACAGTATAGTTTCATTTATTTACGTCATCTTAAATTTTTCACCAATGCTTGATAGTTTTTACTGTGTAAGTCTTATACATCTTTTGTCAAGTTTATCACTAAGTATTTCATATTTTTGATGTGATACTAAATGGTAGTTTTTTATGCCTATTGATGTGATTATACCAGTTGATACAGAAAAATCATTTCAGAAAATTCTATAACTATTCCTTATTTCTCAGCACAGTAGGGATACAAGGGAAATTTCTCAACCTAATAAATGGCATCTACAAAACCCTGAAACTAACAGTGTAGTTAATGGAAGAGAACTGACAGAAACAAGATTATTCAACATTATAGGGGAGGTTCCAGCCAGCATAGCAAGGCAAGACAAAGAAAAAAAAAAATGAATGAAGTTTGGAAAGCTAGAAGTAAAACTGTCTTTATTCACAGACTATATAATAGTTTTACGTAGAAAACCCAGCTGAACCTACAAAAGACTAAAACTGGCAAATGAGGTTAGCAAGGTTGCAGGATATAAGTAAACAAAAATCAATTGTATTTCTAACAAAAAATGTGCAAGCCCTGTGCACTAAAAAATGCAAAGCATTAGTGAGAAATTCTTTAGATAAAATGCAAGCCCAGACAAGAACAATGGACAATTACAATTAAACATACCTTTTAATATCACATCAAAATATAAAATACTTTTAGTGATAAATCCCTACATTAATGAGATCAATCACACTTGGTCATGATAAATCATCTTTTTATATATTTTGGAGCCACTGTGCTAAAATTTTGTTTGGAATATTTGCATCTATGTTCATGAGGGATATTAGCTTGTGGTCTTCTTTTCTTAAAACATTTTTTGTTTGGTTTTGGGTAATGCTGGCATCATTGAAAGAACAGGAAATTATTCCCTCCTCTTCATTTTTCTGGAAGAATTTGTGTAAAATTATTACAAAAAAAGCTTCCTTAAAGCTTTGGTAGAATTTACCAGTAAACCCATTTGGACCTAGAGTTTTCTTTGTAGGATGGTTTTTAAGTGCAAACTGAATTTCTTCACTAGAAATAGGCCTATTCATGTTATCTATTTCTTTTTGAGTAAGGTTTGGTAGTTTGTATCTTTCAAAGAATCTTTCCATTTCTTTTAAGTTGTCAAATTATTTGGCATAACATTGCTCATGATACTTCCTTATTATCCTGTTATTAACTGTGGAATCTGTACTAATAATGATTCTTTCATTCTCGTTATTGATAATTTTTGTCTTTCTTTTTTTCTTTTAGTCTGGATAAAATGTATCATTTTTCTGGTTCTTTTTTTTTTTCTTTTCTTTTTTTCTTTTGAGAGAGGGTTTTGTTCTGATGCCTGGGCTAGAGTGCAGTGGTGTCATCATAGCTTACTGCAACCTCAAACTCCTCCTGAGCTCAAGTGATCCTCCCACCTCAGACTCCTGAGTAGCTGGGACTACAAACATATGCCACCACATCTGGCTAATTTTTCTATTATTAATATTTGTAGAGGTGGGGTCTCACTATGTTGCCCAGACTGGTCTTGAACTCATAGTCTCATGCGATCCCCTCACCATAGCCTCCCAAAGTGCTAGGATTATAGGTATGAGCCACTGCATCTGGCCTCTGGATTTTTTAATAGTATTGACTTTTGAGGTTTTCTTTTTTTTAATTTATTCTTTCTGTGGTTTTTGTTGCTGTTTTGTTTTTGTTTTTGAGGTGGGTTTTGCTATGCTGCCTAGACTGGCCTTGAACTCCTGGGCTTAAGTGACTCCACTATATCTTACCTTTACTGACCAAACTGTAATAAACAATTTTATTGTAATTCTTTAGTAGCAGGGATTACAGGTGCACACCACAACATCCAGCTAATTTTTGTTTTTATCTTTACTATTTTTTCTGATTATTTTAATATACTTTTCTTTCTAAAATTTCTTTTTTTTTTTTTAAGACAGAGTCTCGCTTTGTTGCCCAGGCTAGAGTGAGTGCCGTGGCATCAGCCTCGCTCACAGAAACCTCAAACTCCTGGGCTCAAGCAATCCTCCTGCCTCAGCCTCCTGAGTAGCTGGGACTACAGGCATGAGCCACCATGCCCGGCTAATTTTTTTTATATATATTTTTAGTTGGCCAGATAATTTCTTTCTATTTTTAGTAGAGACGAGGTCTCACTCTTGCTCAGGCTGGTCTTGAACTCCTGACCTCGAGCGATCCACCCTCCTCGGCCTCCCAGAGTGCTAGGATTACAGGTGTGAGCCACCGTGCCCGGCCTAAAATTTCTTAAGGTGGAAATTGAGATCATTGATTTGAGACTTTTCTTCTTCTCTATCATAAGTATTTAATGCTGTATATTTCTTGTAAGTGCTGCATCAGCAGTATTCCACAGATTTAAAAATATTGTGCTTCCGTTTTCATTCAGTTCAAAATACTTTCTTGTTTCCCTTTTGATTTTTTCTTTGTCTCTTTCTTTTTTTTATTTTTTTTTCTTTTCTTTCTCTTTTTGTTTTTTTAATTTTTTAAAGGCTGGTCAAGTGGAGCAGTGGGAGTGGAGAAGGAACAAAGGAATCTGTAACTGGTTGTGATCAATTAATTAGTTGTAAACACCACTGCACTTGGACCAACCTGATTTTTGTTTTCTTTGATGCAAGGGTTATTGATAAGTGTTAGTTTTTAAATATTTTGAGATTTTCAGATATCTTTCTGTTAGTTATTTCTAATTTAATTCCATTGTGGTTAAGGAAAATGCTTTGTATGACTTCAATCTTTTTAAATGTATTAAAACTTTTTTATAGTCAAAATATTGTTTATCATGGTAAATATATTTTATATATTTTAAATAAATGCATATTCTGCTGCTTTAGGGTGGAGTCTTCTATAAATATCAATTAGACCAAGTTGATTAATAATGTTGTTCAAGTCTTCCATAGACTGATATATTTTCTGTCTACATATACTGTCAAATATTGAAAGTAGTGTTTTGAAATCTCTGACTATAATTGTGGATATGTCTTTTCTTCCCTGCAGTTCTATCAGTTTTTTTCTTCATGGATTTTGGGTGCATGAATATTTAAAGTTGTTATGTAGTCTTGATGAGTGTACTTTGGTATTATGAAATGACCTTTATCCATGACAATATTCTTTTCTTTGAAGTCTTCTTTGATATTAATATAGCCACTCCAGTTTTCTTTTGATTAGTGTTATCATGGTTTATTTTTCCCTCCTTTTATTTATTTAATTTTAAACCTATTGTTATCTTTATATTTAAATTGTATTTCTTTTATGAGGCATATGGTTGAGTCCTGCTTTTTATTCAACCTGACATTTATTTACCTGTGAACTGGAATGTTTAGATAATCTGATTTTAATTGATTATTGATATGGTTACATTTAAGTCTGTTATCATGACATTTGTTTTCTATTTGCTCTATCTACTCTTTGTTCCCTTTTTTATTATTTTCTGCTTTTATATTGAGTATACTTTTGTAATTTTTAATGATATTTTTTATAATTTTTATTTTTTTTATTGGTTTATTATCCACAACTTTTTATTTTGTTATTTTAGTAGCTGCTTTAGAGTTTATAATATAAAAGTTGAGTAACCCTTATCTGAAATGCTTGGGAATAGAAGCATTTGGATTTCTAATTTTTCTAAATTTTGGAATATTTGCATTATATATACTTACTGATTGAGCATCCCAAATTTGGAAATCCAAAATCTGAAATGTTCCAATGTGCGTTTTCTCTGAGCATCATGTTGGCACTCAAAAAGTTTTGAATTTTGGAGCATTTCATATTTTGGATATTTGGATTTGGAATGCTCAGCTTGTATATCTTTAACTTACCACATTCTATTTTCAAACTATATTTAACATATCACAGATAGCACAAGAGCCTTTCCTTTCTCCCTTAGAGGCCTTTCTCCTGTTGTTGTCATACCTTGTACTTTCCCATAAATTTAGACTCCGCATTACATTCTTATTATTTTTGTTTAAGCAGCCAATTATTTAAAAAAACTCATTTAGCTACTTTTAAAAATCTTATATATTTAGTAATTACCATTTCTGTAGTTTTCGTTCTTTTCTGTAGACCCATATTTCTACCTGATATAATTTGCCTTCTTCTTGAAGGGCCTGAATATTTATTGTAGTACAGGTTTGCTCTAAAAGTTTTTATTTTGTGTTTGTTTTGGAAAAGAAGTTTTTGTTGGGTATAGCATTGTAGGTTGAGAGTTTGTTTCTTTCATTGCTTTAGATATGTTGCTCAACTCTCTTCTTGCTTTCATTATTTGTGATGAGAAGTCTACTGTCATCCTCTTCTTTCTTGGTATGTGACATGTCTTTCTTTCTGGCCAATTTTAAGATTTTTCTCTTTATCTCTGGCTTTGAACAATTTGGTTATGAGTTGCCTTGGTGGAGTTATCTTTATGTTTCTTATGCTTGAATTCATTGATCTTCTTGGATATGCAGATTTATAGCTGTCATCATATTTAGAAAATTGCTGGCTATTATTTTTCAAAAAATTGAGACTCCAAATACATTCATATTAGGCCACTTTGTTGTTCCACAGCTCATATATCTATTTAGATTGTAAAATTCCTTTTTTCTCTTTGTATTTAATTTTGGATAGTTTATATTGCTAGATTTTTAAAGTCAATAATCTTTTCTTTTGCAATATCTACTCTGTCATTAATCTCATCCATGTATTTTTCATTCCAGACATTGAAGTTTTCATCTCTAGAAATTTAATTTAGTTCCTTTTCTGATCTTTCATGTCTCTACTTAATGTTTTGAACACTGAAAGTCCAATGTTTTAATGTACTTGTTTGCTAATCTTAACATTTATATCATCTTTTTGTTGTTTTTAATTAGTTATTTTCCCCCATGACATATTTTTCTGCTTGTTTGCATGCCTGGTAACTTTTCATTGGGTGCCAGATATTATAAATTTTATTCTTTTGAGTATTGAAAATTGTGAACTTCTTATAAATATTCTTGTGCTTAGTTCTCCATGTTAAGTCACTTGAAAATAGTTTGATCCTTCAGGCCTTGCCTTCTAGATTAGGAGAGCCCAATATAGTGCTCAGACTAGGGCTCATTATTTTCACTACTGAGGTTTTTCCACTACTTCCTGTGTACTTTTCCCAGTGCCTCATTAATTATGAGTTTTTTCAGTCTGGTTGGTGGGAACACTATACTATGTGAGTGCTGATGGGTATAATCCTTTTGGGTAGTTCTTTCCCCAGCCTCAGGTAGTTTCGTCACATGCATGCAGTCATTAGTACTCAAGGCAGGAGCATTATTTGAGGGCAATTTTTGGAATTTTCACTCTGCAATGTCTCTCCTTGTTTGGACTCTGCTCCAAAAACTGTAAGTGTCTTGATTTTTTTGGACTTCATCTCTGTTTTCTCAACTCGGGGGGGGGGGGGGGTCCACCGGATTTCACCTGGGTTATGCCTTTCTGTGCTGTTGCCTGGAAACTCTCTTAACGAAGGAACAATCATATGGCTTACCTTGTGTTTTCCCATCCCTCAGAGATCATTGCCTTTTGTTTCTTGATGTCTGTGTCTTGAAAAGTGTTGTATGGTATATTTTGTCCAGTTTTTTGGTTGCTTCAGGTGAGTGTACATATCTAATTCCCATTACTTTGTTTTGGTTGAAAACACATTTTTGTTGTTTAATAGAATCGTTTATTAGCTTTATATCATTAGGGGCAGAAAGACCCAATGAGTTCTGGTTTTTATATTTCCGAAGTTTTTCTTCTTGCTCTAGCTAGTATATGGGTAATTTTTGGTGAATTTTTTGTGGATATTTATAAAGAAGATATATTATTCATTTGAAGGGTATTCAGTTTCTAATGTAAAGATATAGAGCTTGGCTATATTCTTATGAAATAAAATTAAGAAGAGTATATGTTTACAAAAATAGAATAGAACAGAAAAAAATAAAATGAGAAATAAAATTTTTCTTCTAGTTTAAAAATATATAACCAGGCCCTCTTCCAAAGTTAAGTATTTCTTACTTGTTTTGTACAACTTTTATGAATTTACTAGGAAATTTCTATATATCTTTTTATCCAACCATATTGTACTTATTAACCTAGTTTCTTTGATTAAAGTAGCACATAAATGTTCTCTTTTGTGAATAAATGTAAGTGTGCAGCATATTCTATATTCAATGTTAATCACTAATTAAATTCTTTTAGAAGTTTATTAATTATCAAATTGGGATTTTTTTCCCATTCCCTTCATGATGCCAAGTAGATCCAGGTCCTACGTTTGTGTTTTAAAATTAAGTATAATAAAAATGTCTTGGAAATAGGCTCAAGGGACACAGGTTTTGGTCTTCACCAGGCTTTTATAAGCTCTGTGCTATGTGCAAGTCATTTATCCTTTCTGAGCCTCAGTTTGCTCATCTGTCATTAAATTATGCTGAATTAGATTATATTTACTGTTAATTCCAATTATGAAGTTATATGTACGTACTTACACCTCTTCTTTAGGGCATTATCAATACACAGCAGACTTCTGCTGGCAGCCTGGCCTGTCGCTGGCAGGTGCTGATGAGGGCGCATCCACCCAATCCGCGTATTCACCGTGGGCTTACATTGGGTATTTGATATTATTGCCAAGTGATGATTTACACATTATTGCAGAGAAACTCTGATATAAATGAAAGAAAATGCTAATCATGTAGCTTTATGCTCTCATCCCATCACTAGACCACCCCTTTTGTAGTAAGTTATAAAATATTTCTGTAACTATCCTGGGAAAAGCACATTTATATTGCATTGCGTTTTTAAGCTAAGATGTTAATCTGTTAAGTGGAAATATTTAAATTACGCTACAACTTTTGTTAGTTCATTTTGAGATTTCTTTAATGTTTAATAAATTGTGAGACTAAAATTATGTGAGTGGCCTGATTTTCTGTTGAGTTGAGGGTCTCTGGTGAAGCATGTGTGTCGTAAGGAGGAAAGCTAATATGCAATATCTCAACTAAAGAGCTTGGACTGGCTCTCACAATCCTACCAGCTGAGGCCATATTTTGAGTTTGTTTTCCTTCTACTTACATGCACATATACATATGGTAGGCCTGAGATAATGAGATTCTTTTCAGTTTAAGCTGCCTGTAGTTAGACATATGAACAAAACACCTCCGTATAATTTGCCTTCCTTCACGGCATTTACATGCGTAGATGTGTTTTGATTTGCTTTTGTGTAGCAAATACTATGTTACATGGGCCAAAAACATTTCACCATCAGAATTAGAGATTGTAAGCACAGCTGATTTTTAAGAATATTTTGGGCAGCTGCAGAATTGTGATGACTATCCACCAGGCATTTCATCCCTTCTTTGCCCAAATTGAGTCACTTTCTATCTTAAGTCTAACTTGACACACAACAAAAAATCATTCTTTGCCTACTGATGGCATAAATAGACAAAAGTAAAACAAAACTAAATAGGAGACAAGTCTAATGGAAAAGCTTTATGTTTAGGAAACGTGTAAATAATTTTGAAATTAATGTAAGCCAATACCCACACATGTATCATTGGGCCAGAAGTTTATCTTCTTTAATTTCATCAGAAATTGTCATTGATTTCTGAAAAATTATATATGGTTAGAAATTTCCCCATTATTACAAAAATAATATTATGGGATAAATAAATATCTTGATTATGACATTATTAAGGGAAATTGATACTTGATTTAAATTTGCATGAGAGAAGATTTGAATCTGAGATGAAAAATGATAATTCTGGCTAAATTTAGGGATAGTCCTTGTAGCCACTTTCTACAGTTCTTTCAGATGTTCCATGTATACAGTCCCTCCTATTTGTTACAGTATGTTAGTTACTTTAAGAAAATTAGCTTAGTGTATACTTTCAACAATCCTATATTCGTATTATTAAACCCATCTTACAGCGGGAGAAACCAGGGTTTAGCAGACAAGTCACAGGGCTGGAAAGGAGAAAGGCCTGGGTTTTAATCCAACCCTGCCTGGGGCAAAGGGCCTGTGCCTTCCACTCCGAGGCACCAACTCCTGCATGAGTTAGTGTCTCGATCCACTAACCACTCACGCTCCAATGGTGCCTAGCAGTGGGGGATTGGGCCTCTTGTGGGCAGGGCCATTTGCCTCCTGTGAACTCGCTGTTACCTGTCCACTCCTCGGGCTACTCCTAACCATCCAACCCTGCCAGTCCAAGGTTGGGCACACTGCTTTCCCTCCCGCATGCACAATCCAAAGTTACCTTCTTTGTGCAGGGAGCTAATTTGATGTGAGACTGACTTTTGGTAGGTCATACCACTCAAATAATGGCTGCTTTCTCCCCCCCAACTCTCTACTCAGTGCCACGCCTGGTAGGGGCGATGTCTGATGTTTACGTTGCCCAAAATGTTTTGAGGAACTAGTATGTGTTAGAAGAAAAACAGATCCTGTGGTCAAAGAACTGTGGAAACAGTTGGTTAAATAAAGCTCAGTAGGGTCAGAGTCTTTAATATGCTCATCTGCTTTATTATAAGAGTTTTCAAGGGAGAAAGTTAGTGTGCGGGACACCCCAAATATATTTGACCACACCTAGCTATTTTGTTTTTTTTAACAGAATCCTTTAGGGGAATGGTATTCCATGCATGTAAGACACTTTGAAAAATTGTTGGCTTAACAGAAACAAGTGGTGGGAATTTCTTAAGCCCTTGATAGGTGAGTAGGGGACATGTTTTGGGAAGGTTTCCCCTTTGGAATATTTGAGTTATAGCAAACTGGGAGTGCTTTTTTTTTTTTTAAATAAGGCTGACCCTACTTCTGATAGTGTCTTTAGTATCAAATTGGGCAGCCCTTTCGGAGGAAACTGCACAGAGTAGACATCACCGTGGAATGTGCAGTTGCCCCTGGCAGAGTGAGAATGGGGAAGGGAGAGTGAAAACAGATGCTTGAAGCCAAGAAGAAAGGCTGAATCCATGAGGTTCACAACACAGGTGTGCATATATGTGATCACTGATTAAGGCAGGCGCGTATTTTCTTCTGGAAACCATGATGGAAAAGGTGAGTCCTGAGCTCAACTTTACAGAAGGGGAGACTTTGGCAGAAGGCTGCTAAGTCCTCTGGGCGAGGCAGGGAATGTGGGAGGGTAGAAGCGGTGAGTCACATCCTGGAGACAGTAAACAATTGATTTCTGCTTCCTCTGTGTCCAGGCACGTCTAATCAAGTTTATTCCCCTTTTCAGAAGACGAGGGGAAAGCATGGGGAAAAGGAGGACACGCACTCTCATAAATCTTTCCCTCTGACCCATTTGAAGCTACACATCCATACAGATTTGCCTCTATGTAAACACACTCATATTTTAAAAAATATTGTTTGTTGATCAGTCATATTAGTAAAAGTCAGTATTTTTTAATTCAAATTGGGATCTTGGAAGCTCAAAGAATCAAAAATGATGTCCAGGAGCAGTAGTAGCCCAACCAGAAGAGCCTTAGAAGCAGCCAGATGGAGGAAGCCTTTCAGCTGCAGGCGGGGATGGGCATGCAGAGTGCTGAAGACAGCGGAGCTCTCCTGCCTCCCTCTTCTTCACCCTGCCCATCCCACCTGCCCACCCTCCCTGGTTCCTTCTCACTAGGCTCTGGGCGCTGCTCTGCGTAAAAAACTCATGCCAATTTTCTACGCAGGCAGCAAATCAGCTTTTAAAAAACATAAATTGGATCATATCATCTCCCTTGTTCAGAATTCTTTGGTGGCTGCCTTCTGCCTTTAGAATGTTTCTATCCTTTGCTGCAGCTGCTGGGGCCCAGCACGCCTCCTGCCTCAGCTCTCCCCTCCCTTCTTAGAGGAGGCGTCACCTGTACTGGCTTTGATTTTCCACCTTGGAGCCTCCTGCATAATTGTTCTACGGCTGCCACCTTCCTCTTTTGCCATCAGGGGTTGGCAAACTATAACCACAGGCTGGTTTTGGCCTTTGTCTTGTTTTTGTAAGGCACTTGAACTAAGCAAAAATAGTTTTTAAGTTTTTAAAGGGTTGTAAAAGAATATGCAGTGAAGATCCAATGTGGTCCGGAAAATCCCCAATATTTACTATCTTGCATTTTATAGCAAAAATTTGCCAACTCCTGATCTAGATCCATTTCTCTCTACCTCACATTCTAGATATGCTCTTTATATCACATACCCCACCCTGCAATTATATTTTCATTAGTGTCTTTACTCGTTGACTGTTTTTCCTCCTGCCTCTGGAGGGACAGGGGCCATCCTTGTAGAATCCTTGAAGGTACAGCTCAGTGTCCGACACGTGTCTTGCTGCTCTGAGCAGAGAACATGACTCTGTGTTCCTAGGGGTGTGCATAGTGGACACCTATTGTGAGTTTCACAGACCTCTCAGTATTATTCTGGGGAATTGGGAGGCTGCCCACCCCCATGATGTCACAATGATAGCATTTCATAGGTGGGCTGGAGACCATGCTCATGCTTGTCTGAGCACTGATGATCTGACTGGTTGAATCCTCTGTCACCAAAACCTAATAAAGAGGGACATTTGTGAAATTTTAGAAATGGGATTACTGTTCATAATTGTCATTCAATAACCACGGAAGGTCCATGTTAATAATTCTCTGCAATACTATTCAGAGATGACATCTGTTTAAGCATACATTATAAAAGTCAGATTTGTTCAACAGAGACTTTATTAATTTGCTACTTTCCCTGAGCAAATGTGACTGCACATTTGTTTAAATATTTACAAACGTAGGTGAATGAGCAGCAGAGGAAGGTAAAATTAAAGCCAAATAGGACACATGTTTTTAAAGAAAGATAGGATTTCATTGACTTTGTTGTTGTGTGAGTAATAATGCAGTGCAGAAAATGTGATATGTTCACACTGTGCTTCTCATATTCACTGATTGAAAAGGGACAGTTCCATTTTCTGCAGTGCAAAACCAAGTCATTCTTATTAAAAGGTCACAGGAAACTGAGGAGAAATGTCAGGCACACAGGCTGACCTATTCAGAATATAATCAAGCTTGCTTTAAAAAGACAACATCTGCATTATGAAGGGGAGAGATCTGATTGTATTCTCTCTGCTTTGGTAATGCAGTTAGTGCGATAAGACCTTGAGACAATCTTGCCCTTCAGAAAATGAGTGTTTTGGTAGGTGTGGGCGGGTCGGATGGGACCTCATGATGTAATGTGGCTAAGATCATTTCTTCAGCCACTGCTTCCTTTTGAATTATTGAGCTTACCATTTCTTTACAAGATGCACATTTTTTTTTTTACTTCCAAGATAATTTTGCTTCACTTTGATTTTCCCTTAGATTAATTAATTTCTCAAAGGGTCGATGAAAGTGGTCCCCCGAATCCAGTGACAGATTGACAGCTCTGTGGCTCCAGGCTTCTGTCTGCCCAGAGACGGAGCACGGTGGGTGCAGAGGTGCCATTTCTGCAGTACGCCCTTCCATAGTCTCCCATTCCGTTTGAAGAGACCAGCTGTAAAGGCAAGATGGTAATTTTGTTTTCATGCCAGTTCATCACTGGCCTCTTTCCAGATTTCTAGTATTTAGGGCATGATTTTGCTGGCTGCCTCATTCCTTGTGTGCACAGAGCTCCCATTGACTTCATTATGATAAACAGAATGATGATAAACTTCAATGGTAAACAGAAGGGTTCTTTACTTCAGTGAGAATTCTGCATGTATGAAGAGATATGGTCCAGTAAAATCAGCTCATCTCATATCAAATAAATAAGCAGAATAGTATCTGCAATGCCAAGTTGGTGTCATGTGACATATGTCTAAGAGATTGTGAACACTTGAGATTTCACTCCTGTGGTTACCAAATTACCAACTGATGGTACATACTTGATTTCTTCAATCTCCTGGTTGGAAATCTTCAGCTGGTTATATTCCCTTCTGACTGGTATAGCTCTTTCAGCAGATGTATAGAAGTGGGTATTATTTTTTCCTTGTGAAGATGGATCACAAATAAGGCCCACTGAAGCAAGTAATTTATGGAATTTTAAATATTTGTCATTTCTTCATTGGTTCAAATGTGCATGGCCAACAATCTGGTGTATATTTCCTCCTAAACTGGCATTGCGGCAAACTGACATTATGTGAATGGTGCTGCCAGGTTAAAGATTCAGGGTGCTAACTGACAGACTAATTTAGGCATGCATAATTAGCTGAGTCAAAAACTTTAGCATGTATTTTTAATTGTTGTTGACTGTCCATAAAATAGTATTTTATTAAAATAGCAACATGACTGGGTGTGGTGACTCACACCTGTAATCCCAGCACTTTGGGAAGCTAAGGCAGGAGGGTTGTTTGAGCCCAGGAGTTCAAGACCAGCCTGGGTAACATGGGGAGACTGAAAAAAAAAAATAGCCAAGTGTAGTGGCGTATACCTGTTGTCCCAGCCACTCAGGAGGCTGAGGTGGGAGGATCCCTTGAGCTGAGGAGCTTGAGGCTGCAGTGAGCTGTGATTGTGCTATTGCACCCCAGCCTGGGTGACAGGGCAAGATTCTGCTAAAAAAAAAAAAAAAATATCAAACAAAAAAACATGGGCTTTGTTAAAATTATGAATTTATTGTGTTTGCACTGAGAAAATCCAAACTGGAGTATAATATAAAGAAATAAAAGAACCCAGGTACAGTAAGATACTTATTTCACTAAAGGTGAAATCTTGTTAGTCAAATCTGATTCATATAGATTTGTGAACTGAAATAAAATCTTAAGACCCGCAGCAGACTGGATGGACCCCCTTTGGACAAGGGGAACCCAGAAAAACTTTAAAGCTGAGTTGCCAGCCATGAGGAGAAGGGAGGTAAGACACACCTTGTCATGCCCTCCCTTTTGGACTTAATCTTTGTAACAATAAGATAAAAAATCTTGAACAGGCCTATGGCCATTCAAGACAAAGCTTAAAGCACACCTGCAGGCCATCAATTTACTTAACAGATCTCTTGACTCCTGCTTGTCTCTGATTAACAGACATCCTTATCTTAAGTTAAAACATTCCAAGCCTTTAGACAAAGCTTCATTTCTTTAAACAATTACAAATCAAAGAATCTTTAAACCCACCTATGGCCTATAAAAACCCCCCTTCTAGATGTCCCGTCCTATCTTTTTGGGCCAAACCAATATGTGCCCTCCATGTGTTGAATTAGGGGCTTACATGTAATTCTTGTCTCCATGAATGTGTAAAACCAAACTGTAACCCAGCTACCATGGGCACATTTTCTCAGCACCTCTTGAGGCCATGTGCTCTGGGCCAGTCACCACACGTTTGGCTCAGAATGAACCTCTTTCAATTATTTTACAGAGTTTGTGTTTTTTTTTCATTAACAGATTTGTTTTCCCACAAGGATTGAATAAATTTAGTTTACGGTGTATCTTTCTTAGCTTAGATAAAGCTTTAATATCTTCTAGTTAGATCTACAGGTAATAAACTATTCATTCAGATTTTTTTTCTGTTAAATATTTTTGTTTTTTAAAATTTAATTCCTTTTTTTCTCTACAAGAGAAGCCTGAGAACTTTCTATGTACAACCATTAGGGGGAAACCCATTTTGCCTTTAAGTATCTTGACTTTCTGCTTTCTCTCTCCTCTTAAACTTTTTGATACTTTTTTCTTTCTTATTAGATGTTTCTTAGCAGCTAGCTTCTATGTCTCCTTTAAAAAATACTTAAACTTTTTTTTGCCCCAAGTATTGTTTCATTGTTATCTTCCTCTTTCTGTTAATCTAAATATTACTGGAATATTTACTAACAGACTAAAATGTTCTTGATGCTTTGCAGCTTGGGCTCTAGTACACATTACATTTTTAGAGAAAACTATTTTTATTTTCCTAATATTTAGTTTCTGAACACACATCTGAATAGGTTTTAACAGAGCACTTTTTTCCCCAAGAAATACAAAAGGGTTTCTCTACAAAGCTATTGGGTGGCCTAGATTCAAAGGCTCCATTAAGAGCATCAAGATCATAAATAAATAAATGACTCATAAATAGATATTTTCCATTTCATATTGTATACTTTTGTAAGCTACAATTAGATAGGAGAAGTAAAATATTGCTGAGTAAATATTGGGAAAGATAACTTGGAAATTTGAGTTTAAAAAAATTGGTACAATTTTCTCAAGTACATGTATAAGACAAACTTTTTTCCCCCATTTATTTGACCAATTTTTAAAGAAAAATTTTATTTAAGAAACTAACAAGAAAAACATTGGGAGACATATGGTCCCTTCCCTATGGCTAAAAATGAAATAAACTGAAAATAAAAATGGAAGTAGAGTAAAAATGTTTTGCCACCTCAAATGATTAACATCACTTTTTTAGTATAATTCTTTATGTCATTTCAAAACACTATCACAATTATTTTATTAGATTCCATGTTACTACTACAAAATAAAAAATGAAAAAAATTCAAAACAGCAATTTGCTATATATGTGTGTGAATGTTTTGTTTTGGCAAAACAAGTGCATCAAACAAATGACCACCTGGAAAGGTCAGACACAAACAGGGATAAAAACTCACTGCAAAAACAACAAAGAGTTCACACAGAGTAATTTTTTTAAAGTTTCCAATAGATTTGCAATAGTCATGAATAGGTAATTTATTTTTTTTATAACAGTGGAAAAAACTGAAAACTAAGTGTTCACTATCAAAGATATGATTGAGGACATTAGGGTATACCCCCTAGGTGTACTAGCATGCAGCCATTAGCCCAGGACTTGTAGAGAGCTTGTCATCACAGGGTACATGCTTGCTCAGATCAGAGAAAAGCAGGATTCAAAACATCTGCAGAGATGAGGAGTGAAGTAAGTGCTATTGTGTTTGTGTAAGCAAAGCATAGGGAAATGCAAAAGAAGAAGCACTTGAATCTGAGTGGGAGTTTGAGGAAAGGTTCTCAATAAGCCAGCATTGCAACCAGCCTTTAAGTGAATCCTGGAATTCTGATAAACACATAGGTGGTGGTGAGGAACCAAGATGAAGTAGAAAAAAGGAACAGAGAACCACATGAAATTAATCTATCATCTTTTGTGTCATTTTTAATAAATCATAAGCCCTTGAATGCTTTGATTAACAAGTGCCCCCAATATAAAAAGGGAATTCAGCCAAGCACCCTCTAGACTCAGTGCCAGCTCTCCTTGTCGTGATTGTCTGCTAGGATGGTCTTGCAAACAGGAACCGAGAGCACCTCTGACTCTGGTTCTAAGGATAGTGAGCTTGTTTTGTGGCTAGGGTTAAGGGTGGGTCTTCATAGCAACATGGGGGAAATATGCCACAGTAATTAAAAATTAAATATTACAAAGCAGAATTTTCAGATTATTTCATTGTAGTTAATGTGGGGGAAATTAATCTTAAAAACATATAGTGTCTTTCTAGTGCCTAGCATGGTACCTGGCAGAATAGGCACTCAAGGCATGTTTAAAGAATGAATAAATGTTAAGATGTAAAAGTACTTGCTTCCTACCCACAGACCTCTTTCCAGGTATTCTGTTTAGTCGGTAGACATCTGTTAAGTCAGTAGTTCTGTGACTGACTTCTAGTAGGATTGTATGTCTTGCCGATATCCAGCCACGTCAAAGGACTAATACAGTCTAAGGAAATGAAGTCCAAGGAGGAAAGCGGCTATTTCTCAGCATTTAGCTTCTCCACTAAGCCCATAGACTCCACCGCTTTCCTTCTTGCCTTGGATAAAGCATTAGCAGAGCTAGATCTTTCAAATGTTCAGTAGAAAGAATGTTCAGGAAGAAATGTAGCTTAGGATAATCTACTCTTGAGAACAGAATTTTAGAAAATAGTGTTCCACAAGCCCCTTGAAAGACTCTTTCTTCATGATATTAAGTGACCCACATCTATGACGCTGATATCATCTCCTCTGAAAGCAGGAATTTCTTTTACTTCTGTGGGGAGTATAGGAGTTAAATAATACTGAAAAATAAAATTTGCTTCCAAAGTACTCCATACATACCATAAGGTTGGGGCAATGACAGTAACTCTCTGGAGATGAAGCTATTTTTGTGCAACTCATCGTGTCTGCTTATGTCTGCAAAAGAAATGTCTTTGTGTTTCTTACAGTGTTCCTTTTAATATTTTATAGTATATAGTCACAATGAAACTAAATACTCAACACTAGTGGAAGTCAGTAGAAATTCTGTTTTTAAGAGTCTATTAATATACCACTTGTGAGGTTAGGAAATAGAGATGTGTTGAGTGGAAACATAGTAATTAAGTGGCTTTGGTATGACCACACAGTTAAATGAGGATTAAGAATCAGCAATTAAAAAAAATCCATAAAGTCTTTTTTGTGTATTTGGAAATAACCAGATACGTAGAGCATAACATAGCTGTCATTAGTAAATGTATTTATACTTTATTATTTGAACCTCTAATGGCATATCACTGTAGCAACAGTCCCCAGAATCTATGCTCTGGGTATATCTCAGAGTTGAATGCATAAAATACAAAACCATTTTGACTTTGGTAACTAATGTGTCTGGCCTCAAATATCTTTTTTCACTTGATCATTTAAATTCCTATTTTTTGCACATTTTCCAGTTTTATTTTATCTTTCATGAATTGTGACCACTAGAACTATGTGAAATATTACAGGCACAAATGTACCCAGATTTGTTTTATTCCAATACCCGGAAGATGACACCCACCATTTGTAAGTGTTTTGGGCTGCAAAGGGACCAAAGTACTCCTGATATTAAGAACTGGCATTCCTCCCAGGAAGCTATCATTTTATTGTCAGTATAACCTCTCTATGGAGGAACTGAAGGCAATGTTGGTTGGTGGTACTACGGGAATGAGGGTGGCCTCACGCTGGTGGGAAATCGCAAAGGCCTTTGATCAAGTAAAATAGTTTATTGATTTGCCTGGGAAATTTTAAGATCTGCTACCTTCAGGAGGCATGGAGAAATTACATAATACTTATCAAAACCCAACTTTCAGCACAGCCGCAAATTTTGTCTTTTGTGATGAAACCTGGGAGAAATTAGAACTGAAATGTGCCAGCGGGTAATGAACAGAGCCTCCAGAGAGTCTCATGCATAGTAATAGTATCAGCAACCTGCTACCTGGGTATTTACTATGCTCTAGTCATTCTATATCTTTCTCTGTGTGTGTGTGTGTGTGTGTGTGTGTGTGTATGGTCTGATTCTTCTAACAGATCAGATAAGCCTGCCTTGCATGTTATCTCACTCCCTTTACAGGTGGGAAATTGTAGTTTGGAAAGTTTAAGTAATTTGCACTATAAGTCATGAGGCTGAATATTTAAATCCAGGTCTCTATGGTTGCAAAGGCTATGTACTTTTCCACTGTATCTCAGTGGGCCACGTACATTAGATACTGTAGCACTGAAGTTGAGTCTTGCTTACTAAAACCAACAGTTACTGATCAGTAGGGAACAGGCCATCATCACTATGGTTGTCTACACACATGACTACACATGTAACACATCTACCAGTCAATCACAGTCACAAATTATTATTTGGGAGATAAAAGCCAATTTTTCTCTGTGGAGATGGAACGGAAGTCTCCCAAGTGTCTTTCCTTCCCTTCATTGCTATGTGACTAGGGGCTGAGTATATAAAGGTCCTTGAACCAAATTTTAGAAACTAGGGTATAGTTCTCAGGGGATCATAGAACATTCTTGTGGTGACCTGAGAGTCTTGAATGAAAGTTTTAAATATGCTGTACTTCTATTTCAGTGAATATTTAAACATTTAGGTATTCTGGATCATCTATAATATGAGTATTATAAAGTACAACCTTGATTGCAATACTCATGTGTTTATGATTAAATTGGTGTCAAGTGATCAACGTAAGTAACTATTAACATATTACATTTTTGATAAACATTACTTTTAGATTTTTGGATTTACATAAAAATTGAAGATAGTACAGAGAGTTCCCATACACCCTCTACATGCAGTTTCCCCTATTAATAACAGCTTGCAATAGGGTGGTACATTGGTTACAATTAATGAACCAATACTAATATATTATTAAGTTTATACTTTATTCAGATTTCCTTATTTTTACCTAATGTCCTTTTTTTCCTCCAGGATCCCATCCAGGTTACCACCATTACATATAGTTTTCATGTCTCCTTAGGTTCCTCTTGATTATGACAATTTCTCAGACTTTTCTTATTTTTGATAAACTTAACAGTTTTGAGGAGTATAGGTCAGGTGTTTTGTAGAATATCCCTTATCTGCTGTTTGTCTAATATTTTTCCTATGATTAGTCTGGGTTTACGTGTTTTTACAAGGAAGATCACAGAGACAAACTGCTATTTTTAATTCATTTTTTATTTTATATATTGAAGATGTGCAACAAGATGTTTTGATATACAGGTACCTAGTGAAAGGATTACTACAGTCAAGCAAATTAACATATCCATCATTTTTCCACAGTTACCTTTGTGTGTGTGTGTGTGTGTGTGTGTGTGTGTGTGTGTATGTAGTAAGAACACCTGAAGTCTACTTTTAACACATTTTCAGTATACAGTACAGTATTATTAACTATAGTCCTCGTGCTATATATTAGTCTCTAGACTTATTCCTTCTACATAACTGCAATTTGTATCCTTTGACCTACTTCTCCCCATTTTCTCCCTGCTCCCACCTCTGGTATCCACTGTTCTACTTTTTGTTTCTATGTATTCAACTTTTTTTTTTTTTTTTTTAGATTTCACATGTAAGTGAGATTATGAGGTATTTTTCTTTCTGTTTTTGGCTTATTTCACTTTATCACATCATATGAAGTGTACATACTGTCAACGTGAATGACACTTGCTGTTGACTTTGATCCCCGGGCTCAGGTGGTGTTTGTCAGGAATATCTGCTATAAAAGTTGTTCCATTTTTTTTCTCCTTGCAAGACTGTACTCTTTGGAAGGAAGTCACTGTATTTAACCCACAATTAAGGAGTGGGGAATTTTGCTCCACCTGCTTGAGGCCAGAATAGCTATGTAAATTATTTGAAAATCTCCTGTCCCCTTTTCCCCATTTACTTATTTATTCAATTACAGTAATTATATTAATATGGATGCACAGATATTTATTTTATAGCTTGAATCATAATTAAATATTACTTTATTTATTTTGCTACTTAAATTGTTCTAGATTTGGCCATTGGGAGCTCTTTCAGCCAATTTCTGTGACCCTTGGCTATACCTCTGTCATTGTGGGTATTCTTTGTTTCTTTTGAGCACTTCCTTACTTTCTGGCACTATCAGGTGCTTCAGGCTCATCTTGTGTATTTTCTGTTCCAGTCCTAGACTCACTGGAGTCCTTGGAGAAAAGGACTCCATTTCTCCAAGGAGTCCTTTTCTTTGAGAATGGTATTAGAATCTTGTTTTAGATCTGGACTCCAGGTGTGCTCCTTGCTTCTGGGGTGTCATTGATTCTGAGCCCTCTCAGCTGACAGGGCAAGGGAATATGTATGTATACACTAACCTGCACACACACACATATCTATTAATATACCCACATGTAACCGTCTGTATCTATATTAAGCTATATGTGAATTCGTACTAATGTCTTTACCTTTAATCCATTGCCACTTGGATCATTCTAGCCTTCTTCCATTGCTTGCCCTTGAATGACAATTAATGAACTCCCACTCCAGCAGTGGGAACCTGGATCCCACCTTCTGCCACCCATATACTCAATTATTCAATTAAACATACTTAATCTCTAATCCAGCATGTTTCCAAATTGTTCTCTGCAGTTATATTCTCAGTCAGTTATCTCTTTAGCCAAAAAAAAAAAAAAAAACAGAAAGAAAGAGAAGAAAAAAGAAACCCTTACTGATAAGTTGTCTGGTATTGATACATTTGAATGTATTTGCATAAAGATAAATTTGCATTGTTTTTATTTTTTGACAGATGTAAAAATTCTGAAACCAAAGCCCCATGTGTGTTCAATGATTAGGTCAAAATCTCTAAGTGCAAATTTCCAATACCTACAGCACAACAGGCTGGCTTAAAAAGCATATTTTGCTGCCATCCATCCAGATCAAGTCATTTTCAGTGGCAGGCACCGTTGGCTTTGATGTCCTCTTAGCTACATTTTCAGGACTCTCCTGGTGATCCCCTCAACCGGGTACTGATGTGCATCCCATTTCTAAAGGCCATTGCTCTGCCATCCGTCACTTAATTTCCATATGCTATACAGTTGGTGAGACCATTAGGGACGGCCCTTTCCAATATACTTAAGTTTCAATATGAGACATTAAAGATCCTAAAACATTCTGAGATATAAATGATTTGATTTCTAATTCCAGGTGTAGATATTTCTGAGGAGAGAATCCTGTTCAGAGCTCCTCAAATTGTTCTACATACATATGTAGGTATAATTATGTATCCATCCAAATGAGGGCACCTTCCTGTACGTACATGCCTTTTATTTGCTTGCCTTTAAATAGAAACTAGAGAGTCATTTTTGGAACTGGAATCTCACTTTAAACACGTGTGTGATTTGGATATTTTTATTCATGTTAGAATTCAGTCTAAAAAACAACCACTTGACATTGTTCAATAAGCATTTCAACAACCACAGGGACATGTTGTCAGAATCTTAATTAGAGGGATGTTGTGGGGCACTCTCACAAAACAACGTGAGTAATTACATAAAACAATTCGCCAACACCCGCAAGTACTAACAGTGCCTGAGACACAGCATGTGAGGAATGTAATGACAATCTTTCCAGATTAATCTAAATCATTTTTTATAAAACTGGATTGTTAAAAATAATTGATGTAATAAGACATCCTATAGATTTTTGTTTTTCAGACCCTATGTATTGTGAAATGACATGCCAAATAAGAAAATTTGTCTTGTTTTACACATTGCAGAATACTCAACATTGCAGAAAAAAGGGAGAATGAAGGGCATGAAAATTAAGTTAATAAAAGTAGAGAAGTTATTGATACAATGAAACATTTAAGAAAATTGATTCAGAAAAGCTAAGTTGTTCTTACAAATGGAAAATATCCTTATACCTAAAATTTTAAAAATATTAATAAGTGACCTGAAAGAATTGAACCAATCCCAAGTGAATTGCTACCAAAGTCAATGGCAAACAGGAAGGCCAAAGGCAAATAAGAAAAGTTTCTACTTGCAAACAATGGAAATAATCTTTGAAAAGTATTTTTTAAAAATATTCATGTGGTAGCCAATACTTGTTTTCAAATTATGCTAGTGGTACCACACCTCTGGGTCTTAGTGAGGAACACCCCCCCAGAACCATGGCTTTCTTAGTCAAAAAGAGAAGACTCTGAGGTTTCACATTACCCAATTTTCCATCCTCTTCAGGTGAGAGCTCATCATACAGGCTTGGTTCTGACATGTTTACTCACTATTTTTATTACTGTGGCTGGTATTTATTAGGTATTATGAGGTACTCTAGACAACCCCAGCCTTAGGTGGAGGTAGGGGGAGTGGACACTGAGGTGGGCCATGTTGTACCATGTGTGTGTGCGCACACACACACACACACACACACATGCCGTGCAAACTGAACACTGACATTAGCTTTAAAAGAGAGGCAGAAAGCATGGGAAGTTATCAGAGAAGAGAAATATTCCTCCTGAATGAAGGCTGGAGAAGGGTGGAGGAGAGGGCTTTTGTTTTTTAGGGGAATTGCTTCTTGTTCTGCATAGTGATGATATGATTATGAAAGCCTCAGGCTCTCAATATTTTCCATTTTCTTTTAATCATCAGATTTTTAGATCTCCCTTGTCCTCTATCTGCCTCGCTCTGGTTATCTTGTGCTTATAGAAGCATAAAACTCTATAAGCAGCCCCCATGGCAGAATTTGTGATTTGATGCAACTTAAGGGTACGTCTGCCTTAAATGAAGCGATTGAGCAATGGATAGACCCAACACTCCAAGGCAAAGAGACAGCAGTGCCTCATACAGTCACGATGACAATGGACACTGCTCATCATGTGAAGACCTCCTAGGTTCTGGGCACTCGGCTCTACACCTTACGAGCATCATCACATCTAACCTCCAGTGTAACTCTGTGAGGTTTACTAAGGTGCTCATTCACCCACTCACCCACTCACTCACCCAATACTTACTAAGTGCCTCCCTCCAGGCACTTGTGAAGCAAAGGTGACTAAGGGGTAACCCCTGCTTCTGACGACTCACAATGTCATGATAGGTTAGCATGTTGATGAAAGGTTGTACAAGTCAGTATGGGAACAAAAGAGGGGGTAGGCCAGCAGAATTCTGGGGCTTGAATGCAGATAAAAAGCTTGCCAGGTGACAAGAAGAGAAATAGCACTCCAGGCAGAAGGAACAATATGACACAGCATTGAGGGAGGAAAGAATGTGGCATTGTGGGGAAAGGAGTGTTTCGAGCACAAGAAACATGATGGGAAAGGAAAGCATGTGAGGTGGCAGGGACAGAGCCTGGAAAATCTGTGTGAGCGCTAAGGAGGTTGGGACTTTTTCTCTAGATAAAAGAGAGTCCATTAACAGTTGACTTTTTTATTTTATAAGTTACCCATGTTTATTGGGGTGTAAATAGAAAAGCAAAAAGAAGACAATATAAGTCAACAGTAACCCCACCACATAGATTTAACCACTTGGTATAAATATACAAATATAAATATATGTATATATCAAAATGCATACAAAGTACCTATGTAAGTATTTGTATATACATATGTAGTTCCACATTTTTTTTCTGTGTGTATATATATGTTTGTGTTAGCATAAATTTTTTACAGATATAAATTACAGTGCACATAAAGTTTTGGAATCTTTCTAATAATATATTATGAGCATCTTTTTAGGACAATAAATATTTTATTGCAAATTTAATTTTAATTGCTGTGAGTGAAGGAGAGAGAGGATGCTAGGATGGCTGCA
Source organism: Lemur catta (assembly GCF_020740605.2). NCBI lineage: Eukaryota > Metazoa > Chordata > Mammalia > Primates > Lemuridae > Lemur > Lemur catta. The sequence goes on along the minus strand of NC_059136.1, from coordinate 91,605,713 downwards.
GACCTGACCTGGTGTGGATGGCAGGTCGCTGTTAGTTGCCAGGCTACATCCGTGTCTGCTTTGCTTTGAGCAGTGCTAGCATTCCGTGTTCTGTCCTGGTCACAATAACCCTGACATGATGGTGGCCCCATAGCCCTTTCTTTTTGAAATCCTGTGGTTCCACTTTGAGTAAAAGTGGCATTTAAATTCTGGTTAAAAAATAAAACAGTAGCAATTTTTAACTTGACTATAAACTTACCCATCTGAACATTAAGAACTAAAAGTGTAACCCTTGAATCAGGCTAGTCATACACCATCAGGAGGGATTAGTTTGGTAGAATACACTTGGTGAAAGATAGCAGAGAGAGATTAAATTCCCTTCTACATCTACCTATAAGCAGTTATAGGACTCTTTTTGGCTTCTTTAAAATACAAAATGAAACCTTTTAACACATATCTCAGAAGATATATGGATATAGTTATTGTAGACAATTTAGAAAATTCAGAGGAGAAAAAAAGGAGAAAAGAAACATTGAAAAATTATTAGAATTTTTGTTCCAATTGAAAAGTAATTTTGTATTAACATAGTTGGATAACACTTGACAATAGTGGTGTCCTAAAAGGAGAATCAGCCCCAAATTGAGTTTCTTCTCTCAAGGAGACTATGTAGTAAGTGAAATGGACATAAAAACAGGCCTTCTGTCTTGATGCGACTGGCCCTGGAAATTCCCAGGATTGGCTGTTGTTTCAAAAGCACATTCATTTCTATATCTGGGCATATCAATCCAATTGAAATATGAAAGAGTTTATTAACTGTTGCCTGGTGTAAAGAGCTTGAAAGTTTCTGGGAGGAAAATCAGCAAAATATTTACTGCTTTATTTTGACAACTCAATACATTTAGAGATATGTGTAACCTATAGTTTCATTGTGTTTTCGCTATAGAAAATATTGCTTCTTAAGTAGAGACAAAATGAGTTTAGTGATATATAATGTTAAAATTCCAGGATTCTGATTTTATGTAATTCTGTCTTGATCTAAGTATGAATAACATTCAAAGCAGATGCTAATTGTAAACAGGTATAAAATGAAGTTTATAGTTAGTAGAAAATGATTAGTCTAAATTATTGAGAAAATAAAAATTTCAGTGGATATGGACTCTACCTCTTAGGGAACTGAGAAATTGATTTAACTTATTGCAAATCTACTACGATTATTTCTAAACCTGAATAGAGTTTTTAAGAAGAGAAAGCATAAGACTGTTCAAAAAGGGTGAAAGGCCTGTGGTAGAAATTGAAAGGTTGTTAAAAAACTTAAAAGCTTAAAAGATAGCTAATTATTTAAAAATGTATAGCTACCTAGAAATCATGAGGTACTAAATATTAACTAATACTTTTACTTAATATAATTTTTTCTTGTCAAGTGATATATTTGTTATTTAAGGGAAAGTAATTTTCACTAATGAATAATTAAGAAGCATACTTCTTACTTTCATTTATGTACAAAACTGAGGTATGTAAAGACCATGAAATAGAATCTTTGGACATGGGGTATGGGAAGGAGGGAGGAAACAGAGAAAGAAATACTGTCAAAGGAAACTTGATTCTAGCATTGTCGTAAAGGGAGTTTCAACCTCAAATTGAAAACATTTGAGTTTTAAGAAAAGGATGGTCTTTATGTAACTGGTTTCATTTTTGCTTAGATAATTGAAGGGTAAAAAAGATACTATGTTCCTTCCATATGTTACTCATTAGGTTGTAGCAAAGATTCCAAACACAATTATTTTGAGTCAAGATTTCAAAGTGAGGGTAAGTTATGCTCTCTAAGTATATAGTCACAAAGCTTACCTGTATTGCCAGGTTCCCTGCAGGGTGCAATAATAAATCTCGAGGCAGACCAATTATCTGTACGCATTAAGTTTCTATTTGTTCATGTATGTTTGCCATAGGAATTTTATGATTTGCTGACCAATTGTTCTTGGTAATGTTTACTGTGGTCTCCATATAAATTTATGGGAAATGATAAGGTCATAAGTTATATGTTCAAGTTTAGAGCTGTTAACTTCACATTATTTGTCACATACAATAACCTCTGATAAATCCTAATCTATGGATTACTTAAATGTGGAAAATTTCTGCACTAAAACTGCAGATAGTGTAGTCATTAGACAGTTGAAATTAACCTTGAGTTAGATTATGAACTAATATCCCAAACAGTATTGTTTTTATTGTCTATGGATGTGGCTTAAGGAGTTTTTTTTCCCTATGGGAAAAATTCTTTAGTTTTTGGATACCATAGTAGGTAGATTTACAGGATAAGTAGTAAATATAGGAGCACATAATTTAAAAATATAGACAATCTTCTATCTGGTCATTTTTTTTTTTGATAAACAAAATAGTGTGTTTTTGAATCACTTCTTTCTCCAAATTCTGACCAGAATCAAAGTGATGATCTGTACATATTCGTGACTTGCATAAAACATCTCATCCATGGCTATAAAAAGTCTGCCCAAAGTGTGGTTTTTGTTTTTATTCCTGTTGGGTATTCCTTGCTTCCTGTATGTGTTTCCTACATGAATTCATTGTCTCCTGTCTGATTTTGGCCTTTAAAATATTTCTTCATGCCTGTCTCAACCCTCTTCTCTCTACTCTGACATAAATTGGCAATACTCTAATAGGTAAATCTCATCTTTATCCAGAAACTTTCCCTGACCCCATAGACAGAATCCTTTCCGTAATAGTTGGCCAAAATATAACCTGAAATAATTGTCCTAATATTGTGAGAACATCTATTCATTAGCTAATTGTGCCTGTCTATCATATCATAGTTTGTAATGCACTGACACATGTAGGAATAGCCATACTTTTAAACTAAATTTATACTTCTCTATTTTGCAGATCTTTAAAATTAACAGCTGAATTAAATCTAAGACACTGGACTCTCAACTGATTGATAACATCAAATATCACCTCTGTGCCAAGGTACATTTTCATAAGAATGTCTTGAGGTAGAAATTGTTATCCCCTTTTTACAGCTGAGGAAGTGGGGTTCAGAGAAATATAAATTCACCAGGGGGGCAGAACTCCCTCTGAACAGTGAGAGGTCCTGCCACATATGATTTTGTAAAATGGTATGTTTTAGAATTGCGCAGGGCACGACCTGCACAACTGTACACGGAAGCCTCACCAGGATACAACTCAGATAGTGCCTTTGTGCCCAGACCTCTAGTCTAGTATGTTGCTCTCTGGAAAAAATATGGAATGAATTCCCTTTTATGGAAGAGGTAGAACATAAGCTGTGACTTTGTGTGGGTATGATCAGTGTGTGACATGGGGAAGATGTGGTAAGTGAGGTTTATTTCCAGCCCCTTGGTGACATCTCTCTTCCGCCCTCCACCTGAGTCTTTTGCTTCACCTTCATAGTGATCTGATCTCCTGCCGCTTCTGTGAATGAAACATCTAACCACTGTCTGCAGGCTGCTGTCTCTCCCCTTGGAAATTCTCTCTCTTCTGAATCTCATTTTGCTGACTGTGGCTAAGGGCTAGTATGGCCTGTTTGAGTCTAGGCTTTCCCACTATATTTCATAGACTCTCTGACCTACAGCAAGTGATATATGTGCTCTAGGCTTCAGTCTCTCATGAGTAAAATGAGAATAAAAATGATACATTATTATTTTTAGACACAGAGTCTGGCTCTGTCACCCTGGCTAGAGTGCAGTGGTGGGATCATAGCTCACTGTAACCTCAAATTTCTTGGCTCAAATGATCCTTCTGTTTCACCTCCTGAGTAACTGGGACTATAGGCACTTGCCACCATGTTTTTTATTTGAATGTTTTTTTATTTTTATTTTTTGTAGAGATGGGGTCTTGCTTACTATGTTGCCTAGGCTGGTCTTGAACTCCTTGAATTGAATTCAAGCAATCCTCCCACCTTTGCCTTGCAAGGTGCTAGGATTAAGGCATGAGCTGCCATGCATGGCCAATACATTATTTTTATGGAATGTGGGCCATAGTAATCTCAGTGAATGCCTCTTCTTCTTTGTCTTTATCTACATCTTTGTCTTCTTCTTCTCACAGTTTATCATAAATGCATTTTAAATCTGGCCTTTCTATCTTTGCAACCTACTTTTGTAGTTTATTAAAGTAGCTAAACAGTGGAATTTCAGGCTGGTTTTCGGGGTCATGGAGGGTGCCTGAGTAGACGAAGAGAAGAGCTGGGGGCTGTTCTGTTTTTTTGCAACCATCCAACCACACGGGTCCAGGCCACTAATATAATGGACTTAGGACTTAAATGTGCAGATCCTCACGCAGGGTTTGTATTTTTCATAAAGAATATAATTGAACTTTGCTCCTTATCAGTAAGTTTAGAGAAAGAGGCAGACATGGAGAGTCTTTCAATTGCCTTTACCTATGCCTCCTCTCAACTCCATTCCTCTGAGCTTTCTACTGCCTTTAGAGCTTGCCTTTATTCCCTTGTCACCCTTTCCCTTCTCTAATCATTCCTCTCCGCCCTTCTCCTTCCCTCCCCTCCTCATCTTCTTTTTCCTTTCTCCCTCTCTCCCTTCTTCCTTTCTGCCTCTGTCTTTCCTTCTTTTCTTTCCTTCACTTTTCTCTCCTTCTTTCTTTACAATACATTTGATACTAAAATGATATTCTCACTACCTATGCTTCCTAACTTAAGCCTTGCATATATTTCTGAGTAATGGTAGTTGCCTGTCTAGGCTGGAATTCTATGAATATTATATAGGCTAATAAATCTAGCCAAGAACACATTTAAAAAATAATTTTCCTCATAGAAATATTGCATATACTAAGAGTGCCAGAGCATTTTTCCTCTTCCTCAAACACCTGGTAATGAAATTTATTGACATATAAATTTAATAAGCTGCTAATTGAGTAATTATCGATTGAAGGAAATGTGTTCTTAAAAGTCACATTAACAATTGGCAGAAAGGCAAAAATAGAACAGATTCAGTTTTCAAGTTACTTTATAGCATTACCTTAAAATTGTAAAGAGTTAATCTTATCACACTACACATGGCTGAATTTATAAAAGATAAAATCACAAACGAGTAATGCACAGTTACTTGTTACATATTCTTCCCATTACAACTGACAGGTTCATTAATCATACAGTGTATTTTACTATTAGAAGCTATAAAGGAGATCAAATCTCTTGTAATTTTTCTTCTTCTCTTTCATTTGATAAGTGTGTTGTTTCAGTGTGCAGATAAAATATAGTGTCAGTCACCGACAGTCTCAGGAGATTTTCATTTTTCCAGTAAGAATATCTTTGCTTATTTGCAATGTAAAAAATTCCTAGATCATGCATCATTTCCCTATAACTCGACCATCAGATCAAATAAAATGTCCGCATGCACCTATCCACAGAGGTGGCTGGCCAGAAGTAAGTGCTGCAGGATAGAAACAATGTTTTTGGTGATAGTGGTATTACTTACTGAACGTTGAAGGCATTAACGATGAACACCTCTATTCATAACGTAACATTGATTCATAATTAAGGTTCATGTAAATTGCACAGAGAGCTGACAGATTTTATAAGCTGTTCTGGGGGAATGTGGCAAATTTTACAGTTTGTCACAGACTGCCAATGAAACACTTGAAAGCATAAATGAAATATAGGACTATTTGCCAATAAATAAGGGAGTCTATGATAGCCCCTTTCATGGACTGTGATGAAAAAATATGTTTTAAAAGGCTACATTCCTACTTAGAAAACATAGGGCTTTTTTGTTTTAAGTCTAGAAAGAAATCCTGAAAAGAGATGCCATCAACCCATACAGCAAAAACAGATGGACACATTTTAATTTTTTTAATTAGCAAAAAAAAAAAAACCAAAAAAACCCAAAAAAAACAAAAAAAAAGGTAACATCTTTTTATCTCTTGTCAATTTAAAGAGGGGAGAAGTCAACCATGAAAATTCTTCTGTTTCTCAGTGTTTTCATTTTTTTTATTTTTAAAAGTATAACTTATAAATAAAATTCTTAGGATTTCTTAGTTTTGGTGATTTGTGTGACACTGATGTACTGTAATTTATACAAGAACTACTTCAGTGTATGTTTTTCAGAGCTTCTTGCCAACCTAAGTATTCTAAATATAAACTGAAGAAATTCAGTCTGGCACAAAACAGCTGATGAAATATTCTGGGCTTGCATTCCGCTATTTTCCCATAAGACCTTCTATGAGAAGCAGGGAATGTAAAGAGATCTTGATTAAAGTGCAAAAACGTATGCAGTCCAGTTGGTTGTAGACCCAATTTAGAGTCTACCATGAGTGGCCTTTCAACTCCATCATGTGGCGCTTCATTCCTGACAGGGACACAGCCTCATAATTGTTCTTAAGCAACAGCAAGTTTCCCATATTATAGGTCTCCTCTAAATAGGTGCAATTTTGCTATGTCTGCATAGTAGGATTTCTGCAGAGGCTAGATTGGTAAAGCTAGTTACTCTGTTCCTTTCGATAACTAATCTCAAACTGCATTTCCACGACTCATTGGAAAACTAAGTAATCACTGGGTAAGTCTGAGTGGTGTAGTCCATTTCCACTTGTTCCTCCCATGAGAGCTTTCTTCCTTTCTATTTACAGATATAATTACCCCAGTTATGTAAGAGTTTGTGCGGTTTGTTTTTGTATAAGTATCAGACTTTATGTTTAAGATATGATTCTCACATTTCCCTTGGTTTACTAAGGGTTAAATATAGAAAATCAGCTTAAAACTTCAACTAAGGGTTCCTAGTCCATAAACTCTGATGCTCTAGCTTGCTGGGGACACAGAGCATGTCTAACTCCACAGCTGAATCTAACATATAGGTTCTCACACCTGGAGTTTTTTTCTTTTTCTTTTTCCTTTTACAAATGTAGAAGCACTGTTTAGGTGTCTGTGTGTATTATCAAAGCTCACAATTATTCAAGAGAAGCATCACTAGAAATGGCCATTAGAAAAACTATGAAGGAATTTCTGAATGTAAAGATTGAATGAATTTTCCTGCATGATTATGCTGAAACTTCAGTTTGAAGATGTGATTTGTTTTTGCTGGGCCACCCACTCCAGTGTGTCTGTTTCTCAAAGGTTCTTTAGGATGAATGAGTGAATCAAAGTTTAGGGAAACTCTTAGGCACTTTAAGAGCCCTTGCTTCTATTACTAGAAGAGTTTACTGGGAGGTGACTTCTAGAATATTCTTCACCTGCTTCTGACCAGCCCACAGTTAGATCCAGGCCAGCAGGGCCCTGCCCCATGTCTGGAACTTCAGTCCCGAGGAAGCAGGGTGTTCGTGTCCCACAGTGCCATCTCGGCAGGGCGGCAGAGTGTCCGCAGTCCCCAGCCTGGACCAGACCTGCTGGGGTCCCAACCCCCAGGAGGTCTTCGACCTTCAGTGCCACAGGCTCGGGGTGGATGCCTTGGCCTGGCTCCAGGCGGGTGGCCTGGTGATCCTCTCTGCTCCCTGGATCACAGGAGACTGAGCCACGAGAATGCAGCTGATAGGCTGATTTTAAGTGACTCTCACATAAATAGGACACAGAGCTCTAACTTGGGCTTGAGCCGAGTGTGTGTGTGCAGCTCGTGGATGGCCGCAGCACCCACGTGTCAAGGCAGGTGCAGGGCGCATTTGTGCGGTGCCGTGGTCTCTGCAGACTCCACGCCCCGGGCCAGGCAGCCCTCCGGGGGTGGCCGTCGGTCTCCTCCGAGGGCTTAACAGAACCAACTCCCTCAGGCCCTTCAGCTCACTGGCCGCTTTTGTCTGCCACGAATGTGGTGACATTGGCACTCCCAGGTGGCTCTTAGGCTGTGCGGGGAAGGCCTGACATTTTCTTACTCTGCCCACCTTCCTCCAGACCCTGAGAGCGCACAGCAAGAACGCGGTGAGCGTGGCCTAGAGCATTCAAAAGATGTGGTTGGAAGATGTGTTGTTCTAAGTAGACGCTGTAAAATTAAGGTACATGTAACAGGAGCAAGAGTGAATCAGCGTCCCATTTGCCTGCGTGTCGTGGCTAACACTGGTATTCGTGGTCACCACCCGGGAAGCCTGATAGCAGCCTTGGGAGTGTCCCTGGAAGGCGGAGTGCCCGGCTCCACGGAGGGGACGTTTCGTGAACAGCGAGGTGACCAGCACTGAGCAAACGCTGCCAGGGAACTGCAAAGGTACGAAGACCCAAACCGTTTTAACGCGAATAGGATTCAGAAAGCCCTGGCCTTGCTACCTTTTCCTGCAGAGGAATATCTGAAATTCATCATGGAGAAATGACTGTGCCTCACATAGACCCATTAATTTTGCAATGCATTTTAAACATCAAATTATATGCACACAGAGCCCCACACAGTCTAGGGGTGGCCCTGCTTCAGGCAACATATATCGAAGTCCCAGAGACGGTGGAAGTAAAGGGATGACACGTGGTGATATTTTGTTGTTGTTTTGATCTCACTTACTATTGACATGTGAGATTACCACATTTGGCTTTCATTAGAATAATCTCCCCTCAACTTCAGGGGTATTGAGTCTATTCTTGGATAATCTTCTTTAAAAGCATAAATATTTATTACTCTATTACCTCCTATTCTGCCAAGTGCAACAATCATTTAATATGGAGCAATGCCAAGCACACAGTGGGCGGTCCATACATTTATTCGTAAGTGATGAAGTAGTGAGCCATATGTACCCAGACGAGAAGTCTGAGTCTGTTAATTTTAGCCTCTTCTGTTTTCCAAGTCGTGGATGGTGTTGAGAAGGTGGTTCTTCTCCCTAAACATAAATATATCTCAGTATATCCCTATATTTTATATGTGTGTGTATATATATATGTGCATATATATGTAATTTCTTTTGGATAAGAAAAGCAAAAAGCAAAGAAAGAGGGCTGGTTTAAATTCAGAGACACCAAAGCTTTGACACTCAAAATGCATTATTGCAAGGAGAAATATTTTCTGTATTTTGAGTGTCAAAGCATGTCGCTGTGGCTCCAGTATGTGGAAGTGGAATGATCTAGAAACATCTAGTTGAGTTCACTATACTGAGGGATGGAAAAGTTTTGTTGACTCTGCTGAAAATCCTGGATCCTTGCCTTGTCTTGTTCCTCACAGGCTGTGCTCCAAACGATGTATTTGCTCATTGTGCACCGTACAGAGTTTTCTCTGCTGTGATTGTCTCCATACCATTTTCGCACTTGGAATAACGTCTGAACTGGGTATTTTCCATTTCCCCCTTCAGTTCTACGTCTACTCCCAGCTTTGTGCCTTGTGAGGCTGAACATTTTGAACTGGCATTAACGGGCTCCCTGCCTGTGGCTTCCGGTTGGGTTCTGCCACAGGGAGGCGCTGTCAGGAGACCAGAGGGCATACGGAGATCTTGGGGTGCTCATTGCCTTGGCTCCAGTTGCTGCCTTTCCCTCCTGCAGGTCAGAGCTTCTGTCAAGTGTCTGGATGAGTGGCTCGAGCCACCTCCAGTTGTAGTAACTGGTCCCACCTTTGTCTTTGGGCCTAAGAGTGCCCATAGCTTTTCATTTTGCTAGTTCCAGGGTGTGTCATCCATGCGGTAGGCTTTGCTTAGCCCTGCATAGCTGGATAAATGCCTTCATTACATTCTCTTAATCACCCTTTTTGAGTGTGCCATTGCATTTGGTCTAAGAGCCTGACCGGGACAGTTCCTTCTGTCCCCTCTTGTTTTTCAAAGTGCATATTGTTTCTAACTTACAAATAGAGCAGACCCTGGATTAGGCTCAGATTGCATGTGAATCTGCTTCTTTTGTTCATTTCCTTCATCTCATCTTGGAGCATCCTATCTTTGATTAAATGTTAGAATTACGTTTGGCCTATAATAGGAAAAGCTCCAATAATGCTTGACAGAACCCTCATTTCTCCCTCACATTAAGGAAGTTGAAATGTCAATGCCAGGGATGTTATGGAGCACCCTGAAGGTGTCAGGGAACCAGGCTCTCTCCTTTCACTACTCCACCTACCTGAGGAGTTCCAAGATGACTGCTGAATTGTCCCAGGGTGGGAGGAAGGGGGAATGGCATGCTTGGGGCTTGCCCCTTCTCTGTTAAGAAGACATCCTGGAAGTACAACATGACGCTGATTACATTTCAGTGGCCAGAACTTAGGCCCATGGCTACAGGTAGATGCAAGCGAAGCTGGGAAACGTAGTTTTATGTCTGGCTGTCAGTCGGCTCAACTAAAACCCAGAGTTTTCATATTAAAGAAGGAAGGGACGACAATTGGGAGACAACATTGTGTCTTCAAAATTAGTGCCATGACGAAATGATCGTGTGAGGCTGTCAGCACCTTTCCTACTGACTGAGCATATCTAACACGTAGGGAAACTTTAATGCTAGTAACGTGTCTGATTACTTACTATTTATTATTTATTGTATTTAAAGTGGACTAAATTGGCCATCTTCATTGACTTCTTTCCTACATTATTCTCTGTTAACCCTCTGAAATATTATTTTTACCCTGACAAATTTATTTAATCCGTTTACTTAAAGATATCCAGTTACTTCCTTCATATAAAATCCAGTGTCTTTTCTGTTCTCACTCTCTTTAACGTTGTCACAATGGATACTATTTCACTGATAAATCTCCTTCCTTAAACTATCTTCCTGCCAGGCTTCACATGTACAACAGGGTTCTGTTTGTCCACCACCTCCCTGGACAGACCTCTTCCGGTCTCCTTTGGTGGCTTCTCTTTCTGCTACCATGTCCTCACTCTGACCACTCTCTAAGGCTTAGGCCTCTGCTTCTAGCTTTACTCCTTGACTTAATGATCTGATGTCATCTTACAGTTCAACTATCTTTTGCAACTTCCCAAATTTTGGCACAAATTCCAATCTCATGTCTTTGAGCTACCTGTAAATAATTTTTGAATGTTTCAGAAGGATACCTGAAACCACAGTGCTATTCCTTCACAAATAATTCTCTTTCACAACTTCTCCAATTTGTTAATACCAACACATTTTTCCTAGTCTACTAGGCACAAACTTTGGAACCATCTTTTATGATGTCATTTTCTTCAATCAATCATTGAGGCTAATGGATAATTCTTTGAAATTTCTTTTGGCTCCGTTCTTCCTTATCCTAGAGTCATCCACATGTTAACATCACATGCTAAATTACTATAAAAAGTTTTTTGCTGATCTCCTTGAGAGCAGTTGTGTTAATCCTTTATGTATAATAATAATAGCCTAACTTTACTGAGCACATATTATATGTCAGGAATCGTTCCATGTATTTTACAAGTAGAAATGCATTTAATTCTCATAAGAACTGAAGGAAGATATACTATTATCATTTATGTTTTTGAGGAAACAGAGGCATTGATGAGTGAAATAAATTGTCCAAATGAAGATCCAGCAAATGAAAAAGCTGGGACTCAAACCAGGTGGTCTAACTTCAGAGTTAGAATTCATAAACGTTTTGCCATATTGCCACTCCTGTTGCTGCTTGATTACTGGATCATACCAAGATGCCTCCCTCCGTCTGCCTGTGACATCAAGTGTAACCCCATCAACCTCCTTTTCTTGGCCTGCCATGATCCAGCCCCACCATCACATCTGACACTAATCGTCACTGCAGCCTAATATATAGAGTGTGGTATACTGATCATTCCATTTTCTCAGATTCCACAGTTCTATTTCTTGCTTAAGCTACAACATACTTGCTTTCTCCTGGGATGATATTTTCTTGTTCTTGTATCTTGGCAAACATTCTCCACTCTGGCTTGGCTCCAGAAACCACAGATCCAAGGCTGTCTCTTTGGTAATTCATCCCCAGAGTGGAGGGCGTCAAAGTGAGAGGGACCTCATGAACAGAGGGGTGGGAGTGCACTCCACTTTGCTCGTTGCCCCTGGGGTTCTTGAAACTGAAATTCAAATATTACAATCAGTTATATTGTTATAACTGATCAGTTATAACACGAATCAGTCATTGATACAAATCATAAAAAATAGAAGCTTTGAGCCCAAAGTGATAAAAGAGCTTTTTTCTGTGAAATTGAGGAAAGTATGGAGTGTTTTATTTAAATAATTGATAAAGTCTCCACAGGTTGTCAGTAAGAGAACCAGAACAGAAACCTGGATTTCTGACCCCTAAGCCACAGTATCAGTGCTGCTCCAGGGATTCTCTGGAAGTGCAGGAAGAGACACACTGGGTGTTTCATCCTTCCTCCCCAGGGTACTTTATTCGTTGTCTCCATTGGGCTTTGTTGCCAAGTTTCATTTGAACAAAGAGATCTGTGGTTGAAACAATTGTGAAGCCCAATGTGCTACACCAGGGATTGGCAAACCATAGCCTGTGGGCTAAACGTGAACCTCCCCTCATTTGTGCAGGGTCCACAAGCCAAGAATGGTTTTTTACCTTTTTTAAATGGTTAATATAAGTCAAAAGAAGAATATTTCATGACATGTGAAAGTTTTATAAAATTGAAATTTCAGTGTCCATAAATACAGCTTTGTTGGAATATGTCTTACTCTTTTGTTTATGTCTTATCTGTGGCTGCTTTTAATGACAGAGTTGCATAGTTGTAGCAGAGACCACATGGCCCAAAGGGCCTGAAATGTTTTCTAATTGGCCCTTTACCGAACAAGTTGCCCCCTCCTGTGTTACACTGTGTTACAGAAACTTGTTTTACTGAGCTCTTCTTTCTCTGAACATTTTAAATTTGTAATAGGATTTAGCTGCCTTGTAAGTTTGTGTGTGCAATCATTTTAGAGCTTTTAAAAATTGTTCAGTGTATTCTACTTTTGCCTTTTCTACCACACTTCAAAGCTCCATGAGGGCAGGAACAAGACCTCATCCAACTTTTAAAAAAATCTTCCTTCTCACTTATACCAATGGTTCTTGATATGTGCTATTAAGCATATTTTTGAGTGCGTGATAAATATTCATTGAAGTTAGTTAAGTCAAATGTGTTCTGCAGAACCGTGAATATTGAATGAGTTTTCTAGGGTTGCCATAACAAAATACCAAGGACTGAATGTCTTCCAGCCACCCCCAACCTTTTGACTCCAGGGACCAGCTTCGAGGAAGACAATCCTTCTATGGAGGGCGGTTGGCAGGAAGGTCCCGGGAAGACCCAAGTGCACCACATTCATTGTGCAGTCAAACCTCTCTGCCAATGACGATCTACACTTGTAGCCACTCCCCAGCGCCAGCACCACCGCCCCAGCTCCACCCCAGATCATCAGGCACCAGGCTCTCACAAGGAGCCTTCAACCTAGATCCCTCGCATGCGGGTCCAGGGTAGTGTTCATTCCTATGAGAATCCAGTGCCTCCGCTGATCTGACAGGAGGCGGAGCCTACCCGGTGATGCCAGCCATGGGGAGCGGCTGTAAATACAGATGAAGTCTTGCTGGCCTTCCTGCCGCCCACTTCCCGCCCTACTCCTGGCCCCCAATAGGCCACTGAGGGCATCAGTCTGCGGCCTGGGGGTTAGGGACCACAGTCTTAAACAATTTAAATTTATTTTCCCAGAGCTCTGGAGGCTAAAAGTCCAAGATCAAGGTAGTGACAGAATTGGTTTCCCCTGGGGCCTCTGGCCTTGGCTTGTGGATGAATGCCTACCTTCTGCTGTGTGTGCTCACACAGCCTTTTCTTCTGTACACAGGCATCCCTGTCTCTTTCTCTTACAGGGACACCAGTCATACGGGATTAGCACCCCCACCCCCACGACTTCTTTTAATCTTAATTACATCTTTGAAGGTCCTGTCTCCAGATACAGTCACATTGGGGGTTAGGGCTTCAACTTATGAATTTTAAGGGACACAATTCAGTCATAACAGACATCAAGGATAATCTTTTAGAATGCTCTCTAGTCAGATTATGCTATATCGGAATAGCAAGAGAGTAAGTGAGCATAATGCCATGGTCTGAGTCTTAGATTCAGCACTAATAGTCTGATGTCTCCGTTGTTATTACTGACTTTAACCATGTGGACCTAGTTGACTGACAGCATTTACTTTTCTCGTTTCTCATCTCTAGGATGCAAGGGCTTTATATCTCTAGATAAATCACATAAAAGAACAAAGTACATTAGACACCTTGAAGGAAAAACAGAGATTGTGAAAAGTATAAGAGCATTTTCAATACTTCTAGTGTCATTAGGGCATTCTTCTCTGACCTCAGGTGGGGATTGGAAGCTGAGAACATGGGAAGAAAAATAACCAGGCAGGAATAGTGCCATTGCCAAGTGGTTTCTCTCTGTTGTCAAATCCTTATTCTGATAGAGAAAATGACTTGAGGCTGTTTATAATCACCACTGAATGCACTTAGGACTGGTCCCCTGGGTTGTATTAGGCCCAGAAAATACTCCATCTAAATAAAAATGTCCTAAGGAGGGGGGCAAGCTTAGTGTCTGACTGTGTCATGGAAAATTTGGAAATTATATAATTTTACAAAGGATAATTACTTAAGCTTGTGAAGTGGGGAAAAAATAGAATAATTTTTAAACTTAAAAGTGAAAAAAAAATTGGCCTAGCCTAAAGAACATATGGAAGAACACATTTCTGAACTGCATACTGCTAAAAGTAAAAAAAAAAAACCCAGTCTCAGTTTTTTTCCCCACCACTGTTATGCCAATTTCAGTTCCAAATATGTAAATCTCACCACGACAGTATCCGAGAGTGTGGTTATTCAACCAAAATCACACCGAAGATTTCCTATTATTGGCAACTTTGACTTCTTCTGGTTCTAGATGTCTCCTCTCAAGCCATTCATAGCTGCTGGTTGCATTAGGTAGTGGCAGGGAAGGTGGAGAGGAGAGTAGGTGTGTGTGTTTGCATGTGTGTGCGTGTGCACATGTGTGTGGGAATGTGTCTATGTGTGTGCACATGTGTCTGAAGGGGCGTGTGTGTGTGTGTGTGTGTGTGTGTGTGTCTGATATTGGTATTGGTAAAGGGATTTGTTCAGTTTAGAAGAAAACATGAAAAGGGTTAAACAAAGTATTTGAGAGCATCAAATGAATATTTGGCTACTTAGAGGACACTGGGCCAATGAGAGGAGGAGGTTGTGTGCTGAAGGGGTAAGAACATGGCCTGGGGAGACAGTGAGCAGACCTGGATTGCAGCTCCAGTTCTGCCGTGTTCCGGCAGGGTGACCTGGGGACACTGGCTAACTGCTCTAGTTATCTAATCTACACATACAGCATAATTGTTTCTACCACAAAGGTGTGTTCTTAAAAGTTTTTATTATACAATTTTAGACTCATAAGAAGTTGTGAAAATAATGCAAAAATACGGAAAATGGCTAAAAATGAATGCGAAAATAGTTACACTAGTAGTGCATTTTTTTGGTGAGTAATTCCATATACCTTTATCTCATGCACAGATTTGTGTGAATATCACTTAATTGGAAAACACTCTGCCCCATCAAAACTTAGAAACTCCTGTGGGTGGTTTTAAATGTGAATAACTGCAATAGCTAGGATACTTCTTAAAGCAGCTTTAGGGAGGATGCTTTTATGGTCTTCCAACTTCTAGTATTCTTAACTATTATAACTAGGTGGGGTCTTTCTTTTTATAAGACATTTTATTGTAACACCAAGGAGGTGTTTAAAATCAGGTTTTTTTGAAAATGGCAAAAGGATTTGTTAAAATTGGCTGAGCTCACTCTCCATAGTGAGGATGGTATTCGATTTATTGTACTAGAACAAACTCTAAAGGTTAGAGTTAGGTTCTGATACAAGGAGGGAATTAGGGCCAGCCCTAGTTTCTTTGCCCATCCAGCCTGCATCCTCTTCCGGGTGTTTGGTGTAGTGAGATCTTCTGAATGGGCCATCTTCTTAACTCCAGGGCTACTATTTTCTTTGTTACATGGTTCTTAGTCTTTGGTAACCCAAGCTAGCCTGCCCTCATTAGAAGTTCTTTCTCTCCTGAGTTCATTTGTTCTTTCATGCATATTTACTGGGCACCTATTCTGTGATGAGTGCTGAGTCAGGTGCCGTTGATACAAAAGTGTGTCTCTGCCCTCATGGATGTTCAAAGCTGGTAGGAGTGAGAGGAAAGGAGAGGGGCAATTACAGTGCAAAAGAGTGGGTGGCAGCAATGTGAAAAGTGCTGCGGAGCCCCCAGGAAGGGATCTAGCCTGAACCTGTGGAGGATCTGGAAAGGTTTCCCCAACAAAATGATATTTAAGCTGAGTCCTGCAAACCCCAAAGAGAGTATCCAGGCCAAGGGGAAGAGAGAAGGGAGTCACAGGCATACAAGGGAAACTGAGGAACAAACAAACGAGTAAACAAGGTGTGGACGCAAGCTTGCGTGGGCAATGGCAAAAGGTGAATTGGAGAGGAGAACAGGGTTACACCATGCAGGGCCCCGTCTATGCGTTTGATCTGAGGCTGCCCCCCACCCTCTCCATCTGCCCTGGCCTCTCAGTGCGCAGCGCCTGAAAGGACAGAGAGCCTTCATTTGAACAGCATCATGACACCTTCCCAGCATCCTTCGCATCATGCTCTCTCAGTACAGTGGGACCCTGATCCTTAATCATGTCATCACTGTTCTCGTGAGGCCCACTCAGCACATAGTAGTGGGGCCTCTGATTCTAGAATGCTCCTGCTCTTGCTATCATTATGCAACTTTTACCCTTGCTTTCCTTCTGCTTTCGTTTGATTCCTTTTAGTTGAAGGAAACCTCCAGAATTGAGTGTGTGTTTGTACCAACTATATTCATTTCTGTTTTAGTAAATGAGGTTTTATATTCTTGTTTCTGCTTTTTTAAAACATACATTCAAACTCAGAAAAACAAAGTACCCCAAGCCAGTTTACTTTTTCATTTAATGAAGCAGAGCTATAAGAAGTAAGACTTCTTATAGTAAGAACATGAAAACATTCACATGGGATTTTCAAAATATAGCACAGGAAAGGCTGGAATGCTTCAAGGGAGAATATATGTTTTGAGAGGAACAAGAAAGATGATGGACTAAAACAGCTCTCAGAACACAGCTTTTATAAGGTGTAAAGGATATTAACTCTGACACCAGTCAACTACAATAATGACTAATTTTATTATAGTCTTTGAAAAGAGCCCTATACCCCACGTGATTACACAACAGCTGTAAAGATTTGACTTGACCCTCTCTGGTACAGAAGATTTTTCTTGTTCCTCTGTCTGGTTATGGCTATAGTTTTGACCTTCTTCATGACACTCTTCCATAGAATACTTTTACCTCTAACTTGAAGTTCCTGTCTCATAGTATTTTTAAAGCGAGTGCATGAGTTCAACGTTACTAGTAGGGTCAAAGTCCCACGTTGCCCTAGGATTTCAACAAGGATTTCAAAAGGGCATATTATATACTTCTAACTTAACAATTGTTCAATTTAACAACTCTCTCTTTGAGGGCCTACCATGGGGGAACACAAATTTGGCATTTTATCCAAAAGGTCATTGAGGGGCCAAATATTGGCCATTCCCTGAATTTATCAAAGGGAATGCTGTCAGCACGTTCTAGAGCTTTTTGCATGCTAGATTCAGGCAACAATTGCTTGGATTAAATGCTCACGGTGTGCAATTTATCTTAATCTAGTAACAAAGCCATCCCCATTGGGCTGGCAGGATTCCCCACATTAGTGGTATCCTTCCTGAGTCTTCCCATTACCCTGCAGAAGCTCCATTAAGAAAACTATTAAGAATAACATATTAAAAGAAAACCCTGAAAAATTGACACACAGGCATTCAACCCGTGGGTGACTACATATGATAGAAATCTGAGCTGTCATTCACTTATCAGTTTATTCAATGAAAAAAATTACTGAAAACATACTAACTGGATGAGATTAATACAGCCATTCATATTATGCCAAATATGCAATATATTCAATAATTTTGCTCAAACTTCTATTTAACTGATTATATAAATATATATAGGTAAAATGATTTCTTTTGAAATTAAAGTATTTTGAGGGTTAGGTATCTACCTCAAAACTGTGTAATAATGTCTCTAGGTGATTTTTTCACCAACAAAGGATGTCTACATATTAAAAATAAGGGTAAGAGTTGTCAAAACGTTTGGTTGGTCAGAAAGTCAATGTGGATCGTCCAGAGCTCAAAGTCTACCCCTGAGCCCGAATTAGCCATCTGGAGTGATGACCGGCCTTGGCTGTCCACACCAATTAAATTAATCAAAGAAATTCCAACTTACTTCGACCCTTAACAATCTATATGAAATGCCAAAAACTTAGACCAACTAGTCAATAATTTTTTTCAGATTGATTCAACCTCAGTTATGTGCTTTACTGTCAAATTTTTAAAAAGTTTTTTATCTGTTTTTGAGATTTAAAGAAAAAACTACCAAACAAAGATGAAGCATTTTATTGTTTGATGTATTTAGTGTATTGCATGGGACTAATTTCTACAATGTCTATAATTATAGGTGGTGAATGGAAACGATTATTATTCATCTGTGGTTGGTATTTTTCTGAAGTTGAATTCACTTAAATTAATTCATTAATTGAAAAAGAAAGAAAATGTAGTTGACTGAAGATAACTGCAACTATGTCACGTAGAGCAACAAGTTTCCAAGTTTAAGATTAGAAGAGGAATAGGTTGTTTGTACTAGTTTTCATTCTTGTTACAATTGTTGTTATGAGAATGGATTCATGTTGTGCCATTTTCTGTTTCTTTGCCATTTTTTGTCACAAGAACAAGATATGAGAATCTCAATGGCTAGTGTTATCTATGAAAGGCAGTAAACTATTCTGTTTTAACCTTTTATATAGTCTCGTTTTGATTGACTAGCCATTCTACCTCTTTCTCCTAAGTTACCAATGCTGTTAAAAGACAAGAAGAGAAATGGCTGCCCAATCAAATGGGAGAACATTAAAAAGGTCAGAGCCGTAGACTCTGCTGCTGGCTTTCACAGCATGGATGAAACATTTTTTTTAAAAAGAAAAAAACTTATTCTTGTGACAAAGATTGCAATAAGAATAGAAAATGTCAGATCAAGAATCTATTCATGGGACAATGATTGTGATGGGAATGAAAATAGTGCACACTTTACCCTTTCTTTTTATAATCATAGTAAAGTAACTTCATGTGGTGCTGCTTGGGAGCTCAACTTGAGAATTCTGAAACTGGAAGAAAAAAATCAAAAGGAATAGTGAGCCATAATGTAAGAAGAATCAACATTTAAGTGACCACCCAAGGTTTCAGCATGTCTCAATTACAGAATGTGGGAGGTTTTAACTAAAGGTCTGGTAAAATTGGTCGGCAGATTAACCACATATAGTTAAACAGGAATCATATTTCAATACTTACATTGCTTTTGAAATAGAGCTGTGAACCTTTCTTTATTATGTAAGTCATAAAACATATTTCTAAATATGTGCAAACTAGTAAGTAGGTCATTAACAGAGACAATATAGATAGACACTGAATCATTTTTTTCTGTGACTAGAAATGATAAATTATCTAAATGTTTCTAAGCTTTTTCTAGCACAGAATCCTTGCTGAGTCTTCCAGTGTGCTAAAATACTACCGAAGCAAACTTAGTTGGGTTTTTCTTTTAAAAATTAGTGTAAGATATAGAATTGGGCAGTAGTAGCTCCTCCCAAATTTAAAGTGAATTTGAATGACTTACTTCAATATATGTGACAGTTAAGATATTATCACCAAAATAATAATGTAATCAGGAAATCAGGTACTATCTCAAGACTATTACGCATTTACTGAGAAACATAACGAAGTAATAAGAAGAAAACTTTTCTCCTGGCTCTCCAACCCGACAATTCACGTTTAGATATTTAGTGTGTGCCTAGAATTTGCAAACAGAGCCATGGCCCTGGGTCCCTGCAATCCTGTCCCGGCCCAGTGAGTCTTTGCCACAGCCTTGTTATGTTTGCTTAAAGTTTTAAAAAAAGAAAAGGAATTATATATATTTATACTTGTATTTATGGTTTTTTATAAGCCTTATACATGTTGGGAAGAGAAAATCAATAGCTGACTGTGACTTTTATTTATTTATTTAATTTTTTTTTTTTTTTTTTTTTTGAGAGAAGAGTCTTGCTCTGTATCCCTGGTGTCATCATTGCTCACAGCAACCTCAAACTCCGGGGCTCAAGTGATCCTCCTGCCTCAGCCTCTGGAGTAGCCAGGACTACAGGCACGTGCCATGATGCCTAGGTAATTTTTCTATTTTTAGTGGAGACGGGGTTCCACTCTTGCTCTTGCTCAGGCTGGTCTCAAACTCCTGACCTCAAGCAGTCCTCCTGCCTCAGCCTCCTACAGTGCTGGTATTACAGGAATGAGCCACCATGCCTGGCCTGACTGTGACTTTTAGACATCAAAAGACAAAATTTTGATTGAATAAGATTTTTTAATTATTATTCTTGAACAGAGAGCAGCAGTCTTATCATCCACAACCTGAGACTATGAAATTTACTTACCCCAGAGAATTTAGTGTTTCTTTTCCATTTGTGGGAAGATCCTCAATGCTCAGGGCTGACTCTTAGCTTTAAGCATAAACATTAGTTCCAAAATTGTTGTCCATATGCTATATTGGTATTTACATTGCATCACATTATATAACAAAACTAGCAAACCCTGCAAATTCTGAAACACACAAACTTGGGAAAAAAACCCAGTAAAGTTCAGTTGAGCCTCCTACATGCATTATACTTTTAATTTTGCCATCACAGTATGACTAAAGGGGAAAGTTCTGTGGCTGGAGTTTAAACCATGGCTCCTTGAGGGAAGGAACCATGTTTTATTCACTCCCAGCAGAATGTTTAAAACCTAGTGGGTACTCAATACATATTTTCTGAATGGATGAATTAATGGCTGTGTTAATAAGTCACTTGTGATCATTGAGGCTCCAAAGGCTCTAGCATGTCCCAAACACAAACAGGATGGAAAATCTCCAGGTATAGCTTTTTATGGGGAACTCCCACGGTGTTAGAAGTCAACCAAGCATTTTTAATCATGACTATTTCAGAGGGAGCATAACAAAACCCACATCAGGGAAATAGCAGTAGTTGCTGTTATTATTCTGAAACTAGACTTCTACATATAATTTGGACTTTAGGACTTTTATTTTTTTTTTGAGACAGAGTCTCACTTTGTTGCCTGGGCTAGAGTGAGTGCCGTGGCGTCAGCCTAGCTCACAGCAACCTCAAACTCCTGGGCTTAAGCGATCCTCCTGCCTCAGCCTCCCTAGTAGCTGGGACTACAGGCATGCGCCACCATGCCCGGCTAATTTTTTCTATATATATATTTTTAGTTGTCCAGATAATTTTTATTTCTAGTTTTAGTAGAGACGGGGGTCTCACTCAGGCTGGTCTCACACTCTTGACCTCGAGCAATCCACCTGCCTGCCTCGGCCTCCCAGAGGGCTAGGATTACAGGCGTGAGCCACCGCGCCCGGCTTAGGACTTTTTTGTTTTTTAAAAAAATTTATTTTTTATTTTCTAATTGACACATTGTAATTGTCATATTTATGGGGTTTTAGGACTTTTTTTTTTTTTGAGACAGTCTCACTCTGTTGTCCGGGCTAGAGTGCTGTGGCATCAGCCTAACTCACAGCAACCTCAAACTCCTGGGCTCAAGCAATCCTTCTGTCTCAGCCTCCCCAGTAGCTGGGACTACAGGCATGTGCCACAATGCCCGGCTAATTTTTTCTATATATTTTTAGTTGCCCAGTTAATTTCTTTCTATTTTTTAGTAGAGACAGGGTCTCGCTCTTGCCCAGGCTGGTCTTGAACTCCTGACCTTGAGCGATCCTCCTGCCTCGGCCTCCCAGAGTGCTAGGATTACAGGCGTGAGCCCCTGCACCCGGCCAAGGATTTTAGGACTTTTGGAAGAGCCTTTTCCACAAGTGACTATCCACCTCCCCGAGGATGAAGCCTAAATTCTACAGGAGAGCCTCAGAGAACTCAGGTGCTAAGCCTATTAAAATGCAGGTAACTTGAGACCCAACACCGTAAGCACTCATAACATGTTGAAAACAATCACAACGTTTTTTTCAACAACATGAAAGAGATTGTGATGTGATCTGGAATTATTACATATGTCCCTGGTGTAACTCACTCACCAGGCCTTGTGCTACAAACAGGCTTCAAAAGAGGGTAATTGTGGTGGAAGATACCCAGATCTGAAGTACTGGAAATAGAAAAGTTGGGGATGTTGAGACAAACTTCCTATTCACTGTATCTGGAGAGCACAGACACGATGAAGGTATCTTGTTAGAATTATTTGTATTAATGGAAACGACCTTCTTTTATGAACATTTATCTGGGATTCCATGTCAATATATTTTAGTAAAAAATTTTTTTATTATTATATTATTTTTTTTTAGAGACAAGGTCTCACTCTGTCACCCAGACTGGAGTACAGTGGCCTGATTGTAGCTCACTGCAGCCTCAAGCTCCTGGGCTTAAGTGATCCTCTGAACCTCAGCTTCCCAAGGAGCTGGATCTACAGGCCATTGTGCCTAGCTTTGTGTTGATACATTTTAAAAATAGAATTTTATTTTTTCTTTCTTGGTTGGTGTTGTTTTTGCCTGGACTGAATGTCTACCTGAAGTACCTGAAGCGCTCATGGGTATTAATAGCTCCCTGAAGAAAAACCAAAGAATCCAGCTATGGAGTTCCCCTCCCTCTTCAAACGGACCTAGTCTCTGTTGTCAACGCCTGACCCAGAGGTGTTCAAAAATAAAAAATCCCTACTGTGTGCTTTCATTCATCATTTTAATTCTTTCTACTCTATAAGGGAGAGGTATTTTTCTCTCATAGTCTTATGAAGTGTTGAAAAGAGCATTTGTATTCTTAATTTAAGTTCTGAAAGCATGTCAGTTTTGTCTCTGTCATTTAGAAACCATGATTCACAAACATAGTTCATTTGCTGCCTAGGAGGAGTTGACTGTGGGGGTGGCCCTTGGTTTAATATAAAAGCACAAGTGTCTGTAACATCTTGAGGGCAAGAAAAATATTTTTAAACAACATGGAAGAGATTTCGATATGATCTGGAATTCTTTGGCTAACTGGAGGCCAAATGACATTCAATGCCTTAAAAGCACTATGAATGAGCAGAGACCATTCATTTCTTTAGCAGATGGCCATTCGTTTTAACCTTCAGCTTACTTTAATGTAAATATTCAAATTGACCTTTATTTCTCCACAGTCTCATGGATTATCCCTGACATACAATGTCAAAGAATCTGGTTTATGGGGGTAGCTGGTTAGCACAGTAATTCTTGCTTTTAAAGGATCCCAGTTTTATTATAAAAATGTAAAATTGCTTTCTATTGACTTAATTCTACATCAGTGAAAACTGATGAAAAATTTAAAAACCGTAAGAGTAAAGACCACAGTAAGTGTAATCGTGGAAAACAAACTGTGATTGATGGAAGAAATGTACCATGATCTTCCTTTCATTGACATGGTTTTGAGAAACTTGGAGCTGGATGTATAAATTAATGGTTCCACTTTACCTTTGCAGATTGAGGAATCTGGATTCTTTAGAACAAAGAGGACAAAGATATTTTCCTACCTACCACCTACTCTCTTCAATTTAGCAAAAGAACTGTCCTAGTTAACTTTTTGGCTATGAGGTGTCTGGAAGGTAATGCACTTTTTGTTTCAAAGAGTCTTGATTTGTCAGAAACTATAGATATCTATTCATTGAGCTTGGTTCAAATGTAGAAACCCATGTGACAAAATCCATGATAGTTGGCTATACAGCTTCTGCTTGTACATGCTCATTAATATGGAATTATTTACTTTTTAAGGATATCCATTTTATTTTTATATAACTCTTATTGCTAGAATGTCTTTTTTAAAATCAAACTCAAAACTACTTCCCCATAATGTCCATCCCTTGCATTTTGTTCTGCTTTCTGGAACATCATTGAATAAGTTGAATTTCACATGGAGAATATTCATATATGTGGCATGCTGATTTTTCAAATCAAACATTCCAAGCTTCTTTTCATATGTAATGGATGAGGGACTTACCTTTTTTGCCCCTTTTTCCATGTGCTCTAGATTGTCCATGTCTTTCCTGTGGAACACTAGATAGAACTTATATATATATATATATATACGTATATATATATATGTATATATATATGTATATATATATACGTATATATATATACGTATATATATACACGTATATATATATATATATATGACCCTAATATATATATATATATATATTAGGGTCATCTGAATAATGAAGAGGATAATGGATCTTTCACCACCTTTAATCTGCCAACTATACTTCTTATGATGTAGCCTAAAATACTTTGTCCTTTTCAGCACTTATTAATTGAGCTCATGAAAAGCCATGAAGAACTTCTGACAAACCAGCACCTTTCCCTTCTGTCCTAGTGCAAGAACTTGAATGGGAAATAACTATATTAAAAAAATTATTAATATTTTAAAGGGTGATAAAACCATAGGATTTTGGAATTGGGTATGACTTTAGAAGTCATCTAGTATGATCCTTAAATTTTAAGGAGGAGAAATTCAAAAGTCCAGAGAAAATAAGTACATTGGCCAAAGAACATACAACCACATGCGCTGAGATGGGGCAAGGCCCTCAGTCCTTTAATTTGCTGACAGCAGATACTGTTTAATGACTCCCTAACTAAGGCAGAAAAAAGGTCCAGGCTACCTAGTGTTGTTAGAGCAAATTGGTGAACCCACTGGCTAATTTTAACAAATTAGCTTCAAATTAGTATAGGCAGCTCTGTCCAGCTAGAGATTGGATGGTGAAAGGCAGCCTGATATTTCTTTAAGGTAAAAGTGTAGAATTATTTTATTGTCTTCTAAGTACTCAGCCCCTGGCCACATTAGGGTCTCAGTGGAATTATGCTGCTCTATCATCTTTTCCCCTCGTTTTTTGCTTCTTTCAAGTAGCAAAAGGACAGAGTAGCAGAAAAAGATGCAGTAGAACTAGGAACAGGAAACCACAGAAGAGAGACTGTTTCTTTATCTTGCTCCCTGGCAGTTATTCCTCTTCTAACAGTGCGAGAGCAGTGAGGTGCATTTCTGCCAGATAAGCAGCACGGGCTGCTTTGATGATGAGTTAATATGAAGATTGAGTACAAACTCCTTGCAAATTTAGAATTTATTTCAAGGAAAAGACAATTTCAGGATTAATGAGAAAAGTTTAGAATTGTGCTCTAAGTTAGTTTGCGTTAGCAGGAGGCAGAAAAGTACAACACGGTTGGCTGGAAGCCTGTCTGCATAACCCTGTGGGATTGAAGATGCTGCCATTCTGGCTCTGTAGGCTTGGGGACGTCCCGGTGCTTTTATAAATGCTCCCCAAGTTCCCATGATATACAGTTAAGGTTAATAGTCACTGATGTCTTGGTTAAGAACTTGGGCTATGTATGCATAATAGCTGGTCTGCTGATTTGAATCTAAGCTGATCTCTTACTAACTATATGTATTTAGTTAGTTATTCCCTCTAGCCTCAATTTCCTCATATGTAAAATGGGAATAATATAGGGAAAATATTATTATGAATAAACATTGTAAGGTTGTTATGAGGATCAACTAAAATTATGCTTACCGAGTACTTAGTATAGGACCAGGTACACAGTAAACATCCTATGCTTATTGGCAATCCTGAGTATTTCTTTAGAAGTTCCTGTAAAATGCAATCTTCATAAATATAGTAATGTGCAGATATTGTCATGAATACATATCACATATGTGAGTGTGTGTATATACGATTTAAAAATTAAATATGGGCAGCCAAATGTGAGGATTGGCTGGTAGGGGCTGGGTTTTCTGGACTGGCCAATGAGATGTAGTATACCAGAGGAACAGAAAGAGCTAGAGTATATTCCTGTTTTTAAATAACAACCTGAAATACCATATAAGATATTGAATGAAGGGAAAAGATAAATCATTCCAGGTGGTTAATACACATTGAATGCCTATCATGTCCCATTATTTTATTTAATTAGCAGAACCAATTTACGAAGCTCAGTACTAATATGATTCCATTTCAAACAGAGGATTCAGGGCTTAGAGTGGTTAGCAAACTTGTAAGATATATAGTAAGTGACAGAGACTCTTAAACACATATGCTATATAGTAATGGCCATTTAGACCACCAAGTAATGATTGAAGACCTTCTACCACCTAGTGGCAGAATACCCAAATTCTGCAGGTTTTGTTTATTTGAGGGCTGGAGAAGTTTCATATTTAAAGTTTTAGCAGAAACCTAAGGTTCTGGAGGGTATGAAGAGAATTTGATTCAATATTTATCAACACTCCAACCAAAAAATTTGTCTAGGAGGTATCATAGAACAGTATAGAACATGTAACCTTGTTTTGTGTTCAGAAAAACTTGGGTTGGAACTTTACCAAGTTTGTGGTCTTGGACAAACTTTTTGACCTCTGTGAGTGAGCTTTATTTCCTCTTATGTAAAATAGTGACAAAGTTTCATACTTTTCAAATCTCTTTATGCATTAGAAACAGTATACAGCCAAGCAACTTAGCATAGCTCCTGGCATATACTAGATGCTCAGTAAATGATGATATAATTGCTTCAGGTGCACATTTAACTTACCTAAAAGCAACTATTGAGACAGAAAGAAGAGGGGTGGGGAAAGGGAGAGATGGAGTGGGGAGAAGAAATGGGGAGGAAGAGGGAGAGATTTTCAGGAGCTCCTATACCAAAAGCAGAGAGATAAGAAGGAAGTTAATAAGTACTTGGTTGGAGCTCTTAAGTTTCTATTCCTAGACATTAAAATATGAATTAAGTCATTTTTGGGGGATAGTTTTGGCTTAATTTCTTCCTTACACATTGACTAAAACCTATAAATAACATTGCTACACTCTATTGGCAGTTGTAATAATAATAACAAAATTGTAGTATAATAACACTATAATATATAATGATATACTATGTGTGTCCCTCTATTTGAAAGGTATTGGTGAGGATTCAATAGCTGAGTTTGAAGAGTAAAATGTCTGGACAATATCTGGGGCTCTGAAGTGTGAGTTCTATTCTTTGTTGTTGCGGTCACATCCCTTCAAGATTTCAATGAAGTGTCACATTGCCAGCACCTTCAAACAGGCCTGTGAATTATAATTTAGAAAAATTAAATTTTTCCTCCCATAGAAAGTTGAGAATTTTCTGTGAAATGATTTGATTATTTGCTTTCACAGAGAATTAAAACAGGATCCTTTTCTTAGTGATTATGGACTTACTGTGGAGATACATGGGTTTTGTCATTTTTATTGAGACATAGAAAAATTTAAATTATGTTTTTTTAATATTCTTTGATTCAAAAATTAGTCATGATCTTTAATTGTTTTAGTTTACTTTTAATGCCTAAATCTGCCTTCTACTTCCCAAGCTTTTGTCCTCTAAATTTGTTACTATTTTGATTAATCTGGCATTTCATAGTAAAATATGTTACTATTTTGATTAATCTTGCATTTCATAGTAAAATATATCCACATATATGTAACTGACTTTCAAAAGTTAAGTCCCATGATAGGATGATAAGCTCCCTCCTTACCTGTTCTCCTAGGAAATTCTAGCATGCTTGAGGCCAACCTTGAATTGTCAACTGTTAAATTTTCTCCCCCCCTCTTCTAAAGGATTTCGATGACAACAGAACAGAGAGCTTTCTTGAACTTGGCCACCGATCTCATGTGGGTCATAGGAAAGGTGGCTTTCCACTCTTATTCAGGCATTCCTTAAAACATACCACCAATAAAGCAAGAAGCAACTTCTTCATGTGAAATGAAGTTGAGAGTGTCATTGGAATCATCATCACATTGCCCATCATCCATGTTTAATAAACAAATACCTCTTACATGAATTGCATTGAAAAATGGTAATTTGGCAGACTCAGATCTGGCATCCGTCTACCTGAAGAGGATATATTCAAATACATCCATCATGGTCACATAATAGAGATATTAAAATGATCATGACTGGACAGTGGTATTGACATCACTGGAGATGTATGTACATAGTAGGAGGCATTATCTATAAGTGGTTTCATAATCTACCTGCAATGTGCCAAAAAAAGGGCCTTTCTTTGCAGACACCTATTGAAATCCTTTTCTTCCCTTATTCTCCAGGTCAAATGATACCTTTTCCAAGAAGTCTTTATGACACCCTTCAGGCACAATTAATTGTTCCCTCTCTCCAAAGTCTTCAGTATTTATCAGAGTCTGTCTGATACCAGACTTGGACATGTGTCTGTCATGTGTATCCACCATGGGAACCAGTGTGTTATGCAGCATAGCAATGGGAAATAAAAGATCTTTTCAGTGCAAGTCTGTTTGGTGCACAGTGCTTAGGGATTTCCTCACTCTCCGTTTCTAAGTTCACCACCACATTCTACACCTGGTGTGTCCTTCTACCTAGGAACCAGGACAAAAGTAGCCACCTTTTCTTTCTTGCTGGCTCCCAAAGCAAACGCACGAAAGACAAAAATAGGAAATTACTCAGAAGAAAGGGGTGGTACAGAGATCCAAGATGTTTTTCCAGGTTCTTACAGTTGTGCTGTCTGAGTAATAGTTTCTGACTAGCTTTTCTTTTCCTTTTTTCTTTCCTTTCCTTTCCCTTTTCCCTCTCCCTCCCTCCCTGCTTCTTCTTTCCTTTCTCTTTCTTTCCCTGGTATGCAGATCCCTGCTGTCCTTTATCTGAGTGTGTGCATCTCACCTTGATCCCTCTCCTCTGCCTCTGTGTTCATCCCTGTATCTTCTTTAGAGCTTTTTCCAGTTGAGAAGAAACAACTATTTACATATCTACTTGTGTCAGGGGGTTAATTTTCTTTTCTGAAAACCCCATGTTGGCTTTTTACCTACTATTCTCTTTTTGATCCAAACTCATTATTTATTTACCTATTATTATTTCTTAGCATCAAGGATATTTCAAAGATAAATAAAACATGATGCTTCATATTCAATAACTTGCCTTTTATTAGGGTGGAGTTCTAGGTTCAAAATATTACAATATTTTGTTGGAAGTTCCAAAACCAAGGAGTGTTGGGTAGAATGTGTACAAAAGCAATTCAATGGAGATAGGCTATTGTTTTTTTTTTTTTTTTTTTTAGCAAATGGTGCTGAAACATTTGGATATCCATATATAAAAAATAATCTCTGAGCCATACTTTGTGCCACATATTAAGATTAATTCAGAATTTGTCATAGACTTAAATGTCAAATGTAAAACTATAAAATTTACAACAAATAAAACACAGGCCTCATTAGGCATTAGGGGAATGCAAACTAAAACCACAATCCCTCACACCCACTAGGATGGTTGTAATCAGAAAGATAATAAAAAGGGTCAGCAAGGATGTGGAGAAATCAGACCTCTTGCACATGGCTGGTGGAAATGTAAAATGGTGCAGCTACTTGCAAAACAGTTTGGCTGTTTCTTAAAAAGTTAAACAAAACATAAACTTACCATATGATCCAGCCATTCCACTCCTAGATATTTACCCAAGAGAAATGAAAGCATCTTTCTGCACAAAGACTTGCAAGTGAAAGTTCAGAGCAGTTTTATTTTAAGATCCCCCACTGGAAACAACCCCAAATCCATTAAACCCCAGCCTGGTTTTGGGGGAAGACACAATCTCCCCAGCTCACAGATTCCTTCTTGATACTGAAGACAGACACATTGACCATTTGTGTTTCTAGGTTTTTTGTTAATCATTATGGAGAACTTACAAACGATAACAGAAATAAAAATCATGAGAATGACAGCAAGATTACCAAATCCTACAAAATATATATGTAATGGTCTTATTCTACTCTTGTGCTAGCTGGTGCAAGAGATCTGGATACCAATCAATTCCTCTCACCTACCTTTATTCCTGAGGGTGAGGCTTACCAAACCTCTTGTTTCTGAGTGTTCTTTCCTACTCTATTTGAAACAAGGATTGCTTTCATGATGATTCAAAGAGATTAGATGACTATATGCCCCACCATCACCTTGCCTTGAGTTGGCTAATTGGACCACTAAGCACCTTTCACCTGGATGACACCCAGCCCAGGGTATTTTTTCAAACCCCCAAGCACAAATGATTACCCATTACCCATTTTCTACTTTTCTGAATTACTTAATTGTTTTTTTGCATCCTTTAGACAATAAGTACTATTGAAATTAGGAAAAGCAAATAAGCACAAAGAAAAAAATATTATATATTAGAACACAATGATTAATAGTTTGGTACATTTATATACATAGCCTATAGTTATAATTGGAATAAAACTGTATGTATAACTTTATAGGGCTGATTCACTTGAGATTTTTAAGTATTGTGCTATACTACTGAATAATTTGGAACACTTAACTACAGTGGCTACAAAGTATTCCACTGCATGCACCTACTGAAAATTTAACTACTTCTCTTACTATTGGATAGTTAAATTTGTTCCAATTATTCAGTCTTGTAAAGAATACCTCGATGAAAATCTTCGTACACTTTTGTCCCCATTTCTGGCTGTGAATTTCAGTTAAGTACCTAGAAATGGAATTTCTTAGTTAAATAGCATTTTTTTTAAAGAACATATAATAAGATTGCTGTACAGAAAGGGTACATCAATTTAAGAGGGTTTCTGACACAAACCCTGACTGGCTTCCTTCTGTGGCTTTATCAGGCTTCCAG
The DNA here is from genome assembly GCF_020740605.2 of Lemur catta. Taxonomy (NCBI): domain Eukaryota; kingdom Metazoa; phylum Chordata; class Mammalia; order Primates; family Lemuridae; genus Lemur; species Lemur catta. Next base: position 91,575,142 of record NC_059136.1, on the reverse strand, counting down.
ATCTGAATTTAACACTCTAGACAGGACATAAGCAAGATAATCCACTGGGTGAAGGAAAGAACACAGTGCTAAGTACCTCTATTCCCACATCTTGGAGGTCTCTTTCTTTTTTAGTGTTTTGTTTTTCATTTTGAAAAAGTTGCAAAAACAGTATCAAGAATTCTTGTGTACTCGTCACCCAGTTCCTCCAAATGTTAACACATTACATAACCATTAGCACAGGTATCCAGGCCAGGAAATTAACATTGATACAATACTGTGAACTCATCTAACGACCACTTTGAAATTGTCCCACTGGTGCCCTTTTTCTGGTCCAGGATCCAATGCAGGATCTCGTGTTGCATTTACTGGTCACGTCTCCTTATTTGCTTCCGATCAGGGAAAGATTGGAGCTCTGTCTTTATCTTTCATACCTTTGACATTTGTTAATCATACTGGCCAGGTATATTGCAGAATGTATCTTATTTTGAGTTTGTGTGATGTTTTCTTGTGATTAAATTCAGGGTATGCGCTTGTAGCAGGAATACCACAGAAGAGATATCGCCCCTGTCTTGATGCATCTTATCAGAAAACACATGATATTGATAAAGCTCACTAGTAGTAATTTTAACTTTGATTGTTTAAGGTACTGTCTGCCAGGTTTCTCCACTGTAAACTCATCATTTTATATGTTGTAATTGATATGTATCTTACGGAGAGATACATTGGCAACTCATCCTATAAAATTTTCAATTTTGGGGGTGTTTTATTATATATCTACCTTATTGATACAAAGCTATATGTATATAACATAAATAATTTATCAACACACATATTGAGGGTGAATGCTCAAATAATTTTTGTTCATAGGTTTTGGAAATGACTGTTCTTGACCAATTCATGTTCCTTTCTTACCCTTTAAACATGACTTCCCCATTACTTCCTACAAGAAACACTATGTGGTAGTTGATCCTACCCTGTTAAAATTTCCCCCTTATCTACATCTTATACTGTATCAAAACCACATATTTCCAGAAATCTGCTTTGTTTATTTGCTGGTTTTAAAAGCACTCTTTATTTTTTCTCATGCTTCGGTGCCATGAGTCCCTATCTAGAGTCCAAGGTAGTCAAAAACAGGGATCGTATATATTTGTTACTAGGCTAAGTCCTCTGAGGGTAGTATCTGTGTTTGGTTTATTTCTGTACCCTCCATAATAAGAACATAATGCTTTGCACATAAAAGCCTCTCAATTAGCCTTTGTTTATTGACTTCGTGACAGGATAAACATCTGGTACAATGTTTGCATAGTGAGGAAACACAATTACTTTGGTTCAATGACTGTGGCAGACACTCTTGGGTGGCTAACCAAGCCACTATTTCCAACCTTTTTTTAGCCAACTTCCAGTTAGTGTTAGACATATGACTAGCTAATAAAAGAGAACGGGGAATCTGATGCACAGTTCTGGGAAAAGCTTTTGTTTTCTTCGTAAAAGCACTGACACTCTGCCTTCTTTCTGCTCCTTGCCTTGAGTGTAGAGGTGATGGCTGGGCTGCAGCAGCCTCCTTATGACCATGAAGGAGAGAACAAGAGAAAAGCAGGGACATTTCTCCTTACATCTTTACACTGAAGAAGCAAAACCAAGAATGATCTACTTTTGAGCATGTGAGAAAATAAATTGATATCGGTGTAAGCCATTGTACTTGGATTTCTTCCTACTTGTTTAGCTAAAGTATTCCTGACTAATACCCCAAATGACCAGAGAAGCAAGAATTGCTCTTTGATTGATTCATAGAAGCTTCATGGAGAAAGAGGATGTCACGATCATTTTTATAATGGGAGTAATGACCTGAGATAGTTGAATTAGAAGGAAGAGAACCCCCACCAATGTGGTACTGCTTTTGATGTGGTCTGGAGATGGGGACAGAACGGGCAAAGTATAGGGAGTTCATTTCTGGGCTATTCCAGTGAAAGGGGTGTGGGATAGCTGGAGATGGGGACAGGCACACAACACCATGTGGCCTTCGAGAGCATGAAGCACAATTCGTAATGGGATAGGGAAATGTGGGGAGTAAGTAAAGATAATGCAGCAGGCAGATCAGAAACAGGGGTATGCTAGGGATGAAAGTGCAAAACTGCAGAAGCCAGAAATGCGGAACAGCGGGACAGAGTGGAGAGCTCAGGGTGAACACAGTCAGAAGGCAGGAGTTCAAACCTCTCTTCTGCTGCATCCTAGCTGCGCAACCCGGCCAGTTCATGCCCTTTCTGAAGCACAGTTTCCTCCCTGTGCTATAATATTAATAATAAAAGAGGTTTTATTATCTTTTGTGAGGTATATCCCTCAAGAGAGACATGCGACAATTACTCAAATGGGAAATGGTAGCAAGTGGTAAACAAATAACATTTGTTGATGCCAAACTGTAGTCTGGCTTAAGGGTGATTTTGTGCTACATGATCTACATAAACACCGAAGATAATTCTTTAAGACGTATTGTCCATTTTTCTGAGGCTCAACCAGTCAAAGCCTGGGCGGTTTGGAAGGGATGGTTTCCAGTATGAGAATGGACCTCAGGTCTCAGGGTCTCTTGAGTGCTTGGGTTTTGATGGTGCCGAATACAATCCTCTGGCTTTCTGTTCAGTTTCGGAGGCAATGGCAGGAAATTCAGTGCAAATAATCTCAGCATTTTAAACCTCTAATAGTTTTCAAGCCAACAGTAGTAGATGAATGTTACGTTTTGGTCTTTTCACCTGTTTTAATTGGGGAACCTTCTGTAAAATGCTTTTTTGGGTTCCAGCACATTCTCTAGTAGGGGTTACTACTCAAAGCCAAACTCATTCAGCCAACAGCACTAAAAATACTCTTGGTTTATGCCAGTCAATTTTCTTCTATTTTCACAATTAGTGGTTCTGCCTGGAAACTGCCTGCCAACATGCAAATCTCTTCCAAGGGCTGATGGAAAGTTGAGAATGTGCTAAGCTGTGTAAGGTTTAAGAGCAACATTATTCATTCACTATTTGAAATATTTAAACAAATGTAAATCAGAAAAAGAGATGAAATCTCATTATAAGAAATGAATGGCTGCTTTGCACTCTTTCTACAATACAGTCTCGGCACCATTTACATACCATTTGTAATACTAACATTATTGTAGGGAAATAAATCACACCCTTCACTTTTACATTTTTAATTACATTTTACTGCATTTGTTCTTTTGTTTATAGTTAACTAATAAAATATTTATTACATCTTACATATATGATGGTGTTTCTGTATTTTAATCAGATTTTATACATAATCTTCTCTCCCTCCTTTAGTATCTTTTTTATGACCCTACACACCACAGGATGTTGTTTTGTGGAAAACCTCATTATTTTTTAATGCATGGCTATTTATTAATGTATTGTGTATATAACACACTATGCATTTCTTTGAATTGATGAATACATTTACATCCACTTGAGAATAAAAATCCCTTAAGGGCCAATCTCACATTTCTCTTGCTGTGCTGCCAGAAGCCTGCACTGATTGTTTTCCTTGTTTTGTTGAGGAATGGAAAGTAAAAAGGAGAGCAAAGAGGAGGAAAAAGGAAAGATACAATGAACAGTATTTTTTAATTTCATTTTCTGGGAAACCTTTCTGTTGGGGTGAAAAATTAATGCCTCATTGCAAAATGGAATTTTCAAAGCACGCAAATTAATTTACCCTTTGCAAAATCTTATATTTGATATACATTTTATGTTGAGTACTTGACCTGCTGTTCCTAAAGTTATTTTCCATTGTGTCTGTTGAATTACCCCCTCTACTGCTCCACAGTTTTGCATTTAGAGGATTAGATATTAATTGAATGACAAGGGAAGAACACAGTTAACTACAGTAGCAGGTACTACTGAACATCATTTTACAGCTGTAAAAAATGAAAGACTTTTTCTCATTTAAAACCCTGCTACTAACCATGAACCCAACTCCCTACAAGTCAGAGAGTCTATGGAAACCAGTAGTCTAGGTTAGCGGGAAGCAGTATCTCTCTCCTAGGTGTGAGGAGCTGGACACAGCTGCTGAGGTCATTCATCCACTATTTGCACTATTGGAGAATTTTTCTGGGGCTTGCTGGGGTGGGCCCAGGGCATGGGTCATGCTAGGCATTCTCCTTCATGACTTTTCGGTCTTATAAGGACACTTATCCAGGCTCTTTTTTGGATAGCACAGAGCAGTGGTTAGCATAAATGGCAGGGAAGACCATGACCTCAGCAGGCTTCTCCTTTGCTCTGCAAACGTGAGCCAGGTTCAGGTGGGATCAGTGAAAGTAGGGGAGCTTCACTGAAGGTGGGTTTTCTTCTCTTGCATTCTCTCCAGAGAGGTCTTTTCAGAAAGAAAACATGGTAAAGAGAAAAAAATGCTCCTCTATTATTTTTTCCCTCCTCTGCCCATACACAGCTTTGTCTGACATCATCAATTACCCCCACACTCACAGTACTGTTGGAGGTATTTCCACGACAACTCCCTATATTTTAAATGCCTCTTTGTTTCTAAGAAACAAATTTTATTTCCATATGGTATGAGAGGGCGCTGAGCAGGAAATGCATTATAACCCCTAATTTTAAGAAATAAGTGTGTCCATTGTGACTATGTATTCAGCAATAGGAACATGAAATGCTTTCTAAGGTAGAATATGCTAGAAGAAAGTATTACCATCTAGTCGTGGAGAGACATCAAGTGTCTCCATCTTATAAATCAACTTGACACGTGTGTGTCCTTATGGGCTGGATGCAGGACCTCTTGGGCAATTAGGGGCACACTTGATACTTTCTTACAAGCTGTGGAAGATAGTCCAAGGGCATTGAGCTGACATATCACTGGCTTAAGGATGCTCTAAGTTAACACAGTTGTCACCTCTACGGTCTCCTAGAGCCCTGGAAGATAGGTTTTTTTTTTTTTTTCTTTTTTTTAAGAATGACTAAGAAGCATATTTAAGAATAAATATTCCTAGTTTTCTCAAAGATGTAGCTGTAAGCTAGATCTGTGTATCAAATTATATTGTTCATTTGCTGTTCAGTCACTCAAATTTTCAGAGCCTCACTTTTCTCATGCTAAAATGTGACCACTACCAACAAAGGCTTCACAAAGGTTAACTGGTGGTAACACTTCTGAGACTTTACCTAAATGCTAAACTTTTTCACCTCGACTTCCTATTTCTTTGTTCTTTCCACCTGCCCTTGCTCTGGCCTTAACCAACACACTCTAGTCTCCTACAAAAATAGCGCCTTGATTTAGCTTCTGACATCTTGCCCTTTCCTTTCATGAAATCTCTCAAGTCGTTTTTGAAGAGGAGCATAAGCCATTGTTCTCACCTGCCCTTCACCTCTGTTCACCACATGGGCCTTAAGCCCTTTTACTATAGTAATTATCGCGACAAAGTAGGCCTTCTGTAAATAACTGTTGATTTCCTCCCTGTATCTTTGTTCTCTACTGTACTCAGAAATTAACGTTTTATTTTCTAGTTCGGTAGCACGTTGTGTACACTCAATCTCTGCAGGATTTCCAACACTGGCTGGCCCATCTTCTTCACACCCTCTTTGTGGGGTCCTGCACCTGTGGCTCCCCTGACTCCTCCCTTTGCGTGGTGACATGGGCTCTGCTCACAGAGGCCTTTCGGCTCCTCCTGCTTGGAGCAGAGACCCTGTGTTACACTCCCTCAGGGCATGTCAGTCTTTCTCTTTAAGGCTCTTTTAATAGTTTGTAATGACACACATATTTGTCTTTTTGCTTAATGCCTTTTTCCAGGGAGGGGCAATGTTTTTGTGGCTGTTGTTGTTCACTGTTGCAAAGGTAATCTAAGCTCACCTTCTCACCATCCGTGGCCCACATGGTCTTAAAAAGCAGATAATACCATTCTTGACACTGTTATTTGTACATAATAGGTGCCCTAGGAATGAAGTAGTGCATACGATATTGATACTTCTTGTTTTATTTTTATTGTGAAGGTACATTCTCAATCTTTCAAGCACATGGTTTGGCTTGTGATTATATTTCAAAATTTTTGTTTTGGGAGCAATTTTTGTGAAACCATGGATAAGTCAAAAATTCATGTTATTTTCCAATATAAGTTCCGTTGTGGAATGAATGCAGCGCAGACAGCTGGAAATATCAATGAAGTGTTTGGGAAGGATGTGGCTAATGAATGCACAGTACATGAATGGTTTGAGAAGTTCCATTCTGGTGATTTTAATCTTGAAAATGAGCAACATGGGCAACCTGAGACCAAGGTGGATAATGACGAGCTGAAAGCTGTAGTGGGAGCGAATCCATCTCAACTTATGCATGAATTAGCAGTGAAGTTTGACATTACTATTCCAATAATATTGGACCATTTAAAACAAATTGGCAAGGTAAAGAAGCTGGATAGGTGGGTTCCACAAGAATTAAATAAGCATCAGAAGAGAAATCTTGAAGCTTGCCTTTCTTTGCTGTCACAACATAAAGGTGAACCATTTCTACACTGTATTGTTACATGTGATGAAAAATGGATTCTTTTTGACAACCAGCAATGTTCAGCACAATGGTTGAATAAAGATGAAGTGTCAAAACACAGTCCAAAACCTAATATTCATCAGAAAAAGCTGCTGGTGTCTGTTTGGTGGTCCAAAGCTGGTATTATCCAATGCAGCTTCATGAAATCTGGTAAATCGATTACAGCAGATGTCTACTGCAACCAATTGGACCAAATGATGAGGATGCTTATGATTAAGCAGCTGAGATTGGTCAGTAGAGAAAGGCTAATCCTTTTCCAAGACAATACTAGACCACAGGTCTCACAAACAACACTGCTCAAACTACAGAGGCTGGACTTGATTCTTTGTCATCCACTGTATTCACCAGACCTTGCACCAACTGACTACCACTTCTTCCATGTTTTGGACCTCTTCTTGCAAGGAAAAATATTGAATTCTCAACAAACTGTAGAAAACACCTTTCACAATTTCATCACCACTTGCTCTCCAGGCTTCTTTGCTGCTGGCATAAACAAGCTACCATTAAGATGGCAGAACTGTGTTGATAGTTTAGGCTCATACTTTGATTAATTGTACTGCTTCTTGTTTGAGGTATATTAATAATAAACTACATTCTTGGTTCGAAATCAGACATTTCATATTTAATGACCTAATATTTCCATTGTGGTTACTTATATGCTTTTAGGAATTATTTTGTTTCTTTTTCATTTTTCACAAGGACTATTTCAAGATTCCCCAAAGCTTTTTAATCTCTCACATGCTACCCATCACTCATATAGCAGCCTGAGTCATGTGCTTAAATAAAAGTTAGACCATGCAGTTTCCCTGCTCAATAATTTACTAAGCTTCATCCCACTGCTTTCAGATTTAAGTCTTCACTCCTAAACATACCCTTCTAGATTCCTCAAAATCATGCTCCTGCTACCTTCCTAGCCTCCTTGCCCAAGAGACACACTGTGTATGATCATCTGGGCACCACAGCACCAGGCTTGGTGACTTCTACACCTCTGTCTGTTCCTTTGTTCTTTCATCCCCAGACTTCCCCTCACTCCTCATTTCCACTCACTCTTTGACATGCTTCGGGATTTCACTTCTTCCATGGGTTTCTCTTAGCTCCTCTGATGTGATAACACTTATGTAGACTTCTGTTTTTCAGTAGTTATTGGGTGTGTCTTTTTTTCTGGTCAATGCTGTAAGTCACTCTAAGACAGGTCATTGCCATGAAAGTGTGGACCAGCCTCTTAACCTGACTCCATTGTTTTTGCCACAAAATATGAGTATTCAAATCTGTTGAATTATTAATAAACCCAGTGACACCTGCTTCAAACTTTCTAATGTAATGTGTTCTGGTACGAGAGTGTTCTTAATGGAGATATTTGGACTGCTTCTAAGTGCCTCTGAACAGGTGGAAGAAATAAAAGTTCAGCCAAGTGTGTTACTTGACATCATGCAGAATTTGTACTGTATTCAATTCATTAAATGTACTTTTGCATTTAGGAATTACCTAGAACCTGCTTAGTACTCACATAATTACTGCAAATGAGGAGAAAAACATTTTTTATTGGCAAAGAGAATAAAGGCATAGGTGTAATACATGGAACCCAATTCTAAAGTGAAATGTGACTGCACAAGCAATTTGTCTAAAGGCCCCTATGCCATTAATACCAGTGACCAATCCTGTTCTTTGTCCCCAGGGGAGCCATTAACTTTGGCATGTGGATTTTATAACAGTTTAATAAGATCTTTGCCTTTATAGAGATAACTTTTGCAGGAGGTAAGTCTTATTTGGAGATGTTGAACATTTTCTCTACTTTTCAAAATGAGTGAGAGCAGGAGTTATGATAGTTTATGCAAAACTATCACAAGTAGGATAAAAGTAAATTATTTAATCAGCTAGATTTTTTGTTTACATAACAAGTAGGAGATTTGATCAATCTCTCCTTTAAGGGATATGCCAAAACATGAAACCAAAGTAACTCATATCCATGCACTTTATTCACAATTGATTATCATACTTAACCACATAAATTTTGCTGATTATTTTAGATTCATGTAGGAACTTAAGGTTGGCATTTACTCAGATACATACTTTGTTCTTTTCTTCTTTCCTGCTTAGGTGTATTTTAGAACGGTTTTGTTACTATCAATGGGGTAAAATTTCTAGAATTTCCGATTCCTTTCTATTCTGTTTACAGAATGTGAGGATTAGGAATATCAAGCTTCAAAACTGTGTCATTGGTAATCAAGACAAAACTAAATTCATTTTATCCCCAGTGATTTTAATTTTAGGACATGAATTAACTGTATATATAATCTTTAAAATATGCTTTGAATGATATATGCAAATAGTGACCAAATTAAGACACATAATTTCATGATAAAAATTGAAAACCCAAAGTATCTACTAACAGAAATAATATAATTAATTATTTGTAATCTTCCACCCTAAGTGTCTTTTGAATCGATTTTCCTTTATAGCTGTCTGGCAAATAAATGTACCAACCTTGGTTGGGAAGAGATAATGATATCACTGTACTCACATCCTGGTTTGGCAAATTCCACAAACAGAGCAAATTATCACTTTCCTCGCTTGTATACTGCATGCTCTGCAGAATGGCAACTCACAGATAGCCAAGCAAAGAAAATTTTCTCTATGTTTTGAAGTTTTGAAACTTTTGTGTTAGCTATCTATAAGAGTATGGGGAATATCATAGGATGTCAAGTTGTTCTTTCTAGAGACCACAGAAATAAAAGACCTTATAAAGTGTAGTTGGAGTACAAATTCTTAGTGCTTGTTAACTTTGTGCTATTAACTCGATGTTACTCATTTTGTTCTGTATTTGTTTAAATAGCTTTCATATAGTTTATAGCTTTTCAAATATTATGGGTTAATTAAACTTAATATTTACTATTAATAAGATATAATATGTATTATTAAGCTCTCTATTTTAAAATTATACATTTGAAACTTTATTAAATATGGCCATATATTTATATTATTATACGTAATAATATAATTTCTTATGTATAATATATCTTATATAATAAAATAATATATAATTAAAATTTAAAATATATAAATTTTAATAATAAATGTGAAATTTAATTATTAAAGTTTAAAATATATAATTTATATTAAGCATTTAAATAAGTACAGAACAAAATTAAGATTTTTATACACACACATATAAATTTAAAAAACTGTATTTCTGTGGTTGACTCTGAGGGATGAATAAAAATAAAAATTGAGGGCTTCAAATAAATTACTAAAGTATGTGTATATATAACATAGATATAGAGACAGATCTATCAATATGCACACACACACAACTTGGACAACCAATCCAATGATATGTCGTCTCTCACTCAGCTCCTGGCTGACTCTCTGCCTTCATTTCTGGCCACTCTGTCACATCAGTCCTCCTCTAGTCACACTGGCCTTGTTGGCTGTTGCTCAATCATACCAAGCCTTCTGCCTCAGGGCCTTTGCACTTGCTTGGGTCGTCTTTCCCTAGATAGCCACATCCCTTACTTTCTTCAGATCTCTGCTCACATGACATCTTAACAGTGAGATCCTTCCTAACCAATATATTTACCAGTAAGCCTCACTCCATCCTCTTTAGTACTTCCTCATTCTGTTTTATTGTTCTCTGTAGCATTTTTCATAATCTGCCATGCCATGTATTTATTTATTCATTTTTCCATCATCTATTTACCTCTATTAGAATGAATAAAAGTCAATATAAGGAAGGGACTTTATCTCTCTTATTCCTTGTGGTACTTCTAGTGGATAAAATAGCAGCACATAATAAGTGCTTAATCAAAATTTGTTCATTAAATTAACTAATTATAAGTGCATTGTAGATAAATTATTTATTAAGAAATGGAACTCAAAAAATGATCATCTATATCTAATTACATTCTGCAACCAAGCATTCCTTTTCTCTAAGAAGCTCCAAGCTCTAGTGATCCTCTTTCAGTGTTCAATTTCCTCCCCATGGTCCTGTTTTCTCTCCTGCCTTCTACATGCTTGAAATGATTACTCCTTGTGATAGAAAAGGAAAAAGGAAATTCATACCTTCATGGCATGCTGGAGAGTGATGATGAAAATGAAGGGACATATCTGAGTTGTGTGAAGACAGTCTCGACCTCCTCACCTGATTTTCATCATGTCTAGCCCAACTCCAGGAAGGTGTTAGGTGCTGAATAAATTGTTATTAACTGGAATCAATGGGGAGATAACGGGAGGTGATAGGGAGCTCAGTCCAGCCACGTGGCTCCTCTTTGTCTCCCGCCTATTTCAAACACCTTAGGGATTTCTTCAGGTCAAAAGAAAAATGTATTCATTTTGCTCTCATGCCATTACACTTTTAGAATGTAATCAGGTTAAGTTAAAAGGGAATTATGATTGTGTTACATTACTTAAGACTTGCAGAAATTTGCCCTCAGAAACTGTTGTGAAATATTAATGTTTAAAAAGAAGGATTCCTGATATTTTGATAATTTTTCCAAATCATCAAATCTTAAAGGCATTTTTACTAGTAATTTCCCACTAATTTTAACATGAATATCAAGAAAGCCATATTACAAATTTTTGTCCTCTTTGGCGATATTTTATATTCATAAGATAATATTAAGTATATTATCTTACATTTAATAAAACTTATTAGCAGGATTCCTATGAAAATAAAAAATAAATTTTATCATTGTAAGATTGACCTTAAAACAAAGTCTTATAAATTATTCTGATAAAGAAATAAATGACCAGGAATGCTTTAATTTTCCAGCATATTTGATATATTCAGGTAGTCGTGTATATTACTAAATTTATATTTCTCTTTCTATAAAACTATAGTTTAGAGTGAAATATTCAATGTATGGCAAGATAACTACATATTCTCCAATGGATATAGTGTTGCCAAATATTTATGTCTCACATAATAAAAACGACATGATGCAGTCCACATTTTATCTTTCCAAGGATTGCCAGAGAAAACATTTGAAAGACATTCCAGAAGTAATTTTTTGGGCTTGGCAACCTAAGAGGAGTCAAAGACAGATGCAGCCCAGTTGCCTGGCAGAATGAAGTACCAATACTAGAGGTCATGACATCAGGAGTAAGAACCTACTTGCCTGAGATATGATGAGTTAAGCGGGTTCATGTAATTTGTGTGTGAGATTCAAATAAGATATCCAGGTGGAGGAGTCTAGAATCCATCTGGAAATGAAATAAAATTGAAGAAAATAGAGATTTGTGATTCCCTTATATAGAATGGTAACTTTGAAGAAGAGATTGGAGAATAAAAAAAGGGCAAATGCTAGAACTTTGTAGAATCTGAAACATCCCCCCTCCTTTCTATTTTGTAATTTATTGTTTAAATTGAGTCTTATTATGTAATTCAGTTAGAAAATAATTAGTTCATATAGACATCAAAAATACAGGAATTTTAAAAAGCAACAATTGTCTACTTCAAGAATATTATATGGCTTAAGATATGATGTAGAAATAATCCATCAATTACCAATTACATAAATATTTTGGTAAATAGACATCATGGTAAGTAATTACTTGCTTTGGAAATGTTTCCTACATTCTGACTCTCAACTGTGTGTACACCAGCCAATTTATTTCTTCCTTCCAGAATGTGCATTTAATCAATGTTTACAAGTAGACCACTAGAGACTTAGTTTGACATGGGAGATTAAATTTTGAAATTTGTTTCAATAAACTGATGAAGGTTTAATCATTTTGTTGACTTTTAATGCTGATTTAATGGGAAGATATTTGAGGATCAGATGTTAAGACAAATACAAAAAATGAGCCTTAGATGTATGCTTCTAGGCAAATAAATGAAATATTTATGTCTATTTTTCCAGGCCCTTCATAATGACTTCCTTTCCAGTTCTGAATTCATAGTACATCTGTAAGAGAAATTCCAATATCACAAAATAAAAAATGATTGCACCTCAGTGGTAGCGAATGATTAGAGTTGAGGAGTAGAGACAGTAAAAGACTACTATAGTTCTGGTTGTCCTAGATGTGTAAGGCTTTGTGTTTGTCTACGCTAGATTAATTGGAAGCTTCTCCTAACTGCTTGAAGGACCTTGGGTCTGTGAGCCCTGACCTCAAGTTGTCTAAAGGCAGTCAGTGATTGGCTCAGGGATGAGGAAGTGGCACAGTTAGACCTGAAGCAAGGACATTTAGGCCAGTGCATTTGGTAAAGATATTCTTGCTCCTTTTCATTGGATTTGAAAGTGAGGAAATGTAGGGAGTGAAAGTGCTATGTGAACTTGTGACAAAATTTGAGCCTTGGTCACCTTGCCCTGAAACCAACTTTGTCTTTGATTTTTTTTTTTTTAACAGTTATGGTGCCTGGTTCTTTCTTTATCCTAAAATCAATTTGGGGAGGATTTTTTTTTTTGGTCACTGTAAGTGTCCTCAATGATAGGATAGTTTCATGTTGGGGATTTTGTTTTTCTCTAAGATATTTTTGAACACAAAACCCAGCAGAAAAGTCACATCTTAAAGTCTCATACCTGGTCCATGCTATGACCCTGCCTTGCTCAATTTTCAGGAAGTCTCTGGGTTAATCTGGTCATCCCACAGTTCCAGGCTAGATTAGGTTCCTTCTACATTCAGATAGTTTCGTGTCTCTTGGGGCTTCAGTTCAGTATTTTACTTGGGGACTGCTTATGGTGGTCACTGAAGTGTGGTTGCCTGGCGTACACTGAGCAGGAGCTGCATCAGGCTACCTAATGATGCATGGTCCAGTGACTGAACATTTTGTGAAGTATGTTGGGACATTTGCCAGCCACAAGTATGTGTGGCTGAACCATCATGATTTCTCAGAAATGAAACAATCTGTGTTCTCTCCCTTTCTCTTTTTTCTTTTTCTAGGGACGAAGAGTTAATTGTGGACTCCATGTAAAACCCACTTTCTTTGCAATTATTTTAAGGCCCACCCAAGCAGGTGCATCTCTGTGCAATCCAGTAGTGCACAAACACTTTGTGAGTGTGCCCCCCAACTCCAAGACACAGTTTCAGTTTGTGTCCCAAAAGATAGGATAACTCTTCAGTGTTGAACAGCAAACATTTGCATGCCTAAAATCAGTCATTGGAAGTAGGTGTTCATGCCCTTGGTTTATAGATGAAGCTACTGAAACTCAGAGAAGCTGACACTAGAAGGCAGGTGTTTTAACATCAAGTCCAGCCTCCTGCCATCATTCACCAGTGTGGTTTTGAGCACTAAGGTGGTCAGCAAATGCAAGCACAGCCGTCCATCTCCAGACACAAGAACCTGCTCTGCCCCCTCCACGTGGGATCGTCAGAGGGAGTGGTCACATCCCATGCCCATGCTGTCCTCTGTACCTTTTCCTGTCCTTTGACTCTGTCCCTCTCACATCGTCCCAGAGCAGGAATGTGCAGGTGGTCATGCGTGAGAGCTCCCACACATGCACATGCTCACATAGCTCTCATTACTTCTCTCTCTCTGGACTAGCTCTCTACATATTTTGTCTTTCTACCTGGGACTCGCCAAGAGCTTTCCACCAGTAAAAAGGTGATTATAAGTTTTTGTCCTTGAAAAAGCACAAATTCTTTTGGAACAACTCTGTTTCTTACTTTTGATGTGAAGAAAATGGAAGACAGTAGTTGGCTGCTTAAATGTATTAGAGTCTGTTATTAGTTAATAAAATATGTCCATGTTTACTGTTATTTGGGAAAATGTGTTGTGCCATACCAATATTTTGTAGTAATTCCAATCTGCCAAGAAAGAGAAGTCCCAAGGAATATTTCTAGTGTGATTTTAAACTCTGTGAAACTAATTCCTTTTTGGACTCTGATTAGAACAATATATCCTCAGATCTTGTCCAAAGCTGGCCACCAGTGCACCTTCTGTAGCTTGTTACCTGTGCCCGTGGTTGGCCAGGATGATACCTGTGGTCAGGTAATAGTAAAGGGAGCCCTTCAGACACTGTTTCGACTTGCTCTGTTGCCTGGGGATTGGATTAAAAATGAATCTTGATTCCTCCGTGGAGGGAACATGTGTAATAGCCCTACCCTAGTCTTTCCTGCTGTTAGTTCTTAGAACAACTCCCAGTATGAAATCGTTTCCTAGGAAATGTATCACATTGCATTGCACAGAGAAATATCTAACACTATTTTCTCACCTCATAATCTCTAAAACTCTTGTTTTAGGAGATTTTGAAGATTGTTAAGCTTTCATTTTATTTGTTTTTAAATAATTTTTAAGATTATGTCCTCTGCAAAATAGTTACTGTATTAGAGGAGAAACTTCTTTGGTTGCATTTAACTTTCTAGGGGAAGGTTGGTGCTGGTTAAAGTAGGGCAGGGAAGAGTTCAGGGAGGATTGTGAGCTTCTGCTTGTAGCTGCAGCTGTACCTCACCTTTATGTGATTGAATTACTTGTTCTTTGTTATAATTCTTTCTTAGAGAATAGCAGAACAGTACTTACTGAGTTTTACTTAATGGGAATTTTAAGCATTTAAGGATATTTGTCTTTATGCCCCTAAGTAGTAGGCTATTGTTACATATTACTGCTGGAGTAGATACTTAAAAACTAAAAGTTTGTTAGTTATTCATAGATATCTCTCCCTAATAACTATGTCTCATCAAGCATGATTTTGTCTTCTCTAAGAAGATATCACCCAGAGATTGTAACACACACTAGATTGTTTCGAAGAATTCTTTTACAGATCTCCATGGTAAAAAGTTAGAAAAGAAAAAAAAGTTTTATTCTTGGTTATCATCCAACAGAATCTAGCTGGAATAGATAGACTTTTGAGGATTAGAGAAGAAAAAAATTGATCTATATTTTTCTTCCCTCCTATATGTATGTTGGATTTATTCTCTTCTTTTTCTTCAACCATTATCTAATGATTCACCAAATATATATTCTTCCTGGGTTTTTCTCAAGCTCCAGTCCTGAATCCAACTTGACTTCTTCCTCTGAATGTTCTACAAGCACCTCAGACTGGCACTGCTCCTAGACCTGCTCCTCCTGCGGCTGAACTTGAGCAGTTGTCAGGCACTGCTGCCCACTCAGTTAGCCAAACCAGGCGTCCGTGAGTTACCTGCAATGCCTGAATTTTTCTCAAGAGCCTTTTCTAACCATTTACTGCCATCTTTTTGGAAAAGACTGCTAGTCTGGGCTGTTCTGTCATTCGTTTTAGCAATAGTCTTCATTTATTTTTGGACCCAATGACAGTGAATGCTGAAAATTTTAATACCTACTTACCAGCTTAACTGTGGCAAGTGAAGACAGGAGATGTGCGGGAACAAGAGTGGCAGTAAACCACCTTCCCTGGGACACTTTCAACTGCAGGCACACCAGGAGCCCTGTGGTGGTAACTCAGCCTGAGACACAGTCAAGGTGCTAGGGGGAGGGCACACAGGGTTGCTGTCCTCCTGAGTCCTCGCCTTTGAGTGAGGGAACTGGGGAGGTTAAAGGCCAGTTGCTGCAAAGGATTTCAGAACGAGCAGCCTTCCATTAAGTGGGAAAAGTGGGGCTTTTGAGTACATTTGGAAAAGAATGAATATGAACTTTTCATCTACCCAATTTCACGTGCTGCTGCTGATTTATTATGGCAATGGTCTGGGGCAAAATGATACCAAAAACAGAGATCCAAGTCCTAGTTTGTGAACAAAGAATGTAATATTAAAAATGTGATTTATAAGGAATCAATATTTTTATAATCCTTTGAAATCTAACTCTTGGGACGTTTAGTTTTCTAGAATTAATATGTTAAGAATTTACTTATTTGTATTTTAAGAAATTGTTAAATATCCTCAAAGTTTTAATAACTTTACTTGTGTTCTTTTTAAATAACTTAGTTGGTTTTCCTTGGGATTCAGTAAGTCATTATGATTCTTACGAATAACTTATTTTTATAGCACTTTCCTTTATTATTGTCTCTTAAAATATAAACCGTGTCCCAATGCTATATTTTAAATATTTAATTAGTAAATCAGCTCATAAAGAGTCCTTCCTCTCGCCACCTCCCATTCTATCTTCAACCCATGCCCTGCAAGATGAAGATATGGTGATTAACAGAGCAGGTTCCTCCAGGTCTTCCTGGCCACTGTTACACTGCATTGTTCAAAATGTAACCACACCTGCTCTATTGACTTAGTCATGTGAGGTTTTCCTCTTCAGAATGTGCACCTCTGCCTCAGTGTCTGATTGTCACACACAGAGTGTTCTGCATATGGGACGACCAATTTATTTAATGATCTCTCCATTTCTAGGTATTTTTTTGGGGGTGGGAATAGATGGTGATGGTGGCGACCCGCTCTGTGTCAAAACTACCTCTTAAATATGTCGCAATTTTTTTTTTCTCCTCCTCTCTAGCCCTCCTGCCAGTATAGTTTAGGGTGCTATCTACTGGTTCCTGAATTATTCTGACAGCCTCTACCTAATCTGTCTCTTTCTACAGCTTTCATTTCTCTCTAATTCATTGTCACCTTGCCACCAATGTGATTCTTTTTTTTTCTTTATTTTTTTATTTTTATTTTTTTTTATTTCAGCTCATCATGGGGGTACATAAGTTCAAGTTCTATACAATGTCCATCTCCTGCCCATCCCCCCGAGTCAGAGCCTCAAGCGTGTCCATTCACCAGACACTTCGCCTGGCAAGAAATAACGGTGATACGACATCTCTTTGGTTCTCCTGGAGAGAATTGGAACCCATTATATTAAGTGATGTATCCAAAGAATGGAAAAACAAGCATCACATGTACTCACCAGAAAATTGGTTTCCCTGATCATCACCTAAATGCACATTGGGGAAGGATACCAATTGGATATCAGACTGAGACAGGGGTAGGGGGGTGGGGGGAGGGGATGGGTGTATGCCTACATGATGAGTGCGTTGTGCACCGTCTGGGGAATGGTCATGCTTGAGGGTGCTGACTTGGGGAGGTGGGGGGTGGGGGGAGGGGATGGAGGTATGACTACCAATGTGATTCTTTTCAATTGCAAATTCATTATGTTATCCCTGGCGTGTGCTCTTTCAGTGGTGTAGGATGAAGTCCTTCTCCTTAGCAAGATGTGCTGGCCGTCTGTGAGAATCTTTCTTGTGTTTACTTTCCTCAGTGTCCCTCTTTCCATTCACCCATGTACATCCTGTTGTCATATGGAGCAATTTGTTGTTCCCTGAAGGTGCTCTGACCTTAATCTCCGTGTTGCTGATGTGGCTGCATCAGATGTCTGAATAACTTGTGCCATTTTGTCTGTCTGGTGAACTCCCTGGACTCAGTTTGCATGTTGTCTTCACTCCTCGGCCCTCCTTCGCATTTAGAGACCTCCTCTTCTCTGCTCCTAGAAGCCTCTGTGCGTGTTGCTACTCTGTGTATTTCAATGACTATCTCCTACGGGGACCATGTTTTATTAATTTTGATATCCCCAGCGTATATCAAAATGCCCGAAAAAGAGTAGAGATAAACAAAATAAATATTTATTCAATGAACGAGTGTAAGGATGAATCAGAGGAGCTTTGCTTTGGGCAACTTTGTCACCAGAAAGTGGAAATGAAAGGTAGGTGAGAGAGATATAAGGCAAATGCAATTCATCAATTTATTTGGCCAACTGATCAAAACTTCACAGTATTTGTGAAAGGACAACAAAAATCAACATTTTAGGCTCAAAACCATTAACCTGACCCCACCTCTCCCCTCCTCCCCATCACTGTGCCCCCCAGCCCTGGTCACTCTCAGCCTATAGGACTGCTGTGTTTCTCTGGACCACACAGCTCATTGACTTCCATCAGTAAACTTCTGCTTTTCTCCTGACCTTCTGCCTGTGTTTGACGTTCCCATGACTCTTGCCACTTTGCTCAGTCTGATAGCTCTTCCATGACACTGATGCAGATTGAATAGGAAAGATGTATCCTTTGTGGATGTTATAGTTCAATCGAGATCCCAGGGAACTGAGATTTTGGATGCTGTTGCATTTAAAAAAAAAATGTACAAGCAGATTTGTGTTCCTTCAAATGTGCTTTAATATTTGTTGCTGTTTTTAATTTGCAAGGTTAAATTTTCAGAGGCTATTTTGTCCAGGGACTTGCCTAAAATTCTGGTAACTGATTCCAGATGAAGAGTAAGACTGGATATGTCTCTGTGGCTTGAATTGTGACACTTCACATAACTGAGGATAAATAAAATGGAATTTAATACAAGAATCATTCAGTGATGCCTTTTAATTTTATTGAAACAACAAGGCACAGAAAACACGTGGTTTCTAATGGCTAACTTTAAAACAACTGACATAATTTAGAGCAGCATTTTAAAAGTGTAAACATCTAGGTATTATCTGAGCCTTCATCATGAACATTAGTAATTGAGTGATATTGTTTAGTGCCATTGTTTTTAATCATATTTCTATCTCTAAGACAGATAAATTCATCTTGTAATCTTCATTAATGATAATAAAACTTGTTACCATTTACTGAGTGTTCATTATGTATGTGGCTGGCACTTCATTTACATCATTTGGTTTAAACCTTTCAATAAGCTCTGAGATAGACGCTACTTTCTTTGCTTTGCTAATGAGAACATAGACCCTCAGAGGTGGTGGTGACAAGCCCAGGGTATATATTAGTAGCTCCCCGATGGAAGGGGAGAGACTTGATTCTAGATTTTTCTAACTCAGAAGCCTGTGCCTGTAGCCCTTGGTCCATACACCTGCCACCTGCACACATGCATTGCCTGCCCGCTTACAGTTGAAAGCATTTCAGGGCCAACTAATTTAGCCCTTTGACACATCTCAGCATCAAATTCCTTTGTAGGTTATATCATGTATTGAGTCACTAGATGGATAGGGTTAAAAAAATAAAGGCTGTTTTTTCTTTTTAATGCTCCATTTCTGAACTTATTGATCTGCTTCCCTTGTGACAGAAGAAGCAGAGAGGAAATAAAATAGGCTTGTGTTTAAACATTTGGCCCCAGACTTTGTCAGGCAGAATTATCACAGGAGCCAGTTAAAATGCAGATTCCAGGGCCACATCCTTCCAGATGTGTTTTAGTAAAGCTGAGATGGGGCCCGGTTGTCTGAATTAGTCATGAGCACCACTCGTGGTTCTGATGTAGGTGCTCTATTGAACAGACTTTGAGAAATGCTGCTTAGACCCTAAAACAATGCTATCTCACAGACAGATAACGTGGTTCATGAATGAGTCATTTAAAATGTTGCAGTAGCCACATTTAAAAAGTAAAAAGAAACAGGTAAAATTAATTTTAATAACATGTATTATCCTATACATTCAAAGTATTATTTAAAGTTGGAATCAATATAAAAATTATTTAGCTACTTTAAAGACTTTTCACAGCAAGTCTTTGAAGTATTTTGCAATTAGAGAAATTCTCAATTTGGTCTCGCCCCACTTCAAGGGTTCGCTAGCCCCCTGTGGCTGGTGCAGGCTGGAACTGGAGAGAGGGGTGTTTTGGGGGTTTGTTTTCTAGGGCAAATTGCAAAATTGAGGGCCAGATGAGTTACCAAGCACGTCTTCAAATCAATTGCTGTGTCAGGCACGTCACACAGGTGGAAGCAGGCATGAAGACAAGGTGGTTAGAATCTAGAAGTGCCCTCCTGGAGGGGCTGGCTCTGAGAGGCCAATGGAGCCACAGCACAGCGGAAACAGGGACTTCAGGTAAGACGAAGGGAGTCATTGACATCCTTCGGTGCACTCTTGCTGAGCTGGAGAGGAGTGGGAGGTGGAGGGCATGTGCTTAGGGTAGCAGGGCTGTGCTAGACAAATTTAGTCATCTGTACAATGAGGGTATCCGAAAAGATGGTCTCTAAATCTTCCCGTCACTAAAATGAGACGATCTGGTGGCTGTGGAGTCCATGCCATGTGCACAACTATGAAGAATGGTGTCCTTTCTCTACCTGGACATTTCTTTTATATGGTGGACTCCTGTCAGCTCCCAGACTCTTGAAATGCAAGCTCGAACTTTAACATGCACTGTCCTTTGCTACCACACACAGAATTCAAGTTTTATACCCATACCTAATTCTAATTCTAAAGCCCCTTTCACTGAAAGGCAGTTTTAAATTGCACTGCAACAGAAGGCACCACAGCTTTGATACAGAAATACATGGTTGGTTGTCCACACATTATATGAAGGCATAGCTTTGGAGTTGAATAAAAATGGCTCTTTTGTGCTGTGCATTTGAAGTACATGGAAAGTCCCCAAATACCAAAATATAAATTATTGATAAAGGCATTCTGCAATTTGTGATTAATTAAAACTTTGAATTCAGAATTAAATTACAGCTCAGGTTGTTTAAGGTTGTTGGCATATGTAGTCTCAGGTACCAACACATCCTAATGGCTCAAATATCTACTATCTCATTCGTATACATAGATACAGATACACAGATGCATAATCAATCAATCATGATGGAATTTGGGTTTACTAAGACTACACCAAGTACATTGGCTAAAATGGAGTGGATTAAAGCTAGATGATACAATCCTAACAAACTATCAGGCGAAATGAAATACAAAGAATAAAAAGGCGTATTTGCCAACGCCTGATGCATGCTGTAGTAAGTATATGACGAGTTCAGAAGAGGGAGAGGTTATTCCAGGCCAGTTTATTAAGGGCAGAATTCCTAAACCAGTGCAACTTGAATCAGGCTTTGCTGCTGAGCCTAAGGTATCTAATGCTATAGCCATGAGTCCACACGTCTCACACAGTAGAGTTGATTTCAACGGTTGGATGGAGCTGCTGAGGGCACAGTAGCTGTGATACGCTTTTGGTATCGCAGCATATTTCCCCCTTTAGTGTGTGGTGAATGTCAGCTGGCAAGAGGAGTTTTCTATTCTAGCTCTGGTGAGCTGGGACGCTAGACCCAAGGCTCAGAATAGCCCGTGGAGATTTCTACACACCCAAAAGGGGACGAAGTGTGTGCAGTCCTCCACACAGAGGAAGGATGTGGGCTCGCATGTTCTGCACTGGTAGAGATAGTGGAAGGAAGAAGAGGGGAAAGCATAGATTAGAAACTCAAGTTCCACTTTTTGACACCACTGCAAATTTGTATATGGTAATATTAATCTTCACATGTAGTCGATTATAGCCTTCTCGATTTTAATTGTTCCCGTGGTCAACAAAAGTACAAATCATACTAATTTCCCAGCAATAATATTATTAATTAGCATGTTTTGCAGTTCTAAAGCCCATTATATTGGAGCTTTGTATAAACAATTGTTTTGAGAAGAGTAATTATAAACTGTATGTGGAATTGCCTTGAAATAAAGTTCCTGACATCTCCAGTTCACAAATGTATTTCTGGGGCCTTCTCAATTCCCACAGCTGTTGTCAAGAAGTTTGAGAGATCCTTTTTTCCATAGCACACAAATATTCCAACTGGGTCCAAGTTTTCATGATGGAGCAGCAGGCTGTATATTGGTGTTTGAGATATGTGGGACAGACATTTTCCTTAAAATGTCTTCCTCATTGTCTCTGCCACGCCGTCTGATATTTCCTGATTCCTCCTCCTTCTCTCCATCTTCTTCTTCTTCTTTTTTAATAAGGGCTTTAAAAATATCTGTCAAATTAAATATTTTCTACATGGGTTAAGACACATGAGCATTGACAACATAAGCATATATTTCAAATCCATTACTTATTATGTTAGTTAGGTAACTGAGTCTAGAAAGCATGGAATTTAGGAAAGGAGGGTTTGTTTTGCCGAGAGCGTGGTTATAAATAAGAGTCAGAAGCACAGAGTGTTTTGGGGGAGGAGGTGCAGTGTGGGTACTGTGAGTAACTGGGTGGAATGGAAGATACGAGGCACTGAGTGTGGGGGTTACACAATGATGGTGGGTGAGCAATTACTTCCGAAAGGAGGAAAAATATGCAAAAAGAAGGCAAAGTGACAGAAAGAAAAATATTGCTTAAGATCATAATACCATTTATCACCTACAGTGTTTCTCTTGTTGGGGAGTTGGGGAGTTGGGGAAAAGGTCTTATGATTTATTTATTTATTCACTGTGTCTTCTACAAAGGAATTGAAATTGGGGAGTCTCAGAAGAATACATATATATTATTTGGAAAAAAAAGAATGAAGCTGAAAGAAAAAATAAAGGAAGAATGATAAGAGAAAGATTAGAGGTAGAAAGTACATAGAAAAGGGTGCTGAAAAAACTCTTACATTATTGCTAAATTGAACAGTTAATTCTGTTCTGAGCTTCCTGGTGGCAAAAATGAGGAAGGGAGTAGGATCATTTACAATGTTTACATTGAAAGAAGATAGACAATTTTCCAGTGGAGTCTCATAAATTTTTCCCATGAAATCTCATAAAGTGAAGAATTAAGTAGCAGTTAATAAGTAAAACCTAAAAATCTAGTATCCAGAATATATAAAAAACTCTTACAACTCAAAACTATAAAGTCAACCAACCCAATTAAAAATTGGCAAAAGACTGGAATAGCTATTTCTCCAAAGAAGATATACAAATGGCCAAAAAGCATATAAACAGATGATTGACATCATTAATTATCAGAGGCATGCAGATCAAAACTACAATGAAATACTATACATGCTAGGATAGCTATAATCAAAAATTGGAAAATAACAAGTGTTCGCCAAGATGTCAAGAAATTGTAACCTTTGTACATTGCTGGTAGGAATGTGAAATTGTGCAGCCACCGTAGAGAACAGTTTGGTGGTTTCTCAGAAAGTTAAACATAGAATTACCATATGACTCAGCAGCTCAACTCATACCCCACAGAAATGAAAACTGATATTAAAAACTTGTACTAATGTTCATAGCAGCACTATCACAACAGCCAAAAGGCAGGAACAGTTCAAACGCCCATCAACAAATGAATGGATACACGCAATGTGGTATATCCATACAATGTGATATTGTTCAGTCATAAAGAGGAATGAAGTTCTGCCACATGCTGCCACATGGATGAACTTTGAAAATATTATGCCACATGAAAGAAGCCAGACACGAAAGGTCACATATTGTATAATTCCATTTATGTGAAATATCTAATATAGGTAAATTTATTGAGACAGAAAGTAGATTAGTGGTTTCTAATTAGTGATTGCTGGAGATTGAGGAGGGAGGCATGAGGGAAGGGGATTGACTGATTAGTGGACATAGGGTTTCTTTTTGGGGTGATAAAAATGTTTTGGAACTAGATGTGATGGCTGCACAACAGTGTGGATGTACTAGATGTCACTGTGTTATGCACTGTAAAATGGTTAATTTTATATTCTGTGAATTTTACCTCATTTAAAATAAAAAGTGAAGTTTGGAAAATATAGATACATGGAAATTTGCAGGTTTTGCACACTCCTCTATGAAACTTTTTCTCACAGCCTGGATTTCGGTAGAAAGTTGAGCAGTTGAAGGATGTGGTTTTTGACAAGGACATAGTGTACTGGATCTTGATGTTGTTAATTAAGGGCAGACCTATATTTGAAAACACCTGAGCAAAGGTTTGGATTAACATACACCATGAAAATTAAGTTGCCAAACAAACTTCTTACCCGAACAGATGGCCTCTTCCTTATTCCTATAGGGATGGGACAACAAAGCCCCTACATACAAGGCAAATTTTGCCTCAAACACAGATCTGGGTTCATTTTCATGCATAACTAAGTAGATCATTAAATCCTCACTAGTACATAGAACAGAACAGTTGGTTTTAGACTATGTGAGGGAGAAAACACATATCAGAATAATTTGAGACTTATATAAAATGCTCATGTTTGACCTCCCAAGCCTTCATTCCACTAGGTGAGAGACATTGACATAGAACTCGAACATTATTTTACCTTGGAAAACATTTTAAAGCAGAGTCCACAGAAAAAAATATTAGTATACTCATAAAGTATCTAATCTCGAGCATTGCAACTTCCTTATACTCTTTTCAGGCAGAATCAATGAGAAATATGTTAATCTGCATTACAGAGTTGTATATCAGATAATTAAATATCAGTAAATATAATGTGAGAAATAAAGAGTAGAATTTTCGAGTAGAGTTTTAAGCTTTCTTTCTCATGGCTCCTCTCCAGATCTGTTGCCTTGTGGGGAAAATTCCAGTTTGTAAGAATGAAACCATGTTTTCTGAATAGGAAAGACCACTTTATAAATCTCCGTAATCACTGGCTTAAGAGTCTGTATTAGAATTTAATGTACTATTTTGTAAAGCAGAATCTTCTTTCGTATTGAAATTGTACATTTAAATAGAAATATAAAAATTGATGGAAGTGAATATTCTATCATTGAAATCAGAGTGGGGCCTGGCCCCTGCCGTGTGATAGCACCCTCACCTCCACAGTGTGTCCCAAATAATCTTCCCAGATGCAGAAACTCTGGTGAACATGGTTTGAAAACCATCATTCGATGTCACTCAAAGATGGTTTAAATGATTAAGGTACAAGTTGTGAGAGACAGAGAGAAAACATGGAGGCACTCACACACTCACAATGAGTAGAACAGTCAGACAAGGCCTCATTTTGCCGTTTGACATTAACACTTAACCTGCCAGGGCACAATTTACACACTGTAACTCCCATGATTATACTAAAGAGCAAATTCTACAGAACTTTCAAGAAGTGGAAATGGTCATTGAACACATACCTCTACAGCTGTCAAACTTGGCCATCCGTCTAAACACCTTAGGGCACTTGTGAAAACTAAAAATTCCAGGGTCTTATATGAAGGGATTATACTTTAATAAGTCCAAATTTTAACGCAGCTAGGTCTGCATTAAAAAGGGCCTACCTTTGGGTACCACTCTTTTAGCCTATTGCTTTTTCTTTTTCTCAGATTCAAAGTGCAAGGAATGACCAATTCAAGCTGCAAATTATGTTATATTCTTCTTAACACTTTTCTACAGAAATTGATCAAAAGTATAATAATAATCATTTGTGGAACAGTTGGGTGTAAAAAGACCTATTTGGATCTTGTGTAGAATATTGATCTCAAAAAACTCGGACTTGTAACTTTTTAAGACGTCAGCCATAATTCTGTACTTTGTGGTTGTAAACACTTTAAGGTTTTACACTGATTTTCCTGTCCCCTTTTAACTATGAGAAAGCAGAACTTAGGCTCCCCAATGTGCATTTATTGTGGTGCTCAAAGTCCAGGGGTGTCAACTCTATCGTGACATACAACACCAAATTAAGATAAAAAGGTCATAAAGATGATGACTAGATAATGACCTACTTCAGGTCTTTGCTTAAATAGAACCTTTTCAATGAGACCTTCCCCAGTCCTCCTATTAAAATCCCAAATTCCTTCCCCCTAACGCTGCCAGTCTGCCTTCTCTGCGTTACTTTTCCTCACGGCTTTCATCGCCCTAAATGTGTATGTACTTATTTACTTTTTAATTGGCTTCCTCAGCCATTACAATAGAAGCTCTGTGAGAACAGAGATTGTTGATGGAGGTTTCTGCGAAGCACCCACAGGATGACAGTTCTCTTGTCCTTGATCTGGGGATGGAGACAGGCCCTAGACGGGACTCTGAGGGTTCAGATTCTCAGGTAGGAGAGACTGGGGATGGGCTGCTTCGTAGCACTTGAGGGGAGGTGCTAAGTGAGTTAGATAAAGAGAGAACTTTTATTCATCTGGGCCCCTCTAAGGAAAACAAACTGAATGTCTTATAAGCAAAATGACCTGACACTTGAAGATTTGTCAATAAGACCTTAACTCTTCGTATAGATCTGATCTCTCTGATAGGACCTTTCCTTCCAACATTAACTTCCTCTTCCCTTTCATCTTGGCAGGTAAAGATTCGACATTGCTCAGACACATGTGGTTGTATCTTTCCAGCTTCCCTAGGACCAGCAGTTGGTTGATCACCTCCTTCTTCTTATGTGGCAGCATTCTGTCTCACAGACCACCCACGAGGATGTTCTCTGACCATGGCATCCACACCAGGGAGGTGTAGTTTATCTAACTGGAACAATCCTGTGGGTGGGTAAATCCCAAGATGAACCAGTTTCTTCTTGTCAGCCTTCCTGGATGAAGCTTTCGGAAGAAGGGAGGGAGATCTTTCTGTGAGTCCACTGAGGTACAAGAAACTTACCAGGATGAAAGACAGGAAGGGCTGGCTACAATACACTGCAGGACTCTACGAGAAAGGAAAATGCAGGGCTTTCATTAAAAAATTATTAAGAATGTCGAGAGGGCAGCGGCAGAACACTAAGCCATGCTCAGGGCCCTTCTACGTATAGGGCCTTGTGTGACTGTGCAGGTTACCCACCTGTGGGGAGGGCGTCAAGGCAAACTTCCCTGAAGAAGTTATGAGGTGACTCTTCAAGAAGTGAAGTTTCCAAGGCAGAAGAAATGGAAAATATAAAGCCAAAGGCAAAGAGCCAATGGTGCAGAGACCTCTTCCTTGAGTGAGCAGCAGGTCAGAGGGGCTGTGCAGCTCCAGCCAGAGGGTAAAGGGTTTAGACAAGGGGCGGGACTGCTCCCACCTCAGAAAGATAACCCCGAGTCCTGCAGAGGAGACTGTAGGAGAGGTGAGCCTGGAGGGAAGGAGACATTGGGCAGGTCGAGGCAGCATTGCAGGCTGAACCCCTGGTCCCTGCAGGTGCTACTGTGTGCAGGAGTGCGCGAGGGCTGCTGTAACCAAGTGCCACCAGTCAAATAGGTTAAACAACAGAAATGTATTGTCTCACAGTTCTGGAGGCTGAAAGTCTGAGATCAATGTGTCGGCAAGATTGATTCCTTCTGAGGGCTGTGAAGGAAGGGTCTATTCCTGGCCTCTCCTCTTGGCGTCTAGGTAACCATCTTCTCCCTATGTCTCCTCACATCATTTTCCTTTCATGAGTGCCTCTGTGGCCAAATTTCCCCTTTTTATAAGGACACCAGTTTTATTGGATGGAGGGCTGTTCTAATGACCTCATTTTAACTTGACTGCACTATAAAGACTCTGTCTCAAATAAGGTCACATTCTGAGGCACAGGCATGCTAGGACTTCAACATATGAATCCCAGGGGGACTCACTTCAACCCACAACACTTCCTATGGCAAAGACATTGTGCATACAATTAAAGTAAGGATCTTGGGAAGATTATCTTGGATTATCTGGGTGGGCTCTAAATGCAATCATGAGTATCCTTATAAGAAAGAGGTAGAGGGAGGCTGGAACACACACAAGGGCAGAAGGCAATGTGACCACAGAAGCAGAAATTACAGTGATGTAGCCCCAAGCCAAGCAGTGCTGGCAGCCTCTGAAAGCTCGGAGGTGCGTGGCCCTGGCGACACCTTGATTTCGGCCCAGGGAAGCTGATTTCAGACTCCTAGTTTCCAGAACTCTAAGACAGTGTGTTGTTTGAAGCCACCAAATGTGCAGTAATTTGTTACAGCATCCATTGGAATGACAGAGGCGATATTTAGGCAGGAGAGGCTGAGATATTGAAGCCTACAGCAAAAGGAAAGGAAACAAAATTTATAAGGGAGGAAAATCATGTGGGTGTGGTTGGCCACGTAGTGTGAGAGAAGGAGCTGTCTTGGGTGGCTACTGGATTTCCATCTTGAGTGCCTGTCATCCATAAACACAGGGCATAAGAGGAGGAGAACCTCGTTTGGGAGATTCAGTCATGAGCCCAGTTTTGGGCTGGTAATGTTTGATCTTCCTATGGCTATTTAAGATGATGTGTCTGTTTAGCCTCATAACCAAAACACTAAAAGGATAAATTTCAGACTAATTATGGAGTAGTTACTTGTGTCATGATGTCCTCCTTCCCACAGTCTTATCTTTACAAAAATTTCAATTTTGTTCAGACATCTCTGCTTTTATAAATTTAGTGATGTCCGTGTGTGTGTGAAGCCAGATAGGCGAGAGGTAAGCCGGCCACGTGTCCTGGTTTGCCCCGGCAGTGCCATCTTGTGCCTGTTGTCCCAGGGAGCCGTCAGATGGGCCTCCCCTTTCACTCTGGAAGGCATAGTAGAAGCAACATGCTATGTGGTCATCTCAGTGGGGGTGGGGGTGGTTTCTACGGTCTTGCACTTCCCAGTCTACAAAACAAGGCAAGCAACTTGCCGAGGGCGCTTATTCATGAACTTGTTTATTTTAATTTGGCCTTCCTGCTGGGGGAGGGGAGATGAAGTTCATGCTTGGCTGTTGAGTTTTGACCCCAGGACCCTTCTCCCCTCTGAAAGAGTAAGGAATGGCTGCTTCACGGACACAGTCAGGGCAATTTGATGCTTAGTAAGGCCATAGGGGAAAAAAAAGTAAATGTCTTCCCAGGCTGGCCAGAATGAGTGTGGTGGGGAAGGAAGACTCTTTCCTTTTGGCTTGCTGAAATGTTTTTCATTTTCTGAATATTTGCCATTATCTTGTCAATGTTTGCATCTCCATTCATGGGCACTCAGTGTTCACTCACGAATGAGCATGCACGCAGCCTTCCACATACGGCGGGCCGGAGTTCTCATTTTCCGCTTCCTGCCACACAGCGGCACACCTGAATGAACTTGGAAATGCTGAAGCTCACAGATGAAGCATGGACTGGGAGGATGTCCCATGCCATTGCCCTGTCAGTCAGATGTGACAAGGTAGAATATTGGGTTCCTGGGGAGTTGCCTGTATTCCTAACAGTACGCCCTGGTAGTGAACTTGACAGGCGTTTTGCTGCTGGGGGGTACTAGTGTGATGTGGTGCCGGGAGTCTCGTGTTGTGTGGAATGAACACTCTCGTGTGCTGTGCATGCTCCCGACAAATGGACTTTACATAGAAATCTTCTTGTATCACATTAGCCACATGTGCTAAGTGAACTAAAATGTATTGGCTATCAGACACTACTAGTCACTTCACGAAGACAATCTAATTGGTGTAACTTGTAAAATATCACTATTCCATTACACAGATCCAGAAACATAGGCTGAAGGGGCTACTTTAGCTTCCCAACTTTACAAAGAAGGGGCAAGGCAGAGGTAAGACTTGAATCTATGTCTTTGACTCTAGAGCCTGTTCTCATTTTGTTTTACTATGCAGAGAGGTAACACATAAACACAAATACACCAGCTAAACTACTGGATGGAATTTTCTGTGACTAATATTTGTACTAATTACAGAAGTACAATTCTACCCAAATTTGTAATACACAGGGATGGTGACATCAGTCTTCCCCTTGCAAATGCTATCTTGTGGCTAAAATCCCTGTAGAGTTTAGCTGCTACATCTTTCTTCACCAAATACTTTTTCAAGCTTTCATACTCTCAGAGAGGATGAAGAAGTTAATGTTTATATTGAACTGATATTTTTGTATTTAAAGTTAAATTGGGGTTTGAGGCCCATGCCATCCTGCAGCAATGAGACTTTATTGCTCTATTACGAGCATTATTTCGTGCCCCACTGTTGAAGTCTGTCCCCTTTCAGAGCTTAAAGCAAGTAATGTAAAGTGCTTTGTCATCCATGATGTATGCTAAAATCACAGGTGGGGGAGATGTGAGGAATTTTTATTCTCGCTGTCTTTATGATGTTAATGATTCTCTTGACAAAACCACTTCATTTTATGTAAAATTAAAAATTCATAACCCGTGAAACCCACACAGACTTTGCACCAGCAAGCCACTGAGTACCACCGAAGTATAGTCAGTTTTGTTTGTACTCTTATAGACAAATAGGAAAAAAACTTTTAAAAATTCTTTGACCCTGCGTTTTGCCATTCTGAATGGTCATGGTTGAGTGGAAAATCAATGAAGTGCTGTGAGAATTGCACCTCAGTGTTGCCGACAAGCCACACAAAAATCCAACTTTTCACATGAGATGAAGATTGCCTTTGCTTCATTTACTCTCTTAAGACACATTAAAATCAAAGCTATCACCCCATTTGGCCATCTGTCAATGCTCCCTACACAGTAAGCGGGGAGACTTTGTTCCTGGATCGCCAGAATAGGAGGATGTTTTGTTGTTGTAATAAATGGTTTTAGGCTTCAGAGACAGAAATAAATCAATGCAATTTATAAAGTTGGGGTGAAAATGTTAGATGCAGTTTGCTAAACTACAGAGAATTATACATGGATGAGCTGCAATAAATAAAGCATAGCTTTAGCAGTTTACAAAAATAAATGATAAAGATGAAATAATGTATAGCCTTTTATTTGGAATTATTTCTTGCTTTCACAAAATGCATACAACCACCCTTTGCTCATTAAATTGCAAATTTCATGTTTGAATGTAATGTGGTCAATAATGGTTCCCAATTTCCCTCCTAAAGTTCAATTTCCAAAAGTTTTGTTTGGAGTTGACCAAAAACCTGAAAACCTAGTTTCCAAAGGTTTCCAGACAATTGTTCTCCTATTTATTAACAATGCACTGCCTTTTGACAATGGCTTGTAGTTTCAGATTGAACATGCTGAATCCAGTTTGCTGACCCTGAACTCAGTTATACACAAGTGCTCGCTCTGCAGGTGCTGATTAATAGAACTGTACGGCCAACATCTCCGGAGCTGTTCCAGGGGACAGAGGCGCCCCGGGCCTTGCTGACAAGCACATAGAGGCTCTTGTTCTCACCACCAAAGTCCAAATCTACTTCCTTGGTTTACCATTTGCAGTAGATTAAACTCTTGTTTATGTTAGTAAGTTTCACCAGGCATGATGCGTCCCCAGGAATAAGCCACTGTTTAATAACCAGCCAGTCATAGATTCTTCTAAGCAGGGTTTTATATAGAAATTTGTGATTTAAGCTATTGGAAAAATAGACAAAAATCAATCAAGAAATCATAAAATGTGTTATATTGGAAAAAACTCTGAAAAATATAAAAATCCAATTGAAGTAGTTTCCTCTCAAAAAGGACACATTTTATTTTCAAGGCTCAATTTGTTTGGATGGAAATCTCATTCCGTTCTAATAATATCACCATGCTCCTGGATCAAGTGAAATAATAATAACAATAAAAGAGTGTTTTGTGGAATGCACATTAATAGATATTCAGGTTTAGGCAACAGTTTATATCATTGCTTTTTATTTTTTAGAGAGTCACATGCTCATTTAGATATTAAACACTCAGAGAAAGTCTACAGTAAAGAATTGTATTTAACTTTTTCACCTCTGTTTTCCCCAAAGCTATCTGAATGCAGAAACTCTTGTTTGTCTTAATATTTTTGACAAAATTCACTTTGGAAAGTGCAGTCAATGAAAACTTAGATAATTTTCCAGAGGAGATCATTGCAGCAAGAACGTCCCTACGATTCTTAAAAGGCAGCTTTTTACTGCTCTCCCCCCATTGTTTTCCAGAAGAAAGTTGTATCAACTTGATAGATTTCTTTGCTTTTCTTTTTGATGGCTTGTAGCATCAAGAAGCTGGCAGTAAGCCAAGAGTCTGCCAATAGTGAATAGAAAGATAAAATGCAGCATGTGCATGGGATAGAGTTCACTTCAGAGTTCAGAAGTGTCAACTAACTTTATACACTGCAGCATGGAAGTTCTCAATGTTAAGTCAAACAAAGTGTAGAAAAGAACAAGATTTATAGCACAACACTATTTAAATAAGTTATGAAACAAAAATGTTCGGTAGTATACACATATTATTGTATAATTAATGTCACATATGTATGTGTGAGATACATATACCTAAATAAACGTATGGAAAGTGGATTAAAAAGACATGTATTGAATATTCTAGAGCTGAGTGCCTATCATGGGAGGAGAATGAGCTAGTAAGCAAAGGAAGTGATGGAAAAGTATAAAATAAAGCAAAATGCAATGCAATGCAATGCAACAAAATGGGGGCCTTCCTTGGGCCAATGATGACAATCTGCTATGACTCAATTCTGGGCACTTGAGGTCCAAAAGAAAGAATGACCAAAGGGCTGCAGAGATTCTGCTGTATTTGATTCATGTTCCTCAGTGTGAGAAACACAGCTCCATTTACTTGATCCAGCTCTAGGCTTGCCTGTCTCAGTGTCGCCCTCTCTAAAATATACATTTTGTGGTACATTTTGTGGTGATTCAGCCCCTCCACGTGGGAATCAGAAAGGCCAGACACTCTTACAGCTTTAGGGATCATGCAGATTTTGGAGCTAGCATGGGAAATTGACCATAGCTAGTCCCTACTACAGGCCCTTTTCCTGAACATAAGTTAAATGTAAGGATTTTATTTATAAATGCTGGGAAATGACTTGCATGGTTAAGCCAGACTACTTTCCCATTCCAGGCTACCTGCTCTGCTGGCCTCTCCTCTTTGGGGCAGGCAGCAGGTGCTACACTTGCTTCTCCCTTCTCCTTGAGTTTGTATATCTGTATCTATCTCTCATCCCATCCTGATCCCCGTTCATATCTGCATCTATGCATACTCTGTATCTATCTGTACAACTCTTAGAATACTTAGCGAGTACTCTACAAGTTAACAATTGTTATTTGTTTGTTTACTTATAATTTAGATCTGCTACTACCCACTCTTTCCCTTGGGGCTTTTGCATCCCAAGATCTTAACCATAGAAAAAGACAGACTTTCCTGCTTGACTTAGAAACAATCATTTGTACAGGTTTTTAACTGTGATTCTTGGAGGGGAACAGACCAAGGAAAATAAAAATAGCAAAGATGGAGAAGTCACGTACACTGAAACATCCTACGCGGTTCTTACAGGGTAGTCCCTAAATTTTGACTCTGTTGTTGAGAATGGCAACTGAGAACCTCACTGGCCTTTGTTTTCATTATGTCAAGGATGAATCCCATCAAGTATTCTCTTCACTTGTTTCTTCACCTAACATTTCCATGCTTGATGAAGAACACACAGAGCCCCTCAGCACTAAAGGCTTTGAGCCCCAGAGCATGGTCACCTTCACGGAATTGTGTGTTCTCCTAACTTAATGCTACTAGAGTCTAAGCAAAGCTGCTCTACCAACTGTTCTCAACACATTTAATTTTCTTTTTAATTATACAGATCCTATTGAATCATCCAACACTCCCTCTTGCCTAAGACTGTTTGCCTATAATCCTCTCCTACTTATTAATAATTATTTGAACCATTGTGAAATGCTATAACAGAATTTGGGGGGGATGTTTCCCTTTCTTGTGTATTAATAATTTTTGTTCAGGATTTAATTTGAAGTAACAGGCTTTCATATTACCATATGACAATAATAAATTAACTAATTCTCCTGGGATTCTTCCAAACAGACCTACCTTTGTTTTCTTAAGTTATTGAAGGACCAGGGAGGGTCAGCACAACTGAAAACTGAAGGTCATAGTGCTAATACCTTGGTGGCCCTTTATTTATTGACTATGGACCTTTCCACTTGGATACCTGTTATGTGAACCTCTATGCAGGCAGAGTTTATTTACTGTGGATATTTCTTGACATAAACTCAGCAAAATGCTCAAAGACCCTTGGCCTTGTCTGACTGCCTGATTCTATTTTCCTTTTGCTTTTTATCAGATGTAATGTGCAGGGAAGAAATTTGTCTGGATAGGCTGCTTCTAAATATCCACCATAATTCCTAACATCTCACTATTTTACTTTACTTTCTTCAGGTCCTGCATACTTTTCCTCTTCCAAGAGTGCCTGCTGCCAAGGCTGGCTTTTCCAGCTGCAGATGATTAAGGTCCACTTCCCCAGACTCATCATGGTTCAGGATCCAGCAAGAGCCGGGCTTAGCAGTCTAGAGGCTCCTTCCCCCACAGTGGGTGCCTTCTGGAAACCCTGGCTGCCTGCTGTTGACGTGATCCATGACCCCAGAGTGGTCAGTCTGCTGGACTATCCAGATCTTTGGAGAATCTCAGCGCTCTTGGTTTGGGCCCAGATCCTCCTCCTTAATTCCTCAGAGATTTGAACCCTACTTCCATATGATATTCAAATCTCACCAACCTGACATGTTTTTCATTATTGGACAGACTTCACTGGTTTATAACTGTATTCCCACCTGAATCTAAAAACCACCACACACATTGCCTCTGGCCACATCCTTTCCATTTACTAATATATTGGCACCAATCTTCCTTGGGCTGGAATTCACCCTACCCTTTTGATATGCTTTTGTCCTAGGCAGTTCTGTAGCCCTTTTAGTATCAGTCTTAGCGTGTTTGCATTACCTATTTTATTCTCAAGGCCATGATAGTTTGGGCAGTCAGATTTTATATATTTTATATAGGTACACAATATAAATAAAAATATATGCATATTCTTTATATACATTGCATATATACAAATATATCCACATTCTTTATATATGTAATATATATAGTATATATTCTATATATAGTATATATGTATACATAAGGCACCCATATAATTTTGATGATCTGCTATTAATAAAAAGTATCTCATATAACCAAAAATAAAATCATGACCCTGTACATGTATTTGCTCAGTATTCACCACCCTTCCTTTGCAATTGGAGTAATGGTGTGTTAGCAATTTCCATGCTCTCCTCCTCAGGCAGCAATGAATATATAGCACTGGAAAATGGCTATTAGGTACCCCACTGGGACATATGAATAATTGAGATGGCATAAGGCTTTGCTTGAACATGGTGACCATAAGTCTAATCCCCAATCTAGGAAATATAATTGACAAACATGCTATTAATGGGGTAGGATATTTTATTTAAGTATTGTCCCAGGAAGCCTAACATAATATTGCACCAGCCACTCTGAAATTGGTAGCAAAATCCCCTCTCTCATCTCTGTAACATACGTCTTATAATAAAAATGACTTCCTCTCATTTTTCTGGATTGAAGGACTGTGTTGTGAATGTGGACAAGATTATTAATGTAACATACAATACTGGGTACATTTTTGGTGTTTGAGGTCCTTAGAACATTAAAAAGAAAAAAAAGTAATGAAAAAGAATTAGGCTGAAACATATATTTTGAGGCTTTGAGTACATTTTAGAAGTGAGTGTATGTATTCCTATGCTTTGGATCAGAAGGCTAATGGAAGTTCTTCTCCAAGGTGAAAGAGACAATGTGAGGAAAAGATCCAGCTGTTCTTTGCACCTGCTGGAGACACACATCAGAACAAAGGCAGAGCTGCAGAGGCTGGTGGGATCATTAATGCCTTTCACACAGACAGAGTGGAAGAAAGATGGCCACCCTCAAACACTTACGAATTGGAGGTAACTTTCATTTCATCCATTCTGCTCTTGAGAAGTTGACATTATAATAATGAAAAACATGTCAGGTTGGTGAGATTTGAATTGAGTGTGCACATTTGTTAGCATTGCTGGCTGCATGAGTACTTTTGTTGATGAAATGAAGTTCTCTATAACACTAAATCATTATTTCATGCCACTTATATTAATGTTCTGAAGGGCACTGCAAATTATATTATACTGTTTCTTATAGTTGATTAACTTTGTAGAGCTGGTTGTGTCTGGTTTGTGGGGTAAGATACTGTGATTCTTTTTTAGAGGAAAACAAAGATTATGTACAACATATTTATTTTTTTCTCATAGATTTCAAATCCAATTCATTTTTCCAAAACCTCAGACTAGAATGGATGAAAAATAAAAAGACAGAAGAGAGCAAAAATAAGAGACAGCTGAAGAAATCCCACAGAATTTAGTATTCTGCCTCCCCTGTTTCTCATATATATGTATATACATATATTTATATATATATATAAATATATGAAGGCCGTATATATGTAGCCTTTTAGAAAGATCATGCATAGAACAGAGAAGGAAAAAAAAAAGGAGAAAGATAAAAATGAAGGATTGGAATCATTGCTAATAAACCCTTAAGAAGAGAGGGGGTTCCTTACTATCTCAGAAACAGGAGTCCAATGGGGACCTGAGTTCTGCAGAACTTATTTTCTAAACTTGCTCCAGAGAAGGCTCACTTCTAAGAGCTGCATAGCATAGAATCCACAAAACCCTTTCTCCTGTTATTAATCTTACCTCTTAAAGTTTTCTTTAGTGTCTTTACAAAGTATATAATAAGTTTAGAATATTATACAGAAAAAAATTATGAGTAGCAATTTAGTCAGGAAGATCAAATAGGACTGTTTGTGGATATCCTGGCAATGTAGTAATATGTTTTGGGGGCCAGTAAGTGTAGTTTCTGGCTGGGAATGGGCTCCCCAGATGTTTCCTGCATGCTTACAGGCAGCCAGAGCTAAGTGCTGGAGATGTAACTGGAACAGAGGGAATGGCCTGAAAAAGGTGAAATGTTTGTGAGTTCTCTCTTTAAACTTCCTCCCCAACTCTTTTGGGAATTAAACCTGTATCCCTGCCCAATGCCAGTAATCAGAGAGGCAGAGGGAGAGTCCTTTATTCTTTGTACCACAGGAGATGGCTCTTTGGAATTGTCCAGGCAGAGATCATGAGATTTTCTTTGCTGGAGATGGGGTCAATTAGGACCATCAGTTATAGTTAAACAGCCATAGGCCCAAGCTGAAAACTCCCCTCAAAAGCTCTGTACATCTGCTTACATACAGGACTTTGGTACTTTAAGACTCAAGTCTGACATTCTCCTCATTTGCCAGCAGATTAATAAACTTCTCTTTCCTTTTCCTCAAACCACTTGTCCTTGTTCCTCTGATGCAGCCTAGGGGACAAGTGCGGGACTTTAGGTAACATAATTGTGCACATTTTACTTTTGTAATTTAAAACCTTCAGAGCTGAGTGAATTACTAACAGCCACCACAAAGGGAACAGGAATTAAATGTTGAAAAGGCTTTAAACTTGTTTTTTTAAATTCATCATTTACTTCATTGGCCAATCTGTTTAAATGTTCTTTGGTAAAGTAGAAGTAGAATTTCTATTATACTAGTCTGTATACTGTTGCCAGTAGTGTTTTCATGAACAGTTATTAAGGATAGTATTAAAAAATTAAGCATAAAATGATATATTTTATTAAGCAATGTGGTCATAAGAACTGAAGATATCTCACCTTTGAACATTTACTAATTTAATAGTTGCTAATATTTGTCAAGCACACACATTCCCAGACACTATTCTAAGTCCTTTGTGTGTGTCAAGTCGTTTAAACTCCTCTCAATGGTACTATGTGGTAGTTTTTAGGTAATGTAAACACATAGAACTTAACTTGCCCAAAGTTACTCAACTCAAGTGGTTGAGCAGGCATTTGAAGCCAGGCAGTGCTGGGCTCTATGTTCAACTTTCTTCCCTACACATTAATAATTTTAAAGACTAGTAAAAGAGAAGACAGCAGTGATATCTGACCTCAATTATTGCTGTCTTGTCAATGACATACTAGTAAGAGAGTTATCATATGATCATATCATACCAATCTATCCATCACTGAACTCATTATCTTTTTCACTAAAACTGATCTTTACAACCTAACTTTTCCCTTTTCACTCTCTGTTGAAGACACCATTATCTTTGTAGTGACACACATTCAAAATATCTGTGAACTCATACTCTTTCTCTATTTGCCAAGTTCCTCTTTATCTTTCAAGATTTAGCTAAAGAAATACCCCTTCTGTGAATCCCTTCATACTCCCCAGGGAGGTTTCTTGTGGGCCTGTTTCATTTTGGTTCCCAAATGCTGGTGTCTGTGTCAGCTACCCTAGGATCCCTGGGGGCTGGAGATCCTAGACCAACCCTAAGAAATTCAGAATCAGCATGCTTGTCCCAAACACATTCTTTTTTTGAAGAAGGAAAAAGCTCTCAAGTGAGTATGATACAAGCAGGTTTGGAATTTACCCAAAACTGAGCTCCTTATCCCCTACTCTGCTTTCATACAGCCTCTTGAACAACCCAGAGCTATTCCTGGCACAAAGCACATGCTCAACAAATACCAATGAAGGGATGAAAGAAAAAAAAATGACTCAGATCAAGTTGACACCAAGGGGACTTTCAGGAAAATAAATTCTAGAGATATGTCAGCATCAGCCCAACTGAATCCTAATTGTCCTTTCATTAATGTCACATTATTAATTATTTATTAGAATTACCTAAATTTACTAAGAAACTATTTCATTATATTCTGCAAAGTCTACTTATCAGAGCAGATGATTTCATAGTAATTTCAGATGAGCAACATTTTACATTTTTAGTATGTAATAGGTTAACTTGGTTATCTGGAAGATGCAGATTTCTATATTAATTCTATCTAGTGTTCTGGATAAGTGAAGCTTATTGTACCAAAATTCCATGAGATTGAAGAATTAGTTAGTTATATAAAAAGAACTCTGTTTATGAAAACAAATATCACAGATTAACCCATTTAGGTACTTTTAGCTTTAAAATTCTTTAAGTATATTAAAAAATAAAAAAAATATAATTGCTAACATTTTGCCTACTTTTTGAATCATTTTTTATGGTCCTTTGCAATGTATACCTCCAACATACATTGAAATTGTTCCACTTAAACCCAGTGTCATTATCACAGCTCATGATATTAATAGTAATTCAAAAATATCATCTAATATTGGATCCATATTTAAACATAAGCAATTGTTATGAAAGTACTTTGAGAGTCATTTTTTAAAAAAATAAATAAAACCAGAACTGTTCAAGGATAATGGGCTGCTCTAGTTTATTAGCCTCTTAAGTTTTTTTATGCACAAATAATACATTGACTCTTTGATAAGCCCAATGTCTTTCAAGATGTTTTGCCTTTGATTTGTCTGATAGTTTCCTCATGGTTTTGTTTAACTTGTTCCTCTTTCTTCTATATTTCTCCTAATCTGGAAGTTAGATCTAAAGATTGGATTAAATTTAGGTTAAACACTTTTGGCAGGAATAGTCACTGGGCAAGCTGTGGAACTCATGTTGTATTATATCAGTAGGTACAGAATGTTTGGTTTTGCTCCAAATAATTCTTGATTAGCAGGCAATGGTGCAGGGTTAGTATTACTCCAAAGGAGGGTCAGTGCTCCGATAGCTCTGCTCTGGGCAAACCTTAAAAGTCCCATTTGCCAGAGAGAACTCTCCCATTGTCTCTGCCATGATTTCTAGAATGCTGACATTATTAACCTTTGTTTATGCTGAGTTATTGAAAACCCTTGATAGGGCTAACCTATTAAAAACCACTCTCTGCCATTTGTACTTTATCTTGAACCATATTATTGGATTATACAGCTATTGATTCAGCCAGGTACGTGAGGGAAAACAGACAGCACATGAGTCTTAATGGAGAGAAGTACACAACGTTGTTACTGAAAGTTTGGTACTAGTCCCCAAGGCTGAATGAGGACAAGCAGTTTAAGGAAAAGGAAAGAGAAGTTTATCAATTTGCTGGCAAATGAGGAGGATGATAGGCTCTCATCTTAAAGTACCATCATTCCAAAGTACCATCGTCCTCTCTATAAGGAGAAGTGCAGAGCTTTTAAAAGGGGGATTTCAGCTTTGGGCTATTGCTGTTTAACTGTGGCATCTCCAGTGAAGACAATCTCGTGATCCCTGCTCAGACAATTTCAGTGAGCCTTCTCCTGTGGTTTAAAACAAAGAACAAAGAACACTCCTCTGTCTTTCTGATGACTGGTCCTGGGCAGGAATGCAGTTTTTAATTCCCAAAAATAGTTGTGGAGGCTTTAAAGAGACAACTTATAATACATTTTGCCCTTTTTCAGCCCCTTACTTCTGTTACAACAGTGGAAATTAGACAGTCTGGTTGGAAGATATTACCAGGATCTTTTAGCAGTTATTTTGCAATGGAGCCGGCAGTTAGTGTAGACAAGAAAGTTAATTGGGGGTAGGGAGGGCGTAGTGGGGGGTGAAAAGAAAGATATTTAATAAAAAAAATAAGTCCAGAAAGATTCTTATCAACTCAAATATGTCGCAGCCCCAACCTGCTCAGGCGTAACCCTGACGCTGAGTCCTCCATCGGGGGCTGCCTCACTGCCCCAGCACAACTGCCTTTTGCCATGTCAATTCTCCTTTTGTCTTTCTTTCTGAGTTTATTAATGAATGCATGAGTTAAGAACAGTTAATAGAAGGAACCAAGAACCCTGATATACTTTTCATACTTCTTTACTTTTTATAATCCAAAGCTACTGCCCTTGAAATTTATCTGCTTATTTGTCACTGTCTTCTGGATGAAGGCAGAGGCTTTGTTGGCCTTTCTTGTATCTTCAGAGCCCAGAACCAGCCAAGCCCATAGGAGAGGTTTAGTCAATATTATTGGTAAGTGAAGCAATATTATTGTTAACTGAAAACAGGCTGGAATCTTAGTTTTCTATCACATGTAATGACTTTGCATTGTTAATCCTATTAACTGTCTTTGCTGGGATTCACTGGGTGATGATGTACCAGCTAAAAGAATAAAAAGCATGTTTCCCAGAAGTCAATACCTTGCAATTCTGAAGAAAGCATTATACCTTTCCCATTTACCTTGAAGAACTGTCTCTAGGTATCTCTTGGATCACGTTAGGTGTGTTTTCTGTAATTATATACTTTGAAAATAGGGAAGGAAATAGAGTTTAAACTTGTTTCTTTTCCCCCGTGATGTTTTGTTCTGATACCAAATTGAAGGGATTGTTGGCATATACAGAAACTTAGAGCAACAATTTTTTTCATTTGTTAGATGAAATGCAAGTCCACTTAGAAAATAGTCTTCCTGCATTTCTCTCATGAGAAAACAGTGAATGAGTAAAGAATAAAGAGTTATGGATGTTGACCTTTGAAACTCTCCCCAAAGCTGCGTGGCTACTGATGGGATGACATGAAAAGTCATTTCACTTATAATGAGATACCAAATGGGTCTGTCTTCTTTTAAAACCTGGCATTTAAAAATACATTTACTTCTATTATGTCCTGGCCTAACCTGCACAGGCTATTGCATATGACATATTACCCGAGCAGATGTTTTAGACAACATGCTGGCAGCGATGCAAGTAAAGAATAAAGTTTATAGTTTTGTTTCTTCAATCTCAGAGTCACACAATTGAGGAAGCTTTCTTATCTGGCAATTTATTGCAAATGTTATGTAAACTGCCTATTAATTTTATGCCTACTGTGTGGCAGAACTCTTTAATACGACGAAATGCGGGGAATAGGCATCTAGATTATTTTCTCTCATACGACATCTTTTAGCCTTAGCAAAATCTTTTATAGCCCATTTGCCTCTGACCCACGGGTGAGGAGGCAGGTTCGAGGGATGTGAACATGTTCAGGGAATTGTGTTTTTTGATACTGATGGCAGGGGAGGGAAAAAAATGGGAAAAAACATATGATGATAGGAATTTTTATAATTGTATTATTTTGAGCAGCTACCTAGTCTATTCCTAGGTTAGAGAAGAAGTGTGGGCCTTTAAAAGAACGGTTCCAGGGAAATGATTGCATTCATTTTACTGCCATGACCTCTACTGCAATTTATGTTATTTACTCAAAATAAGCCTGTTTAATATTTCATTAAAATGTATAAAGTATAAACATACAGTATTATGTTACATAATGCATTTGCAAGTTTATATTCAGATGTGGGAGATTTCTGTATTCATGAAGGAATGACCTTCATACCCCAGTGGAGGATCACCAGTTTAAGCAATCCTATGACATTTTTATTTTATTTATGTGCCAAATGAAAATATGACATTCCTATCATCATCTTTAACAAATGTGTTATCAATCAAAGAGGGCACAAAATGATCTCTGTTTTTACTGGGTTGCTAGCACAGGCATTTGCCCCTAATGACTTAGCAGTGGCACTTTCAACTGTGCATATGCTCAAGCATTTGTATTTGTTTTTCTGAAATTTGCCTTTCCTTATCTAGATTTGTAGAATAATAATTTGAAGACAGAAAGAAAAAAAAAACACGTGAGTTTCATGCTATAAAATCTACAGGCCATATTCCTAAGTGGAAGAGAAGTGGAAATTTAGAGAATGAAAAAGAAATTAATTAATACCATATCAATTAATAGAACACTTCCACCATTGCCACAATGGAATCAGAATGTTTGAGCAATTTCTGCATCTCACGTGGAGAATTCATTGACCTAAACAGATGTTCAATTGACACTATGGTCTCCCCGCAACCAGCATTGATTCTGTTTTGACCAGTCTTTTAGATTTGAATTTCTCACCAATAGGAGGCTGTGAAGAAGCAAATCTCTTATTTGAATTGGCTGCCTTTTTAGGTGCCGGGACAAAAATTACTGAGTTGGACTCAGAAAATTCTTAGGCATAGATCCGAGGGCAGGGGGCAAGGGTAGAAATCAATAAAAATCAATGTTTTAAATTTGCTTAGAAGTTTTGAATCTGAACCGAGTGGGGCCTAGACTCTCCTAGAGTGACTGTATGGAAGGAAATAGCGGTAGGTAGAAAATGCAAATCGAAAA
Organism: Lemur catta; assembly: GCF_020740605.2. NCBI lineage: Eukaryota > Metazoa > Chordata > Mammalia > Primates > Lemuridae > Lemur > Lemur catta. Next base: position 91,532,463 of record NC_059136.1, on the reverse strand, counting down.
GTATACTCAGGAAGAGCTAAGTCAGGTTCTCTGTCTGGAGCTTCTGAGTCTCTTCTGCACATTGGCTTCAAAGTTTCGCTCCCTTTAAAGATTTTCTCATCTCTTCTATGCGTTTTACCTAAACTTAGCCACACAGGCCCTGGCTTTATAGTCTCTTTCAGTTTGGCACCGAACAAAGGCTAATTGTCGTCTCCCTGTTTCAATTCACATTTCTCACACTCAAGGGTCCCAATACCCACCTTTTTCCTCTCACTTCCTCACCTGGATCAGGGGACACCCCAGCTCCCATCAGCTGCTTGGTAAGAACTCAGAATTTCATGACCTGCTGCCCTTTGGTAGCTTGTGGGAAAATGACGTGGGCAGCTTTGGGAATGGAAACCTGTGAGATTTTAAGACACCTCTAGAACATGAAATCATATAATTTCCATCCATATTACTCTGTAACCCTCCTTAGAGATACTAGGAGTTACAGGTAATCTTTTAAAAAGAGAAGGAGGTTGTCAATTTTTAAAAATTGGTAGCAGATGCTAGTTTCAGGTAAATAGCTTCTCTCCTTTTTATTGAAATGAGAGAAAAAATAAATAGAACAAAATATATTCTTTTGATTTTCATGAAATGATTTTCCTGCTAAATTATTGCTCAGAAAATTGGTTTAGTGTAGTAAAAAATCCCCCAGTAAAGCTCAATATGATTGTTTGAGAGAAGCATTGTTTTACTGAATGGTTATACGGCACTCTGGGGGAATACGCATGATTTAAGTACAATTAATCTGACTAACAGCATTTTACAGCAAGTGCCACATATGCAGTCTAACCAAATATTAGAGCTCCATTTAAAAAAATACATATTCTTTCCCCTTTACATTTTAAAATACTGTAATTGAGATGAAATTCACATAACAAAAAATTAATCACTTAATCCCTTTACATTTTCAATAAAGTTTGTCATGGTTGGAAAGTAATAAAATTAAAAAAGAAAAACAACTCTAAGCAATAAAAATCAATGAAAAAGAGTTTTAAACAAATGGAGTAGCCACAGGAGGGTTAAGTGAGGCAGACTGCTTCCAGCGGCAGCAACAGGAGAGAGAGGGAGCAGTGAACCCCTTTCCCCAAACCGTCAAGAAATAGACGGCTTCATCCTTGACTGTGGTAGGAAGTTGTCCTGTCGCTGGAAGCTGACTCCATATGGTGATCCGTTAATCTGAATGCTGGAGAGAAGAAATGGCTGGGACCATTTAAGAAAACGTAAGCTTCATTGTTCCCTATATGTGTGGCTGTAGAGTAAGCTTTTTTAAAAAATCCAGATTATTTGGCCATCAATTTGTAATCCCAGCTCACTGGACACTAATGTGTTGAAATTAACTTGCTTTATGCAAGGGTTTTAGAAATCATGTGTACTGTGGTTAAGCTCTCAAATTTATCTATTCATCATATCATAATGAAGTTATCTCTTAAAAACAAAAGTAGATCTCCATTGTTTTCGCATCATACATTTTAAAAAGAACAATAGCAAACAAACAACCTAAGGTCTTTAAAAAAAAATTTTTTTTTAGAGACAGGGTCTCACTCTGTCTCCCAGGCTGGAGTGCAATGGTACCATCATAGCTCACTGTAGACTAGAACTCGAACTCCTGGGCTTAAGTGATCTTCCTGCCTCAGCCTCTCAAAAGTAGCTGGGGCTATGGGCCCATGCCACCATGCCCAGTTAATTTTTCTATTTTTTATAGAGACAGGATCTCCCTATGTTGCCCAGGCTGGTCTCGAACTCCTAGCCTCAAGCCATCCCCCTGCCTTGGTCTCCCAAAGAGCTAGGATTGCAGGCATGAGCCATGCAAGGTCTTAACCTAGCTCCCCATCCTCTATGGTCAACTTCAGTTCCCATTGCTTTTCCCCTTACTCTCTTTCTTCCTCCCACATGGGCCTTCTTCCCTGGCCTAGCAAATACTAAGGATGCACCCATATCAGAGCCTTTGCAAGACTATAATATTTCTTGGAATACTCATTTCTATAATTTTTATTTGGTTTATTTTCTCATTTAATTTAGTCTCATTTCAGTGCCAGCTGATAGGAGACTCCTTCTTTGACTAGTCTATTTAAAATAGCACTCACCCATAATTCTTTATGTTTTGATAGTGTCTTACTTTTTCTTTATAATACTCATTGCTGCCTGATATTATATTACTTATATTTCTACTTTTTATTGTTTTTCCCCTCCATTGGAACATAAACTCCTTGAGAGCAGGGGCCTTATCTGTTTTGTTCCCTTAATCCATAGTGTCTAGAATAGAATCTGGCACATAGTAGGTACTACAAGTGTTAGTCTGTAAACTTTGTGTTACCAGCTCATGACAAGATAAACACATTATGTGAGAAAAGCATTTGGAAACTTTGTAGTCATTTGACACTGATGCAACATCCAAGTGTGGGATTTTATTGATGACGATAGTATCAGCCCATGGTGAATTGAAGGGAAAAAATAAACCTAGTCCTTCAGCCAGAAAGTTTGAGAGGTAGGGTCCTAACGTTGTCTACCTTAATAAGACACCTGTTCAATTAGATGGTGGAAGGTAAACGCCATAAAAATAGATTCCAGTGGTCTGTACTATGTAGGAATGTGACCTCCGAAGTGTAAAATACCTGGTAGACGTTGCACCTTGTGTCACTGTAAAAGGAACCCAGGCTTGGCCGTCATCTTCGGATTCTGGAGACAACACATCCCACATCTGGTATGAAGCTGTGATCTGTTTAACAAGTAACCTGCCAGGGGATGCTCAGCAGCAGGTTCAGACTTCAGAGAGGGCTCGGCTAAATCTATGCGGCAGATAGGAATTCTTTTTGGAGCCTCTTACAATTCTCCCCTGTGGAATCACAGCACAGAACTCTAGCGTTTTAGAGAAAAGTCATGCTCTGTTTCCCAGAAACTCAGTTTCTGTTTGAGAAACAACTATTAACTTGCTGCAAGATCCAAAGAGAAACCAAACACATGACTCGGGGACATCAGGTGAACAGGCAGTCAACACTATCTAGGATGAAATGGGTGTTATCTAGTTCATCAAGCCACAACATTGAGTGCAATCAGCAGTAATATAATTGGAAAATGCATTACACATGTATGTTTCCATAAGCAATATATAGCATAGTATTTTTGGTCTAATGTGTAATGATACATGATGTATGACAATTACCTCTAAATATTAACAAGGAAACTGAAAATCAATTGAGTGACAATAATGGCCACCAAACAATAACTTAGAAGTGTATATTCAGTGAAAATACCCTTCAAAAATGAGAGCAAAAACATATATCTTCAGACACATATAAACTGAAAGAATTTATCAGTAGCAAATCCAAACTAAAATAAATAATGAATAATTTTCTGTAGGCAGAAGGGATGATTCCTTATGGCATCTCAGAGTTACAGGAACAAATGATAAGCAGAATAAATGGCAACTGTATATATATAAACGTAAATGAATACTGACATGGGAAACAATAACAATAATACATTGACTATTTAAACAGACATAGCACATATGACAGAGGTGGAGTAAATAGTGTAAAGTGTTCTAATATCTTTTACTTATATGGAAAATGGTAAAAGTACTAATCTCTCATAGACATTCACAAGTCAAAAATATGTTATTTCTAGAATAACTACTAGAAAAATAGTAAAATAATGTATAACTAACAAGTTGTAGTGAGCAAATGAAATAATAAAATTGCTTATGTGATTTAAAATAATATAAAAAAGAAAAGTAAGAATGAAGAAATGAAGCAACAAATAGGAAGTGAAAGCAAATAGTAAGATGACAAATTTAAACAATGAAATATAGCAATTATATTAAAATGAATTGGCTAAATACATTAATTAAATGACAAAGATGTTCACACTAAAAAAAAAATCTCTCACCATTTGCTGCTAATACGAGACCCATTTGAATATAGGATTTGAGGAACATTGAAATTACAAGGACAGATATGTTATTCTATGTAAACAGTATCTAAAATATACTAAACAAAAGGAAGATTGAAAAGGGTCTTTTTATAATAACAAAAATGTTTACTTCACTAGGAAGATTTAATAATCATAAATGTTCACCTAATTTAGCAAATATATGAAGTGAAAATTGGCAGAGTTAAACTAAGAAGTAAATAAATCCACAATAATGGTAGAAGATTATAACATATCTTTCAGCAACTAAGAGAACAGTCTGACAAAAGAAAAAATCAGTAACGATATAAAAGATTTGATCAACAAACCAAATGACATTGATATAAATGGTATATGTAGAACATTGCATGTAACAACTGTAGAATCTATATTTTTCTCAATTACATGTGAAACATTTATAAAAATTCACCACATACTAGGCAATAAAGTAGGTCTTAACAAATTTTGAAAGATTTCAATCATATGTGGTACGGCCTATCAAAATTTAGATACAGTTAAAGCCATCTTAGAGGAAAATACACCATCTTAAACCTACATAAGAGAAGAGAAAATAGGTTGAAAATCAACTTGTTTTATTAGCCATCTAAAAAAGTTAGAACAGTAAACTAAATCTCAATAGAGTTAAAGGAAGGAAATACAGAACAATATAGGGCCAAATGGCTTTACCAGGGAATTCAGCCAAACACTTGAGATTGATCTACAGATTCAGTGTGGTATCAATAAGTGTCCCAGCAGTTATCTTAATGGGAGTTGGCAAGTGTTTCCTGGAATACACATGGTAATTCAAAGGCCAACAATGGCTGAGAAAATCTTGGGGAAGGATAACCAAATAAAAGTAATTGTTTCTCTAGATTTCCAGATTTATTTTGAACTTAATTAAAACAACATGATGTTGGCACAAAGAAAGACAAGGAGACCAATGGACAGAATAGGGGGTCCAGGCATAAGCACACAAATGAGGTCACTTGACTTATGTTGACAGTGGCTCTGCAGAGGAGCAAAGAAGGACAATCTTTCAGTAAATGATGCTGAATCAATTGAGTATACATATGAGAAAACAAAATTTTGTCTGAAGTCATGTCATAGATAAAAATCAATTTAAGGTGGATTATTGCCCTAAATATTGAAAATATAGCAATAAAATTTCTGGAAGATAATATAATAGAATATTTCAAAATTATAAGGCTGTTAAGTATGCCTTAAATAATACAAAACAATCGCAGGCCATAAAGAAACATTGATTTAAAAAATGGCTTTAATATTAAGACCTATGTTTATCAAAGATACGGTTAAGAGAATGAAAGACAAGCTGGAAAATGTTCCAAGACATCTGCAACACATCAACCCTCAGGACAGTTTTTTCCTAGAATATACTTAAAGCTTCTTCTATAAGTCAAATAGAAAAAAACAAATCAACACAGTGTAAAAATGGGCCAGAAACTTGTAGAAGCACTTATGAAAAGAAGATATCTGAAGAGACAAGGATATGAAAAGGTGCTCAACCTCCGCATCATCAGGAAAACACTAATTAAAATGCAAGACACCACTGTACACCCGTCAGCGTGGCTAAAACTAAAGAGACTGGCAAGATCAAGTGCTAGTGAGGATGTGAAGATAAATGAATGAGACTCTCTGCTACTGCTGATAGAACAAAAATTATATAATGTCTTTGGAAGATTGTTAGGCAATTGCTACTAAATTTGAGGGTACACATATCCTATAAGCTAGAAGTTTTACTCTTAGTTATATACCCATAAGAAATCCACATATATGTGTACAAAAAAGCATATATAAGTATAATCATAATAGTCCCAAACTGCAAACATCTTAGAGGTCTGTAAACAGAAGAATTGAAAAATCAATTGCAGTGTGTTCATATAAGGGGATCCTGCACATCAGTGAAAGTGAACAAACTCCTATCACATAAAGCAGCACAGAAGAATCTCACAAATGTAATGGTGAATGGAAGAAACTGCACATGAAAGAATTCAAACTGTAGGATTCTCTTTATGAAACACTTGAACCCAGGTGAAACCAGTATCTGGTCTTAGAAATGAGGACAGGGATTCCCTTCAGTGAGGAAGGAGGGAACTCCTGGAGTGCTAGTCATGTGCTATTTGTTGACTTTGGGGATAGTTCCACGGGTGGGTTCGTTTTGTCATAAGTCATTGAACTGTACACATAAGATTTGTGCCCTTTTTTGTATGTACCCTTTAATATGCATTTTATGTGTCATACTTCAACAACATATTTTAATAAAGAGCAGAGTATGCAGATAATTACTGGATGTCCCTGTCCATTGACAACAAAATGAGCATATTAGAGAATAGTCAAAGTCCTTGCCAGGAAGGAGGATGGAACCACAGATCTGCCCCTTGCCTGGTTGAGGATAGAACATGGATAGTCCTATTTGACCATATCCTGTTACAAATCTATTACAGTTCAGTCCTTAACAATATTTGTTTAAGTATTTTAACAAGTATTAACAATTCCTTGTCACTTGTGCCCATCAAGGATCCTGAGCATCTTCTAGTTCTACTTGGTGATTGCAAGCTCCAGTAAGTCATGAATACTTTACATGTGATACACTTTGTGTAATACACAGACCTTCATCATTCTTTTGTGATCGCACAGAAAATAACCATTTACAGTGCCTTGCCCAATTTAAGCTATGACATCATACACGACTTATTCCAGAGTGACATAGTTGATACTTTAATACAATGGCATCATAATTTTTAAAAATGTCTATGCTTTTCAATATGCCAAATGAGGTGAAACACGAACAACACAAAGCAATCTATGGTATTTATATCACTTACAATACTATAATAGAAAATGTTTTCAATCAACCCTGCTATTTTTCACCACTTTACAAAATCTACCAATTGAGTGGTTAACTGGGTTGGTAGAATGAAGACTGAATTGATTTTTTTAATAGTCTTATAAAACTATTTTCTATAGTAGAAAGAAGGTGATATATCCAAACTTGTTGTTGGATTTATCGCTCTTTGTTAAGCCTTTTTACTATGTCACCCTCAAAATATTTGAGATTTCTATTTTAATTCCATGTCTCAAATTAAGAGCATAAAACTATGACATAAATTTTCCTATATTCACTTTAATGGATTATGCAGGGCATTCCATTAGCAGAGAAAGCATTTCATGTTATCTTCAAGACAAAATTTTCAATATTTGAAAGGATTCTAAGCTTGATTTTAGAATCATTCAGGGCAATTTGGAAAATGCTTTCATTATGTTCAGCAACTGTTAAAACAGAGAAAAGATAAGTCTTTAACAAAACAATTTCTTAGTGTTATAAAAGCTCCACTCAGCTAAATCCATTCTATGTTATGAAGTTAGAACACTCCCTGTGTTGGGGGACTCTGACCTCAGAAGGCTCTCAGTCCCATGTTTGGATAGATATGATTGTTAGCCTCTCCATTTCAAACTCTAAACGGGCAAAGAGCTTTCCTTCGTCGATCCCAGGTCTACCTCTAGGACTCGGCACCTTCTCCTTGGCAGTATGTTAAATATGTGAATGTAGCTGTGAATTCCCTCACTCTTACTCAGGCCACACAGCTGTAGTTCTTTCTACTATCCTGAGATTTCGATGGCTAGCCTCATGATCTTTAAATGATTGCTCTCATTTAAAATTACAGTGACTTCATTTGGTGCTATAGATGGCTCTTCTTACAGCTTAATTGGCAACTCTCATGGAATCTTTCATATCACAAATAAATCCCCTGTGGTCTCTCTTTTTTACAACTGTGACTGATAACTGAGTCTATTGGTGCTAGGTTAATGCATTCAAGAATGATAAGAATATGTGATACTCTGATTCATGAGGTTGAAAGACTTTTCATTGCATGGAACAACAAATCCATACTCCTCTGTAGTGAGCAATGGTTTTGGCAAAAGCATAATTTCTTCTCATTACACTAAAACACAGATATGGAGGCATGGAGGCCCAAATAAGAGATTTTCAATGTATGAAAATGATGTTGTGATCACTTCAAGAGGGACATTGATGAATGGCAATGATATCAGAAATTGGGAGAAGAAGCAAGAATTGATAACTGATACATACAATTCTGTTCCACATCATCAGTGTAGTATAGTTTGACCTATGACCAGGGATAAATTAGGTCATAAGCAAGAGATTCAACTTGACAATGTTCCCTTTAAAATATGGCATATGAGATGAAATACAGTACACCAAATGAGGTCTGAATAGTGATGTTGGAATATTATCATTCCTTAAATGAACAATGTACTTAAATATAAACGGACCTAAATTTCCATTCAATACAATATTTAGTAGTCATCTGTACTTTCATGTTGAGCTTGCAATCAGAGGGAACCTTTATATCTTTATTACTCAACATTTGCTAAGCTAGATCTCTACATGTTACTTGTGCAATCAATTTATTCAAATCAGAATGTAAGATGTTTTTATTCATCCCTTAAAAATTCATCTCTTTAACTGACCCACATTTCCAAACTTAGAGATTGTTTTTAACCTTGATTCCATCATTCCACATCATGGCTACCCCTTCTCATTTTGTATCTTTTGCAAATATGCTAAGACACATTTCCTAGGCAACATTTAATAGAGCGACACAGGAATTGTATTGGTATCGTGCAATTGGGAACCACTTTTCGGCTCTAATTCCAAACATAAAGTAATTCCTTCTGCCAAAAAGATTTTAGAACCACCTCCTCCATTACCACAGCACACTGAGACTGCGGATAGTGGCAAAGATGATGCAGAGGATGGCAATGACAGGAATCCTGCACTCGGGTCAGACAGACGGACACACTGCCTCACCCTGGCAGGGATTCCCATTATCTGGTGAAGCCAGCAGGCAGGGTTCTGCAGCACACACTGTAGATAGAAAGCTTTGACTGAAATCCAATGATAAAGGTACAATTCTGAGGGATGAGAAGCATATTTCTAAAGTCTCAAAACCAAGTAGTCACAGTTCTCAAACTAAGAAGTGACATCCCAGTGAGATCAGCATAGGACACGTCTTGTGCAACACACAGATGAGGCTCACCAGCAGGTCAGCTGCTCAGGGGTCAGGATGGGGCGGGGACTGCAGGTGGGTCTAGGACCCGCTCTGTAGAGCTTTGATTTGGTTATATAACATCTGGGAAAATATATACAGTTCTCATTACAACCATGATTTTCAGAAACTTTTTTTTGTTAGCATCACTAACTAGTTATTACAACCAAGATTCTGGTACTCAGATGGGGAAAAAGCAGGCAAGCAACACCTTCACAGAATGATTTTTTATTATACCAAGGTATATTTCTGGCTTAGAGTGTTCTACGTTTCAGTCTTACTGAGGTCTTAATACTTAAGTAAATAGGTCCATCCTGGCTTTTAGTATATGTCTCTCGCTGTCCTAAGTGATCACAAACCATCTGATTAACAGTTTGTCCTAATATTTAAGATATCTTTAATTTTGATGATTAATATCTAGATACCATCCTTTCCCCCTTTTTCAAATTCATGGAATATTTTCTAATCTTTAGTACCCTGGTACCTCTTCTTTTCTCCATATAGTCTTCATATTTTTGGTAACAATTTTGTAATTCCAATGGAGTTTTTGTAGTTCATTGGGATATAATTCTTCTAGACACTTGAGCTCATTTAAAACAGTTAATTTCTTATAGCCTCTTTATGTAACCACCTTGGTCTTAGTTCTATTCCTGAACATTCTTTACATGTCTTTCTATTTTCTTCCATCTTTCTTTCTTTCTTTCTTTCTTTCTTTCTTTCTTTCTTTCTTTCTTTCTTTCTTTCTTTCTTTCTTTCTTTCTTTCTTTCTTTCTTTCTTTCTTTCTTTCCTTCTCTATTTTTCTTTCTCTCTTTCTTCTTTCATTGTCCAGTGTTCACCACCATGCTTAATATATAACATATTCTCAATAATTACTTAATAGCTTGTCTTGTCGCTCACCACATTACAAAAGCCGCTGTCTTGGAGATGCTGGAGAAATGTCAGATATCTTTGGCTTGTCATCTCACCATCTGTTCTTCACTTTAGATTCTTTTTGGAAACTTTGCTTAAGAACATAGATGATTCACTCTCTTTTCCATCGTGTTGATGACATTTCCCCAAGTGTTAAACCTCATGCTTGCGGTTAATCAATTCTTGGATCGTATCATCATTCCAGCCTGATGATTCTTGCTATAGAATCCATGTGTCTTTTGTGGGGGCTATACACTGTGGTCTTCAGAGTATTTCAAAAACTTCTGACATTGGCTCACTCACTGCTAGGGATTAAAGTTTGCCAGTTTTTCTGTTAAAGTGAGAGGGCCTTCTTAATCGGAACATTCAGCTTTTGTCTTTCATTGAGCTCACCAACTGTTGTCAGGACCACTTTAATAGTTAACTCCTTTTCAGGGATTTATGAGACTTTAAAGAAAAGTAGGCTAATGTTATGCTGAACACTCAGAAGGCCAAAATTCCCCACAAGCTTTCATCAACAAGTCATTCATTCTGAAAATTCTGGTGAATGGAAAACTCTAGAGAAAATTCAACACTGTCTGAATGAAATAATTAAATGCTGAAATTGGAAGGGATCTTAGAAATAATTTAGCACATCCCCTTCATTTTACTTGTGGGAAAAAAATGAGACCCAGAAAGACTAAATGATATGCCCAAAGTAGTCTGTAAGTTGTCAAGTGACAATTAGAAGCCAACAGTTCTGACAACAATCCTAGGGCAGGGCTCCTTCGGTGGAATTCTATCATCCATTGAGGCTTTCCTCGACAGAACAGTTTGCAAGAGTTGGAGAAATGGCAGGATAAAGTAGCATAGAACTAATGAGTGGGTTCTGGCTGCAATATGGACTTTCATAAGTGAAAAACCTTACAGGCTCTGCAAAGGGATTTTTGCATATTTCTTGTAAGTGGTGAAATCAGAGGTTTCGTGGGGTTTGCTAGAGAAAATGATTGATGTGTTGACTATGATTAGAATGGAAGGTGTTGAAAATGGTGAGGCCAATGCAGGCAGAGTGTGGCAGAGTTCTGAGTGATTAGGGTAGACGTTAGCAAATTTACTCTCCCATCAATAAGAGAGTGTTCCTTCATCTTCCAATTGTGATGAATTGATAGCCAAGGGATATAAAAGAATTTGTTGTTTTGAAGAACATCTTCTGTGGAAACATCTGTATTTCTCGAGGAAAGACTAATTGTAGACAGCATCTCTTGGTTGTAGATTTAATCAAATATGGTTTCCTGAATTGCTGCTTCCCATTTTTCTGTGTTCCCACTTGGCAGGTGTATGTGTGGGCAAGGGTTCTTTGTGTGGGAATGTAATTACATGCAAAATATATTTTTTATCCTTGCTCATTTGGCTCTGTTCCTGAAAGCTCATCTTGTGAAGAAGTGAGGGGACTGATACTGAATTGTGTAACATTGAATCATTTCAGATTGGCTTTGTTTTTGTGCAGATTTGCTAGATTGTACACCCTTTTCAATCTATGTCAGTTGTCACACCTGCTTCTATTTTATTATTTCTCCAACAACTAAGAAATTTGCCCTCCTGTTTTGTACACCTTACGCCGCACCGACGCACGGGCCTCCGCTCAAGCAGCATGCAGCAACTTTCAGAAGTTTAATTCTTCCTTGAACATGCAGAACAAGTCAGCAGCTTTCAAAGACTGTGCTTTGAAAAAAAAAAAGATTACTTTTAATGAAAAGAACTCCACATTTACCATCTATTACAAAAATTCAGGCACACAGAGCTTGGAGCAAAAAGACGGGACAGAATAAACCAGCATTGTGTTGAATCATAGAAATGTTAGGAGTACAAAAGACACAAAAGATGCTATGCTGAAGAAGGATATAAGGTCACAGAGGAGGGAAAAAAGTGAACTACGGTGATAAGAGGAGGGGAAATGTAATTGTCTGTGTACCTGAGGGTAGGCACCACGGAGTCCTGAAGCCCGGGATTGTTAACAATCATCTCTTGAAGGGGAGCACTGACACTGCAGAGTCTCTAACACCGCAAGTCAGAGAATCAGAGAAATGTAAAGGAAGTAAATTTCTACCACTGAATATCTTCTGAATAATTATATGTATTGTGTCATAAAAAGAGCCATTTCTTAACTTGGAAAATATATGGTTTCAGAATAAAATGAACAAATCAGGGAGAGAATACATTTTTAAAAAATTGTTGCAAAGGGCTTTAAAAAAAAGAAAAATTATTATATCTTGTATTCTGGTGGTTACATCTGGCTTTTCCTTATACTACTTATGCAGCAAGGACTACTTTTTATCCTTTTTGGAATTAATCAGTCCATGTTAAGTACCTTATTTGTTGAATTACATGTATATTCTGTGGAAGCCATTTCATAACCATGGTACTAAATAGTTAGATGAACTCAACCTAAGATAGGGAGTATGTTTTTGTCTTTCCCCCCCAGTGATTTGACCTGTACATAGCTGAGGGTTGATATAATCTAGAGCCATATGTGTAAGTTGGGGTACAGGGTGAACAAGCCCTGGCCCCTCGTGGAGGTTGCAGTTTAGTGAGGAATACAGAGGGAAAAGGGTAAACAAACAAGACAAGGATGATATTTTGGGCAAGTTTTCTGGTGGGTAATGTTTAACAGAATTCCACACTCTAGTGGTGTTTGCATCTTCCTCCCGACTTGTACCTGTTCCTGATTCTGAAAGAGTATATTTTTATAACTCCCCTCCCAGCCAAATGTTAACTATGCATGCACCTCAGTTCCTCACAGAAAATCTCGTGCCGGGGTAGGCATTCATGCTTTTTCTCTCTGCTTTCCTAGGTGTCTGAGAGGAGAAATTCATAGCTCTTTTAAAAAAAACTGCATTTGCAGAACTTACTCAGCGGCTGCTTATGGTAAATGCCTGATGAATTGAATGTGAAGAAAAACTGTGGCTCCTTAGACTAATTTGGCTGTTTCCTATTGTGGGAATAGAAATGTGTAACCAGATATGTTTTCTACTTCTCTTGACAAAAATCATAGTGCTTAATGTCTTACCCAAGTGTTACAATCTGCTCCATTCAGTTGCCTGAAAAACACCTATTCCTTCTGCTTTCTTCAGATGGTATCTGCTCTGATTTATCCTTAAATCTGTGTTCATAAGGTAGTGGGGGCAATTACTTAATTATATGTAGTCAAGTTCGAGGGTGATTCCAGTTTGCTACCGTGGGTATCATGTTTCTGAAGACAAGCCCCTCTCTTGTGGGGCTTGTGTAAGCTTCTTGCATTTATCTGGATTTGCTATCTAATTGTTCATCTTTTGCAGCATCATTTTTTTTCTTTCTGGTGAATTTTGGTACCAGCAGACATTTATGCTCTAACATCCCTTGCATTAAAACAAAAAGAAACAAACAAACAAAAAACAACCTTTATTTCATCCACCCTCTCCTTCTCATCTTTCCTTCTGTCTCTTCATAGAAAAACTCCCTGAATTCACCTTCCAGTGTGAAATAAGGGTTGTGGTTCATTTTTCTCTTTCTTTCCTCCTTTCTCTCTTTCTTCCCTTCTTTCTTTCTTTCTTTCACTGATGTGCAGATCCCTGATGTCCCAAGGATGTGCACCTCATCGCAGTTCTCTTTCCTCTGCCACTGCTGTCTTCCCTTGTATCTTCCTTAGAGATTTTTCCTTGGAGGAGACTAGTTGAGAAATAACATCCATTTACATGTCTACTTGTCTGAAAGGGTTAATTTCCATATCTGAAACCTCTATGTTGGTCTCGTACCTAGTGTTCTCTTCTTGTACTCATACCTATTGTCCAACTCATTTGTTTGTTTATTTATACCATACCAATCCTGCATATGTTTTGTTAGATTCATCCCTAAATATTTCAAATTTTGTTGATTGTATCAATGAAATGATACCTTTTAAATTTCATTTTAAATTTGTTCATTGCTAGTTAATATACAGATGCACAATCAATTGTATTGATCTGAATTCTTGTAACATTGCTAAACTGATGTATTAAATCTAGTACCTTTTTGCTTTTGCGGTATATTCTATGAATTGATCTAATAATTTCATTACATGCATAAAATGTTACGATGATCAAGTCTGGGTATTTAGGGTATCCATCTTAAAGGGAAAGCATTGAGTACTTCACTGCTTGTGACGACATCTACTGAAGACCATTCACAGGTTTCCTTCAAAAGGCAAGGAACTTTATACTTCTATTGCTACATTACGGAGATTTTTTTTTTAATCCTAAGTAAAGGTTGACTTTTTAAGAAAAATTTTTCTACATCTGTTGAGATAATCACATGGTTTTTCTCTTTTAGTCTATCACTATGGGTAATCACATTCATTCATTTCCAAAGGTCGAACTAACCTTCATTTCTGGGGTAAACCGCAATTGCTCACGACATATTGTACTCTGTATATATTGCTAGAATATATTTGTTTTTTAAATTTTTTATTTTTAATTATTATGGGTACATAATAGTTGTATGTCTTTCTAGGGCACATGTGATATTTTGATACAGGCATACAATGTGAATTAATCAAATCAGAGTAATTTGGGTATCTGTCACCTCAGGCATTTATCATTTCTTTGTGTTAGGAATATTCCAAATCCACTCCTTTAGTTATTTTAAAGTGTATCCTAACTTATTGTTGACTATAGTCACTTTGTGCTATCAAATATTGTTCATTCTATTTAACTATCTAACTATAATTTGCACCTATTAACTATCCCCACTTTATCTTCCCCTCCTCACTACCCTTCACAGCTTCTGGTAACCATCATTCTACTCTCTGTCTCAATGAGATCAATTGTTTTTAATATTTAGCTCCCACATATGAGTGAGAACACATGAGATTTGTCTATCTATGTTTGGCTTATTTCACTAGAATATGTTTGTTAATATTTTATTCAGGATTTTTGTATCTATGTTTTGGGGATAAACATAAGGTACAATGAATTGTAGAGCTTTTATTATCAGAGTGGAGAAAGCATGTGTGCTCCTTAAGTGACACATAGCTTTTCCTGATAGTGAATTATGTCAAGAAAGAAATTTCTTATGTTGAACTTCAGGGAACGCTATGTTTTGCAGCAGACAAAGTTCTCAACAGCATCTTTACGGAAAGTGTAATAATGGATTTTATATGACTATTCCAATATTACAAATAGAAAGAATAGAATATTCCAACACACACCAGTTAATTAAAATCTGAATGGGAATGCAGTGATATGGTTTAGTTCTATCCCCTAATGGCCACCAAAGTTTGTATATTGTATATATGTGAAATAATTGTGTGATTTAATATAATAATTCAACAGAATCAAGGAAGCTACGTGCATTTTGCATTATAGACAGCTCAACTATGTTTGCTCCCATGGAAGTATTTAATTTCTCAATTTGTCTTCTATTGTTTCTAACATTAGATTCTTTTTTTTCTTTCAGCTCTTCTCAGTTATATATCCTTTTTTTACAGTAGACTCATTTACCCATAATTATCTGGAATTATGGAATCCCTCAGAAGGAGTAAAATGGAGGTTTCATTTGGAGGATGAACTTAGTCTGAATTTAGGCTCTTCAATTTTGTGTCCTTTTGCCCCACTTAGTTTATTCCTTTTTCTTTTAGTTGCTATAGCTCTAGCACAGCCACTTTATCTTACTTTGGGATTTTCCATCCATGTATAAATTTCTCTAGTTGGCTCAATAACCATCACTGTTTCTGTTGTTTATGCCACCCCATAAAATACTGTGCTATTTGATTTGCTTTAACCTAACTCCAATTAACTCACCCAAATTTTAGTCTTCTGTTGGTTTGATTTTTCTTAACTCATAGGACGTAGGGTTTCTTGGAGAGGAGATGGAGTACATATCCTTCAAGTAAATTTTTCTAAACTGAAATTCTGTTAAGCTTTGATAGTAGCTGGACTGAATTGACTAAAACAATTTGCTGTTGTGATATTGGGAAAATGCAATCATATGGTCAGAACGAAGAGAGCTTATAACAACATCAGCATGACACAGCAATCAAAGAAAGAACAGGAATTCAGGAGGTATATTAAAGTTATGAGTTACTAAAAAGGTGTTAGATTATAATTTGCTAATAGGTAAAGTTTTTAAATATCCTTCAATTTCCTCTTGGACTTTGTTTCTCCATATGAAGATGATGCTTCTTGATGCAAAAATAAAGGTATCTATCTAGTTTGGCAATTGTTTATACAGTTGGCTTAGACTATGCCAAATTTTTTTCCCAACAAGCATTTTCACAAGGGCTCACTGGTTTCTGATACAGTCTTGCTGTGAAACTGTTTCATGAGCCATTTTGTTGAGCCAGATTACAAACAGAATCTATTTCCTGTGAGCATCATGGCTGGGAGAACTTCTCACAAGCCAATCTTCCAGTTAAATGTTCCAAATTGCCAGTTAATTACTCTAGCCTGATGCAACTGGTTTATGCATCTTCCAGATACCAAGTCAGAAGGAAATAGTGCAGACAACTGCAAATTATCCAGTAGATTTTGAGCCATTTATATAGCTAATCAAATACTGGACATATTTAGCATTTGCCCAAATGTACCTAAATTGACAAAACCCACATCCTCAGAATAGCACTTCTTTTCTCATTAAGCAGAATATATAGTGATGAATAAATCTAAATTACAAAGTCAACATTTTAATTACTAAAGTACTTGGATGCATCTAATAAAATTAGGTTTTATTCAATTTATTTTGTATACCATAATGTATTTCATAAAGAGAACACCTGTGTCATCAATTATAAAAGAAATATGCATGAAGAACAAGTAGAGACAACTGGTTGTGGATTACTAGTGGCCAAATGATTATTTGAGTCTTAAAAGGACTATACTGTAAAAATAATATTTTCATCTAATCATTTAGGATATATTCAAAATGCCTTTAGGTGCCTAATTTAGACTTGAAAATGAATGCAAAACTGTCTTATTAAATAACAATATAACTAGATAGCTGTAATGAAATTTTTTAAAAAATAAAGACTTTTGAATTATAATAGGCCACTCATGCAGAATAATTCATGCACAATACTGGATTCCAATTGGGGACTGATTTAATAGTGATGTTAATGAAGTGCCAAGAAGAGAGTGAGTAATAGGGTGAAATTCCTTTGTAGCAATTTCCAAGAGAGGGATTTTTCTTTTCTTTTCTTCTTCTTCTTCTTCTTTTTTTTGGTAATAGAACTTAGCAATTTCAATTGGAGCAATTTCTTTTGGGTGGGAGGGTTTGATTGAAAAGAGAGAGAAAAAGATGAAGAGAAATAAGGGTGAGTAAGGGGGAAAACCTATTTTCTTTCTTCATGAAATAAAAATTTGCTCATGGTTGTATAAAATGAAATTGACTAAAAGTAAAAATAAAACGAACCCACTTTGTATATTTCTCAGGCTCAACAGAATGTCAACAATAGAAACAATGAAAAGAGTAAAGATATTTTGTAAATTTACCCAGTTTTAATGATCTTGTGCCCCTTTGATATGTTCCTTAAAAAAATTATCATTCCCAATGTAACACATTTGGCACATCATATGATTTAAATAATAAGTAAAATAAAAATGCATTTGATTACTGCAGTTAAAAATATCATTTTCTAAAAGGATTATAACAACAAGAAAACATTTTAAGGGATTGAACTCTTTCAGTGGAAGTAGCTGTTCTGAGTGCATCGCTGTGTTTATTTTAGAGCGCTGTCCGTACAGGTAAACGTGTGATGTTTCACCTGTTCTGGAGACGACACCAACCTATTTGATAAGATTGCCTGCTAGTTCCAACTGTACGCTATTTCCCAAATTTGCTAACTACAGAACATTTACAGAACAGAAAACGTCCCAAAACAGAAGGTCGGATGGTTTAATAAGGCATAATTTTTATATATTTCAGAAAATGTTAACCTTACTACTAACATTTTATGACTACTGGAAGACTTGAGCAATGGTATAGGGATTACCTTTTACCCTCTTATTCCAATTTAGAAATCTAATCTGGAACACACTTCTTCGCGTCTGTCATTTGTTTAGGAGGCTCCTTTTTGTGTCTGTCTGAGGATATTCAGTTGTCAATTTTTCCCAAGACTATAAAGAATAGAACATTTTGAATTATATTTTTTGAATAAAAATGCTGCTTCTGTTTCTATAAAATTTTGTCAGGACTTGTCCCATTTAGGCATCCTTTTATTTCTGTCCTATCGATATGTATAAATTATCACTTTACTGATAAGGCTTCTCTGGTACGGAATCTTCAACAGCTCTGCACTGCCCATTGAATGAATTTCAGACACACTGGTTGGGTAGACTGTGTCTTCCAAAATCTGTTCCTTTGCCCCTATCTGCCACTAATTTTCTACCTAGAAATGCTACTCTGGCCAGACTTCTTTTTTCCTCATGTTTAAAGAACCAAAACCAAAAACAACATAACCCCTTTCCATTTCTTGCTGAACTCATGTTGCTCTACAAATGCTGATCTTCTGTGGGACTTCTACCTGGTACTACAGGTCTCCATCAAACACTTTGATACTTCTAGGAAGCCTTTCCTAACTTCCCGGTAAGAAACAATAACTTTCTTCTTTGAACCCCTACAGCAATATTTGTGTCTCTCAAATTGTAGAAATTGACACATTTATCTCTAAACTTGAAATATTCCTGTGTGGACCTGAATTATTGTGCAGAAAAGAGAATAGACTCAGGAGCCAGGGTGCCTGGGCTCAAATATAGACTGGAAATTTTTAGCTGTATGAGTTTGGGGAAGTTATATGAACACTTTGACTTTCAGTTTCCCCATCTGCAAAAGTGAGATATTATTAATAATTGTTCGAACTTGAAAGAGCTAATATGTCTAAAGAACATAGAATAGTACCTTGCACATAGCACCAGGTCTATATAAGTGCTCACTATTTTATTGTACTGTCTTACATCTTTCCTAACTATTATTGTTGAGCTCTCAGAGGTAAGGACAATATATTACTTATTCTTGTGTGTAAGCAATATTATCTTGAATAATATTTGCTGACTAAATGTGTAAGTCCTAAATTCTGAAAAGAATTGTTTGGATTTGAATTTTCTATGATGAAATTTCCTATGAAGCTGCCAATAGTTAAAATTATTTGATTGATTTATGCTTATTTGGTCATCCATGAATATTTATTTAGCACTTGTTATAAGCAAAATATAGTGGTCGAACCAGTGGAAGGCAAAATACACACACTTTGGCTTCAAAATACACAATCTTGGTTGATACAAAGTCATGCCATGAAAGCAGAAAGTGTAGCATTATGCAAAGAACATATAATTTTGACAAAGAAAGTTCTGAATTTCAGTCTTAGTTCTGTAATCTATAGCATTATTTAAGCACTACAGTTTCCTCAAATAAAAAAAAAACCCTAATAATCATATCATTGTAATTCTGACAAAAATGAGATAATATGCTTAAAAAAAAAGCCTCGCACAGTATTTGCCACACAATACCCACTTAGTAAGCACCAGTTTTCTCTTCCAAATAAAAAGATTTTTTAAAACAATAATTTTAGATAAAGATTAAAGTGTTAACTGGACATTAAGACAAATTATCAAGGCATATGTGAAGTAGTACTTATGAGTTCATTTGTTCATTCATTCAAAACACAATGACTGATTTCTACTAAGTACAAAAGACACTACAGTGAGTCTTATGGGCAAATGTAGAAATAAACAGGATATGTCTCCTACCACTAAATGTCTTATAATGTGATGGGTAAGTGAAGGCATATTTAGAAATAATTATGGTGAATACTATAAATTTAGGGAAATTCAGAGAGCGTGCTTTGAGGTTTCTGAGGAGTGAGAGCACACTTCCGCTTTGGAGATTTTGAAGGCTTTATGGAGTATGGTGCAAGCGGAGCTCAATAGGAAGATAGGATTTTGACAGGTCAGCTTGTAAATTGTGTATTCCAATTAGAAAAGAATAGAACAAATATGGAAAAGCATACCACAGGTTCCAGAGAATAGTGAGAAATCAAGTTTTATTGCAATAGAGGGTACACTTAGGAAACATGACAAATCTAGAATGGAAGTTGGGGTTAGTTTAGAGGCTGGGGTGGGGAGGTGGTCAAGAGATTTGCATTGAATTTAGTAGATAAGAGGGAGGCACAGAAGACACTTGAGCAGGGAAGTAGTGCAGTGACATCATCAGAGCTGCACTTTCAAGGGCTTAAACTGAGGGTTTGGAGTTTAAAATAGAAAAAGTGTCTAGTGATGTGAACATCAGGTTTAGACAGAAATAACATGTTCTGAATGTTATTCAGGTTGATGATTGAGGGAATAAGGAAAAAAAGACCAACTGGAAAATATTGGTTACTGTCAGTATTGTCTGCAGAATAAGTAAAGGTATAGAAAAAGAAAAGAAATTGGAGAGTGGAACTAACCTTTTTTTCAGCGCATATATCTCGGGCATGCATACTACTGGGCAGTTGACATGTTAATCTTCTTTAATCTTTATAATATAGGTCAAGATAGATTATATTTTTGGGTGGATAAGTAGCCAGCCCAAAATTTATATAGCACATCAGTAGAGGAACTGGAATTTGAGCCCAAGTGTATTTGATTTGAGTTCCCAAACTCTTTCTGCCTTGCCAGATCCATCATAAAGTGGAAGGGCTGTTAATTGCTAGTTCCAATGTGAAAAGGGTAGCACGCATATTTAGATTTTCTTTTATAATTGAAGAAAGGTTGAATGGTCATAAAAATTCAGACTCTAGTTATTTAAATAATAAATCTAAGTCAATATTTGGATAATATTCTATATTAAATGAGTTTTTGTTTCAAAATAAAATATCCTTCAAAATGTTAGAATGACCAGTAACTTCATAGCAAAGAAACAAATACACATAAATACACAATGGAAAAGAGAACAGCAAAGAAGATATCGATACATTTTTGGAGGATGGAAAGGTGATGGAGAAATCAGACTGATGAAGCAGGAAAAGAAGCCACAACCCAGTTGGAGGGTCTACAACTGAGGAATGAGCCTATATTCTCTATTAAAGCCTCAGAATGTGGTCTTAAAATTCAGAAATGCTACTTATAATAAAAGGCTGAACATGTCATGGGACTTAAAACAGAATTTATTGTGAATTTGTAAGCAGAACAAGCAGTTCTACATGCTTCTTGAATTATGTACTTAACTAAATTATCAACAATAGTATGAGGGTAGACTTTTCCATACTGGCAAGATTTAGAAAGTTTACTGCCCACAAATCTTTTCTTAAGAGATTATTGAGGATATGCCTCAATAAGATGAGGATAGAAACAAAAAGGCTATAAGATTCAGCAAACAGTGAGCCTGGTTGCCAAAAGGAATGTAGCAAGGCAAGGAAGTCTCTAGTCTAAATCATAGCAGGAAGTTGGAGAACTCTGGCAGGGAGGTGTCTGGGATTAATAAAGATCTCAATATCATAACTGATATGAGGAGTTTTTTTTAATAAAAAAGGTTATAATAACAACAGATAGAGTTCAATGGTGTTATGTCCAGAATAATGAAAAAGAAGAAGGAACCAACAGTGCAATAGTGTTACTAATAGAGATGAAGACAGATGATTACTGTAGAAACTATGTTATTTGGTGGAGTTGGGCAGATTGGGAATAGAGTCTAGACAGATATGGATGAGAAATAAGAAAACTTCTGAATGAAATTTGACATGTTGGATTCAGAAATTATAAAACCAAGAAAGAGCAAAGCCACAATGTTTACATTAAGACATCATTTTAGATAGTGACCCTTGGAAAGAAGGGAAAGCTGGATTTCTCTGTGTAACAGTAATGCAAGTGTATTAAAATTACCACTGGGTACATTTATCCAAATAGAACTATTTTATCGAGCCTGCAATGCTATGTTGTATCAAATATGAAGTTAAAGATGAATAATGGTGACTTTTGCCATACCTCTATACCAATCTAAGTGGAATAGGGATTTTAATAGTTAAAAGTATTAAAATTTTATTAGAATAAGGTTGCATGTCTTGCCCCACACTTTTTACCATTCTTAAGGTATGATATCAGAATATCACATTTGAATGAAGAGGTTAAACTCAAGAAAACAAAAATTCCCACGCAAATTCTAGCACTTTCCTGAGAAGCTGCAAAATATAATAGCCAGACTGACTTGTTCTTAATAAGAGTTTAGTTAGTGTAATCCAACTCATACATTACAGATATAATTGTAGGGGAGGTAAAACTTTGTCTCTGTCTTCTTAGGGTTTCTACTGGGTCTAAGAATTAAACTGACATACGATAGATTAGAAGGAGTAAAGCATGCAAGTTTTATTTACTAATGTTTCCATGTACATGGGAGCAAATGAAGATACAAAGAAGCAGTTGGGGCCAAAAGCTTACATACTAGGCTGGACAAAGAGTAGTAAATTTGTGAAAAAGTGACAAGACAAAGGGGTTTGGGCTAAAGCAGTTAATTGTGGAAAAGTGCCTAGGAAGATAAAGGTTAATTTAACAAAGTTTGTTTTCTCTCAGCTTCAACTCCCCTTCTCTGGTGATAAGGATGTCTTCCTTCCTCCTGATACAGGGCGGATACTTTGCACATGGGAGTTTTATCTCCCGCTTTCACTGAAAAAGGAGGGTCACAGTGCCCTTCTTGCATCATCTGCTGTTTTTCGAGTGTGTTCTGGAGCTAGTGACTTGCTTTTAATGAATGTGATGACATATCACTTCTATGATTATGCTACAAAAGACTATGATATATCTTCTGGCTTCTTTCTATGTTTTTTTGGATTACGTTCCTTAATAAAGCAAGCTGCCATGTTGGAAAGGCCTGTGTGGCAAGAAGCTGATGGTAGCCCCTGACCAATAGCCAGTGACGGACAGAGGCCTTTCATCCAACAGCCCAGGAGGGACTGAATCCTGCCAACAACCATGTGAGTAATCTTGGACTGCATCCTTCTCCACTTGAGACTTCAGATGAGACCATAATTCCAGCCAACACGTTGATTGCAGTCATATGTGAGACCCTGAGACAGAGGATCCATATAAATCATGCCCATACTTCTGACTCTCAGAAATAGTGAGTCAGTAAATATGTGTGTGTGTATGTGTGTGTTTGAGCTACTAATTTGGGAACAACAGGTTACAAGTGAACAGATAACTAAAAAAGTGTATGTTTAATTCATATTCTAAAATTCTAAAAAAGATTGGTTTGTGTCTATAATGTTATTTTCAAATATAGTACAAACTTACGGGAAGCTTCGGACCCAAAGCTCTTTAATATATTGCATTTTTGCTGATTCTTCTGAAAGTGTCTCCATTCATTCTTTCCAAACCTTTAACTTCCCCTTTCTTTAGGTTTATGTTTGCTAAAAATAGTTGTTGCATTTTTTTTCAAATTCAAGAAGCAACTGCAAGTCATTCAGCATTCATTAGTATATTCTTTCCTTAAATAAAGGGCTTTATATTTAGATATAATTTTACATCAAAGAGGGGATGTGGAGCTGAGTGGAACTATACTGTAGAAATCACAAAAACTTTGGTACAATAAACATTCAACAGGCAAATCAAAGCCATGTGTTGTTGTGTACTGTGCGTGTATGATGTTTCAATTATTTATTTACTTATTTATTTTTCCCTGAGTATCCATGCCTGAAGGTTAGAAAGAAAACACTGGGGCAAAGGAAGGGAATCTGCATCATTTGCAGGGGGGCTGGGACGAATAGGTTGAGTTTCCTTTACAAAGAAAAACTAATTGGATAGTAAGGTTCTAATTCCAAAGTTTTTGTGCTGTCTCTTATTTTCTAGGACAAGGTATTACAGTCTGTATACATCAACTACTCTTTAAAATCATGTAAAAAATAATGATCTTTCTTTAGAATTTCACTACAGTGTAATGCAGCTTCATAATTTTTTCCCCCTACTACACAAAGGCATCTTAGACTTTGTTGGTCCCTTTCCAGTTTCCACCTTATAGCCTTTATGATGTTGACATTTCTTCCAGCAACACTGAAGAATGTTCTGTACCAGAAATGCTGTATTCCCTTAGGAAGCACCATTTCTGGCTGTGTTCTCCAAGTTGGGAAAAGTTTGATGTACACAGTCTTTATTCCACACGAACCTTGGTGTCTAAAAGCAAGAAAAGTGCATGTTTAGGGGCTACATTGTTTTTCCTTTTCCACACTAAAATCTCCAAGTTTCTCTCAAGAGTGTTTTGGCTATCTGTTCTTCGAAATCTCATGTACCTGATGTATTTTTAATTTCCTCTTTATACATCCCAACATTAAAGAGAAAGAGCCATTTTTAATTTGTAATTTGCAGCCTTGTACATAGTATATTATACTTGTTTTTCTGAAAAACATTACTTTTGAAATTTCCGGTACAAAATGGAAAAGAAACCACAGATCTCTGTACATCCATGCATGGGTACATACAAAAGCAGGATGAGAATTGGGGAATGTGGTTGTCTCCTTTTTTCACTCTGGTACATTGGGACTTCATCGGTTCCCTAACCTACCTGGTTACTAAAGAGAAAACAAACTTACTATCACTTAGAATCTTAGAATGAAGGCTTCTCTGTGATGGGATTAATATGCAAATCTGATTCTAGAAGAAGATATTCATGTTTAATCAATGACACTTAATTACGGAGGACATAGTTCTTGACAAACAAATATATATGATAATAGACATATCTGTTGTTCAACCTCAATAAATATGCTTTAGCAGTCAATTGGCACCTAATTAACAAATAATTAGAGGCTCAAAGAATATAAATTTACATTTAGTTGCATTAGTTAACTCAGTGCCTTTAATGTTTTGCTTTTAGTAGCCTTTTACATGGGAATTTTACTACAGTGATTCCTCTTGCCAAATGAAATGTCAGGAAGCTAAGAGTTATTAGAGCATCCTAATTGAAATTTGAAAACTAATTAGAATGTGTGTTCCTATTTAGGAGCTGCTGAACTAAAAAATCTGAACAAAAATAAATCATTATATTTATACTGTAACTGTCATATATTCTTAAAATTAAATCCAAACGTGAGACTTTTGATTTACAACATAACCAAAAATATATACCGAAGCACTTTAAACTTCTTCAAAAAGTTGTGAAGATATTTTTGAAACTAAATAGAAATAAAATCTGCTTTTTCTGGGATAAACTAACAAGTAAAATAGCAAGTAGTAGAATTTTAACAACATTATATGGAAAATATGGCAACACTGGCCAATATCAGCAGTTTCATTCACAGGAATTGCATGGGATTAAACTTTTGCAAAGAAAAACTTGGCAGGCAAAGTTGTCAAACTCTTTCCAGAAATCAACTGACAGAAAACACACACATGCACACACAGATACACACACGCACTCACACACACACAGAGTGAAGAAAATTCTGGTTATCAGTGGTATGTCCCTAAACCTCATCCATTGGCCAAAAGACACTATTTGAGAATCTGTGACTATTTGAATATATGTTACAATGTATATACATATTTTTATGCTTATATTTATTTTACAACAAAGGCAGTTACCCCTGGGGTTTCTCATTTTGAAGATGCTCAACATTAGGGGAAAATAGGGGGAAATATACAGAATATGAGGGGTCGCTGCACCCTTTTCACACATAATGTCCAAAGCCATACGGGCGGGGACTGAGCCTCTGCCTCCGAGCTGCAGCCACTCCCTGTCTACCCGAAAATCTACAATGTGTCCCAATCATTTCCTCTGCCCCAGTTGTATGAAGCAGTCATTCCATCCAGTCAACAAATATTTATGGGACATCGTCTTTGTTACAGGAACTATTCAGTGAATAAAAGCGACAGAAAGCCCTGACTTTCTGGAGGCCGCATCCTACTGGGGGTGGGGCAGGAGCAGTGACTGGCAAGGAGACCCCTGTTCCCATTGGCCCTCGGCTCCCCAAACTGGCACCTCGTGGATTAGTCATTCATTCCCCGAGCAAATGCCCGACATCTGAGCTACCGTGGGACTCCCCAGTTGGAGAGATAGACAAGAAATAAGGAAAAACGAATATAATCAATTAAATGAGGTCCCTCCTTTACTCTGAAAATGGTATAATCTAAGCGATTTTCTATCACTACCTCTATGTGTCAATAATTTTGTGGAAAGCCTAAATTTATGATATAGGAAAAATGATTTAGAGTCAGCCCAGGCAGCTCATGATGTCCTAGTTTGTTTCTGAAGAGAGTGTTCAGTTCAAAATGAAATGCCGTTTAAAATCAGGATTGTATAGCTGCTGTTGGATCAGTTGCCTGAGCCATCAGCTGGTGAGGGGGACCAGAGACACTGCCCTGTGGGATGGCCGGGACTCCTAGGATCAGCAGGGGCCAAGTGTGGGTTTCCTGTGGACAAGAGGGTGAACAGACCTCTGTAGGGAAGCCAGGGCTGTCGCAGGATGCCTAGGGAGTGAGGAAGGCTTAGGGAGGGGGAGGGGGTAAATAATCTCAATCCAGAGAACCGGGAGTCAGTCGGCAGGGATGAGAAGAACTAAGCAAATGATCAGGACTGTCCACAGGCAGAGGCGGGCCCTCAACTGTCAAGTCAGAGCCGGCCTGTGACACTGTCTCCTCTCCCGCCCTGCACTCCAGCCCCAGCAGGCCTGCCTGAGAGGAGAGGAGGGGCAGGTGCCAGGTAAGGAAGGAGAGAAGTCATCGTATCTTCCTCTCTGAGCGCTGGTCTCACACCTGCAGGCCTCCCAGACTCAGGGGAGGGGTGTGTATGTGTATAGGCTTCAAGGTTAAACCAGGTTCAAAGTTTTGATTATTGTAAGGCGATGGACGTTTTAACTACTAACCAAAGAACCTTGATTTTTTACAACATGTCTTTTCTCTTTTCCATTCTCCATGATATGTATCCACTCGCAGCATACAGTGGATTTTCTGACTTTGTTCCCAATACAAAGTTGCAGTTAGCTGATTTGAGTGCACAGGTTTCTCCTAAAAAGGAAGTTACGCAGTGGCTGCCTTTAGCCAAATGATGCCCCAGTGGCCTGAAGTGGTGACCGCACTTTCTGCAACACCCACCATCTACACTGGCAGCATCTGGTTGACACCAGCTGTGTACGCATGTGTTTAGGAACTAAACTGCTGGTGCATTCATTTAGTGTGTCTTTATGGTCAATACTGATCAGCAAAATCAATCATGCACTCAAAGGTATTGATCTTAAAGACGACCGTGTGTACCATACTGTGAGACTGGGTTTCTGTCAGTTTGTGTGGATGGACGTGGCCAGAGTCTCCCTTATAAAGCTCAGAATAGGCCCTGATGCATTTCAGATGACAGATATGATCTGCAAACGTCTTAATTAGTATCCTGACTTAATTAGTATCAATCCTGACTAGATTGATATAGTATTTACATAAATTAAAGGGACAGTGTGACGCTAGAACAAATAATATGATCTTTTTAAAGCCGTGTTCTTGTCGGTAAGACGTCTGTGTGAGCAACCCTTTTGCTGCCGTGTAGAACTCCAGAAGAAGAATGTGGAAATATCACTTGGAGAGAACTGCCAAGGAAGTTCACTCACACATTCCGGCATCCCCTGGTGCTGTGCTGCATGACTTTGAGCTGACCTTGAAATTTATGGTCTGGCACAAATAGTCATTAAACTGGGAACAGCTTGTGCAATGCCTTGATAGCAAATGGTACCCAGCAATGTGTTAGCAGTGGAAAGAAATAAAAATATCCAATTTAGTTTTAATTCTAGAGTGGAGAATGGACTGTGATTTGAGAAGTAGTCACAAAGTTGAATGCCAGTTAGTTCTAAGGGAACAGGACAATGTTTGTGATCTTCCAAGTGTACTTAAACTGGAGACTAGTAACTGGCTGTTCTGATTGAGCTCGGAACAGCTGGCAGGCGTGAGCGTGGTGCACTGCCCCTCCTCAGGTCTCTTGTTGTAAATTATGTATTGGCCCCTTTCTCCTCAGCTCTGTGGAGCAAAGGGAAGGGAACTTATGCTTATATGATATATAAATGAGACACCACACCCTCTTAATAGCAGCATATCTGAGCTTCTCGGCAGTTTACATCCTCATTACCCGAAGAGTCATAAAATTTAAACTGGACTTAAGGTAGTGCAAGTTAATCTTTATCTCAGGAGTTCTCTGAAAATGTCTAGGCCATTATACAGTTTAATATTTGGGTAATATGGATTTTTCCATAGTATGTCACAACAGGTGAAAATTTCATAAGTAAATGATCCATATTATGTATAACAGTAAAGCTTTACGGTTGTCTGTATCACATGAATAATATTGACCTAATAAAAAGAAAATGTGACTGGATTATTGACCACATGTGAGAAGAATCTGCCGGCTGAAGCCCTGGTGGAGGCACAGCACTGGCTCGTCATTTACACGTGGGTAGCGACTGATTATCAGCAGTGTGCATCCAACTCCAGCACCGGCCAGCGTGGTTGATTGTGTAGACTGGAATGAATGGTTGAGTGGGATCAACCAGCTTTCCTCTTTCTGACATTGCTGCTGAAAGGGGGAACAATCCGCCCAGGTGGAAGCCAAAAGAGACTGAGGGTCATGGATGGGCAGAGCACAGCTGAGTAACATGATGCTCTGACCCTAGGGTGAAGATCTATGAATTTCTGCTATTCATGTCCCTAGAGCCACCTGAGATCTAGAAATCCCTTCTACGTCATAATTCCTTATGGCTCAGCTTTCATCCTTGGATTTTTAAAGAGATTGCTAAAAGATCTTGAAAAATTTACTAGTAGAGACTATCTACAACAAAATGAGGACAGAAAAGTGAAGGGGAATACTTTGATGTTTGCCATTTTCACTTGTTTTTTTTTTTTTTTTTGAGACAGAGTCTCACTTTGTTGCCCAGGCTAGAGTGAGTGCCGTGGCATCAGCCTAGCTCACAGCAACCTCAGACTCCTGGGCTTAAGCGATCCTACTGCCTCAGCCTCCCGAGTAGCTGGGACTACAGGCATGAGCCACCATGCCCGGCTAATTTTTTTGTATATATATTTTTAGTTGGCCAGATAATTTCTTTCTATTTTTGGTAGAAACGGGGTCTCACTCTTGCTCAGGCTGGTCTCGAACTCCTGACCTCGAGCGATCCACCCGCCTCGGCCTCCCAGAGCTAGGATTACAGGCGTGAGCCACCGCGCCCGGCCTTTCACTTGTTATGAAACTGCATTTCTCTGTAAAGGAATCTAAGATTTTGTCTGATTCAGCATTTCTAAAACTTAGATCCATTTGCCTGATTTGCCAAGAACCAGTCCATAAATTATAAGACTGATTCACAGAATCTACCTCCCTAGACTCCCCTAGGATCCAGCAAGGACCCTCTATCTTTTTAGGGAGCATCTGGGCAATTCTAATGTCTGGCACCAGTCCGGTTTGTGTCCTGATATTTCCAACTCTCCAATTTGCAAATTAGAAGACTGAGGCATATTGTCTTTAAATGTCAAGCCCCAAACTGCACAATTGTTATGTGGAAGAAACTAAACAAGACTAGCACCTTCTTGTTTCAAGTGCATTTTGCAACCCACCAGTTTGTTTTTCTTACAGATCTTTGGAATTCTTAATAGCAGAATAGACTTTACTAATTCTCAAGGACTAGTGGCTTGGAGCTTTATTGTGTTATTGGTATATTTTCTATTCTACTGTTACCCTTCCCTTTATGAAAGCTGAAAATAAATGAAAAACACTAGGAGATATACACTCTCAAAAAAATGCTAGAGGCAAATTACTATTACCCTCAGTAAAGTTTGTTTATGACACCAGGAAAGCATATAGAAGGGTCTAGAAAAGACTCAGTATGTGCCGTGAATATTGAATTACAGGTTAGATTTATAAAGAAATTGTAGATTTTAAAATAGTTTTGCACATAACCTAAACTTTTGTACCCCCATAATATGCTGAAATAAAAAATAATAATAATAAAAATAAAAATAAATAAATTAAAAGAAAAAGAAAAAATAAATAAAATAGTTTTGTAAAGAGAATATTATCAAATGAATGTAAAACTACTATAAATTGGTTACTCTACAATTGGACCTAAAACAAAGTTAAGGTATAAGTTATTTTAAAACTATAGTAAAGTATTTATGATGGGAATATTCTTTAAATAAGCATATTATTAGTTGTCCTTACAAATTATTTCTGTAACTATTTTAACCCAAGGATATTTCTGCTTTTTAAAAAGCTTGTTGTCAATCACAGTTGTTTGGCCTATTCACTAAATCTTTTCTTGAAATCTTTTGATTTATTGTTTTTTTTATGGTGTTAAGTTTTCCTCTGCCAGCCAGCTTTAAAGGATTCTGTAGGTGTATTCTTGTAGAACCTTCCAGATAACCTTGTTGTAAGCTTTTTGAAGACTAAGAAAAAATGCAAATGTAAATATAATTATGAAAGTTTAAGATCAGTACAAAGAAGAAACAAGTGTATCGATGTGTCCGTTGAAAGGCTATGTTGTTGTGCTCATCACAAAATTTTTGCATATTCTTTGAAAGAGTTGAGAGAAAAATAAATGGAAACAAAGAAAGCACATTGAAGTAAAAATATATCAAATGTGAGCACTAGCTTTTTCTGGGAAAGGAGAATTATTAGTTTCACTCTTTCATATTTTCCCACACGTTTACATTTTCTCACAAAGGTGGGATGTTGAAGAGAACATTTAAGTATAGTCATGTGTCACTTAATGATGGGGCCATGTTCTGAAAAATGAGTTGTTAAGTGACTTTGTCATTGTATGAAGACTATAGAGTATATTTACACAAATCTAGGTGATCTAGCCTACCACACACCTAGGCTATATGGTATAGCCTATTGTTTCTAGGCTATACACCTGTACAGCATGTTACTGTACTGAATACTGTAGGCAATTGTAACACAATGGTAAGTATTTCTGTATTTAAACAAAAAGGTACAGTAAAAATGTGGTATAAAAGATTAAAAATAGTACACATCTATAGGGCAGTTACCATGAATGGGGCCTGTAGGACTGGAATTTCCTCTTGGTGAGTTGATGAATGAGTGGTAAGTGAATTGAAGGCCTAGGACATTACTGTATACTCCTATAGACTTTATAAACACTGTACACTTAGGCTACACTAAAGTTATAAACAAATAAAGAAATTGCACTACAATGTCACAATGGCTATGACATCACTGGGCAGTAGGAATTTTCTGCTCCATTATAATCTTGTGGGACCATTGTCATACATGCAGTCCATCTTTGACCGAAACTTTGTTATGCGGCATGTGCTGTGTTCTCTCAAACCCACTTGCCTCTTTCTTCTCCAGGACAAAGGAGTGATTAGATTACCTGGTTGGTTAGCAAGTGATATTTACTGGATAATATTTTGTATAGTAGGTAGGTCATTACACCAATGTGTGTGTGTCTCCCTAGTTTCAGAAAACCATTCTTACTGGAGTAACTTTTATCCTCATGTTCATAGTGCCAAGTAACAAACTTTTGTGTATGTGCACATCTGTGGTGCCCAGTGTCTGAAACTTGCTCACTGGGACAGGAAAGTAGCCAGTTTCAGAGCAGCACAGACTAGGCAATGTTGTAGGCAATGTTCTAAATGTAGTATACAATGGATTAAAAATAAGTGTATTACAAAAATGAAATCAGTTAATCTTCACAACAACCCAACAAGGTAGATATTATTATTATCTCTATAGATGAAGAAATTGTGGCACAGATAAAGAAACTGAGTCAAAGTGATTTGCCCAAGGTTTGAGAGTTTAGAGGGATGCAAGACTGGGTTTAAAACCCTGTCAGTAGGACTTCCAGAAGGGTGGTGTGAAGGACTTGGTGAAGCCTCTCCCTGAGAGAGACGGATGTTCAGTGTTCAAAATGAGTAAAGGCAATCAGTCAAAGTCTCTATAGACTGATCCCAGGGCTTATAGCAAATTACAAGGCACTCACTCGTCAACACTTACAGGACTCTGTGAGAATAGCGAGAAGCCTGGCATTTATCTAAGGGTTGTACCCCACCCCTACCCACAGCTCTGTGTCACAGAGCAGCCATTCTAGCTGGGCTCTGAAGGTGTTCTAGATGATTAGCTAAATGTTCCCCACCTGCCAGCTCCTGCTCTAGGCAGGACAGCTGGGGAAGAATGCAGCTCCTCACAGCTGTGTGTCACTATTCCTGGTGTATCTGCAGCCTGTGAACATCCACATACCCCAGCTACCCCAGCTCTGGGCCATGGCAGATCCATACCAGGCTGTGACAGTCATTCCCACCCCCTCCCCCAGCTCCTGCTTCATAGCACAAACATTTTGCCCAGAAAACGATTGAGCAAGCCTCAAAGAATAGCAGCACCTTGCCCTGCCAAGTTTGACTATTAAACTAAAGTAAGTGGCTCAACTGGTAATTCTGGTATTTAGATAAAGTCTATCTCAATCACACTTGGATTGAATTGGCTTCTTTATAGTATGTCCAGTGCCATTCAATCCACCAAGTATGCCTTTGAAATTACTCCCTGTGGGCTATGTTACTTGTTAAAATCATGAGGGAAGATCACATTTATTGACTTCTTATCCTAACATTTAGTACATTCCTTATTTTAATGTCAGATCACCATTAAAGCTTTCAGACCAAGGCAAATGAAATAGTTATATATTAACTCACACAAGTAGGCAAGAGCTTCATAAAATAAAACAAGAAGGGAAAACACTGGTTAGGCTTAAAGTATCCAATTTTCCCTCAAAATGAATGCAATATTTTCAATTAAAAGGCTGATTGTGCCAATTGATAGAGAATGAACTGATCTCTCTATGATAAATTCAGGGTTTAATCAGTCAGTAACATAGTCATTGTAGTATTGGGGGGGAATTACATGTTTGCTTTTATTTGATGTATATTTTTTGTCTGTAAATTATCTCAGCCAGCCCAGTAATTTCCCCCAGCTACTTGTAACTTTAGGTGAACTCTCAGTCATAAACTTTTTCATGGCTTAACAATTAACAGAAATGTTTAAGTAACAATGAAAATCTCATATAAATAAAATGAGTATATTTATTAAATGTTCTTTTAGATTCCTAATGCAGATATTAAGAAATAAACATTCATGTAGAACCTATACCCCAGTTTATTTAAGGCTAACATATTTACAATTATAAAGTCATTAACTTTTTGTTCAGTAGGCCTTTGTAGTTAGATGTGGAAATGAATAAAAAGCAGCATAGCTGAGTAAAGATTGACCTGAGTGGTATAAGAAAGGGCATATGGCTTTCAGCTTGTTTGGACATCATAGAAACTGTTCTGCAGACAGATATTGGGTGGTAAATCTGATTAATAGCAATTCAAGTAGAAAACAAGAGGGAGCAGAAAAGTCAGTGATTCATGGAATAGGTGTTTATAAGCAGAAGACACTCAAATAATTCTCAATTTAAAAAATATTTACAAAAGTAATTTAGATATTAAAATATATAGTTTGGCAAGTCCTAAAAAAGTTAAACATAGAGTTCCTATGTGATCCAGCAATTCCACTGCTAGGTATATACTCAAGAGAACTGAAAGCAAGTGTCCTATAAGAAATGTGCACACGTGGAGAAGGGTTTCTGGGAAGATGGAAGAGTAGGAAGTGCCAGGAACCTGTCATCCTACCTGGACAGCAGGTGCACTTGCAGAATCTGTAACTATTTGGAAACTCTTGAGTCTATTGAGGGTGTGAAACTTGGACAGTATATTTCAGTTAATTTCAGTCAATTGCAGTAATTGGTACGATAGCAGCTACCCATCCCCCATCTCCAGTCCCTCATAGACAGCTTTGCCCAAGTTCCTGGAGCAACCTTTACACAGCTTATGGGAGCCACGGTGGCCAAAAAGGACCCTATCCTACAAATGTCAGTTATCTGTCCTCTGATCACTGATGGATGCTTCTGATCACAGATGTATAGAAAAAGAGGTGAGTAGCCATTCTTGGTGTATCTCCTCCCACTGGTGCAAGCCCCTCCCACTCTGGCTGAAGTAACTTCCAGAAGATTTAAAGGGCCAGCATCCTCCTCCCTTCATTTTTCTTTTTGCCTTCTTTTTAAAGCCAGACATTAAAAGACCAGAATATTCAAAAGCCACTGCATATATGGGGAAAATTAGAAAGTGACCATGCATGTCCAGGGAAAGGTGCAAACTCAGAAAATACCTAAGAAAACCTTAAATTTATACCTCAGGCTGATCCTTGGCACAGAGACTGCCTACAACAATTAATAAAAGGAACCAAAAACAATAGGCAAAAAACAATAAAACCCAGCAAACCCTGGGAAA
The DNA here is from genome assembly GCF_020740605.2 of Lemur catta. Taxonomy (NCBI): domain Eukaryota; kingdom Metazoa; phylum Chordata; class Mammalia; order Primates; family Lemuridae; genus Lemur; species Lemur catta. Next base: position 91,498,282 of record NC_059136.1, on the reverse strand, counting down.
GGGGAATAATCTGATTTCCAGAGGAGCCATTTTATTGGATTTTATTTTATTTTATTAGATTCAAAGATCTAGTTTTCAACAACAACAAAAAATCACAAGGTATACCAAGAAACAGGAAAGCATAGCCCATTTGAAAACTTCCTAAAAAGAATTGATAGCAGATCAGCTACACAAATATATTGAAATAATTATCTCAAAGCTAATCAAAAAACTAAAGGAAGATGTGGAAAAAGTAAAAAAAATATAATATATGAACAAAATGGAAGTATCAATAAAAAGAGAAAACTAAAAAAAAAAAAAGAAAGAAAGAAATTCTGGTGCTAAAAAGTAAAATAAGTGAAGTGAAAAATTCTCTAGAGGGATTTAAAGGAGGTATATATAAAAAGTCAGCAAACTTAAAGATAAAAGAATGGAAATTATCAAGTGTTAGGAATAGAAAGAAGAAAACTTAAAGAAAAGTGAACAGAGCCTAAAAAACCTATAGGATACCATCAGGTGAACCAATTTATGTATTATGGGAGTTCCAAATGGAGAAGAGAAAAAGAGGAAGAAAGGACATTTGAAGAAATAATGGGTAAAAACTTCTGAAATTTAATGAAAAACATGAATATAAACACCCAAGAAGCTCAACTAACTCCAAGTGGGAGGACTTCACAGGGACACACACCAAGATACATTACTACCAGACTTTTGAAAGCCACAGACAGAGAAAGAATCTTGAAAGCAGCAAGAGAGAAGAGATTCATCACATACAAGTGATCTTCAATAAGACTATCAGATCTCTCATCAGATATGTTTGAGATTAGAAGGCAGTGGTCTGATATGTTCAAAGTGCTAAAAGAAAAAAAAACCTGTCAACTAAGAATCATGTATCTGCATAAAATAAAGAACTCAAGCAAATCAGCAAGAAAAAAATCAATCCCATTAAAAAGTGGGCAAAAGATATGAACAGAAAATTTTCAGAAAAGACAGACTAATGGCCAACAAACATATGAAAAAATGCTCAACATCTTTAATCATCAGGGAAATGCAAATCAAAACTACAATGAGATATCACTTAACTCCAGTGAGAATGGCTTTTATCAAAAAGTCCCAAAACAACAAATGTTGGCATGTATGTGGAGAGATAGGAACACTCATACACTGCTGGTGGGACTGTAAACTAGTACAACCTCTATGGAAAATATTAATAATATGGAGATGTCTCAAAGAACTAAAAGTAGAACTACTATTTGATCCAGCAATCCCACTACTGGGCATGTACCCAAAGGAAAAAAAGACATTCTGTAATAAAGACATCTTCACTTGAATGTTTACAGCAGCACAGTTCACAATTACAAAGATGTGGAAACAACCCAAGTGCCCATCAATACATGAGTGGATTAATAAAATGTGGTATATGTATACCATGGAATACTACTCAGCCACAAAAACAATGGTGATCTAATACCTCTTGTATTACCCTGGATGGACCTGGAGCCCATTCTCCTAAGTGAACTATCACAAGAATGGAAAAAATAACACTACATGAAATATGAAATCACCATTAAATTGGAACTAATTGGTCAACACTTATGTGCACACATGGAAATAACATTCATTGAAAATCAAGCAGGTAGGAGGAGGAAGGAGGGGATGGGTAAATTCATACCTAATGGGTACAATGCACACTATCTGAGGGATAGGAACACTTACATCTTTGACTCAAATGGTAGCAGTGTATGTAACCAAAATGTTCATACCTCCTTAATATTCTGAAATTAAAAAAAGTGAAGGAGAAATTAAGATATTTCCAGATAAACAAATTTGAGAGAATTTGTTACCATTAGACCTGCTCCACAAGAAATACTCAAGAGAGTCCTACTGGAGGAACATTAGAAAGTAACTTGAAGGGATATGAAGAAATAAACATATTAATAAATGTAGAACATGGGCAATCATAAAAACTAGTATTATTGCAACAATGGTTTGTAACTGCACTTTTTTGTTTTCTGCATGAATTAAAAGACTAATACAGTTTTTTAAAAAGCAATTATTAGTCTAAAAGCTAGAACTAATGTACCTTTAGTTTTTAACTCCACATTTTGTTTTCTATATATTTTAAAAGACTAATGCATTTCAAAGAATTATTAGTTTATGTTTTGGGGCACACAATGCATAAAGATGTAATTTTGTGATATCAAAAACCAAAAAGGATGGGAACAGAGCTGTTAAAGAAAGAGAGTTTTTTATATTATTGAAGTTAGGTTGATATAAATTCAAGTTAGAGTATTATAATTTTAGAATTTTCAATGTATTTCTATGGTAACCACCAAGAAAATAGCTATAGAAAGTTTACAAAAGGAAATGAGAAAAATATTTAAACATTTCACTAGAAAACATCAACTAAACACAAAATAAGACAGTAATGCAAGAAATGAAGTGCCAAAAATCTATTAGGCACATAAAAAATAAATAGCAAACTGAGAGAAGTAAATCCCTCTTTATCAGTAATTATTTTAAATGTAAATATAAAAAATTCTCCAAACAAAAGCCAGAGACTGGCAGAACGGATAAAACAAAAGCAAACAAAACATGATCCAGCTAGATGCTGTCTATGAGAATCTCACTTTAGATTCAATGATGCAAATAGATTGAAAGTGAAAGGATGTAAAAATATATTCCATGCAAATAGGAACCAGAAGAGAACAGGGATGGCTATAAACTAATATCAGACAAAATATACTTTAAATCAAAAAAGATTATAAGAGACAAAGAATGATATCATATACTAACAAATGGTTCAATACAGCAAGAAGATATAATAATTATAAGCACTTACACACCTAATGACAGACCACCAAAATGTATAAAGCAAAAACTGATGTAACTGAAAGGAGATATAGGCAGTTCTACAATAACAGTTGGAGAATTCAGTAGCGTACTCTCAATAATGGATAGAACAACCAGACAGAAGATAAGTAAGAAAATAGAGGACTTAAACCAACTATGTCTAATTGACATATACAGAACCTCCTACCCAAAACAGCATACGCATTCCTCGCAAGTGCACATGGGACATTTTCCATGATAGACAATATGTTAGGTCACAAATTAAATATCAGTAGATAGGTATCATACAGAGCATCTGCTCTGAGCACAGTGGGATGAAATTAGAAATCAGTAACAGAAATAAAAGTGGAAAATTTACAAAATTATAGAAGTTAACAAACTCTTAAACAACCAATGGATCAAAGAGAACTTACAAGAAAAAGTAGAAAGTACTTAGAAGTGAATGAAAATAAAAATATGACATAACAAGACTATGGGGCACAGTGAAAGCAGTATTAAGGGGGACATTTATAGCTATAAATGCTTATGTTAAAAAACAAGAAAGAGCTAGGCATGGTGGCATGTGCCTATAGTCCTAGCTACTTGGGAGGCTGAGGCAGGAGGATCACTTGAGCCCAGGAGTTTGAAGCTATAGTTTCTATGATCACATCTGTGAATAGTCACTGCACTCCAGGGTAGGCAACAGAGCTAGATCCCATCTCCTCCTTTCTCCCTTCTCCCAAAAAAGGCCAAAAAAGAAAAAAAAAAAAAGAAAAAAGAAAAAGAAAAAGAGAAAACAAGAAATTGCAAATCAACAACCTAACTTTACATTTTAAAGAATTAGAAAAAGAAGAACAAAACCTAAAGCTAGCTGAAAGAAGAAAATAATAAAAGATTAGAGCAGAGATAAGCAAAATAGAGAATAGAAAAACAATAGAAAAACCAAAACCAAAAGTTGGCTTTTTGAAAAGATCAAAAAAATTGACAGACCTTTAGACAGATGGATAAGAAAAAAAGAGAAAAGACTCAAATTACTAAAAGCAGAAATAAAAGTGGGGGAACTACTACAAATTCTACAGAAATAAAAAGAATTATAAGAGAGTATTATGAACAATTGTATGCTCACAATCGAATAACTTGGATTAAGTGAACACCTTCTTAGAAACACACTACTTACTGAGACTAAATCACAGAGAAACAAAAAATATGAATATATCTATAATCACTAAAGAAATTGAATAAGTAATTAAAAATCTCCCCAGAATAAAAGTCCTGGACCTAATGGTTTCACATTTAAACAGAACTGACACCAATCCTTTTCAAACATTTTCAAAAAATTGAAGAGAAAAGACTACCTCCTATCTCATTCTATGAAGCCCACATCCCCTGACACCAAAACCAGGTAAAAGACACTACAAGAAAAGAAAACTACAAGCTAGTATCCCTTATGAACAGTGATTCAAAATCCTTAGCAAAATATTAGCAAACGAAATCCAACAGCACATTATAAGGATCATATGCCATGTCCAAGTGGGATTTATTCCTGGATTATAAGGATAGTTCAACATATGAAAATTGATCGGTGAAATATACCACATTAACAGAATGAAGAAAAGCACATGATCATTTAAATTGATGCAGAAAAAGCTTTTGACAGAATTCAACACCTTTTCATGATAAAAACACTCACAAAACTAGGAATAGGAGGAAACTACCACAAGATAATAAAAGCCATATATAAAAAACCCACAGTGAACATCATACTCCAGGGTGAAAGATTGAAATCTTTTCCTCTAAGATCAAGAACAAAACAAGGATGTCTGTTCTCATTACTTCTATTCAACATAGGACTGGAAATTCTAGCCTGAGCAATTAGGCAAGAAAAAGAAATAAAAGACATCTAAATTGGAAAGGAAGAGTAAAATTATCTGTGTTTGCAGATGGTATAATCTTACATGTAAAAATTCCTAAAGTTCCACAAAGAATTGTTAGCACTAATAAATAAATTCAACAAAGTAGCAAAACATATAAAAATCAGTTGCATTTTTATACTAAAAGTGAACAATCTGAAAGCAGAATTATGAAAACAATTCATTTACAAGGGCATCAAAATGAATAAAACACTTAGGAATTAACTTAACCAAGGAGGTAAAAGACTTGTACAATGAAAACTATAACACAAAACACTGCTGAAAGAAACTAAACAAGACATGAATAAAGGGAAACACATCTCATGCTTATGGATTGAAAGACTATATTATTAAGATGTCAATACTGCTCAAAATGAGCTACAGATGCAATATAATCCCTATCAAAATCCCATTAATATTTTTTGGAGAAACAGAAAACGCACCCTAAAATTCATATGGATATCAATGGACCCTGAATAGCCAAAACAATCTTGAAAAAGAAGAACAATGCTGAAGGACTCAGACTTCCTGATTTCAACACTTACTACAAAGCTACAATGATCAAAACAGTGTGGTACTAGCATAGAGACTGACATACAGAGATGCACAGAATAGAATAGAGAGCTAGAATTCAACCCTCAAATATATCATCAAATGATTTTTGACAAGGGTGCCTGAGACCATCCAATAGGGAAAGGACAGGCTTTTCAACAAATGGTGCTGAGCAAACTGGATATCCACGTTTAAAAGAATAAGGTTGGACCCTTACCTAGCATCATACATTTTTTAAAAACCACTCAAAGTGGATAAAAGAACTAAATGTAAGGCCTAACCCTATAAAACTATTTGAAGAATCATAGGGCAAAATCTTCTTGACTTTGGACTTGGCAGAGATTTCTTGCATCTGACACCATAGGAAGAGGCAACAAAAGAGAAAATAGACAAATTGTGAGCTTCATAAAAATTTTAAAAAAGTTGTGTATTAAAAGACAGTATCAACATAGAAAAAAGGCAATCCATAGTGTGGGAAACTGTTTGCAAATAATATATCTGATAAGAGATTAATATTCAGAATATATAGAGAACTCCTAAAACTCAACAACAAAAAACAATCCAATTCAAAATATGCAAAGGACTTGAATAGACATTTCTCCAAAGAAGGTAAATTGGAACCCCTTCCCCTTTTGGTGGGAACGTAAAATGATAACAGCTGCTATGTAAAACAGTATGGTAGTTCCTCAAAACATTAAAAATAGAATTACCATATGATCTGATGGGGATAAGACCACTGGAGCTTAGGGACCCCATTTCTGAGGCCGTGGGAGGAGAGGAGGTGAAGGAATGCTGCCTGTATCTTGTCAATTTGGATGCCCCAGAATGGCACTTGATTAATGTCGTGAATATCCCTTCTGCTCCTCGAAATGAAGCTGTGCAGGTGACAGAGGAAAATTTGAATTCCGAGGGGGAGGATCCCACTCCTCCTCCTCCGCCTGATATTCTCCACCTTCTGGAGAACCTCCGGCATATTCCAGTCTGGGACTAAACCGAGTTAGATTCTGTTCCTGTCCTAATCCTCAACCTCAATGTCCTCCCTTCCTCTTTATCGTTTTTGCCTCCAGCTCCTATTATATCTCCACCACCTCCCTTCATGCCTTCAGCTCCTCCTGTGCCTAACATTGCTGTTGTCCCTATCTTGTTCTCGCACACATCAAACGGGTATGAGAAGCCCCAAAACAGAGGGATCTAGAAGCATACACGTTTCCTGTCACTGTCGTTCAAGATCTTGATGATGAGGGAGAGCGAGGAGAGGCTCAAGAGCCTCGTTATGAGCATACGCCCATTCCCTTTAAAACCTTAAAAGATTTAAAGCAAGCTTGCACAACCTATGGAACTAATTCTCCATTTACCATGGGTATTATTGAAGGTTTAACTCAGTCTGAGAGATTTAGCCCTTGGGATTGGGACATGTTGGCTAGAACTGCCTTGTCTCCTGAATTCTTGCAATTCTTGTACTGGTGGAATGATGAATCTCAGCAAGCTTGGCATAATCGCTCCCAAGAGCCTCCAATAAACATAACTGCTGATCAAATTACAGGGCAGGGTCAATGGCAGGACTGGGATGCTCAGTTATGATAAAATGATCGGCTTATAGCCCAGATCCTGAATTGTTGCTTAAAGACTTGAAAAAAAATTACTGCCCCAGGTCAAGTTACTCCTTCTTGTGTGTCAGTTAAACAAGGACCAACAAAGCCTTATGTAGACTTTATTGCCAGACTGCAGGATGTTTTAGAAAAGACCATAGACGCTCCCCCTGTGAGAAATATGCTTCTCCATTTGTTGGCTTTTGATAATGCTAACTCAGGGTGCCAGCATTTCTTAAGACTGGAGAAAGCAAGAGTAACCCTCCTAGAAGAATATATTAAAATTTGTAGAGAAATGGGGTCCCTAAGTTCCAGTGGTCTCATCCCATCATGATCTAACAACTCTACTTTTGAGTGTATACCCAAAATAATTGAAGGCAGGACTCAAAGAGCTGTTTTTTTACATCAATATTCATAGCAGCATTATTTACAATAGTTAAAATGTGGAAGCAACCTAAGTGCCTATGAATGAACAAATAGATAAACCAAGTATGGTATATACATATAATGGAATATTATTTAGCCTTAAAATGTAGGAAATTCTGAATATGCTACAACATACACGAACCTTGAAAACAGTACGTTAAATGAAATGTCAGTCACAGAAAGACAGAAACTGTATGATCCCACTAACACGAGATGCTCAGAGTCAGAAAGTAGAATGGTGGTTGCCAGAGGCTGTTGGAGAGAGGGGGAATGGGGAGTTATTGGTTTAATGGGTATAGGGTGTCAGTTTTATAAGATAAAAAGTGTCATAGGGAAATGAATGATGATGATGGTTACACAACATTATAAAGTATTTAATACCATTGAACTGTACACTTAATGGTTAAGATGATAAATTTTTATGCTATGTATATTTTACCAAGATACAAAAATATTGGGAAAATACTTGTACATAAATGCTTATTGTGGGCTTATTTAGAATAGCCAAAAAGTGGATTCAACCCAAATATCTATCAACTGATGAATGGATAGACAGATGGGGTATATCCAGATAATGGAATATTATTTAGTCATAAAAAGTAATGAAGTACTGATACATATCACAATATGGATAAACCTTGAAAACATGGTGCTAAGAGAAAGAAGCCAGACACAAAAGGGCACTTATTGTATGATTCCACTTGTATGGAAAGTTCAGAATAAACAAATCCATAAAGAAAGATTAGTGGTTGCCAGGGGTTAGAGGAGGGGAGAATAGAGAATGACTCCTTAATGGTTATGGGGTTTCTTTTTGTGCTGATGAAAAAGTTCTGTAATTAGATAGTGGTGATGGTTGTATAGTATTGGAAAAGTACTGGAAGTCACTGAATTGGACATGTTAAAATGGTTAAAATAGGAAATTTTGTTCACTTATAAAAAATAAGCTCTAACTATACTAAGAAATTTCCACCTAAAAATAAGCAATAGAGCCTGGTGATTAAGAAAGACTATGTTTTCAGAAGCCATACTGCCTAATGATTTTTGTTTTGTTGGTTTTTGTTGTTTAAAAATCCTTTTTTTAAAGGTGAAGGCAGTAATCCCAGAACATTTAAAAAATAGGTTTATATGTAGTTTACATACTATATAGATGATCCATTTAAAATGTATAGTTCAGTGTTTTTAAGTACTTTTACAGAGTTGTGCAACCATCGCCATCATCGACCCCTGCCCCCCAAACCTTGTGGCAAACACTAATCAACTTTCTACCTTTGTAGATTTGTATATTTTGGATACTTTATGTGAATGGAATCATATAGTCTTACATGACTGACTTCTTTCACGAACCATAATTTTACAAGGTTCAACTATTTTGCATCATTATTACATTCCTTTTTATTGACAAGATAATATTCCATTGGATGGATATGACAAAGTTTTTTTATTCATTCATCAACTAATAGTCATTTTTGCCATTTTGTTGTTATAAATAATGCTGCTATTAATATGAACATGCTCATAGGATTTTGCATAGATCTATGCTTTCATTTCATTTCATACTAAGGAGCAGAATTGCCAAGTCATATAGCAACTCTATGTTTAATGCTTTGAGGAACAGCCAGACTTTTTTAAAAAAACAGCTGCCCCATCTTACATTCCTTCAAGCAATGTATGAGGGTTTCAAATTCTCTGCATCCTTGCTAACACTTGTTATTGTCTGTCATCTTTTATTGTAGCCATCCTAGAGGATGTGAAGTGAAATTCCATTATGGCTTTTATTTGCATTTCCCTAAAACATCTTTTCATGTGCTCATTGGCCATTTGTATATATTCTTTGGAGAAATGCCTATTCAGATCCCCTGTACATTTTAAATTTTTTTTTGTTTTTTTATTATTGCATTGTAAGAGAACTTCATATATTCTGGATAAAAGTCGCTTATCAGACATATCATTTGCAAAAGTTTTTCCCATTCAATGGATTGTCTTTTCACTTTACTGGTGGTCCTTTGAAGCACAAAAGCTCTTAGTTTTGATGAAGTCCTACTTAGTCTTTTCTTTTATTGCTCATGCTTTTGGTGTTTTTCTACTTTAGCATAAGATCATGAATATTTACTCATATATCCTCTGCTAAGAGTTTTCTAGTTTTAGGTTTTATATTAGGTCTGTGAATCACTTTTGATTAATTTTGGGGTACAGCATGATGTAGGGAGCCCAGTTTTTGGCAGGTATTTACCCAGCTGTTTCAGCACAAGTGGTGTTGAAAATTAATTGATCGTAAATATTAGGGTAGAAGGTTAGGTTATGGATTTCAGATTTTGTTTTCTTTTTCTAATAAGTGTTTATAGGTAGAAATTTCCCTTTAAATCTTGCTTTAATTGCATGCCATACATTTTGTCATGTTGACTTTTCATTTTCATTCATATCAAAGTATTTTCTAATTTCCTCTGTGATATCTTCTTTGACCCATTGTTTGTTCAGGATTGTATTATTTAATTTCCACATATTTGTGAATTTTCCAAGTGTCCTTCTGTTGTTGATTTCTAATTTAATTGCTTTATAGTTGTAGAACATACTTTGCATAATTGAATCCTTTTAAATTTATTGAAGCTTATTTATGACTCAGCATGTGGTATATCCTGGAGAATGTCCCCTGTGCACTTGAGAAGAGGGGTATTCTGGTGTTGCTGGGTGGAGTGTTCTAGTCTAGTTTGCTATGCATACGTGGATTATGCTGTTGTTTAAGTCTTCTATTTCCTTTTTGATCTTATGCCTAGTTGTTTTATCCATTATTGAAAATGGCATATTGAATTGTCTTACTATTGTTGTTGAATTGTTTATTTTTCTCTTTATCTCAATCTGGTTTTGCTTCTTGTATTTTGATTGACTTTTTGATTATTAAAAAATGTCCCTCGGTATCTACTAACATTTATCTTTTAAAGTTTATTTTGTCTGATATTAGTATAGTCACTCCTGCTTTTTCATGATTGAACTTGCATGATATGTTTTTTCAATCCTTTTACTTTCAAACTGTTTGTATCTCTGTATCTAAAGTTTGTCTCCTATAGAGAGCATATAGTTCATTCTTATTTATTTTAACCAATCTAACAATAATCTGTCTTTAGATTGTTAAATTCATTCATGTTTCATGTTACTATTAATATGGTTGGAGTTTTATCTACTATTTTTCTTCTTGTTTTCTATATATCTCATGCTTTTTTGCTCCTCTCTTTTTCCTTTATTGCTTCTTTTTATATTTAGTCAATATTTTCTAGTGTGCCATTTTAATTCTATTAATGATTTTTTAACTTTTTTTGTTACTTTCTTAGTGATTCCTGTGTAGGAGACACACCTTTTTGTTTCATTGCATGTCTTGTAATTTTTTTGTTGAAGACCATACATTTTAGATAACACATTGTAGCAACTCTGGATTTCAACACCCCTGAGGATCCCTTTTGTTTGCTTCTTTTTTTGTTTGGTGGCTTGGCTGTATTAAGTCAATTAAGTCTATATTCCCAACAGTGCACGACTTCTGATGTCATTCCACAGAGCATGCAGTCTGGGGCATGTGCAAAGTCTGCCCGACCACCAGGGACGGTAGTGGTTTTAGCTGGGTTCTCTGTGACTGTCTCTTTGATCTCCCAGTTAAGTTTCTGGCTGCTCTGCTCCTACTGGTATCACACTCAGCTGTGTGATACACTAATTGGTAGCTGATCACTCTATTGTTTTTAACAACATCCTAGAACATAAAATACTTAATAATCTGATCCAATTAAAGTAAGGCCCTTTTTGAGGGGCTGAGTGTTTCTTGTCTTTGATCCTCCTCTGGTCCCAGGAGGGCTCTTTTTCATGGTCTCTTTCCCTGGTTTGCTCTGTTAAGCCTCTAGCTGGTCTACTGTTTCTATTGTTTTTTTGTTTTTTTGTTTTTTTTTTTGAGACAGAGTCTCGCTTTGTTGCCCGGGCTAGAGTGAGTGCTGTGGCGTCAGCCTAGCTCACAGCAACCTCAAACTCCTGGGCTCAAGCGATCCTCCTGCCTCAGCCTCCTGAGTAGCTGGGACTATAGGCATGTGCCACCATGCCTGGCTAATTTTTTCTATATATAGTTTAGTTGGCCAGATAATTTTTTTCTATTTTTAGTAGAAACGGGGTCTCGCTCTTGCTCAGGCTGGTCTCGAACTCCCAAGCTCAAACAATCCACCCGCCTCGGCCTCCCAGAGTGCTAGGATTACAGGCATGAGCCACCGTGCCCGGCCTGTTTCTATTGTTAATAGAAGTATCGTGCAGCTACCTGCTTCCTCTTAGCTGCTCACCATCAAGATCTCTAGTATTAGGCCGGGCGCGGTGGCTCACGCCTGTAATCCTAGCTCTGGGAGGCCGAGGCGGGTGGATTGCTCAAGGTCAGGAGTTCGAGACCAGCCTGAGCAAGAGTGAGACCCCGTCTCTACTAAAGATAGAAAGAAATTATCTGGCCAACTAAAAATATATATACAAAAAAAAATTAGCCGGGCATGGTGGCTCATGCCTGTAGTCCCAGCTACTCGGGAGGCTGAGGCAGTAGGATTGCTTAAGCCCAGGAGTCTGAGGTTGCTGTGAGCCAGGCTGATGCCACGGCACTCACTCTAGCCCGGGCAACAGAGCGAGACTCTGTCTCAAAAAAAAAAAAAAAAAAAAAAAAAAAGATCTCTAGTATTATGTTTCGTTTTTTTTTTTTTTTTTCCAGATAGGGTCTCGTTCTATTGCTCAGGCTAGAGGGCAGTGGAGTCATAGCTCACAGCAACCTCAAACTCCTGGGCTCAAGTGATCCTCTTGCCTCAGCCTCTCAAGTAGCTGGGACTACAGGTGCACACCACCATGCTCCAGCTAATTTTTCTATTTTTTACAGAGGCAGGGTCTCACTCTTGCTCAGGCTGGTCTTGAACTCCTGGCCTCAGGCAATCATCCTGCCTTCACATCCCAAATTGGTAGGATTACAAGTGTGAGCCATTGGTGCCTGGCCCCCTGTTATTGTTTTTGACAATGCCCTTTGGCATGGACTTCTCCAGTTTTTGTTCCAAATAAATTTAGTCTTCTTAGAGAGAGCTACAAAACTCTTTATACTTATGGCCTAGATCTTCCTCTGGGCAAAATCTGTACACACCACTGCAACAGAGCTGGGGGTGGGAATAGTAATCCTTTTCTCCTGGAGTGAAAACCCTGCCCTATGAATGGAGCACTGGGTGGGAATGGTGGCCCCTGGCCATCTGAAAGTGCGATTTATATTCTATGATCAGCCTAAGGTGGGGTCTATTTGGGCCCAGTATTTTTAGCCTTTCATAGGATAGAAGATTCACTGTACAAGTAAGGGCTGGGTGGTGGCAGGGTCCACCAGTCCTCTCTGCCATGTCTGCTTAGAATAGAGCTTCTGCAACATGGAGCTCTGGGGGATGAGAGATGCCAGCTGCCCCTCCTGACTTGAAACTGTAGCTCCAGACAGAGAGCTAGAGGCAGTGGGAGACCCATCTTGTGGTCACTCTTGCTCAGACTGGATCTGCATTTACTGATTTGGGAGGTGGCATCAGGAGCAGGTTGTGATTCAAATGCAAAAAATAGTCCCTGTTTCACATTTGCTGTATGCCCTTAGGACAATTTCAAGAGACTTTAAATGATTGGTTCATTTTTCATAATTTTCAGCAGTTAAATGATTGTTTTGATACCAAGCTTTTCATGCCACCATTTTGAAAGTCACCACATGTCTTGAGTCTTAAATAATAAAAATAAATAGCAAATCAGTACAATCATGAATAGAGACTTCACACAGGAAGTTTTTAAGCATTATACATTTTCATTATTGCAATGATGTCAAAGATATCTTTTGAAAATGGGCAAATAAATATATCTGTGTGATTTGCTAGAAATAAAAGTTAAGAGTGACAATGTGTTATTCACATTCTTTCCTGAAATAGACAAAATATTCATTAATATATGGCAAGTGTCTGAGAATTCCAAACTTATAAAGAGAAATTTGACAAAAGGTTTTCCAAACACATAGCATGTTTCTGGAAAGGAGTGTTTAGAATTGCAAAATATATCGGTTTTCCCAAAATTAAATTGCAATCTCATTCAATATCATGACACGATTTTAATGGAAGATGATAATCTAATTCTAAAATCTACCTAAAAAATAAAATGTGTGAGAATAGCCAATAAATCTCTAATAAGAGGTTGAGCAAATAAGGGAGGCTTTGTACTATCATACAGAAAAATATAGTGAAAATCCACAGAATTAAAATAACATTAATTAATAAATAAAGAGGTAGCGAGGGCAATGCATCTGAATACAGATAATGGGGATGGTATTTCAAATGACTAGGGAAACAATGGACAATTTTATAAACGATGTTGGGGAAACTGATTATCCATGTGAAAACAGAAAATGGGAGCCTTATAATATACTATATATGATGTAAAGTCTAAACAGAAAAAAGGATAAATATAAACACTTCAAATAACGAACATAGTATAAATAAGTGGGAGAATAATTTTATAACCTCAGGGAAAATGAAGACCTTTGGTAACAAAATGTAAGTGCGATATCATAAATAAAACACTGATATGGTTGACTGCATATACATTAAAATGTCTGTGTGACAAAATCTGCATAAACATACTTAAAATCAAAGTGACAGAAAACAGTGAGAAAACATTTTCTACTTAGATAAAATGCACAAAGATATATAAAGATTACTTACATATTACTGAGAAGAAAACATACTATATAACAGGGAAAAGGGCAAAAATAGGAGGAGGAAATAATCTAATAACAATTAGAAGAAGAAATTATCGGGTAAATGTAGGAGAAGATTCACCTCTACACTATTAATCAGGAGAAAGCAAGATAAAACCACAAATTATTATCTTTTTATTGTATCAAAAAATGAAAAAGACACATAAATCCTGATAGGGAAATAGGTAATCTACACTCTGGTCACTTCCGGGGCGGCCCTTCCCTCTGCAGCCTGTACAGCACCCAGTGGTGTGCTATACCTTTTCTCCATGTCATCTGTCCTAACCAATTACAGATTGATTCATGTGATTATCTGTTCAGCATCTCTCCCCATCTAAACTATAGGATTCAGGAGGTCAGAATCTCTGCTTTGTTCTCCCTTGGCCAACAGCAAACATGGTGCCCAGTATATAGTATTGAATAAATAAGTAAATAAATAAATGAATGAATGTTGATAGACACAGCTGCATTTGATATTTGCATCTTATCAGATTAATGTGTTTTATTCTCAGGTTGTCCATCAAAGACTTTGAAATCTAGTATCTTCCTTGACTAAGATTTCTTACACAACCTTAAAAAAGACCAGTAATGTTTTGATTAGATTTTCTTTATATTTTTATCAGAATACTAATACACAATGTCATTTATTGAGCTACAGGAACTGTTTTTGGTGTTAGTCTATTGTGTCCTGGAAAAAAAGATGTCTCTGCATAATCCTTAGCTGTTAGGTGTTTTCTCAATTTTACAGATAAAGTTACCTCTCTATAATCATGTAATTAATAGAGTGGGATTTATGTCCAGATTGCCCAATGCCTCATCCATCTGTTACAGGGCTTTCCAATATACACATAAATTTGGATCTTATCACTAGGTAGAGTAAGCTCAACCCTGAATGCAAAAATTTATTTTCATTTATATAACACATTTTGTTAGTATTTGTGATTTGCCTAGTAAGCCTAACAGAGCAGGTGCTAGTGGATGCTATATTTTCTTAGAGGCTATGAGGAGGTATATATAATGTATCCAAATGTAGATTGATGTTGGTGATGTTTCAAATTTTCCAGTTGCATGTCTGTAACCATAATGACAGGTGATGGTTAATTAATATGCTTAACTATATAGCATGTGCATCAGTCCCCTCTTATCCCCATGTCTTACTTCAGTCACTGCTCTGGCAGCCAATTTCTGCACAGATATTGACATGCTTTGCACAGACATTGTTCACCCTTCTCATCCTTTCCCAGGGTTCCTCTGACACCAAGGTACTGGGCACCTATGGGATCCCTTTAAACACTTAAGCCTGGGCAACTCAGGAGGGTGTCCACCCTTTCTGCTGAACCGATGGGATGGGTATGTGCTTCCAGTTTTGGTCCCCTAGAAGTCATTTCTGTGACTAATTTCACAAGCCCTTCAAAAGGTCCTTGTGGAATTGAACACCAGTGACCCCCAGCAATGGCTAACAGAATACATATCCTTTTATTGTCATTCATTCTTACATGTTTTACTACCCTGATACCTTATATTTGCTCCCTAGGATCACTTCTCAAATACAATACCTAAATGGAGGCTTTTATTTTAGATTATGACACAAAAATATGGTGGTGGGTACAGGGTGGTTGTGTGGGGACAGGTTTTTGACCGCTGGAGGAGATGCTTAAGTAAGTACATAAATGCTATTGCTTTGACCTTGGAACATAATTTCATGATGTGTTCCCAGCTTCTAACCACAAAATGCTGTGTTTAGTGTGGATTTAAAATGTTTTCCTTTGGCTTTTATCTTTTATTTAGAAATAGATATTATTTTCTTAGAACATCTCTGAACTTTTCTTTTTTACTTTACATAATTACTAGTCTCATACACAAAATACCTAAAGATAAAGCTATGGAAAATAGATGAGATACAAGGTTCTAGCCACTAGAATGACCGAATGGCCTTAAACACCAGGATCAGGAATGTGAAATTTATTCATAAGTAGTGAGAAACCTCCAGATGTTTTTTAGGAGTAGAGAAATTTGTTAATAGCTACATTTAATTAGATTAGCCTGTTTGTGATGTTGCAGGTGAGTTGATTTCATGACATTGCTTTGTACAGACATCATGTAATTTGAAGTAAGGGCTGGGCTTTCTAATTTCTGTTTCATTTTCTGATATTATTGTACATAATATATAATCGACTGTAATTACCCAACTTTGAGACACTGTAAATATTCAGCTAAATGTCCCGTTTTGGTCATATTGGTGCATAATTTTTATATCTTTTGTTTTATATAACATGCATTTGTCAGTTATGTTCATTTTAATTAATTAATTAATTAATTAATTAATTAATTTATTTTTGAGACAGAGTCTCGCTTTGTTGCCCGGGCTAGAGTGAGTGCCGTGGCATCAGCTTAGCTCACAGCAACCTCAAACTCCTGGGCTTAAGCGATCCTCCTGCCTCAGCCTCCCGAGTAGCTGGGACCACAGGTATGTGCCACCATGCCCGGCTAATTTTTTTTTCTATATATATTTTATTTGGCCAGATAATTTCTTTCTATTTTTTTAGTAGAGACGGGGTCTTGCTCTTGCTCAGGCTGGTCTCGAACTTCTGACCTTGAGCAATCCACCCGCCTCGGCCTCCCAGAGTGCTAGGATCACAGGCGTGAGCCACCACGCCCGACCCTCATTTTTTATTAAATTAAACTTATCATTAAGAGCTTCTCTTTGTATATATTTATATATATAAGTTTAATTGGTTAACTTGCACAGAGGGCTGAGGTAACAGTGTTTGTAATAATTACAGTTTTGTGTTAAGAATGGGATTTCCAGGTATACTGGTTACCTTTCCACATTTAAGTTTGGTGCCTAAAATTCAAAGTCCAAATCATATTAGAAACTTTAATAAGTAAACATTATTCTATCATAATTCTTAATAGATCCTTTCATTTTAAAACTTAAAAGCTAGGATGCTAAGCCTGGTATGCTAAATATTGTATTCTGTACTCCATTTAGACTTTGATTTGGATTTAAAATTCAAAATCACTTCCATCATTTCTATCCTTGTGAGTGTGTGCCTGTGGGGATATTAAAATAGAGAAAGAGCTACTTGGAGAGATGAAATGATTGAATTTGATGCCTAAGGCCAGAAACCTCATTTTGCTTATGTTAATATGTAGAACTTTCTGCACTCCAATCTATGGCTAGTAAATGCTTTTTCTTGATTTTGTAAAATTCAGTATTGTATATTCTGGCTGAAAACCTTATTTCTTTTGTTGCAAATAGTGCCAGCAACCAATCTCAATCTAGATTCTATTAACACAGCCCAATTATAGAATGGTTCCATATGATTATAGAAAATCAAATCCTATGTGTTTCTTTCTTTAATGCCACTTTAAGTTTGCAGATTAAAGCTTTTGTAATCTTGCGTAAATCGGTAATTAACTTAGCACAGAGATAGAATGTAGAGATGAAATCATAAAACCTAGGAGACATTTTCAAAGAAGAATTTTAATAAATATCTAGCAGAATATAGTCCGTTCCAAAGAAGTGCAGATATCCTCATTATCCCACCACTGCAGAGTAGCATTAGGAAGACATTTGTTCTATTACCTTTAAATTGATCGCTAATTTATCCATTTTCAACAAATATTTACTAAATATCAACTTATTGGCATTCTAAGACAGCATGGTGTCTCAGTCCTAGGAACACTCAGAGCATAAGGTGGGGATGGGAGGGGAGAAGAGAAATGTACAAGTATGTAATTATAATTCAAAACAGTGAATTCCATGATGTATATGCTTACAAATAATTATGAAAATACATAGGACAGATGAATTCCTGGGCCAGTCATAAAAAAAACTTCCAAAGAGAGAAGCCACATCTGAGGTATTCTTAGACCATGCAGAAGAGTCTATAAGCAGAGAATTGGGATCACAGCATCAAAGACAGGAAGAGAAAGGCATGTGTGTCTGCTAAGATTCTTGACAGTGTGTCATGTTCTAGTTACGCAGAGTAAGGGAGGCTGGAGACCCAGGCAAAGAGCTGGAGTTATGAGCGACAGGGCTGGTGTCTATAGACAGCAGGGGTAGAAATGTATTATGTAGACCTTATACCATGTGAAAGTATTTGGGACTTTAAGTAGGAGGCTGATTTAATCAGATTTGTGCTTTGGAGAAGTAATTAATGGATGGGACAATATGGAGAAGGAACTGGTGTTGAGTCTGAGGTTGAGGCTATTACTTATTTGAGGCTGAGTTTGTACTATGACTCTGGCGGTGGGAACGTGTTGGCAGTAGCAGAACTGGGGCTTCTGGACCAATGTGTTATTGGAAACCAGGGAAAAGGAGGCACCCAAGGTAATGCCTGGCAGCACCTGCTCGTGGCAATGGTGCCCTCAAGCAAAACATGGACTGACAGAGAAAGAAAATTTATGGCAAATGAGTTTGTTTTGAACATAGTACATTTACTATTTGTAAACTCCTTTAACAGACATGAAATTATGTAAAGTAATAATGATAACAATGTATTGTTGAGTTTGGAACATGAAAAGGTATAATATATACAACAATAACATCACTAAAAGGGAGAAAAGGGACATAGAGAAGTAACATTTCTAGATCTCACTGGAATGTAGTTAGTATAAATCTTAAGTACATTCTGATCAGTTAAAATGTATATGATAAATCCTAGAGCAACCACTAAGGAAATTACTTACATATATAACAAAAAAAAAATTAAAAGTATTAAAATGTTATACTAGACAATATTCACCTAATGCAAAAGAATGTAGTAAAGGAGGACTAGTGGGGCAAAACAGACATGTGACATGTAGAATAAAAAGTAAAATGAGAGATGTAAATCCAACAATATTGATAATAATGTTAACTGTGAATAGATTAAACAATCCAGTAAAAAGGCAGAGATTGTCAGGCTGGATTAAAAACAAGATCCAACTATATGTTGTCTATAAGATGCTCTTTAGATTCAAAGATACAGATAGGTTTAAAGTAAAAAGATGACAAAAGAGATATCGTGAAAGCTACAACTGTGAGAGAGCTGGGATAGCTATGTTAATATCAGACAAAACAGATCTTAAAATAAAAATGTTATTAGATATAGAGAGACATTTTTTAATGGTCAAAGAGTCAGTCCATTTATCAGGAAAGACCACATTCTGAACCATAAAATAAGTCTTAATAAATTTAAGGGGATTGAAATGATAGAAATAATATTCTTTGAACATAAAAGAATTAACCTAGGAAAAACCTAAGTATATCTGAAAATACCCAAATATTTGAAAATTAAGCAACAGGTTAATAAATAACCCATGAATTACAGAAGAAATATCCATACAAATCAGAAAATACTTTTAAGTCAATTAAAAAAAAACCCCATCATATTAACATATGTGAGCTGCATCTAAAGCATGATTAGGGGGAAATTTATAGAATAAAATACTCAGTAAAGAAAAAGGCATATAATCAATTATCCAAGCTTCTACCTTAAAAGTAATAAAAAAAGAGTAAATAAAACCTGAAGTAGAAGGAAATAAATAAATAAGACCAGAGGTAAATAAAACAGAAATCAGAAAAGCAACATCATGCGAGCTTTTAGCCAACTGCAAATGAGGGCACACAGTAAGGTCATTCTTCCTTTTGACATCAATTGCAAGGTCAGAGGCTTCCCCAAAACACCCTCAATTTCTATAATTCACTTGAAGGACTCCAAGAAAGCTGTCGTACTCATGGTTAGGATTTATTATCTAGAAAATGTACAGATTAAAATCAGCCTAAAGAAGAATCACACAGGGCGGAGTCTGGGTCATAGACAAGTTACTATGCCAGCTTTGATGTGAGACAATGCACAGGAAGTGCTGCTGGGCAGGGAAACTCACCCAAACCTTTGGTGTGCAGAGTTTTTATGGAGGCTCAGTCACACCCTGCTTACACAGCTGACCTTTTGTCCAGGCCCTCCTGGAGGTCAGACTGATACCTGGAGTCTCCTGTTTCTCAGGAGGGTAGGCAGGTGCGACATGGTCCCCACCTTATAAGTCACATTCTTAGAATGACCAGTGGTCAACGGTCCCAGATGGACAACTCTCTTATTAGGCATGGTATTCCCAGGGCCTAGAGATGATCTCTCAGTAGCCAGATGGACAAAGGCCATCTAAGGACAAAGGCCAGATGTCTCTTTGGGTAACATGAATTCTTCATTACACAAACAGAGAAAATCAGTGTGTTGGGGGGGAACTGGACATTTAATAAAAAGTCTAGCCATATTCATCATCAAAAAAGAGAGAAGACACAAATTACCAATGCCAAGAATGAGATAAAGATAATCACTACACATTTGCAGCTATTAAAAAGATAAAAAGTTTGCAGTCCCACCAGCAGTGTATGAGTGTTCCTGTCTCCCCGTATCCACACCAACATTTGAAAAAGAAGAGCAATTTAAGCTTAAAACAATCAGAAAAAAATAAATGATAATATCACATTTAAAGGATAATTCACCACATTAAGGAATATGGAAACACCATATGATCAATTCACTAATATACAAAGAACACTTTTCCAAATTCAAGACTAATTCATAATAAAAACTCTTATTCATCTACTAATATAAATAAAATTCCTCAACATGATAAAGGTCATTTATAAAAAAAAAAACCTGTTGCTGATGTAATACTTAATGCTTTACCCCTGAGAACAGGAACAAGACGGGTTTGTCCATTCTCAGCTACAACATTTTAGTGAATGTCCTCGCTTGTGCAAAAATACTAGAAAAAGACACAAAGGTATAGAAATTTCAAGGGATAAAGTTAAGCTAACTTTATTTTCAGAGAATATCATCTATAGACATTTTTCAAGAATCTACCATAAAAATACTAGAATTAGTGCGTATGGTAAGATCTCAGAATACGAGACCAATAAACATATTAGTATATGAAATTATATTTCATATATTAACAATAAGCATTTGAAAACTGAAATCAAAAGTTACCATTCATAGTAGCATCAAAAATGTAAAATATCTCCAGAGGAAGTTAGCAATGTATGTGAAAGTCCTGTACAGTGAAAATTATAAAATATTGTTGAGTTATTAATGATGACTTTAATAAATGGAGACATATGCCCTATCATGAATTGAAAGATTCAATATTGCTAAGATGTCAATATTCCCCTGTTTCATCTGTTATTGAATGCAATTCCAGTCAAAATCCTGGAAGGCTTTTTATTTTTTGAGGAAACTCACAAACTGATTCTAAAATTCACATGGGGATGCAAAGTACCTAGAATTGCCAAATCGACTTGAAAAAAGAACAAATTCATAGGGCCCCAAATACCTCACTTTATAGTCATTATAAAGCTACAGTAATCAATACAGTATGATATTGTCATCCTGTTAGACGAATAAATCAATGGAACCAAATGGAGAGTCCATAAACAGATCCACCCATATGGACAACTGATTTTTGACAACATTGCAAAGGTAATTGTATATGGAAGCGTAAACTTTTCAATAAATACGTGAAATAATTGAATTTTAATATGCAAAAGAAAAAATAAATTCAACACTTCACATACAAAAATTAATTTGAAATATTACATAAATCTAAATGTCAGAGCTGAAACTATAAAAATTCTAAAAGCAAATGTAGAAGAAAATCTTAATGACCTTGGATGAGGCAAAATTTCTTAAGTAGGACACAATAAGCAAAAATCATAAAAGAAAACAGTAAGTTGATCTTTATCAAAATTAAAGACTTTTGCACTTCAAAGTCACCATTAAGAAACTGAAAATGCAAGCCATGCACAGGGAGAAAATATTTTCAAAACATATTTTTGATAAAAACTTGTTTTCATGATATATATATATACCTATATATTAAAACCAACTCAATATTAAGACCACTTTAACAGCAACAAAAATTTGGGGGAAAAATTCGAACTCACACTTTCCCAGAAAAATATCTGAATGCCAAGAAGCACGTGAAAAGATGCTCAGCATTATTAGACATTACAGAAATGCAAATTAAAGCCACAGTGAGATACCTCTATATATCTATTAGAATGGCAATAAAATTTTTAAAATCACAACAAGCAAACAAACAAACAACAGTACTAATCCCTCCAAACCTGACAACACCAAGTAATGGAAATGATCAGGAGAAACTAGAACTTTTATACATTTTTGGTAAAAATGCAAAATGATACATACAGTCGCTATGAAAAGTATTTTGCCAATTCTGCTTATAGATGTTTACCAAAAGAACTGAAAATATATATCCACATAAAGACTTGTACTCAAATGTTCATAGCAGCTTTATTCATAATAGCCAGAAACAAAAAACAGCCCAAATGTCCATCAACTGGTTAAAAAAAAGTAGTAGCACATCCATAGATTGAAATATTATTCAGAAATAAAAAGGAAAAACTATTAATACACTAAACAACATGAATCAGTCTCTAAAGCATTATGCTATGTGAAAGAAGCCATATACACAAGTGTACCTAATGTTTGGTTCTATTCATATAACATTCTGGAAAAGCCAGAGCTCTAAAGATAATAAAGCTAAGTAATTGCGAAGGGTTGCCAAGGGAAGTAGGTGAAAAAGGGGTCCCAGGGACACTTTTTGAGCGATGCAATTTTCTAAGTCATGATTATGGTGCTGGGTGCACAATAGTGTACATTTGTCAACACTCGTCAAAATCTACACTTTTAAGTGTAATTTTTATTATATGTAGATTTTAACCTCAATAAAGTTGATTTAACTATTAATTTAGGCTGAAATTTTGTAAAATTCTTCTAAATCTAAACAATAGCAATATTTACATATAACAATTCCCATGAGTTTTGGCTTTTTTACTTATCTGTTGTGGCCCCCTTCAAGAAAAGATTATAGGAAAGATTTTTATTAAAGGAAACTGACATTTACCATTTATTTTCTTTAAGTTAGAATGTAGGCAGTTTCTATTTTTCCCCTTCTTTTTCACTTCTATAAGTATACAAATAAATCAGTATTCAATTTTTTTTATGTTTTCAAAAACAATTGGAACTCCTTTGCAGACACGTGAGTAAACCATTAGGGTTTAGGGTAAGGAATCTTAGATTCATTTGGTTTTTGAACTAGAAGAAATCTCAGTCATCAATTAGTCTAAAGTTTTCCCTTTGTAGAAATTTAAAATCCACATAGGTTAAGAGTCATGTTCAAAGTCATATTGCTAATCACTCAGTCTAAAACCCAAGTATGCATGTTTCCTTTTTGACAATTTTTCATAGTATGTTTTCATTAAATATGCCTACTTTTTGTCAATAACTATAGTGGACTCTCTCCCACTCCCTGCTCTTACATTTATTTCTAATTTGGGTAAAATCACATAACATAAAATTAACAATTTTAAAATGAGCAGACTTTTAAATCTTTTTAATATGGCACAACTCTACCAACGGTAAATTTGTTTTTTGTCTTTTCTGCTCATGGTACAACTGCACAATGGGCAAAGACTGCCTTGACCTTCCACAGGTACCTAGCAAGCACCTGTTCTTGTGGGTGTGTCCTCCTGGTCTGGGACTTTCAGAACAAAGTTTCATTGTCCAGAATGGGGCTCTCTTACTATTGTTCCTTGTGGGTAGTCTTTCCACAGGGGTCAATAGTCCATGCAGTGACTTTTTCCCTCACCCTAGAATTTGGAATCGTCTCACCTTGTTTTGGCCACATATCTTTCTAACACCTCTGCTTTATGCCAGTAAAGTTTTAGAATAACCAATATACTATAGTAAAGACACAAAAAGCCTAGACCACACGGTTCTTGACTCCCTTCTTCTTGATCCCTCCCTTTCAGCTAAAGCCATAAGTACATTCTATTAACAGCAGCGGTGAGAGATTTAATATCTGTACGTCTTGGCTAACACTGAAAGGTTGTCTTATGCTATGCATTCAGGAGGTAGTGCCTGAACACTTCCCCTGCCTAATCTCTTAGATTCTCTGGATTTAGAAATAAGACTTGGATAGTTCACCTGAGGGACCTTCCTTTACACTCACCAGAATTGAACATGCTTGTTCTCTTCCACAGGAGTTGAAGGGTGGAAGAGGTTTTGATTTGGAAGTGAGGGTGAGTTCTCACCATTTGACTATACCCTCATGCTGAATTGAATCTGGGGAGGTGAATATGTGACCTGTTGCACTGCTGGCCATAGGGAACCAAAGTTATTCTTTCTCCCAAGAAAAGGTCAGAGGGGTCCCTACTCATTAATCCAGTGGGAACCTGGACCCCAGTTTAGGAAAGTTAGAAAATTCACCTAACGAAAAAAATAAAAAACCTCACATTTCTCCAATCTTTACATCCATGTCACTCTCATTTGTTCTAACTCACATTGAGCTATCAAATTTTGTGGCAAGCTATAAACTTGTTGAGTCATTAGCCTGCCTGGTTAATGGAGGAAAACTAAATTCCTGTTCCTGCATAATGACACTTATTCACTGTAGACATTTGCATCGCTGGGAAACGATAAAACCTCATCCTTCATAATGAAGTTCTGGGCTGACAAAGAGGAAAATATAGTGTTGTGGGACAACTATGAATATAAAACAAGCTTAATAAAGAAATAGTGACAAATTATATTATGCAAAATGTAATGCAATAAAAAACGTTACTAACTCATTGGAAATGTCATAAATAATCTAAATAGTTTTTGACTGTCAAGGCCTTGAAAAATATATTCCTTTAAAAATGAGGTGCAGAAGAGATGTCAATTTAATTGCCATCATATTTTGACACACTCGGAGATTCCTGTATTCTGCTTATTTGCTAAATTTGGATACTTGCTCACAATTGAAAGATGGGAGGAGCACAATTAACCAGTTTTGCCACTTCCTTGTTGATCTGCCAGGAAAGCTGTCAGCATTCCTAAGCTACAAGATTGCTGTATTGGTTTTAGATCAATATTTGCATTATGTTATAATCAGTTTAGAAAATTGCACCTTTACAAAATAGGCAAAGTTTCAGATTTTAGAATTGAACACTGAGAAAAGACACTTGTCAAATCTATAATATTACTAACCGTAACTTGTAGTTTCTGGAAAAACTGTAGCCAGCCCGTCATAATCAATTTGACTGAGACTCTGGCTTAGAGTTGAAGGGCTTACATTCTAGAAGGTAATTATTTTTCTTCTTCTCGTAGAGTATTTGCCACAGAATTGTCTGCTTTTGTCATCATCTGATACCTTACAGGTTTCTTTATTCTGATTTTACTCAGAAGGAATGTTCTTTCTCAGCCATGCAGGCACCCTGCATAGCTTTTTTCCCCTTTTGTATTTTTGTCATCTATGTTCTGAAGACTCTTAACTGGGGCCTAGAGGAGCAGCTCAGAAGTGGAGAGATGACTTCAACATCTATGATATTTTGAAAGCATTTTTGTTTTGCTACTGGATCATGAGGAAAGAAAATATTCTGTATCCCAACCCTGAATCCCACATAGATTCCTGCTCAGATCTGCCCTTCTACCCAACCAAAGCAAAAGTGACCATTAAACCTGTCTTTTCATGCTGTTCATAACGCAAAACATAGAGTGAAAAAGAAAGGACTCACCCTTGAGCTCATGGTACAATGCTTTTCTTCTCCCATGAAATCTCTTAGTATATTTTGTAATAGAACATTTGACTTATCTAGGAGCTGTTCCCTTCTGGGATGTGGTAGAAGGTTGAGATTGGATGCTGTAAGCATTCCAGTGCAAAGATCCCAGCACTCATCGATCACAGCTTCCTTTCCTAGGACGCCTTCTCAATGTTGTCCTCCACGCAGCTACCTCCAATCCATAGGAAATGGCATGCACAACGCAACCAATTTGTTATTTGGCCCTGGAGGGTAGAATGTGATCCTAAGTCATGCATAATATTTATTTACTTATTTCTTTATTTAGAGACAGAGTCACACTCTGTCACCCTGGGTAGAGTGCAGTGGCATTATCATAACTCACCGCAACTTCAAACTCCTGGGCTCAAGCGATCCTTTTGCCTCAGCCTTCTGAATAGCTGGGACTACAGGTGAGCACCTCCATGCTCTGCTAATTTTTTCTATTTTTTGTAGAGACAGGGTCTTGCTCTTGTTCAGGCTGGTCTTGAACCCTGAGCTCAAGGGATCCTCCTGCCTGGGTCTCCCAGAGAGCTAGGATTACATTCATGAGCCACCGTGCCTGGCCTATGTATAATATTTAATTCCCTGTGAAATCCTGGAATTGCATTGATATGCAAATCTCTTTATATATATGATCGAATAGTACATATATGTGTGTGTGTATATATCTCTTAATTTGACTTTTTTGAAGTTTGATACCTATTTTCCAATGAATAATTTAAATTTTCTTATTGAATTTCCCATATTTGTTTTTAGTACTCTAAAACATATTTCTAAAATCATTCTTCATATTTTCATGTAATTTTCCTGGACCGTTGTCAATGGCAACTTGATCTTTATGCTGATATCTTCATAAAAACTCAGAAAAGATTCTGGGTCAATTTGTTATTAAAAATAATTAAGACATCAAGTTTTATTGATGCCGTGGTTATTATTTTAGCTAATATTCAATGTGAAGAATTAAAACTAAAAACATATTTTGTAAAAGACACTGTTAAGAGAATAGAGACAAGCCACAGACTAAGAAAAAAATATTTGTAAAACACATATCTAATAACGGATTTGTATATCCAAAATATACAAAGTAGTCTTAAAACTTAATAAGAAAACAAAAAAATCCTATGTAAAAAATGGGCAAAAGAGCTGAACAGACATCTCACCAAAGAAGATATATACATAGCAAGTAAACATGAAAATGTGCTCAACATAATTTTTCATTAGCAAATTGCAAATTAAAAGAACAAGGTACCACTGCACACCTATTAGAGTGGCCAAAATCCAAAACACTTATAAAGCAAATGTAGGCAAGAATGTAGAGTAACAAGAACTCTCATTCATTGCTGGTTGGAATGTAAAATGGTACAGCCACATTGGAAGGCAAGTTGGCAGTCTCTTATAAAGCTAAACACAGTGGAAGCACATGATTCAGCAATTGAATTCCTAGGTGTTTACCCAAATGTGCTGAAAATTTACATCCACACAAAGACCTGCATACACATATTTATAGGAGCTTCATTTATAATTGCCAGAATGTGAAAGCAATCAAGATGTCCTTCAACAGCTGATCAGATAAATAAACTGTGGTAAATCCATACAACAGGATATTATTCAGCGCTAAAAAGAAATGAGATATCAAACCCTGAAAATGCATGGAGGAAACTTAAATGCACATTACTATGTGAAAGAAGCCATTCTGAAAAGGCTGTCTACCATATCATTTGGACAAAATGATGGTCTGGTAAAAGAAAAACTACAGAAACAGTAAAAGACCAGTATTTGTCAGGGTTTTTTGAGGGAGGAAGAGAGGTATAAATCGGTGGAGCTCAGGATGTTTTAGGGCAGTTGAACTGTTCTGCATAATACTATTGTGGGAGATACATGATGTTATACATTTGTGAAAACCTATAGAATGGTACAAAACAAAAGAGTGAACCCTAATGTAAGCCGTGGACTTTAGTTAATTATAACATATCAATATTGGTTCATCAATTGTAACAAATATACTACTAATGGAAGATGTTAATAATAGTGAAAACTGCACAGGTGAGTAGGAAGAGGTGGTGCATAGTGTGAACTAAAATAAACTCTTAAGGCTCACCCCCCACCAGCTGACTGAATGGACCCCCTCTTGGCCAAGAGGATATCCCAAAACTAAATTGCCTGCCAGGAGGAGGGAGGTCAGACATGCCTCATCATGCTCCCTCCCTCCTTGGAGACATCCTTTGTAACCCATTAACAGACCTAAGGGTGTGCAAGACAAACCTGCAGGTCCTGAATTTACACAACAAATCTATGTCCCGTGGCTTGTCTCTGATAAACAGCTTCTTATGTTAAAACATTCCAAGCCTTTAGACAAAGCTTCATGTCTTTAAACCCATCTATAACCTGTAAGCTCCCCCCAACCCTTTCGAGATGGCCCACCTTTTCGGGGCCAAACCAATGTATGCCTCCCACATACTGATTTATGACTTCACCTGTAGCCCCTGTCTCCCTGAAATGTATAAAACCAAACTGTAACCCAACCACAGCCAGTCCACTTGCTCAAGGCTTCTTGGGTGTGGCTCTGGGTCATGGTCCTCGAATTTGGCTCAGAATAAATCTTTTTAAAATTATTTTACAGAGTTTGGCTTTTTTTCCATTAACAATAGGAATTCATTATACTTTCTATAGAAGTAAAACTGCTCTAAAAAGTAGTCTATTAAAATAACAGCCAAAATCCAAACCAATTGTTATTTTCATTTTATTAATTTTTCTTGATGCTATGATGATTATTTCTCCCATGTATTCCCTTTTATTTGTATTTGCCTAGTGCATTTTGACTTATTTTTAAGATGTAAATTTGTATGCATAAAATCATGTATTTTTAGTGTTGCTAAATATTGTGTATGTATCATTTATTCTCGGCTCTAACAACTTTAATTCTAATTACTTGTAGTTTCACATATGCAGTACACAACTGTGACAATATGACTTAGATACACAAAATATTTTTAAAGAATATGCAATCAGAAAATATCAAGCAACTGTAATTGACTTCACCCTTTAGCTTCTTATCAGATAGAGAATTGTCTTTTCTGATTGATGCAAAGTGATGTGCAATTATGAGTGATTGATTGGAAATCATTGAGTATGGAATGGCATGTTGGGTAACTGCCATCCCAAGAAAAGTAGAGTGTGAGCTGAGCTGATGGCAATGGTTAGCTCTGCTTCTAGTATAGGAAGTTTGATCCTCAAGGGGCTCATGAAAATGTAATTCCACATAGTATGGAATAAGTGGTATAATCATTGCTTGTTGGACAGCAATAGCTAACATTTGAGTACTTGCTACAAGTCAGGCACTGACAGAGGCCATGGCATGTATAAACCATTTAATCTTCACAATAGTCCTGTGAGGTAGGTGCTTTTACTATTCCCATTTTACAGATGACAAGACTGAGTCATGCAGGATAAGTAACTTGCCAAGCTTACAGAACTAAATGAAGGGCAGAACACCAATCTGACTTCGGAAGATTGACTCTGACCTCTGACATACATGCTCCTATTGTTCCTCTAAATAACAAAGTATGGCCTCAGATGGCAAGACAGACATTTAAAATACATAGTCTAGTTTGTCTTGTAACTTTGGACATCTACTGTTCAAAGCATTTGATTTAATGTATCTATTGTGTCTCCATGAACAAGCCCAATCTGAGAGGAGCTACTTAACATTACTGTGCTTCTGAAAGAAAAGCAAAATCACAAGATATTTATTGTTGAGAAAAGCCGGCAAGATTGTCGGGTGGCTAGACAAATGTGGGAATCATGAGTCTAAAACTACAATAGGAACTACTTATTTATTGGTCAAAGCTTCTGTTTTTGGTTAATACTTTTAAAAATAATTCACAGTGAATTTTAGTTTTTCCAACTTTATTCTTTCTGAACTGCTATATATTCTAAACTTTTTCCAGATTGCTAGTTATATATCAAACAAACATATCTGGCAAAGACCTTTTCATAAGACTGAAGAGATTGAAATTCTTTTTCATTATAAATTGAAAGAAACTGAAAAACAACTGGGAACAAATACTGCAACTTTTTTATTGTCTAAAGTTTGCGGAATTCTAAATGTAATCTTCTCACCACTCTTGCAGCATACAAAACAGGCATTGAAACGTGAGGGAGGTGGCCATTATGAAAAAGGATTAAAGATTCTATGAAATCAATGAACAGCACAGTCTTTGTGCAATTATTTTCACTTTCTCATCTTAAAATGTGTAATGAGGTAAAGTTATACATATCAACTCCCTGCAATTTACTTGAATTGAGTTATAAGAATTTTAAATGGCAAGAGAGATGCAGAACTGTAAAGATACCAAGCTATTTTACAGAAGATGGCCATTACCATAAATTTTAAAACTTACGATCACATTTTCTTAAGAATGAATTCGGAACTAAAGATGACAGGAATTTTTCTCCTCTTGTAGGTGCAGGGATGAGAACATTTTGAATATTAAAGAAAAGAAATGTTTAGAATGCTAAATGAGAGAGAAGTCAGATTATAGCAAGTTGGTGGGTAGAGAACAGCTTAATCTAAGGCTTTTTTTTTTTCACCTACCACAAAATATCTATTCTAGTCTTGGCTGGACTATAATTTTTTATTAAATTAATCATCATTGGTGTTTCTAGTACAAGCGACCATTAATACATCTAATATGATGTGCACTTATAAAGAATGCTACATAAAGTTATCTCAGGAGAAACTGAAAAGTTGCTGTAAGCATGATAACATATAGAAAGGAGAAGGCTTATTATTTGGGTACCAAATAGATGTTTGGAATAATAAGGAAAGATTTCTTTTATTGTGTATTCAGAAACAAACTAAGATTCTAAAAAAGTATGAAGGTTGAACCACATGACTTATTAGTTGTAAAACTGAATCCACTACAGGTAGTGAAGTTTAGACAGATCTGAGAACAGACTGGAAAAGAAAAACAGGAAGATAGAAGCTGCATAAAATAAGTACAACTGTTCAAGAATATAATATTTAAAAAATATTTCTGCTTGCTATTGACAAAAGTAAACATATACTGAACAACCACATTTCCTAAAAGCTTGCCATCACTTAAAAAACTGTATGGCGTTACAGATAATATTGATATTTTTTATATATGTATATATAAATTCTCAGTGGACTCATGAATGAAATTAAATAGGTGTAAAGAAGTGTTAATATGGACTACACTCGGTAAAATGCTAAACACAATTATCAGCTTATATATGTTAAGTCTATACTGTATTTGCACAATATCTATATTCTGCTTACTCCAAAATGCTTTCCAACTGGGTAGTATTAATATGATACATTTTACTTATGCATAATTGGAAACTGCAAAACCTGTGACTTGGCCCAATTTACATGGAGAGTGATTGTAATTTTCCTGGTCCCCTGAATTGTTGTCAAAATTTATTCATGGCAGCTGCCTGTTCTCTTTCCCTTAGGGGCATGGGAGTTGCATGTAAGGTTCCTGAACCATCACTAAGCCTCCTACAACTTACTTACTCACTGCAGGTCTAAGTTCTCTAGAACAGCCAACATTTGGGCTCAACAGATGTCAATTCTTCCTGCCTTTCACAGCCTGAATTTTCTGGCCTTTTACATAATATGTCAAAATACTAGAATCCATTGTCATTTACCATTGGAATGCTGACACCACCTCCATTCAAAGCACATGGGCTGGCCAGGTACTGTGGCTCAGGCCTGTAATCTTAGCACTTTGGGAGGCTGTGGCGAGAGGATCGCTTGAGGCCAGAAATTCAAGGCCAGCCTGAGCAAGAGTGAGATCCTGTCTCTACAAATAGAAAAATTAGCCTGGTGCAGTGATGCGTGTCTGTAGTCCCTGCTACTCGGTAGGCTGAGGCAAGAGGATCGCTTGAGCCCAGGAGTTTGAGGTTGCAGTGAGCTATGAGGATGCCACTACACTCTAGCTAGGGTGACAGAGTGAGACTCTGTCTCAAAAAACAAACAAACAAACAAAAAACACCAAACAAAACACACGAGCAGTACAGCCCCTGCTAGTGGAATGACATGAGTGGAAGATGTCCGGAGAAAGTGGAGCTCACTGTGCTGGAAGTGGATGGCTTCCAGTTTCACTAGTTCCAGCTTTAAGCTACTTCTTAAGTCTCTTTTTAGGGAGAATTAAATAAAGTCACTTTTGTGCCCTACCAAGCAATCATGTTCATGAAACAGTGAAAGTATTAATTACATTAACTCAAATACCATGCAATGTATATATCATCTGAATGGACTGAAGTGGAAGAAGGATGCAAGCTGTTCTGTGGGACAAGCAGTAACAAACTAAATAAGCCAACACTCTTTTGCTTCCTTTTTTTTTGTTAAAACTATATACAATTATTGACTGGCATAGGATGCCCTGGACTGTGTACTATCACTTTTAACCATCCAAAAAAACTGAAAGGATCAAATTGTACATTTTTACCAATTTTGTCAGGAGTGTGAGATTTTCTGCACAGCCCTCTGGGAGATCCCAAAGTACGACTGTCATCCCGTATGACATGGTGTCTTAAAAATGGTTATTGAGACAATTCTCTGACTGCTGGCAATATTCACGGTCTACCCTATGTGAAAAATGTTTATGAAATCAGGAAAGAAAGCACCAGAATTTTTTTGCTGTGTTTTTAGACCCCCTGCCCAGTTTAGAATGCCTATGTTGACTGTCACCTTTACTTTTTTCCCCTTCCAAAATGTATTCTCATTGAGGTCTGTTGTGACATGTGCAATATCACCTTAATCTCTACATCACCACTTCTAGCATGAAAACTTTGTTCTTCAAAGAGAAATAACTACATTGTTATTGGAAATAAAATTACATTAGCTCAGAAAACTGAGCTTCATGAGCCTGCTCTGATTTATCAACTTTAAGGAAAAATCAGTTATTGGAATAAGATTATTTTGGTAGATAAAGATGATTTCAAGACATGTAAGGAAAAAATGTGCTACTTGTTAATATTCTCCTGTAATATAAGTTCTACTAAGAAAAATATAATATAGTATAGCTTTGTGCATTTTAACAAAATATTCGAAGTACTCCAATGTATTGAAATGCAGCCATCGTAGTATCATAGAATAGATTGAAAGGCACACGTTAATTGAATGAGCATCAAAATTCAACTGAGAGATTGTGTTCTATTTCTGTTTGTGTTCTCATGGTTCCATATAATGTCTGATCTATAATACATTATTATTAAATCTATTTAATAATAAATTCCTATTAAATGTATTTAATAATAGATTCCTATTAAATCTCTACACAGTGATTGAAAATATCGTGTTTCTTGTCACTGCATCTTTGAGTAGGCTGATTCATCTCTTTGGGGATCCTTTTCCTGATTTTCCAGAGTTTCCATAAGGCAAACTTCTGTTAATATATAACCTGTGGAACAGCTCATCCATAAATGCTTCCATAAATCCATTCCCTATTGTGATTCCCTCTAGAATGTATAAGTTTATATTGCTGCATTTAGCAAATAATAACATTTGTTTTTGTCCTGATGGTCCCTGGTCTACTGTGAGGTCCTAGAGAACACAGGATGTCACTGGACTTTGTTTTTTGAGTGCTTGGTGCTGTGGCATATGACACTTTGAGGAGACTTAGTGTCTCTTGGTTAATTCCAGAATTGTTGGGATTCATTTAAGGTTCCACATTTGATCATGAACCACACAAGGTGCTGGGAAGTCATTTGAGGTTGTAGCTTTTTGTGATGATGTATAACATGATAAAAAATGGAAATTGTTTTTCAGATATCAAAGAACAGGAACTTTCTATCACCTATGGTCTGCTTCCCTCAGGTAGAAAGGGAAAACTACTCATGGCTTCACATGCGGTAACTAAGGCTTTGTACAGATAGACTTAAATGCCACATTTAGTTGTCCAAAAAGACAGGTGCACTTCTGGAATGACTGCCTTTTATCTTGGGTTCTCTGTGGTGTGAAACAATTTTCTCTAAAAATTCTAATCCCCACAAATTTGTCAAAATCAATTGTTTTGAAGTTAAAAAGAGAAATTGAAACTGTTCTCCATATTCCAGTATCAAATCTATGACACATGACATAACTTATTAATGTAGCACAGTAACACTTCATAAGATATTCATGTTTGCAAGTAGGATGTTTAATCATATCAATTCCCATCTATCCAAGCTTTATTTGTAGTGAAACTAAAATGAGAACTATAATCACAAGCAATGAGCTCATGCAATTCTATTAATATAATTATAATATTTTGATTATTATAGTAATTATTATTGATTGAGCTCTGGACATTCTGATGAAGATTAAAGCATGATATTATAAAGAAATAGAAAAATTCAGCTAATATTCTAGTCTCCTCATTCTCTAATATTGAAACTCCCCAAAATTAAAGTCTATTTTGATAATTTATTGAGGAAAAACACTGTCAGACACGGTGGTAAAGGTGCGAAACTGGAATTATCCTTCTCACTGCCACGTCGTCCACCCTGTCTACTCCCTACTTTTAATTTTGTTCTCAAGGTCAGATACAGGTTTTGTGGGACCTTAAGTTTATGCAATTTCGAGATCTTTCTTTAGCAAGCACTATATTAGTCTGCTAAGTCTTTCATAACAAAGTTCTGCAGACTGGGTGGCTTAAACAATAGAAATTTATTTTCTCAGTTTTAGAGGCTGGAAGTCCAAGATCAAGGTAGAGTTGGTCTCTGGTGAGGCCTGTCTTACTGGCTTGTACATGGCAACCTTCTCTCTGCTCCTCACGTGGCCTTTCCTCTGTGCATGTGCAGCGAGAGAAAGAGAGAAAGCTCTTTGCTGTCTCTCCCTCTTCTAATAAGGACACCAATTCTAGAAGATCAGGGGGCCACACTTAGGACCTCATTTCACCTTAATTACTTCCGTAAAGGTTTAGTCTCCAAAAGTCACATTCAGGGTTCTTGAACATAAGAATTTTAGGGGGACTGTGTGCACATTTGAATCCATAATAATTACAAATTCATGAACACAAACATAGGTACATAAGCGAATACTTACTTAGAATGAGAAAATAAATCACAAAACATCACTGGGGGCTTGAAGTTTTAATGCCTTTCTTCTGAGATCTCTGTAAGCAGTTTACCAGAAAAACTTATTTATAAATGCTGCCAAGCTCCCCCTGTCTTTGCCTCCACGCCTGAAGGAACTGGCCTACTGGCAGGTTTTTATTACAGCCACCAGCAGCAACCAGAGGGCCTGGTGCGAATGGGGGCCCTGAAGCTCAAACCGTTAGCTTCTTGGCCAATCCACTTTGCCTGCTGGGGATGAACTAGGCTCGGATTTCAGTTTAGGGGTAAAGAGAGCAAGGAAAGAAAACAGAAGGGGAGGGGAATTAGGGAAAGTGGGATTGGTGGCTTTTATCTGCTCCTTATCTAGTACTGTCTTCTCTAGCCCCTCCACTCTTATCTCTTAAGTTCTGACTCTGACCCTCGGGGTGAGTCTGGAAAAGGCCCACAACTGCTATTTTCATGTTCTCACTACCCAAGAGATTAGGGGTTAAGTTAGTTGGTACAGAATTAGTGTTTTACTTTTATTCAGTTTTATTCGTGACCAAAGATTCACATTCAGTGCCAGAACTCTTCAAAGCAGCTGGAAAATTTTTTTCTATGATGCCAGACACTGTTCTCATTAGAACCCTGTAAAAACCAGGACACTCTAGAAGAGGCCTACTGGCAGGTTCTTATTAAAGGTACAATAATGAATGACTCCACCATGCTAGATAATTCACATGCTTCCATTTCTCCCTACAATTATTTTATGCTCTTTATGTATTTCTTACCCAAATCATGTCATAAAAGGCTAGTAAATTATTTTGTCCAAAATTTTTGGTTAATTTACTTTGTATTTTTTTCCCACTGAGTTTACCAGTTATTTGACTGAAATGATCCAACTGTTGTGGTTTTGCTGTCCAGCCTTCATATCTTTGTTTTCATTCAATATAAGTTCTTTTTGATGTAACAGGTAGAAACCCAATTCCAGCTGGCTCATGCAAAATGGAGAATACATTGGCTTCTGGAATCCATGTAAGGATTGGAGGACAGTCAGACATTTCCTTACCACCAAGGGAAAGTGTGGAGCTAAGCACCAGGGCAGTAACATTGCCAAAACCCAAGAGACGCTCTTTGTCTCTATTTCTACTGATCTCTATATGTATCCTGAAAAAAATCTTTAAAAAAATGATGCAAATGTTAGATCTTAAGACTCCAGCTTAGAGAGAGAGAAAGAGAGAGACAAGACCCTGATGATTTTTGTGTTTCAAATAGCAAACCTACTAGTAAAGGATGTAGCCCAATGTAAGTCCTGTGTCTGCTCGTGGACCCATTGATTGTGATACTAGGGGTTGGGATGCTAAGATTATCCCATCCTTTCTGGTGTGTCAACTCTTGATGAAAAAACTGTGCTTAGGGTGGCAGTTTCATGCCAGAATATGATAGAAATGTGGCTGGATGTGCGTGGCAGTATCATGGAGAGAGGAAGATAAATCATGAAAATAATAGTGAGGATGCTGGACAGATGATCATATAAATGTCTGCCACACTTTTTCATTGATATTATAACAATATTTCACCTTTCCTTTTCAGTTTGAACTTACTTTCCTAGTACTTTTTTGCCATATTACTTCAGGTAAATGCATTTTAGATTTAAAATATATTTTCAGACAATTTGATTAAGATTTTAGTAAAAAGATATTTTTAAAGGCATAAGAGGTTTTCTTGGCTGGTAAAGAGTAATTAATATCACATGCATTAAAATGGTGACAGTGAAACTTTCAAGTCACCTAATCCCATTCTACAAACTTTGCTCCCTTAGCTAGCTGCATTGTTTTCAGGTTATTATTTGTGTCAATTTTCTGATTGGCTTGATGAATTAAACAGAATGTGATATAAATGTCTTTCTTACTTTCCATTACTAAAATGAAGGGTTTCTATGTCGTTTTCTTATTATTATGTTTTTTGAGTCCCAGAGAGAAAAATGGAAATCTATTATAGGATCATATACAAATTAAAATCAATTTAATTTTTGTATTGTGTAGAACACTCTTACAAAGCATATTGCTAATATTCAGGTAAATTAAGACATATCAGCTTTGCCTTTATCTGGTGAAATGCACACATTTCTCATTAACTTAGACATTTATTTCTTACATATATTAAGCCTAAACGTGCATAACTAATTATGCCAATTTGGGGATTACTTTTAATTTGCATAATATATTCCAGAACCTCATGGATAGAAATGATAGATCACTTGAGAACTGGAATAAAGAAAATGTATGTTGTCATTTGGTGAATGAGACTTTACCCACAATTGGCCATTTCTTTCTTTCTTTCCTTCCTTCTTTAAAATAATCATGTTAAAAATGATCTTGGCTGAATTAAGACACAGATTATGGGCAAATGACATTTAAGACCAGTTATGTCAGGAAAATTAAAGCTCTGCAAAAGAAAGTTTTGAATCTTTATGTGATGCCTTAGGGTTTTTCCTGGCCTAGAGTAATGCAAAATATCCCCTGTTCTAGCACTTTAAAAAGTAAGAGCTACATATTTTCCAAAAGAGCTAATCACTTGCTAGATAAGGAAACAACTCTTAAGATTTATTCCCAATATGCAACCTGAGAAGAGCAGCAGATGTTTAGTTGGGGAAGAGAAATTATTTTAGCCAAGAAATGTGATCCTACCAGCAGATAGCAGCTTGTAGATTTTTAGGAAAATTTTTGCCAGTGAAGTGTAAATTAGAAACTGTGAATGTCACAAATGATAACAAAAGTTAATATGATAGATATAACTCTTGTGAGTGAGAGGTTAGAGTCTCTAATAGGCCATGGGAAGGTGTTGAATTCTCATGGGGAAGACAGGGAGTTTTTTGACAATTAGAAGACTAGTTCCTGGGAAATTGAGATTTCTAACCTTGCAATGTTACCAGGTGTACCTTTGGAAAACATTAGACAGATATTAGAATACAGGAAATATTAGCCATTTCAATAGAATGTTCCCTAGATTTATTTCCTCTAATTTTCCCCATGTTAATTTAATTATTCTTTGCCTAACATCTCAAATTCTTTAATAACGAAATTCAATCAAGGCTATGAGTTTTCCTCTAAATAAAAACTTGGCTGAATTCCCTAAATTTGATATGTAGTTCTCATTACAAGTAGCTTCTAAGTATTCTGTAGTTATAATTTTGATTTTATCATCAAAAGTTAAGACTCTTATGTATTTGTATTTTGTTTTTCCTCCAGGTGAATGGATTTATTTTCCATATGATTTATTTTATCCTTAAATTTGATATTAATTTTTAGTTTTAGAATATTGTTCTCAAAAATGTTGACTAGCATAACTTTTTGTACATTTATTGATATGTTATTTGTAACATAATACCCTGGTTTTCAAATAGGACTTCATTTTTCCTTAAAATCTAGGAAAACTAAAATTTGTCCTTCATAATTACAGGTTCAGTTTTCTGCACTGTCAGTTATGTTGTTTATATCTTCCAGTGTGGATATCAGTTTTGTCAGTTTCCACACCATTCTTCTTTATGTCTTCCATCTCATTTTCAATTGGTCCCATCCTCTTTCTATGACTGTGTGCTAGTAGTTCAACAGTCTATGGTTTTTGCATCTATAAAGAATCAAAAATATTTTTTGATTTTTTTTCTGGATTGTGTATCCAATCATTTTCAAAGGTATGTCTTTTCTAAGACTTCTGTATACTATTTTCTGTCTCTTGTCTTACAAAATTTGTTTATAGATATCACATTGCTTTCTCTTCTATGCTTATCCTCAACAAGGCAAAATCTGAAAAGCATTAAAGATTTGTAATTGGACTGTACTTGATCCACCCTCTCTTCACTTATGTGATGGCAGATCTACAGTTAGATGTCAAGTTGACAAGCACAGTTCAGTGTCTGATTCCCAGTTTTTGGTAAGAGTTTACCTAGTTCATCTAAGCTATAAAAGGTCAACATTTCTTGCTTATTTGGAACATAAAATGCTATAATATCCACCAAATGCTAGTGCCAAGCCTTTTTAATTTTCTACAGTGTTTTACCTGTAGGGATGAATAGATCATGACCTGTGTCCTCTCTTTATTTTCTGTCTAGTTGTTCCATACAATTGGCAGTCTCGTTGAAGATACAGGAAAATGTGTGTGTAGGGGTGTTTTAAGATGTGGAAAAGGCAGAAAAACAGTGAGGGAAGAAGTACTTGCTTTCCATGTCTGTACTTAAGAACAAAAGGTCTGGGTGCTCAATTTTCTAACTGATAGCATCCATAATTAGGAAAACAAAGGTATGGGAATATTTGAAGAATCACTTTTTGTTTCCAGTAAGTGTCTAAGATATGACATAAATGACAACTGAAGGTGTTTTTTTTTTTTCTCAATCTAGTTTCACATATATTGTAATAAATGTCAGCTTCTCCTAGATTCTGCCACAATGTCCTGTGAAAGTCTGATTTTCCAGGTTACACACTGATTTTTCTTGGAAATTTTAGTGAGGAATTTTGAGAAGTTCTTCTAGGACTGAGCTGAGGGAATCCTACTCATCAGATGCTATTCTGAACTGTACATCCTTATAGATTGGCAAAAAGAAAACTGAACGGGGAAAAAAAAATCATTAAATTAAATGCTCAAATTCTGGTCTCTTCTATTAACTACTGGTGTAACCATGGCAGCTACTAACCAGTTTGGCATCTCAGTTTCCTCATCTGTAAAATAGGACGGTTAGAGTTCATAATCCCTCAATTTCATTTATATCTAAAATAAATGATTTATCTTTTTATAGATTGTATATTATAATAGAGTCACATTTTCCAGACACAAGAAACACTGATAATAAGGCAAAGATATGGAACTTAATTATTTCCATTCATACTCAGTGAGACCACTTCAATTAGCCAACTTACTGATTGGGAGAGCTTGCTACTTCTTCCTACTCCAGTTGGTCAAAAGAGGAATGAGTTTGCTATGAGTCATTTAAATTAATTTTGAAGTCTATAGGGCAACTTGCTTATGTGTGTGTGTGTATGTACACACACATATACACATGTACATAAATACACACACATATCTGTATATATTTTTAAAATTCTTGTGCCTCTAAGAGGTTTTTTTTTTAATTTGTTTGTTTTTATGATACAGAGGAAGATAGCATTATTCTCTCAAGATGCTGACATCATTTTTGTAAGTGGTCATCCATCCTGATGGTCTCTAACAGACACCAGTGTGCATGGTGTCTCTGTTTATCTTCAGCAATGAAAGAACTAGGTATTAGTGTAATATTGCAGATAAAATAGTTTTCTTGTTACTCTTGATGGAAAACATCAACAATGTGGTTTTTAAAATTATTAAACATTTGAAATTTTATACAATTTACATTTATAAGAGGCTACTTTCTTGTAAATAAATATCTACTACTAAGAAATAATTTTAACATTTAAGTATATTCAGTTTCATGCCCATTTCTCATCTCACATCCAATAACTATATTTTCCTCTGGCTTGAGTTGAGGCTGAGGATAAGCTTTCATCAAAGAATTTCTGAAGTCTTCAAGAAAGTTGATGCCCTGAATTTTACCTGTTATGATTTTTAGAGAGCAATTATCATTTCAAATCTGAAGGGTTTTTATTAGTAGTATAAATAACAATGTTCTAACAAATTCAGGTATTTTTCATTTTAAGTATTTTTTTCCCCGGGTGAGTTACTTAATGCTTCCTCTACATTCTTCAGATTTCAAACAAATACAAACTTTTTATTTCACTAAGAATAATAGACTATATTCATCTTTAAGTCAAGCAAAGTCATGGAGAACACATTTTTGAACCTATTTTGGTAATAATTATGCAAATCTTGGATGAAAAAAGAGGTAAGCCACTAACGACACACACCCGAGTTTGTGTTTAGTTAGAAAAGTCAAACAAGATTTATAAGGTAAAAAGTCGACATCAGCCTAGTTAAGAATCCTGGGCCAAAAATAAAATCCTAATGAGGACTGCACCCTGTTTGCTCAGGACAATGTTCTCAAAGTTTTTGTGGTATAAAGGAATCTCACAGTATTTGCCCAGCCTCGTGTGCACAGCTCATCATAAAGCCCTTTTTATTATAACTGGATCTCCCGTACTCTTGGCCACTAGCAGTTGCCTCTAACTGAATAGGGCCCAAAGAGAAGAAAAAAACTCACTGAAGGTTTTTGAAAATGAAATTTATACACAATAATGAACTCCACCATATTCAAAATGTGTACATCCCCCAGTTCATGTCTAAAAGTCATTATCAGCCAGGTCAATAGAGCACTGACAAAAGCACGTAGCAGGTATCAAAATCATTGTGCAAAGTGAATCCAAGTTACTGAAATTGTTGAATTCACAAAGTGGAACTACTCTTTCCAATATTCAAACTGGATTTTCCTTTAACGTTAAAAGTCCTTGTGTTTGAACACTGGAGGAAAGTGCCCAGCCCTTGGAAATTATAAATAGTAGGCAGAACACCTAGAGACTGCATTTTCAATAGGGAATAACATAGAGCTCACCAAAGAGGCTAGTTATTGAGCACTGACTGTGTGCCAAATATTGAGCACTTTTAGTACTGTGTGCAATCTTCATGATGCTGCAACAAGGGAATTACCATTTTGTCATTGTCAAGTGAGATAACAGATAATCTGAGAAGTCATGTGACTTGCCCAAGGTCAAAAGGCTGCATCATGGTTAAAATGAAATCAAAACCTTTCTATTTAAGAAGATAACTATTCTCTTACAAATAAAAATGATCACATCTAAGACCAAAAATTCTAAGCCAAAGTATGGGACAAGTAAGGACACTACTTAAAAGAAACCTCTTTCATATAACCAAACCTACCTGGTTTCTCTCCTTTTTATAGTACTTTGTAACTTTGGTGACCATGCTTAGCAAATTATTTTTTTGCCTAGGCTTAACCTCTTATTTGTATATTTTTTGAGATGAACCTTGGTTTAGTCATTTCCTTAGAGCTCTGAGCACAAGGTCCTAGGTTGTTGAAATGATATCAATAATTATTACAAATGATAACGCTCTCTTTGAAATTTAAATGTGTTTATAGTTTTGATGGGGGCCCAAAACAAACAAACAAACAAAACTGGACCCCAGGTATAGTACTCTAATTTCTCATTCTTATTTCAGCTTCTTCATCAACAATGGAATAGGGTCAAGAATCTAAATTAATGGAAAGTGATATGGGAAGTTTCATACTACAAGTATAAATCTACTAGCCTCTAAAACTATGCTATTTTGGATCCAAATGGCATATTCTATACTTTCAGCAAGTAAGTAATCAAGATGACTAATATATTACAAAAGATGAATTTGACATCCTCCTCTCTAAACTTTTTGAGGAGTATTTTATTACTGTGAGATATAATAGATTGGAAAACTATTTGTAGTATAATTATACACTGGAATGGAGATCAAAGTTTAATATGAGAGGTCAGATGGAATAAGATTTTTATATAATCTTTCAGTAATTGAGTGATTGGAGTATGAGTGATTTAAAATTATTTTTCTGCATTTTTCACCCATTTATTAATAACTATTTATTGAACTTTGACAGTATGCCAGCAACCATTTAGAGAGAGAACTGCTATCTTGCCAATAG
The DNA here is from genome assembly GCF_020740605.2 of Lemur catta. Lineage (NCBI taxonomy): Eukaryota > Metazoa > Chordata > Mammalia > Primates > Lemuridae > Lemur > Lemur catta. The sequence goes on along the minus strand of NC_059136.1, from coordinate 91,455,945 downwards.
AAATCCTATTGTATGGGCCATCCATCAAATTGTGCTTTGTCTGTTCTTCCTCCCACTTTTGGAGGCATGAGTACTCAAGTGATTAGTTTTCTCTTTTCTTTTTTCTCTCTTTCTGTGTCTTTCTAATAGAATCTTCATTCTACATTTTAACAGGCTTTCAGCTGTTAAAATGCTCACAACACTCCCATCTTCACACACACACACACACACACACACACACACACGTGCACACACACGCACAGTCTTCACTTTGAAAGGAGCTGTGTTCCCTCACAGCCGCCTTCCTGAACAACTCGTTTATGTTCACTCTTCATCGCCACATCCTCACCTCCAACTCACCCCTCACTCCAACCTGACTTCCACCCACATGATTCTAACAAAATGGACCTTACGAAAGCCACCAAAATTCTTCATTAATCCAAATCCAATGGACACAGCAACTTCTCATTGTGCTTGACTTCTCAGCAGAATTTGACATTGCTGACTATTCCCTCCTTCTTAAAAACTCTTTCCTTGGTTTCTTTTCTTCCTAACCCTGCCATGGCTTCTTCTATGTAATTCTTGCAAGCTCATCCTCTCTTATATGATATTTAAATATCAGGTATCTTAAGGCTTAGTCTTACACTTTCTCTTTTATCACATTTTCTGTCTTGACAATCTTATGTCATTTAAAATTGTCATCTATATGTTATTGTTTTCGATGTATATTAAACTGCATATCTTTACAGTGTACCTTTTTATAAGTTTGACATAGGTATACACCCTGTGAAACCATTAACAAAATCAAGATAATAAACGTATGCAACACCACCCAAAGATAAGCAAGCCACATGTTAATCTCTTCCCATTGCACCTCTACCTTTTCTAGGCAACCACTCATCTGCTTTATGTCACTATAAATTAGTTTGCATTTTTAAGAGTTTTATATAAACAGGAGGATATAGTATGATTCTTTTAGTCTGCCTTACTTATTTTGGGGTTCACCCACGTTGCAGCATGACATTACTTTTTATTCCTGAGTAGTGTTCTGTTGGATAGATATCCTAAAATTGATGGAAGCATTATATGATGATAGATATTTGTGCTCTTTTTAAGATCTGGGCTATTATAATGAAGCCACTATGAACATTTGTACAAATTTTGTGAACATAAGCTTTCTTTGCTCTTGGGTAAATATCTAGAGGTGGAGTAGCTGGATCATATGGTAGGTGTATATTTAAATTTTTTACTTATTTTACTTTTCACAAAACTGTCAAAGTGTTTTCTTAAGTGGTTGTCCTTTTTACCTTCCCACCATAAGTATGTGACAGTTGTAGTTCCTTTGTGTCCTCACTAACACCTGGTATGGCAGTCTTTTTATTTAGCCATTCTAATTAGTGTGTATCTCACACAATTCTAATTTGCATTTCTCGAATGACTGAATGTTGAATATCTTTTGTTGTGTTTATATGCTATCCATATATATTTTTTGGTGAAGTGTCAGTTCAAATTTTTAGATTATTTATAAAAATTAGATTGTGTGCTGTCTCATTAAGTTTTGAGAATTTTTTACATATTCTGATTATAGGCCATTTATCAGATATATTCTTTGAAAATATTTTCTCCAAATCTATGGCTTGCTTTCTCAGTTTCTAAGATTATCTTTTGAAGAATAAATATTCTTAATTTCAAAAAGAGTTTATTGTTTTCCTGTTATGAATTGTATTTTTTGGTGTTATAAAGATTTTCTCTTATGTTTTCTTCTAGGAGTTTTATAGTTTCAGGTTGATCCATTTTGAGTTAATTTTTGGTTAGGATATAGGGTACAAATTGAAGTTCTTTGTTTTTCTATAAGGATATCCAATTTTCCAGCACCACTTTTTGAAAAATGTGATTTGCTTTTGCAATTTTTTAAAAATTAGTTGAGCATATATGTGTGAATCTCTGGATTTCTATGTTATTTCCTTGATACATTTATCTGTCTTGATATTAATACCATATTATTTGGCTATAACTTTATAAAACATTTTAAAATGAGGCAATATAAGCTTTCCAAATTTTTTGTTCTTTTGAAAAGTTGTTTTAACTTTACTGGATCTTTGGCATTTCCATATGTTAAAATCAGATTGCAAATTTTCTACAAAGCAGTCTGCTAGGATTTTTGATTGAGGTTACTTTGAATCTATATATCAATTTGGGGAATATTGATCTTAACAACATTGAGTCTTCTGATCAAGGAACAAGATATACCTTTACATTTATATAAGTCTTCTTTAATTTTTTTCAAAAATATTTTGTGGTTGTCAGTGCACAAATCATGCCAGTCTTTGTCAGAATTTTCCCTAATGGATATTTTTGTTGCTATTATAAATGATATTGTTCTTTGCAATTCAATTTCCAATTGTTCATTGCTAGTACATGGAAATAACAACTGATTCCTGTATATTGATCTTCTGTCTTTCAGTCATCAGCATTAGTACCTTTTTTCCTATATTCCATTGGATTTTAAATATAGAAAATCATGTAGTCTGTGAATAAATTAGCTTTACATCTACTTTTCCAACATGCCTGTCTTTTATTTATTTTCCTTATCTTATGGCCCTAGCTAGAGCCTCTAGTAAAATGTTGAGTAAAAGAGGTAAGAGAAGAAATCTTTGTCTTATTTCTTATTTGGCATAGTGTCTTTGTCTGGTTTTCTCATCAGAGTAAAGGCCACATAAAATGAGATGCTAAATCATCCTGCCTCTTCAATTTTGGAAACTTTAATTTCTGGAAGAATTTGTTTACAATTGGTACTATGTCTTACTTAATGACTGGTAGAATTCACCAATGAGGACTACCTTGTAGATAGTCTTTAACAACAAATTCAATTCATTTTATAAATTTGTAAATGAATTTAAAAATTTATTTATAAGAGATATTCATGATATCTTTTCTCGAGGGAGCTTAGCAGTTATATCTTATAAGGAATTTACCCCTTTTATCTAAATTGTCAAACTGTTCATTATATACCCTAACTATCCTTTATTGTCTGGAGAGTCTGTAGTGACACCATGACATCCTAACATTTATTCCTGATATTGTTAATTTGTGTCTTCATTCTGTTTTTCATGATCAGTCTGGCCAGAATGTATCAATATTGTTGATTTCCTAGGTCAGGGGTGGGGAACATGTGGCCTTCTAGGTCCTTAAGTGTGGCTTTTTGACTGAATCCAGATTTTACACAACAAGTCCTTTTATTTTTATTAATACATTTTTGTTTATTTTTTATCTTTTATTTTATTTCTAAAATGAATATATTTAAAATACCAAAGAATAAAATAAGTTTCAATGAAATAATCCTCCCAGGTTGACAAGCACAATTGGAACATTAGTAAGCCATAAGGGCTAAAGTGACAATTGCTATGCTCATGATTTATTTCTAACTTCCCCTGTCTGACTGGCACCACTGTGAATAGCTGCACAGCTCAAGAGTATTTTTTAATTCTGTCTGCTTAACAGCATGCCATGTCAAAGAAGACCAAGAGGACGTGAAGGAAGAAAACAGAGTTTTACATGAGGAATGGGAATTGCAATATTATCTTGTTTCTGCTAAAGATATGATGATTTGCTTGCCTTGTGATACTGCAATATCAACATTAAAGAAATTCAATGCTCATCAGCATTATAGAACTCATAAGGACCACAAATATTTTAAATTAGAGGGAGAGGCATGAAAGTTTGTACTGCAGGCCAGGCGTGGTGGCTCACACCTGTAATCCTAGCACTCTGGGAGACCGAGGCAGGTGGATTGCTCGAGGTCAGGAGTTCGAGACCAGCCTGAGCAATAGCGAGATCCCATCTCTACTAAAAAAATAGAAAGAAATTATCTGGCCAACTAAAAATATACATAGAAAAAATTAGCTGGGCATGGTGGTGCATGCCTGTAGTCCCAGCTACTCGGGAGGCTGAGGCAGGAGGATTGCTTGAGCCTAGGAGTTTGAGGTTGCTGTGAACTAGGCTGACCACACGGCACTCACTAGCCCGGGCAACAAAGTGAGACTCTGTCTCAAAAAAAAGAAAGTTTGTACTGCAGAAATTAAAAGATAAAAAGCAAAAGCAAAGACTGTTTTTCAAGCAGCAATAAGACCTGGAAATAATGCCACTGAAGCAATTGATAAAGTAGCTTATATCCCTGGGAAAAAAGGGAAGCCATTCAGTGATGTAGAAATTGTGAAAAAAATGCATTGTCAAAGTTGTGTAATAGGATACTTAGACCCTGATAACATTTCAAGGTACAAACAATTGCCTTTTTCAAGGAGAGCCATAACTGATCAACAGGATGAATTAGACTTCAACTTAACATAACTCCATGCAATACTTCAAAAGGAAAATATATGTTATTCCATTGCTTTGGATGAATCAACTGATACTAATAACTCAGAACAGGTTTTATACTTCATTCAGGTCATAACAGAAGATTTTCTTTGCTATGAAGAGTTACTCACTTTGGGTATTCTTGCAAACAGAACAGGAGGAATAGATATCGTCAACAACTTTCAAGATAAATGTCATTAAGTTGGACTGAATTTGGTAAATTTAGTGAGTGTATGTACAGGTGGTGCACCCTCCATGACAGGAAAACATGAAGGGTTTATTGTACAATTTTAAAAAAGTATTAACGATCCAAATGCTCTCATTTCTTTTCATTTTATTTTGCATCAGCAAAATCTCTGTGCTAAAGCTACTGTTTTAAGTGACAATTTTCAACAAGTTATAAGTATCGTTATCTATATTCGTGCAAGTGCAACATGGCATCATCAGTTTCATAACATGCTAAAGTAGAACTATGAGATATTCAGTGTGGATTTGCTGTATCAAACTAAAGTGCATTGATTATGGCAGGGACGGGTGTTAGCCAAAATTTTATCTCTGCAAGAACAGATACTTACATTTTATGAAGAACAAAATCAGCAATGTGACTTATGGAAAGAAGATGTCTATAGGAATGCAGCATTTCTCTGTGACATCATGTCAAATCAAAACAACTTGAATATTTCCTTGCAAGGTAAAACTAAGTCTATATATGTTACGTGGCAAAAAATCCAAGCATTTTGAAAAAAAGCTATCATTTTTCAAAATACTTTTTCTTCAAAAGGAAATTTCAGGTGAACATTTTCCCAGTTAGCAAAGGTCATTGATGAGCAGCATGATATATAAAAATCACTTGAAGAATACACAGCTATTATAGCTCTGTTAATTGCAGAATATAATGAAAGGTTCACTGACTTTGAGAATCATGACAACACACTAAAATAAGCATTTCAGCCTCACCTAGTTGGTATCATGAAAGAACCTAAAGAATTACAGATGATTCAGCTCTCAGTAGATGACACTGAGCTCTCAGTAGAATATCCCTGCCTTCAGCAATATGCTTTCTTGCTTTTCAACCATTTATTGCTGTGAATCTACATTCTCCTAATTAACTCAAATCAAGATGTCCTGAAGCTCACAAATGACCGATACCCATCTAGAAGCTCAACTGCAACTGCAGACCTTCATGCTACAACCAAATATTCAAATACTTTCCAACACAAAGCAGACACAACAAAGTCATTAATAAGTTAGTTAACTTTAAAATTAACAAATAGTTTCCATTTTTTGAAATTATTAAGCATAAAGTAGTTAGATTTTTACAAAATAATGTCAATTTTTAAGTATATCTAATTGTAGTTTCTTGAATGTGGCCTTGTTTGATTACAGCTAAATTAACATGGCCTTCCAATATGAAAATATTTCCTACCCCTGTTCTAGGTTTTGCTTTCATTTATTTTCTCATTATTTTTCTGTTTTCCATTCATTAATTTACAATTAAGTTTTTAAAATTTTGCTTACTTTGTGTTTAATTTGTTCTTCAAATTGACTTTTGTTAGAGGGGAAGTTAAGTTTATTGATTTGTAGTCTTTCTTCATTTTGAACATAGGCTTTCAGAACTTTAAATTTCCCTAATTACTAGTTTCAGAGCATTTCAGAAATTTTGATACATTTTTTTAATCCAGGCCAGAATATTTTCTAATTTCCATTTTGATTTATCCTTTGATACATGAGTTATTTGGAAGTACATTACTTAGTTTCCAAATTTTGAGAATTTCTAATAATCTTCCTGTTAGTGATTTTTAATTCAATTCTATTATGTCACAAAGCATAATTTGCATGATATGAAGTCTTTTAAATTTACTGAGACTTGTATTATGGCCCATATTATGATAAATGTTCCATATGCACTTGAAAAGTTTGTGTATTTTTATATTTTTGAGTCAAGTGTTCTATATAAGTCAACTAAATTAGGTTAGTTGATAGTGGTCATGCTGATTTTTTGTGTATTTGGTCTATCAATTATTAAGAAGGTGTATTAAAATCTCCAAACTTAATTGTGGGATTGCCTGCTTCTCCTTGAAATTCTACCAGTTTTTGCATCTTGTATTTTGAATCTCTCTTATAAAATATACAAATCCCTAAGATTATTGTGTATACTTAATGAATTGGTCCTGCTATTATAAAATGACTTTTATTATTCCTAGTTAGAAATTGAATTTGGCACTCCATCTTTATTGTAGCTAATTTTAGCATGATAAAATTTCTATGCTTTCACTTTTACACTATTGTGCCTTATATTTTAATTATATTTGTAGTAGGCATCATACAGTTGTATCTTTCTTTAATCAACTGAACAATCTCTATATTTTAATTGGGGCATTTAGACCATTTACATTTACTGTGATTATTAACATGTTAAAGTTTAATTCTATCATTTTGTCCTTTATTTTCTATTTTTCTAATCTCTATTTTCTCTTATCTCTTTTTCCCACTTGTGGATAAATTTAATATTTTTATTATTCTATTTTATCCATTCTACTGGCTTGTTAGCTTTTATATTTTAGTAGTTGCTGTAAAATTATGGTATATTACTGTAACTCAACACAATCTACCTTCAAAATATCTCAATACAATCTAGCTGTTATACCATTTCATATATAGAATGTTTTTATAATATATTTCCATTTCCTTCCTCCCAGTCTTGTAGGCTGTTTTTATTTACTCTATTTATACATATGTTATAAACCCCACAAAACTTTAAAAAAGTTACTGTTTTGTTTAAACTCTCTATTATCCTTTAGAAATGCAAAATAATGAGAAAGAAGTATTACACATATACCAATGTAGTTGCCATCTGTGATGCTATTTATTCCATTGTGCAGATCAATTTTTTATCGTTTTTCTCCTGCCTAAAAAAATTTATTTAACTTTTTCTTTCCTTCCTTCCTTCCCTCCTTTTCCTCTCCTATCCTCCTCTCTTCTCCCCTCCCCTCCCCTTCCCTCCCCTCCTCCTCCTCCTCCTCCTTCTTTTTCTTCTTCTTTTTCTCTTTGTCCGCCTCCTCATCTTCTTCCTCCTCCTTTGTAATGCAGCTGTGCTGGCAATAAATTTCTTTGGCTTTTGTGTATTTAATAGAGTCTTTATTTTGCCTTCTTTTTTTGAAAGATATTTTTGGTGTTTGTAGGATGCTACATTAAGAAGTATATTTCTTCTTAATACTTTAAAGATTTTGTTCTCTCTCTTTTTCCAATGAGAAATTTGTCACCATCTTTTGTCTTTGTTCCTTTATATGTAATATCTTTTTTTTCTCAACTTTTGAGATTTTCTTTTTATCACTGCGTTTGTGCATGTTGATATGTTGTAGCATTGGTGTGTTATTCTTCTTGTTCCTTGTGCTGGAGTCTGTTAAGCTTCTTGGATTGGTGAGTTATAATTTTCATACAATTGGGAAAAATTTTGTCCATTATTTCTTTAAATATTTTTTTCTCCACTCTCACCTTTAGGGGCACCCATAAGCTTGAAGTTGTTCCATAGATCACTGATGCTCTTTTCATTTATCTAAATTCTCTTTTCTTTCTGTGCTTTCCTCTGTGTTTCATTTTGGAATATCCTGAACTATATCTCAAATTCAGTAACCTCTTATTCTGCCATGTCTAATTGGCCCTTAATCCTGTCCAGTGTATATTTCATCTTACATGTTATATTCTCATATCTGAAAGTATAATTTGTACCTTTAAAAATTTCCTATGTCACTAATTTTTTTAACATATCAGATAAAACAATAATAGTTTTACTTGTTCTTGCCTGCTGATTCTAATATCTGTGTCAGTTCTGAATCAGTTTTGATCATCTGAACTTTTTATGCTCATTATGGGTTGTATTTTTCATTTCTTTGCATGCCTGGCAATCTTTAATCAAATGAGAAAATATGCAAAGTTTACCTTTGGGGTGTTGAATATTGTAAACCTATAAATATTCTTGAGCCTTGTTTTGGGATGTAAACAAATTACATGAAAACACTTTGATGATTTTAAGTGTTGATTTAGGATTTGTTAAGTCAGTCTACAGTAGTTTTTCATACAGGACTAATTATCCCTCACTACTGAGCCAGGGTTTTTGTGAGTACTCTACCCAATGCTCTGTGAATGGTGAGCTTTCTCCAAACTTGCTGGTTGAAACAGACAGTATTTCCAGCGCTGTGTGAATTCTTTGTACAGTCCTCTCCACTCTAGAACTCTGTCATGTGAGTCTATTTATGTTGGTGTCTCTGGACTTTTGGGTCTGTGCTCTCAACTCAGAGTTTGTGGGGCTTTGTCTCAGTTCCCTGTACGTGCATTGCAGCCTGGAACCTCCTTCAAGAAAGCACCCTGGTACAATCATAGAGCTCACATTGTTTCATTTCCTGTCTTTCAGGTAGCTCTGCCCTTTGTTGTCTGACATCCAGTGTCTTAAAAACCCTTGTTTTATTTATCTTGCCTATTTTGTTTGTTTCCTTCAAACTGGAGTGCATCCTAATCCTTGACACTCCCTTTTATCTGGAAGCAGAAATTGCCTGTCTATATATTATACTTTCTAAATATAAATATTAAAGCAGAAATGTAAGCGTATCTGTATATCCAATTGTGATTTTACATCTCTTTGGTTATTACTGGCCATATCAAACTTAATTATTTTGAAAATGGAGCTTTTGATGTACTTCCCCAACTCTTCTTTTGCTAGATTTTCCATATCAGTAAAAACAAAACCAAAATGTCAGAATTTCCCAGTTTGTGTTCTAGCTACAACAGGTACTTGCTGCGTAGACTTCAGATTATTTCACTTTTCCTTGACTTAGTTTACTTGTCCACTAAATAGAGGTGAAGTATTGAAACCAATATCTGCATCATAGTTTGTTATGTTTCTTGTTGTGTTCGTATTTGTCAATGGGTTAATACATATTAAGTGTGTGGTATGTATTAGTTCCCCAGCAACTGTGAGCCACCACTGGCTTTCTCTACATACCTTGCAATTCCAAGGCCTGCCTGGAGCCCCTGATGTTCCATGTAACTGCTCAGCTCCCCTCCCACTTCTGTGACTGGCTAGTTTAATGTCACTGTAAAGGTCTAACTAAAATATCATCTCCTCAGACAGGCTTTAGATACCCCATCCAAAGAAGTTGACTTCTCCCTATTCATACAAGCTATTTTCTAGTAAGACGTAATGGTTATGTCTTTTCCGGAAATTGCAATTTTAATCATCTTACTTATCTATTATTTTTTGCTTAACATGTATCTTACTCATTAAAATGTGAGCTCCCTGACTATGGGAACTTGTTGTTAATTCTATTCCTCACTTTTGTCAAGGTATATAGTAGGTATTTTATCCATATTTGTTGATTTAATATGTAAATTGAATTTTTGTTCCTCTTTTTCATACATTGCCTCAGTATTTCTACTGTACCTTTCTCTAGTCCTGATGCTTAGTTTTTTCCCCTGTTCTATTTCCTCAGGCCCACCCGTCCTCCTTCTGTCTTTCTCTCCTTCCTTTTTTTCCTAATGACAAATCATTTACTTTAATACTTGCAGAGCTTATACATTTTAGGAAAATTATGAGGCTACTCTCCCAGCCCAACATAAATTATAGTTTCCGTGGACAAATGTCAGATATGTTGCATTATCAGTATCCCAAATTGTAAGCTGAGTTGAAAGTCACCACGAGATGGGACAAGGTTGTTTTTTAATTCCCACTTGGGAAGGTGTTTTTGGTACAAATTGGTAAAGAATGACATACTATAAGTTAAAAAATCATTTTATTTTATTTATTTATTTTTTTTATTGCAGCTCATCATGGGGGTACATAAGTTCAGGTCATATACATTGTCCATGTCCCACCCATCCCCCCGAGTCAGAGTCCCAAGCGCGTCCATTCTCATTCAAAATAATTGCCAGGGAGTCTAGCAAACTAATGTGGATAAGTAAAACTGATAATAGTGAAGTTTCAGAATTGTATTTACCACACTTGCTACAATGATACTTATGTTTATTGACTTCTGTAGTTCATGTGGAAAACTAGCTAGATGTAGAGATTCTCTGTCTGTAGTGTTTCATCTTTAATTTGTTTTCAGTCAGTTCATAAATTGGAAAGGATGACAATGGAGATAGCAACTTTTATAAGGAGATTGAATACTATGAGTATTCCATTTATTTTGTATAAAAATAGATTCTTTCATCAATTGTTATATTGCTGTTTAGCACAGAAGTTTGAATAAAAGCTTTCATCATTGGTAACAGATGTTTGTTTATCTATTTATTTATTTACCCTTATTTAGATAAATGGAATGTCACTTATTCTTTTTTGATTTCATGTTAGATGGCCACTGGGTAGAGGGCCTTTGATTCTTAGTTGATGTATTACATGACCTGAAAACATCAGAAAGAGATGTTGGATTTCTTTTTGGCAATTAAGTTAATCATACTAATGGGTCATGTCACTAAGAAACACTGGAATAAGAGCTTTGGCGTCCGTCGAAGTCCTTTCAGTCACCAACTGCTTTATGACTCACCTGCTGCTCTGTTCCTGTGTTTCACACCGGTCACAACAGAGGAAGGCTGCTCTTCTATTGTGACCAGACTTGCAAACACAGAGCCTTATATTACAAAGGTATTTAACAATTCTTGGTTCAATAAAACTGAAATAATGCCCGGGATGGAGAGAAGTTGGAGATGGGTAGATTTTTAAATGTCTGGGTAAATACGGGTCTGGTTTGGTTTGGGATGAGAATTCCAGGCAGAGTGCTTGCTCTGCTCTGCTTTTGCTGAGGATGGTGAGATCGGCCCCGACATCCCTGTGGTGTCCCAGCTCTGGGGCTGTCTTTGGATCTGCGGTGGCCTAAATAATGGCCATGCAGCTTTTGGCACTCTTCTCACGAGAGGTGGTATCTGTATCCTCTACCCGTGAATCTGAGCATACTTGTGATTCACTGTGACAACAAAAGTGAGAGGAAGTGGCACTAAATGACTTCTGAACCTGGGTCAGAAAGAGTGACACATTTTCCCCCATTGTTCTCTGGTACATTCACTTTGGGAGCCCTGGGCTGCCAGGTAAGGATCTCAACACTTTGAGCCACTGTGCTGTGGGAGGTACAAGGCAATTGGTGACATAAAAGTACCCCAGCAGAGGTCCTAGCTGAAACCTGTACGAACCCATATGACATGTGAATGAAGACACCACCCAATATTCTCGCACCCGCCATAAGTCACCCCTGGCCATTGGAGCACCCAAGCTGAGTCCCCTCATGGAACAGATACAAGTCATCCCCACTGCATCCTGTTCCAGCTCCTGAGCTACAATATCTATGAACAAAATAAATAGTTGTTTTAAGCCACTGACTTTTAGAGTAATGTGTTGTGCCTTAATCTAACTTGAACAGTCTCTTACTAGTCTTTTTTCTGAGAGTGGAAACTAGCCTAACACTCTCACACCATAGCCAGGATTGTGTCACTTGCAGGATGATCTTTGGATAATAACCACCTGTCTAGCTGATTCACAAATATTAACACTCGTCAGGATTTCCCAAACTGGAAATCTACAAAGTAAATGAGTTCATCTGTATCAGAACATACTAACACAGGTAATTCTCTCAGCGATTATAAAATGACTAAATCATATCTATTTTGATATTTCAGTTTTTAACTAAATAATTTATGGTTTAACAGTTTTCATGAAAGATTTTAACTTATTTTCTAAAGATTGCTTTTTTTTTTCCAGTTTAAGCTGACTCTTTGGATAAAGATTTCTTTGACTATGATCTATGGGTGCAAGTGAAAAGAGCCGCACAGTACGGGCCTATCCTCACCTGGATAAGGACCGACGATCTTGGGCATCGGTAATATTGCCCAACAAGCAGCTCCAGCTCTCAGGCTCACAGTCCTAGCAAAACTCACAGATCAAAGAGGATCGTTCCATGTCTCCTGGCTCCATGCCAGGTTCTGCTGAATGATTCCCTCGCTACCTATGGATGGGCCAGATTTCTGGTGTATCAAGTAAAATTTGAAAGCATTTCTTTTAGTCTTGCTGCTTGAGGTTAGCTCCATTTCATGTTTACTAAGCAGCAGATGTTGAGGGCTGCCCACATGTGATTCACATTCAAGAGAACTGCACTGTGGTAAACATCTCTCCAATGCTGGAAGTCTAGCTACTGTTCCAAGTCCAGTTTCTTATTCCCCAGAGAAACAGTATTTGAAGTAAACATGGTATCATGAATAGGTACAGACCTGGGAGTTACCTGGAGTGGTCAGATCCTCTAAATAGTAAAGTCCTGTGGTGGAAACCTATCGTTTAATCTGGAGTTAGTTACGAAATCTGTAAATATTAAAACAGTGCTTTAAACAAATTGTCTCTTTCCCCATCAATTGCCTGAGATTATACTCCAAAAAGGTGAAGGACATAGGATTTGAACCAAGTTGTCTGATTTGTAAGATTAATATCATTCTCCTTGTATCAGGTTGTCCTTTTAATTGGGTTGTAAAACAGATTTATCCTGTGAAATAATAAAATTCCAAATGGGCTCTTGAACAAACAAAATAGCTGCTACAAAGAGGTGGAAATCACCATGCAGATGTTACCACAGCATAAAAAGTAGGTAAAAATTCAATAACTTCTGAATGTCTAGGATGAACTGAGGATCAGGATTAGGCTTAGAATGAAAAAAACCCACGTGAAAGTCAATGAAAAATCAGGCTATGCTAGATTTTGAGCGTAGTTGCTGGAAAATGATCTGAGGGCCAAGACAATGTTGTGTTTCTTAAACTTGGGGGCCTTGTGAATCACAGAGGATAAAATAGAGGCCTGAATCCATGGAAACATTTAGGAAAGCCATTCTGGACTCAGGCGCCACAAGAAATGCTCTTAATTAAGCTAGAGGCATAATGAATACAAATATTTGATTCCTGTGATGAAAAATAAGGGCTTGAATCAAGCATCTTCTAAAAGCCAGGAAGTATCACTGTAACTGTTCCGAAAGCTAGAGCAAAATTCAGAACGTAGTGAATATTGTCTTTATTTGGAGATATTGGCCAGACCTAAACAACAAATGCCCACCAACAGTCTGGAAAACAATTATTTGCTAAGTCTTGTGTTGTAATTAATTACTGCTTAAATTAGTGAGTTGAAAATGGGATTCCATCGGGGTCTCTATAAACTAACTATATTTGACATTCAAAATATATGGTCACTTCTTTCAGTTTAAAAAAATAATTTGCTATTTTTAACTGCTTTGAGGTGACATCAGTTTGGAATAATCTGACTTCCTCTGTTATATTTTGCTTTTATGTCATGAAAGTTATAAAGAAAATTTACTGTCTTTTATTATTAAAACTCCAGCTCTGGTTCTGGCCATTGTATTTCCTAATTATGCTGGGAGGATAGCTTCTTATCAAGGTAGTTTACTTATGAATAATGTTCTTTGTGTGGCTTCTGCAGTGGAAAAGTTAGATTGCTTCTGACATCAGCTAGCAGTAAATTAGCTTCCAATTTGGCTGTGTTCTAAAAGACTGAAAGATTTACTTTGTCAACATCCTTGCATTCAGATGAAAATAACTTTCTTTACGTTTGAATTTGCTTTTTACCTGAGGCACAGGCGATTTCTAGAGTTTCTAATCCCCTTATGCTTCCCATTTAAGGAGACAAACTATACTTTTCTACACCCCAGTTTATGAAATTTTTATTTTGTTTGGTGTTTTGTTTTACTTATTTAAACTGATACTGACTGATCTTGTTCTTTTATTGATAAGTTACAATTGGTGAGGAAGTCTGAAGATGACCAGGTGCTCAAGAATTCCACAACAGTAAATTCTAGAACATCACATGAAATGAGCTAAGTGAAAAATACTGAATTCCAAGTACATAATAAAAAACGAGAGTCAGACAATATGGAAGTAGAAAGAAAAATAGCCATTTCCTTATGGATACTATTACCAAGGGGAAATAATTTTGATGAAATGTGCTTCATGCCAGCATGCAACTTACTAGGTTTGTATTATTTTATTTTATTTTTAGAGATGAGGCGGCCTCACTCTCTTGCCCAGGCTGGAATGCAGTGGCAACAGACAATTTGTAAAAGCATATGTGTTAGGCAAAAAATTCTTTGCTATGGAGTATGGAAATTTTAGGTCTTATTTTAAATTGAACTTCACTTCCTAAAGATTAACTGAAAAAAAATTCATAATATTTTTCTTTGAAAGTACATTAACTATGGAGGATGGGTCTATTGAGGTGAAACAATCATTTAGGAGAATAATTGCTATCAGTAACACTTTCCAATTTTTAGTGAATTAGTTTTTTGTAATCAGTTGGAAACTTACTAGTAATAAGTTGTGATGTTAACTTTGTTTCTAAGTACATCCCTTCCATTTCATGTATTGGTGTTTCTCAACACTGAGCTTGTACTTGAATTTCTCAGAAACTCTCTTTAGTTGCAGATCCAGCACAGGGTTACCTAGTGGAACATAATTAGTTCGAGGTAAAACAAAGTTATCCATGTATTTACCAAAGAATGTCTTAAAAGCCATAATATCACCATAAAAGCATACTGAATTCAACTACTTTATAGGAGAAGACATGTTCCCTCAGTTTAAAAGATGGCATTCTGCCAAACTGGGTGGTTTGTTTTCATTAAGGCAATAGCTAAACAATCTGTCTCTGTGGATGCCCACCCTTGTTTTTGTGTGTGTTCTGTCACTACGAGCATCAGCTCCCCGCACAGAGATGGGAATTCATCACAGGGCAGTGCAAGCCAAGCAGCACGTGGGAAGGAGGAGGAGACCCGCTAGAAAGAGAAGGAATGTGACTTAGACAAGGAATGCTGGGCCAAGCAGAGGCAGAAGCAAAGGAAGGCCTACAGTTGAAAAGTCAAAATGATAGTGGGCAAATACAGTCCAGGGAAATCGCAACCCAGAAGAGCATGCTGGCATATACCTTCCACACTGCAGGGGAGATTTAAAGGGAGGGTGGGACGTGCACCAGATTGTCCTAGGAATCCATCTCATAGATGGAGAGTTAGGGAGAATGAGAACAGAGCCAAGCAGCTGAGAAATGGGTGTCAAATAAAAATAAATGGCCACAGATAATGAGCTGGAAACCTCCGGCAGGTTTCCTCCCAAGCCTCCAGTGCTCTTGAGCAAATGACGAGTAAAAGGCAGTGGATCAAGAAGCTCTGGCCACTCAGTTACTTGGAATAAAGGACCCAAGAGGACATACAAGGGCAAGGAAAGGAAGTCTGCTCAATGATGTGTACTAATAGGAACAAATGCTTTTTATTGATCACCTATTGTATGTCAGACACTGAGCTAAGACGTCTATACGTATTCCCCTTTAATCTTCAGGGTCAGTTCAGAAAGTAAGTAGCACTATCCCCAAGTTAGGGATAAACAAACCAAGCCTCAAGGAAATTCAGGAATTTACTCTTGATTACAGCTAATAGTCATCAGGGTCAAAGATTGAACCCAGACTTTGTGACTGCTTGCTTTTGCCTACCGCCTGTGCAACTGGGCAGAGGCCGTCAGGGTATTTCTGAACATCATATATCAGAAATCTGGAAACATTGATGCATGGCCCTTAACCTCTTGTTGTTCTTAGGAGGAATGGAGGAAAAGAGGGCGCTGGAGAGGACACACGACAGGGGCAACAGGAGCCTGATCTTAGTAAATAGAACCTGAGAGGAAGCAGCAGGGCAAGCCTTGGAACCCAGCCAGCCTCCCGGGGCTGGGAAACAAATTGTTTCCTGTTCTGTTTTATCTCTTTATGAAGATTTTAATTTTTTCAAATCAAATTCCATATTATCTACTTCTTTAAGCCACCAATTATATTTTTAGCTGTAACTCAGCTTCCCAATAAAGTTTTTGTTTTGTCTTTAAGGAATTGTTGAAGAAAGGTTGAGATTGATTATGACTGTTGTTTTTGGTGGTTTTGCACAAAGGGTCTGTCCCAATTCGTTTCAGTGTGGCTCTGACAGCTTGCCGTAGGTCCAGGACATCATCCTGGGTATTTTCTTCTACCATTACTGTTTAAATTTTAAGGGTGGGATGCATAATTTTCCAAATTTCACAAAAAAATTTAAAAGATGCATTAGCAAAATGAGAGATTTTTGATAAATTTTTAGTTAAAATTTATGTTGGTTATTAAACATATCAGCTTTCCTTTACTATTTAACCTAAAATGAGAATTATTTTACTGTAACTTTAATAATTATCATAGTTCATAAAGCACTAGAGGGAAAAAGATATCAGGTAACTAGCCAAGCATGGAGCACAGAGTTTGATATAAATATTAAAGGTGAATTTATCATAAATCACTAGATTTAGAACATAAAATATCCTTGTACATGAAATATGCATAAGCTACTGTATTATTATTTTACACACATACTATAGCAGAATAGTAGCAAACCAAGTTTAGAAAACCTTGCCAGCTTTTCATTCTAGTTACCAAAAACCAAATGTCAGCCTTTCACTATTGCTTAAAACACCACCAAGAAAGAATAACATCCTAAGTACAAATTTAGTTTTATGATTTCATAAAGGAATATATATATATAGCTCATATAATATATGTGTGTATATATGTGTGTATATATCCATTATAGAGTGTCTCTGGGACTGTGGTCCCCAATCCCCTGACTACAGACCAGTGCTGGTCCATGGCCTTTTAGGAACCAAGCCACACAGCAGAAGGTGAGTGTTAGATAAGCCAGTGAAGCTTCATTTATATTTACAGCTGCTCCTCCATTGCTCACATCCCTGCATAAGCTCCGCCTCCTGCAAGATCAGTGTCAGCATTAGATTTGCATAAGAGCGCAAACCCTACTGTAAATTGTGCAGGTGAGGGATCTAGGTTGTGTGCTCCTTATGAGAATCTAATGCCTGATGATCTGAGGTGGAGCTGAGGGGGTGATGCTAGGGCTGGGGAGTGGCTGCAAATACAGATTATCATTAGCAGAGAGGTTTTATTGCACAATAAATGTGATGTACTGGAGTCTTCCTGAAACCATCTCCCCACTGCCCGGTCCATGGAAAAATTGTCTTCCATGAAACTGGTCCCTGGTGCCAATAAGGTTGGGGACAGCTATTCTGGGAGATGATGAATATAGAAGTCTGAATTTATTCTCTGCACTGATTATGATGTCATCTTTACCCAATAACCCAAGAAATCAACATTGCAGTTTTTAAACAAAATATAGAAATAACCTGAAATTACTTTTGTTGCAATCATGAGTTTTATTTTTATTAGAGCTTTGCATTAGCTCCAGTAAGAAACTTGTGAATTTACAGAGCATAATTTTGTTATCTGTGGATAAACTCCAGTTAAAAAATTAGAAACTATTTATAAATCCATGATTATTAAACAAAAACAAGCCATGCTTTACTGTCAAGAGGGAAATAAAGCTCTATACCAAAAAAGAAAATGCGTTTGTAACTGTCTGTGAATATACTAGTTACCAAATACCAAACAGAACAGATGACTTGTTTAAAATAGTTTAACTGCAAGGAATATTTATAAAATTTGCACCAAAAATATCTGGCATAATTATTATATTTATTAGAACTCTAAAGATAAAAAATCTAATGATTCAACATTCCCTCAAAATGAGTACAAATCAAACACTTGTTTTTCCACGAAGTAAATTAACTGAGGGCTAAATCTGTGTCAAAAGAGAATCTGAAAAATTAAAAGCATCGAAATCCGAGCAGCTTTTTTTTTCCTAATGAGTAGAAGAGCAGTTTTAAGAGTTGAGGTTGGGGAACATGTAAGGCTTAGAATTCACATTCTAGACATTGATATTCTACACTTTGTATGGAACCAGAAAAGACCCAAAATAGCCAAAGCAACCTTAAGCAAAAAGAACAAACCATGAGGTATCATTTTACTAGATTTCAAGCTATACTACAAGGCTATAGTGACCAAAACAGCACAGTATTGGCATAAGAACAGATACAGACCAATAGAATAGGACTGAGAACCCAAGTATAAAATCATCATCATATGGCCATCTGATCTTTGACAAAGCAGACAAAAACATACAACAGTGAAAAGAATCCCTGTTTAGGAAATGGTGATCAGAAAATTGGATATCAACATGTAGAAGACTGAAACAGGATCCACACCTCTCACCATTCTCAAAAATTAATTCATGATGCATAACAGACTTAATCCTAAGGCATGAAACTATAGGAATTCTAGAAGAAGAGGTCAGAAAAACTCTTACAGATATTGATCTAGACAAAGAATTTATGAAGAAGACTCCAAAGGCAATCACAGCAACAATAAAAATAAATAAATGGGACCTGATAAAATTAAAAAGCTTCTGCACAGCCAAGGAAACAATCAATAGAGCAAATAGACAACCTACAGCATGGGAGAAAATGTTTGCATGCTACCCATCCAATACATCCAACAGAAGGCTAATAACCAGAGTCTACAGAGAACTTAAGCAAATCAGCAAGAAAATATCAAAGAACCCCATTCAAAAGTGGGCGAAGACATGAACAGAAACTTTTCAAAAGAAGACAAACTAGTGGCCAATAAGCATATGGAAATATGCTCAACATCTCTAATCATCATGGAAATGCAAATCAAACCCACAATGAAGTAACACCTAACTCCACTGAGAATGGCTTTTATCAAAAAGTCCCAAAACAACAGATACTGGCATAGATGCATAGAGAAAAGAACACTCATACACTGCTGGTGTTACTGCAAACTAGTACAACCTCTGTGGAAAGTAGTATGGAGATACCTCAAAGAACTAAAAGTAGAACTACCATTTGATCCAGCAATCCCACTACTAGGTATTTACCCAAAGGAAAAAAAGACATTTTATGAAAAAGACACTTGCACATGAATATTTATAGCAGCACAATTCCCAATTGCAACGATGTGGAAATAACCCATATGTTCATTGATACATGAGTGGATTAATAAAATGTGTTACATGTATACCGTGGAGCACTACTCAGCCATAAAAAATGGTGAGCAGTACCTTTTGTAATAACCAGAATGGGACTGGAAACCATCTTTTTAAGTGAAGTATCACAAGAATGGAAGAACAAAAACCATATGTACTCAATACTAAATTGAATCTTATAGATCAACATTCATGTGCATATATGAAAGTAAAATTCAATAGAAATCAAGCAGGAGGGAGGAGGGAGAATGGGATGGGTAAATTCACACCTAATGAGTACAATGCACACTATCTGGGTTATGTACACACTTATAACTTTGACTCAAACTGCACAAAAGCAATTCATGTAACCAAAACGTTTGTACCCTTGTAATATTCTGAAATAAAAAAAATAAGCTATAAAAAAAAAGAATTAATATTCCTGTTACTTTTGGTTTAGCCCAACAGAGGATGTACTTAGAGTATATTCTGACAGAGAGAAAGGGGGGAAACATAAGCAGGTACCACCACATGCAGCCTCAGAAATAAACATACATTCTGTATTGTGCACATTCAAATCTATTACCATCTAAAATGACTGAATTGAAAGGAAATACATGTACTTCTTATCCTTCCTTTCCCATAAACTCAACTTGTAATTTGTAATTAACCAAAATAATGATAACAAGAATATACATATATAGGCTTTATAATACAGTCTTTAAAAAAAAATAAGATAGACATAATTTACCATAGTGCTATCATGTTTGGTCTTTAATATGGCTTCATGCTTGACCAAGAAAGTTATTACTTTGCTTAGAAAATTAGAATTTTCTTAGGTACATCATTTGTGCCTTGGGATCTGGTGCTTAGGATAACCACTCCTTAGGGAGAAGATTCTAGAATCAACTTGACTTTCTACCTAATTAATTGCCATTACTAACACAAAGCTGGAAGTACAAGCAGCTATATTTTCTGGATGAAAGGTAATCAAGTTTATATAAAACCTTATTACAGTTGTTCTTTAGTGTCATGCAATGGCCTTTAGATATGAATCTACATTGTCATAGAGAAAAGATAGAAAATAAATTTTTGCCTTCTAGCACTAAAGTAGCCTGGTGATAAAAAAATAGGAAAAGAATCTTCACATCATTTCAATGTATTTTATTTAAATGTCAAAATATTCTCACTAAATTTTCCTTAGCTTGAAGAGCTGAACATTCACTCTGTTCATAGGTTTAACACAATCTTTAAAAATCATGGGGAAAGTAGACATTTTATTTCTCTTTTGCCACTATTATTTGTCACAATATCTCATTCTTTTTAATCTAATATCAATATTTCACTCCAGATAACCAAAATGATGAGTAAAACATTGACATAAGGATTCATGCTGAAGATTCACATGGCTGCATTTAGCTCAGGTTATTTCATTGCCATTTTCAATGTAAGTTATTTTGCTCAGAAATCTGAAAATGTTCATTCAAAGTAAAAGAATAGACTTTTCATATGTGCTAGCTCTTGCCCCTTTAAAGCAACTATCCCCATATATTGTGCATAGACCAGTAAATAAAACCAATTTTATCTTCCCTGTATTATATCTTAATCTTTCCTTTAGAAGTTAAAAGAAGAACAAGTGTAAGCATGTATTTTACTTATTCACCACAAAACAGTTAAGATATATTCCTATCTCTGCCCATGAATTTTCTGTTTTCTTCATGTGAGAGGTTTCCTATGTTGGAAATGTATTTGGTTTCCTATATTTCCAACATAGAAAACCAAGAAATTGTACAGAAAAAATTTTAAAAGTTAAAAAAACAATAATTTTAGCAATTTCCTAAAGGAAAATATTATTTGAAACTACTTATGAAAGAGCCCAGTGTATTTCCTAGAAAAATCAACATGATGGCTATGGTAGGCAGTCTCTAAAATGAATCCTAAGGATCCCTGCCTCCTGGTATTCATGTCCTTGTGTGTTCTCCTCTTGTGCTTGGGCTGAATCTAGAGAGTCACTTCCAATGGGTAGAATAGAGCTTACGTGATTAAGTTACAAAAAGAATGTGATTTTCATCTTGTTGTCTTTCTCTCTCTTTTTCTCTCTCTCTTCTTTCCCCACTGTGGGGGACTCAAGCTGCCATGTTATGAACAGTTCTACACATAGGCTATTTCAGCAAGAAACTGATGTGTTCAACCTACAGCCCGTGAGGAACTGAGACCTGCCAATAGTCATGTGAATGAGCTAGAAGCTGGGCCTTCTGAGGCCAACAGCCATGGGAGTGGCTAGGAAGTGGTTGCTCTACAGTCAAGCACTGAGGAGATCACAGCTCCAGCAACACCTTGATTGCAACCTTGTGAGAGATCCCAAGTCAGAGGCACCCACTAAGCTGGGTTTGGATTCCTGAACCATAGAAACTGGAAGATTATAAATGTTTGTTGTTTTAAGCTGCCAAGGAAGAAGTTAACGAATGCAGTGAATAACACCAAAACATACACTAATGAAATTATTGGGCATCCAGGGAAATCATACTAAGTGATTTAAAAAAATCAGATTGTCATCAGATTTTTAAAGCAATATCATGTGATGAATAAGAAGATAAATATGATCTAAGATATCCAAGACATCAGGAAATATTTTTCTCATGAGCATTAACTAAGGAACTACTGGTGAATTAGCTCCAGATAATCAAAATGATGAGTAAAACATTGACATAAGGATTCATGCTGAAGATTCACATTTTACTGTATAGCAGTGTTCTGCTCTGACCCAACTTTTCTAGAAGGGGTTCTAAGAGTCCACTCCCATGCTGTAATAGAGAAATTCTGTCTAGCTGGTCATCTCCTGAAGACTTTCATCTAATTGTCTTGATAGTTTTTCTTATACAAGTAGGTTTGAATTTGTTACTGGGTTTTCAAAACTAAGAGCTAAATTATAAAGGAAGTCAAGTAAACAAGTAAAAAAAAATGGAGACATGATCCTTCAGTTAAACCGGAAAAATCTCCTGATTCATAAGACACTGAGTAGATTTCTCAGGAGGATCTTGCTTTAGCAGTACCAAAAATTATCCCAAGACTGAGATTGTTCTGGTCTCACCTAACAAATCTCAATATTCAGAACCAATATGATCAAACAGTTACCAAGTAACTCAACAGTATCTCAAAACAGAGCTCAAGAATACTTATAAAAATACAAAAATATCCTGCATCCAACAAGATAAAATTCACAAGTTTTGTCATTCAGTTAAAGACTATCAGGCATGCAGAGACACAGAAAAATATAACCCATAATGGAGAGAAAAGTCAGTCAACTGAAACTGATTCAGAACGAACATTGGTGTTAGAAGTAGCAGATGAAGACATTAAAACAGTTATTACAACTATATCCCATATGTTTAAAAGTTAAGTAGAAACATAGAAGATTTTTTTAAAAGCTACAAATTAAACTTCTAGGGATGAAATGTGAGATGTCTGATATAGAAATACTCTGGATAGGATAAAGGGACAATAAGAAATTGCATAGACAAATGGAACAGAACTGAGAACCGAGATATAAAACCATCCTCATATAGCCATTTAATCTTTGACAAAGTAAATAAAAACATATACTGGGGAAAAGAATCCTTATTCAATAAATGGTGATGAGAAAACCGGATACCCACATGTAGAAGACTGAAAGAGGATCTGGACTCTTCACTTTTCACAAAAATCAACTCACAGTGGATAACAGACTTAAACCTAAGGCATGAAACTATAAGAATTCTAGAAGAAAATGTTGGAAAAACTCTTATAGACATTAACCTAGGGAAAGAATTTATGAAGAAGATCCCAAAGGCAATCACAGCAACAATAAAAATAAATAAATGGGACCCAATCAAATTAAAAAGTTTCTGCACAGCCAAGGAAACTATCATGAGAGCAAACAGACAACCTACAGAATGGGAAAAAATATTCACATGCTACACATCCAATAAAGGGCTGATAACTAGAATCTATATAGAACTCAGGGAAATCGGCAAGAAAAAAATCAAACAACCCTATCAAAAAGTGGGCAAAGGACATGAACAGAAAATTTTCAAAAGAAGACAGAATAATGGCCAACAAACATATGAAAAAAATGCTCAACTTCTCTAATCATCAGGGAAATGCAAATCAAAACCACAATGAGATATCACTTATCTCCAGTGAGAATGGCTTTTATCAAAAAGTCCCAAAACAATAAATGTTGGTGTGAATGTGGAGAGATAGGAACACTCATACACTGCTTGTGGGACTGCAAACTAGTACAACCTCTGTGGAAAGTAATATGGAGATACCTCAAAGAGCTACAGGTAGAACTACCATTTGATCCACCAATCCCATTACTGGGCATCTACCCGAAAGAACAAAAGACATTCTATAAAAAAGACATCTGCACTAGAATGTTTATAGCACCACAATTCACAATTGAAAAGATGTGGAAACAACCCAAGTGCCCATCAATGCATGAGTGGATTAATAAAACGTGGTATATGTATACCATGGAGTTCTACTCAGCCACAAAAAATAATGGTGATCTAGCACCTCTTGTATTATCCTGGATAGAGCTGGAACCCATTCTACTAAGTGAAGTATCCCAAGAATGGAAAAACAAGCACCATATGTACTCACCATCACATTTGTATTAACTAACTTAACTGACCAACACTTAAGTGCACATATAGTAGTAACATTCATCTGGTGTCGGGCAGATGGGAAGGGGGAGGCGGGGATGGTTATATACACATCTAATAGGTGTAGTGTGCACCATCTAGGGGATGGACACACTTGAAGCTCTGACTTGGGTGGGGCAAAGGCAATATATGTAACCTAAACATTTGCACCCCCGTAGTATGCTGAAATAAAAAAAAATAAAAAATTAAAACAACAACAACAAAAATTTATAAACTTGAAGACCTGGAACAGGATATTTCAAAATGAAGCACAGAGAATTAAGAAAAATAAACAGCATCAGTGATCTGTGGGCCACCTTCAAGCATCATAATATATGTGTAATTGGGGCCCTCAAAAGAGGGGGGCAGAATTCTTTTAAAGAAATAATAGTCAAAACTTTCCAAATTTGATGAAAACTATAAACAAACTGATCAAAGAAGACTAATGAGCCCCCCAAGCACAAGAAACACAAAGAAAATTAGATACACCATAAGAAAAAATGCTCCAAAGCAATGATAAAGAGAAAATTTTACAAGCAGGCAGAAAAAAATGGCAAATACCACAGGAGTAAGAAGGATAGGAATGACAGCAGAATTTGGAAATAATGCAAAAGAACAGATATTGGAGAAACTTTACACTACTCGAATAAAAACAAAATTGTCAATATCTAATATTCTGTAACCACCAAAAAATATCTTTCAAAAATAAAGGTGAACTAATAACTTTTCCAGACATACAAAAGCTGAAAGAATTCATCACTGAAAGACCTGCAGTACAGAAAATCTTGAAGGGAGTCCTTTGACAGAAAGAAAATAATGGCAGATGGAAACATGTATCTACACAAAGGGAGGCAGAGCAGTGAACATGGTAATGACTTATGATTATTTTTCTATTATTTACATCTCTTTAAAAGATAATTAACTAAAGAGAAATAATAATGATGTGTGGGTGTTTTAACATATGTTAAAGTAAAATATGTAACAGTTATCACACAAAGGTCAGGAAGGGAGTAATGGAAGTATACTACTGTAAAGGTCTAATAGTATAGGTGAAATGATATAATACCACTTGAATGTAGACTGTAAAAGGTTAAAGATGTTAATTACAAATTCTAAATCAACCACTGAAATAACAAATAGTTATTGATAATAAGTCAATAAAGGACTTAAAAGCTGTAATGGTTAATTTTATGTGTCACCTTGGCTAGGCCATGGTACTGAGATATTTGGTCAAACATTCTAGATGTTTCTGTGAAGGTTTTCTTTTTCTAAGATAAGATTAATATTTAAATTAGTGGGCTCTGAGTAAAGCAGATTGTCCTTGGTAATGTGGCTGGACCTCATCCAATCAGTTGAAGGCCTTCATAAAGACTGGCTTCCTGAAGGAAGAGGCAATTCTGCCAGCAGACTGCCTTCAGACTCAAACTGCAACATCAACTCTTCCCTGTATCTCCAGCTTGCTGGACTACGCCCAGTTTTGAACTCGCCAGCCTTCAAAAGTGTGTAAGCCAATTCCTTAAAATATCTGTTTGTGTGTGTGTGTGTGTGTGTGTGTGTACACATGCTATTGGTTCTATTTCTCTAGAGGACCCTAATACAAAATTATAAAACATATTCAATTAATCCAAAAAGGCAAAAAAGAGATAATTAGAAATTAAAAATGGGTGGGAAAAATAGGAAAAAAAGAGCAAAATAATAGATTTAAATCAAACAATACCAATAATCACACTAAATGCAAATGGTCTAAATACACTCATTAAAACATAAATTTGTCAGACTGGATTTAAAAAGTAAGACTCAACAATATACTCCCTACAAGAAACACTTTAGTAATGAAAACAAAAATAGGTTAATAGAATAGCTTAAAAAGATACACCATGCTAAAACTAATCAAAAGAGTAATAAAATGACTCTACCATTATTTGACAAAGT
Source organism: Lemur catta (assembly GCF_020740605.2). Taxonomy (NCBI): domain Eukaryota; kingdom Metazoa; phylum Chordata; class Mammalia; order Primates; family Lemuridae; genus Lemur; species Lemur catta. The sequence goes on along the minus strand of NC_059136.1, from coordinate 91,430,078 downwards.
AGATTTCGGAGCAAAAAATATTACCAAGGGTAAAATAGATCATCTTATAAAGTAAAAGGTGTTATTTATGCATTGAATAATAGAGACTAAAAATAAATGAAGCAAAAGCTGATAGAAATGTAAGCACAAATAAATTCATAACTATAGCAGAAATATCTCTAGACATTCTCCAAATATACAAAAATAGGACAACACAGTTTTATATAATACACACATCAAAGGAGAAAATAAAAGACACATTAGAAATATTTTTAACTGAATGCAAATAAAAACACAGGATAAATTTAAAACAATATTTTTTTCAAAAATTTATCATGCTAAATGACCATTTAAAAAATCTTAAATCATTTATTTAAGCTTCCACCTTAAGTAACTATAAATAGTAAAGCAAATTAAGCCCAGTAAGTAGAAGAAAGAAATAATAAAGATCAGATGTACAGTCAAGGGAATAGAAAGCAGAAAAACAGCACAAAAAAGCAATGACACCAAAAGCTGGTTACTTGAGACTATCTATAAAATTGGCAAACTTATAGGCAGTCTGATTAAAAAAAAGAGAGAGAGAGAAAGAGGGAAAGAGAAAAGAGACACAAATTATAAACATCAGGAATGAGAGAGGTGACATCTCTACGGCTTTTATAGACATTAAAAGGATAACATGGGAATAATCTGAAAGAGCTTTATTCCAATAAGTTCAATAACCTAGATCAAATGGACAGATTTCTTTAAAGGCATAAACTGCTAAATTCCATTCAAGAAGAAAGAGATAGGGATAGATTTAATAAAAAGAGATGTGCACATCTCATACAGTGAAAACAACAAAACCGAGACGTCTGTCAGGGGGTGATGCTCTGGCAGGGTTCGGTGTAGGCGGTTGGGGTTGAGCAGGGAGTGGGGAGAACATTAGGGATCCTATAGCTATGGATTCAAGGACTTGACAATTGGAGGCAGTGAGGAAGGAGGAGAGGAAGTAGCCAAATACAGGGGAATAGGAATAACTTCAAATTAGTTAGAAAATAATAAAGGGAAGTCTATTTAGAGGAAGAACTAATGAGGAAGAGTTTGAGAGAACATAAAAAAATTTACCTGCAAGAGAAGTTCAAGCAAACAAAAACTATTTTCTATAATATATTTCATAAAAAGTTTAAATGTAGACACAGATCTGTGTGGCCTGGAATGCTTACATAACATACCTAACATTGTAACTGCTCCCTGCATGCCAGGGACTGTGCTAAGACCTGGATTTCAATTATCCCTCCTATTTTAGAGAATAGAAAACATACAGAGGGTTAAGATAACTTTTCCTAAATGAAAAAAACCTGGATCATAACTCAAATCACACAGTGATGATGTTGATGATGACAATGACAAAAAAACCAACTTGGAATTTGCTGGCACTTTGTGTTCACCGCCTCATTTAATCCTCATGCAACCTTATGAAATAGCCACGATTTTCATCTTCCTTTTACACATGAGAAAATGGAAGCATAGACTTTAAGAACTTTTCCCAAATTCACAAATGTTTACCTCTGTTATCAGTCTAGGAACACATGAGGGAAGATGGTCTATTTGGACCAGTGTTTTGCACTAGATGGAAGAATAAAGTATTTTTATTGTGAAAATAGTGAATTATTTAAACTATGTATGCTTTTATACACATTTTAGACAATTTATTTTTAAACTTTCCAGACATAAAAATAAGCATGATCCAATTAATCAGCAAGTTTGGTAATTATTCACTCACTATTAGTCTGAGGATTTTTATTGGAATCCTTTGAAGAAGTAATATTATGACACAGGCATAAGGGTACCCTAGTTATTTAGAGTGATATTTTTCCATAAAGGACAAAAAAAAAAAAAGAGGATAGAAATATGTTATTGAGAACCTACAATATGGTAGGCATTTGGGGTATAGCAATTTCAGTACCAAACTATAAACTGTGCTATCGTCTCAACTTTACAAATAAACTGATGTTCAGAGAAATGAATGTTCTTTTTGAAGATCACACAGGTAGTAGGAGGAGTCAGGATTTGAATTTGGGTTGGTCTAACCCTTAGTGTTTAGGTTTCTGGTACACAATAGAGCTTTCCAAAAGAAAATTTTGCTCCGTTAGGTAGCTTTTCCTTCAAGAGGAACAGTCCATTCAAGTTAGTTAAAGAGAAGTGATGAATTGAAGCAAAGAAAGGCATACTGTGGCCACTCAGGACTTTATAATTCTTAATCAATCATGAAAATAAGCATTAACCATATGATATGAACACTGAGACTTTGCCTCCAAAACTCTGATAGATTGGTTTAAGCCAATCAAGCCAAAGTATTACAAATCAAATAAGGACAGGTACACTTACTGTTTTATACATTTGCTTTGTGTCCAATGTTGAGCTATTTGTGCTTAAATAACTGAAATATATAATTTGAAAAAGTAATAAACATTATATTAATTGCTGGAGAATGATCTCACGGCATGTGGATATGGCTGTGGGATCAGAATTGCTCTGGGTTTTTATCCTCAATTTTGCCATCCTTGAACATACATCCAAGTGCTAAAACTTGGTAAAAAGCACTTGGTCACCAAATAGCAGAAAATTGGAAAAACAAAAACCTGGGAAAATATTTAAGTCCCATAGAGCATGATGGAAACATCACTGTGATCATATGGCAGAAATATGAGTCCTACTAAGCATGGGTCAAGATTTTTAAAAAATGAGATGTCTCCAGGTTTCAGTGTTCTAGAGATAAAATTGCCTCCTGAAAATCTTTCAGCGTGTCCTACAAACCTTGACCCAAGCAGGAAATTCAATCTAATTAATCTCACATTCATTGTAAAATTAGCCATATTTACTATTCACCTATTCTGTTAACATAGTGTAAATCTATCCATTTAATAGTAATTAAATAGGTTCTTCTGAAGGCATTTTACACTCGTTTCCAAGAGTGATAACTTACAGCATAGCCTCTTGGGTGATGAAGAAAATCCTAGAAATAAGGAAGGAGCCTTCTTTTCTGTTTTTGATGTAGATGCCAAATCCTTTTGTCCCCTATGTCAGTTAACAGTACAAGATATATCAAGGGAAAAAAACTGTAAAATGTTTATTAACAAAAATACCTTGGAAGATATTAAAAATTAATTACCACTGTAATTTAAGAAAAACAAATGTTTACTATAGTAAACAGTTTTACTTTTGACTACCTTAAGCATGCAAACTAAAAAGAAAAAGGTTGGATAATTTAAGAAAGTATCTAAACATATTCCAAAAATATTCTATTATATTTTGACGATGTATACATTTGCACTCTTGTGCTCAACTTTTTTTATTGATAACGTAATAATTGTAAATATTCATAGATTACATGTTACATCTCGAAACATGCACACAACATACAATGATCAAATCAGGGTAACTGGGACAAGATTCACCTGAAACATTTATCGTTGCTTTATGTTGGGTTGTGCTCAACTTTTAAGATAACACTGTAAGATGATATTCCAGGCTCAGCATATAGAAGCACTAATGCTATCTATGATGCTAACTTAAATTGCTTTTTCTCAGAGAATTCTTCAAGAAACTTTAATATATGTATCTTTACTTTTTTCACTTTTTATTTCAGAAACCTTCACTAAGTATTATACTTTCCTGGTGGCTTCCAACACTTTATTTTCTCAAACTATTCTATAGCTTTAGGAAGGACACAATCCAATCTCTTATAAAATGGCCTTTGTTATAAAAAATGTCCTCATTTTCTTCTGCAGCAAAGACACACTAAAAATAAACCTGGCTTTCTTGTTGCTTTCCCATCCTCTCCACCGCCTCTCTGCCTGTCTAGTGGTGATTGGTAGCCATACGGGCAGGTTTCTTTCACTGTCTTTGAAAATTGTTTTCATTATTTACAGTGCTATCTCTAGAGCTGACATTTTTTTCCATTTTAAATACTAACTATTTGATTTTCAATTTTTGGAATGTTTTTGGGAATCTCAGACATTTTCCTAGACTGATCAGTCAAAAAATTAAAAAATAAATTAATTAAAATAAACTGAGAGCTTTACTTTCTTAGCAATACATTATGTTGGTTACTGTTAAATGTGGCACATACTACATTTGGTTCACTCAGCACTCATTACAACCACCCTTTTCCTTTGACTGCTTCTATGGTAGAAGCTGGAAAACTAAGTCCTAAAATCCCAGTGCTTTCAAGGCACTGGGGATATAAGTGAACAAAGAAATAGGGTAGGGAGAGGCAAGCTGGTAAACAGGCCCCTAAAGACAGTGACAAGAGCAGTGTAAGGAAGTGTGCATGCACCAGGCTGTGGAGCACACCGGAATGTTGGCCATTCCCCATTTGTTTCATGTCCACAGTCTCTGAAGGTACCAGTGATATAAACATAATAATAAAGTATTATCACGTGCCAAGTGCAAAGCATGTCATGACAGCCTGGCTTTTTGCTGTGAGATAGAATCAGGTGCCTAACTCTAAAATGGAACCAGAACTCACTACAGAACAAGAAACCAACCTATCATCTTTCTTCCATATTTATTTACCCTTATAATTTTTTGTCAACAGGTCGTTGGCATCATCTTGAGTTTACTTTCTCTTTCCTCACATCTAGGCTGTGACCTGGTCCTGTTGATTCTTCCTTGGTAATATATTGTATCTTTCTCTTCTAATTTTGTTTCTTTTCACCACTGGAGCTGCATTCGCCAAGGATCTCATCACCTTCCTCCTTATTATGATTACAATAATTTCCTGTCTGATCTCTTGAATTCTAGTCTCTTCCTTCCAGCCCTACCTCTATCCTGTTTCATGATTACTTGTTCTAATGATTGCAAAAACCTTAAAATATTGTGTGTTGCCTGTGGTATTGGATTACTGTTCCCTCCCTGTTTGTGATGGAACTCTTCAGTGCTTCCCACCATGGGCTCATCTGTGTGACTTGTTTTGGCTGCAGCATGCAGCAAAAGTGCGGGTGTCAGCCAGTTCTGAGCTGAGGCCAGAGAAGCGCCAC